>NC_139491.1:2632500-3882500 GCF_008360975.1 Lichenostomus cassidix
TTTTTTGTCTGGGTTTGGCTTTTAGTTGTTCTGTAGACTAGGTTATTTTTGGTGCTTTCTTTGATAACTCTGTTCCTGTGACACGCTGCAGAGCCAGAACTCCTCTGGGAATATCCCAGCAATGCACACAAACATCAGCCCTGTAGCTTCTAACATTCAACATACGGAGCTTTCAGAAGGCCTGGACACCTAACGGGACTCCACAAACCCACTCTGGAAGCCTGAGAAGGGTTCCAGCGGTTTCCTCAAAGGCTGCATTCATTTCCTTGCAAGGCTTCCACAGAGGTACAGCTTGTTAGGGGGACCTGTGGAGCTTGGAAGCTTTGCCAGTAATAATTCAGGCTCAATTCTGAAGTCAAATATTTAGCTAAACAGAGACTGTCTGATCACTGGATTAAACACAGACAGCATCTGAGTGAGCTCGACACTTCAGGTTTTTGTCAGTGTCCATTTCACGAGCCTATAATTCCATTTTTCCTGTCTTCCCAGACTCTGCTCATCCTGTGCAGTGTTTCAGACAGCACAGAATGAGGCATTTCAGCAGAGCTGTTGCTCCTAGCTCAGGAAGCAGCCTGAATCACAAAGTGATGTTCTTTGCTTTAGGCTTAAGAATAATCCAGTATTATGGGACTGGGAGGAAATCACGTTAGAGAAACTGAAGGGTTTGTTTATTTGTTTGTTGGTAAGAAAAAGTCTCAGGCAGAGATGTCAGAGAGGGCTGGTTGAGAGAGCCTTGCCACTGTGCTACATGGTGCTGGCACAGATAGCTCAGTCCATATTAGCAGCAACTGGAAGTTTCAGCTGGTGATTTGGCATTTCCCTCTCCTGTCACTCTCACTTCCCAAAACCAATAGGCCTTTAAATCCCTTGTAAAGATAAATGAGCTTAAGCTTCTATGTAGCTTTGAAAGTGAAGCTTACATGTAATTAGCACTGTTGCAGGGGTTGTTCCTGATGGTCAGGCCACTCCTGTTGATCTCTGACCTCCACATAGATCTTACTGACATGATTCCACTACATTTTCTAACTCAGTCTGTTCTCCTTCCAGCTGTGGAGACTTGGGCTCACATCTATACTGCAGTAATACATGAGAGGCAAAAAAATACCTGCCCAGTATATTTTGCACCTGAATGATACCTTAGAAATTACTGTAGGAGAAAAAAAATGTTATTTCTGTGATGCTTGGCCAAGAGAGGTCTATATGAGCCCATTGTGTTCAAACTCTCCTAGTGCCTGAGTATCAGGTTTGACCAGTAGCTCTGAGATTACTAATTTGACAATCTGTGTCTCATGGTGATGATCAGGTCACAGTGGTCATTCTGGCTGTGCTTTGAACTGTTTGCCTTACTGGAATCATGGGACCTGGTCTTTCAAAGCCAGGAATACAACACTAGTATGGTCTTAAAACATCAACTGTGTGACCAAAAGCAAATGTAGCAGGAAAGAATCCAAAGGCAGAATATTCTTTCTTGAATTTAAGAAGAGAAATGGTGTGATGGACCTGGAGTCCCAGCCCTCCCTGGGTTGAACGTGATGGTTAACTGAGCAAGTGTTTGGTTATGGGAGGTGGTAATGGCTGCGTCGTATAAACCAAGCAATAATCGGGACATTGAATCCTAATCCCCTCACTGACATGCCTGCAGGCAATGTTTTTATTCTCACTTTACTGGATGTGTAAAAAGAGGGAGGATCCTCTGCTTCCTGGGCCTCTGAGGACTGTCTGGCTCCTAAAGGCAATCTCTCCCTGTTCTTTTCAAGACAGAAGTGCAACTGAGATGTAGGATCTTTTAACCATAACCCAAAGTGCTGAAATGTACTTCCAGAGGCACAGCCCTGAGCTGCTCTTATGCCATGCTGAAGGACTCAGTGCAAAACTTGAAGTGAAACAGAAAATTGTGTTGAGGATTTAATAAAAGCAAAGTGGAAGCAAAGGGCTGCTCAGTGATGCCATTTCTCCCTTCTAATCTGACCCCATGGAAAACCGTGGAGTCCAACAGGAGCAGGCAAGCACAGTGCAGCTTTGGAAGTGTTTCATTTCTGTATCAGCAATTTTCTTCCAGAGCCCAAAACATCTGTCTCTGCCTCCAGCCACATGCAAGTGCACCGAGAGCGTTTTGTTCCAAGCCTAATGAGTAATTTTATGGTCTTGGGATTGGAGGCAGGGGAAGGGGGCTGGAACAGCAGCCGGAGTCATGTGTTCTACAAGCACCTCTGCTGATGTCAGATTGTAGCCTGATGATTTTTATTTTACTGCAGCCCACCAGGGTTCCCTTTAAAGTCCTCTGCTAGAGTTGCTGGCGATCAGTGCAGGAACAGCTCTGACATGGCCTTCTGCATTCCCAGGGCTTCTTCACTGCTGGGCACAACAAGCAAGATGGAAAATAATGACATCAGTGGAGAGGAGGTGGGGAGCTCAGCTGGGCGTCAGCTCCGCTCTCTGTGTGGAGACAGCACACGAGAATGCAGAAAGCACACTTTGCCCATCCCGCCTCTGGCTTCTGTGCTCAGGAGGGATGAGGGAACAAACAACCCTAGGCAAATGTGTAATCACATCGCTCAAGTGTAGAGCAGATGGTCCTGAGATGTGGTGATACACGTGGTCTGAGAACAGGTACAGAATGAACTGATTTAAATTGTCACTGGTCTCACCAGCGTTTTTAAAGCACAACCCCAGCTTTCTGTTTGAGAAGAACAGGGTTATCTGTAGAGAGAGATAAATCTGTACACAGCACAGGAAACAGAAGGCAGATGTTGTCGTATGTTTATCATATATTTCCACCACGGGGTCTTCCTTTGGGACAGGCTTGCAGATCCTAGGCCTGGAGCAGGACTTGCACATGGAGGGACCATGCTGTGTTTATCCAGGGCAGATTATACAGAGCTCTTCCTCCACCTGCCCAAGTTCTCTTGGTCTGAAAAGCAAGTTTATATTCACTCACTGTGACTCAGCCATGCAGTCTGACTCATTTTCTTGCTGTTACTCATAGAAAGGAAAAGCCAAAAGGCAACCAGTCTGTGCCTGTAGCCACCTGTAATTCTCCAGCTTTCTGCTGTTATTCTCTGGATGAGTTTCTGTTTATCGACACTAACACACTTACCCTGCTGAAGCGTTTCATAATCCTTAGTACAGAGAAAGACTGATTAGAAAATAAAATTTTCTACCTCTAAAGCGAAGTGTGCTGAATCTCCATGCCCACTTGTGAAGTTTCTGAAATGGGACTATTTCATGTGGATGCTTCACAAAGGTAGCAACAAGAGGTGACCAGATGGAACAACCACCCGGCAGAACTAGAAGCAGCTGCAGAATTGCTGCAGCTCCTGAGCTGACCTCTGTGGTCTGAGGAGGTTGCTGGTGGTCTGTTTCTTAAAGATGGTCAGTGCTAGGAGATCCTGCTTCCAGCAGCGATGACTTCTTGGTCACCAGAAATCTGTCTCACCCAGTTTCTGGGCTGGACTCCCCACTGCAATGGAAGGACTCAAGCTGCTTGGGATTCTGTGGGCTGCCAGTCCTCAAAGAAAGGGATGGTGTTTTACTCTGTGTAAGCCTCTGTTGCACTGCCAGCTCAGGAGCCTCTGCTCTCTTCAGACCTGGCTGTGGCTCACTTGAACATATTTTGTCCTCTCATCAGGGTGCAGGGGAAACACCAGGCCCTGGTTCCTTCTCTTGCAGCGTGATGGATGGCTTATTCTGTGCTAGAGACCACAGGAGCATGAGTCAGAATTGAAAACCTCACCCAAGAGAAACTTTAGCTGTGAGGTGGGAATTGGTGCCTGCCACTACAGCTGGGCCAAACCCAGCCTTTCTCATTTCAGCTTCATTCCATGTAAAAACTGCACAGGAGAGCACAGTGCAAAGCTCCAGGTGGGTGGGCTATCCAGAGGACAAGGAGGTATCCTGGGTCTGGAGCAGGGCCCTGTAAGAGCTAAGGCTCTTGGTTTCCTCTGGGTTATAGGAAGCTGAGGTTCAAGTCACCAGGCTGAGTCTTCCAGAGGGGAACTTGGCCTTAAACCTGGCTCTCCCTTCTCAGCAGCCTGCTGCTGGGTGAGAGGCCACCATGGGGTTCTGCTCTCTCGTCATTCTCCTGGATCCCATCTTAAGAGTTTTGATAAGAATCATTCCACAGACTCTCAAATGAAAGGCTGAGATTTCAGTTATCTTCTGGTGGAAAAATATTTAATCGGAAATATTTCTTGGCATGCTGTCAGCTGGCACACTGCCTGCCCCTCTCTGAAAATATTACTGATTTTGAGTGCAAACACTCCTTGTGAGGCTGGTTTCTTTGGTTGCAATCCCTCACTTGGGTTTCTTTTTGCCTCAAGCAGATGATGGGAGTTAGCCTCTTCTTACATAGCACTGAAGTGACCTCCTGGGGCTGCCCTTCATGGCAGAGCGTGGCTGAGAGAGGCTGGAGCAGGTCTGTAGCGTGTAGGGAGCAGGCACTGCCCTGCTGCTCCTGGCTGTCTGCTCTTAATACTCGCCACCGCCCCCAGCTCTGGCGGCCGTGTTTGCAAAAAGCTCTGCGGGCAGTGGAAGTGAGCTGGTTTCTTCATGACAATGTAGTTATCCTTTCAAGGGAAAATTCCCTCTGGGAGCCAACCCTCAATTACCTCCTGCTCCAGTGCCTTCTTGCTGGAGATGGCTTGTAACACAGCTGACTTACAGCCACGGGAACTCAGCTGAGTGCCCAACCACTTGGAAAAAAATAATAATTAAACTGTGTTGGCCTCTGTTGTTTGCTGAATCTAGAAATTGGGGTCAGAACCCAATGGCTGGCTCCCCTCATCAGTGCATTTGTGCAGAACCAATCTGTGGATGCTACATCTTCAAACCCAGATGCTATTCCCACGGTATTTATGGTGTGTGCAGACCTCCATGTGCATGTTCTTCCCTAAAGCAGTTGCAAAATTTGGGAGCTCTAGGTAGGACAGGACTGGTGATAATTAGTCAATGCAAGTGTCTGCTAAATGCCAGGAAACTGGGGTAGGCAGTGGCTGCATTTCAATTCGCTGTTATTCACTGTGGTGAATGGGAAGGGTCCTCCAAGGGTCCTGATTTGAAGGCTGAAAAATTCCTTCTATTCTGTTGACATGTCTCATAGTCCACGGGAAGGATGTCTGACCAGGATGGGACTGCTGTGGGTGTTGCCCTCTGCCTCTGTCTCAATGAGCAGAGCAGGAGCTGTAGAGAACAGCCTGTGCTCTTTCTATTCTATAGGAGTGGTGGCCTTGGCTGCAAGCCCCCAAATTTACATCTCTTGTGTTTAGTGCTGAAAATACTTTAATTCCAAACAAGCAGCTTACTAGAAGAACATGACATTCTTGAATGCAAACTTGTCACAGGAATGAGACCAGACTCCTTACAGAGGTTCTAGGGATTCCTTTTGATGTCTGCAAATTTACTGGGATTGTGTGGGCCTTTTCTCTCATTTGAAAAACCAACCCTGTACCTATGCAGCTAGTGTTGTCTTGAGCCAAAATAAATAGACCACAGCTCATGGCCTAACTGGATAATCTGAGAATGAAACATTGCCCTGCCAGGGAGCAGAGGAGCCAGGCTGGAACCATGTGCCTCATTTTGAATGAAATGGACAGGAATTCTACTTTGACTGCCTAGATCACACGGAAAGAGCTTTCACATCTTCTCAGCTTTCCCAAGGGTTTCAATTTTCTTCCCTTTATCTAGGGCAAAGAAAAACATTTAAAAAAATTTAAAGCTTTTGTAAGCAATCAAGAAGCAATCATATGAGCTCCATCAAAATATGTAATTTCATATTTTCAAAAATGCTTGAGTTAGTTACTTACAAAATTATAAATCAGATAAAGTGTTGAAATTGTGGTTTTGAGCTGCAGGGCAAAATTGTCTCCTTTTGAAATGTCAACTTCTCACAATTATTTTTTGTATAGTTTTTTAAACCAGCACACCTTTCCATATCTGCAGTCCTCTGTTAACAGCTTTGCATTGCTGTTTTGACCTGAAAATGTTTTGCCAGAAAATTTCTCACCAGCAACTCCCATGAGGCTCAGATTCCACCCTTGAAGGTGGATGGTTTTGAACCCACTTAGACAGAACAGCAGAAGTGTGGTTAAGCTGAGAGCAGTCCTGCCCTTTGAATACATGACTATTGCTTGCATTGGTGACCTTTCACAAGTTCATTAGCTCTTGGCCATGGAAAACAAGTGGAATATATTTGCCTTGCTCAGGAAATGCAACCCATGCTGTTGAAAATTCAATGTTTCTACAGCAAAAGAGCCCATCAGAGTCTGTGTGGTTGGACAGGAAGGTTATCCACGGGCTGGGGTATCTCCTGTGATCTCCCATTTGACATCTGGCTATGTTTTTTTCCTTTGAGCTTCATTTCCCCCTCACCACTGTCTCTTGCAAAGCTGCACAATACATGAAGAACGGGGCAGTGCTTTGCTGTCATGGCAATGTGGTTTAAACAAACCCAGAAGATTTTGCCAGTATTTCAAAACTCACTTCTTGTTGCAGATGAAACAGCAGAGGAACTTGCAGTTTTGTTTGCACAGATCCTTGCCCACTTAGTCATGCTGGCTTGTGTATCTGTTGGACTTTTGCAGATCTTATGTTTTATCAGTTTCAGTGATAAATATCCCAGTGTGTCGTGGTGTGCCAGATAACTTGTATCTAAAACAGATTAGGATTTGTCCTCTAAGAAACATTTCTTTCTGTGCAAGGCACAAAACTAGAGTTTTTGTGGAAAGGCAAGGGAAAAATATTAATATAGTTAGGACCTTCACAAGCATCTGAAACTATTTAGAGACCAAGAGGGAATTAAATATTTCAATAAAGGGTAAAGGAAAGTCAGTAATCAGCATTCAAAGATCCTGCTTTCTGGATATGACCTGCTGTGTAGTTCTGTGGGGAAGGAGAGTTTGAATCCGTTTGCATTGCGTAAATGTCATATCCTTACCCATGAATGACAGCTAGTACTTGGCATTTCATTCTCACATCTTGCCCTCTTCCTGCCTCTGACCTCTTCTCCTGATAGTCTCTGCTCCAAATGGCTTTGTCTTTTTCCCCAGAATGTCTCTAAAGTACTTCAAGTTCCTATTTGTTGTTTTAAATTAACAATATTGTAGATATAACAGATATATACAGTATTTTCATAGTATGTCTTATCCACTTATGGGCTGGAAATACAAGTTCTTTAATGGTCAAATTGCTGTAAACAAGTAGGATTTGGAGGTCCATTCCAATCCCTGCTAAGGGTTAGAAAAGTCATCAAAGGACAAATTCTCAGAATTGGCTTTTTTTGTTTGGTTGGTTTTTTCTGGTTTTAGGAGCACTTCCTGTGGTCATCTGATATTCTGGTTATTTAGTGTTTATTGCAAAGTATCACTGGTTCACCAACTAAAAACAAAAGTATCTGCTGCAGAATGGGTTTGGAGCCCACTTCTTCAATGCTCTGTGCCTTTCCCTTGATTCTGCAGGGTGAGAAGCTCCATCATCTCTCCTGGTTGCACTGCAAGGCAAAACTAATTCATGGCCACAAAACACCCTTAGGTCTTTGTACTGGAAGATGCTATAAAAGAACCACCAATAGAGGTAGTTCTAGCTTTGAACATTTTGATTCCTTTAATTCATTTGAGCTAATAATTCTAAAATTAATTTTCTGATTTTGAAGAATGCCCATGTTGCGAATCACAAATTTATCCTTCATGGGTGTGGTGGGGGTGGAAATAGGAAATGTAAACACGGGGATTGTAGATACAGGGGATGTAAAAAGTGGATTGTGAATCCAATGAAGGTGGGAGTAAGAATTTTTTTGGCAGCAGCACAACTAAACTTAGGGAAACTAAAACTTATCAACACAGCATTGAGCTATCGAGAGATCAGTTGTTCTGGCAGAGAAGAGGCATGAGATGGGAAAGTGAGGAGAACTGAAATCTGGAACAGAAGAGGAGAAATTTTGGGACAGCAGGCCAGGCTGTGGAGGTGTGAGGCTTCTGCCAGTGTCCTATGGAAACCATATGGGTGAGAAGGCCACTCTTTAATCTGCCTTTTTTGTGCAGAAGGTAAGATATAACCACCTTCCCTGCACATCTGCTCGTAAGAAATCCCAGTGATGGAGGTCTCTCTGTGGATCCTATTCTAGAACACATCCACCCTGGGCCTGGAATACTGTTCTAATTAGAAGTCTTGCATCTTTTTTTTTTCCCCAGTAAATTAAGCCAACTTTTTTTACTTTACCTAGTTGATGAGATAATCTGTTGATATCAATCCCTTCTGCAAGAACTTCTTTCAAGTGGCATTTTGCAATATTCCAGTTTTCTTTCTTTTTTTCTTTTTTTTTTCCTATATGTGTGAAGACATGTTTTATGTATCATCTTTATTAAAGATGCACTAAGGTAGGATACCTTCACCATTTCTTCAGATGATGTGTTTATAACCTCTAAGCTGCCCATATGTGTTAGCTCAGGCAGATTGGATTAACCCTGCTTGCTCCCTGAAGGGAAGTTGGTGGAACTGGATCCCTGATACCCAGGAGGGGATGGAAAACACATTGCTTAAAGTACCTGACATCAGGATTGCTGCTGAGAATGAAATTGTTAATGTTTTCTAACATCACCTACCAGTGGTTGTCACAGGAATATGGTGGGTTGCTTAGCTGTGAGGTAAGGCGCTAGAACACAGTGACTAAGTTTACTGGAATAAATTAGGCACTGTCTTTTTGAAGTGTGTGAATTTTCACTGCATAACAAAACAGTGATCTCCATTCTCTAAACACTGTGGGTCTATTTCGTGTCTATGAATCTTCTGACTCTTAAACTGGAAAGGGGAAATGTTGGAGAGCATTGTTGATGACTCATATTTAAGATAAAAGACACATTTTTTAATAGCAAGAATAATTAGTCATCAGTGTAGGCTAGCCTGGGCTGTAGTAAATCTTTTGGCCCCCTGGGACTGGAAGAGATCTTTCTGCTCCTTTTCAATTGCAAATTACTGAGTTCTGTAGGATCACAGTAAGGAATCTAGGACCTGAATTGTCTATTTCAGAGTCTGTTGCACAAGACAGTCTCTTCGAACTAGTAACCCATGACTATCCATTAACTTAAGACAGGGAAATTATTCATATGCCAAAACCATGTATGTTTTCTTTTGCATATTTTTACATTTTTTATTGTTTCACATAGTGCTAGACATTTCCCTTCCTTACCAACACCAATTTAAGGCCAAAATGTGACGTGTTGTGTGTTTTCTTAATGAGAGAAGAGTGCCTTTCTCTACAGCATATCTGTAGAAATCACCCCTGTGTCTTGGAGATTCCTTTGAAGAACAGCCCCCTTCCCAGCCACGGATTACAGGGTTTGCTAACCACAATTTTTTACCCAAATCATTGTTTTTATTGTGCAACAGGATGGCACGTATACTTGCACTCTTTTCCCTGCTTCCTCATAACTTTTGAACCTACTGACCAACTTCTGACCAGTTTTTGCAGAAGGGAAAGCAGTCACTGTGATACCAGCTCCTTCTCCTGCTGCAGCTTCCTGGCATCTGGGCAGAGGAACAAGGCTCTGGTGTTGCTCACCACCAAGGGAACAAGTGCTGAGTGGGCTCCACATTCTGTAGACACCAGAGAGTCCACATGAAGGCGTTAAGAGCAGCCCAGCCAGCTCTGCTGGAAACTGCACTCGGTGAGGTGATGCTTCCCACTGCTTTCCAGAAGGAGATCCTGGCCTCAGCCATGGTTTCTGGCCAGGGCAGCCAAGCTGGCAGGCAGGGATGAGTCAGGAGCTGCTCTGTGTGCAGCAGCAGCTCCAGCTCTGTGCCAGCTGCAGCCCCCAGCGCTTCTCCTTCCTCCTGTCTTGTGGTTAGCACCAAGCTCACCTCAGCCTGACCACAGCCTGTGCAACGTTCCCTTCTCCAGAGCAAAGCCTTAATGTGCTGCTTGTGGTGGCACTTCCTTGCTCCACTTTAGGACAAATGGCTCTGAAACAGCGGATTTTTAAAAGGAGGTTTTATTGCCAAATCTCAAAGCTCTTTACAAGCAGGAGACAAAGTGCTGCCTTTCCACGGGCTGCAGCAGCTGCTTTTCAGATCGTCATCCACACTTGCTCACTTGCAAACTCACTTCCTTCCTGTCACAGACATGTAAACTGGTGGCACAGCCCAAAACACAGACTCACACCCCAGCACTCCAAGCCCAGAGGGTTTTCAGGCACAAAAAACTCCAGCCTTAGTGCAGCCAGGAATTAGATGCAAGTTTAAATGTGTGTTTAAAGGAAGATTAAAAAAAAAAAGTGCATGGTGGCAGGATGTATGTTGAAAATAGGAGTTGCCATAGAAGGCTGGATGTTTTAGGATGAAACTGCTAAACCTATTAGAAAAAATAGTTAAAACCAAGAGTCTCTAACATAGCATTTGCAGCAGTAAAGTTACTGAGTGATACAGAGATTCCACTTAAGTTATACCTATTTACAAGACATAATACAAATCTAGTAAGATCTGTTAGTACAGCATATACAGTAATTAGCTGTAGCTTGTAAAATGGTTTAATTTGCCCATTTCCTAACAGGTACAGAGTATTTATCTGTTAGGATTCCTTCTGATGGGTATTCAGTAAAATGTCAGACATGAATTCATTAGAATATTGAGTATAATATAAAAATATACAGTAAATATAAGCACATCCTGTAGGTTTGGCTATAACGGAGAGGGATGTCTGGGTATTGTCACCAGCGCTTTACCAGACAAGTATCCACAGAACACACTGCCACAAGAAAACACTGGGGAGAGCAAAAGCATTTGTGTATAAATTAGGGGACTGAGCTACCCCATAAGCTGCTGTCATTCTCCTAGATTTCAGTTCTAGGCTTTGATATGCCTGTCATGAAGTTCAGGACTGGCTTCAGCTTTGGGATATGAACCTGTACCCAGAGTTTGCCTTGGTTTGTGTATATTCCTGTTAGTGTGAACTGGGTTCTCCCCCATCTCTCTCTTGTTATAGAACTGCATCTTGCAAAAGCCTGCCTGCTCTCTGGAGCTGATGTCCCTCGACTTCCAGTGCACACCAGGTTCTGACAGCTCACATTCATACCACACAGTGTTCGGTAAACAAAAGTGCACATGCAGAAAAATATATATAGATAGCAGATAGGCACTGAATGTTGTCTGTGTTCTTAGCCCTTGTCCTAAGTGTGTCTGGAAAGGTGAATATGACCCATAGTTCACATTGAACCTACAGCAGCAAATGGCACAGATCCAGAGTTTGCTCCAGGCTGTGTGCCTCGGGGTGGGCTTAGGAATTGGAAACTTTTTGTCTCAAAGCTAAGCTTTTTGGCACCTGAGTGTTTGATTATGTAGAACTTTCCAAGTGACAGAGTAACAAGTGAACTCTCATACAACATCTGTGGCTGTCTTGAGAGGGGGACTGACTACCAAAACCAAGGCTGGTTTAATCAAAAGAGGAAGAAGCATCAGTTACGGTCGCTACCTGTCTTGCTGTCCGCAGGTGGTGAAAACCAGGAAATCTGGAAGCCCAAAGCCAATCTTTCTGTGCTCAGAGCTGAAGTACCTATGCCTAGCCTAAGAGGAGGCTCAGATGAAATTTTACTGCTACTATGGGTGGTGTTTGCAGCCCCCTGCAGACTTGTGGGACCTGGGAAATTAGAAGAAAAATAAATGGATGAGCTAAGAACAAAGTGCTGGCAAATGAGAGAAAAAGAGTTTAGGTAGCATGTCATTCCTTAAAACCAGACTGGGGAGATTGCCATTTTCCATGTTGCCAGAGACTGGCTCAAGCAAATGAGAAGCCCTCTGGGCTATCTCATGATTCTCCTCAAAGCAACTATAGAGAATAGGGGAGACAACCCAGCTCAGGTATGGGGCTATACAGCAGCAGTGCAAAGATATGATTTTGCCACTGCTGTAATCACTGAAGACCACAGAAACTGGTTGCTCAGCAGGTGGACAGGAAAGGTATGGGAATTGTGCTAGAGCCTTCTGCAATGCCTTCCTTGCCCTTCTGTAGCAAAGCATTTTTATTTTCATATACTTAAGCCATTGGGACCAGCCCCAAGTTTTGTGTGCAAATCGCCTTTCCCTGTATGTGTATCAACTAGAGAGATCTGGGCCAAACCATGTCTCAGGCTGGCCAGGACACACCAGGTAGAGACATGTTCAGTGGCAAGGGGGATCTCATCCAGATCCACTGCCTGATGTGCATGAATCCCAAGACAACATTAAGGGAACACCCATCCCCAAAGCTTCTTAGTGACAGCTCTCCTAGGAAGCTCCTGGGGACCTCCTGAACAGAAGTTATGCAAATGCCTGGCTATTTGTTCCCAACAATGCTGAGGGGATTCCGAGTTACCAGATAGGTATGGTCCTCAACAATAAACAAGTTGAGCTGGTAGAAGACACCTTCACAGGCCAAGTGTAACCTCAATTTTGCTATTAATGAAGGAGAAACAATCAATACTTGCCTGGCAATGCTGCTGCTGCTTTGAGACTTGTGGTCAGTCATGCAGTGCTTAGCACACTTAAAACTCTGCAGAGCCAGCCTCAGAGTGCCTTCATACAGCTGCTCCACATCAGGGACACTACTTGGAGTCAGGAATTGGCCAGTTTGGTTTGCCTCTGTGTGCGGTCACTTTTTAACTGTGGATGTGGTTTTATGAGTGTCTTTGGAGAAGATTAAACCGTTTATCTTTACATTCCTAGATGTCATTGGGCCAGGTGGTCTGGGAAACCATGCCAGCAAGTGAACAAACACTGACTACATTTATCCTTAAATGATTTAACTGGGAAAACCAGATAGGTGCCAGCATAATCTGGTATCTGCTTGTCTGTAAATACAGAGAGGCAGGGGCTTTTGCTAGAATAGCCATTCTTCTCCTTTCAAAAAATCTGGCTTTGTCTGATTAACAGTACTTTTTAAGGCCTGATCTATTGAAAGGACTTTGGACAGAATCCTTAAAGAGCATTCACATTTTTGAATCTGTTCACTGTCCTGTAACCTTCTGCTGTGCTAAGAGGATTAGAAACAGACTGGTATGTACAACATGAAGAAAGAAAGATGCTATAACTGAAAGCTCAATTCTGTCCCACAAGCATGGTGCGTGCACAGCAGAACACCACCTTTAAACACTGGCCTAGCAATGGTACAAATCATAGATGCAAATGTTTAACTTTGATTTTGGGAAAGAAGTCTCTGCAGAGGGTGTCAGGGAGCACTTCTCCTATAAAGAGTCACTAGATCCTTCTGCTTTTCTTTCTGTTTCTGTGTTGCTTCTTTTTTCAGTTCTCCAAGACCTTTAATTTCTTGCAAAACTTGTGTAGCTTGCCGAAGTTGTTCTACTGCCTCATTGAGCAACGTCTCTGCCATCACTGGGGGTCCATTTCCCTCCTGCGCCTGTTCCAACCCTTCACGTAAAACCTTCTGCAGAAGCTTTTCCGCTTTTTCCCTTTCATTTGCAACTTTCTCCTCCATTTTAGCTAAGCATTGATGGGAATCCTTCGGGAAACCTTGGCCTGGAAGTGCTCTCTGTTTATTTTTGGAATCAGACAGCAAGTCTCCCAGAGAAGAAGAGCGAAGTTTGATACCTGAAGTGTTTTCTGTAGAATCTTTCTTCTCAATAGTTGCTTTTACACTCTCCTGGTCTGTTTCTGTAGCTAAGGAAGTCTCTGCCTCTTCTGTTGAAGTTTGCTGTTCCTTCTCGGCAGCAGTTCTCCCATTTCCTTCTTCTGTTTCAGCTGTTGGGGATGTGAACTCTGCTACCTTGCTGGCTGTGATCCCATTCACTGGGGGCTTGGAGCTGCCAGACTCCTGCTCTTCCCAGCCCCCAGCTTCCAGGTCACCATGACTGGAGTTCACTGTGGCAAGCATTTTCTCTGACAAAACCTTAGGAGGAACAGGAGGCTTTGTAACATCTGCAGCACCAATCTCAGCCAGGTTGTCTTTGCCATCATCTCCTGATGATTCCAAGTCTTCTGTCTTTTTAGGTTCAATGGTTGGTTGGTCCCAAGCTACTTTCAGCTTGTCTGACACACTTTTAGGAAGTGGAATTGGAGCTTTTGATACAACCCTGTTGCTGACCTCAACGAGGTTCTCCTTGTTCTCCTCACTTGGGTCTTGGCATTCTTCCACATTCTCCTCTGGACTTACAGAGTCCTCTTCCTTGGCATTTACACTGTCCTTTGATGTGATACCTTCCTTAAGCTTCTTATCTGGAGACAACGGAGGAGACAGAGGTTTTTTATGTTCCTGGTCAGCAACACTGTTCTCTGCTTCTTGGTTTTCTTTTATGACAGTGGGTTTTGCAGGTGGCATAGGTGGCTTTGGAGTTTCTTTCTGAGGTGGTTCATTGTCACTTTCACTGATAGTGGAATCAAAGGTTGGTGGTCCATTGTCTACTATATCCAGATCTAGTCGCAGGATACCATCTGATGTACACTTGGCAGCCTGAAATACAAGATAGAAAGCTTTCAATATCTGTCCTATCATCAATGCTGTGCTCCATCCTTTAACTTCAAGTTAAAGTGCAAAACCCCTACAACCAGCATGGCAAGTGAGGGGTTGCTTCTTCACACTGAGAGAGTTGGGGCTGTTCACCCTGGAGAAGAGAAGGCTTTAAGGAGACCTTAGAGCCCCTTTCAGTGCCTAAAGGGGGCTTCACGAGAGGTGGAGAGAGAGGGCTTTTTCACAAGAGCATGGAGTGATAGGACAAGGGAGAATGGCCTAAAGCTGAAAGAGGGCAGGTTTAGATTAGATTTTCAGAAGAAATTCTTCACTATAAGGGTGGTGAGGCCCTGGCACAGGTTGCCCAGAGAGGCTCCCCATCCCTGGAGTGTTCAAGGCCAGGCTGGAAGGGGCTCTGAGTAACCTGATCTAGTGAAAGGTTCTCTTCCCTGGCAGGAGAGGAAGATGATTTTTAAGGTCTCTTCCAACCCAAACCAGCCCTTGATTCTAAGAAAAGCACAGAATTTATTTTACTACTTCCTTTGATAAGAACGTCTTAAAGCCTGTTCCACAATAACCTTATTTCCTGGTTTTCCTGTGGGCGCTAGTGTTAAGCTCTGCCTGATTTTTATTCATTGTCCTGTGGTAGCAGGATCCCTCTGCCCCTTCATTTACAATATGCCTCCCCAAAGGCTCGCTTTTCTGCTTCTGAGCTTGTCATAAACCAAGCTGATCTTCAGGTTGCTTGGCCAGGAATACTATTGCACTTCCTCCAAGCTGATGTCATCCCTGCCTTACCAGGGTCAAGCCTCAGGTGGTTAAACCTCCTTCAGACCACAGGCTGTGTGCAAATCTCTGTAGTAGGGAGATTTTCCTAAAAAGGATGGACTTTTAGTAAAGACATTGCAGCGTGAAAGCTCAGTGACCCACAGGGACAAACACGGTGACAGCTCCTGTGTGAGGGAACCCGAAACCACACAAAGGCATAGCTGCAGCCAGGGCCAGGCTCCTGCAGTGCAGAGAGTTTAGTTAAAGCCTCTCTTTGCCTTTCCAGCCCATCAGAGAGACAGAGGCAAGCTACATCCTGGCAGCTTGGCCCTGACCCATCCTCACCTGGCCTGCTTTGAACACTGAAAATCAATGTTCATGCCATTTCCTCCATGAATCTGCAGCCAGCAGCCATGATACACATCTTGGCTGTGTATCTGCAGGCTCTATCCCCTCATTCCTGCTTCTGAATTTGTAATCCAGTTTCCCCTGATTTTGGCTGAGGGTGAGAAGCCTTAGAGGTATTAACCTCGGAGGTATCTTGTGAAAATAGTGATCTGAGCAGGGAAGAGAAATGTTTTTAGTGCCTAGGGAAGGGCTGCCTACCTTACTGAACCCGTATTAGGCAACAGAATCCACACTTCACTGTTGCTGTGACTTTTGTCATGTTTTCTTCTGCGGTTTTCTGGAGGATGGGAATCTATGATTCATTCTCATGCATTTCTCCGGGACAGACACTCTCCCTCCATTTCTATGCAAAGTAGAAAGTCTCAAGGCATCTCATTTTCTGCACAAGGGTCATCTGAGTGTTGTGCAGGCACATAAGTCAGAGTCTTGGAAGTTTGAAGAAAGAAGGTTTGATTTAAAAACCTTCCCTGCTTGAGATTAATGCTCTGCTAAAATATCAATCTGTCTGTAGAAACTTTTTCATGAATCACAGGAATCAAACATTAGTAAGAACCTCTTCCCTGGAAATGAAATGCAGGTTTATTTTGTGGGTTTTTTGGTTTTTTTTAAGTGACAGACCCAGAAAATCAGTTAAAAGTAGACAGGTTAGTCTATAAAACTGCCTGGGAGAATAATGTATTTTGTTTCAGACCTAGGGAAGGGCCTGTAAGCTTGAAAGCTCGTCTGCTTTCTCTCGTTAGCTTAATAAAAATACAGCTTCTCCCCGTGGACCGTAAAGTTCTTCTACCTTTAGACCACTATGGCTACAAAAGCATCGTGTCTTAGAAAATAAATATAGGAGCTTTGGTTTCTTCTGATGAAAATGAAACTCTAATGGCTCTGAACAGGTGGTAAAGCAGCTTATGAATTATGAAAAATGAAATATATGTGTTGCAGCAGATAGAGATCTGTGGGAACTTGGAGCTTCGTTAGAGAGGTGCCGGCGCAGTCTTGTCTGGAGGAAGTTGTTTCCCTTGTCAGATTTCCCTGGGCTGTCCCTACCTGGGCTTCTCCCTGGGGTTTGGTACCTGAGTGGCAGGAGCAGCTCTCAGTGATCCCAGCTGGTGGGATGGCTCACTCCAACAGGGTGCACTCACCTCCTTTAGGTGACTTCTTGTGGGTGGCCTGCGTCCATGGGACACCTTCACCCTGTCCCGAGTTACGTGGTCCAAGGAAAGGCTCTCATCTACTTTCACCTGGAACAGGGGGAAGAGGAGGGAAATAAAACAGGAAGAGAGAGTCATTTCTCAAGATATGTCTATAAAGTTGTCACTGTCACACATGAAATGTTGAAGCATTCGGAGAATATTTCATTACTAGTCTTTACCTCAGAGCTCAGTTACAGCCTGCCTGCAAAGCCCTGCATGTGTGTGATGGATATTTAAGGTCTCGGAGTCTTGCAATGGCTAAACTTCCCTCCACCTAAGGGGCATGGAAGAAAGGACACAAGGAGCTTTGTCCTCACTGCACCCTGTGCTTGGACCAGCTCCTGCATGTGGCAGAACACAGCACCAAAACTGCTGTTTCCATCTTAGAGGTGAAAGCTCATTAATAACTGTGACCTGACTGTGAACTGTATCAGCAGCACTTTGTTACAACCCTTCCCTTCCACAGCTCTAATGACTGGAGGATGCTGAGGAGAAGGTGTGAGCAGTGACCTGGATTAATTGCAACTCCAGCTGAATTAACAAATTTACTTCCTGGAATCAGATGAGAAATCCACTGCCTCACACTGGTAGGGAGGGAGGTCCCAGTGCCCTGACAGGTATTTCTCTGTACTGGCTCTGTGACCACCCACCCACGCTGTGACAGTCAAGGGCTGGAGTCTGGTCTACATGGAGGGGCAGCACCAGTGAACAGGGACACTGAAACATCTGTGTGTCCTTGCTACCACAAGTCTGTACAATAGCAAAGCTGGCGAGGGTGAAATAGGGATTTAAACAGAAAAATGGCTGGTATGGCAGAGTGGTTTTACAGCTCCTTCAGGGGAGAACAGATAATCCAAGCCAGCTGAGGGCTTGACCCATTAGCCTGTGCCTGGCCTATGTGGAAACACTTTAAATCTGAGGTTTGATCCTTAATGGAATGAATGAGAATTAGAGGCTGGTTCCCTCTGTAAGGAGGATAACCTCAGGTCACAGGGCCGGGAGGTGATCTGAGATCCCGCCTTGCTGTGCTGCTGAAGAGTGTGCAGAGTTGACTGCCCACTGTACCCATATGGTTTTGCACTCTGCTGAATAAAAGCAAAGTCCAGCCACTCAGAGTTCACACCTCTAGCACTGTATCTACACCGCTCGGCCTTTTTCTCAAAACTTTTATTCACTGCTTTGGTTTCCTTTGCTAAACACATCTTGCTGATGGTTTTGTCCCTCCTTACCCTGCTTGTCTCTTCCTGTGTCATTCCCATGCTGGTGGTGGTTTTATTCACTTCCTTTCAGTTACTGAAAGAACTGCAGAAATGTTGCTCCTTTGGTTTAGCTTAGGGCTCATTTACAAACTAAGAGGGAGCAGGGCAAGGTTAAACAGGCTTTAGGTTGTGCAATTTTCATCCTTCCCTCTGTGCAGCAGGATGGGAGGAGAATTTGAAAGTGCAGGTGTGCTGCGGCCAGCTGAGAGGCAGGCAGGTTTGGTTAGGGCCATGGAGTAACTTTCCACCAGACTTCTCTCCAGACTGCAGGTGGAATAGTTGGTGGACTGAGTCACTTCTGACTTTTCCAGCCCTGAAGACTTGGCGATATCCTAACCTTAATTAAAAATACCTTAATTTCCAGGCTGCTTGGTGCTGAGGATCATGGCAGTGTGGGGGAGATGAGTCTCTCCAGGCTGCATCACAGCTCTGCACAACTCAGCATTGCAGCTGTTTCTCTGCACCAGCCACTTCCACAGGGAGAGGGAAACTCCCAGAAATCCTCTGGTCCCAAACCCTGAAGGGGAGGAACCTGCCCTGCCTTGCACACCATCTTTCTCTTTCCTTGGACCATGGCTGGCATGCAGGAAGGCTAGGGAAACAGGGGTTCAGGGGAAGTTCTGCTTTTAGCTAAAGGAGCCATGGATGAGAACAGACACAGAAACACAGGAGTTTGAACACTGTTTCTCTTACCTCATCAAATACTTTGTTTTTGCCTCTGTTGATCCCTTCATTAAGAGCTTTTATCCACGATTCCTTTTCTTCCAAAGTTGCAGCTTGAAATTTGATATCATGAACCTGAAAGAGCAGAGAGACAATTTTTGCCTGAGCATTCTTTGTCAGGACCACAGGTACCTCTGAATCACTTCAGTTTCTATATAACATCCAGTTCTAGCCTGTGTTTAAGCTACAGGTTCCTTTGTGCTTTGGCATAGCTCCCATGAACAGGATTGTGCTATGCTGGACAACTTGTTGCTGTAGTTTTATTTTGGTAACTAGTAATAAAGTAGTAATAAAGTAAGTTTCTTCCTTCTGCAAAACTAAGGAAGGCATAGCTCTTGGAGCAGCAGTGAGCTGTGCAGCAAATGTACAGCACTGTATAGAGTCAGACTGAAAGTCCAAGTCCTCTTGGCTCGTTCAGATGGAGTAAAATACTTTATCTTCCACTTCCCCCAGATTACAAGGAACGGGAAGGCTGCATGCAGTGGGATCTGCCTGCTTCTCTGTTCCTGTGGCTCTGCAGAACAGAACTGATACAGGAATGTGGGGCACTGACATTGGCTGCAATAACCCTGACCCAGCTGAGCATGGACATGGTGAGGCATAAGAGCAATGTAAGTGCAAAAATTCACCATATCTTTTTCTGTTTGCAAATGAAATCCAGCAGTGAATGCTGCAGACATGCACTCTCTGGGGTCTGAAGAGCTGCCCTATGAAGAAGGGAAGAGTTTGCTATTATGGGAACAGGCAAGAAGTATGAGTCACAAATAAGGAGGGAGGATGGGTGATTGTATGGCCTCTCCTCCAGCCAGCCAGCTCTCCCCTTCCTCTAGCCCCGTGGCTTTGCTCAGTGTTTCCAATCTCTTCTTGACCACAGCAGGGACAATAGGCAGGGTGGTATTTACTTCACTGCTGTTTTCTCTGATCACCTCACCAGTATTATGTAGCTTTGCCCCAGAGAACACTTCAGATGACAGAAATATCATCTTCACATTACAGGTGGCTCCACGGCAAATCTGCTGGGATCCAAACAGCTCCATGTGGTGCCCTAATCCACACTGCACAGACACACAGGAATACTCCTGTGCCAAAGGACATCAGCAACGTTGCAAAATCAAGCACTTAAAAATTAGACACTCCCGGTGTTTCCGGGCTGTAGGGATGTCACCCTGCTGTGTGTGCTCCTCCTAGCACTGTCCCTAACAACAGGGTGGCACTTCCTTACACGAGTTATTCCATGATGTGTTTTATCCTCCTGGGTCAATATGTCTTATTGATTTCACTCTGCTCCAGCCCTGCCCTGGAAACAGAATTACTGATTCCCTAGGCAGTCTTTTCTCTTTTCTGCTCATCACTACAATATCTGGGGGGCTTCGCAAATTCTTTTTCAGAGCAACTGAAATTATCCACCTCTTACAGGTGGGGAAGTGAGCTACAGAGAAGCTTGTTCAAAACACAGCCTTGTGGGAATCTCATTTGGAATAGGTTTTTTTGTGTGGGTATTTAACATTCTATAGGTACTCTGCACCTCCAAGAGCAGTTATAGCCTCGGCTTTTTCGTAAATGAGGCCCCACATTCCAAAATCACAGCACTGTCTATAAAACAGGGACTATATTAAATGACAGAGACAAAGCTAATGGTGACTGACAGTTGAGTGCTCTTAGCAGCTCCCTGTTCATGGCACAACAAAGCAGCAACTGTTCTGGGTCTGAGCAACTTCTGAAGGGACCATCAGAAATTCTGCAGAACTAAAGCCTGATCTCCTTACACCCACTCTTGCTGTTAGAAACCAACTGTTCTTCCTTTCTGTACTTATTCCTTGTGTCAATGCCATGGATTTACATCACAGCTACCAAGTGCCAGACCCTCACAACCAGCATGGCAAGCAGGCAGTTAATTTGGGGGGAAGATTCTTTATTCAGTCAGTTTTCATGTAAGGTGACAGGACCACATGCCTTCCTGAGAGCTCAGAGGGGAGGTTAGGGCCTGACCCACAGCCCTCTGGAAAAAGAGCCCTTTGTCTGGGATGCAGAAGGGCCATGCTAACCAGGAACCTAAGGGGAGGCAAGGCTCCAAACTGGAGCGACAGCCAGATTTTGTTTTAGTCCGAGCTGGCCTGGTTTTGTGTGTGCTTAAAAACTTTTTTTGTTTGGAAACGATTTTGCCCCAAAGCTTTGTGATTATAAAAGCTTATGAGAAAGCTCTACTTGTGAGCAGCTGAGCTGCTGCACTGCCTGGCAAAGACCTGGCAGCCTGCACCAGGGTTTAGAAATCTCCGTACATGTTGTTCAGGGGAAGGATTCCTGCCTCACTTCAAGTTTCCTCTTCCAATGCCACTTTCTGTGCCTCATTCCAAATAAAGCCTCCCAGACTGTGACTAAGCACTGGTGTCAGCAACTCTGTGGCAGAGCAGAGCAAACCTCGGGGTGGGGGTGGCTCCTCGTTAATGAGAAGCTGAGATGTTCCTCTGGCATGCAACCCTTTGCCATCAAACGCAGATCCAATGGATGGTGAGAGAAGGGACTCATGGAAGGTGGCAGCAGAAGGGAGCTAAGTGAGGGAGGACGAGCAGCACAGTGGGACCCTGCTCCCTTGCCATGGGCCAGAGTGGGCAGTGCCAGCCTATGTTGTTGCAGCCCTGCTCCCTGCTTGCACAGCTCCCTGGGGCTGTGACACAGAGGGGCAGCTATCTCCCAGTGCCCAGGTATCTTAATTTTTTTTCCTTTTCATAAAACAGCCACAGACACCAAGGCAGAGTCAGGCTGCCAGGGCTCTGAGGCTCGTGCTCGGGCTGCTGCCAACCACAGCCTCTTTGCTGCCCTGCAGTCCCTGGTCTGTCTGCATCCATCTGTGGCTCCTGTTCTTGGCCAAGGCACTGGGGAGAGGAGGTTAACCCAAACAGGGATGGGACCTCTCTGCAAAGCAGGAAGCTGCAGAGGAGAGGCAGGAAGGAGCTGCCTGTCACTGGGACTGCACAGTACTCTGAGACTACCAGGCTCTCAACAAACAAGGAACAAATGAATGTATCTTGTCTGCATTTTTACTCATTTAAGTATTTACAGATACCAGCAGATGCATCTAAAGATGGATATTTCCTACAAAACATTAAGCAGGGTCTGTTCTCCAGCACGAATTTAAGGCAGAGTCAGTGACACCAATATGAGAGGGCAGTGGGCAGGGTAACACATTTGCACTCCTTCTTGCTAAGCCAGCTGAGACTGAGTCATGCCATAAACAACAGGCTGGTGTGCCAGGAAAAGCTGTCATGGCCAAACCTAGTGACCATTGTAAGCCATGAATGCAGGCTGTGCAATTTACTGACAGTTACTCAGGGCACAGCACGGCCGGTCAGCTCCTGCTGAATCACTGCTGAGATGTCATGCAACAAGAGCTCCCACGCGGATCACTGTCTGTGACAGCAGTGGCACTGGCTCCCCGACTGCTCCTTGTCTTCCCTGAGACATCAGTCTCCTCAAGCAGTGACAGGCTGATGGCTATGCTGAGCCTGCTTTCCAGGAAAGAGAACTGTTCTGGGGTCAGTCTGTTGTACCTGCACTAAATGATTTAACAGGCAAGTGCTGGAGAACTGTGTAGCTGCAGTGTAAGACTGTTACCAACACTTCTTCTTTGCTGAGCAATTCTGCAGATCTGCTGCAGAGCTAGGTGACAGAAACCTATGCTTGGTCCTCACCTGTTTCAATGCAAAGCCTGGTGTTGGCTTCAGTTCGGTGGGGCTAGGCTAAACTGGACTCTGAATTGCTTGTGAACTACTGGGGGCATGTGTTCCCTTCTGCTGACTTTTGGTACAGGGTGGTCACCTCCAGCAGAAGCTGGAGCAGAGCTGGGTCAGTAACATCTTAAATTACCATGAGAGCAGCAGAGTCCATCTGCCAGATGGGAGATAATTTCTTGCTGCCTTCTACATGACTTCATTATGTTAGATCATGAAGGGGAAAGTAGAAGCCAAGGGATTCCCTGCTTGTGGCAGAGGGGGTTGGAACCAGATGATCTTTAAGGTCCCTTCCAACCCAAACCATTCCATGTTTCTGTGTGATGACTGACAGAGGATTCTGGTGGTTTTCTGTAGCTG
This sequence comes from Lichenostomus cassidix, assembly GCF_008360975.1. Classification (NCBI taxonomy): domain Eukaryota; kingdom Metazoa; phylum Chordata; class Aves; order Passeriformes; family Meliphagidae; genus Lichenostomus; species Lichenostomus cassidix. The sequence goes on from NC_139491.1 coordinate 2,655,356, forward strand.
AACCAAAAGCTACGTTATCCCTGGGAATAATGCAGCATTTCTGCCAGACTGGCAGACCCCAGGAGCAGACTCCCTCAAGCCTCATTGCATTCTACTGCAGCTTCCAGGCTGGGCCCCTGGTGAAGGCAGTTCCAGATACCTCAAAAATTGATGAAGGGAAAAATAAGCAGTGAAAGTTTCCACCCCTAACCACAGGTGCGAGGATGCGTGGGGAGCTGCAGGATTGCTGGTGGACTATTTCCCTTACTACCACCCTTTTCCCTGCAGCTGAAGGTTTTCAGAACCACTGAATACCAGACTTGTGCCAATCTCAGTAATTTGCACAGTTTACACCAAGCATCACTTACACTGCTTTTTTGCATTGTGAACAGTACATTTTAAAGTCTCTGGGCCAAGGCTGCTGCCCTTTTTTAGAAGCCCAGCTCTCTGCATCCAAAAGTTTTCATTTAATTGCTGTGGATGGAATGAAGCATCTGAGATTTCTAAGCAGAATGGGGTTTTTAAAAGCACACTGCCAGCTTCCTTCACTGAAGAATTGAAGCTCAGGGGGCACTGCTTGCTTTCAGTTCCATACCAGGGCAGGCATGTAACATGCTCATATTGTCACAGTTTAACAAGAATGTCATCCTTGTGAACAGGCCAAGCAGAATCTGGGGCACATTCATCAACGACCAGTGTTTAGCAGGACAACTTATTTATTCAGGTGCAACTTCAGCTGCAGAGTAGTTTAAACTGACTGATTCATCTCTGCTCAAAAATATCCCATCCAGGATTTAAACTGGGATTCCCCTACAAGTAAACTAGGCTCCCTGTATTCAACATTCATGCACTGAAACAGAAAAGGCCTTTCCTAGCTTGTTCCTAAGTCCCTCAAACTCATTCCTTAGCATTATGCTCAGGAGAGAGGGTGATAAAAAAAACCCTAGCAAGATGTGGCAGGGCTTGGCAAGCTGGCTCACAGGGTGATTTTAAACTGTGGATGGCAGCAAGCCTCCCAAATGGAAAATGTTTAGCTGATATATATCGCCACAGCTGTGATTTCAAAACAGAAGAAGGACAGTTGTGTACGTTGGCCTCCTAATTGAAGCCCGTGCTAGCATCTGCCAAAGTATGTTGTGTGTCAACACCCTCACCAGATTCCCAGCCAAAAGAAGGGCGGGAGGGGAGCTACAAACAGGGAACTTTTCATTTATAAAAGCCCTTCCTTTCACCAAAAGAGCCTTATAAAAAGTAGCCTCTATCTAGGTCTCTATTGAATCAGTGGCATGAAAAACAGGGTAGCTGTAAACTTGCCAGCATGCCAAAAGGATGAAGTTACCCTTTTGGGCACAGTTTGGGCATATTTTTCTCATAGCAAGAAATGAGAGGTTTAGGAATAGGTCTCACACCCTGTATTGATTCATAGAGCAGTGCAGAGACATATGCAGCTATTACACAATTCTCCCTCAGTAACATTCTCACAGATAATACCTATTCCCTATTGTGCTGCCCATCTCTGAGCATGCAGGGTATTATTGGCCTCCCTGGGAATAGGTGTGCACTTCAAATCATGGAATCCTAGAGTGATTTGGGTTGGAAGAGACCTCAAAAAGCATCTAGTTCAACCCCTCCTGCCATGGGCAGGGACAACTTCCACTAGACTAAGTTGCTTCAAGCCCTGTCCAACCTTGGATGCTTCCAGGGACGGAGCAGCCACAGCTTCTCTGGGCACCCTGTGCCAGGGCCTCCCCACCCTCATGGGGAAGAATTCCTTCCTAACATATTCTGGGCTCTGTCGCTCTGCAGGAGCTCACTAGCCCAGGGTTTTGGGGCAGGACAGTCCTTGTTTTGTTGTTTTGAATGAAGTTTAGCACAATGGTGCTCTGAACTCAGCTGGGGTCTTATTATACGAATAAACACTAAGTGACTGGAGTGAAAGAATAAGCAACAGTGACAACAAGGACTAAACAATCTCCATTTATTTAAACAAAATGGAGATGGGGGAATGCAGCGAGTTGGTATTTTTGGCTGTTCATGTTCTTACGGAAATGAATGTGTTTTGTCCCTCACAACTTCTCAGATTTGCATGAGGAGACTTAGTAAGAACTCTGAGGCAAATAAAATCACATTGACAAAGTGTGATATCCCAAAGCAACAATGAAGCATCCTAGCCCATAAAGATGCTGAAATGGATAGCATGCAAGTAGGAACTGAGGAGAACTTCCAAAGATGTGTAGTGATGAAGAACATAGATAGGAAGTAAAGCAGGGTGTCCTTGCATAACCAGTGCTCAGATGGATGTATAGTCTCTTTGCAATGCCAGCCTGGGTTTTAGGTTCTGGATCTAACCAGATGCTGTGCAGGAAGCTACAGATGTAGCGTTTCACAGATTCTGCAAAATAAATCTTTTCTCCTAGGAATTGTTTGGCTGCAAGTAACTGTACACTGGAGTTTCTCAAATCAATAGTTCCAACTCCAGGAATTGTCTCAGTACATGGACTGGGATTATTGATTTCACTGGAACATGGGCAAAGCTGCAGCATCTACAGGTGCTCACAGGATGTGGAGGAACTATAGGGAATGGTCATTCTCCACTTCTTAGGGAGTACTGGAAGAAAGAAAATGATAAGGCAGGAAAAGAATCAAGAGGAAAAAGTTGAGCCACAGGAGGACCCTTTCCCCACAACATGAAGAAAGTCCACATGGCAGTGGCTTTCCTTCTTACACACTGTAGACCTTTCACAGCTACAGGTCATTTCTCCCAGCTTCCAAGGAGCTCAGCCTCAGAGCCTTTCATCTGCTCTGGGCACAGCTGGCTGGGAACTCACTTTGGAGTTAGCAGACTCGAGGGTGATGAGAAAGGCAATCCTACCTTCTTACCCGGGGAGCGGATTAAAATGAAACGATTTTTCCTTTTTAGTAGTGCACGCAGCTCCTGGCACTTGTCATAACTCTCCAGTTCCACTGTTTCTATGCACTTCTGTTCATCCTGCAGAGAGGGAATGAAACATTATTATGAACAGGAGGCTCTGAAATCTATCATAGACCATCAAATTCTGCATGTCTTCCCTTTGCATCCGTCTAAAAGCTCTTCTGCCTTAAAAATGACCTGCATGCAGACAGCAAACCCCATAAATCAGGCTGGCATCTCACTAAAGAAACACCTTGGTCTTTAAGCTACAGGCCTAGTGGTCCACAGTGGCTGAGCAAATAACAGGCTGGGGACAGTAACACCAGCTTTTGCCATTGCTGTTGGCCTCATCCAGGGATCTGCAGCCAGAAGTGACACTACCTCCTCCCCACAGTGAAAGGAGGAGATGTAATCCTGCTTTTTCACAGGGAAGATGACGCAAGCATCATGATGGTCCAAGCAGCCCCCTCAGGAAGCCTGAGGCAGAGCAGGTATAAGAGGGAAGTCCTGCTGCCACAATGAGCTGAGGCAGGCTGGTCCTCGCATCACAAAAGTCAGCAGGAGCCATATGTGATAGACACAGTCCTCTTGCAGCCACGCTCTGAGCTGTCAAAATGCTTAGGATTGGAAATACAGCCCTGTACAACCAGCAAAACTGTCTGGGCCAGCCTCTCAGTGGGGAATATTTATCTCTGGAGTATCTCCACTGATGACTGCCGGCCGCGATCTTGGCTTATTTCTCCCAGTAACATAACTAAAATTCCACACGTGGTGCGTGGCTCAGTTCAGCTGCAGAGCACCATCCCTAATAGGAAATGCAGCGTAACACTGGGCAGATAATATTCTTCATGTCTTGGTAGCCCAGCAGAGACCAAAGCTCCCTTTTGCTAAGCACAAATGAGCAGTGAGAATCTCAGAGCAGTTCTTGCCAGTGAAGTGCTACCGTCAGCATGGCTCATGAACCTCTCCAGTACCATCCTGAATTAAAATCGCTGGCCATAACCACCCCCAGCTCAGGCTCTGCTCCCAAGGCAGCTCCTTGTGCCCGTATGAGTTTGTATTTAGCAATTCCTGTAGCGGAGAAGGGGGTGTGGGATGAGGAAACATGTCGCAGCCAGGAAGCTGCTGCGTGGCTGGAGGCAGGGAATGAAGAGTTCAGAGGGAAGTGGGCTGCGGGGAATTTCCTCCCTTTACCACTTGACATTTAAGTCGCTGTGCAGAACTCAGGCTGTGTTTCAGTTTTTTTAACCCTCCTTTCTGGGGATGGGGGCCCGGCAGAGCTGATGCCAGTACACAGAGCAAGTCCTGGGCCACCAAGGGACGTCTGGATCTAATTTAGGTTTATTATTTTAATGACATTACTGTTTATTTCATTTAACACTGAGTAGGTGAATGTGAACTGGGAAAACACATACCAGGAGGAGGAGATTAATCCTGCCCAAACCTAAAACCCAGCTGATAAAATCCTGCTGATGCTACCGAGCCCTTTGAAGGCTCCTGCTGCAATCCTGGTATTGCAATGTCACTGCAAAAGGACAAGGATGGAAATAATAACCCCTCCTCGGCCAACAAATGACAGAGAAGGGTGAGGTCAGGAATACATGCCTCGGGGATGGGTGATCTCATCCTGGCCCTCAGAGGACGACCGCCCACGTTACAGCCCTGCCACACGGTGCAGCTCCTTTGCTAGGCTCAGGATGCAGAGAGCTTGGCAGTGCTCTGACCTGAGACCAGCACCAAGCCCACCCTCCCTGCTCTCAAGAGCAGCTCTGTCCCCAGCAGAGCCCCCATCACCCTCCTCGTCCACTCCATCCTTCCTGCCTCTTAGACAGGAACTCTTCCTCTGATCCCATGCAAGCCTTGCTCCACTTCCTAAGGGCTGTGGAGCACCAAGCTGGGGTACAAGAGGACTTGGCAGCGTGGAGAGACGTGGCTTTGCTGTGAGATTGCCTCTTGCCTTCCAGCTGCTTCTCTTCTCCCTAGGGAGGCGTTGGGGACTGTGACCTGGGCAGGGAACAGGGGCAGAGAGGATGGGCACATGCAGGATGCTGTCTCCCAGAGACACCTTGACTGTGCAAGCTATGGCTCCTTCATCTCAGGGATCTGAACTTCTCAAGTGAGTTATCCTCTTCAGGGAGGGCGGGGAAGAAAGCAGCCAGGGAAATATAAAAACTCCATGTCTGAGGCAAAGGAAAAGCATCTGAGTTCAGGGAGCACCAGAATGGGGCTTTTGTCTCTGTTTTACCCTTGGCAAGCGGCCATCCCCTCTCTGTGAGCCTACCTGGCTTCACAAAGAGATCCTTTATGTCTGTCCTGCCCCACTAAGATAAAGAATGAAAGACCCAACCCTGACGCAGGTCTCCAGGTCCCTTCAGCCTCCTGGGACCTGGAGAACACTCAGCACCAGGCAGAGACAAGGTCACATCCAGACTGACACACGTTCTGGATAAGCTCAATCCTGGTACAGAACCCCTACATTCATGACTTAACGCAGAAAAACTATTCCATTAGCTCTTCATGGAGCAGATCCTGTGATATAAACATATCTGTGTCTGTTGGCTTGGCCTTGAAGAAGAAAATTACTGAACACCTGGACACATTAATACATGTGCTTAACCAAAGAATCACACTTGGCAAGCAATTTCATTAATGAAAAGTTGATACAAATGGGGGCAAAAAAGACTCCCTGAACCTTTTTTTATATAAAGGTACAATTCTCAGCAAAGACCTCCTCACTGACACACACTCATGGGCTGAGACCCTCCATTCAGTGTTAAATGTTTAGACCTGAAATAATAATTTATTTCTCTATTTGAAGTTCTCAAAGTGTTTTAATGAATGACTTTTGGGTATACCTTGCTATCAATTTACCAGGGCAAAATGCAGATGTTAAGTGTCCAACTGTTGAATGCCAAGTAGATCCTCTGGTCTCTGGAATCTAGTAGGATCTTTCCTTGTCAAATAATACACTTACAAGGAAACCCTAAACCAACAGAAAAACAGCTCTAAGTGCTAGCTGCACTGTTCAGGGGAAAAAAAAATCCAAACTCAAGACTGATGCTTTCTAATCCATGACATGATGATAATGATCTGTCTGGTCACTCTACTTAGCATTACCTGCTCTTCAGATGCTCTCTCTGTAGATTTTTTTATTCTGGCAAGAATATGCAGAGACAAGAAGATGAGAAACCCCATTAGAAAATAACCTGCTTGGTTCTGTGCAGACCTGCAAAGTAGTTTCCTGGGATCCGAGCACTATGTACTTGCATCAGTGCCTCCTTTCCTGACATTTGGGTATGTAATATCATACAAACATTTTGCTTAACTGAGTCATCATTTAGGTGAGGATGCAGATGCAGGGTGCTGTAGATGGAGGCACAGCAGAGAACGAGAAATCCATCTCCCTTCATTCCCCACCCACTGAAAGAAACCTGAAGCCGTGCGGGATGACTTTCACCCCATCTGCTCCAGGTAACACAATAGCCATTTGCCATTTGCCTTCAGGAGGTGGCACTGCTTTAAACCAAACCCAAAGCCTAACAGATGCAACTTGGGGAACACTCTCCCAGGGCAGGTCAAGAGCACATTCCTGGAGATTGTTACTGATGATGATATACAGCGTTGTGTGCTGCTCAGACTGTACTGTTCAGTAACACTGTACAATGTTCTTGTCTCTATCTGGTGCTGGCTGTCTCCTCTGCTCTTGTTTTGCAACCTAAACCTCAGCTACAAGTGCAGCCAGGCTCATGCAACTCCATCAACAAGGTGGCCTGCATAGGAAACAACTGTGAAAGGCAACATTAGCACCTCTTTGTGAAGGGCTGGACACGGGAGGGTCTGAGAAAAGCACACTGAGTCCAGGGCACTAACTCAGTTCCTGGAAATCTGATGGGCTCAGACCAGCTGAAATGCTCAGCCTCCAAACCTGCCTGCCCACATGGAAGCTGACCTCCCTCCCGTTTAATCTATCTAATTTAGGATACATATGGAGAGATGCTTTCTATTACTGTTGCCTGAGTTTTTTATCTCCTTTTCAGCAAGCACTGAACAACCCCATTTGTAAATGTTTCAGCCTGAGGATGGTCTGGAATGCTCTGTCCTTCTCCAGGGTCACACAGAGCAGATATGTGGAGATGGTCCAGTGGGAAAAATGGCACCTTGAGCTCCAGAAATGCAAACCAACATAGCACTTTGTACCACTGACTCTACTTAGACATCAGCTCTTCCCATCACAAAAACTTAGTTCCCCATTTGTAAGATAGAGACAGCCACACTGCCCTGACTCACATTAAAGGAAGATAAATACAGTAATAAACATGAACTGCCTCAATTCTGCAGCAACAAGACCCCTCCTGAGTGCAGAAAATTGCCATTTCCTTTGGTTTCCCCGTAGTAAGTCTGCACAATCACATGTTATCCTATTGTGCTACCAGATAATTTTGCAGCAATTTCCTCTCCTAAGACATTTGACTTCACTGTAAGCCAGTTTAATAGCCTATAGATATTAACATGATCCCTTATTTACAATAATGGGACCTTGCAGCTACTGTAGCTTACAGATGCAATTTATTACAGGATGTTACCACAATCCGCAGGCTACCAGAAAACATTATGCCTGGTTGTTACAAATGCCATTTTCCTTGTTGAGATAATAAAATAACCCTTTAAATGATTGGGATTTTTCCTTCTTCTGAATGTCTGTGAAAATTAATCTTACTTTAAAAGCCTCCTTTTCCCTTGTGGTAATGAGAGCCTCCATGTATCTTGTTTTTAAAGGCATGCCCTTAAAAAAAACCTACGTCATGTTTATAGATTTTGAATCTGCAGGTTCCTGAAGCTTCAGCTGGAGTAAACAGGTGTCCAGGACACTGGGAAATGATCTACAGAGAGTCAACAGTTTGCAGGACCAGGCTGCATCCCTCTGGGTAAGAGAACCTTCCTGCTTTTCCTGCCTTCCGAGCTGCTTATCACCTGACATTGACTTCTCCTGTCATTATTCTTACACTCTTCATGACATTTCACAGCTAAGAACAAATGACACCAGAAAGCTTTGGGATTTGGGAAAAGCAGGAGTGTTCAGTGTAAGGGAAGAGGTAATACCCTTTAACCTAAACTGTTTATAGCAAATCTTCTTCATTAGGCAAGAGTATGTTTTCAAAAAAAAGAGAACTGAACTCACTGTCAGTGCTGTTGTTCCTGAAACCATCGCAGCAATGCAGCTGCTGAAACATTTCCCCATTCTTCTTCCCTTGACACACTGCACATGAAGCTTTACATGATTTTGCTTTTATATTGTCCTGATGCCCACACATGACCCAGATCCTCTTGGGCCAGACACCTCACAGGCACGTGGTCCTTGTGCAGACCACACTCCCCCACCCTGCTGCACACACAAGCCACCACAGGGCTCACACCTACCCACCCCTCATCTCAAACCTCTCTTCATTGTAGCTTGTGCTCTGCACTGTAATTTCTAACTTTTGGGGCAAACTCTCCTCTTGCAGAAGCTGCTTCCAGAAAGCTGGAGGAATGAGGGCTTGACTCAGGAAAGAGCCACCCGGCAGGACCAGCCCTGCACTTTTCATTCTTCTTGCCTGAAAATGCAGGACAGATTTGGCTTGGCTCTTATTCCTCATTTGTCTGGAAACAGCTCTAAGTGCGGCCATGAACTTAAGGCATGCAGTTTATCCAGGGAAGTCCAGAACAAGGCTCCCAGGGGTCCTTTGCTCAGAACTGGCTCAAGCAAAGGGAAAAGATGAGCCAAATCCAGACTGTCCGTGCTTAAAGAGGACAGCAAGCACTCACAATCTCATTCTGCATCCTTCAGTGGCTAAAAGAAACCCTGAAGAGTCTGGCTGGCAACAATCTGAGCTGCTTGAGGGGTGCCAAACAGCTGCAGGGTTGCCTGCCATCCCCTCAAGTGGCAGGTGGGAAGTCAGCCTGCTACAATCACTTTTATCCTTCAAAAGCCAAAACCTCATAGCACATATCCTGCTTCCGCCCAAAGCTTTACTCCGTTCACCTTCTCACAGGATGTCCTGCCCCCCTTTTTATTATTTTGGCAATGATTCTGTCAAAATATTCAGTGGCTAAAATGTTTAGGATATATAATATATTTAAAAGCGCAGCTGCTGTCTCTTTTACAGCGTTTACCCTTCCTGGAGATAACTGGAGAAGCCCTTTTGAAAGGAATGGGCTGGAGGGAAGAGTAAAAAACACAGGGACATGCATGTGTCCCCAGGGGCCTCCTCCTGTCCCTCATCCCAGGCCATTAGCTGTGACCATACCTCGTCCTCGTAGACCACGAGCTGTGTTTTTCGTAGCTGGATGTAACGATCCTTCCACAGCCCCAGAATCCCCCCGCTGCTTTTTTTAATCCAGCCATATTTCTCTGCAGTTGGAGCAGACTTTGGTTTCTCTGAGACCTCTTCCTTTGTATCCTGCAAGGACAGAAGGGATAACGAGTTACATCCAAAGCACTTTCCATTACCAGAAAACCTGCCCAGAGAAGATTTTGGCACCCAACAAACATCGTCTCTCCCCACCACATCACAATGGGAGACTGGTGGGGAGACAATGGCATCTTCCAGAGGACAACTCAACCAGCTCCCACAGGCCTGGGGAGTGGGCACAGACCCAGCCACCTTGGTGACACTGTTGGGATGGCAGCAAGTCCACCTTGCTCCTCTGTTCCCCCAGGGGCTCTGTTTCCCTCTCTGGGGAGGTACTTCTTGCTCACTTGTGCACCTTGGAGAAGAACAGCCTCTTCTCCTCTTTGCTCCTCCAGCTTTCTGATGAATCCCAGCAGGATGGATTCTGCTGGCATTGGTAGCAACACTCATATTTTAGCCCAAGGCCACTTCTGCAAGCTTCTCCTCTCTAGGTGTCTATGCTTGGCTATTGTCCTCAAACCAATTCCTGTGGGCAAATCTACAGCATGAGGGACAGGACTTCATCACATCTGCATTAAAGTGTTCCTGGCAGGTCAGAGAGCTTTCCTCCTCTCCAGTGCACTGACAGCCTTTGCAAAGGCAGGATCCCCATATCCCTCCCTTGGAGAACCCCATGGACCCCTCAATAAGCCTGTATCCCTGCAGCAAGGCCAGGGGAATCCCTCACTGAGCCAAATCCCCTTACACAAACACCTCACCAACCTTGTGATTTGTCAGGAGAGGCCAAGCTCAAATCCTCCAGCCTCCTCCCAGGAACCCCACTGTCCCCCAGACTCTGTTTCCTCTATGTCCCCATAAGTAATAGCAGCAATCCTGCTGCAGAGAGCTGGCACACAAAAAGAGGATGTGTGGCAAGAGAGCCCCAAACATCCCAAAATGGCCTTCACTGCACAAACTGGACCAGCTGGAGCTCAGACATCTTGTTTCATAACATGAGAAAATCCCAAGTGCATGGAACAGAGTCAGAGCTGGACACTCCCATAGCCAGGACAGAGCAACTGTGTACGGGCGAGCTTCAAAAATTTGGAGGAGAGCCTTACTAACGAATCTGTTTTGCCAAACTCCCACTGAACACACCCTTGGATAGCAGCTTTCATCAGGGTAAGCTCTTATTCCAAAGAGAGAGCTTGCACCCATAAAAAGAAGAAAAACAGCTCAAACACTCCATGCACCCACATTTATTCTGACCTCCACTAAGGTCAGGAAGAGGCTGGGCTTTGCAGGTAGTCTCGGATCCAGACTGGGAAAAAGGAACTCAAACAAACTGTGTTTCACCTAAAAGAAAATTGGGCCAAAACCTGTAACAACTGTGGTGCCTTTTGTAGAAGTTATTTCAGTTGTACTGAGCTTCATCTGAAGCAGCCACAATACAGGATGACTGAGCATCAAAAAGTTTTCCGGGAAATGAGAGGGACTGCGTAGGGTGGGTTTTTTTTGAAACTTGACTTTTTAGGTTGCCAGGAAGTTGTATTCAGTTGAGATCTGCAACTTCAGCAAACATCAATTCCTGCACAAATATAGACCTGCTGGTTTCCTGATCAAGAACCCTTTTGATGTAATTTTTAGATAATTGGGCATGGACTTTAACCTCCCTTGTAGCACTTGTGGATGGATGTAGCTGTATGAAGAGTTTATTTGAGTGAGTCCAGACCAACAACTGCTAAAATGTTTTTACTCTTTAAGTCTTTTTTTTGCTTGGCACGTGAATTTTTGCTGAGATTTTTCCTCCACCTGGCAGAAAGGCTGAAATCACATGATAAATACACCTATCCGTGCTCTGCTCTGCAGAGTGAAAACTACTCCGGTTTTGAAATAAAAGTACTCCCTGTGAAGACACAGCACATAACGCCTACCTCTGAAAAACAACCACATGTTGGCACCTCTGCACAAGGCACAGGGAGGGCAGAGCTGGTTTGGGGTCTGGCTCTCCAGCCTTCCAGGGACAGCACATCCCCTCCTGGGCATGGAAGGGTTGCCTTGGAGCTCCCCAGATCCCTCAGGAGCCCTGGTTGGAACCTCTGCCTGAAAGAAGCCATGCATGGGGCATCCTCCATACCAGGCAGGACTTCCTGCTGTGCCAGTACCTTGGAGCATCCACACAGAGAACCCGTGACTCCAAGCCCCACCTGAGCATCCCAGGAGAGGGAAGGTGCAATAGGATGGAGAGTGCCACAGGCAGAGTGCTCTGTGCCTCGCACTGCACAGGGGTCACCTGAGCCTGAGCTGTCTTCTCCAGTCCCTGCTACAAGGCAGATATGAGGGGTGTGATCCTGCACTCCATGGGTATGCTGAGCTGCTGGGCTCTGGGTCAGCAGCTTCCCCCTCACACGTACCCAGCATGTCCCACGAGGGGGGACAGGTGCTGTAATCCCTCACCTGCAGCTTAAGGACATCAAAAAACCCAGATAATGCAACTAGGCAGTTTGTTCCTGCAAAAGCAAGAAGAGTCTTGAAGATAGTGCCTGACATTTTTTCAGATTATTTTTATGCCTGCTCTGCCCCAAATTGGCAAGGGGAGGCTGGCCAGGGAAGGGCACCAGGAGCAGGGCATTTTATCCATCCTGTGTTCTCCGCCTGCGATTCATGATTAAAATGGGAGCATGACACAAAGACAGGAGTTGCCGTTGTTAACTCAGCTATATATGAGCATTCTGCAAGAAATATTAAGATATCCTTCCTAGGGTGTCCTTGGGTTGGATCCATTCCTGTCACTGCGGTAAATCCATGGTAAGAACCTCCCTGACATCAGCCAAGTGAGCCAGTGTAAACGAAGGAAGAACTGACTTATCCCAGTGCTGGCTCAAACACATCACTCTCAAAACCAATCTATAGGAGCCATTTTAGCATTTTATATCGTGGTGGCATTAGAAGTGAAACACAAGTTCCACTCCTTCAGCTTGGTTTAGCCTCACGTTTTGCAGTTCAGTGGAGAACCCAAATCAGACAGGATGGCTTTTTATTTAACAATTAGGCAGTTCTTCCTCCTCTCCCTACCCTGTATTTTACAGGCCCACAAACCCACGTACTCTTCATGTCTTCCAACAAAACAAACCCCGTAGAGCTGAATCACAGTGCTGCTTTTAAAGTTACTCAGAGCATAGAAGTGCCTTAGCCAGTTACATCAACTTCACTTCAAGCAAGCAGCTCACTTATAGAACTCTCCTTCCTACCAAGGCGCTGATGAACAACTCCGAGGAGACAACCTGCATCCCCACACCTCCACCCTTTTTCTCCCTTTCCACATTATCTCCCAAACCTGGCTGTTAACATTTCCACTTCTCCCCAGCCTGCTGGAGCAGAACTACCTCCCTGGAAACAAACTGCTCAGATCCACGTGGAACCTGGGGAACTGCCTCTGATGCTCCCTTTTGCAAGCAATCCCTGGAAGATTCCTGTATCACTAAAGAAGGGAAGCTGGTGAGATGGTCAGTCAATGCCGGGCGAGGTGCGAAGCCCCTTTGGCCGGCGGCTGCCAGCTGGAAGCAGTTTCTCTGCTGTGGATTAATTTCATGGATGCCAGCGGATAATAACAACTCTCAGTCACTACCAACTTGGGCTGCTTTGCCGTCTCCCTGCTGTTTTAAAAGAGCTTTCATTCTTGCCGCAGAATGTTGGGAGCTGAAATAAGGGGGTGAGAGGGGGGAGAGACAAGCCACAGCTACAGGGATCGCATGTACCAGAGCCTGAAGTCCTCCGGCAGTCTGTCCTACCGGGAGCTTTCTTTGTGCATGAGCAGCAAAACCTCATCCAAGGAAAGGAAGCAGGAATAATTGCGTGGCCAGACGAGGAGAGAAAACGACCTGTTTAACTTCCTAACAAATTTGTGGCATCTTAATCAATCCTCGCAGGGATGGATTACTGGGGTGTGTGATCCCATGGAGGAGAAAACCTACGTGTGCAGAAGAAGCACCACTGCCCTTCTCCGAGTTAAACCCGTCCCAAGCAGAGAGGAGGAGAACAGAAGTGGGGAAGGCTGGAGGTGCGTAGTCATGTCCGAGCTGGCGGTCTGACCCAGGCCGGGCTTCAGCAGGGCAGGACAACACCCCAGCGGGAGTCACTCGGGGTGGCCCGAGCACGCGTGGAACCAGCCCGGCTCTGCCAGCGCCGGCCAAGCCCGGCAGCCCCTCCCGGCCGGCCAGCTCCAACATCCCCCGGGCTGCGGCGATGCGCTGCCCAGGCTCTGCCCGAGCCGCTCTGGGACTGCTGGGGATGGGATTCCCCCCGCCCCGCGGTCTCCTTCGCTGTCCCCCGGGCGCAGCGGGGCCGGGATGTCCCAGCGCCGGCGAACACCCCAAAACACCCCGAAGTGGCGCTGCGGTCCCTCCGCCCCGGCAGGCGCTTCTCCCGCCCGGCCCGGGGGTGTCCCCTCCCTGTCCCGCGGTCACCCCGCTCCCCGTCCCGCTCCCGGCCGGACTCACTTGCTCCATGGCTCCTCGCCGCCCGCTCAGGGGCTCGGCCACCGCCCCGCTGCCCCGCTGGGCTCCGGGCGGACGGTCATGCCGGGCGGGCGGGGGTGCCGGCCCGGGCCCCGCCGCTCTTCCTCCGCAACAACTTCTCGGGGAGCCGGAGCCGCGGCAGCAGCAGCACCGCCGGGTTTCCGGCGGCTCCGGCGCTGCCAGCGAGGAGGCGGGGATGCCCCCGCCGCCTGGCCCGGCCCCCCCGCCTGGCCCGGCCCCGGCCCCGGCCCCGGCCCCCCCCGCCGGCGTGGGGCTGAGAGCCCCCGGGACCGGCAGGGACTGAGCCCGGGGGAGGGGATGAACGGGGTGCCTGTGGTCGGACGGCGGCTATGGGGTGGGACATAGACCCTGGGGTGGCACAGCATAACCAGGGATGACAGGATACCCGGGGCGGGATGTGGAGCTTGGGTGGGAGAGATCCATCAGGGTCGGATGGGGTCACCACGGATAAGGCGAAATCCCCATTGTAGGACAATATTCCCGAAATGGGAGGATCCCTGAAATCAGCAGGTCCCAAGGGTCAAGGGGCTCCCTGGTGTCTCACATGGTCCCCTCAAAGAAGGTCCCATGAGATCAGGGCAGACCCCTGTAGCAAGATAGTGCCTGAAATCAGAGAGTCCTCAGGGTCAGGCAGGGTCCCGGGGGTGAGGCAGGGTCCAGGGTGGCACAGTGTCCCTGGGGCTGGGGTCAGGTCAGGCCGCAGGAGCAGCAGGACAGGGCACAGGGTGTAGAGAGGCAAGGGATGCTCCTCGCAGCCAGCATGGAGCAATGCCCAGGGCTCAGGTCCATGTACCCATGTGCCTCTCTCAGCTACAGCGGTGGCTCCTGGCCATGGGGTGGTCTCTGGACAGTGGTTTTTGGCAGAGGGATGATGCCACTCATTCACCCAAGGAAAACAGCTGGGGAATGGTCTTTGGTGGCAGAACTGGTTAACACTAGTCATGCTCAGAGCTATTGTTCTCCACTGGTATTCAGCTTTGCAGACTTCTGCAGCTATTTCAGGCCTGCTGGAGGGCTCATGTACCCAACAGCCTGCCTGGTTTTTCTTCTAATTATTTCAGTCAGTCTAAAAAAAGACATTACCTCCCTCTGCAAACCTTGCCTCTCCATTGTTCTCAGCACAGAAAATAAGAAGGAAAGGAGAATAAAAGTCTGACACCCTCTACTTCCAGGTTAAATGCTCTTCTGCATAGGTATGGCAAGTGCAGGGAGGAAAAACAGGAGGCAGCTTCTGCTAACCAGAGGTGGAAGGGATAGCAGAGCATCCATCAGGGCTGGCTACCCCCATCCTGCAGGGCCAGGGGTTAATGGAGGAGCTGGGAATCACCCTGGGACACACCAGGACTTGAAATGAGAAATCCTCATACTGTCAAGGCGCGTTGACATGAGAATGATTGCCGTGTCAGCAGAGAGACATCTCGTATGGGAGGGAGAAGCTAATAGCTGTGCTGTGATGAATCTGGGTTTTGACAAAAGGCTGAGGCACCAACACACTCAGAAAAGCCAAGGGAGGACAAACAGAGTCTAACTGGCTGTCCCTGCTGTGAGCAGGGAGAGAACATCAAGAGGGAGGATGCATCGTGCTGACCACCACGGTCAGGGCATTGCCAAGCACTGCACTTGCCCTCCCTCTCCTCTCACCTGCAGGATTTTGGGGTAGGACCCTCCTGTTTGTTCCACTTGCACAGGGCTGCAGGAGCAGCAGGGGCTGAGCCAGGACTGGAGCTCCTAAGGGAAACTACACACAAATAATTATTAGTGATAATTAGCAAAAACACACTGATGACATCTCCTTCCTATCGGCTTAGCTCCGGGTTTGGCAAAGGCTCCGGTCTCACTGAGACAATCCCCATGTTGTATAAACACCTTCTGTGGCCTCCCCTGCTCCTCCTCCATGGCCAAGAGCCAAATTAGGCAAAGAAAATGCTGCCACAAGCGTCAGTGATGGCACAGAGGGGCCTGGCCAGTGGCCAGGGGTTTGACAGCATCCTTCAGATTCCTTCGTTACCTGACACAACAGGCACCTCTGAAAGATATGACAAAATCCTGACTGGCCATCATCATTCAGAGCTGACACCAAGCCAGGGTTAGCTCTCTGCTGCCTAACACCCGGTGGGAGCTGGTTTAAAGACATATTTTCTTTGTTTAATTTCCTGAGCCATCAAAATGGGATTTTGGGTGGGAAGTGGGATTATCCCAGCTCACCCACAGCCTTCTCAGAAGGAGTGTGAGAGCAAGACAGGGTGTCACAATGCCAAGTGTGGCTCCAGGATGGTGCCAGACATCACAAAATGAACTATTGAAAAAAGATTATATTTTAGCCAGGCTTTTAAAACAACCAAAAAACCCCCAAATTACCGGAACTGTTGTTCAGTATTCTGTTTTCCTGGCAGGGCTGGGGGAGGTGAGGGGAAGCCTCTGGCTGTACAAATAGGGTGGGGGCTGTGGTTCCAACTCTCCTGGAAAATTTTAATCGGTCAAAAAGTGAAGAATATTTTTAGCATGCCGTCAACGTGCATGTGAGGACGTGTGTGCTGTGAGAGCGTGAGGTGCAGAGGCCACTTCCCTGTGATTTATCAGCTGTGTTCACCCTTGCAGGCAGACCTGGAGAGACCCACTGTGAACCCCCAGCGCTGCAGGGCAAGCTGTCATTTGCAAGAGGATGTTCAGTTCACAACAACAGGGAGGTTGGTCTAAAAATGCTGCCGGGAGAGGTGTTGGGCACATGTCTGCAGCTGAGTCGAGCTGCCCTGTTGTCTTCTTCATTGATAAGAGATGGTGAAATGCTGCTGCAGCAAAGTGAAACAGAGTCACGAGTGACACCAGGGAGGGTGGGATGGTGAGTCACAAACTGAGGAAGTTTCTTTGCAAGAGGACCCATGAGTCCTCCTGCTCTGTGCCTCAATGTCTGCATTTGGGGTCTTGCAAAATTTGGGGGGCAGGATGTAGAGGAGTTCCATGGTGCTCAGTGTCAGGAGGTCTGACTGCAGAGACACAGCTTCCCCAAAGCCACTCAGGGGTGAGACAGGACTGGGCTGGGTGGGGAATCCCTCCTGCCCTCCCAAACGTGGACAAACCAGTCTCTCCAGCCACAGACACCACATTAGAGAGCTGTGGTCGCCCTCATGTCTACCTGCCATCCTTTCCCTGCTCCAGGCAGGGAGCTCTGTCTCCTGCATCCAACCTGAGGTACCTCATGACCAGGGTCAGCCACTCCACCTGCTCTCGCCTTGGTTTGCCTCCACTTCAAATGGCAATAACCCATCTCTGGGGCACTCTGAAGCCAAGTTCATTAGTGTCTGGCTTCATTAATTGCTTTGAGCAAGGCTGGACAGACAGAGACTCATTATGGCAATTGCCCAGTTATCTGCTCAGTGTTGGGGAGGAGGAGGTGAACATGCCTGTGAGACTGGAAGCCAGTGCTGGGCTTGGTGAGGCCACAGGACTCCTGAGCTGGAGGAGAAATCCTCAACCCCTTTACATGCATGGCAAATTAATGGGGATGTTCTTAATTTCTTCTCTTTGGTTGGGGCTAAAAAAAAAAGATCCAGAGAAAGTGCTGGATCTGAATGGATGTGCAAGAGTAGGGCTAAATTCAGGCTCTTGATGCCAAGTAGAGCCCGTGGCACTTTCTCCTTACAGCTGCATCATGGTGGTGGGACTTAATCAGTTCTCAGGTGGAGTGCAGTCCTCCAGACTACTTGTGCTAGACAAGAAGTGTGGGGTGGCCAAATCCTTGGGTGACACATGGGGAATGAGCAGCAGTAAAGGCTGGGGGAGATGGGAGACCACACATCTGGAGCTGGCATCAAAGAAGGTCTCTCTTCACCTGTCCGCATGCTTTCTGGGCTTAAATCTTATGTTTTACGGACAAGCCATGTGAAAGGATGGTGTTTCCAGCCATGTTCCCTGCTGCAATGGGGCAGCCTGGGTCATTGCACTTGGTCTGAGGTCTGGCCAGTAGCTCCTGACCTGCCAAAATCCTGATTTTACCTGTTTTCCTCTTGGCTGATACCAGTCCAAGGTTCTGTCCAAATCAAACCTGGGCTTTCCAGCTACTCATGCTCCCTATTTTAGTTACATGTCTGGAAGAGAAGACCCAGCTATCTGCCAAAGCCATCAGCCTCCAAGCACTCGCAGAAACTCGTGTGCTCTCCCTGCTGATCTTGCTGGTTTTGTAACAAAAAGCAGTCTTGGCTGCAGAGGATGTCTGGTGCTCACAGGAGGGACAAACCAGATCCAAAATTGTGGGTAAGGAGGTCATTTGCTGGGAGAAAATGGGGGAGTTGAGGGGTTTAAATGATCTTAAAACCAGCAGTGAGTTGAAGGAACGTGGCCAAGCCCTGTAGCACGATGGCAAGTGGGCAATGAGCGATGCTGCTTTGTGCTCTCTTCTTCCTTTCTGTTTTAACTCAGCAGGAACAGTAAGCCCTGATGAAAGACAGTGGGTGCAGGCTGGAAGAGGTGCCTGATGATGCCAGAACATCACTGTTGGTGTCCAGCTGATGGCCACAGTTCGTGCACAGGCAGGAAAGGTGGGAATGAGTGAAGCACCTGGTGAATGAGGGCTCAGGAAAGCTCTCCTTCTCCATTTATGCATTGGGTGAATGGGAGCAGTGTGGGGCTGAAATAGGGCTGGAATAGGATAGTCCATGATGTTTTTAGTCCCCAGATCTTTCAAAGCCAGGGCTGTGCTCCACATCCTGCAGGCAAAACCCAATCCCTGTGTAAATGGCTTGGAGCAGCTTCCCACCTCCCTCATCTCATCATCCTGTGCCTGGAGCAGTTGCCTCTGGGCTTTCCCAACAGCTCTGCACTGTTCCTGGCCTTCACTGACATCTCCAACAATGACAAAATATGCCAAAAATAACCCCTGCTCTCCAACAGGAAGGTGGGATATAAACACACTGACTGTTTGTTAGTGTTAGTGCTTGCCAGGCTTTCAAACCGGACTGAGTTTGGGGGGGATCACTTCCTGCTCCACAGTCCTGACCTCCCACTGCCTCCCTACTCTGTCCAGGCACAGGAGTTCCCCAAAACACCTCTGGTCTGTGTGTGTCACTTTGAGAAGATGAGGCTGCAGCCACAGAGGTGCTGAAGGGATTTTTCTGTGTGAGTTTGAGGTGAGGCAGCATCTCTGGGTGCATTGCAGCCACCAGCTTTCCTCTATGAAATGCAATATTGGGGTTCTCCTGGAGCTTCTGGGATATATAAAAATATTATATATATAAATATCCTCAGAACCTTATTTTGTTTGCTGTGGCAAGAAACAAACCCTCAGAGAAGTGTGATCTGGTACCTGTAGCACTGATGAACCCAATTATATGATGCTACTTTGTGTGCTCTTGCTCTCAGGGCCCTCCCTGGCCATCCTGATTCTGATCTCTGCCTGATTCCTGGGGACAAATCCTGCTCTGAGGCTGGCAGGTGCCTGCTGTGCAGACTGGCAGGGGAGCAGCTGGGGATGTGCCAGCTGTCCCTGAGCACAAAGAGACCTGCAGGTTTTGGGAACCTATGACTTGCCCAGTGAGCAGCCATGGAGTTTGTGTGAAATGATGTTCTCTCTGATTTAGATAAGCATGTGAGGAACACAGGGAGGCAGCAGAAGGGGTTAAATCAATAGTTACATTGAAATCAATATTCTGATTTATGCTCCTGTCCCAGTGATGCTGACTTCCTTTGCCCCCTGGTTCAAGGGTGCAGACATCAGTGGCTCATTCCGAGACACTGTTTCAATGGATTTTGACAGACATGCTGTGGGATTGGGCTGGTTTGCTGGTTTTTGTTGGGAAGAGGGGCAGCAAAAATGAAACAACTTGACCATGGCTATGGTCTGTGCACCTAACTTGCTGGTGAGACTGGGTCCCCAAAATTGGGTGTATAAAGGAGTATCAGCAGTCCTTTCTCACCTCTGGGTTTCCCTGCAGATGCTGATGGCCAAATTCCTACTGCCAGTAAACCCTTTCACGTGCAGGGCTTACTGCTGTGGCCCATTGTGTCTGAGACAGGCTCTGGAGGTACTGCCCATGGCTGAGCAACCAGTGTGAAACACTCCCCCTGTGACAGTTTTCCTCCCAGCATGGGTTCATCCCCCTTTAGCCCCCAGTGAGGTGGTACTGGGACCACAAGCACTCTGCATCCCTCTCCCAGCACTGTGGCCACCTCCCAGCCTTTCCAGTGAGACCACAAGCTTAGTGACCAACTGCCCAGCTGTGCCAGTGTCCCACCTGACACAAACCCGTGGATGGAACAAGCTGTGGGATCCAGAAGAAGGTCTGACTGAGAACATGTGGGAAATACTTCCTTTCTAAAATTTCAAAATGTCATTAATATCAGTAATAACTGTTACGAGCCTGAGTAGGGCAAGGAGAGGAGCTCAGACTTTCTGACAGCCACAGCCTTTGCAATAACGCCTGTCTGGGCAGCCTCGTGTGGTACCAGGTCCTTGCTGCCTCCAACATCTCTGCCACACTGTCTCCAGCATCGCTGCCATACCGCCCACATCCCTGCCCCATCCCTCCCCTCAGCCTTTCCCTTTAGCCCCTCTCAGCCCATCCCGTTAGTCCCCCGCAGCCCGAGCCCCGCTGCTCCCCGGGCAGCAGCAGCAGCCCAGCCCGAGCCCCAGCGCTGTCCTTCCTCTCGCCCTTCCTCCTCCCCGGGAGCGGCGTGGTGCCATCCCCACCTAGTGCCTGCCCGGCGCACCGGCCGCGGGCAGCCGCGGGGCTCCCCGGGCTCCTCGGGCTCCGGGGACCGTGGCGTCTCCTCCAAGCCCCGGCTGCACCCGGGCACCCCTGACATTGACCTGCGGGGGAATTTCCTGCCCTGGCCCCGAGGCAAAGGAACGGTGGGAGGAAATGAGCTGATGCAGCCTTTGCGCTTCTCCGGAGCATGGGGACAGGCAGAAGCCTCCACGGATCGTACATCTCCTGGGGCTGTTGGCCTCTTCATGCCCCATCCTGCGGCCCGGGAAAACCAGATTCCCCCCTTTCCAGGACAGGGAACCCAGCTGGGGACGAGGGAAAGTGCCACATGCCATCCCCAGTCACTGAGTTTGTCCCATCAGTGGGGCTGGACCCCTTTGGGCATCACTTTGGGGATGCTCCTGCACATCACAGCTTTGGAGTTCTCAGTGGCATTTCCCAAGGACACATCCCCACGGACCCCACATGTTCCACTGCCTGGGGAGCATCACCTTCCTCACACCCCTCCAGATCCTGTTAGCAGCAGTTGCAGATGTCTAGGGCAGAGTAAGAAGCCAGGAAATGCCTTCAGCAGTGCCCCCCTGTACCAAGTCTGCTCTTGTCCCCCTCGAGCCCATCAGAGCCACAATGTCTTTAAATTTTCCTTCCCGTCCTTCACCCTGTTGCACTTCAGATCCACACACAGCTTCTCACCAGCCCTGTCCCTGTGGCCAAGGGCTGTTCTCTCTGCCCAGGTGCTGTGCAAAACCCATCTCTTTTGGTCTGTTCAAGCCACCCAGGGCATCCAGAGGTATCTCCTCCTCACCTGGAACAAGGAGGTGAGCAGTCATCCTCTTCTCAACCACACCAGCTTCCCCAGGCTTGCAACATCCTTCATCCAGTATAATTTTGGTTGGATGGACCTTCTACATGTTGCTGCATCCAGTCTTGGAAGGAAGTGGCTCTGCACTGACACTTTCCAAAATGTTGTGCTTTTTTTTGTGCTTTCCTATCTTTTGTCTGGCTCCACCACCCCTGGCTATTGCACAGGCAATTTCCTCAGCTCCCTTGGGTGCTGTGGCCTTGCTGTCCCAGCCCCATGGGAGGTATCAGGGTCCCCTGGAGTCTCCCCATGGCTCAGGGATACCCAGAGGGATACCCAGAGGGAGGATGCTCTGCAGGGGGATGCTCCTGCTTGCCCATGGGGTACTTTGGAAAGCTGGGAATATGCTCAGAAATTTCTGAAGACCACAGGAAAGCATGGGAAAGGTGGACTGCAGGGTGGGAGAGGAGGCAGGAAGAAAGGAAGATTAAGGGGTGATGTGGCCTTCTTCATATTTCCTGATGAAACAAAGAAAAAGCCCAACACTGCCCCTATTTTTTCTTGGAAAACCCCTTGCAGCTCAGCCCTGAAAGCAGGATTCAGCAGCTTGGCGCAACTCAAATGTTTCCTCTGCTGCTTTAAAGAAAATGTTGGAACAGAGCGGGCTTAAAGCCTGCTGAAGAGGCCCATTTATCTGGGAACTGAAAGAAAATATTGGGATAATATTTGGAAAAGCCTGTGAATGGGCATGGCCCAGCATGTGCCGGGCAGCAGCAACCTGTGAGCTGCAGGGGGAGAAGCCACCCTCTGCGTGTGGTTAATTTTCCCCTTTTCCCTCATTTCCTTCCCATTTCCTTCCTGGCTCTGAAAGGTTTTGCCGTGCCTGGGTGGGTCCTTGAGATGTGTTTCCCCCAGGAGAGTGGTAGTGCTGGAAGAAAAAGGGATTTTTCATGAGCAGGGTGGGCACAAACTGCCCAGTCTGAGTATCTGGGGGGGCTGATGGGGAGAAGGTGTTTCTTTCCCCTGGTTAACAACTGAGGCTGATCTGCAGGATGAACTTAATCAGATATCACTGAAAACAGGGTTGATTCCTGACTAATTGGTCAGTAATAACCATTTAATTGGCAAAGCTGCAGTGAAGCTCTAGCCCTCCCTTCCCAGAGCCATTAGCAGCATCTATTTTAACATTTGGAGCCTGGCTGGGATTCAGTAAATGGGGTTTTGTTGGGTTTTTTTTTCATGTTTAAAAACATTAACGTGTGTTCAGAATTCAGTTGGACATCTCATTTGCCTTTGAAGCATAATTATGCTTGATGAGGACTAATAAGCAGCTTTCAAATCGAGACCAGGTTAGCATCTCTCCTGCTGTCTCCTGCAGGGAAGCCGATACTCCACAGCAGCTGATTTTTATGGGACTAATACAGATATGTCCAGGGTTCTGTAGAACCCTACTTTGTCTTTGACTGGCTTTTTTTTTTTTTTAAAGGGTCTCTTTCCACCTAGGATGAGTTTTTATTGTTGTGGAGTTTTGCTCTGTATGGGATTTCGCCGTGAATCTCAGGGTGCTTTTGCAGGATGCAAAGCGTATTTTGCTGAAAACAAATAACTTTTTTTTACCCCCCATCTTCCAGCCTCATCAGGAAAGAAAATAAACATTGGAGCATTTTTTTTTTCAATGTGACAAAGGGAAACTCTAAATTCTCAGCCCCAAACTGATCCCAAGTCTTGAGACATGGTGTTGGCTGGAAGCCTGGCTGCAGGCTGCAGCAGATATTGCCAGTCCCTGGCAGGGATGATGGTTGATGGGCAATGGCTGATGATTGAATTGGTGTCGAGGTCGGCCCTGCTCCAGCACCAGCGCCTGCCCTAAGGTGGAGCTGCTTCTCTTTCAGCATCGTGGCCGCCCAGAAAACTGGATCCAGTCTGGTCACCCAAATCCTGCCTGCCTGCAGCTTCTGAGCAGGGCTCAGACAAAAGGAAACCCATCCAAACTGTCAGCTTGTTTTGTTTTCCGTGCTCCCCCGTTGGAATTCCATGGCAAAGGTAAGCTCACTTGGAGATTAGGCTTTGGCAAGTCTTGTTATGCTACTGAAACCCCCAGAAATGCCCTTGGTGAGCCCCAAGCATGCTCTGCCACTGGGATGGGGAGTGAGTCCTGGTCCAGGCTTGCCAGGGGATGAGGGGAGACAAACCATGGGACATCCCCTTCTCTGCCAGAAACTGTCCCTTCCGAATGGTGCTCCTTCTGTCCTTTACCAGCAGAGCCCCTCCACAGTCCCACAGGGCTGCTCTCACCCATCACTCCCACAGCCATCTCTCTGGCAAATCCCAAACATGCTGCTCTAAACCCCTCAGATTACCAACTGAGTCGAAGTACTCCCAAAATCAAAAGGTGGCAAAGGAGAAAATCTCTTCTGTCCTGTTCAGGCATGGCTCTGGGGGCTGGTAGGGAGTTAATGGCCACCAGCCAAAAGCTGTGGGGGAAAGACCTTTGGTTGTGAGGCTTGGTGCTTGGGCAGCTCTCCTGAATTTTTTTTCTAAGACATTTTGCAGCAATTAAAGAGCTGCAGGTAAATGCCAAACCCCAGATCCTGGCAAAGGTGCCAGCTGCTCTGCAGTCAGGACAGACCCAGCCACTGACTCCAGGCTGACCATGTTCCAGCCCTAAATAGCTGCTTTTCAGGGACAGGTGGGTCACAGCAAACTTTATTTTTCTGGAAACAGCAAGCACATTGTGCAGGGCAGGCTTTCCAAGGATGCTCCCCACACCCTTTTCAGGAAATACCATGCAGCTCTCCTTCGTGCCATGCCAATTTTTTTTTTTTAATTGGCATAAATGATAGCCTCGGCAAGGACACACCGTGTTTTCCCTGGGCTGTCGGATTTTATTTTGAAATCGCTGCTGGTTTGATCTTTGCATCTCTCCACCCCCAGGTTCATCTCTCTCTTCTCATGTTTCTGCTCCTGGTGCTTGCTCCAGTGCAATGGGATTTGCTGGGAAGTGAAAATGCAGTGGTGGGGCTCATCCTGTGCCAGTCACAGGACTTTGGGTACATCACCACACCTGGGAATGAAGTAGGAGAGTTGTGTTTGATCTGAAAAAGCCACCACAGTGAGCAGACAGTGGCTGTCCCTTCCTGGTGACCCCCAGCCCCTTTGAAGAGTGCAGCTTTTGATCCCAAGTCCAGCCCTGGAGCCATCATTCCAACAGCAATGGCTGTGCTTCCTTTGGGGGAACCTGAAATAGCCTCCCCCTGCATGGTGACAACATGTCCCCCACGTGGCACTGGTGTAACCGGCTTTTCCAAGACCTGCTCTTCCAGGGGTGGAGTTGGGTTGGCTTGGTTTATTGCCAGCACCCTCTTGACTCTGATGCTTCTCCCTGGTACAAAGCTCTTGGATGAAGTGGGATGGTGGTAACAACCAGGAGAGGAGGAAGAAGGATTCCTTCTTCACATGTGGGATAGGTGCCACCAGGACACATCCCTGCGGTCCCCTCCCTGTCTCGGCATCCTCTCCGGGTAAAGCATCTTCCCATTCTACCATCCCTATATTGGGCTTTTCCTTCCTTGCCCTAATTTCCAAAATAACAATAAACCTCAAATATATTTGAGATGGGTGAAAAGGCTTGGGTTTGTTCCTTTTTAGTTTGAGACCAAGCACACAGGCAATAACCTTTGACTGATTTTTCCACCCTATGAATATGTGTGCTGGGCCCAGCAGTCCCCAGAGTGCTCCTTGGTCACCAAGCTTCAATTGTTTCTAAACTTCAGGATCCATCTTTTGGATATTTTTTTCAGGCCTCAGTCCATAATGGTCCCTTTCTCTTTTATTTTTTATTACTAGCATTTTTACCAGGCTGACATTTGGACTAGGCAGGGAAATCTTGCCTGCTACACCAATACCTGACAATCAAGATTTAATCTTTCTGGAGAGGAAGAACGCATCAGATGGGGGGAAAAAAATCAGATATCTGTGAAATTGCAGAAAAGCGGAGCAGAAGGAGCCTGTGGGAAATCTGCAGCCCAGCCTGGAGCAGTGCAGTGACTGCGCAAGCCCCGACCATTGCCGGACAGATGTTGGTCTAATTACAACTAAAACCTCTGGCGCTGGGGATGCTCCACTCCCTGTACCCTGAGTGTATCATTGCAGCCGGGCAGCCTCTCTAATCCCCAGTTTAAATCCCTTTGGCTGCTGCCTTCAGTGCTTGGAAGAAGTGCTGGATGGCAGAAAACCATTGGCACATCCTCCTTGGTCATCCCTGTGGTTCTGAGTTCTTCCACCCTGGCAGGAGCACTTTTCCCCTGTTATTTTCCCCATTTCTCACTGAGAGCTGCCAGGGATCAGAGATTTATAAAGAGGGTGTTTCAAGAATTTGGAAATTAATTTCCCTGTACCTGCAGTGTTGTGACCAGGGCTGGGCACCAACACAGAGCTGCCGCTTGTCCCCACCTCCTTGGGCCTTGCTCCACCTCATCCCCTCCTTCCTCTCCATCACATTTGATGTCACCTCTTCAGTCTGAAAGCAGTTTAATCCAGATTTAGAAAGGGAAGGAAAAAGGCAGGGACAGGATTTTTCCAGTGAGCATGAATCTCCTGGGAATTCACCCAGGGCTTTCCCAGCTACAAATCTGGTGGCTGCTGCACGGTGACAGCAGCAGTGTCTTTGCCAGAGCCCATGTGCTGCTGTGACGCATCAGCCGTGGGGGTGAAGCTCCACAGTGGCTCCAAATCTTATTTTCCACTGGCAAGTTTCACTGGCAGCTCACTCGTGTGCAGGATTTTACCATTAATATCCCCAAAACCATCTGGCCACTAGTGAGTCTGGGGTTATTTTAACACCAGAAAGGGCAAGCAGAGAAAAGAGATTGTTTGAGATGAGTGAATATAAATGGGAGAATACCGATTTCTCCTGCAGATTTACAAGTCCCTGGAGGGGAGCAAGGACAGTGGCTGAGAACCTGGTGCTTTGCAATCGGTGCTGTATGCTGGAGGGAGGCAGGGCAGCTGCTGGAGGATGCTGGAGGCCTCGTGCTGCTGGACAGGTTTGAAGGCTGGTGCTAATGAACTGGTGTTAATGGGCTGGTGTTAATGGGCACCCTGATGGCGAGAAGTCAGCACTGGAGCCGTGCAGGGGCTGGAGCTGGGGGGTTCTTCCACATGGGCTGTCACCAGAGAGTGAAGAGTCAAGCTGCAGTAACTCCCCGGTGCAGACAAGATCCTGAACCGCATTGCTTTAATTACGCCAGCGCAAATTCACTCATTTGGTTAAGCCTGGGAGCTACAGAAGGAGCTATTTCCAGGTGTGCTGGTTTAATTACTGCATGCCCTGGATTACCCACCGTGCACAGCTGCATGGCTTGGCTTTGTCGGGCTCTCTGGCACTCTGGGACAAGTTCGCAGCGATGGCCCTGCTCACGCCTCTGCACGTCCCAGCACACAGGCTCTGCTTGGGTCAGATAAATGGGTTTTAACCTGATTTGTGCTGTAATCTCCATGTCGACAGGCTCTCATCATGCACAGGATAAAACCCCAGCTCCTGTGGTCGTGGCCCTGTGGGGTTTCACTGGGCAGCTCCTGCCAGCCAGGCTGGCAGATGACTCCAAGCCAAGTGGCTTCCCTTTCCTGGGACACCTCTGGACTGTGTGTGTTTGCAAAACGGCTTTTGTTTGCTTAACTCCTTGCACTGGAGCAGGCAGAGGCACAGATCCCACTGTCCTGTCCCTCCTCCACATGCAGGGACAGGATGACAGTCCTGCTGTCCAGGGTGGGCAGCTCAGTGCCAGCCCTGCCATCACACCCCTGGAAAAAATAGCACCTTTTGGGTGCGTTATTTGTACTTTCCTTTTCTGAATATGCCTTAAAAAGAAGGGTTTGGTTTTCAAAGAAACAGCATTTAAATTATGTCCTTCCCTGCTCGTCCAGCTATTTGCTGTAATCTTATTGCTGTACAGAGCAACGAGTGTGCGTGGGACGTGGTGGGATTTTAACTGTAATTCATGGACAGATATAAAATGCCAGGGTTATTATGAATTTTATTCAGGAGAGTTTAAATGTTACTGGTTCAGCAATACCTCTCACCATGCTTCCTTTGCAGCAGCTTCTGTTTAACTTCTCAGCTCACAAAATTTATTGTATTGCTGGTGTCTCGCTGTAATTCTCCAGGTTTTCAAATAATCCCAGGAAAAGAGTTAACTGGAGACTCTGCCTTAGACTACATCCACTGGAAAGCATGTGGGGCCAAAGTCTGTTTTTCCTGACACCCCTGGTAAATCCCATGGGTTCATTGGGAAAAACTGCCACTCTCAGTTTCAAAATTATGTCAGTGGGAGAGGGGTCAGGAGCAGTGCAGGGACCACAGTACACCAAAACCTGTGTCCCAACGTTGCAGTCAGCATTCAGGCAGGGCTCTCACCCAACTCACATGCTGTTGCAGGCTGAGCTGGGCAGCCCTGGACCCACAACAGGCCACAAGGTTTTACTGGTACCAGTAACATTTTCCCAGGCAGGTACATTGGGAGTTGTGGGGAATGGCCTTGGGATGGAAGATCTGTGGTGCAGGTTGTGGCTAGATTTTGATGGCTGTGATGATGACCACTGCAGTGGAATGCAGAGCACTGTCAGACATGGATTCAGCCTGATTCTCCAGGGATTCACTCATTTTTCATCACCTAACACAGACACAATGAGATTTTGCACACACACCCACACAAAGGCAACCCTTTTCCCGTCTTCACTCTCTTCTGAAAAGCTTCAGAAAGCTTTTCCCACTGACGTACCCTAAATGCTCCCTGCTGCTGCCAGAGCTCATTCTCCCTTCTCTGCTCCCTGTGAAGATATTTCGCCCCTCCTTTGCATCCTCTGCCAACAGCAGCAGCACCCTCAGACCTTCCACAGCAGAGTGAGGTAGATGTTGTGAAACCAAAGGGTTTTCTTTCATCTATTCCCACCTCTCCTCTGGTTCTGCCCCGCTGCATCTCTCTGGACGTGCATCGCACACGTAGCACGCCCAGCACCCGCCAGCCTTGCTCATCCATCTCACACACCTTAATCAATGGGAAACTTGAGGAAAAGCCCATAAACCAGATGGGAAGTGAGGATTGGATTTGCAATGTGCTGGTACTAATGGAAACCATCCTTCACTGCATAATCAGAAGGAATGGCCACACAAAACCCATCATTTCTGCCCAGGGTGCACACGGGCCAGCCCTGCAAGGACATGTGGGGTGATGTGCCCTGGAGGCTCCAGTGTTCCCTCAGTGATTAACCCACAGTGACTTCCATGGGCAACAGCTTATGGTGGGTGCAGGGTCACCAAACTCCACAATGCCTGCAAACTGTGGCAGCATATTGTCACATCCCTAATGCCAGCACAACACTGTTTGCACACAGAAACCCTCCAAACCCCCATTTTGCTGATATTTCTAATTTCCCAGGACAAGCCTGCCTGTGGCACAGGGTCACACCTCAGTCTGGCCCCTCCATGTATTTGCTGCCTGCAAATGGGTCAAAGCCATCCTAATGCAGGAGCTGCCAGAGGATTTTGGCCTTCTCTGATGCAGAACAGGCTCTCTATAAATTTCCCTTGGATTAATCTCACCGCTGAGCTGGGAGTACTTCCCTATTCCCCCAGGCTGTCGCTAGCTCACCTGCCCAGTGGTGTGGCTGCTACAAATGGGTGGCACCAGACTGTGATTTTCCCCTCCAGCTCCTCCACTCCTTGGACGCCCCCTCATCTTTCCACACCCGGGTGGGTTTTGCAAAGTTGTTTGGGGCTTGGGAAAGTGTTTGTATTCAGATGGATGGAGTGTGGGATGTGTGCCCCAAATACCACTGAAATCTGGTCAGGGTCTGGAAAACAGATGACACCCACTCCAGGTATCAGAGCCACCCTGAGACCATCCCAGCTGGAGTCTGTGGATGTAGCTGCTCATTGTCAGGGCCCTGGGAGCCCCGGGCACATTTCTGAAGCTGGGATGTGATTCAGGTGAAGCTCTGGTGTGATGTGAGTGGATGCAATGACACTGAAACATCCCTTCAATTAGGGCAGTCATCGGCTCCCTGCTGGCCTTGGCCCACGCTGGCAGGGAGGGCTGTGGAGCAGAGCATCCCTACCCTGCTCCTGAGCCTGGCCTTTGTGTGCCCCACCACCTTCTCCAAACAAAGCCCAGTTTCTAATATCCCACGAGGTCTCTGCTGTTCCCTGAATGGCATCCATGGGAGGTAGAGTCAGCACTCCAGCCCTTCTGCCCCTGCCCGTGGCTTAAGGTGGTGCCCGTCGGGCCTTCATGGCCAGGTTTATCCCCAGAGTCCTGTCCCAAAACCCTCCCCACCGGCCAGTTCCTCCTGGCCTTTCCCAAGCCCTCGAGGAGCTGGCTGGGGTTTGCCTGGGGGTGCAGGGGGAGTGCCAGGGGTATGGGGGTGGAGGGTGCTGGGGGTGGAGGGGAGATGCCCAGGGAATGTGGGGGCAGTGCTGGCGGGATGCAGGGGAAGGTGCAGTGGGATATGCTTCTGGGGGTAGTACAGAGGGATGGGGTGGGGGACATGCCTAGGGGGATGCAGGGGGAATGGGAGTGTGGGAGATGTGGGCAGTGCCTGGAACGAATTTCAGGGAGACAGAAGGAAGGAGGGCTCAGACTGGCTGCCCAAGGGAGATGCAGGGGCTACGTGGGGAGTGGAGCCAGGGAATGCACGATGGGCTGGCTGAGGGAATGCAGGGGGAAGTGGGGAGTCTCTCCACGGGGTTCAGAGGGTACCTGGAGAGCAGATCTCGGAGGATGCATAGATGGCTGCCCGGGGGCGATGCAGAGGCACGAAGGAAGATGCAGGGGAGTGCAGGGGGAAACCTGAAGAGCAGTGCCGGGCCATGCGGGGGGACCCGGGGGCAATGCGGGGGCTCTGTCTGAAAGCTGCCATGGGTTACCTGGGGAGCAGAGCTGGGAGGATGCAGGGATGTTGTCTCGGGGGGATGCAGGGGAGGTGCCCCGGGGAAGCGGGGCACAAAGAACGATGAATTGGGGTGCAGGGGGAAACCCGGAGGGCAGTGCTGGGGCATGCAGAGGGATGCGGACGGATGCGGGGGGGATGCAGGTGGTTGTTCACGGAGAAGCACCAGGGCGCGGAGGGACGATGCCGCGGCTACGGGGGATTGTCCGGTCACATGCAGGGGGAGGCAGAGGGGGTTCCGGGGAGCAGCACCGCGGCACGCGGGGGGAATGCGGGCATCTCTTCGGGGACCAGCGCCGGGACGCGTAGGGGGCATGCCGGGGGGCGCACGGAGTTGTCCGGAGATACGCGGGGAAGGGACACAGAGCCCTGCACGGAGAAGTCCGGGGAGCTGCCCGGAGGCGGGCAGGGGGGCTGCAGAGGTGCGCGGGGGGGTTTCCGGGGAGCAGCGCCGGGCACGCAGCGGGGCTGCCCGGCGGCAGGCGGAGGGACGCGGGGGGGCAGTGCCGGGGGCCGCCCCGTCCGCCCGCTCTCCCGGGCCCTCCCCGCCCCCCCCGAGCATCCCCCCGCCCCCGCGGGCTGCGGGGCCGGTTAAAAGGCGCAGCGCCCCGCTCCGCCCAGCCCGGCCCGGCCCCGCACCATGCCCGCCGCCGGCCCCGGCGCGGGGAGCGCGGCCGCCCCGCCGCCCGCCCGCCTCTGCCTGCTGGCCCTGGCGCTGCCGCTGGCGCTGCCCGGGCGCGGGGCCGCCGCCGAGCCCGCCCGCACCGTCTACACCAACCACTGGGCCGTGCGGGTGCGGGGGGGCCCCGCCGAGGCCGCCCGCCTCGCCGCCGCCTACGGGTACATCAGCCTGGGGCAGGTAAGGGGCGGCGGAGAACGGGGGGCTCCGGGAGCGGGCAGGTGCTGGGGCAGTGGGAGCGGGGGATGCGGGGCTGGGGGGTCGCACCGGGGACCGGCGGGAAGACCGGGGAGTTGCCGGAGGTTCTGGCACCGTGAGCCTGCGGGGGAGCGGGGAGCTGCCGGGGGTCTCACGCCGGGGGTGCCGGGACCGGAGAGGAGCCGAGGGTTTCGGGAAGCTATCGGGGGTCCCGGGATCGGAAAGGCGGCGCGGTCTCGGGAAACTGCCGGGGATTCCGGCACTGGGAGCCTGCGGCAGATCCCGGGAGCGGCGAGCTCGGCGCCGGTGAGCTGCCCGGGTTCTCTCGCTGGAACTCCCGGCACCGGGAAGCTGACTCGGGTCCCGGGACCGGGGAGGCGGCGGGGGTCCCACGGAGCTGCCGGCAGTGCCGGGGATCCCAGGAACGGGAGATGGACCGCCGAGATCTCCCCGCTGCCGGAGGTCCTGCCGAGCTGCTGGGTCGCCCTGGACCGAGGGGATGCCGGGGGTCCCAGGAGAGGGAGATGAGCCTCGAGAGCCCCCCGGAGCTGTCGGGATGAGGGTGATGCGGCGATGCTGTCAGAGCGCTTCGGCCCGGGGGCGGGCTCCCCCCGGCTGGGTGTCTCTCCTCGGGGTGCCCTCGCCCCGCACTGCCGGGGGGTTGCACAAGTTCCTTCCACTCCGAAAGTTGTGCTTGTGGGTTTAACAAACTTTGGACTCTCTGACCCGGGTTTATCGGAGATCTTGAGAACACGGAGAACTTTTGCTTTCAAACCCCCGCAGAACACGGGTGGCTCAAAGGCGATTTTCAGCACAGCAGCTCGTTTTCCTCTCGATTTCCTCATCCTCTGCAATCCCAGATGCAGGCTGGTGTCCTCGGAGTTTGTTCCATAGTTTATCGCCATGGCGCTGCCCGGCGCTTTTTTGGCTGGGTGACACTTCAGGTTGTCCTCCTGCCCAAGGTGTCTCCCGGACTACAAATTATAACCTTGCTTTATATCGCAACCCTGCGTTTAACTATAATTAAAGTCACGGGGTGCTGCGTAAACAATTTTTTTGGGGGGAGGCTGAATTGGGGACATTGTCTCCTGCACCCGTGTCCGTGACCTCCCGTGGGGGATAACCCTTCACATCCCACCCTCAGTCTCCTACCTGCGTGCTCAGCTCTCATCTCCCCAAGGAGAAAATCACACGTATTATTCAATTGCCTCTATCACAGGGCTGGGTGAAGGTGGTTGTGCAACCCAAAGGGCTTTTCAGTGTTTATCCCTCTTCAGCCAGAGAATATCTTGATTGAACTTCCCACTCTCCGAAATTGCATCAGCCTAACGTCGGCTCCTGGTCTGGGGTCTTGCTGTATCCCTTCTCTGCTGGAGCATCTATCACCCCTCCCTTCTTCCCCAGCATCCTGGTTTTCTGAGCTCATCCCTATGATGTGGAGGCATTTGGCCCATGGGCACAATGTGGCTCCACTGGAGCATCCATCCCTCTCCCCGCTGAGCACTTTCCCTGGGGCAGTCCTGTGCAGGCTGGAGAGCAAGGGAAATATTTCTGTGGTTGCATCAGGGTGTTCCTGGCTCCTGCCTTACCCGTGGATACTGGGAGCTCGTGCACCACTGGGGCTTCCCCAGCTGCTCTCAACGCCCTGCCTTCAGCTCTCCATCTCCCCAAGCTTTTTCCACTGGGTCCTGTCCAGGGCCAAACCTTGAGGAGCTGCTTTCCCTGCACGTGTGCTCATGTGTGACATTTGCAGTGTTGTGTTTGGCGTTCATGGTGTTTGAGCCTCGTGGGGACCTGAATGTCCCCCTCTTCTCCTCCTGCATCACCAGCTTATGGAGCTGCTGGTGATGGCACCAATCCCCAGTGAGATGTGCCCTCCTGGGGGGCCTGATTCTGCACAAAACCTGCTGGAAAACTCTGCCAACGATGTTATCACCCTGGGAAGACGTTTGAGTGGAGTCCAAAGTGGTGAGGGAGGAGGAGAGGTGATGGTCACTGGAAAATCCAGCTGGGTGCAGGGAGGCTCAGCCCTGCCTTGGTGGCTGGTGACCTCTTTTCCTCTGAGATGCAATCCTGGAGGCTCCCGACATGGTACTGCCCGGGAAAGGCATTGCTGGGGTTGGCACACACAGCTTTGAGCTCTCCCCGCATTTTTCTGTGCCCAAACCAAGCGCCAGGACACTCTAAACTCTTCTGGGTCATGGCAGAGTGACATTTCCCTTGGGGAATCACTTGCGTCAACTTCTATTTAAGTGAGGCAAACAACTAAACAAAAGAAACAGCTTTTACACCCCCGAACGAACGCCTGCTCATTCCTCCCCGCCGGGCTTTGTTCCCCGGCTGTGCCGGGGCGAGCCGGGACAGGTCTTGGCCGAGGGCTGTGAGGATGGTGCTGTGCCGGAGCCCCGGGCAGTGCTGCTGGCCCGGGGGTGGTGATGAGCCCCTTCCTATCCTGGTTGCAGGGTGTATATGAATTTTTCCTTGTGTGGTGTCCAACACTAAGTTTTGGGAGGGCTGGCACATCCTCAATGGTCTCACCTGCAGTGCAGGATTCATTTTCGGCTGTATTTGGAGCTTTCCTGGATTGCTGTCATCTCGCAGCTCTGGGCTTGATCCTTACTTGGCTGAATATATCCGTGATGATTTGAGAATGACATTCCTGACGGCAGGAGCTCAGCGACTGGACCCCTTGTCCCTGACGGGAATGGGTGGTGTCCCCAGGAGGGGAGTGCTCGCTGCCCTCCTGGTTGGATCCACCTTTCTGGAAGACACCAGTGCTGGTGTAGCTGTACTTTGCACAGATGGAATAGTTTGGGTGAGATGCTGGAGGGGTTGCATTACAGAACTCTTACTGAGCTGACTGACCACATGGAGGACAACAAATCACTTTTTGTTTAAAAGAAAAATTTCATTTTTAAGTTTTCTTCCTTGGAATATCTTAGGTGGAACAGGGCCTTTGGAGGTCTACCAGGTTGGTCCACTGGGACCAACCTCTGCTCAGACTTTCAAGGTAGCCGCAGCATGGGAAGGTTTTTCTTATTTTTTCTTCCATAAATCCCAGGAGGATAAAGAAGTGGGGCACAGAGTTCTTTTCCTGCTGCTCTGGCTATGTATCCCCAGAGTCTGTGATGAGGTCATTACCTTCCCTGTGCTCCTACTGTTTTGCATCATGTGGTAATTTTGCATTTATTTGTGAAAAGGAAGGAAGAAATTCTTTACTTAGGAAGGAATATTTTACTGTGGGCTTGGTGAGGCGCTGGCACAGGTTGCCCAGAGAAGCTGTGGATGCCCATCCCTATTTCAGGCCAGGTTGGATGAAGTTTGGAGCAAGCTGGTCTAGTGGAAGGTGTCCCTGCCCATAGCAGGGAGTTGGAGCTGGATGTCTATAAGATCTCTTCCAACCCAAACAATTGCAGGACTCTATGGTAAGCCCTGTACTCCAATTTCCAGGCAGAGTGAGCAGGAGGCAGGGTGGCCTTGTCAAGGTTTCCCTAAAATATGGAGAGGTTGAAGCACCCTCCTTCCCCTTTTTAAGTACAAATGGGTTTGATGAATAGGTTTTAAAAGGCAAATGCAGATTGCAATGAGCAACCTCTTTATGTGGATGTTAAAGAAAATGCCCAGCTATGCCATAATGTGAAGGGGGAAGAAAGAGGGTTTCAATGAATTTGAGTGGAAATAAATTACAAAAATAAGACTAACAGCAGTAAAGTTTGTGAAATTACATTCTGGCATAAAAGGCAAAGCAAGACTAATTAAATATTTAATGCTCGTAAGAAACACTGGCACGTCTCAAGGTATCAAGTGTGATAAAGATGTAAGTAGTTGTCATCATCTGCTTTAGCATCTGATCCAGACAAACCTGTTTGTTCCCTGCTGTTCCATTGCAACCAGCCCTGGTCTGGCCTCAGGAATGTCACCCTGGCCCCTGGGTCACACATGGTCTTAAAGATGTTGCCTCCTGGGTTGCAGATGGGTGCTTGTAGCATGGCTCTTTCTGGTCCTGTGAGCAAGACACAGGGAATGTCACTGGCTCCCAGCATCCAGCTCCTGACATGGAATGTGGGTTTTCTGGGGGAAAAAAAAAAACCAAAAAAAGAAAAAAAGAAAACCAGCCTCAGGCAAAAGTGAATTTAGAGCAAAGTCCCAATTTGTACCCAAATTGTGTGATCTGGGAGCCACATACCAGAGAGTACAGCTTTTGGGTCATTCCCGTCCCTCTGGCTATGAATCCCCATGGGATGTTCCACATGCGGTGTCTGGCTGAGATCACTCGATTCATTGCATAGCCCCAGGACTTCATCCCTGCTTTTGGGATGAAAAAAGAGGAGTTGTGGTGTCTGCAGATGCCAGGACAAGAGGGCCGGAGGCAGCGTAGCCACCCCGGGGCTTGGCAGGGTGGTGTGGCTGGCATCGTGTTCTCCTGCAAATGCTGCCATCCCTGACTCCAGACTGTGCACATTTATATCCCACACTTCCCAGGAGCATCCCAGGGCGAGCAGGGATCGCATCACCTCTCCTAATGTGCAGTCAGGACGAAGCTGGAGCATCGGGCGGAGAAGGCAGGAGGATGAGGCACAGCTCCCCTGGCTGCGCCGCAGCTGCTGAGCTCATTTTTAGCTCATTATTTCTGCTTGGGAGCTGATGAAAGGCAGTTTTCAAAGATGCATTTAATGGGTGAAAATTCATAAAAATGTTTTCCGGGCTCTGTTGTGCCGGTGCAGTGTCTGACCACCAACGCTGTTTGTCACAGCAGTGGCACCAGGGCTCGTGCCAGCATCCTGCATCCTCCCGAGCCCCGGGAGCTCTGTGTGGGGGAGGGATTTGGGATGCAGGGCAAGCTGCACTGATGCTGCCAGTGCAAAATGGGGGGCAGCCACGGGAAAATATACTTTAAAAATAAACAAACCCAAACAACCT
Source organism: Lichenostomus cassidix (assembly GCF_008360975.1). Classification (NCBI taxonomy): domain Eukaryota; kingdom Metazoa; phylum Chordata; class Aves; order Passeriformes; family Meliphagidae; genus Lichenostomus; species Lichenostomus cassidix. The sequence goes on from NC_139491.1 coordinate 2,691,401, forward strand.
CTTTTTTGCAGATTGGAAGCTTGGAAAACTATTACCACTTTCACCACAGCAAGACGTTTAAGCGCTCCACGCTGAGCAGCCGGGGACCACACAACTTCCTCCGCATGGACCCCAAGGTATGGGGCTGGGCAGCCCGGGGTCCCCCAGCCTCTGTGGGGTGGTGGGATGGGGGTCTCCACCTGCCCCTGCAGGAGGCTGTTGGCTTGATCTAGAGCAAGCATGAGCTGGAGCATCTTGGGATGACATGTTACCCTTGAGCCACAGCCCTGCGCACACGAGTGACTCATTGGACACGGGCAGGGAGAGCGGTGGTGAAAAATACGTAAAAGTGACTAAACACTAACATCTGCCTGAAAGCCGGGAGGAAGAAAAGGGGGAAAAGCTTTCCAGGACAGAAAGGCTGTTGCATGCTCGGGGTGTTGATCCAGTTGCCACAACACTTGCTGCCTCAATGGTTGCTATGTGTGAAATCCTTGGCAATAGCTCTGCATTGCTTTTTCCTAGAGCAAGCATCCAAAGGGATTTTCAGCGCAGCTGAATTGACAAAAGTAATGGGTGGTGGGGGGGGGGAAAGAAGGCAAGGAGGGACCTGGGTGAGCTGGGTTTGGGGTGGCAGGGAAGGGCTGGGGCTGTGCTTTGGCTGTCCTCCTATCCCAGCTTCCCCTGAGCTCTGTGAGATGTGACTTGTGCAGAGCATGGGAAGGGTTAATAGTGGGGAGCTTTGTGCTTTTTTGGGAGAGGGGGACATAAAAGCAGAAAAAGGCATTCTGGGGAAGGTACCCATGCTGTAGTGAGCTGCTGGTGCTTGCATGGGTACCTGGCTGCCCTTGGGGTGCTCCTGGCCAGCCTGGCATGCTCCTAGACACCCTTGGGATGCTCCTTCCCAAGACATCTCCAACCCACTCAGCACCACACGTCCCATCCACATCTCTCCAGACACACACAGCAGCCCTGTCCTCCCCAGGCTTTCCGGAGAGATTTGCTGTTAAATATTTGGACAAGGTCTGTAGCACATTTTTGAGGAGGAGGCGTACGCGTGGCTGCGTTGCCAGCGGGGGAAACCTCAGCGAGGGGAGCCTGGTGCCCTGGAAGTGTGCTGGGCTTTAATTAAAGCTGTTTGCCCCCAGGGGGGTGCACAGGCATCCCAGCAAACGATGAATTCTCTGCATTTGAAATGCCCCCATTTAAATGAGTCTGGTTATAATGCAAACGAAATCAATTGGCTTTTAGTCATATTAACATTTACCTTACCTTGCTCTATGGGAACCAAGCTGGAGCAATTAACTCCTGTTCTCTTAATCCTTCCTTATCAGTTCAAAACCTGTTGGCATGTCTTGCCTCTCCCCCTCTCCCATGTACATTTGCAAATCGTTTAAGTGATGCATTTGGATGGCATCAGCTTAGCATGCATGCAGGAAAACATCACCTCGAGGCACGAGGACAGGAGCTGGAATAGGAAAGATGGAAACAAATCTTGCAGAAATCCCGAAGAACCAGCCAATCCGGTTGTTTGCAGATGTTGGGTGGTTCATGCCTTCCAGGGGCTATTGTTTGCTGTGCTGTTGTTTGTTTGCTGTGGGGGTCGGTGGCATGAGCTGGGCAGAAGGATCACGGCCAAGCTCTGTGCCCGCAGGAGGAGTCTGGGGAAGGGGAGACTCCAGGACATGCAGGGAAGCAGCCGGGGTACTGATCCTTGTGTGACCACACTGCTGCTCCAAGAGGCCCTGCAGCTGGCTGCTCCTTCTGGGGCTGACATGAGCCAAGAGAGTGTGGCAGGTGATGGAAAGGGACAAAGGATGTGGCAATTCCAGCAATTCTGGGGACGGGTCATGGTGGTGAGAGGCATGGAGGGGCAGTGGGATGCAGAGTGGGGTCACACCATGCTGTGCCACCCCTCTTAGGGCTCCACGTGCAACTTTATGGCAATAAACTTACCTGGCTCGCTGGGATGCTCATGTTGGTCCATGCAGTGCTTGAGCCTCCATCCTCACTGCTCCATCATGGGATGCCATGGCCTTAGTTCCTGTGCCTCTGGCCATGCACCGTGGCAAAATCAACCCCACCTGAATTATTTGCTGTGCTTTATGCCAAATGTGCTGGAACCATCTTGTTTATCCTGGATCTCCACTTTATCTCCTGCACACCCACTGGGATAAACTGGGCTATCACTTTTCTGGAGCTGCAAAGGGAATTGCACCCTCTCAATTTGGAGGATTTGGAATGAGATGAGTGTTAAGGTCCCTCCCAACCCAAATGAGTTTGTGATTCCGTGATAATTAGGGTTTACAGGGGTAGAGCAGGGACCCTGGGTCTCAGAATTATAACAGTTTAGGCCTTCTTTTTTTTTTAACATTTTCAAGAAACTTTTCCCACCCCTGGATTAGCAGTGGAAGTTGATCTGAGTTTCATGAGCTGCAGGAGCTGTTGCAGGGATGCCCCAGAATCCTTCCTGTTTGCCCATTTTGCCAGCCACACTGATTTATCAACTCTTCCTTGAAATCAATGTCTTTAAACTGCTGATTTCTCTGTGTCCACACATGATGTCTCCATCGACTCCTGGCTGGCAGCGCTGGGGTCGATCAGGAGCCTGCTTGAGATTAAAACATCCCTGTGAGGCAGCTCCTGGCAAAACCCCCAAAATCCCACACTTTACCATCATTCCTGCATCCAGCAAAGATGCAGGGGAAGGTGGTAACTGTGTGTCAGGCAGTGAGACCCACAGTAATGCTGCCAGGAAGTGGTGCTTTAAGGAAAAAAGCCTGTTATTTGGGCCATAACCTCTATTTAATGTATTTTTATTTTTTTTTAACTAGACCATGAAGTTATATTTTTGCTTCCAGTACTTAAATCCATCACTGTATAAGCAAAGCGGTGCGCTGTCGGCAGCCAAGGCAGCGTGGAAACTCATTTTTCTATGAAATATATTTTTTTCCCCTTTCAACAGTGTTTTTTTTTCTTTATAATATATATATGTGTTTAAAACCCAAGCTCTTGGCTGGAAGCTGTCGTGTTTCTGACATCCACCTCCATCCGAGGCACAAAGCTATAAACTGTGCAAGAACTCAGTTCAGCTGACAGTTTTACATAAATGAGCTCAACAAAAGTTGCACTTTGTCTTTTTATTCCTTTTGTTACAAAACCTTAGTCACAACAATAGAGACATCCCCTTGAGCAGCTCCAAAAGACCCAGAGCCATCAGGAAGAAAATGTCCAGCAAGGAGGGATGTGCCACACAGCCCTCACAGTTCATTGGCTGGTGCCTCCCTTCTCCCCCAGCATGAACATCTGTAAAAATTTGGCCTCTAAATTACTTTCATAATCCTTTTTTACTAAACTTGTGTTTCACCTCCATGCTGAAGGCAGCAAAGCCCTTTGTGTGGTAGTAAAGGGTTTGGGGGGTGGTTAATGCTTGATAGGGATGGGATGTGACTGCTTACAAAGCAGCACCTTAGGCAGCTCCTGCCACAGCACTGAGGGCAAACACCAGCATTTCCCAATCATGGCCTTTTCCAGCTCATTTCCCGTTGTTTGATCTCTTTGCGTGTCATGCCCTGCTGGAAAGCAAACAAATGTCACAGTGGTCAGCTCCAAGGCCACCTCACATGCAGCCACTGCCAAAAATGCTTCTCCGTAGCTGGCCACGTCCCCTGAGATCTTCCACAGCCGTGTGTGGCCATCACATATTTTTGGGAAATGCATGTTATGTTTGGGTAAAGCCCCCAGTTTTATTATTTTATGAGGAGGAAGGAGCTCGAAGGATGAGCAGCCTGGAGCCAGGTGGCACAGTCTCAGGGCTGAGCTGCTGCCTCCCAGCCGGCAGGAAGGATCAGCCCAAAAACTAAGCCAAGCACCTGAGTCTTCTCCAAAACCTTGACTAAACGCTGAAATATGTGGTCTGTCTCCAGCGGGACTCCAGCGCGTGCTTCTGTGCTTCGTTAAGTCGGGGGTGTTTAGGCACGAGCTTGGAGGCGACGTTATTTGTGCTCCAGGATTTTGCTGCACTGGGAGAGGAATCTGGTGTCTGGCTTAGACAACACAAAGAGCTGAGCTCACCCTGTCTGTCTGTCCATCCATCCTGTCTCCTTCCAAATGGAGCTGCTGTCTCTGCCCACAGGGATGGGGGTTTGCCAGAGCTTGGGGTGATGCTGGGATGGGTCCAGGCTGGGGTTGGCATTGCTTCTGCATCCCACATTCCACCTTGGTGGGCAATGCCAGGCTCTGTTCCCATGGGTGATGCTGACCCAGGTCTCTGCTTGCAGGTGGACTGGCTGCAGCAGCAGGAGGTGAAGAGGAGGGTGAAGAGGCAGGTCCGAGGAGAGCCACATGCCCTGCCCTTCAACGACCCAGTGTGGCCCAACATGTGGTACCTGGTGAGTGTCTCCCTGTCACTGCTTTATGGGGGTCATTTATTTCTACACAAATGCATCATCAATCTTTGCTCAGCCCAGCCTGTAATGAAATAATACCAGCAAATGTGCCTGGCAGCAGTATTTTAAAATTGTGAATTAATACACCTGAGAGTCTGAAGTGTTTCACCCTTATTAGCAGCCCCTCATCATGGTCTGAGCAGTGAAGGCTTGGGGGCAGCACCGCTGTATTTTACCCATCCCCAAGCTGCAGCCATCTATTTGTAATATAATTTTTCTCCTGCCTGCTTCATCGATCTGTATTTGACAGGGAAATTCATTGAAAATTAAGGGCGGAAAGGAAGCGAGCACTTCAAAACCCAAGAGCCCATAGTACTTGAAATGGAAGAGGAAAAGAATAATAGGGAGATAGCATTGCCTGGATTAACTGCTGCTGGATGGGTTTGATCTGTGGAGTAAAGTTATAACAAATCTGCAAGTTATATGGCAGGGGGTGGGTTGTAAATATATTTTCTGGTTGATTAAATGGGCTCCCAGCCTGGCTGTTTGCTTAGATGGGCTGGAATGGGGTTGCAGCCCTTTTGCAGCTGTGTTTGTCCCTGTAGCACTGCGGCGATAAAAACAGTCGGTGCAGGTCGGAGATGAACATCCTGGCAGCCTGGCAGAGGGGCTACACTGGCAAGAATGTGGTGGTCACCATCCTGGATGACGGCATAGAGAGGAACCACCCCGACCTCCTGCAAAACTATGTGAGCTGGGGGATGGACGGGATGGACTGGGGCTGATCCTCACCATGAATTGATTTATGGAGAATTTCAGTGTGTAAACACAGCTGAAGGCTGTGCATTGGCATATTCAGAGGAAAAGTTTTTTTTAAAAAAGCTTGAGATGTTTTTTAGAAGGAAATGAGGTTTTTAGATAAGATGGTTTGGGGGAAACTCCCTTTGCAGCTGCCTGGGAAGCAGCCGCCTCCCTCTGCTCAACAGTGCAGAGCCAAAAACCTGCATGAACCCACTCAGCCTCTGCTCAAACCCCACATGGCCACAGTGGGGAGGAGGGAGGTGCTGGACCCAGCAGGATTTGGGGTTCAGAGGAGCAGTCCCTGAGGCAGCAGGATATTTACCCTGGGAAGCATGCAGTACTGCAGCCTAAAACTATTTATTCTGAGCAAACAGTCAGAAACTAAGGGAAAAATGTAATTTTCTGCCCTGCTTGCCTCTGTTGGCCATCATTCCAGCTACTGGCCACCACAACCACCTGGTAAGGTGAATCTAATGGTGACAACATATTTTCAGGATCCTCTTGCAAGCTACGACGTCAATGGGAACGACCATGACCCAACTCCACGTTATGATGCCAGCAATGAGAACAAGTATGTGATGATAATTGCCATGGAGCAAGGGGTCTGGGGGTGTCCCTGAGGCTGGGTGTCCCCTCTGGGGTGTCTTCCTGGTCCCTTTCCTCATTCCTGGTGCTGCAGAGGAGGCTGCATTAAGGGCTTTGTTGTGAGTCATCTTGTTTAATGCAAATCCAGCTGGTGCCAGCCACACTAATTGCTAATGAGCTCTCCAGCCATTCAAGACAGCACCAGGGGGTTCTTTGCCCTGGTCGGGGATTGAACCACATGAGTCAGGATGGGTGGCTGATATGGCAAAGCCTGGATGCACTTTTTGGGTTTCAGTTAAAGTGGGATGGATAAATGTGGAAAGGAAACAGGAATGCAAAGAGCAGCCTGCAGAGAGGTGCAAGATGCAAAGAGGAAATTGCATTTAGGTGCAAAATGCAAAGAGGAAGTTGCATCAAGGTGTAAAATGCAAACAGCAGATTAGATTTAGATGCAAAATGCAAACAGCAAATTGCTTTCAGCATTAGTTTCCTCCACCCGCTTGCTGTGGGTTTTGGGTAAGGGCTCTGCATCTGTCTGGGCAGTTTGTTCCTCTGCTCCAGCCTTGGGGCTGGTTGTGGGTGCTGGGTGGGGTGTGGCTGGAGGGATGCTTTGGCATGGCCATTGGCTGATGGAGTTTCTCCTTGCAGGCACGGCACTCGCTGCGCGGGGGAGGTGGCGGCGGCGGCGAACAACTCCTACTGCATCGTGGGCATTGCCTACAACGCCCGCATCGGAGGTGAGGCTGGACCTCTGTGGCTCTCCTGCCCTTCACCATCCCCCTGAAGGACTGTGGCCACCCTGGTGGCCTGCTCCTGGGGCAGGTGGTGGGATGCTGCTCCTCCAGGAGAGTCTCCTCCTTGGTGCCTCGGCTGCAGGGAACCCCAGGGGCGTTGGGGGAGGATGGGTGATGTGGCATGCAGGGGACTCTGGCTCCATGTATTTGGGGTGGAAACCTTCTGCTTGGGCTTCAGCCTTGCCATGAAGGTGCACATGGATTGAGGATGTGGTGTTTTCACCCCAGAAGTCCCCAGCTGCTCTCAGGGGGTCTGTCCTTGGGGTGGCTGTGTTTGCTGTGGTTGGTGGTGCTGGCTGAGGTTCAGAGTTGATGTCATTCGTTCGTGGGGTCAAGGGCTGCAGAGGAGCTGCTCAGAGCAGGGGGGCTGAGGAGACCTCCAAAATACCCTCAGGGGAGAAAGCACAGAGAAGTGTGGAGGGGGATCTTTTGCACAGTCCTTCAAATAACGTGATGTGTGGACAGCAAATTAATCTCTGTCACCAAATTGGATCCTGATGCTAATTAGCATTGCTGAATTCATTTGCATTAGCTGAGCTGGTTTGAGCTGGGGCAGTTCTGGCCAACCCAGGCAACTCTGGGAAGATGAGGGTCTTAGCAGGGGTGTGAGTGTGGTGTCCCACCTACATGGCTGGTGAAACCATGTGGGGGACAAATCCCTGGATCTGGGTCCTTGCCCCATCCCTGGCATGGCTGGAACAGGACAGGGGCTTTTCCTGCAGCCCCTCCTACCACCCCAGTGCTGGGAGAAGTGCCTGCCAGGAGCATGGACCCAAGAGCCCATGGGTGGATTCAGGGATTAATTCCTTCTTTTGGCTTATTCATCCTGGAAACAGCTTCTGTTAGGGTTGTGTCTGCATGGGAGCCGTGTCTGCAGGGATCTTGCTCCTGGCCAAGCACCTCTAGTGGTTGTCTGTGCCGGGAAAATCCCCAGAGGGAAGAAATAACCCCAGGGAGGGTGAAGAGTGGACTGGTAGGGGCTGCAAAGTCTATGGGACATCATCTGCTCCCATCCCCTGTGCCCCTATGTGTGACGGCTTCTTGCTTCTTAGAGGCTTCTTTCCTCTGCAAACCCATCTCCAAGCACACACCAAGCAGCAGCAGAGCAAGACAAAGCTCCTGGTGGGGTTTATTTGATCCTGCAGGATCAGGCCATTCCCTTCATGCTCCTTTCTCTACAGCAGCTGTGGAGACGAACGTTCCTTGTTGACTTTATGACGACCGCTGGGTCTCATTTTAATTTGCTCCCTTTAACGAGTGCCTTGCCTCAGGGGTGTGCTGGGGAGGTGTTGAGTGAGACAAGGCACCTGGCAGAGGGCTGGGGCTGAGGGCTTCCCACGACGTGAGCAGGCAAAGGGGAAAAATAGAGTCTGAGCCGTATCAAGTTTGGGATCATGGAGGAAAATACGCTATAGCTGCAGCGAGGGTGATTTTAGATGGATTACACAAATAAAGCAGCGATTAATGAGCACAACTTGTTGGGGAAGCCTATTTGTCACACTTGGAGAGCTCCCATCTAATTTTACTGGCTGCTCTTCAGTGCTCTTGCATTGCTTTTCATATGCCCTGGGCAGAAACACATCACTGCTCCAGGAAAGGGCTCCTGCCATCCCTCCTCCTCTTCCCGCTCCTCGAACGCTCACTTTGGAGGTCACTTTTGCTCCCTCTGTGACACAAAGCTCATTTATTTTGCAGCATCCACCCCTGCTCCCTTCTGCTCCCCATTATTTGATTAGGGAGTCCCTCATTGTGGGTGGTTGTGTCTGGGCTGGCTTTGGGTTAGCTTTGGGTTGACTTTAGGCTGATTTGGGGCTTGCTGATGAAAACAGCCACATTCAGCAAGCACAGACCCCATCTCTCAGCTAGTTTTCCTTGCTGTGTGCAGCTCAGACACTGGGCTTGGCTTTTCTCCCCTTCTCCTTGTGTTTTCTTGTTGACAAAGAGGAAGTTTTTGGGAACAGCTCTGCTCCCTGGTTTTACATTTCTAAGCTTGGTTTTGGCTGGTCGGGGACAGCGTCAGAAGGAGATATTTGAGTTGACTGGTGTCCAGAGTGCAGCTGCAGCTGGAATGACATCTGCCTGCATTTGTTTGCTTTAAGACAAAGTACATGTGGAAGGGGAAATGCATTTTTATAAACCAGATTCTCCCTGGCTGACAAAATACGATGCTGAAATTTCCAGCATTGCTTTTCCTCCAAAGGGTGTTTCTGGGCAGCCTGTTGGGGTGCCTGTCACCCTCTATTTTTCTGTGTGGAGAGGAAATCCAGCAGGGAAGGGGTGATGGAAAGTAGAGGGGGTTGTGCTGTCATATTGCAGCAGCTAGAGGCTGGAGGTGTGCAGCAATCCCCCAGCCCATCCCATCCCACCATGGCTGGTGGGCTCTGCCTGTGAGCACCCTGGCTGGTACCTGCTGGCATTCCCAGCTGGAAGTGAGGGTTGTCCCTGATAACCCTCTGATATTGGCCATACAAACCAAAGCCTGGGGGTTTTCCTGGGGATTCTCCCTCTCCAGGAAACTGCTGGCATCAGTTGGGCAGTGATGGGGTTTGGGGACAGTCACAGTCATCCCCATTCAAGGGGAGAGGCTTCATCCCACCAGTGTGCCTGAGTGTTCAGGGAACACCAATATCTTCTAGGTGGAGAAACATGTTAGCTAAGGAATTAAAAGGGGAGAAAAAAGGATTATAGTGGAGGGGATTTTGTCACTGGGGAGTGCAGTACCACCACCACCACCCATTCCCCACCAATGGAGGGGATGTGAATTTTAACACCCCCATCTCCATCACTTGCCATGAAGCCAGCAACACAGAAAACTTCCCCAGTAGCTCCCCAGCATCCTGCTGCCAGGCTCGTTGGCATGCGGGGCTGCGGGTTGAAGCTATTCCAGGCGCGCCTGAGCCGTGTGGTTTCCGCCGCCGTTAACAAAGCCCTTTGATTGCAATCCTCACACTGTCATCCACGCCATGAAGCCCTAATGTCTGATGTTTTTGTGCTTTTAGGCATTCGTATGTTAGATGGAGATGTAACAGATGTTGTTGAAGCGAAGTCGCTTGGCATCAGACCCGATTACATTGACATTTACAGCGCGAGCTGGGGGCCAGATGATGATGGGAAGACAGTTGATGGACCTGGTCTATTGGCCAAACAGGCTTTTGAGCAAGGCATTAAAAAGGTGTGGATCCCACAGCGCCCAGATGCGCTCGCCCTCCTCCTCCTGTCCTGGGGTCTGGCGTGGGGATGGGCAGCTCAGCCCCTGAGGCGATGCCAGCACTAGGGCTGGGGTGGGGGGAGCCAATCATCTCTGGTTTTTCCTAGTCTTCCCTGGCGTCCCTAAGAGCTCCGGTGGATTTGGTGGCCGAGGGTGGTGACGGCGGGAGGTGCCTGGTGATGGTGGGACCCCTCAGCACGGCTGGCAGAGCCTGGCAGAGCAGGGAGGCCCCAGGTTCTGTGGTGAAGCTCTGCGGGGATGAGAAACCCAAAGCGGCTCTTGTGGGGGGTAACTTTGCACCCCAAAATGTTCCCCCTGGGTGCTGGAGTGGACAGAATCCCACTGTGTACACAGCAGTGTCCCAACCCCCAGAATCTTCAACCCCATCCTCCACGCTCCTTGGGTTCCTGGTATCCTCTCCCAGGGGTCTCTCATGTTAAGCATTCCCCTGGTTTTCCACCCCGAGGGACACAGGTGTTGCCACAGGATCTGACAATAGATTGTTGTCCTTGAGATCCTCCAGCAAGAAAGTTCAACCAACATCACATGTGATTGACAGCTGTCAATCCTTGCTGGGGATGCCCTGGCCTTCCTGTGCCCCTTCCCCTTTTTGGGTACTTTGAAAAAATGCCCAATATTGGCTAAAAGCATCAGGAAAAAGGCCTTTCCTGACAGCTCAGTGGATGCTGTGGGTAAGTGTCACAGTGCCTCAGGGCTCCACAGCAGCTGTTCCCCGGGTGATCCAGAGAATCAGGGGTTCCACTGCTGGCAGCCCCAGGCTGGGCGGTGAAGCCCCAACTTTGACCTCTGCCTCCACTCCTCCCTGGGCTGCCTCGTCCCACAGCGTGCTGGGAGTTGGGGCGGCCTCTTATCTAAAAATAGGGTGGAGTGTTTTTCCCACTGTTTACTTGATTTCCTGCTGGGGCGGTGAGCCTGCCGAGGAATCCATTGAAGTGCCGGGGAGTTCATGCCGTGTAAATACAGGGGAACAAGCTGCTTTTTAGACCTTATTTTTCCATGCAGGAGCAAACGGGCAGCAGCAGGGTCCTTGCCCAGCACAGCTCTACTGTCCTGGGATGCTTGTTTTTGCCTCCCAGGGGACACCCCGGTCCCCCCACTGCCACCCCGTGTTTGCAGCACCCACTATCCCACATGCACAGCTCGTAATTGCCAACTCCATCTCCTTAAATAACGAGGAAAGCTGCAAGCAGATAGTTAACCGCCACCTTTAGCCCGAGCAAACAGCTGTAACCGAGTTATAAATCCTTAAAATTGAGTTTTTAATGGAAACATTAAAATAACCTTTATCTATTAGCGATAGGACTGCGCTGGGGTAATTTATCATCTTGTTTCTTGTTCTTCCAGCCACACTTTATTAGTTCCTGAGCTAACGAGGGGATATTTATCCTGGTCACTCACGGAGTGCTGTTGGGCAAACACCCAGGCCCCGCAGTGCTGCGGAAGCAGGAGATGCTGTGCATCCCACAGCCAACCCATGAGCTGCTGGGGTGAGCTGGATCAGCCCCAGCTTGGCCAGGGAGGGATTCCCTGGTTTAAATGATGCCCAGATCCAGGTTTTATAGCAGCCAGGAGCCCCTCACAGGCATTGCATTGCAATAGGAGGATGGCAGATGAAGAAGTTGGGTGTTTGGGTTCTGCTCACAGAAATGCTGATCATTCCTTGTTTGAGAACAAAGGGAAAGAATGGATTTTCCAGTGCAAGGGAGCTGCGATACGTGGTGTGCTCTCTCCACCAGGCAATGCTGTCAGGTGTTAGCTGTGCATTGTTGTAGTGTCATTCATGTGCCTCTTCATGTCCTCATGTGACCGTGCTGGCTCCAAACCCACTTTCTCCCAGCACAGCCCTGCCTGGGCATCGTGGGGATGTGGGTTTGGAGCAGATCCAAGTCTTTCTTGGGTCCTGTGGGTGCGACGCTCGGGGTGAGGGATGAAAGGGAGGTCTGGGTTCCCCATCTTCTGATCCCAATCAAAATCATTGCTACATCTCCACATGTTTGGCCAATCATGACTGATTTTATTCCTCTGATTAGTGATTTGGGAAAGCTTCGGTTGCATGCAGTGGGTCCCATCCTTGGCGGTATTTGGATTTTGGTGTGGGTGAGCTGGCTGGTCACTGTCTGCGCCGAGCATGTGGGCTGGGATGCTGCCACCTTGGAGATCCAGGAAACCCTGGAAAGTGGGACAGGAGATGCCAGCAGCAGGCTTGGTGGGCTGGCAAGCTGGGTCGAGCTCTCCATGACGCGGAGCAGGGCAGTAATTCCCTTGGCAATTGCACTTTTTCTTGCAGAGCTCCAGACAGCTCTATTAATCTTTGCTAGGGAAATACCCACCCAGTTTGGCTGGGAGGCAGCCCAGATAATGAAAACTTTCATAAAGTAAGGAGAGAGCCTGACTTAGCCTGTGTATCCAGAGGCAGGGTCAGTTCAGAGAGCCTCTGCCCCAGGAGGGGGGCGAGACAGGTAATAAACCATCCTGCTCCCCCCTGGCGCCTAAAGCCCACAATAAACCCCAGTGAATTCCTCCAGAGCAAAGCTGCTTTATTATTATTATTGTTATTGTTATTATTATTTTTTGTGGAGGAAGCTGCCGCAGAGCAGTGGGAGGGAGGTAAACACCAGATCTGCCCAGGCGAGCGCCGAAATCTCTCCGTGGCAGGAGCAGCCGCGGGGAGGATGGAGCTGCTCTGCTGATTCCATCGCCTGCCAAGCCCAGCAGCTCCCCATCCTCCCCGGAGAGCCCTGCCTTACAGGGCACGGAAGAGAACCAGCCACTTCATTTCCTGCCCCTAACCCTTTGGGATCACCAAAAATCCTCCTTTTCGGGATGTCGGCACCTTGCTTGTGAACCCCTGCTGGGCTGGGTTATTCCTGGGTGTTCTGGCAGTGGGTTTGATGGAGAGTGAGCAGGGCTCATTCCCATGGCATTGGCTTCTTTAGGGGCCTTTTGTTGGCACCATGGCTGCTGCTGCCAGGTGGGATTTTCCCCTGGCTCCAGGGAGGCACACTCACCTCTTCCATCCCCCAATTCCCAGTGGGGTCCCACAGCTGTACCCAGTGGGGATGGCTCTGTGAGATGGTCCTGCCAAGTGATGGGCAAGGGAGAAAAGGGTGGGATCTGAAAAATAAAAGACAAACAAAAGGAACCTGAAGGATAGGCTTGGAGAAGGTTGCTGGTGGTTTGGGTGGTTCATAAGGGACTTTGTGTGTTTGGGAGATCTAGGTTTTGGGGGGTTCCCTGCCAGTTCCTCCTGTGGGGCAATCCCCAAAAGCACCAGCTGTGTGTTAGCACCTGGTCCAGGGACTCTGAGTACTCCAGATGTTTTCCCCCATGGAAAATGCCAAAATCCTTTTGCTGGAGGCTCTCCCATCCTTGTGGGGAATCACTGCCTGTAAACTGGGGCTGGCTGAGCCAAGGGACATGTGTGGAGATTGATGCAGGGGGCTGAGAGCTGGGCAGGGTGGGACTCATCCTTTCACCTTAACCAAACCCCCAAAAATCAGACTTACCCCCTCCCCCCCATGCCGAGATGGCCTCTCATCCCAGGCAAACACCTCCTGTAACCCCCCATCCCTCTGTGCCTGCAGGGTCGCAGAGGACTGGGGTCCATTTTCGTCTGGGCATCGGGGAACGGCGGCAGAGAGGGAGATTACTGCTCCTGTGATGGCTACACCAACAGCATCTACACCATCTCCATCAGCAGCACCACTGAGAATGGCTACAAGCCCTGGTACCTGGAGGAATGTGCCTCCACCCTCGCCACCACCTACAGCAGTGGGGCGTTTTATGAGCGGAAAATTGTGAGTTTTTCCCCAAAATTGAGTGAGGCAGCATCCCCTGGGTGTTTTCTGCATGGCTGGGCTGGGTGATGGCTCAGTTGTAAGAGCCAGGATTTGTCCTTAGCTTCTGCAGTGGGTTTTGCTCTGGTCATCAAGAGCTCAGGGATGTGGTGTTTTCCATGGTAAATGGCTGAAAGGGCTGGAGGTTTGCAAAAATACCCATATAAATATTGACCTGTTCCCCAAAGTACTTGCTCGCTGTATCTTTTTTTTTTTAAAAAGTGTGAATTTTGAGGACTTTTAGCCTGAGAGAGAGAAAAAAGAGGGAAGATGGAGGCATTTAACAGGGGCGTGGCAGCCCCGAACTGGGAGCTGAGACTTTCTGGAGCCAAGGAACTGCCTGAAAGTGTGTGCACATGTGGATCAGTGCAGTTTTCCCTGCCACCCAGGCTGTATTTGCCCAGTCCCAACAGCTGCTCTGGCCTGGTCACAACATGGGTGATCATTACTGACATTCCTGTGCATCATCTGGGCCTTGGGAATTAAAACATCTCCCACTGTCACAGCACCTTACCCAGACTAGGGGGGAGTTTTCCACCCAAATGAGGTTTTCTGACTGAAAATTGTGGATTTTTTAAACAAGTAAATAAATGTTTTTTTGGTATTCAGGAGTGATATCTTTGGCCCCCAAAAGATGAATTTCCAGCCAGAAAACAGAATGCAAGTGCCATTTTTGTGGCATTCCAGGAGTGTTTGCATGGTTGAGGCCAGCCCAAGTCCAGTGCTACTGGGGCATTGCTGGGAAAAAACCAAAACATCTTTCCCTCCAGAAATCACCAAATAAACTCAAAACTTAGGGGCCTTTCAAAAATGAGACACAGCAGCTCTTGGCTCACCTCCTCTCTCCAAATTTTTGGTACCCAAACATCATGCTCTGTCTTAGAACAAAAAAGCTGGAAGTGGCTTTTTGTTCCCCTATGCAAATGGAAATTCTTGCCCAAGACCAGGAGCTGGAGGTTTTAAGGAAAGTGTTTAATATGGTCCAGCTCAACATGCACCCCTGGATGTGTAGCCACACCAGCTCTGCCCTGCTCACACCTCTCCATCTGCCTTTTCCTCCAGCTAATCCACAGCCAAATGGATTTTTTCCCAGTTTTTCCACCTTTGAGCAGAGGAAAATGTAAGCACAGGGGTGTTTTCTCACACACCAAATGTCTCTGTGCCCCATTTTTGGGGCTCTGTGCACCCTGATGGCATTGGAATTGTGGCAGAGATTGGATACCACCAGCCTCAGCTCCCCTCTGGCAGCATCCCAAGCAAATCTGGGGTGCTGGATGGGGCAGTGCCCATGCTGGGAGCATTTTGGGGGCTGCAGCTCCTCTCTCCACAGGTCACCACGGATCTCAGGCACCGCTGCACTGATGGCCACACTGGCACCTCCGTGTCTGCCCCAATGGTCGCGGGCATCATCGCCCTGGCTTTGGAGGCAAAGTAAGTATAACCTCACTGGGAGAAGCCTTCCCACATTTAGCACCTGGTGAGCAAAAATAGAGGGAAACAAGGTGGTTTTGTTTCCTCTGGAGTGATTCAAAACGGGACAAAGTTATTTGAAATCGCTCCTTTTTGGCAAGGCTTTATACAGTGTTGTTGTTTTGATTCTGATCTTCCCACAGGTGTTTTATTGATCTAATTCTTCACTTGTTGCCATCTGTTGAAAAGTTTGGGGTTGGTGACATCAGTCAGGCTTTTCAGTAGGTGCATTGAAACTGCTGACAGCCAGCTCCAATGGGAGTTTTATAAATACTTCCCAGGAAAAAAATTATGTCAGAAAACATCCCAGACATAGGGAAACGTCAGCAGAAGTGATGGTTTTCAGCAAGTGTTGCATTTCTGGGGGAAAAGGACTACTTTTTCATTATGTCAAAAACTCACAGAACCTGATTGTCAGCAACACACCCCTGGTTCAAACAAGCTGCTCTTTTCCTCTCGTCCCTTTCCTGTCCCCATCCTGTCCCCATCCTGTCCCATCATGGTCCCCAGCCCAGGAACAGCCCTTGGGCATCCCTGTGTTGCTTCATGGAGTGTCTTCTCATGAGTTTATTATTATTTTTATGGAGTGGAAATAAAATTAAGGCTGGGAATAAGAATAAGCCTTAGGGCAGCACTGCATTCTCATCCAGGGATGGTGATTGCAGCTCCATTCCTCCTCCTCTGGTTTAATCCCAGCACCCAGGTCGGGTGAGAGCATTTCCGGAGATGCCGTTTTCATTACAAATATATTAAAAGCTTTAGATGTAATTTTTGAATTGTTTAGCTGAGGCATAAACCGCAACATTAACTACCAGAGCTTGGTGCTCAGGCATTCCATTATGACAAGAGAGAATAAATTGAATTTCTTTCTTTAAATGTTGCTCGAGAGCAATATAAATCCCAGCTCGAGATGCTGAAGAACTGGCTGTAAGTAAAGCAGGGAAAATTCTCCAGCAATATCCTTGAGCTGGGGTCATGAGGGGGCTCAGAAGCACACAGCACTCAGGTCTGTGTGTCCAGCACTCTGAACACACAAACCTCACACAAATCCCTTCTGGGGAGGTGGAAGCAGTTTGGGTTTAATTTTTCTGTTTAATGAACAATCCAGGTTTTATTTCCAGAATTTTTTTGCTGTTATTCCTATAAAGGGAAGGTTTGCTCAGTATTGTGTATCAGAGACCTGCTGAGCCCACTATCCTGCCTCAGGATGTGCTTTACTCTCTATCTCCTACAAGAAAATGGGGAAAACCTTCCTGATTTGCCTCATTTCTACGCTAGAGCATGAGAGCTAAATTGCCTTATCCAGGAGTAAATCCTGCAATTTCCATGGGCATGGGGCATCCCTTCCTGGGGCACCCTGCTCTGCTGGGGCACCTCAAGTGGTGGCAGGGTGTCAGCATTTAAATCATCAATTCTTGGTATTTTTTGAGCAAGAAAGAGGGGTGGTTGGTGTGTTTAGTTGGTTTTTTTTTTAAGTCAAGGGGGTACCTGCTGCTGTTGGGAGGACTGGGAGCAGCAGAGTCACCCCATGATCCACATGTCATTGCAGCCCCCTGCTCACCTGGAGGGACGTCCAGCACCTGCTGGTCAAAACCTCACGGCCAGGACACCTGCGAGCGCCCGACTGGAAAACCAACGGAGCAGGGCATAAAGGTGAGAGGCTGTGGCAGGGCAAGGATGGCCAAACAAGGGAAAAGAAAAGTTTCCAGAGCTTTGCTCATGGAGACAATTCACTGTATGTGGCCACTGTCAGGTTCCTTGGGTGTTCCTAACTTCAGGGTGTTAGGGAGGAGACAGCAGTAATTCGTGGGGTGACATGCTTGAGACTCTTGCTCAGTGGAGGTTTGGAAAACTTGTTTGGTGGAGACTCTCCTGAGCTGCAGAGTTTCCTGCTACTCTCCTTGGGCTGCTCCCAGCAATGGGTTTTCTGTGGTGCCAGTGGGGATTTGGGGTATAACTTGGCCAGGGTGATGAGCTCCATGTGTTGAAGCACCTCATACCCTAGTGGGGTCAACTCCACACCTTCCTGATGGTTGGAGGATGCTGGGGGAGGGAACTCCTGAACCCTGCTGGGAAGGCAGGGGGTTTCTGAGTCTTCTGTCTTTCCAGTTAGCCATCTATATGGCTTTGGGCTGGTGGATGCTGACGCTATTGTGGTGGAAGCCAAGAAGTGGAAGATGGTTCCTCCCCAGCACGTCTGCGTGGGAAGCCTGGACAGGGTGCCCAAGTGAGTGTTGTGGGGTCTGTGCCTATGGCTTGGTGTGAAGTGCAGGTCCCACAAGGGCTCTCCAGGGCCAGCTTTGACAGTGGGTGATTTTTTTTTTTCCCTTTTGCACAATTTCACTTCCAAGCCGAGTGATCAGCAGGGAATTTTTGAGGGCTGACAGTGAGAGACCAAACACACCTTGCCTGCAAGGTTGCAAAGATCCCCAAATTTCCAGTGTCTGAATTATCTTCAAATTTCGCTTCAGGTTCAAACCAGCTCAGGTTCACATCTCATCCTTGGTAAGGCAGTCTCTTCTAGATTAAAGAGTGGGATCAGGGATCTGACCAAGTGGACACTACCCATTTACCAATGCCTGGATGTAGAGCGAGAGAGCTGTTCATCAGAAAAGTCTTCCAGAGACTTGCATATGCAAAACAGGAATGAGTGTGGAGCCAAGTGTGTTCATGAAGCTATTTATCTGATACAGACACTAATTACAGCCCAAAGAGGAGCGCTGCACTCATAATTATAATAAAGCAGCGCCCTTGCAGCCCATAAGGCATAGATCTTCGAAGCACTTCAAACTCATCTCGTTACCATCCAGCAATTCAGCAAATTCCCATGCTAGGACACTGGGAATTGCAGTGGCAGATAAGATAATTTTTGCTGTGAAGCAGCAGGAGACCAGGTTCAAATATAACAGGGCATCCATGCCTGGGAGCCAGGGGCACTCTGTCCCTGATGCCATGCCCTGTCCCTGGCAGGTACATCCGAGCTGACCACGTGCTGCGCGCCAGCACCCTGAGCAGTGCCTGCGCCGAGCAGCGGGACCAGCATGTGCTGTACCTGGAGCACGTCGTGGTGAGGCTCAGCATCGCCCACCCGCGCCGGGGGGACCTCCAGATCAGCCTCATCTCTCCAGCTGGGACACGGTCACAGCTCCTTGCCAGGAGGTGAGAGCGGCCAGAGCCAGGGTGTATCTGGGCTGGACAGCATCCTCCTTTAGGGGGTTGCTGTGAATTTCCTTGGGTTTTTGGGGAAGGTGGGAAGCATGCCAAGGTTTCAGCTGCAGGAGAGCTTGGTGCAAGGGTGTGTGCATGCAAGGATCCCTAAAATCCTTAATTACCCATCTACCTTTTCCCATAAAATATGATATTCAAAGTCACATTTCTTGGTGTGTGGCATTACCATTGCAGGGTGTTTGACCACTCCAATGAGGGCTTCAAGGGCTGGGAGTTCATGACTGTCCACTGCTGGGGGGAGCGGGCAGCGGGGGAGTGGACCCTGGAGATCCATGACACACCATCCCAAGTGCGCAACCCTGCCATGCAAGGTAAGGATCCCCCAGTGCCCACCAGTCCCTCTTGTTCCCAAAACCCTTTGTAGGCTGCTTCACTTGGCTATAAATTTTGCTCAGAGTTTTATGGTCTTTGTATTGCCCAAATTTTCAAAAATGGCAATGAAACGTCGGCTCTGAATGCAGGAGGCTGCTGGTCTGGCTAAGCTGGAAGCCGGTTTTCTCGCAGCAGCAGCAGTAAACTGGCTGCACCCCAGAGCCAGGTTTCCAAAATTAAACTGTAATGAGTCAAAACGAGGAAACCCAAGAGCTGTAATTGTTGTTTGTTTGTTTTGCTTCACTGCTGGGACATCTGGCATGTGGGCTGGTTGTGCAACGGCGCAAGGGGATGATGCCCCTCGGGCTGCAGACGGATGGACATCCTCCCTGGACTGTCACTGTGCTGGTGGGGGGTGGCTGGGCTTAGCCTGACCCCCAGCATGTCCCCAACCCTCCTGTGTCCCCCCTCTCCAGCTCCCTGACCCCTTCCCAGCACAGGAGCCGTGTGGGCAGGATCTGGCCCCGCTGGGAAGCGGCAGCCGCCTCGCTGGCTGGGGGCAGCGGGACATGAAGCATCCTGCCTGGGGCTGGCGTGTGTTGTGGGGGTGTTAAATCCACACAACCACTGATAGGAAGCCAGGAGTATATTAAAAATTTCTCCCACGCTACTTTCTGGCGGGTGGTGCACGTGGGGGTTCACTGCACAGAGAGTGTTTCTGTTTGCTGCCTTCACCCGAAATCTTTTGAACCTGGAGAGCAGCAGCAAAGCGCCCACAGAGATGCTTTTCCCCCAGTATTTACAGTTTGTGGCGGGTGTTTCTGAGCCCCTCACAGGCATCAGGGCTTGGCAAAATAAAATGAAAATGAGGGTGTTAAGTCACCCCCTCAAAAGTCTGCTTTGGGTTTGAAGCAGAGAGGGCACAGTAAGAGGAAAAAGAGGGAAGATGCTGCCAGTTTGTAGTAGAAATGGGTATTGAATGTTAATTTAATATCGCTAAATTTGTTAATTTAATATCAGTTAAATACTGTGGGCATCCTGTCGCTGGTGCTGCTGCACCCCCACATCAGGCCT
Organism: Lichenostomus cassidix; assembly: GCF_008360975.1. Taxonomy (NCBI): domain Eukaryota; kingdom Metazoa; phylum Chordata; class Aves; order Passeriformes; family Meliphagidae; genus Lichenostomus; species Lichenostomus cassidix. The sequence continues at coordinate 2,711,097 of NC_139491.1, forward strand.
GTGCAGCCTGGGCTTTCCTCATGCAGAATATTTGAGATTTAAAGCAAATTCAATTATTTTGGCAAAGGCACTTCCCCTGCTGATGCTGCCAGAGCTCGACCCTTTGCAGGCTCCACACAGACACTGCTCAGTGCAGCAGGTGTGTCCTCTCATGCCTTTGGGAGAGCCAAGGGATTTGGGTATTGGAAATTTTAAGCCCTTCCTGGAAACACAGGGATTAGGAGTTAAAGCCGAGCACACTGTGGGCATGAAGTGACTCGCATTGATGGGGAATTGAAAGGAAAACAGTGTTGTAAAGAAGCAGCAGCATTTTTGGACTCTCTCCCCAAAGCCATGTGGCTTGTGGAGGGTCTTGGTGTGGGTGTAAAGGCCTTGGGGGGGGTCTCACCAGTGTTTTGGGGGATGCCAAGCTCAGACCTCTGCTGTGTCAGACAAAGAGATGGCTGGAGCAACAGCAGCAAGAAATAATCCAGTGTGTGCCAGGTGGCTTTTGTCAGACAGAAATAATCCTCTATTGTGGAGCTTTTAAAATTACTGGCTCTCTCCAGTGCTGGACACAGAGACTGTGGTGATGCTGCGGTTCCTCAGATGAGTTGTGGAATTAAAAATCCCTTGTAAGTGCCTTAAACAGCTGCATTTGTGTGGGCTGGAAGCTCAGGGGCTCATGAACATTTCTGGGTGTTGACTGCTTCCTTCTGCATTGCCGTGCCAGTGGTGACACCCTAATGGTCCAGCCCATCCTCCTCCTGCTTCCCTCAAAACTGGGTCCCCCAGAGCTGGGTGAGTCGGGGAGCAGGATGGGTGATGTTCACCTGCCTCACAGGGAAGCTGAAGGAGTGGAGCCTCATCTTCTACGGGACAGGCGAGCACCCCTACACTGGGCTGAGCGGGCCTCAGTCCCGGGGCAGGTCACTGGAAGTGCCAACATCAGAGATGGAGCCATCGAGAGCTGCCTTCCTGCACAGCCAGGTGGACGTGGCAGAGGAGGAGGAGGAGTACGCAGGTAAGCTGGCTGAGGTGCCATGTTGTCCCCCCCCAGAGTACCCAGGAAAATGAAAACCCTGATTAAAACTGGGGGAGCCACGAGGCCTGATCCTGCCTGGGGCTGAGATGGGCTGGGAGGAGCAGTGTCTGTGGCCAGCACAGGGCAGCAGGATGGTGAAATTAGAAGGTAGGAAAATGTCCCATCCCAGCACTCCCACCACAAATTGGTGGTGCAGCTGTCTGAGGGGTAAAAAAAGCTCCTGTGCCCACCTTCCCTCCTCCAGCATGGGCAGGGGTGGGTGTCTCTGCTGCTCCCTGAGGAGCAGGTCCCTCTTTCAAAGCTGCTCCTGCCTCAGTGTTCAGCCAGAGGACTGCCGGGTGAGATTTTTTCTGGGCAGGATGAGCTGCAGGAGAAATGAGCACCCAAAGCCATGCAGCTCCCTAGGATAGATAGGATAAAATTTAAAATATAATGGATATAGCATATAGAATAAGATAGATGCAGGGTCTAGGTATCCATTGGTCCAGGGAGGGTGTGCTCAGGGCATCCTGGCAGTGGTGCCTGGAGGGTGCTCGGCTTCTCCCACCCTGAGCTGGTCTCTCTCTCCTCAGGTCCATGCCACCCTGAATGTGGTGACCAGGGCTGTGACGGCCCCAACGCTGACCAGTGCTTGAACTGCATCCACTACAGCCTGGGCAGCGTGAAAACTGGCAGGTGAGGGGTGTTGGGGTGTCCCCATGGGGTCCCTGGGTGGGCAGCAGCACCTTTCCTCAGGCCTCACACCTCAGTGTGGGTGATAGATGTTTGCACAGAGAAAGAAGTATATGAGAAATTAAATGGATGGAGGAGGAGGCGTGGGAATCCCTGCCCTGGATTAAGGTACAGTGGGTTGGGGGACATGGAGCTGGAGAGCCCTAGAGGACCTTGGCCACATAATCATGTTGGGGAAGAAGCTTTGGCTTTACTGGCTGAGGTCACCCACACCCAAGGGACAGCCAGCTGAGGTGCCAAATCACTTCAGGAATTGGGGTTTCCACTCCTCAGTCTCTTGGGATGGCACAGAGAAACTACCTACAGCTGGGATGAGAGAGTCCCCATCTCTGTATTAGAGCCACGACTTTCAAAACACCCTAAATCTTAAGAATCAGAAGTAAACGAGCCCAGATTGCTGCCAAGGCTGGACGGCATCCCAAGTGCTGTGGACAAGGGAAGGCAGCAGGTGCCTGAGGCAGGAGGTGACCCTGCTGGCACCAAAGCCTGGGCACTCCCGGTTCCTTCCCCAGGATGTGTGTGAGCTCGTGCCCCGCCGGGTTTTTCGGTGACAACGGCGCCCGGAGGTGCCGGAGGTGCCACAAGGGCTGCGAGCGCTGCGTCGGGAGGGGACAGAGCCAGTGCACAGCCTGCAAGAGGAACCTCTACCACCACCCCGAGATGGGCACCTGCGTGCTGCTCTGTCCGCCCGGCTTCTACGCCGAGGAACGTAAGGATGTTTATCACTTGCGAGTTGCAGCATGAGGAAATGCAGGGGTTGCTTCTATTTTAAGTGCTATGGGTGGAGAACACACCTTGATTTTTGAGTATTGGCTTTGAATTTCCCCCTTGACACACTTCGCACGGCGAAGGGAGGAGGGAAACCTCTGGGTGTTCAGAGGGTGGTGCAAAGCAGAGGTGCTCAACTCAAAGCTCTTAATTAGAAGGCTGTAATTAATGATCCCGGCTGCTTGCAAAGCATATTTCTTTTTAGCAAGCAATGACAGATAAGGTCACCTGCAATAGCAGGGATCTGTTGGGGAGGGATGTGCCTTTCTACCCTGGGGAGCTGGTGCTGGGGTGCAGTGGGGCTTTGCAGCTCCAACTGCTGCTTGCAAATCACTGTCCGGATTTTATTCTCCCTGCTTTGCTTTGTTTTTTGAAAGGTCAGAAACGCTGTCTGAAATGCCATCAAAGCTGTAAAAAATGTGTTGGCGAAGCAGACAAATGCACTGCATGCAAAGAGGGATTCAGGTAAAACACCAGCAAGGGAGGAGTTTATGCCTGCAGCATTCATACCTGTGGTTTGAATTTGGGAAAACCGATGGGAAATTAGAGAGGGAGTTAAGTGAAAGACCAGAGATCCTGCTTCCATGGTACTACATCTGTGGTGCAGTGTGCTAAAGGTCTGGGAATTTAATGGTGATGATTAGTGTCCCTTTCTTAGCTGAAAACTATGACTTAAATTTAATTTCGTTTTCTCCAGCTCTTGCCAGGGTGGTGGGTAAGTGCTGTGTAGAGCCAGTACCAGGCTGAGCTGCTCCAGGCAGGCTGAGAATCTCCCCTGCAAGTCCAGAAACCCTTCCCTCAGATTCATCTGTGCTGAACATTTTATCTGATGTACCTGTTGAGTGGGGATAGTACAGAACAGTGGTTTTCCAGCACCACAGGTGCAGGAAGGGCAGCCCTGACCCTGTGAGGAGCAATGGGTGCCACTGCTGCTGTGGGACACAGAGCCCAGAGTCAGCACTAGGGAGAAGCTGTTTTCCATCCCCAATTGCTCACAGAAGGGCAATCCCACAGCAGTCTGCAGTGTTCAAGCACTGTAAGTGACACAGAACCATGGTGAGGCAGTGGGGCTCACTCAGACAAAGAAATTCCCACTGCCAAAAGATTATCCACTCCCTCAGAAAAGCACAAGTGGAGGCACTTGTCAGACATAATCCGCACGGCGCTTGTTTTTTATTGTCCAATATCCTTTTAAGCCGGGACTTCAAATCATCCCTGCCACAGCGAAGCAGCCCCAGCCCAGCCACGGTGCTGAACCAATTTCCTTTTATTCCAGGGAGCCTCAATGGTGCAGAAGGTCTTTGGGAGAGCCTGGCTGGCTGCCCATGGGAAAAAAATAATTTTATTTCCTCCTGGATACTTAATTAAAGAACCCGCAGCTGTCCCTTTGGTCCAGGCAGGATTTTAATTTCTCCTAAAACAGTCTGGCTTTCCAACACCTCCTGTGCTGTGGGCTGAGGATGTTGTAGGACACTGAGGGCTGTGGAGATGGGAGTGGGCTGTGTTGAGTCCCCATATCCCATAGCTTTGGGTGCAAATGTTCTCTCTGCTTTCCTGGCAGCCTGGCAGGGGAGAGCTGTGTGCCGGAGTGCCAGCCTGCCATGTACCTCAGCCGGGAGCCCTGGCGATGTGAGACCTGCCCTGCCAGCACAGGTACAGCCTTGGTCCCACAGCATCCCACGCAAAACCCCAAAACCCTCGTGCATCAGGAGCCAATCCCCACAGTACCCACCCCGAGCTGAGGCAGAGCGTGCCGGAGGGAAAGCAATCCCAACTCTCCAGCACGTCCCATGAGGTATATGTTCATGCTGGAAAGGTTTTTAGGGGAGTTTTTACATTTTTATTAGAGCCATTTTTTATTTCTCGATCTCCCCGAAGCCAGGTGCTTTCGTTTAATAAGGTTGTGGGGGAGGCCGTAAAACCCTCTCGGAGTGATGGAAGGTGGCTTTGCAGTGGATAAAAATGTCAGGCAGCTGAGGCGTGTTATCCCATGTTATCCCGTGTTATCCTGGCCGCCCCACGGTACCAGACTGGCTGCTCTCGGCTTCCCCTGGCTGCCCCAAGTTGCTCAGCATTCCCTTTAAATCCTGCTTTTCTTGCTTCCTGCATGTCCAATTATTTTCCATTGTTAACATTTCCGTCTGCCCTTGAAATCATCATAGGTCTGATGATAATATGATCTCTAGACAATCCATGTTCAGTGGCATGAACCTCTTCTATCATACATGGGCAATTGCCTTAGACTAAATCCAAAATATTTATTGATCTTGTTGGCAAGCCTGGAAGGGAATGGGCTCTTAATCCCTGAAGAAAATTATTTCCCTTCTAATTCTTATTCCAGTCAGTGCGAACGTACTCCACCACAATTATTTTTCCAGCCTTTTCTCGTCTCCTTTTCCCGCATAACCATTTCTCAAGCTTGGTGTGTGGAAGCCCTTTAATGATACCACCTCCATCACTGAGCTTTGCTGTCCAGCCACAACACACAGGCACCAGAGTGGGGCCTTCTGCTTTCCCAGCTTCTCTCTGGAGCCCTTTCCTTCTCCAGCTCCTCCACAGCCCAGTTTAGCCTCTCCTTTTCCATCCTGGGGAAACCCAAACTGGTGCATGCTTGGGAGTGGCAGCTGATGGCCTGGAGGGGATTTTGATGTGCCTCATCGAGCCCTGGTAGCCACTCCTGGCTCTGCAGAGGGACAGACACTGGGTCCTAGCTGGGCTTTTTGGGATGGAAGTTGAGTTTTTTGGGGTGGGAGCCAAGCAGATGCACGGGACCCTATGGCACAACAAGCATCTTGGTCATGAGTGAGACAGAGCCAAGCTGGTGCCCCCCATCCCATGTGGGGCTGTGACCATGCTTGCACTGTCTCCAAAACCACCCAGATGCCATTTTGCCCTTTTCCCTGTCCCCACAGGGCCAGGTGAGGAGGACTGCACCCCCTGCAGCCACGAGGGCCCTGCGCACCACTGGCACTGTGTCCCTGCCTGCCGTGAGGGTTTCTACCCTGCTGACAGCCACGGGCTGCCCAACAAAGTCTGCAAGAGGTATGCAGCCACCCTGGGGGTGACCAGAGCAAAGCTGGGGCCATGGGGAGCACTGGCAGCCACGACAAAACAATGCTGGAAACAGCTCACGGCTTAATGGAAATTCAAACAGGGATGAGGGAGCCAGGACAGCTGTGGGGCTGGACCCCACACATCCCTGCCCTGTGGATTTCAGAGCCAAGGTGTCTTAGGGCTACGGTGGAAGGGGCTCAGCCCCGGCCCCGGGCTCTCTGGAGGAGGTGTGGGAGGAACTGTAATGTTTAGGTAAATATTCCAGCTTTCAATTAAACCTGCTCTGTTTGCCCTGTGGCCATGTTGGAGGAGTGTTCCCTGCTCCTTGGCCCAGCACGGGCTGCGTGCAGGAGACAAGGAGATGCCGGGAGGCAACAATTTGCTCCCACTCTCTCCGGAGCTCTGCGCTTTAAGTGGGGAGTGGGAGTGGATTCAGCCTCATGAAAGCAAACACGAAAGGGAAGGATTAAAGGTGACTTGGGAACACACAACACCGTCCCTGCCTGCCTGGGGTTTCACTCACCTGCCCTGGCTCTCCAGCAGGGAGGAACAAAGGACCAGCATCCCTTCCCAGGCATTTCAGGCACAGTCTCCGCAAGCCACTGTCCCCAGGCAGGAGGCACAGTGCTGGGCTCTTTGAGCAAATGGGTGGGAGCAGCACAGGTTCCCTTTGCAGCCCTTTTTCTAGCTAGGATGTCTGGGAGGAGAGTTGCACGTCCCACTGAATCTTCCCAGCAGGCAAGAGCTTTTGGGATGTCACTAGCTGTCACTGGGCATCGAGCTGGCACCACTAAGCTCATTTCCCCAGGGTTTCAATAACTTTTTAAGCTTCAGATTTGCTATTTTCCTCATCCTCTGGTTTGGCCTGGCTGTCACGCTGCCAGCAGATGTTTTCTGGCTGCCAGCCCATTTTGGGTGGCCTGACCAGGGTGCTGGTGCTGGCTCAGGCCACAGCAGGCTCTCTGTCCCCAGGTGTGATGACCACTGCTCAGCCTGCGAGGGCTCCAGTGGAAACTGCCTCAGGTGTAAGGAAGGTTACAGCCTCCTTGGTGGCTCCTGTGTGACAAATGAAACCTGTACCAATGGTAAGTGGCAGAACTGCTGGCAGAGTAGTGCTTCCCTGGTAACAAATATGAGGAATTTGGGGGATTCCCTTCAGCATATAAAGCTAAAGGTGCTGGAGCTCCTGGGCTTGCTGGGGCATGGCTGCAGCGGGCTGGGCTCCGGCTGTGGGGGGCAGGTGGCTCACCTGGCATTGCTTCTGGATATTGGCCCGTTGCTCAAACACATCCAAGCGTTTGTATTTCGTTATAGTTTAGTCTTGGGGCTAATTCTCCCACTCACTGCAAAGCTCCTTTTTCCTTTCATTAAAACCATGTGAAAGATGCCCTTAAAAAGCGACTCCTTTTCAATTCTCTCTCCCCCAACACTGGCACGACTGCAGCGCCTGTTACGTGCGATGTTTGTTTATTTAAAATGTTAATCTGCTCTCATTTTCTCTTGTTCCTTGCCCTGGCCTCCCAGCTGACAAGACCTTCTGTGAGATGGTGAAATCAAACAAGCTCTGTGAAAAGAAGCTGTTTGTGCAGTTCTGCTGTCAGACGTGTCTTATGGCCGGGTAAAGTTCAGCGGCTGCATCCATCCAGGACTTCCACCGACTGCCAGCCCAGTTTTGCCAAATGTTTAGGACAAAAGTTTATTTTTTCAGCTTTGGGAGAGTTTACATGGTGCTGTCAAGCATTCGCTCGTAAGTTTGATAGCTTTAATATCACTGTCAGCGCGTTTCTATAGCAATATGTTAAGCAGAGATCGGATCGTACCCTGAGTGATCAAGGCCTGGAAGCAGCAGACAAGTGGTGATATTAACACTCTCAAACACTCCTGGTGAGCAGAGATCAATGCATGATCCATGTACACACACTTGGTTCTTCGCAGAAATCCTACTGATCCTCCCGCTCCGAGCGGCCGGCGGGAGCTCTCGCCTCAAGGGATGCAGGACTTCACCCACCTGCGAGGGAAGAGCCATTTCTGGCTCCATTTTTGGTACCCTTTTCCACCAGGTGACAGCTGATCTCAACCTGCATTGCCAGTGCTCTGTACATAGGTAAAACGATGAACCAGGCGGCTCTGGAGCGAGGCTGCACAGCCCACTCCAGCACTCCTGTTCGGATTCGGTCAGTCACTGCTTCCCTCTGGCCGTGGCAATAACTGGAGGTTTGAGGACCAAAGGCAGAGCTGCCCCTCGTGGCTCTGCAGGTGTGTCAGCCCAGCAGGGCTTTGCCCTGCAGGTAACTGCAGCCAGGCAAAACCCGTGTGCCTACAAAGAGTCGTAGGGGTTTGGGGGGTTTTGTCCGCACGGATCAGCCTTACCATGAAATGTATTTCCCTCCTGGAATGGCTTGTGCATTGCTGATTCATTCAGTTCTGGAACAAGCTAAATCCTTCCTCTAAACACGATGTTGTCCCAATTAATCTCTCCTGGCATTTTGCGTTACGATCCTTCCCCTGTTTCGCTAGGTACACCCCTCTCCCTCTCACAAAATCCTCCTGTTCACGGCAGTGATTTTTCTTGGGCATCTATTTCCCAAACGAGACATTCCAGGGATCCAGCCAGGAAACTTAATTCTACAAAACCCTTCCCCGAAACAAACCTTTTCATGCTCTCTCTTAATAGTAAGTCACGTGGTGTTTATATAATTGTGTTTAAAATATCCTTGGCTATGTTGTTTTACAGATTTTTTAAAAATAACTTATACAATCCTTGTTTTTTTTCTCTGTGGACTATTTTTTATATGGGAGTGGGGTATCTTTTTGTGTCTTATTCCTTCTCCTTTTTTCCTCTCTGACCCTGCAAAGCCACTCTTTGCACCAGACGTATGTAAACATTTTCCTACGCTGCATGTTCTGATTTTCATTGTTAATAGTTTTAATGAGTTAAACCTTTTACCAGTGAAATTCCCAGTACGAATTGTCACCAGTTCCACACGGAGCTGGGATAATCCCTGCTCAGTTTTGGCTGCAATGACACCTTGCCCTGCCTGGGCTTGCCCACGAGAGCTCACCTCAGCCAGGTGAGGAGGGAAAAGCCACACCGTCTCCAGCCCTCACCTGCCTGGACCAAATCCAAGGAAAGATGGAGCTTTGGTGAACTGATCTTTAAGTTAATAAACTATTGATCTCCCCTGACAAATGAATCTGTGCTTCTTCCAAATCCATGCAGCCGCCACCCTGACTGGAGGCACTGCACGTCCTTATTTTGCTGGACAAAGCAGCTCCCCTGGCTGGAGCTCCTGATCAGCCCAGAGCACCTGTGGGAGAAATGCTTAGGAATAGATGACCTGCATCTGCAAAAACCTCCCTATTGTTGTCATAAAGGTCTTTTACCTTTAGAGGAAACTCAAATCCCGAATGCCTGCCCTGTGCCAGGCTGGGCTGGCATCTCTGTCTGCGGTTTGGGTTTGTGCTTGAGCGTGGCTGGGTGTATTGTCCAGTGTGAGGGATCCTAGATAAGCTGGCAGAAGGGTTTACTTCCCTTTCCCACTCATACAAGGAGCATCCTGAGCCCCCCAGTTCCCCACTGCAGTTCCCAGCAGCTGGGAGCCACGGGGCCACTGTGCCCTGTTGGCTGTCTGGGAAGGAGAGGAGCTGCTGCAGTGGTTGAAGAATGGAGCTGTGGAGCCCTTTTGTTTGTCGTGTTGGTTTTGCAATAAACATGGACCAGGAGCCCAGGGTAGTGCCTGGATATCTGGAACTGAGCTTTTTAAGTGGGGAAAAAAAGACTGGAGCCCTCCCACGAGGAAAGATGCTTTTTCAGAGATGTGCTGCTCTGGGCTCCTGTGTTTTGCGGGTCTTCACATTCATCAGATGATAAATGTGAATTAACCACATACAGTGATTCCTTCTCTTGCTGCAGGATTCCCCTTTCAGTCTCAAGCCAAACCAGAGGTCAGAACTGGGGTGACACTCCTGGCTTCTGCCCCTTTGGCTGGAAAATACGAAACTTCATTTCTCCTGCGGTGTTGGTCAAGAAACAGGAGCTGTGGATCAGGAGCACTGTGTCAGCTTTCCAGTTCTCTGGCTCACAGCAGCCTGTCTCTAAACACTGCTCCCTGGTATATTTAGATGTACTGAAATGCTATAAAAAAAGGAAAATGCTTACTCTTACATCTTGACATAACTTAAAATACACACTGGGAAAAGCAATGCAATTTAAGATGACCAGTCCCCAGCAGTCCCAGCTCTATCCTGCTTTCTGCTGCCTTCCAGCCTGCCAGGGAAAGAAAAACAAATTCTGCACATTGAATTCATGCAAAGGCATCAGCTTCCAGCATTTCCCTCAGAAATCATTCTTGTAAAGTAATAAAATTCAGATTATTTCTCCAAGCTGTTGCAATACTTGCTCGGAGCTATTAAAGTCTGACTCGGGTATGCTCAGAGGATCAAAGTGGCTGTGTCTTCAAGATAAATGCATATTTAGGCAATTTATTAAAGCTCATTTCTCTGTTGTCTCTTGGCACCAAAGCCAAATCTATAATAGCTGTTTTCTGGAAAATCTTAGCACAGCCTGACTCCTCGTTTGCAGTTTGGCCGTGGGGCTGCAGCCACGGCCATCTGCCATTGTGTAGTTGGCAGGTGGGGAACACAGATCTTAAAAATCATTGCTTTGAGTTTCCATTGCAAAGAAAGGGCTGTCGAGGGCTCGTGTGCAGCGTCTGAGACGCAGAATCCGTCTGCTCGCAATTACAATTCTATTGTGGCCGTGGAGCTGAGGCAAACAGATGTATTGTGCTAAGGGAGACAGGTCCTCATTTTATTTGGCCTTGTCAGAGGCAGGACCTGCTCTCCAGGAGGCTGAAAAGAGCCTCCTTTTAGCGGCTGTCTGAAATGACTAAAGTCTCTGTTGTGCTTAACGCTGCATGATGCCTGAGTCACGTACAACAGTGCTGCTCTTTCTTGGGTTTTCCTTATGACAGCTCCCTCTTGTTCTTGCTCCCTCCTATGTTATAAAACAAATGCAGCTGTTATAAAAACCTGACTCTGTGCTTTCCCATGCAGCTTTGGTGAGGGAGTTTTCACGGCGGGGAGCACAGGAGCTGCCTGAGCCCAGCTGACCCCTCGCAGGGCCAGCTCTGACGCCGCAGTCCTGGGGCTGAGCCAGGCGTCACGCCCGGGGTGATGCCCTTAGAAGCTCCCAAAAGAAAAGCATGAGCCATCCCTGTGCACTGCCAAGCGTGGCTGCAGCGTTTAGCCTATTATCACATCCTCTGGGTTCATAGAAATGTCATGGCTCACGGAAAATATCCTTCCCTCGATAGCAGCGGAGACAGAAAACATCCTTCCTTGTCTCGCTCTGCAGACCTTGAAGGCTGGGGAAGGGTTTCCCCAGAAGAGACCCAGAAGGGTCTCCCCAGAAGGCTTGGTGACATTCAGCAGGTTTGGGGCTCTGGGGGTGGTTGGTTGTGTCCCTTTACATGTCACCCTCAGTCCAGTGGCTTTCACTGTGTTTCACCCACCAGCCGAGCCCTGCCCAGTGATGCTGGGCAGTGTCCAGCCTCAGACCCACTGACCTGGGAGGGGACAGCAGCCAGAGCCACCTCAGCTCCCCCAGTGCTACTCCCAGCTCTTCCCTGCTGTTCCCCAAATTCCTAAAGCCGGCTAGGGGGATGTAGTGACATCTGCAAGCACGTTGTATCTCGGATAAAGGTGGAGTGTTGTGCTGCAGCCTGTGGTGTGTCCCCAGCCCATCACGGGATCTCTGAGACCAGAAACGCACGTGGAAGTGACAGAGAAACTGCCCCAAATGCTGCAGGGGGAACGTGCTTATGGGCAACACGATGTCCTGGAGCAAAGGCTGAGCTGCTGCTGGGATGGAGGGAGATCCCCAGGAGCTGTGGGTGCTGCGGGAGCTGCCCTGGGTGTGCAGGAGGGGAGCAGCAAGGGCCTGAGCACAGCTCTGTGTGCAGGGAAACACCTCGCTTGTGCCAAGCACAGCATGAAGCAGCTCCCCAGCCCGCTTTGCCCGGATTTCTGCAGATAAATCTGCGCCTGGAGACACCAGGAGGCGGGAGGGAACCTCTGGGGGCATCTGTGCTGCTTTAGGGCAAAGGCAAGTTCCTGATGGGTCTGCGATCCATGGGGCTGCGAGCTGGGCCTGGGCAGGGGGAATGCCCGGGATGGGGTTTAGGGAGGCTGGATCAGCCCGGCGATGAGGGCAATGCCCGGGATGGCGTGCTGGGGATGTATCAGCCCGGGGATAATGGAATGCCTGCTGTCGGGTCTGGGGAGGCTGGATCAGCCCGGGATGAAGGGAATGCCCGGGACGGGGCGCTGGAGTCTGTACCAGCCCGTCATGAGGGCAATGCCCGGGATGGGGTGCTGGGGTCTGTATCAGTCCAGGGATGAGGGCAATGCCCGGGATGGGTGTTGGGGAGGCTGTATCAGCCCGGGATGAAGGCAATGCCCGGGATGGGGTGCTGGAGTCTGTACCAGCCCGTCATGAGGGCAATGCCCGGGATGAGGTGTCTGGGGAGGCTGTATCAGCCCGGGATGAGGGCAATGCCCGGGACGGGGTGCTGAGGTCTGTACCAGCCCGTCATGAGGGCAATGCCTGCTGTCGGGTTTGGGGAGGCTGATCAGCCCGTCATGAGGGCAATGCCCGGGATGGGGTGGTGGGGGTCTGTATCATCCCGGGATGAGGTGTCTGGGGAGGCTGTATCAGCCCGGGATGAGGGCAATGCCCGGGATGGGGCGCTGGGGTCTGTACGAGCCCGTCATGAGGGCAATGCCTGCTGTCGGGTTTCGGGAAGCTGATCAGCCCGCGTGGGCGGGGCCTGCCGCTCGCTGTCTCGGCGCTCGGCTGCCCGGCCCGCGCTGGCTCGGCGCTCGGCGCGGTGCGCTGCGTTGGCGCGGCGCGGCCTGGCGCGGTCCCCGCGGTGTGTGTCGCGATCCTCTGCCGAGTGTCGCGATGGTGAAGCTCACGGCGGAGCTCATCGAGCAGGCGGCGCAGTACACCAACGCCGTCCGCGACCGGGAGCTGGACCTCCGCGGTGCGCGGGGTCGCGGGGGCTGTGCCGGGCAGGGCTGCGAGGGGCAGGGCTGAGGCCTGGGGGGTGTGGGTGTGTTTGGGGCCTGCGGGTGGTCAGTGTGGGTCTGGGCAGGACTGTGGTGCATCCTGGAGAGGCTTGGGGATGCTCTGGGATGAGGCCTGGCGCCTCCCGAGGCAGGAGGTGCCGAAGCGGGATGGGGGAAGCAGAGGGGAGGTTGATGAAGGAGCTGCAGTGGCTGAGGGTTGAGGTTGGGGGATAAAGATGCTCCAGGGGCTGCGGAACTTGCGGGGATGCGAGGGGGAAAATTGTAGTGGTTTAGAATGGTTTGGATTGGAAGGGAACTGAACGATCATCTCGTTCCAACCACCGCGAAGGGGAAATCAGGGCGAATGTGGGAGGAATGTGCTGTGTTGGGGTGGGATGTGCTGTGCTGGGGTGGGATGTGCTGTGCTAGGGTGGGATGTGTCCCCAGCACGAGGGCTGTGCCAGAAAAATGAGTTTGGCTCGGAGGACACATGCAGGCGGGGACCTGGGGTTTTGCTGGGGGGAGGAAGGAGGATTGAAAGAGCCGTGAGGGCTGCTGGATTTGAGGAGGAGAGTTTGGTCTGTGAGTGGTGTGGAGGAGAGGCAATCCAGAGGTGTTTTGTCTGAGACTTATCATTGCCCTCAGTCCATCTAGATTTGCCCCCACACACTGTTTTGCTTTGTTCTGCTCTGCTGTGGGCACCATCTAATCCCTGCCGTGCTCTCTCTCTCCCCAGGCTATAAAATCCCTGTCATTGAGAACTTGGGTGCCACTCTGGACCAGTTTGATGCAATCGATTTCTCTGACAATGAGATCCGCAAGCTGGATGGATTCCCCTTGCTGAGGAGGCTGAAAACCCTCCTGATGAACAACAACAGGATTTGGTAAGGGGCTGGAGTTTGGCCACATGGGACCCTGTGGCAGAGGAGAATGCTCTTGGGAGACAAGTGTGTGTTTTTCAGTGCTGGGTAGGTGCAGAAGTGTTTGTTTCATGGCAATAAAATCAGCACTGAGTATTGTATGGGCTCTCTTTCAGTTTCCTTCCTCATTCAGTGCAAAAGTCTTGTTTGTGTCTCAGCCAGGACAATGAGATGCAGAGTTTGGGATTTGGCCAGAACTTGGATTTCAATAATCAGCCCCATAAAGGCAAGAAAACAGGGACACCTGCAAGGGAATGGATTTAAATCTCGTATTGCATCTAATATTCTTGTAGCAATTTATTGTCAGTTTTATTAGAAAAGTGTTGTGGATGCTCACCCAAACTTCTGCCAGTGTCAGACTGAGTTTTTCACAGTTTTTCCTCTATGTTGTTGTGTTTCTCTGTGTATTTTCATTATTGCAAATTCCTGCCCTAAATTAAACCTTTGGTTTCTGTTGTTCTTCAGTCGGATTGGTGAGAACCTGGAACAGGCTCTGCCCAGCCTCACAGAGCTCATTCTTACCAACAACAACATTGCTGAACTGGTAAGCTGTGGTTCACAATAAAGCTAAACAAGCTTCAAATTTGTGGTTTTCATCTCCCTTATTAACCATTTTCCCAAGAGTAGTGCCATATCCTCCTGGTAATAGTTGGTTCTTTCTCTTTAGAGTAATATCATACAGTTTTGGCAGTAGTTAATGATGTACAAACTTCAATGAACAAGATTTGCATCATGCAGTGGAACAGCAATCACAAAGCTTAGTGGGTTTCCTATTAAAATGATTGCAGTAATTCTAATTAGTCTCTAAAATAGGTATGAATTCAAGACCTTTGTTTTCAAGTATTTGATTTTATCACTAAATCACTAAATGTGTTAAAATTTCTTGCTGTGCTCCCTTTACCCAGGGTGAACTGGATCCGTTATCAAGTATTAAATCATTGACTTACCTGAGGTATGTAACCCTGAAAAGAAAAGTTACTCTTTCTCTGGTGTTTGTCCTCTGCTGCTGGTCTGCCCCTTTGCTTTGGTCTGGAATGCTCTGCTTTTAATGAGCTGTGACAGATCCTTTATGTCTAAAAATTGAATTGATAAATGACATTTCTACTACACTTCATAAACATCTGTGCTTAATGCCTGAGGCTTTATGTCACTGACAGACTGTTGGGACAATGAGATGTAACATCTCTAGAAACCAACATGCAAGTGCTGAAGTGAACTTGACCTTTAAAAACCCAAAACCAAAACATTTAAACTGTTGTTAAAAAATACTTCAGAATACATGTAAACAAGGATGTAACTTTTCAGTGATGTTACATTTGGTGTGAGGGACAAAAAGAAAAGCAGTTTGTCCTGTGATTTTTCAGTTGATCAGTGTCTATGTAGGAAAAGTGGTAGTTCAGTTATTGGTTTGGAGATTATTACAATTATTTTGAGGTTGTTCTTTATGTCATCCTTCAATTAAATCTACTTAATTGCCAAAGTGCAAGTTTTTACTATATTTTCCATAATATCAAAGAACTGTCACTAGGCTTGTTTCGTGGTGTCATTTGTTGTCTGTTACAGCAGGAAGTATATGAATGCATTTCAAGTAGATTAATATATTTCAATACAAGTGTATTTTAAAGCATTTTATATTAAGAGCCTCTTTATAACCTTCCTTTACTTCACAGTGTTCTAAGGAATCCTGTAACAAATAAGAAACATTACAGATTATATCTAATTCATAAAGTTCCCCAGGTCAGAGTGCTGGATTTTCAAAAAGTGAAGCTCAAAGTAAGTCTGCTTGCTTTTGATTTTGATTCAGCTTTTTTTTTTTCATTTGTGAAAATTCACTTAACAGTGAATTTGTTGCCATAGTTGTAAATTTTATTGAAACTCTAAGTGGCTCAAAAACACTCTCATTATTTTCTTTCATGCTTTCATTCTGTTAAGGATATGGCCTGTTTAATTATGTTTAATTAAGTTTTACTGCCTTTGTTCAGTGTTACTCTTTTCTGTGCCTCTGGTGTTGGTAGAAGACAGACCTCTAGAGAAAGAAAGGAGCAAACACCAGAGCCCTGAGCTCTCAGTGGAGATGAGCGTGGGAAAGAGCTCTTAATTTTAAGAGCACGAGGCTGATACATCTTTGAGTGTTTGGGCAATGTTTATCTGCTTGTTCTCACATCTGGTCTCCATGTACCAATTTCATGATGAAGATGAGCCAAAGTGTCTTTCTTGGCCGAGACAGAAGCTTTGCAGACTGTGATGTTCTCAAATTAACTTTGTGTGTGTGTGGTATCGCTGTAGGAGCGACAGGAGGCAGAGAAAATGTTCAAGGGCAAACGGGGTGCACAGCTTGCAAAGGATATTGCCAGGAGAGCAAAAACGTAAGATAAAACAAACAAATTTACACTGGCATCCTCCTTCAGAAACACCACCTTCTTTGTGTGCAGTATCAGGCAGAAAACTGAAATATCAGCTGCTGGCAGGATGCCTCAAAAGCTTTGGGAGCCACAAGTGCCTTGTCCAAGCACCCCGAGTTTTGGATGGTGGTGAACACATCTCAGAAATATTTCTGAAAGAGATAACCTGGTCAGGGTGGATTCATTGAAATCAACAAGCAGAGAACCTTAATTTTCTTTTTCTTTTTGTTTTTTAACTATAGAGAGGTGGCCATTGTTTAATTTGCATTCGTTGGTTTTTTTCCGTGCATGATTGGTAACTAAATTCTTTTGTTTTGCCAGGGAATATAAACTGTGAAATCTGCTGTAATTCAGAGATGAAATGCAGATGAAAATCTTCAGTTCAGCTATTACATTCTATGTTTATTTAGTTTAATTCTTAAGTGGTGCATCATATGTTTTGTTTAATATTTGATCAACCTATTTGGACATTAAGAATTCAGATCATGTATGGCATCAGTATTTCCAAATTCATGGTTAAATAGAAAAATGTCTTGAACTTATTTAGCATTTAAAGCTATAATAGATGGATTTGAGCTCTAGTTTGTGAGTAGAAAGAGATTCTGTCTGTGACAGTTTTAGAATAAGCAGATGATTTTCCTCAAAAGAGCATTAGCAGATAACCTTTTTCTTTTGAGTTAAGATGAATTCCAGTCTAGTGTAGGCTTCAATTTAGGCTGTTGTAATATCAGACAGAAGGAAACAGAAACCCCATTTTTAGTTACCCTTTATTTATCCACCCTGCTTTTGCAATGGCATCAGACCAGCTGAGTGTTCAACAACATCCAAATCGAAGAGCTTTTTGTCAACTGCCTGATTAATAAAGTTAAGTTCTGCCTCTGAGCAGATGGAAAGGTGTGGGGGGGAATGGGACAGTGAGGACAAGTTGCTGGTGTTTCTGAAGGAGGCAATTCTTCACTGTATCAGTTTGTTAACAAAGATAAGATACTACACTTGATGGAATGAAATGCTTCTAAACCTAGTTTGGAAGCATTTCAAGTTAAGAGAAGCAGCTACTCTTCAAAAATTGTGACAGGTCTTTATTTTTCCTTTGAAGCTTCAATCCAGGGGCTGGTCTGCCAACTGACAAAAAGAAAACTGGACCTTCCCCAGGGGACGTGGAGGCAATTAAGGTAAATGTGTCAGGAGAAAAGCTGTCGTGGATCCAAATTGAACAAATGTTTCCTTTGTCCTATTCAGACAAAAAGATTAGTGTGTTCTGACTTTGGCTTAGGTGCTTTTTCTGGTTTTTTCTGCTCTTTTGACCTGTTTTTTAAAACTTAAATAAAATGTTAAGCTGAACTTAGAGTTCTCCCAGGATAAAGCAGTTTGTTTAATAAGGAGGGAAGTAATGATTTGTCATTTGTAGAATTTTCTAGAATTAGAATTAGTAGAACTTTCCTAGGTTTTCTGTGTCACTTAATTGGAAGAAATCTGGGGTTTGTGTTAATCCTAAGCAGACTACCACAGAGCATGTGAGGATTGACTGAGTTCTCTGTTTCTCAGACTGCCATAGCAAACGCCACGACCTTGGCTGAGGTGGAGCGGCTGAAGGGTTTGCTGCAGGCTGGACAGATCCCCGGCAGGGAGCGGAAATCAGGTCACTCCCTACCTCTGTTTCTCTTCTTTCCCAAACAGAATCTGCCTCTCTTCCTTGCTTCCTGATGGTTTGTGTGATCTCTGTAGGGAGTTGTGTAGAAAAAGTGTGACTTTGTCATGTGTGGAGCACATCCCTGGCTCTGTGTGATCTGCCTGGCTTGAGTGCAGCTCAGGGCTGTCACCTGCACTCCCTCCAGAGCAAGGTGCCAAACAAGGCCCTTTGCTGCATTGGATAACTCCAAAAATCCATACCAGTTATTAAAGAAACCCAGATTTATTAGAAAGTCACTCTGGATTGGCGCTGAGTGCCTTGGGTGTGGGTACAGCAGTGAGGCTGGGAGCTGTGCAGGGATGAATCTCAGCGGCAGGCTGGCCATAGCATCTCTCTTCTGTACATCGGGGCTACTGGGATTTTCCTTGCTGTAGGATTTCTAGGAGTTCCCGTTATTCCTGCTCTGCAGAGGGGTTAGAAAAGAACAGTAACGTCTGCAGCAGCTGCCCTAAAACTCTGACGTGTCCTTTCAGGCCCATCGGAGGACGGTGAAGAAGAAATGGAAGAGGACACAGTGCCAAACGGATCGTAGCCCGGGCCCTGCCGCGCTCCGGCCCTCCCAGGAGCCCCGTCCTGTCCCGTGCCGTGCCGGTGTCCCCGGCGGATCCCACCGCCCCTGTCCTCGCGCATTTCGGCGTTCAATAAACGAACGATCCTTTTTCTCCCGTTGGTGCAGCGTCTGTTGCTCTGCCGGTAGCGGCGCGGGGGGCGGGACGGAGGGGCCTCTGCGTGCTCTGATTGGCTGCCGTGCGCCTGCCCCTCTTCTCTCATTGGCCGAGGCGGCCGCACGTCACCCCGCGTGCTCCGCCGGCGGCGCGCGGCGTTTCCTGGCGGCGGCGGACGGGGCGGTGATTGGCGGAGCGGGGCGGGACGGGGCGGTGATTGGCGGAGCGGGCGGGTCCGGACGTGAGGCGGCGGCGGACGGGGCGGTGATTGGTGCAGGGGCGGCTCCCGGACGTGAGGCGGCGGCGGGCGATGGAGCTCGGGGGCGGCGGGGCCGCGGCGGGGCCCGGGCCGGCGCTGGGCCGGGGCGGCCTGGAGGCTCTGCAGCACACGGGTGAGGCGCCGGGGCTGAGGGCGGGGGGCGGCGGGGCTGAGGCGCGGAGCCGGGGCCGCTGCCCCGCCCGGGTGGGCCCCTTGCCGCGCGGCCCGCGCTTACCCCCGGCCTGTCCCCGCCGCAGTGGGCTCGGTGCTGTCCAGCTATGGCTGGTACATCCTGCTGGCCGCCGTCGCCGTGTATCTCCTGGTGCAGAAGGTGTCCCGCAGCCTGGCGGCGCGGCCGGCTCGGCGCGGAGCAGCGGAGGCGGCGGAGGGTGAGTTCGGAAAGCTGCCGGTGTTCGTGTCTCTCCGGGGCTGCTGTTGGTGTCTCTCCGGGGCTGCTGTTGGTGTCTCTCCGGGGCTGCTGTTGGTGTCTCTCCGGGCTCCTGCTGGCGCTCCGGGGCTGCCGGGATGGCTGCGGGCGGGCTGGGGTTGGTAACAGCCCAGAAATCCCGTTGTGAGGGGTTTTAAGGGACAGTGATGCTCGGGATAATGTTTAGCCCACAGATCCTGAGAGTGAGGAGATTACCGGGAAAGGCTGGACCGAGAGAAGAGTTTTTGGAAGGTTCTCAAGGAAGAGCTTTGTCCCAAAGTAATGTTTGGGAATGAAGGAGGAGAGCATCACAGAACAGAAGAACAGCTGCTGTTTGGTGGTGCAGGAGCTGAGGGATGGAGGCTAAAAGCACTTGTGGTCACTTACCAAATAACTTTTAGACTTGTTAAACCAAACCAAGACGCCCAAATCTAAATCCTGGGGAAAACACTTACATAAATATTCATTTTATATAAATATTCATCATCCCCTTCCAGTTACTCCTTCCCAGTTCCTGCTCTGGGACTGTGTACATTTGGGGTGTGACAGCCTGGTTATCTTGGGGAGTGTGGCACAGGTTGTGAACCTCACACAGTCACGATCCTGCTGGAAAGCACAGGCTGTGCCCATGGATCTGCCAAATCCATGACTGTTTGGCACTGATCCCTTGGGCACATTGGCACAACAGGACGTGGGGCCCCCAAAAAAATCTCACTTGTGTGCCCTTATCCTTCTGCTGTTCTTTTGTGGTGATAATTAAATGGCAATTTAATTGCCCAAACTGCCTGTAAAATGAAATTACTGAAGGTACTGACAATTCTTTTTCATATTCATCACTGGATGGTGGCAAAAAATGAGGCTAACAAGTGTGGAGATGCTTCAGCTGTTGGAAGAAAACAAAGCAACATTTGCCTCTTTTTAGGGTATAATTTTTCTTCTGACCTTCAAAAGCCATTTGTGAAGAACAGTGGTGACTCAGTGTGGATTTTCTGAGTTCTCCAGGAGTCTCTTGAAATGTGTGTCATGTTTGTAAGTGATTTCTCTGCTGATGGAGGCTATTAAATCCACTGCTGCACTGACACCAACAGGACCCATTGCTAGAAGGAGTAGGAGTGAATGTGGGCTGGTTGCCTCATCCTTCTGCGTAAAAGAAGTTCTCTGGGTAAAAATGGTGTCCCTATGAAGCCTGGTGATATTTCGGAATTTATCTGTATCTAACAAGTCCTTCAGAAATAGAAGGAAGTGTCCTAGAAGTGTGAGGTCTAAATTTTATGATTAGTTACACTTGTGTCCTTATTAAAATCCTGCTAAAGTAATTGCTTTAAAATATTAAAACATGATGAAGTTTAATTCAGCATATAAATTACTATAAAAGATTAGCTGGAAACTGAACTTGAGCTGTGATTTTCTGCAGAAGAGCTGCAGGGAGAGATGTGATTCTTTCCTTATTACAGTTCTCTGAGGAGACCAAATAGAATTTACTTTGAGTGGCTTTGCAAACTCTTTCCTGATTTCCTAGAACCTGATGTGGTGGTGAGAAGGCAGGAAGCTTTGGCAGCAGCTCGCCTCAGGATGCAAGAGGAGTTGAATGCACAAGCAGAAAGATACAAGGAAAAGCAAAGACAGGTAACCAGAGAGCATTTCTTTCTATAACTCACAGATTTGTCATCAAGCTTTTGCTGCTGTAAAACAAAACAGCAAATTGTAACTGTGTTCTAGGGTCACTGTGGGCCTGGTGTTTATTTTTTTCACAGGTAAATCAGTACCTGCAGGAAACTTAGTTGTGTGTGCAGTGAAGGGGATTTACTGGCATTTAAATTAACTGTACCACTGCATATATGTGTTCTCTGTTCTTAATGGCAAACAGAAGTGTTAGAAATGCACCTTAGCATTGCTTCAATTTAAGGGTCTGAGCTACAGCTTGAGATAATGAGGAATAACAAATTGTTGTGTGGGGCAGTGCAGAAAATGGGTGTAGCAATAGCAGAGCATAGCAGTAGCACTGATCATCATCCCACCTCTTCTGGTTTTGCTTTTGCAGTCAGACACTCAGACCTCAATTCATAGCTTCAAGTAATTTTGGCAATTAAAACCAAATGAAAAGTAATATCTTTCTTTTGTAAAAACCCATGTTGTGCATTAAATTACTATCATATGCAATATTCTTTACTTAGTACTTTTTACAGACTCAGGGATTAAACTTGACACTTGGTTCTGTTTTACTTTTAAAATATTTTAAAGCATGAAGTGGCCAAAAGAAGCTGCAGACTCAGTCTGTACATCTGGAGGAGGGGAAGAGATGTGGGTGTATTAAAAAAAAAAAAAAAAAGTAAATTCTTCCATAAGCTCAGAGAGACTGCATCAGATAAAGACAGTTTGATGAGTCTGTTGTGGCTGTTTCTGGGGATTCTGTTAGTTCTGAAACCTTACTTTTAAGATTAATTCTATATCCTGGATTTGCTCTGTAGCTTGAAGAAGAGAAGCGAAGGCAGAAGATCGCGATGTGGGAGAGTATGCAAGAAGGAAAAAGTTACAAAGGAAACCTGAAACTCAATCAGGTAACAACCATGTTAATCAGGTCACAGTTGTGTTCATGTGATTAAGGGAGCTGGAATTCATATTGAGTAACTTTTTGCTTTTCTGAACAGCAAGAAGTAGAATCTGGTGCCTCTGCCTCAGCAGTCCCAAAATCTAAACCAAACAAAAAGCCTTTGAGAGGAGGTGGTGAGTATGGAATCCCTCAGACATTCTGGGCTTGGAACAGGACATTTATCCAGCTGTATCTGTGGTGTCTGTACATACTTTTTGTCTTTTTCAAGGAGGAAACAAAATGTGCCTTACGAATTAGCTCTTTATCTCTGATCAGCAGGTCTGCTCTGCTCTTTGTGCAAAAGCTGGCAGGAAGTTTTGGGAGTGCTTTTCCCTGGAAAAAGAATGTGTCAGGTTTTCTGTAAATATGCTTTGGCATAATTTACTGAGATTTTTGTCACTGAGAGTTACAAATTCTCACAATGTTTCTGGGATCCCTCCTCCATTATTGTATAAGTTCAATAATTTAGTATCTGGTCTGCCTTTAAAGCACCTGTAGTGCTGACTAAATGCAGGAAGAGGGTATTTTACTTTGTTTTATGTAGATTCAGAAGGTGAAAGACCTAATTATGTAGAATGTGACCTCATTTATTATACTCATATACTGCAGTGATGACTTATTGAATATATAAATCCTGCAGATGTATAAACTCTTACCAACTCTCACAAAGCACCAGAAGGTCTCAGCATTAAACTCACTGTCACCTGCTGAAATCATCTTGATGGATGAAGTGCTTTCTGTGGCCTCACATTGCCCAGGTCAGGCTCACTGCACATATCAGCCATGCAGCCAGTTGCTTCTTCTCCTCTCAGCCCAACAGCCCTTGCCATACCTGCAAGTGCTAATTTGGGTATATTTTAATTACAATTTTCCCTAGTGGAGTGGATCATCTAGACAGCCTCAATCATATCAGGCTGAAAGGGGGGCCCACTTAGTGCTGAGTAAGTCACTTGATTAAATGTATGAAACCTGTGGATTCTTGATTAAACATATTAAACCTCAATAACACTGCAGTGCTGGGATTTCTGCTTTGAGTATTTTTCCTGACATTGAAGTAAACAAGCAATTGATTCATCTTAGCTTGTTTAATATGAGGGCAGTTTTATGTCAGATGCTGTCAGGTATCTTTGATAGCTCTGTCATGGGATATTTACTGTCCTGGGGGATGGGAAATTCAGGGGTCATAGCAGTGCTGAGAACCAGGATCAGGGCAGTTGGGATGGGGCACCCTTCCAGCTGCTACCTGTCCTGGTTTAATCCTCAGCAAAGTCTTTGCTTAAGTAACCAATTATAGAATTAGAGGTCTCAGATCTTCTCCTGAGGTAGATCAGCATGAAGTGAAAGAACCATCTGTGCTGTTCATCTGCTCAATTAAGCTAGAAAGCAAAACTTGGCTTGTATGAGAAAAACAAATTTCCAAGATGAAGGTGGTGCTGGGAGTTTCAGTAGAACCTTGCTTTGAAAGCTGTCTGGTTAGCAATGCTGCTAGGATTTGGGTTCTTTGCTTTGTGCAGAACAAATTGAAGATGTTTGCCAAGTTGTAACTTTCTGAGTGTGTTCTCCTGACATGAAGTTTCCCGTGGTTACAGCATTAGGATGTTCAGCTAAAGTGTATTTGCTTTACTGCCTATGCTTGCCTTTTCAAATGCCCTAAAAAAGTACTTTGCAGTATTAATGAATGGATTTACCTTTTGACCTTCAGGGTATTCCTTGCAGGACTGGAATAAAGGATTATTTTAAGTCCCTGACTGTTAGGGGTCTTGGAGGACAGATACACTCCTACAGAGTTTACTGTAAGAGCTGCTGTTGCTGCTGTTTATCCTGCAGAGCAGCACTACAGCTTTAGTGCAGACTTAGAAAAATTAAATGGTAATTCATTTCAATTTCATTTAATCCAAATTGATCAAATTAAAACACGAGTGTTTTGCAATGGCTTTTACTGCTAGCACTAGAAAAAGAAATCCTCCCAAGCCTGGATATTTTCCCTAAAATGCTGTCACATGAAGTACAAACAAGGTGTAAATAATTGTGAGATTAATTTTCGGCGTACCTTGTGCATTGGTGAAGTGCTGTGGAGGATGAATATTAATACAGTGGATTTCTCTGTGTTCTAGGCTATAACCCTCTGTCTGGAGAAGGAGGTGGGACGTGCTCCTGGAGACCTGGCCGGCGAGGCCCATCAGCAGGTGGATGAGGCTAACCTGCCTAGTGTCCCCTGGCACTAGCAGGCTTGATCCTTCCCCCTGTCTGCTGTCTGCAGCTGGCCTGTCACAGGGACTCCTCTGGGGCTGGTTGAGTGCACTTGTTAACTTAAAACAATTTTTTTGTTTGATTGGTTTACAGAGTTTCCAAATTCTAATGCATTGGCTACACTAGAAAAATACCCAATCCTCTTAGATAGGGTGAAGAAAGAAGCAATTTCAGTGTAATCAGTTAATTTTCTCTCTTCTGTAGAGAGGGAGTGTAGTCTCCAGCCAAGGTGAATCACCTGGGATTGTGAGATCTGGGCTCTCTGACAAATTTAGTTATCTATGCTCAGTTTATCTCTGTAAAATGAAGATATTTACCAACATCAGACATACTACCTGATTGACTGTGTTTGGCTGGAAGGTAATTTAGAGAGGAAGGATATTATCATTGGCAGACACCTTGAATTTAGGCAGAGGGACTTCAGAAAAAGCACAGGTCATCTGACAAACGCCACAGATTTGCACCAAAGGCCAGTTATTGCAAAGAGTCTCTGTGACAAGCCAGCTTGAATGATGTTTTCCTTATAAATGGTAAACAAACCAGTGAGGATTACTGATGCTAGACAGCACACAGGGGGTTCTTGCTATTCCCTTTTTTTTTTTTTACTTTTCATTTCAACTGCTTTGTAAAAACAAGACACTATTAATATTAAATATAATTGCAAACAAATCTTAAATCTAGTATTTACAATCTCATGGTTTTCTACAGCATCTTTTTTACAGAAGGCATGTATTCTAGTGCAATAAATGTGCATAAAGCAAGGTGGGAGGTGAAGTGACTCTGCTGCAGGTTGTGCAGCACCAAAGCTGAGGCTGGTGTGTGCTGAGGAGAGCTCAGGCCAGCAAAAGTGTCACACTGGCAAGTGTGGGTGTGCAAGGAGTAAGTGTGTGGTGTTCATCCTTCTCTTGTATATCTAGCATTGAGAACAGAAAACAGAACTGGTTGTGATAACCAAGCTTTCCAAGCGTCTCATCCCCTTGATTTGCTCTCTAGCACTTAATGCAACAGTCAAATAAAATCCAGGTTGCCTTTGGAAAGGAGTGAAATAATTCCTGTCCATGTAGGACAAGTGTCCCTGTGTCCAGTTGCTGTTACTGAGCTGGTCTGTGGGCATTAGGCTATGGAGCAGTGATTCCTTAGAGCTTAGGCTGCTCGAGCACTTGTTTCTAAATAATTACCCTTGTAATACTTGTGCTCATCAATAGATACGAGTGCCAAATTTGAATACACTGTTTATATGCATATATAGATTTCTCTTGACTAGAAATGCAACTGGAGTGTGTTACTAGTGAGTTTTAAAGTTGGTAATGAAACTGACAGGCCAAGAACCTTTTGTTTTAGACTCAACAAAATATTTGGTCAAGTGCATGTAGAAGGTGAAGTGAGAAAGCTGTTGATGATCATTTTCATTCCCTGGCTTCTGTCCATTTTGGTATGTAAACTTGTAACATAGACCAGTGTATGTAACTTGAGGTTTTAATCTTTAACAAGGCAAAAAAAAAAAAAAAATAGACGTGGGGAAAGATATTTTCAAGATCTGAAGATTCTTCCTCAGCAAAGAGGACTAAGTTGTAATGCCTTAGGGAACATCTTCCCCTCCTTTTGGGGAAACAGGCGACAGACTGAGGTGTTGTCTTCAGAAGAACAAGTGGGGGAGGTTGTTGTCTTACAGAAGCAGAAATCCTTGTGTTGATAAAATGGTCAGGATGGGTTTATTTAATTCAGTAAAAACATCTGCAAAACAAATAAGCAGGTCTTAACCGAGCAGCATATGCTAATCTTTTCTCTGTGTCTCAAGACTTGCTTCTGGCTAGGACTAGGGATATGGCTTTTTGCCCAATTCTAAGGTTTAATAAGACATGTCGAGTGAAAATGAAATGATGTACGTATTTCTGGAAACTTCAACCTTATTTCTCCTTTTTTATTTCTCCTTTTTTTATTTTAATCCTCAAGTTCCTGAATTTTTCTCAGTCAGACACTTTTAAGCTATTGAACAGGGTGGGAGGATGAACCTCAGTTCATAAAACTTTGCTTTTGGCTCACAAACTGCACAAGATGGAAGGGTTTTTCCTCTGACTTCAAATGGAAAGCTCTCCCTTGACCACAAACATTATGGAAAGGTGGTTGCTTGCTGCTTTATAGCTCAAGAGTGAAGCATGCAGAAAGCATTAGGTGAAAGTGAACTATTTAATGAATCCACTGTTGCTGGTTTGGTATGAGTTCCCAAGAACTTGAATTATGAAAGATCATATTAAAAAGCCTTCAGGAAATTTTTTTTTTCCCCCACTAGAGCAGTTATGCAAGAAGCCTCTTGCTTTACTCATGCAGATGTTCTGGAAATACCTCTATCTGGAAGAGGCTGGGAAACAAACTATTTAACTGCTGTATAATGGTATTTAACCACTGAAGAATAATCTGGTTTGGGTATTAAAAAATCCAAAATTAAGCAAATGTTCAGAGGCGCAAAAAATTCCTAAAACATTAGTTGCTTGAGAAGTGCAGCAAAGTATTTTTTGTTGCTTTTAGATGATTTATATGCTGGGGGAGCAAAGTTTTTTGTTTTCTTTAAATTGCAGATGAGATCTGGTTTGTGCATAGTTCTCTTAACTATTCATCAGGACACCCTGAGCTCTAGAGTTAAAACTGTACAAAACAAACCATGTTGTCAGACTCATAAAATTTATTTGGCTTTATTTATGCCTTTCAAAAACATTGTGAAATGAGGGAAAGATTTTAAGAGTGATATTGCATATTTGGGTGTTTAAAAAATATGCTTATGCTGGAAATTTTTAATAACAAACAGAAGAGGGACTTGGGGAAGTGAGGGCAATGGAGGAATCTGTCAGCAGAGCTGTTTCCAGGTGTTCCAGAGTTATCTGTGTCTCCAAGATTAATGTGAATAAAAATTATAATCACACCTGTATCTGCAAGGAACTGCTGTCCTTGCACAATCTGAGTGCAGGTGTGAAATGCCAGCACTAACAAATCTCATCTGCTGTGTTTCATGCAGTTCTGTACTATTCTGACTCAAAACTCCAGGAGCTGGGCTGTTCTGATTGGTTTTGGTTTTCTTTTTTTGGGTTTTGTGTCTTATTCCCATCGCTAGGAGGTGACTTTGCATTCCAGAGCTCTGTGAAGGTGGATGGCATCCAGCCTGACAGTCTCCTGTACGTTTTACCAGCAGCCCTGTTGTTACTGGCTGCATTTAAACGCTTTTAATGCTGCTCTTTCTGCCCCCTGCTCAAGCAGGCAGCTCCCTCCTTGGCCAGTTGTGTCCTTGCAAGCCTGGCTGCACATCAGCACACATCTCTGCATCAGATCCACCTTCTGGATGAATTTTGCCACCTTTTCAGGGATCAGTTTAGCCACGAGTCAGGCTCGGCGTATTTCTGTCCACGCTATAGCTGAACAGTGAAACTATGCAATTCCAGCTGTAAAAAAAACTGGTCTAGACTTGGATGGGCTGAAGCCTTGGGTGTTTCTTTTTTTTTTTTTTTTTCTCCCTCCTTTGTGGAATGAAAGCTTGGCTTTTGGAACAGCTCTGCAACCACAAAGGAAAAGCACACGGCTGCTGGCTGGGTGGTGTCCTGGCCCAGCTGCACCATTGTAGCTGATTTTGTGAGAGCTTCCAAGCCAGCTGTTCCATGCCTGACACACACCCTGCCCACATTCCCAGCTCCAGAGCCAGCGACTTCAAAAACTTCTGTTGTTTTTTTTATGAAAAACCGATGTCTTCAATGGAATAGGTCCCCTCAGCTCAGCTTTGGTGGGGAAATATACATTTTTTTGCTGCAGGTTTCTGTTGCAAGGTGCTGGTAGGGAGGCAGCTGCTGTTCTCTTGTATTTATTGCTGTGACTGTATTTTGGAGTGTACACCTGCTAAAAAGCACTTTCAGCATAGAGAAAGATCTCCACTGGTAAATTTATAATTTCACTCCTCCCTCTGTGTGTACCACAGATTCTTTCTGTGTGCTGCTTACTGAGCTGAGCTTCTGAGCTGGTTCTGTGGGTAACAGTCTTGGAGGGAGGCAGGGAGAAGAACTTAGAAAATTTTATTTAAAGAGAATGGAAGAGAGATGGATACCCTGAAATACCTGGTATTTAAGTCTAATTCTAGTACTCTGCATGAAAATGGGGAGTTGGGGTTAGGTTGGTCTAAAAGATGCACTTATGAAAAAATAACTGACCGGGTTGTAAAGATTTACTTTGTCACTGGAGGGGGCAACACTCCCTGTGAATTCCATTTCTTAGGTAATATAATTACCACTTTTTTTAGCTGTTCTGCTTTTCAGGTTATGACATCTTGACGCTTGCTTTTCAAATACAAATTCTGGGTTTTCCAGCGCTTTGTCTGCACCGCGTTAAAAACGCATCAATCCCCTCCAGGGTGCAAAGCTCGAGTGCCTTGTTACATCCCGCAGCGCTGCTCCTGTCACCCGGCTGATGAGACCTGGAGGCTGAGCAGCTCCTGAGAGGCTGGTGGGGAGCAGGAGGGTTTTCCATGGCTTTTCCACATCCTGAATGTGGCTCAGGGAAGGCGAGGCTGCTGCACTGCGGGGCCGAGCCGGGCGATGGCAATGTCGGGCTGGCTTTCGGAGCGAGCCAGCCGGGACAGTTCTTCAGTCCCTCCAACGGGCACTTCTGAGTCATTCCGCTGAGAAATGGTTGGGATTGGGCCGTGGCAGGACCAGAATAGGATGGGGAGGGGAAAAAAAAGTGGGTGCTGGAACTGAGAAAGGAGTTTCCGCATCATTCGGGAAAATGCAATGGTGCTGGAAATACTGTGACAGAGACAAATGCTACTGGTTGCCCAGTGAGATTTTTTCCACCATGAGTCTGTTGCATTGAATATATGAAGTATGCTCATTTTCCAGTGCCTGGGCAGTTTTTGAAGTGTAAGTTGGAGTGCTGGAACATTTGTAATTAAAGTTTCTGGAGCAGTCGGGGAGTAGTTTTCTGCTGTGACGATTATTTTAAAGAATATATATTGTGGGAGATATATCCTGCAAGTATTGGGGTGGGCTCACTGGACATCAAAACCAGTGGGAAAAAGAAGTGGTTATAATGCAAGATAGTCCCTCTTTCCTTTACAGGGCAAAGTCTCCTGTGTGGAAGAAACTTTTGTCATTTGGTGTTAAGGTTCTTTATTCCAAACGGATGACATTTATTCTGTATGCACACACATACACACACACCGGCTAGCTCAAGGACTTGGCTTTTTCATTGTTTAAAAATAGGATTACTGTTTTGTTAATCTGATTACGAATCTAAACCATGTGGGTCTGTCAAGTGGGCTCTGCCGGCTGGTCCCAGTGCTAATCTCACTGGAGGGAGTGGGATGGGAGTGTGGAGATGAGCACACACCATGTACATCCTCTGCACAGGAATACTTCCTCCAGCCATCCCACGAGGAATTGAAAACATGCTGCATAAAAATGTGTTTGTGCTTGTATGCTGTGCTATAAAATAAAAATATCATTGTAGCCATGATATATAGTGACAACTGTTGAGACCAAGCGCTGTATTAACAGGGAATGGTACTTAAATGTGATTATGCAGTATGACCTTTCCCTGCCATCCAGATTAAAAATACACTCTAGGCAGGTAACAGCATTATAATTCCAGTGGAAGAACTAAGCTATGCTTTTAAATTTTTCCCTAAATCTGCTTTTTTCCCTTTTTTTCCAGCAGTTGCTCTATGCAAGAACAGGGGAGTGGGCAGGAGCAGTAAAAGGGGCATGTGCCTGCCTAGCACTTCGGATAAATGATCTAAAGGGAGGCACTTGGATGTGCTGTGGGAGGTAGGGTGAGCCTTGCAGCATTCCCTGCAAGGTGCAGGTGGCACCCCCTCTTTGCAGCTGGACATCTCAGCCTTACAGCTGGGGGTGTGACCTCGTGTGGTGGCAGCAATGTGAAGTCTGACTGTGTCTCCTCTCCAGGTCAGATCCTGGAAAGCTTCCCTTCCTTCTCCTGCCCCTTCCCCATGTGCCCTCTGCTCAGCCCCTGCCTGCAGCGAGCTCCAGGCCAAAATTGCTCTGGAGGTGCAGTATGGTGGGAACATGCCACAGGAGAGCTCTGGGCTGAGGAGATCTAAAGGGAGTGTGCTGCACTGCTTCATCATTTCCATGTGTGCTGAAGTCGCACGGAGTTCTCAGTTCTGATGACTAACTTCTTTTCTTTGTGGGAAGAAGCCAACTGACAGCTCCTCAGCCCCAGCCCCAACCTTTCTCTTTTTTATTGCCTTTTAACCACGCTAGCTCTGCCTTTTCCAGTAATTCATAGGCCACAGTGGCTTTCCCTTGAATCAGGAGATTTTTACAGCTGATTTGGAGCAGGCGGAGAGTAATCCCATTCCTGCTCATGGACTTGCCACATGTGCCTCTCTTGGAAAGGAGTGGTGTTGGATTTTTTTTTATTTTTTTGTAGCTTGAATGTCCCTTGGTGTCCTGTATTTCAGGACCTGATGATCAGGCTTGTGGGGAGAGGAGAGAAGCAGAGTTTGATGAAGAAGCTTTTGAAAGTGCAGTAAAAGATTCACGTGTGCAGAGTGGCACAGGCTGAGGACAACCCCAGACTTCATGGAAAGGGATCAGTGCACCATTAGTTAGAAATAATTGAGAAGCATTGTAAATCCTGGGAAATGGAAAGGAATTACAGTGGTGGCAGGGGAGGGGATGGAAAGGACTTTACCTGGCTTTACCTGCCTTATGTGTATTCCAGTTCAGACTGTTCTTCCTTTCCCTCTCTTTCACAATCTAAGTCTTATCTTCCTCTTCAGACAAACACACATCTCATTCAATTCATCTTGTGTTCTGCCCATGGGTGACAGAAAGGAGACCTCCTGCTCTTCTTTCCTGTTCACTGTTTGTATTTCTTATCTAGTGTCTATTT
This sequence comes from Lichenostomus cassidix, assembly GCF_008360975.1. Taxonomy (NCBI): domain Eukaryota; kingdom Metazoa; phylum Chordata; class Aves; order Passeriformes; family Meliphagidae; genus Lichenostomus; species Lichenostomus cassidix. The sequence continues at coordinate 2,741,840 of NC_139491.1, forward strand.
ATATTCAATTTTATTGTTGTTTAATACCATAAATCACTGTGGTACTTTCCTTGTATTATTTGTGCTCCTGACATCACAAGTTCCTCAGTGCTGACCTCGGTATGATGATTGCACCATCACAAGAGCAATAAACCCCAAACAAAAGCATTTTTTTCAAGACATATCATTGGGCTCAGTAGACAGGCAGATTGTGTCACTACCTGCTCAATCCCATAGGCACGACTGTTACTTGTGATCAATCATAAAAACTCTGTCATGAATGTCTCTCTTTGGCTTATTAATGTAGAAAATTAATGTGGTGCGACATCCTCTTTTGCAATGGTTCTTGCTCAAGAGGTTGCTGCTGTTACACCGAGACTTTCTTCTTCCCATCTCATTGTGGATGACATCATGATATAAATAAAATTCAAAATGGAACAGACTGGCAATTGGAAAAGCCAAAGTGGGCAGGAAATGGAAAAAACCACAATGATAAGCAGGAGGTCAGTGGGTTGTACTTGATAAATTTCTTCTGTTAAGACTGGAGTGTTTTTTTCTGTGAAGGGTTTGGGGCTGCAGCATTTGAAACTGAAACTGTAGATGAAATGCATATGGAGAGTCAGTGTGGACAAAGGAAAAAGAAATCTTCACCCAAAACAGAAAAAGTCTTCACTGTGTTGAGCAGTCACTATAGCCTGCGGTTGGAAACAGATGGACCTATTTCTGGTCAGTTTAATTAGCAAGGGGGGGAAAAAACACAGAGTGCCAGTGCCTTTGCTCCCTAGCACCAGAGTATGTGCTGCACAAGTGCACCAGTGCCAGGCAAATGGGGCTGGAAGGCTGCTCCTCCCTGCCTGGATCCCCTTGGTTTCTGAGTGTGCTGAAGGGCAGAGCTGGGGCTTGGGCAGCAGGGAGCTGACCTGTCTGTGTCCCAGTGCCTTCCCATCCTGGTCTGAAGAGCTGAGGTCCAAGTCCTGCCACCTCAGACAGGCTTCTGTCCTGGGGTCTTGGCACAGGTACTGGGATGCCTGTCCTGGGGTGATGTCCAGGGTCTCAGTCCCTGTCCTGTGGAGCTGAGTGTCCACATCCTTTTGGCCTCCTGTCCCTCTCGATTTGAGCAGCTGGGCTGAGGTTCTGGTGTCCCAGCTCGGGAGTCCCAGTGAGCTTCTGGGCCAGGTTACCTGTCCCCTGTGTGGGATGCTTGGTTAAGGTGTCACAGAACCACGGACCGGTTTGGGCAGGAAGGGCCTTTACAGTTCACCTCATGCCAACCCCCTGCCACGGGCAGGACACCTTCCCACGGAGCAGGCTGGTCCAACCCCGTCCAACCTGGCCTGGAGCACGGCCAGGGCTGGGGCGGGACGTCCTGCGGTGCCGCTCCGGGGTGTCGCTGCGGGAGCTGGCTCCCGTACCGGGGTCACATCCCGGCTCTCGGTGCCCTGTGCCCAGGGCCGTGTGGCGGAGCTCCGGCGGGGCGCGGGCCGCACCGGGGGCTGCACGGCGGCGGCTCGGCGGCGGCCGGGCGGGGCCAGGGGCAGCGCGGCGGGGCCGCACACGGCGCCTGTGCCGAGGGGCAGGGCCGGGGAGGCGGGCGGCCCCCCGCTCCCCTCCCTCCGCTTCCCGTCCCTGCCCCTTCCCCCATGGCGGCGCTGGGCGCCTCGGCGCGGCTGGCGGCGGCGGCGGCGCTGTGAGCAGCGGGCCGGGCGGGCATGGCGGGCCGCGGCCGCCGCGCCTGGCTCAGCGTCCTGCTGGGGCTGGTGCTGGGCTTCGTGCTCGCATCGCGCCTCGTCCTGCCCCGCGCCTCCGAGCTGGCGGCGGCGGCGCGGCCCCACCGAGCCCGCCCGCAGGGCTGCCGCCCGCCGCCCGCCGCCGCCGCCGCCGCCCCGCCGCGCCGCCCCGGCCCGCCGGCACAGAGCTTCCTCTTCGTGGGGGTCATGACGGCGCAGAAGTACCTGCGGAGCCGCGCCGTGGCCGCGCACCGGTGAGCGGGCGGGGGCGGCGGGATGGGTCGGTGGGCTGCGCTGGCGGGGCGCGGCTCCGCTGGGCTGCGTTGGGCTGCGGTCTGGCACGGGCTGGGGTCGGTTCGGGTGGGCTCGACTCGGCTCGGCTCGGTTCGGCCACGTTCGGCTGAGCTGGGCTTGGCTCGATTCGGTTCCATTCAGCTGAGCTGGGCTTGGCTCGATTCGGTCCCATTCAGTTGAGCGTGGCTTGGCTCGGTTCGGTCCCATTCAGCCGAACCGGGCTCGGCTCGGTCCGGTTGCGCTCAGCAGGACTCGGCCCTGTCGGCCGGTGCCCCCGGGGTGAGAACGGCCGGCCCGGGATGCCCTTGCAGCCGGGCTGCCCCGCCAGCCCCGGGCAGCGCTCGCCCTTGCCCGGGCAGGTGTGATGGAGCCTCGGGGCACGCTCAGCCCGGCGCTGCTCGCTCCTCGCCGGGCGCACTGCGAGCCCCGGGGCGCTGCGGGAGGAGCGATGCCCCGAGCGCGTCTCTGCTGCCTGGGCAGCTCGGCGGGGACGCGAGGGGTCGGGTGGGTCGCGCTGCCGCTCCCGCACGGTCTGGCTCAGCCAGGAACCACCTGGCAGGTGTCCCCAGCGGCTTTGCCTGGAGGCCAGGCAGCCACCCCGATGTGAGGGGACACTGACTGCCGGTCTCCGGCGGGGACACGGGCATCAAAGTGTGTCCCTCAGTGCCTCTGCCTTGGGCGCAGCTGCGCCACGCTGGTGCGGTCCTTGGCTGCTGCCTGTGGAGAGGGCTGACAGCCTGATGGTAACAGAAATAAAGTTTGGAGACCGCTGTAATGCCCTAGATAGGGAAGGAAAGACCGCTGCGCCAAGCCGAAAGCATGTGCTTGGGAATGAGACCCAGAAAAGGCGTCTGGGAACAAAGAGTAAAACCCATCTTTGCTCCCCGCAGCCGCTGAGGCTGGACCAGGTAGCGAGACAGCTCAGATGGGGACAGTCAGCCTGGGTGAAGCTCTGTACTTCAGGCTAGTTGAGCTAATGCAGGAGCCAGGGTCTCAGAGCAGTGTGTTTGTTACCTGAGCACACCTAATTTTGGAGCAGGGACAGCCTGCTGCTTTGCACCGTGTGCCGCTCGCCACGGTCCCCAGGTGTAGCTGGGTATGGCAGTGAGTGCCACAGGCTAGCGGGAATTGTGTCCAAAGCCTCGGCAGCATCGGGATAATCCTCTCTTCTGTGAGAGACGTGTCTGTGGCTCTGGTGGAACTCTCTGCTCTGCTGGAATATGCTCATTGCTGTGGCGTGTGCGCCTGCAGGCAGTGCTGGGAGGCTGCGCGGGAAGGCTGCTCGGGAAATCTGAAAGAGTTAAGAGCTAAAATGTCAGCTCGGGTGTACCCCGGCTCCGGCTGAGCCAGCACCCTCGGAGGAGCAGTCAGGAGCTCTGGGGCAGATCTTTAATAAAACATCCCCTTTAGGCTTGTGCTGGATAAAAACCTTCTCCATGTTCTGCCTGCTCTGGCTGAAAAGTGCTTGGCTCTATTGGCCAGTAAGAGTAGGATGGCGAAACTATGTGTTATGGACCATCATACCATCGTTCCCAGCTCAGCTCTGGCTTCAGGAAATCTCTTGATATCAACATCAAATGCAGTAAAATTGCTTAATTTGGGTAATCTGAGGCATATTGTCCATCAGCGATGGTTTTAATGGAAACTTAATTCCTTCTTCCAGCAGCAGACCTGTAATTAAGTTGCAGAGAACAGATGACTGATGCTTTGAAATGGGTTAAAGAATCTGTTTCTTCAGGGTTATGTTCTTCACCATGTGGGATGGAGCACTTTGGATTGCAAATCTCACAGGCTGTGTAATTTAGATTTACATGCAGAGAGGCTGCAGTCGTGTTGGGACATCACGTAACAGGTTTTATGGCAGAATAGTTTGTCTGCCATCCATCAGATTTTATGTCAAGAAGTCAGAAAAGGGAAATTTATCACTGTGTTGTTCAGAGTGTTATTTGGGGAGGAATTCACTTTACTGGTGTGGGAAGGATTTTCATCCCTTGTTTTGCCTGTGCATGCTGAACAGTTGTGCTGTGGCAGAGCTGGGTTTAGAGAACAAGATCTGCAACATCTGCTCCCGCAAAACAATGGCTAAAGATGCAACTTAACAAATCCAGCTAATGGAATCGGGTTCCTTCAGCCCTTAGATGGAGATCTGAGTATCGCTTTTTACTGCACTGCTATTTTGGTTTAACCTCTAGAGATGATGTCTGGTCTTGGAAGAGAGGGATAAAAAGATTCTTAGTAGGGCTAAATGCGTTTTTCTCACCTCTATTGGTGAAAGAAATGAGCTAATGTCCTGGTGACAGGAAAACGTCTTCGGGGGAAGATGGGGAGGGGGGAAGAGGAAGACAAACCTGAAATCTTAAATGGCTTTTGATTGCCATGAAGTACTCAAGCAGACAATTGCTGGGATTACTACATTGACAAAGCATCCTGGTGAGCTGAATCGCTGGCACAGCCAGTGAAATGGGAAGCTGCTAGCAAGGCATTCCCGGGGTGGCAGCGTGTGCAGAGCCTTGATACCACGCTGAAAGGAATTAGGGATTCAGAGGCTGAATACCTCCAAATTGCTGTGGCTCAAAGGCCATTTACAGACACAGCTAAAAGGGACCCGAGCGGAAAGCATTTGCTGATCCCGGCTGCTGTGAATCCAGATAGGGTCTAACAAGAGGGGAAGCAATCCACTTCCTGAGCATCAATCATGAGCAAAATGACCACTGCAAGGCAAAACAGGCCTGCTGGATTTTCGGGAGCCGCCGGCTCTTTGTAACAGTCGTGCTTTTGTAGGCTGCGAGGCAGAGGACAAACTTCATATCCGCAGGTTTTGGGAGGGCAGGTTTGCAGCCTGAGCAGTTATTGCATCTGACAGCCAGGTTAGCAGAGCTTCCTTTTCAGGAGCGAAGTGCAGCAGCAGGAGCCACGGTGTCACTTCAAAGGACAAGGAACAGCCAGGAAAAGAGCTGGGCAGGAAGGAGTTAAAGGGATGGCTGGGGTTCAGGGAAAGTGCAACAATACGTGCTAATGGTTTTGCAGTTGAGGGGAGTTGTCCTAAAAGAGCTGCAGGAAGGAGAGGATGGGAATAAGCAGTCTCCCAGAAGATTTAAGTCTGCTGTCTCAGGAACAGAAATATCAGGCAGTTAACCCATTTTTTTTTTCCCCCGTTTGCGTAGCAACTAGATTTCCTGGGAAACGTGGCAGGAGAGTGGTGTGAATGCAGTTAATGGCGAGATGTCAGCGGCTGGCCTTTGGCAGCAGCTCTGCAGGAGCACAGCCACACATTTGTGGGTTTGGGACAATCCCCACGGCAGAGTCAAGTGCCACATGAGTGATGCCTGGGGCTGGTGCTGAGCCATCCCTGTGCTGGGACAGAAGGATGTCCTTCGGAGGCTCCTTTTCTGCCTCTCTGTTGGTGGTGGCTTACAGGAGCTGTGTGCACTGGAATCCAAATACCTGAGTGCTCGGAAGAGCTTAAGTGAAAGGCAGCCGGAAGGATTTGGGCTGGGAGGGAGTTGGTCTTATCTGTCTAAGCCTGCACTTACACACTGCTGTGCTGCTCTTAAATTCGGAGCACAGCTGGAGGCTGTGGGGTGGTTTGGTCCATTCTGGGTGCTGGTGAGGTGATGTGATGGATTGTGGAGCTCCTGCCTCTTGTGAAGTGACTTGGAATGTTGTGCCAACACAATACATGTTTAATTCGTGTATGAATCGTAGCCCAGTATTGCAATAGTGACAACTCGATGTCCTGCTCTGGTACCTTCCACCAGAAACATAATGTACTTGGGCTTTCCAACCTAAAATTTGGGAGAATGTTCAAGGAAGGGTATGAAAGAAATGCAGTGAGAGCAGCTGTCATTGATACAGGGGGGATAAGTAAAACAAAGTCACCTACACCCCCCAAAATAGCCATATGGCCCAAACCTCTGAGACACTTGGGCTTCAATTTCAGCCTGATCCACTGACTGTCAGTGTCCCTGTGGGTGATGGATCCATTTCTGTCCCTGTGTCCACAAGGAAGAGGGTGGATATGCATGGACAGAAAACTGGCATCCCTTAAAATTGGAGGAGTTTAGCTCAAAGGACTCAAAGAGCTGTGGAAGCAGCTTGGGTTCTCCATTAAAGCTATCCTGCAAAACCTTGGAAGGAACTCTTCCTCAAAATCCGAATTCTGTAATGTAGTTTTTAATGACAGAAATGAGGAAATGTAAAACCCCAGGATTTTTTGGTGACCTCTTGTGCTGGTTGACTGCAGTACCTTGTGCAGGAGCAGTGTGCTGAAATCCACACTCAGTTCTCCTAAACTGTGGTTCATTGCTTCCCCTGTAGCAAGTGTTGGAAGAATGGGACCTTGAAGAACAGTTATGCAAAACCAGCTTTAATTCAACATGGAATTTAGCTGCATTCAAGACATCAGTCTTTTATGTCTGTTGCCTTGCTGAGTTCTTCACAAATTATGATTTTCTTCAGCATAATTATACAAGATGAGTGTTTCTCAAAACTTTAAATGATTTCTCTGATCTCTTCTGGGGGAACTTCCTGAGCTGCAGACAAAAATCAAATACATTTTTTTGTCATAGTCTTCAGCTTGGGTCTCTACAAAGGGAGCACTGTCTGCATAACACCACTGGCTGTGCTTCTGCCGAGTCTGCAGAGCTGATAACAAAGCAAGATAATACAAATAAATAATAAATACTGGAAACTGAAGATAAAACTGTCCAGTTCTGTGCTGCTCCTGCTGCAAGCTGTGCTTTTTAAGCTTCTTTTTAAATGGGGAAATAACTTCTGGGAACATTTCATGAATGCAGTTGTGGTCACTTTTTAGAAAATACAGGGTTTTTTTAGCCCAGTCAGTGTGCACAAGGTTTTATGTATTTTATGAGTAGCTGGGGGCCAGCTGGGATGAGATCTTTTCACCCAGTTTGCTTGTGACTTGCTCAGCCTAGGGTCCATGTGGGATATCCAGTGTGCAAAACTGGCTGAGGGAGGGAGGGATGGCAAAATTGATTTGGTAGCCACCAATACTGGAGCATTACTGGACTCATGTCCTCTGCTAGGAGCTTTCTTCTGAGGAAGCATTACTCATTTTGTTTGTGTTTGTTTGATTTTCACTTTGATTTCCTTGTCAGCCTTCTAGTTTGGTGGAGTTCTGTGTGCTGAGGAAAACCAGGTCACCCAGCATCAGGCAGGTTTTTTACCTCCTGGGGAGGGTAACAGAGAGCCTTGCTGTCCTGGTTCGTGCACATCCTCCTGCTGAAGCAGCAGATTCAGATTACACGGAGGAGATAAGGTTGGGATCTGTCAGGGTTTTTAAATGACCAGTTCAGTACAGTATCGGTTGTATTCACAAGCTGATATTTCTCTCTGGACAGAGTTGAAATGGCTTAGAGTGAGGCCATCAGTGATTGATCACTGCAGCCCAGGTGGTCCCTGCAGGTCCAGATACAGGAGACTGGTGGCAGAAATATTGTGTCAACGTGTCCTTTAGACAGCTGAGGGTGACAGGGCAGTGGAGAGGAAGGAGGGTGTCAAGTGTCAATAAAAATATTTTTCTATTTTTTTTTTTATTATCAAATTCTTTTGCAGGTACAGCCTGCAGGTCTTACATTGGAGAAACCTTGACCAGGAAGGTGATGTCAGCTGGTGGGAGAGGGTGTTGGTGGGACCACTCAGGTGGGGAGGTGTTGAGACAAGAGCTCTGTGCTCAGGAGATGAAGGGTCAGATTGCTGCCCATAAGAACAGACAGGCTAACCTACAGTGGAGGTGGGAGGACTGGCAAGAAATGTTGGTTTTCCATACTATACTACAGAGTTGCTGGTGATTGAGCCAGGTCTGATTATTTGCAGCATTGGATAAAAAAAGTTAAAGGCAGCTTTGATCAGAATTCATCCCTGCATTTATCAGTCCTCACTTTTGCTGCTAACCAGGGTTAGAAAAAGGTTCTTGCAGTTCATCTCCCCCTCTGTGGTTTGGTTTCTTCGGCCGAGTGCAACGATGTGTTTCCTGAGCAAACTGTTCTCTCCGCATTCTGTCCCCAAAAAGGGACCACAGCGAGCTGTGCCTTCGACGTGAGGAGCAGCCCGTGGTGACTGCATTGTCCCAGCCTCTGCCCCAGCCGTGCTGGTGGTGACACAGACACTCAGGCTGTTTGTCCCTGTGGTGTTTGGTCCCTTTGGGTTCAAACAATCGCTCAAAGCCGCGGTCACAAATGACACGTCGAGTTGTCTCATCTTAGGGATCGTGTTGTTGCAGGAGGTGAACAAAGGCTCAGTCAGGCTGTGCTGGTGCATGGTTGATGTGGTTGACATGAGATCTCAAGGCTGGAGGAGTGTTGTGGTGCTGGCCCAGGTCACACACGGGTCGTGGGGATGTGGGTGTTGTTAGGGCATGGTCCCTGATGTGCTCCTCATATATGCAGCAATATATCTCTGTTTTACCCTTGTTTTAATGTGAAACCTAAATATGGCCCATCTGGAAAGATGGGCTCAAACTGGCTTTGAGATGAGGGGTTTTGTGCAATAAGAATCAAGCATGCCAGGGTTTATGGATGTATATGCTTTTTTTTTTGTTCTCTTTCTGTTGAATGGGAGCTCTTCTCTGGACAATACTGAGTGGGTCCTGAGGTGAGGGTACTTAGCTGGAGAGCAGGGAATAAATTTAAACTGGGAATCAACAGAAGATTTCCTTCCTCCTTTCAGATGCCTTCCAGAAAGGAGCTAAAGCTTGGTGTGATAGAAGACATCCTGTGCTGTCCATAGTCTGTAGTCATTGCAAAGGCAGGTCTTTCACGATATAAAGAGCAAGTCTGAAAATTAATTGTTTGCTTTTGAATAAAAAAGTAAATAAACGGAATTTTCCATAAGACTTTAGCTTATTACTTCAGCTGGTGGTTGTCTGCAAAGTGTCCTGGGTCCACCCAAAGCTGTGTCTCAGTGGATGAAATGAGCTGCATTTCTCAGTAACTCCTTCTGTCCTTTCTTGCTGTGACACTCAAATTTAAATGCATCTTTAATGAAGAAAGGTCTTTTAAACTTAGACTGGGAGTTGATATGGGAAGAGCTGTGGATGATTTGTATGTGGAGTGTGGGTGTCAGAAAATAAACAGCAGAACTTCCTTAATAGTCAGTGAAAGTTCAAGATATGACCATGTCTTCTTTTAAAACGGGCAGTTCTCAGTGCTTTAACAGGATATGATTTATAACCTGTAGTACTGTGTTAATTGTGTCACTGATGATTAAAGACATCGTCACCTTTGTTGTGAAGTCAATGGGAATGTTTCCATTTGCTTTACTCAGTGCTCTTCTGGGAAGCTGGGATCGAAACTTTTGCTCTGAAACTCTACCCATGGCAGTAAGAAATCCAGAAGACAAAGCTTTTAAAGTAATTGGGTGATATTCATTACACACAGTGGAATTAGTGAGAAACTGTTAAGGTGTCAAAGTTGATGTTTAGGTAGTCTCATTAAATACCTCTGCATTTTCTGATGGAATTCAAGGAATAATTCTCCTGAAATATTTTTACGTTTTAGGCTTTACATGATAGCTAATTCTGGAGATTTCAAATTTCAGATGGTCTGTGCTGCCCAAAATCAGCTCAGGTTTTGGCATGAAGCCTGCACTGAGAGGCATCTGGTCAGAGTGACAGTGATGCATTGAGGGAATACTGTGTCCTTCACCTTGAGAGTGTTTTCACATCAGCTTTAGGTTATATGCTGAGTATAGCCGACAAATAAAACTATAAAATATTCTCCCCCCTATACAAAAAGCAACAAAACCTGTTGGTTTACCAACTAAAATAGTTTCCTGTGAGTTTCTGTGAGGGATGTGCAATCTCTGCTCCTTTCTCAGATAGAATCTCAGAAAATGGTGCTGCAAGCTTAAAATTAATAATTTTTAGGGCAAGGCTGTAGCAGTTACGTGACTGAAAATCCTCCCTGGAGGAGGCTGTGTTCTGCCTTGAGGAATCATCCTACAGCTCTTCCTGCACTGTCAGTGACCCAGTTTGCCCACGCAGATGGGTTGGATTTGTCAGAGAGAAGCACGGAAGGTGTGGAGCAGATGTCGTCGCTGTGCTGCTCTGCACAGGAAAGGCTCCTCTTCTGTGCTGTTCCTCTCCATTAAAACCTGGAATGAAGTGTCTGGAAAGCTGCTGGAGGTGCAGGTGTTGGTAGCACCACGTTGTTGTGGGAATTACAAGTTTTACAGGCATCTCTTAGAGCGTTGGTGGTATGGACAAAGCTGCTTGAGGTTACTTCTGCTCCATGCTCTGTGCTTTGCTTCTCCACACACCATCTGGAGAAGTTGCTGTTTGGTTCGTTTCCCATGGGATGCCGTTTCCTTAAAAGTTCATGTGAATTTACTCTCTGGAAGTCTGTATTTCTGAGTGCACATTTGAGCTTTTGGGAGAGCTTAGAGGGAACAGAAGGTGGATATGATGCTGAAAAACTTGCAGGGAAGCTTTGGAAATAGTAAATTCAGTTGTATGTGAATTGTTGGCCCATATTGGCTCCCCTCTCTATTTTGTGACCAAAATAGAGTGTGCTTAAGAAATCCTGCTTGCCACTAGTGAACTGCTACTACTGAATTATTTTTCTATCATGTGGAGGTGCAGAAATTATACTCAGATGTTTGTCATATCAGAATTTTGTGTGTGTTGTACCAGTTGCTGTGTGCGCCACGTGAATGTTCTCATTTGTCTGGTAAAAAGTGACCTTTCAAGGTGTTCAAATAGGAGAATTTGTAAAGCAGATGAGCCATAGTCTGTGGTAGCACTCTCTGCCTGCCCTGGTTTGCATATTTAATTATTCCTTCTTGTCTTTTTCAATCTAGAACATGGTCCAAAACCATTCCTGGCAAGGTTGAGTTCTTCTCCAGCGAGGGCTCAGACACCTCCATCCCCATCCCCATCGTGCCGCTCCCAGGTGTCGATGACTCCTACCCCCCCCAGAAGAAATCCTTCATGATGCTCAAATACATGCATGACCACTACTTGGACAAATACGAATGGTTTATGAGAGCCGACGACGACGTTTACATCAAAGGGGACAAACTGGAGAACTTCCTGAGGAGCCTGAACAGCAGCGAGCCTCTCTTCCTGGGGCAGACCGGCTTGGGCACCACGGAGGAGATGGGGAAGCTGGCGCTAGAGCCTGGTGAGAACTTCTGCATGGGGGGGCCAGGAGTGATCATGAGCCGCGAGGTGCTGCGCAGGATGGTGCCGCACATCGGCGAGTGCCTGCGGGAGATGTACACCACCCACGAGGACGTGGAGGTGGGCAGGTGCGTCAGGAGGTTCGCCGGCGTGCAGTGCGTCTGGTCCTACGAGGTAAGGGTGAGGGGCTTGGGGAACGGGGAGGTGTTTTTTGGGGGAGGTGTAGAAGGGAGGGTTGCTGTTGTACTCAGCGGTTTGTCCAGGCTTCGCCTCTGTCAGCAGCTTGAGCATCCAGCTGTGGTTTCTGGGCTTTTTGTTTCCTGCGAGTGTCACCCATGGGAAGACCCTCAGAAGTATGGAAATGCAGCAGGAAGGAGGGAAATGGAGGAACATTCATCATTTGTAACAGATATGTTTATTTAGACAGAAAGGGAATAAGCTTGAATCAAAATGGCCCCGAGTGCCTGCAGTCCTGACTGTCCAAGCCTCTTTTATCTTCTTTAGCCCAGTACGTCATGGTGTCAGCATGGAAAATGGATGACACAATTACCGTGTTTCTCACTGCAGCTGAAATGTGTGAGGCTGACAGATGTTTGCCCTGACAGTGACAGTTTTTCCCCAAACTGGAGATGTCTCCTGGTGGCTGGCACTGTCACCCTCCCAGCAGCCCAAACCCACTGCTGCTCGGGGCACTCGCTGGCAGCTCCATCCTGCAGGCGCCTGCTCAGCAGGTCCTTGACGTCAGCAGAGACAAGCCACCACTCTCACACTGAAACTCGTGGTCTGCCCACACTGATGTGCCTGCAAATTTGGCATTTTGGGGGGAAAAAAACTGGAGAGCCTGGTTGTGGCAGAGTTTCCTGCTGCTGTTTGCTGGGAGGGTGACAGGGGCTTCTCCTGCCCGGGTTTGCTGGGCTCCTTGAAACGAGTCCTGGGTGTTTACAGACTGTCTGGTTGAAAACACCTGCTGGGCTGGAGCTGCAGTTTTACCAGGGCAAATGCTGGTGGGTCTGCCTTAGAAATCCAGCTGAAATTGAAAGCAGAACAGAGGTTGAACAATTTGTCTCTGTACAAACATTTACGACCTGACGCAACTACGGCTTTGTCCTTTTATGAGATGTGGTGAATGGAGGTTCTTCTGCCTGTGACAGGAGCTGTGCTCGCAGACAGTGACAGATACTGCTGCTGAGCCTCTCTTTCACTGGCAGAGACTTGTGTTTAACTTCTGATACTGAATTTCTGCCCCCAGAAGCTGTTGCTTTGTTTCAGTTCACAGTTCAGCGCCAGGAAAACCTCTGAGGAAGGGGAAAGAGGTTTCCAGCTGCAGTAATTAATTAATATCTTTTGTGCCTAGAGAATTTTTTGGACTAACAGTGTCTCTCCATGTTCCCTGCTTTCAGACCTGGAACTACTTTGTCTTGCCAGCACTGTGGTTTATCCATTTGTAAAGAGTCAGTAACTTTTTCCACAGTTTTTAGCAGGATAAAATTTTTACTCTAGACATTCAGAGTTGAAATAACTTCTGCTGTGAATGGCTGTACTACCTGGCATTTAAAAAGTTACTGAAGGTCAGCATTTTGGTCCTACTGAAACTGGCAAAGAGCTTCTAAATTCAATATGACCAAATGCTGGATTGAAATAGCCAACGATAGCACACAACTGCACTGGGAATGCTGTCTGGCAGAAATAGATGGGGCTTTCTCATAATCAGTTTTGTTTGATCAGCTTGTGTTGCTGTCACTAATGCTGGATTCTCCTAAGTGCAATGAATTACTTAAAATTGGTTTGTGTGAAGTATACAAACTGTAGGATGTGCAGAAGTAACATGTGAGTGTGAGATGTTGAAACTCAGCTGTTTGGGAGAGAGGGAAGAGTTTCTGTGATGAAAGCACACAGCTTCTGAAGAAGTAGCTCCACTCTCATTTAGTTGTGGCTTTTCAATTTAAATACCTGTCACCTTTTTTATCTGGTCCTCTCATTGCCCAGATGAAATGTGCCTGGTAGTTTATTCCAGATAAAGCAATAGCTGTGTGGAATAACACAGCTGTGGGAGCAGCTGTGTTGGGAAAGCTTGGTGTAAAAGCAACATTTTCCATGTCTTGTACATTCATGAACATCAAGTAACAGGTCACTGTACGTGAATTGCAAAGTGTTGTGTTTCACTGAGCTTCTGATGGAGCAGAAGCTCTATCTGTGCCTGCTCTGCTGGGCACAGCCACTGCATCCTTCACAGCTCCTGTTGCAAGGAAAGCCACGACAGCACAAGGCTCAGCAAACAGAGCAGCGTTGGCCTTGGAAATCTCAAACCTCAGACTTCTCCTTTGCAGCCTGCACTTGCTATTCTGGAGAGGCTCAAGTGGCAGCACAAATGAGGAGCTCAGGTCTGTGCAGTCACCCCCAGCTCGCTGGTTTTCCTTCTCAGCATCTTGGCTGTGGAGTGCCCTGCTGGTCCTCCCTGTGGGTGGCTTTTTCCCTGCTCTGTTCTTGTGGTGGGCTCCCTGCCCAGAACCGTTTTACTCATCTCTGTGACTGTCACTGCCCCCTTTCTCTGATTTTAGGATCCCACAATGTCTTTACTGTGCTGCTCATCTTCCCTGGCCCTGGCTCTGGTGCTGTGCCCAAATGCATCCCCAGGCCTGGCTCTGTGTGGTTTTTCTGCTCACAGCAGTCTGTCTCAAAACCCCTTTTTTCCCCCCTTCCTGTGTCTCTGTCACTCACTCTGCTGCTCTCTGCAGTGCCTCTCAGACCACTTCATTAGAGTGGCACCGGTTATTGCCCATTTCAAGACTTGCATGGATTTGTTCACACTCTTCCTGCCATCAGGAGCTTTTCAGCAGGCACAGTAGAGGAATTGACACCACCATTCTTTGGACTTCCTGCGTCATCTCATCCCAGAAAAGCAGCAGCAGCAGCCTGGGCAAGGTTGAGGGCAACTGTAGCTCTCTGGCCCACCATCTGACCCACCCAGTGAGCTTCATCTGACCCACCCAGGCTGCTGCTTTGGGAGCAGTTTGCAGCCCACGATGGATTTTAAGCTCCTGTGACCATAGGCTCATAGCTGTTGCCTTGTTTGACACAGGTCGAGTGAGTCACAGATGAGACGTGGCTGTTAAATCTAAGTTCTTTAGGGCAAGGATTATCATCATTGTAAAAACAAAACCCAGACTGTCGCTGCTGTTTGACAAATAGCTGTAAAACTCAGCACTCTACAGGGTGGAGCAGCCAAAGCCAGCGAATTTGTGCAGGAAATGATACAAAAGCAGTCATGAAAAGAATGGGGCTGTGAAATCTCTGAAGCCTACAGAAGGGAGCTTGAAGGTTTATGAAGAAATATAGAGTGTAGTGCTTCTTCTTGAAGAGAGCTAAAGGGTTGGAGTGAACTTGCTCAGAAGTGGTTCTGCATTTCCAGTGAATATTGATACTTTAGACTTCTGGCACATTGCTGGATGTTTTCCTCAGAGAAAGGCTACATACTTTTCCTTCATTCTCCTCTTTCCTCCCACCAGTAGTTCTCCCAGTCCATCTTGCATGGATCACAGGAACATGGAAGTTCTGTTTTTTCCTGCAATGCCATGTGGTGCCATGTGTGGCCTTGGGTTTCAGTCTGAGAACACATTCTGGTTTTGATGACAAGCTTTTTCGTTTGTGATTTAAACCATCCCAAAGCGTTGCTGATCTCAGTTTTGTGTCTAGTACTTCCTTTAAATGTACCTGAATTACAAAGTCACTGCTGTGTAGTGTGGTGTCCTGGCTTCAAAGTTTGGACATTTTTTGAAGTCAGAGCATGGGAACTTGGCAAACCGTGACAGCACAGACACCTTATCTCACTGTGTGTGCAGCCCACTGCATCTTTTCATTCAAGAAACCTATGATATGAATTGTGTGAGAGGGAGGATACAAGCATGCCCAGAGTTTTAGGGTGGATGTTTATAAATAATTTTTCCTCCAGCACTAAATTTTATCTTTGAAATGCCTCAGAGATGTCTTTTTGAGTTCAGGTTAAGATGTGAGTAGGTGGCCATGCATTCTGGGGATGGATGGAGATTGAGCTTCCTGAAGGTAATGAGGAATGGCATTTTGTCAAAGGACAGACAGGTAAGACTACAGAAGAGCATTATCTGGGGCTCAGGGTGAGACTGAAATACATGACTGATGTGACAGGGAGTCTGTGACAACCGTGGGGGAGGATCTGTGGTGTGACCACTGTGGTCTAATTTTAGTGTTTGCTGAGGAGGAGGGCAGAGAGGTCAAAGGAGAGAGGAAAGGCTGCACACTGTGAAACCAAGGTTTAGGGGTTTGGAGAGTTAGGAGGGTTTGGAATAGGAGACAGATCTCAGGTCTGCACCCAGGTCCTGACCTGGCTCTTTCACTTCAGAAAATAACTGAATATTTGAGAACCAGATAGTTCAAGGAGGGAGAACTTGACATTACCGAGTAATTTCTTCCTGACTTCTGAATGCAGGTTGGTCAAGGTTTATTCTCTGTTTCAAAAATGAAGAGCAAGTGCTGTAATGAAACTTGAGTTTGGATCCCACTCACTTTCTGCAGAACATCCTTTTCAGAGGGGAGGGCTGGGGGTTTGTGACACAGAGAGACATTTCCAGGCTGTAGAGACTGTTTGGGACTGACCTAGTTTTTGTGAGCACATGGTTAATCTGTCCTTAGTTAGCTGGATGACTTGACCTAATGCCTAAGCTGAGGGTTGCTGAAATGAGGACTTTGGTGTCATGCAGATTCTTCAGAAGCTTCAGCCCTGAATCCAGCAAACAGAAGTATTACTTTCCCCCCATTATTGTTTTCTTGGAGTGCAGTGGTTATGTTATAAATTAGGATCTGTGCAGCCTGTTGAGTTGAGGGAGCCATCAGGATTAGTTGTTATCTTGAGGACAAGTCAGGAAAGGCTAATCCTTCATAGCATGACAGGACAAAGGACTCTAACAAAATAGCTCATCATGCCAGTTTCTTAATTAAGGCACTCAGAAGATAGTTGAGGATTTGAGTCTGTTCTGTTGAACAGCAGTGGGGATGGGGAGAGGGAGGTGAGTCTGAGACTAGAAGCTTTCTATTATATATTTTTCTTTTGAACTGATGGGAAAGCCATGCTGCTTCTGCAGGGTAAAATCTTATTTTACATCTTGCTGGAGCTGTGAGATTCTGGTACTTGTGCTGTGATCAGCAGCCTCCTGTAAGGGAATCCCACCTGACTGGAGACCTTGGAAGGGCACTGTTAAATTCCAAATCTAATCAATGTCAAACCCAGTAATACCTTTGTAGTCAGTTATCTCCTGTGGGTCAATGATATCTGACCAAACTTTGAGCTGGCAAGTTTCCTTTTCCATTTTCTTTAGTGCTTATTTCTGTGTGTAAAAGATGGTGAGGGAATAAACCATTTCATGGATACCTCTGTATGAAAACAGAATCCCTGTAAGTGTCCTATGTGACTAGACAGTGATAAAAATAGATTAAAAATTGTCTTTGACTGAAGGGGGCATAAAACAGTGTCAGCTGGGGCTCTCAGTATGGAAGTTTTTAACTGGTCTGTATGTAGAGGAATGCCTAGGGGAGGGAGGGTTAATTGTGTTAATTTGGAGAGAATATTTGCATTTCTCCCCTCAGTTTATTAAAGCCAACTTCTGTAAGCAGCTCAAAGCAGCAGCAGAATGGATGTGTCAGAGCCTGTAAGCATGGGAGAGAAAAGCCAGGCTTGTTTGGTGGTGGGAAATAGAAATGGAGTGCTGATGTGGGGAAGGGGCTTAATGTAAACTTGGCTGAGGTCACCAACAGGAGCATGGGAACACACAGCTCAAATGCTTTAGTGCTGCCTGTCTTGTACTTGGAGTATGGTGTTTTGAGAAATACTCATTTTTTTCAATAAAAAATTGAATTATTACAAAGGAGAAACAAAAGTTGGATTTTTTAAAATGGATGGATATGATGGGTCTTGGTGTAATACCTATTTGTTACTTAAAAAACAAACCAAACCCAACTCCTCTGTGATCTCTACAGTCACATTTTCCCAGTTCACACTGTTTGCAGTCACTGGTCTGCTGCCTGTGCTGGGAGAGTTCCTGAAAGGAGCTGTTCACACGAGCTGACTCCTGACCCCAACCAGGAACTGCCAGTTCATCTTCTGCTTCTCCCAAATTCAGTGTCCTTGATGAACTTTATGGTTCCCTGCTGCTGACAAGGCAGAAAATGGCATTTGGTGTTGCTCTGTTCCTTTTTTCATAGTTTGCATCTGCAATTACCAATGAGAATTGCACATCTTGAGTCACCCTGTGCTGTCTCTGAGTGTACCTCACAGGTCAGGAGGGAAATTGGCTTTTTAGGCTGTGGGGGAGAGCCACTGGTCCATGGAGAGGCAGGGAAGATGCAAGATGACAACCTGCAGCAGTTTAACCCTGCTCTGGCTGTGCCTGCTGGCCCTGGGCATGGGGAGAGTCTGTCATCTGACTACACAAAGGATTAATTGCCCTGCATTTGTCTAACCTCATTTCCTGCAGACACCTCCCAGCTCCAGAGCTGCTGTTTTGTATTCTAAACCCATCTGATTTGAAGCAGAGAACTCGATTCTGCTTTGCTGGACTGTTATACCATCTTAATTGATCTGTAGAATGCTTAAAACATTTTCGCACTAATTTCCTGTGTTAAAAGCTTATCTGGACTCCTGGTGGTGTGAACTTTTCATGGTTATCAGCTGGAGACCTCTGAAAATCTTGCCAGAAATCCCAGTTGCCTGAAGGGTGGGGATTATCTTCCTGCATGCCTAGGCCAAAATGACCTTTATGTGTCACAAAGAAGTTGGGAACTTAATTGGAAAACTTTGGGGGAACTAACTGGTTTTGTTGTCTTAAATTTTAAAGTTTCAGCTGAAAGTGTATTTGGGAGTCCTTGCAAACTGTAAGTTGAATTCTGGTTATTTCTGGTTAGTTTTTTTACATGAAAGTAAACTTCTGCTGGTACCCTCAGTGAGAACAAGTTAGTGGTTTTTTCAGTTGTGTCTTGAGGAAGTCAAAAGTGCTGCTACAATAATGAAACAAAAGTAAAAGTTGTGACAGATTTTTATGGGGGGACTCTGAGAACCTGTTGAACTTCATGCCAGTTACTTGCAACTTGTGTGGTAACGGTGACCTCAGGAAAAGAACCAATGCCTGCATATAATTTATATTGCTATTATGGACCATTTTTAAAAGGCTCTTTGAGTAAGTAATGTCTCTTTATCCATTTATTTCTTGTCCACACTTCAGTGTTGTGCCCTGGTGTGAAGTACTGTGGTAAGAGGAGGGCTGCTACAGCAAGCTCCCTTTTTCAGGTGAGCATGGAAACAGGTTTTCCTTTTCACAGAGAGCTTTTCAGCCTGTGTGATGCCATTTTTACCTGAGCTGCTGGCAGGGACTCGTTCAGTGATCAGCTTCAGTGCTTAGTGAGCTGATGTCCTGGGAACATTGCTACCAACAGCTTCATTTGTGTCTGTGCTGGTTTTCAGCTGAGAGCACACAGATGGGAGCCCTGAGTGTTTGCACAGAGCTGTGAGATGAGGCTCCTGCAGCCACTGCTTTGGATTCATTAGCTTAGAAAGAGGTTTAGGAAAAGGAAAGGCATGACATGCTCTTGTGTAATGAAGAGAGCACAGGTAGGGTCATGCCCACTGGATCTAAGTTCCATCCAAGTCTCTGGGTTTAATCCTTCCTACTGAATGGCTTTAGGGAGCTCCAGCTGAGTGCTGTATTTTAGTTCTTGGAAGCAGTCTTCAGAAGCATCCGGTGCTCTTTGTGGATTAAGCACAGGTTCTTACACAGAGGCTGGGATTAGCAATGAAATAAATGGGAACCCATAGTTTGGACTCAGCTAGCAGTTCATTAGAAAGCAGAACTGGGTAGTAGAAAGCTGCCTGCAGTTCCTGAAGTGCCTCTGTCACCTTCTTTCAGCTGCAAAGAAAAGCATGTTATCAGAAAAATAAAGGAGGACATTACCAGAATGCTCCTGCACCTCTGAGGAGGCAGCCAGCCCTTGGATGCTGTGTCCTCGCCTGCTGTCCTCGTGGCTGTGCTCAGCCATGTGTCAGAGTGTCCCCTGAAAGGCAGGCACAAGTCTGCTCATGCAAACTTGGTGCCTCTCTTGTTCATGGTTGCCACTTCAGATTGGTGCAGCTGGTTGGAAAAGAGCTCCGAGAGCAGCAGCAGGGTGTTAATGAAGGTTCCTCTGCTCATGAGCCTTCAATGGGTGTAATTACTTGGCAGTAACTTCTTTAAACCTTATTTGAATTAAAGCTACATGTTTTGGCTGGTTATGTCACCACTGTATTAGTGAGGAATGCAGGAGAGAGTGGTAGTTTGCATTAACTGAGCTGCCTTAATCCTTTGTAACCATACTTTTTATTGTGGGTTACTGTCTTACAGAGAGAGAAAACACTTGCCCAGGGGACAGCAGAGTTCAGTCCTCAGCATCTCTGCATAAGGGCAATGCTCTTTGTCCTCAAAAGGACAAAGTTTTACCAGATGGGTTGTTGAGAATTAACATTATGTGTAATTCTGCATAGATATTCAATGGGGAACTGTCTGTATCTAAGGTCTGAGTTTTTTATAAAACTTTTTTCTATACTTCCCCTCAGTGTAGGGGTGCAGAGTGAGTTAAATGCCTGACCCAATTTTTTTTAATGGTTTCCTACAGTCTTCAGACCAGATGCTTGAAAAAAAGTCTTGTCTAACATGAGTGACTCAGAACATACACCTCTCACATTCATTGTCCAGGTCAGCAAAAATATTGTGCCCTTGCATGTGTATCTTTCCTGTCCTGACAAAAGAAAAATTTGCTTAACCTTATCACAGATGATTTGTCAAGAAACCTTACCCTCACCTTACCTTACCTTGTTTGTTTAACCTTATCAAAGATTTGTTAACTGGCATACTTGTTTTTATATCCTTTTCTTCTTGAAGACACTTCCTAATGTCTTTGGCCAAGGGGAACTTTATATAAAAAAATGCAAACAGCCAACAACTGTGAGACAATAGCAGTTTTAATCTTCATAAAGCAGCAGGGCTTTTGTTTCCCTGGGAATGTTTGCTAACTGAGCCTTTTCCAGGTTTTGGACAGAGAAATTTTTCTTTGACTTTTTCAAATACTGCTTTTTTTCCCCCCCCTTCTCTGCCTCCCTGGAGTGGAACCATGCACTACAGTCACTGTGAGAGCCTCTTGCAGTTGCACTTTTGCTTGCTGTGTTTTACTGAGCCCAACTGGAAGTCGCTTCTGATCCTGTGGAATAATGTGTTTGGCTGAATCCTGAAGTTTGCTGCTGCTGTGTTGTGCTTGTACTGAGGAAAAACCATCCACATGGTTCCTTATCTTCCCTAGGCCAAAAATAACACCCTGGCCTTGAAGAATTAGCCTAATTTCAGAGCTGGAAACTAGGGTGAAGATGAAAAGTGTGTTTCGAAATATATAAAATAGCAGCTGGGTGCTTAAGCATGAGGATGGATAGCCTTTGTCTGGGGCTCTGGATGCTGGATCACGAGCAGTTGTGATGATCTTTGCATGGACTGTTCCAAATCTCTGCTTTAAACCAGGTTTTACCACTGGAGCTGCAAGAGGAGGATGGAAGGTGAGGGCAAAGTCATCTTCCCTGTGGCTGCAGAGTGATCCCTGGCGTGGGTCACTGCTCCATCCCACGGCTCTGCCTTGTGCCATCTGCCCTGGGCTGCTGGGGAGGTGTGAAATGTGTAACCCCGTTTATCCTGCGAGGTGGCCAGCCTGTCTCCTGGACAGAAAATGCCTTGTTTCTGTTCAGCCAGCACAAAGGCTCTTTTATAGCTGCTTGGCCATACATCTGTCGAGGTGCCTCAGACTGTTAGCACTGGTTGTTGTTTGAGGTATGCAGCTCCCAGGCTGTGATGTACAGTGATATGTTGTTTATATGTTGCCTCCCTTTCCTTTTGAGGACAGGGAGCTGGGCTGTGTCCTGCCCTGAACAAAGCTGGTGTTAGTTATGGCATGGAGAGCTAGCCTGGAGATTTTCTCTTTAAAAGCAGACTGGAATCCTTCTGTTTCACACTTCGGATTAAACATTTGAATTTGGCAGCGGCTGTAGGACAATAGAACTTTCTCTGGGGAGAAGTGTGTTGAATTTCTGCTCTGGAGACAGACCTGGCTTGAAAGACATTGTGTGCACCATAACAGAGGCACCCCAGTCCTTCACCAGGCACTTAACTGGAAAAAATCCCTGACTTAGTCAAATTTTTGAACTTTATTGCAGCCTTTGGATTAATTTCCCTAACTTTTCCCCTCCTCCACTGATATTTTTTTCTCCTGCACGTGTCCTCATGCTTGTTCCACAGACACTTTGCTGAAACCAGTCCTTCCCAGAAATGCACACTCATCTTCTGAAATGTAGGGGAGGGAGTGTGAGGAGCTCTGTAAACTGACAAAGTCCTGGTCATTTGGGAATCTCTGAGTTTGTCTCCAGACATCTTGAGGTTTGCCATCTCCTGTCTCCTGTATTTGGTTTCCTAAGTTGGTTTTTTTAACCCCACAAAGCTATCTGACAGCTCTTCAGTTCCATTCCCAAATAGCTTTCTGATGCTGTCACCGCTGGCTTCTTGACTCAAAGTAGAGCTTGGGTGGAAAAAACAACTTTCCATCAAATTACCATGAGATATCCTCATGGGACAGAGGAAGAGCACGAGAGGGATGTGCTGTTTCACGTTAAGCTCTTTCACTCTGACGTTAATCTTCCCTTCTGCTCCATTAGAGTGGATAAATAGATCTGGGAGCTGAGTGTGGCAAAAGGTGACTGGGGTGGGTCCATGGCACCTTCCACCCCTCAGTCCCTGTCCCTTGAGAGCAGCAGCTCTGCCCTGCCCAGCCTTGGTGTTGACACCAGCTCTGCCCTGGAACATGCTGCCTGTGCTTGCTCCCTTCTCTGGGGACTGTTTCTTCTTCAAGATCTGTTTTGGCTTTGAAGATGCATTTAGGCTTTTTGTGGCCTCTTTCACAAGAGGGTGAGAAGTTACTTTTCAGCTTAATTTTAGACTGGCTGTCATTCTCAAGCCAGCCTGAAGTGTGGTTTTGACCTTGCTCGTGGGGAAACTTGGAGGAACCTGATTTCCCAGCACATTGAGGGAACTGTTACCCCGGGTCTAGAATTTTGTGCTTTACCATCAAAGGGCTTTTCAAACCTTTCCCATGCTCCTTCCACCCTGTGGAACAACAGCTCTCCCTGCATGGCACGGGGTTATCCCCAGGGCACAGGAGGAGGTACAGTCAGGGCAAGGTGTAGAGTGTAAGAGGTCCTGACTCTGTGTCCTGCAGCCAAACCACACCTTCCCTCCCCTCTTTCACCAGTCACTGCAATTAAAATTCCACCGTCAGGGCTGAAGTGAGGTGAGGCAGGAGCAGACTTGTTTCCAGGAGGGAGAGGGAGAGCTGAATTTTCTGCTGGAATTGGCCTTTTCCTAGAGAGGGCTTAGGAAATATCCCATCCCCACCTGTTTAGGGGCAGAAAAGTCACAGGCAGGAATTGCAAACATAATCAGCATGGTGTGCTCCAGTTCCCAGAGGGCATTGAAGAAGGAATGAATTGAGCTGGGAGTGAAGAGCCCTGCAGACAAACCTGCAGTTCTCCATCAGCCCTTCTGAGCTGTGCCCCAGGGCAATCACTGCAGATGATTTATTAATAAAACTGAGAGAACCCAGCTTGCAGAGGGTGCAGATGAGACTCTTCACTTGCACCAGGGAGCAAAGTGGAGCAATGGGAAAAAACCTCTTGGAGGTGAAAGGTGGTGAAGGCAAGAGAGCCAGAGTTAAACCTAGGGGGGTCTTATTAATGTGCTGGAGTCCCAGTAATTTCAAATATTCTAAACAGAGGTCCCGTGAGCAGAGATACGAGGGAACCAGATTCCTTAGGCATTTGCAATACCAGGCAGGCTAAAGTAAGTGTTCTTGTGCAACCTCTGCTGAGTGCTTACGGAGCACATGTTGCTCTGTTTGCAGCTGCTGCTCTAAGTGAAGCAGTTTCATGTCTGGGTAAATCAGGGAGCTGTTTTATATGTGCTCACCTTTGCAGAGGACCTACTGAGGGACAGAATTTGATGTGGGAAGTGCTGAGGGTGGAGGAAAAGCAGTCACCTGCAGCTGCTGAAGGAACTGGTTCCTTAAGGAGTGTCAGGATGATGTGAACCTTAAATGTGTTTAACCTTCGCTGCAGTTTCTCTGAGAGTAGGGAGGCTGGGTGTGTGGGAGGGGTGGGCAGAGAAGGACTGAGACAGGCCTTCAGAAAGGAAATTAGTCTAAAATAAATGCAGGTAAACACTAAAAGGTTACAAGGTGCAAACTAAAGAACAACCTGCTGTTTTCCCTGGCTCTCGCTGGGACACAGCTCTAATCCTTAAAGCCGGAAATCATATCTGATGGGCTACAATAATCTTATTTTTCCTAGATGTACATCTCCCCTATGCCTGTCTCCCCTAGGCAAGGTGGAATACCTGCCAAGACAGCAACATGCTCTGAGCCTCAGCTGCTTTCACATGCCAGCAAAACCATCCTGGGTGGAAGTGACAAGCGTGCTGCTGATGGGATGTGTTCTGGTGTGGCATCCGAGTTAAATCTGAGTGGGAGCACTCCTGCACCTGACTGATGGCCAACACAGGAAAAACACTGAGCTGCCTGCATTGTAGCTGCTGTGATTTCATGCCTAGTTGCCATGCAAAACAGTCAACTCTTTACCCAAAAACGAGGTCTGAAAGTGACTTCTTAGAGTATGTTTTCTTCCTGTCCAAGCAGAGAGCGTGCAGTGAAGAACAGTGGCTTGGATTTTGTTTTCTTTGGTGGCCAATATAACGTCACTGGTTGTCTTTGTGTCTGCCTCTCTTTGTGTGGTGGGACAAAAAAGCCGTGTCCAGTTTGGGAATGCTGCCAGTTTTATCAATATGATGATTATATTCAGAAGAAAGGAGCTGCAGTGGTTCTTGTGGTGCCTCGATGGTAAATAATAGTAAAATATGGCTGTCTCTTAATATTCTGGTTAGACTCCCCCGGTTGCCACACACTGAAAAGCACCCCTTTTCATGTAGCTGCATGCTCATGCACTCTGTGGTCAGCTAAAGTAAATGTGTGTGCTGGAATGGAGCAGAATCACTGTAAAATATTCCAGACCCTGTTCCTGAGCATTGTCACTTGGATGATGCTATTGCAGGGCTGTTTCGGTTTTTTTTTTGTAAATTTATTTTTAAATCTTCAAGTGTTTGGTAGAGCTGCTGCAGTCCTTTCTAGAGGCTTTGGGGATAAAACCATAGCTATAACTTTGCAGCTTGGAAATATCTGCCCAGACTCAGTCCTGCACCTCACATCAGACAATAATGAGCCCTGAAAGCTAAACGGAGCCCATTGATATGGTGATGATCAGTACTTTTTTCTTTCTGATTAATATTCAACCTGTGTCTTCTATAACGTTTCAAACAAGCCTTGGGATTGTCCATTCTCCCCAGATCCAGTTGCCCGGTGGATTTGAGCGTGTCCTGCCAGGGAGGCTGCTGGCACTGTGTCCTGCTGGGGCACTATCCCTGCTGGCCTGTGCTGCTGTGGTTATGTGGATGATCCAATTTGGGCTGTTTTTCATTCCCTGAGAGTGGTCCTGGGCTGAAGGTGACGGGCTGAAGCGTGGAGAGAGTTCCTTGCACGTTTGATCCTCTGCAGCGTGGAGTCTGTAATCCCATAAGGGCTGCTGTGTCCCTGCTGGGAGTCTGGGAGCTGTGCAGGGAGTGTGGAGGACTCTGTGCTCCAGCCCTGGCCAAGGAACACTCATGTGCCAAGATTTGAGATTTAAAAGAGGAGCAGTGAGTGGCAGGACAACGTGGGGAGCACTAAGTGAGCAAGAGCAGAACCACATATTCTGAGTGGTGTTTTAACCTGAAGCAAATTCAATTTGCACTAACAGCTTGGGAAAGGGAGAATTTATTGTCTGTGCTTTGGGAGAGCTTCCTGGCTGCTTTGCCAGCTTCCATCTGCCCTGTTTTCCTTGTCACCTGCAACGTGGAGTGGCCACATTGGTTCTCCCATGGCATCAAGAGCTCACTGGCCACCAAAGGGGGCAAGCCAAGGGGCCAGCAGTCTCTCAGAGGCTGGGGATGAGCTGTCCTGTGGCTCTTGGACATGAGATGATGTTTGAACCAGGCATGTGGCATTGGGAAGGCCAGCAGCTTCCATCTCATGGCAGCTTTAGGCAGGTGTCCTCTGGACTTTGGGAGTGGGGGCTCAGATGTGCAGGTTAACCAGGCTGGGGTGGAAAATCTCCTGGGTGTAGCTGCTGGAAATGTAGCTCCAGCCTCCTGAAAGGGCAGCAGCAAGGATCCAAATCAGGTGGCCAAACACACCTTCCCTCCTGCCCCAGCACTTCTGCTGAAGTCAAGGCTGAGAGCTCTGCTTTCCATGCCAGGGTAGCCAGGGAAGCTCATAGCCATGTAGTGTCAGTGGAAATAGGAAATTCATAGGATCTGAAGGGGAATTAAACCACAAGGGCATTCAGAGAGTGCTGGGGCACTCTCAGCTCTGGATTGTACACTTCAAACCAGAGCTGCTGCTGGGTAAATCCCTCCTTGCCCAAACCACAGCAAATTTAACAGGATAATAGTTTGGAGAGATGATAGATCATTCTGTTGGTTTCTCTGTCTCCTGTTTGTGGGGAAATGCTGGAACAAACAGGGATTTGCACATGTAAATATATCTAAATATATCTGTATATGTGCACCTCTGCTCACAGTCAGTGATGGGGAGATGCTCTCCCAGCAGTTCCACATCTCCCCATGAGCTTTCAGGAGCTGGAGCTGTTGGAAGGAGCAGGGAAATGAGGAGGGAGAGGAGTGAAACACCATGTGAGGCTCATGCAGGCTTTATTTCTCACTCTGCAATGAAGATGACCTTGCTGGCTTGATTGCTTTAGGTTTGCTGCAAATCTCATCCACTCAGCGAGCTGCTGGCAATGTCTCCAGGTAACAGTGATAAAACCCCAAGTGATTATGATATTATTTCATTTCAAACTGAATGAAATGCATCAGGGATCTGCAACAGAGCAGTTATTTGACAGGGTGTGCAGGCAGAGGCGAGGGCTGGGGAGTGGCTCAGGCTTCCCAGCATTCTTCATAGGCACAGCTCAGGATGTGAGCTTTTTTCTTCTGGAAAAAAAAAAAAAGATTTCTAGGAAATGCAAGATGAAGTGGTCTTTGTTTGGACTGGCCACACAATCCCCTCACGAGCAAACACTTTATCATGCCAGTTAGGCTGTGATGAGTGATGTATTACAGTAGCAGGCTTGTTGCTCAGTGGAACTGCTGCTGCCTTTATGGCCACAGAAAACCAGGCAGAGAGCTTGCTTGGAGCAGTTCACTGCTAAAATTGCTGTTAAAGCCCTTTCAGGGGAAATCCTCCTGGCAGAAGGCTTTCACATTTGTTAATGAGTCTCATTTCTCTACCTCATGAAAGACAAATCATTCAAAAAACAAAGAATCAAGTCCAGGTAAGTTTATATTTAATGAGATAATGTTATAATGAAAGAGAATATTATACAGAAATGTCTTAGTAGTGCCTTTTGTAGTTGTAAAATACAGTGAGGATATTTTTTTTCTTGTATTCCCTCTCCTCCCCAGCAAAATTTAACTGAGCATGTCTGGACAATGAATGATCTTTTGTAGGGATGAACACACAATCTCAGAGGTTAAATTTGCCCTGAAAGATGTTTGCACTCACATAAAGCTCTTTTATGTGTGACATTTCCTGCAATATACCAATCCAGCTTTAAAAAATGGATGTTTGACAAAGACTTAACTTCACATAAGCGAGGCTGGAGTTCCCTTTTAAAAATGTCAATGTCACTCAACAAAGCCCTTAACACCTTCCTGAGATTGCTGCCAGTCCCCTCCCTGACCTGCTGTGGGGTATCCAGGGCTTCAGTGGGTTCAGCTGGGCAGTTCTTGCTGCTGTGAGTTTGGGAACTGCCTGTGATAAAGGTGATGCATCTTTCTGTGCTCCCCAGAGGTGCATCCAACACCTTTGGGTACCACAGAGGTACCATTTGTAACTCACTGCAGAAGCCTCTCAGTTGGGCAGAACTTCCCCTGGGCAGACACTCAACACAAGCCTCTTCTCAGGACATCTCTCCAGGAGAGATGCATTTTGTTTTTTTAAAAAAAATTATTTTATCTGTTCAAGACCATCACCCTTAGGACTTCATGTGCATGGAGCAGACCCTTTGCTTCCTGTGAGCAGCTGTGTGTCCACTTGCTGCCACAAGTCACTGCTCTCCATGTATTTAATTACCTTTTTTCTCTGTTTTTCACAGTTTTGCCTTTAGAGATAGGCTTTGGCCACTGCTTTTAAAATTAGGCAAATTTCCATCTTGATCAGAAGAGGCTGACCACTGAAGCTGCCTTGCTTTTAATGCTATTCAGGATGTGTCTTTTTTTTATCTCTTTTTTTCCCCTTTCCCTTCTTCAGTCGAGTCTACAAAGAATACTCTGTTTTATGTGCTTTATATGTATGATTTCTCCTTAAAGGACAACTCATTTCCTCTACTTTAGAGGTATTTTCTTAAATCTGTCACTTCCTGTCTCTTTCTTTGCTGTCTAATTTGCCAGTTTTTACATTTTTTCCTAACTATTCTGCTCATTAAATTCTCAAATCCTTTGGGAATTGCGTTTTGCCCAGGCGAGTGAAACTTCTTTTTTATTCTCTGGCAAGAAATATTTGACGATTAATTTAATTGCTAAATTGGCTTCTAAGCAGAAGCAGGCTTGGAAAACTGAAGGGGAATTAATCACTCCTGGTTAACAGAAGGGACTTGGAAAGGTGAAGGCTTCACCAAAGACGTCAGAGAAAACTGAGGTGCATGGGAGCTAACAAGCTTTCAGTATTTTATCTTACTTTTTAATTTTTTTTTTAATTTCTTGCTGGCTTTCACTGCTTTTTGCCTGCTTGAAGAACAGACTGTTCCCTTCCCAAGGAGGCAGGAAAAGCTCAGATCCATGTGCTCATGGGATGTACCAAGGACTTCATCCTTCACCTGTCCTGCAGCAAAAGAGGTCTCTAACAGCCTCATGCTGACAAATGTTTCTCTTGAACTTCCCACAGACACTCCCAGTCGGTTTGGATTGAACTGTTTTTAATGTATAAACAATTGGAAATTAATCCTGCTCCAGTAAAATGCTCAGTTCAAAACAGCAAACGTTGTACCCAATGACATTTGAGATTATTTTGTGAAAAATACATTTATACTGAAAGGGAAACACACGTGAGTTGCAGGAGGTGCTGCTGAATAAGACCTGGCATAAGGTTGAATTTTCCTCTGATGTCAAAGGGTGTAACTTGATCAGCAAGGTTATGCTGATGTACATCAGCTGAAGATTAGAAATCTTGTATGTGGTTACATACAAGTACTGCAATAAAATGCTGAGGTCTTAAGGATAGGGGTTTTTTTCAGTGTTTTATTAAAACAAATTGAATCCCTGTTGAAAAAGTTTCTGCCTGCAAGAGTACAGGTCTTGAGTGAGCTTGACTTCATGGGACGCCAAAGGCATTATTACAACTTCTGTAATTACCCAAAATAGCTGTTCTGTGCATAAGATTGGCATGACATGAAAGCTTAGTGTCTTGGACTTTTGCAGGACTAGGCTCCAGTAATGACTCTTCCATTATTGAGATGGGAATCTCCCTTTGAAATGCACAAAATCCTTTATAAATACTGGGGGTGGGGTGTCAAGCTGTAAAATGTCTGATTTTTGTTAACCATGTCAGATCTCCTGTTGGTAGGAAATAACAACAGGGCCTTGCACATACTGTGTCTTGGTGAAAAAAATGAGAATTTAGGGAGAAAATTTGTGTTTGGAGAGGTAGGAGAAGCAGTTTCATTAAGGGTTGTTATCTGTTTTGCCTGCTGTCTTTATTGGCAGAGGGAGGGATTAGCACTGTTGTGGCAGTATTAGGATATTAGATTTGATGTTTGAAAATTAAATTACGTGGAGGAAAGAAATGAGAAATTACAGATGTGAAAAATCTTCCTACATAGATAAAACCACTGAAGTTATTCCATCATTTAAAAGTGACATTTCTTGTAAAATGCACATAAAATACTAAGTTCTCCAAGATGCCTGTATCTTGAATAAACACTTTCTGACAACCCCTAGATAAAGACATTGAGGTTTTCTGCATTGCTTGCCATGCGTTGATTCAGACATGCAAATGATGACTCAAGAATTTGATTTCCATAGTGCAGGAAGTATTTTCTGAAAAACAAGCAACCCCAAATGGTATCAGCATTGGACCTACGCTTCGAAAATCCTTTTTCACTGGTTAAACTGGTGCCAGTCAAAAACCTTCTACTGAATGTTAATTATTTTTGCTTTTGTTTTTGAGTAAATGTTAACAGTCTGAGAACTGCAGTCTGTTGATCATTTTCCCATGATTTATGTAGTAGTTGAGCTGAGCAAATATAAATCTGATTAGTTTTGAGCATTTCTGTTTGGTTAGGTTTATCAGAGGTTATAAGGTAGATGAAAGCACAGCTGTGGTTTAGGCAGTTGTTCTGCACAACTGGATGATTTGGTACTTAGGTGAAAAAATGAACAGTGTGTCATGCACATTGGCACAGAAATTGAGATCTAAAATGCCAGAGTTGTAAATATGCATTAATGATGCACAGATTTCTGACATACCCTCGTGCTGAAGGGCTGGTGAAGTGTTGGGCAGCTGGTAAAGGCTTCAACCTACACATGGGAAAAGGAGCAGGAAAATAGGCAGTAAACCTGAAATCTCCTAAGTGGAATGGGGAAGGGTGTTTGTATAATAGAAAAGAGTGATTGTACTTGAGATGACATCTCTAAACTTTACTTTTCCCCTCCCTTGAAATCCCTAGGGAGAATCCAGGACTTCCTCCTTGCTCATCCTGTGGTTGTGTTCTAGACATTTCTCAGCCATTTTTCAGTGACATTTCATTAATCCCTTGGGAGTTCTGGTTTTTCCCTTTAAGGTGTAGCCAAACAGTGCCTCGCCTTGGAGTCAGAGAAGAATACCTTAGTTACACTGTTAACTGGTCCCTTCACATTCAGGTTATTTTACAAATCTTTGTAATATTTTCTTGGATTGTACCTTGGCTCCTTTCAAACCAATGGCATTACTCTTTCCTGTGCACAGTCTGATGTGTATTTAGTTAGTTTATTTGGGTCATCTTCTCCACAGACTTAATTTCTGGTGCTTTTCAGTCTTTCCCTGCAACCAGATGCCTTGTGGACCATTTTATTTTTTGCTGTAGTGGATTTGCACTGCTTCACCACTGTGCTTTGCTCTGAGAAGCAGCATTCAGTTTACTTCAACCTGTTTTCCTCCTCTTATTGCCACCCAGAGGGTCTTGTGAGCTCGTTTAACAGCCTTCAGCCTCTCCTCTCTACCTGTTAATATTTTTCTTTGGATTCCTACCATCCTCTGGAGCATTGCCTCTTACTAATTGAGAGCTAATGCTAAGTAGGACAAACATTGTAAAGAGCAGCTTTTCCATGAAGAGCCTCTTTAATTGCTGGCAGGAGAGGGTAATATCTGTAGTGTTTCCTCTCCCTTTCCTAATGCAGGTTCAAGTATTGCCCTTCCTGCTGTATGTGAAAGCACTTTAATAAAGGTTGTTGCTTTGTACTTGATGGTAATGATTAATGAAGCTTCATGACACAGGATTATTTCTGGTATCAGGAAAAGAAATGGGCATCTGACTGTGTGTATTTCAGTAATGTCAACCTTAAGCTTATGCAGGAGTTTCTGAGATGCTGGTGATTTTCTGTTTGGTTTGAGAGAAAACATTACTTGGAGACAACTGACCAAAGGGACCCTCCTGTCTTAGGAAATCCTCAGAAATGGCATCTCAGTGGCTTCAGTTCTTACCTGGCCACCAGGCTTTGGCAGGTTTCTCAAGCAGTGTTGGGATGATTGCCCAAAGCCAGTGCTCAGTCCTGTGAGCAGGTGCTGTCTCCTGGTTTTCACCAATGGATCTTGTGCCTTCCTCCTCCTCCTCCTCCTCCTCCATGTCCTGGAAACGTGAACTGTTCAGTGGAAAACTTCCCAGGCCAGAGTGAGATGTTAAATATTTTTGTCAGCTGAACTTTCAATTTATACATGGGGCTGGGT
The DNA here is from genome assembly GCF_008360975.1 of Lichenostomus cassidix. Classification (NCBI taxonomy): domain Eukaryota; kingdom Metazoa; phylum Chordata; class Aves; order Passeriformes; family Meliphagidae; genus Lichenostomus; species Lichenostomus cassidix. The sequence goes on from NC_139491.1 coordinate 2,773,127, forward strand.
TGCTTTTAATGAGAATGCCTCGTCTTGTTTCTCTCCTCTTCCCTCTCTTTAATTCTGCTTTGTCCTTTACAGCACTCCAAAGGGCACTGCAGCAGAAAGGGAACACCTAACAATGAAGCCAAGAGCTTTTTATATTTGAGTTAATATCCTTTCTTAAAGAGGTTTGGCCTGGGGCTAGGCGTGTGCAGGTGGGAAAGGTGGAAAGACACATCTGCTTTTTCTACTGATGTCTAAAGGTTTAAGAACAGTTGTGGAGTTGATTGTTCTTCTGGTGATCAATAATAGTGACAGATCAGGGTTTCTGGCTCTCAGAATTTTTGTCAGATTTGTGTTTCTCCTCCCTCCCGAAGGAGAACTTTCCATGCTTTGAATAGAGAGTCACATGGCTGGTTAATTTGTGCCTAACTGCATTGATGGGTTTTGGACTGGTTAATGACTGCATGGATGGGTTTGACAGGTTAATCTGTGCCTAACTACAGGGATAGGTTTTGGACTGGTTAATCTGTGCCTAACTGCATTGATGGGTTTTGGATGGTTAATTTGTGCCTAACTATGTTGATGGGCTTTGGACTGGTTAATTTGTGCCTAACTACATTCCTGGGTTTTGACCCATGTGTTTGCCTGGAAAATCCCAGCTGGCCTCAGCACTGAGGCTTGGGTTGCTCCTGAACCTGAGCAGCCTTTCTACTCATCCCACAGTGGGGATGGACCTGACCTGCTGAGCCAATCCAACCTCAAATGGTGGCTCATTAAAGTCTAGATACCCCTGCAGCCCTGGCCTGGCCAGGGGAGTAGGGCATTTCCAGCCTGGCACTTTCACCCAGGCTCCCTGAACTCCTCATTTGTTCAAAAAGGGATTTCATGAGCATGAGTCTGTATCAGTATTTAGTTTTCAACCAGCAGCTTTAATTAGGCTTTTGACAGAGACAAAGGCACTCTTGTAGTAGTTTATTAACTTCCCATGAGTTTTGTAGGCACTTGGATGTCACTTATCTCAGGAGGTGAGGAGTGTGGCTTGGTGGAGTCCTTTTTACCTCTGATATTCAAATCATCTCATCTTGCCTTTGAAGCTGGAGGTAGAAGTTAGGTTGGTGTTCATTCCAGCACTGCACTGCTCATTCTGTTTGTGTTGTGGGTTTTTCTTCTGTTTCTCCTGTGTGAAAAGGGGAGGATTTCGTAGCTCATCATAGCTGTTAAACTAAGGTTGTGGAAGTGAATATGAAAATGAAAGGATTTTTTAGGTGAGAAACAATTTTGAAAAGTGAACAGCTTAGGACTTGTCTCCTAAAAACTTGTTGTTAATAATGATTTTTTTTAGTTGGAGCATGGTATTTTTATAGTATTACCTTGAATATATTCTCCTTTTTCCTTTGCCTGCAGCTTTTAAAATTAGTCTTATTACGTTAATTATGGAAACTTAAATAGCAAAAAACCCACTTAAATTTTACTAATATTTGCAATTCCGTACACTTCTCAAAATGCTGGAGTTTTTAAGGGCAGAATGGAGTTACTCCTTGTCCTTAATCCTTTTTTCTACTCGGGATTATGGCTCCCACAACAGAATCAGACATGAAAAAAGGGATTTTTGCAGCAGGGCTTTGCCTTTGCTGTATCTTGAGCACAAAGATAAGCATGTTTATGCTTGAACATGACGACACTATGAAAAATAATTGTTGATCTGATTAACTCCATTGAGAGGGAGTTTGCCTTCCTGTGCTTCCTGGGTGTTCATCTGCCTGGGGCAGAAGGCTGTGCCACAAGAGCTGCTGCTTCATTTCCACTCTGCAGCCACTCAGAGCACCCAACAAGTTTGGACAGCAGACAAAAGACAGGCCTGCAAGAGTCCCTCCTGCATGTCAGACTTGGACAAGTTTGTGTGTTTAAAGAAGCTGGAAGTAATAAAGGCTGAGCAGAAGAGGCTTCTCAGTACCTTTAGGAAGAGCCATGTGTGGTTTTTTTGCTGCTGCTTGATTATTTTGTTGGTTTTGTTATTGTTGTCTGTCTTGGCTGATTTTTTTTTTTCCTTTTCCCCCCATGAAAAACTGGATTTTTATTTTCACCTCTTTTTCTTTCAATCCAGGCATTCAGGAAACCTGAAATTGAAATTGGCTTGTATTGATGGCTAGATAGAGCTGAGAAGCAGACAACTGGAATTTCTCTCTCAGAAAGCAAGTATTCAGTTAAATAAGTAAATCCCCCTATGACAGTTTAATCCTAAACTGAGCACAGAGCCTCATGCAATGAAACAAATGTCCACAATATTAGGGAGGACTCTCAGAAGCCTCGTTTAACTGCTGGAAATAAAGACATGTTAACGTGCTGCTCGTTCCATAAACATTTCCCAGTTGTAAGCCATAATGGGCAAACACATTACCTTCCACCACAGTGGTGATTAAAAATGGCAGGATTGCCAAAGCATCAGCATACAGAACTCTCTCAGAATGTTCACCCATGTCAGCTGCTGTCTTTCCTCTGTCCTTAGCTTTTGGCACAGCTGAAATGCAGAGCTTGGGGCAGCAAAGCCTGGTGCTGTGTCTCTGTAGGGTCAAGCTCAGGGAAATCACTTATTCCCTACCTGGACTCTGAATTTTGAAAGGGTCTGTGCTTAACAGATTCAGTCTGCAAGCCCACCACATTAAAGGATAGGTGTGATGGAAGGATCTGTATGTCCTTGATTTGATTTCATCTGGTTTTTGGCAGTCTGTAGCCCAATTTCCTCTGCGTGTTCCTTCCAGGTGGATGTGTTTGTACCTCACCTCTTGCCTTGTGCTCTCTGCTCTGCCTGTGCTTGCCTGTTGTGTCACCTCAGTTTTGGCTTGTTAAACCTGGAGGTCACAGAGAGGTTGCTTTTCTCGTTGGATTTGTTGTTGTTGTTTGTATTTTCTTGGCTGCTTTTGTCTTTTCATATTGTTAGCAAGCCTCATGGCTTCTCCTTTGGGGTAAGATGATGCCTTTGGCCATCCCAGGACTATAAATTATAAACAGAACTGTCTTTAACTTGCAGATTCTGAGCAAATCTTCCTTGGAGTAGCACTGGAGGTGGTGATTAGAGCCGAGGTTGGTTGTCTGTTGAGTGTGAAGTTCTCACAGCTGTCTGGCAGAGCTGTTTGCTTGCTGCAAAGCCTCCTTGTACAGTTGGCTCAGCTTCCATGGTAATAAAGTATCTTTTGACAAGTTATTTTTCTTTTTTTCCTTTCCTTTTAATTTTTTTAAAATTATTTTTATTTCACCCTTTCCTGACTCTGTCATATGGTTCAGGTTCTGCCTCCCTGACAATAAAATAAGTTTTTTCCCTCTGGCATTTCTGACTGTTCTCCAAACCTCTTGCTCTCCCATGGGCAGGGACACTGTTCTTGGTTAGACACAGCTCTGCCCAATCTGTAATACCACTTAAACAGGCTGTCATCTGGCTTATTAAATGCATGGGAAAGCAGTTTCTTATACCTGTCCAGTTTCCATTTCCAAGTTCCATTCCATGGAATGGACATTTCCCATAAGTCACACAGGAATTTTATGACAAAACCTTACTTACCTAGAGCCTATTTTGGACAATGAATCTTGTCTTTTAGTTTCCCTCTTTGTAAGGGATTGTTCATAAAATGCTGAAATTGCTCATTTAAATTCATCGCAGAAGTTCTGCATGCTGGAGAAATTTCAGTTTATTCCAGACACTTATCAGGAGGAGACTCTGGAAACAGAAATGTGAGTAATTGGATACGTGCACAGAGATCCCTGCAGGGTGTGTGTTTCAAACTCTCTTGTCTCTGCTGTTAATAACAGCCCAAAAGGCCTCAGGCATCTATTTAAGGCTTTTTTTACTAAGGGGTGCAGCGAAAAATATATATAATTTAATACAGTATTAAAATGCAAGTCACATGCAAAATTGACCTTTCTTATTTAAGGTACAGCCTGTAAGTCCTCCTATTTGGTCTTGGTTTTTGTTCATATTTTTTAAGGGAGGGATGGAGGCAGCTGATGATTAAAATACCTCAATCTCTTTAATTCAAGCTTGTCTTCCAACCATTTGGCAGTGTTGAGTCTCCCTGCAGGTTGTCTTTACCTGGCACAGGATCCCAGAGCTGCTGGAAGGGCTCTCCCAGCAGAGAGGAGCCTCAGAGGTGTTCTCAGAGCTCCATGTGCTGCAGCTCTTGCAGGGCTGGGCTGAGCTCAGGCTGGGTGTTGTGGCACAGGCTGAATGCCCAGCACTGCCTAACTCCAGCCAGCCTCTCCAGGTCCCAGCTTGGAATCCCAGCTGGCAGCTTGGCAGGGACATCAAACCCTTCTGAGAAGTGCAGGGTGTGGGGCGAGACAGGGATGGGCACAGCTCTGGGTTTCCTTCCCTGTCCCTCTCTGGTCTCTGCTCCTTCAGCAGGGAAATCAGAGCCAGCTGTCACACTGCTGCTGCTTTCCTGCTGCTCGAGCTGTCCAGCCATGCCTCACTCTTGGAGAAGATCCCTGGGTAGCATCATTGCTTTTTTTGGGTAGGGTGCCCAAATTCTGGGAGTATCTGTATTCCTGCCTGTCGAGCACGTCCTCAGTGTCTGCAATGTGAAACCCTCCTGGCATAAATCAAACCATGAAGATCCACATTGGTGGCACCTTTTAGAGACCTTCCAGTACCTAAAGAAAGTACTTTTCAGTGCCTGCAAGAAGGCTGGAGAGGGGCTTGTGACAAGGGCATGCAGTGATGGGACAAGGGGACTTTAAGCTGAAGGAGGGCAGAGCTGGTTAGATTTTCAAAATAAATTTTTTACTGTGAGGATGGGGAGGCCCTGGTAGAGGTTGTCCAGAGAAGCAATATTTTTAGTCTTTTTAGTATCTTTTTTGGTCTGGTATGGATATTCTAACACATATACTGAGTCTTTGTTATTATCTTCTTTATCTTCTGGTTTCTGTAAAATGTCCTCTCCCAGGCTTTGTTAATTGAAGCATATCAGAGTTAGTTTATCAAAACTTAAAAGTTTCAGTAATTTTCCCAAGCTGTATTCCCCCAATAGCAGTTTATGACATAATGACACAATTTGCTAAATGCTGGCTAAAAGTGATTTAAGACTTTTAACACGCTGCTTATCATTAATTAAAACGATTAATTAAAAAGTGTAATAAAACCATTAAAAAATGAGAAATCTTTTATTTTACCCAAGAAAGCCTTCAAAATCTGGTGGAATAGACATCCTCCTGGTGTTCCCTGAGTGGTGCTGGGCAGACCAGCACGTTCACAGCTTGGGTTTTGGATTTTAGACATCTCATGCAGGATGTGCTGGTCAAGGACATCAGGCTGCCATTACATCGTGGGGTGGAGAAGAAAAGGTTGGCAAAGGATGACACTGTACACTTTCCATACATGGATTTAGGTTTTCTCATTGTTTAAAGGAAGGATTTGCAAACCTTTTGCTGTGTTCAGACACGCTGTCCAAAGGTACATTCATCATTTAACGATTTAGTGGTGAAGCCTTGACATTTTAAGTGTACAAGTGAAGGGAATTTAGAGAAGGACCAAGTTTTCTAATTTTTTTTAATATTATTTAGTCTGAACAGGAAGGTTTTCAGGCCAACAGCCCATCTTCAGGCTGGAAAAGAAGACTTAGATGTTGAAAGCTTGTCAGTCTCTTTGCTTTCCCAACCCCTCGGGCTCCTTGTTTGTATCTGTTGCTCTAATAAAAGGTATTACATCTCCTGAAAAATGTTTCCTCGCTAAACATTTAAACACACTGGTTTGGATTTGTCAAAACTGTCTGGATGAATTAGGCAGGTTTCCATAACACTCCTGAACGGCCTTTAAATCATGAAGATGGATTTTGGGAATGCTATCCAACTTTTTTTTAAGTGGGTGGTAAAGTAGTATGGACAGTGCAGAGGCCTTTAATGTTTCAGTTGTTGAAAAGTCGGTTTGAAGTCTAGGTAGTGTCTATTTAAACATTAGTCCTGCAGCTTTTCTTTTTCTTTCTTTGCTTTTCTCCCTGCTAATCCAGACAGGCTCTTTGGTTCCTGGAGCCTCTGCAGCATCATCATCTCATTTACCTGCAGCTCTCATCATGCATTTCTGCAGGAATCTTTGTTTTATTTAGTGCTGTTGTCGAGTGAACTCATCAAACTCTTTATTTTTCACAAGAAACTGCACATCCCTGTCTTTGGGAAGCACTGAAATGTGTCCTTAGCCAGCAGCTCCTGATGTGACACAGCCACAGTTACTCTCCTGCTTTAGGAGGTGATGTGCCCTGATGAGCATTTGCTGGCAGCAGGTTTGGTAATCACTCCAGAACAGACACATCAGTAAAACAGCTCCCAGAATACTGTGAGGGATGGGAGTCCAGCTTGCACCCAGGCTGGGGCTGCTCTGGCTTTGTTCTTCGTGGGGTGAAGGGCTGTGCTGTGCAGGGCAGAGCATTCCCTCCTCCAAAATGTGAAATGTTCAGGTTCTGGGCTTTTGGGTTTTTTGTGTTACCTGGGGAAACTTATTTTTTCTCAAATACTTACTGCAGGTGAACCTAGAAGTGCTGCTTTAAGGATCATGAAGCCTCTAACATTCTTGTTTCAAATTCTGACCTTTAAAACAAAAAGCAGTTGCTCACACTCACAACACTCAGGGAAGGAGGAATATGGCAAGGTTGGTGCAGCCCTGGGTTTGTTCCCTTCCATAACTGTGCTGCAGGAGGATTAAAGGCACTGTGAGGAGCTGCTTCTTGCTCCTGCTGCACTGCTTTTTTTGTATTAACAAGCAATCTTTGTCAAAATGACAGTGTACCAGAATCCATGGTGCATGAGACAGCTCAGCTGATCTTTTTTTTTTTTTTTTTAAAATTACATTTTTTTAACCTCCTGAATAATGAAGAGCTGTATTAGCTGGGGTCAAGCTACCTGGTGTTTGTGAAAATCTGACTTTTCAAGCACTCAGTGCTCTGCTTTTCAGTGGCATTGCTGACATTACTACCTTTTAAAATTATTCCGGGTCTTTGGCAGCCCATTGACAGATCTCACTTTTTTCCTTGAGTTCCAGGCTCACAGATAATGGTTCCTGTGGGTGTCTGCAGTGCAGGGTGGTGTGAAAGCAGGGCCTGAGTGGGAAGGTGTGAGAAACACTTGCTGGAAGCTTTCTTCCCAAAGCAAAGCTGTACCTGGGACCTGAGCCGAGGCATTTCAAGTCAGTCTGGGTGTTGCTATCCCACCAGAAGGCAAAAACACCCCATGACTGCAGCAAGTTGCAGTATTTGAAGAAGCTGGAGGCATCTGATTTTCCTCATGCTGCTCATACACGCCTCTGTAGAAGTTCCCAGCACTAGGTTTGTCCTTGAAAAGGCATTGGCAAGTGTTGGGTTTAGTTGTAATTCTTCAGTGCTCAGCTGATGTGTTGAGTCCCCAAACCCTAAAGGAGCACCATTTAAACTGTCAGGAGCATTTCTGTTGCTCAGTGTCTCTGTCCCATTGACTTCCCATTCCACACAGGCTTGCAAGGTAAATATGTGGGGTTTATAAACTTAGCCAGTGTATGTGAGGAGAACAGAAAGTTAGTAGACTGAATTCAGTGGTGCTGAATATCTGTCTGAAGGTAGAAAATAGCAGCTCTCCAAAAAGGTGCTCCTTCCTCTGAGACAGAGCAGGGAGATTTTTCATGGGAATGTCAGAACAGAGTCCTTTGGTCTGTGCAGTCTTTCCTCTGAAATCATCTTGTGTTCTTTGGGGGAGAACAGAGAACTTAATCTTCACTTTCTGAACCTCTTGACCCAGAGGAATTTGTCCTCTCCCCTGCCTGCAGGGACCACTGGTGATGCCCTCAGGCTGGGGACTCTCCCCCGGAGCTTGGTGGCAGTTCCCTGCTGCAGAGGCAGTTTCTCTTTCTGCTTGGATGGCTTTTTTATTTTTTGAGTCCCTGAACTTCACAGGGAGGAGTGACTGTAGGAGTTCAGTGGAAATGGCAAATTTAATGGTTTCTAAAACTAGCAAGCATCTTATTTCTTCACATCCTACCCTCTGTGGAGGTTTCCTGCTGGTGCTGCTGATGACATTTATAGCTGTTGCTAACAGGGAAAGGGCAAAAAAAAAGAGGCTTGTTATTTTTGCTGTCATAGATGTACTCAGGACATCAGCTTTAGGAAATTGGAACTGGAGAACTCTCTTATTGGCTATTACTCTTCCTGTCCTTCCCATGCATGCTCCCCCAAACCTCTTTGCAGTATTCTGCAACACGGGGCTTTGAAGAATTTGATTATTCACTTTAACCACAGCAACTGATTTGCATGCACTTACCTCCATAAGAGCTAAAAATCTGATTTTTTTCCTTGAGCGAGCTGCTTTCACATCTCAAAGCCACCATACAGCTCCAGAATTCAGATTGTTTCAAACATGCCAGGAAAAATGAAACATTCACCTTCTGCTGTAAATTGGAGGGAGTAAGGTCTTCTGCTCCCTGGCCTGGTCTTTCACATCCAAATGGCTGCTAAATGGATTTTTCCACTTCTGAACTGTCTGTGCAGGGAGCTCTGTGCTCTTTCCCCACTTGGGAGATTTTCCAAATGTTTAAAATGGTTTGAGAATGAATCTAGAAGAAGCCTTGTAGCAGACCGGTAGAGCAGGGAATAAATGTGTAATGTTTAGAAATGCAGCATTTGGTGCACAGTGTTTTTTTAACAAAAACAACACAAAAGACTGAGGAAAATTGGCAGGGAAAAGGAGACTGAAGATCACAGTTCCTGCATGGAGTGGTGTTGAAATCCGCAAGCTCTCTTGAAATAATGAGTTTTTAAGGGAGACTTGCTCTAGACCTTGATTTTTCTGGTTTCTGTGCATCTTATGCATTTTTATTACATTTGCCGTGTCGCAGCACTTAGGTAGGGTTTTGTTCTGTTGAAAGCAGTCATAGAATTGTGGGTTGGGTTGGAAGAGGCTTTAAAGATCCTCTCACTCCAGCCCTCTGCCATGGCAGGGACACCTCCCACTGTCCCAGGCTGCTCCAAGCCTTTCCAGCCTGTCCTGGGACACTCCAGGGATCTAGGGACAGCCACAGCTTCTCTGGACACCCTGTGCCAGGGCAGATCTCCACCCTCCCAGGGAACAATTCCTTCCCAATATCCCCTCTTCTTCTGGGGCTGCTTGAGGTTTGCCCAGCTTTTGCTTCAGAAGGGGCTGCTCAGGCTTGCTGGGAAGTGATGATCTGGAGGGGATATTTGATATTTTTTAATCTTTTTAAGATAACAGTTTAACGTTTGGTCTGACACCTTCCTCCTTTCTTACGTCTTGGTATGGTGCCAAACTTTGTCTTTACTAAGAACAACGCTGCAGAATTTGGAAAGAACTCTTCTTCTCATCCTGTTGCTTCATAATTTGCATGGTTTGGTTAAGAAAACCATGTTTTGTTGTGTTGCTGGTGTGTGTTTCCAAGAAACTGTATGGAAACATCCAGAAACACTGGTAAAATCTAGGTAGGCTTGGCTACTTACTTGAGAAGATGTTGTGGGGAAGAAAGTGATTCTGGTTTTGAGCTCACCCTGTCACCCTTAGGTGATTTCCTTAGGGGTCTCAAGCTTGCTTTTTTTTTTTTTTTTTCTTCTCCTCAAGTTAGAATTAGAGCATTGCATGGGCAAACTGCTACTTTCCCTCCATCATGTCTTCCAGAGTCCTTGCTTTGTTCATGCTTTAAATATTAATATAAGGATTAATTCCTATGGTAACACCATGAAAGTCCTCCTTGGTAATTACTAAAGGTAACACTTCTGGTTTTCTCACTGAGCTGCTCCTGAACCTTTCCCTAATCCCCTTCGCCTCAGACTGAAGGTTGCTACTGAGACCCTACCAGGATGAAAAGGGAGGGGGGGAAGTAGTGACCCAGCTTTAAAATTTGCCAGTTTTCAGCCCAAATAATTCCATCACAACAAAGGAGGAATGATCTCTTTTGCTGTGCGGTTGCAGAAGAGTAAAATTCTGACTTTGAGCTTTAAATGGATCTGCTGGCATGCACTTACAAGATGTAAAGGCTTTGACAGAGGCAGCTTTTATTGAAAGGAAAAGAAGAAATGTGGTAGTTTGCTTGGCTTCCCTTCCCAATTAGGTTTTGGTAAAATTAACTTGATTTCCCCCCTTCCCTTTTAATTTTGTTACACAGAGCAAGAAATTAAATAACAGGCGTGTGCAATTCAGTTCCACCTTTGGGAGAGCAGCTTTTGCCTTTGCTGTATTGGTCATCTGATGCTCTGCACTCTGGGTGAAGGAGCTGAGCATCCCTTAAGTCGTGGCAGCTTATGATTTTAACTCTTCTGTGTTCAGAAGCTGAGATGTCTCAGGAGAGAAATGCTGCTGTGCTGTTCTGCATCTCTGGCACCTTTGTCACAGGGGCCAGCACGGTGCTGTGCCCTGTGTGTGTCCTACTTGCTGGTGCAGCAGAAGGACTTGAATTTTTAATCATGATAATATAATTTGTCTTGCTTGCAGTGATCAAAAGGTTGTAATCATCTTCTCCGGGAGAGAGAATGCAAATTTGAAGTGAGACAATTTTAAGGTTGTTTGAGGGTTTTTTTTAATGTGCTGTCTCAAGCTTTGATTTGACTGGTCTGTTCTTTGTTACCTTCCAGTTGCCTTTTAAGCCTGCAAACAGTAATTGCTGTGCTACCACTGTCATTACATGTTTTTTTACAGTGTTATTTCCTCGTGTGCTCTTCCCTCAGTGGTTCAAAGTGCATTTAATTACGCCAATTACAATGTTAGGCTGATTTTTTGATTCATATCTGAGCTGAACTTTGTACCCACCCCAAGAAAAGGACCTTTCAGGTGTCACTCTGGTGGCATTTTCTGACAGCTCAATGGGCTGGGTGAGGCTCTGGGCAGACCTGGGGGTTTGCATGGGTTTGGTGAGTCAGCTGTTTGCATGGGGATTTTCTGGCTGTGGGAGTGCAGATACAGAGTGGGGTGGGGGGAATTGATGTAAAAGGAGTTTTTTACCTTCACAGAGGTTGTACAGGTTTTAGGGGACATTGCAGCATTGCATTCAGGGACATGGTGTCCTTGTGGGAAGAGAATTCCATGTGGGATGTCACTATATCCTCAGCAAAGATGGGAAGCAGCATCCTGGGGTGCTTTGGGCAGAGCATTGCCAGCAGGTCTGATGGAGGTGACCTTTCTCTCTGCTCAGCCCTGGTGAGGCACATCTGGAGTGCTGGGTACAAGTGACACACCTTGAGAAAGGTGTGAGAGGCTTGGAGCCTCTGGTGTTTGGGGAGAGGTGGAGAGAGGTGAGGCTGCTCAGCCCAGAGTAAGGAGGTTCAGGGGAATCTCAAATACCTGTCAGAGTGGTAAAGAAGATGGATCCAGCCTCTTTCAGTGGTCCTCAGGGATTAGGGGAGAGGCAGTGGGTCCAAACTGGGATTCAGGAATAAACATAGGATAGAACTTTGTTGCTGCCAGGATGGTCAGCCATGGCAACCAGGTATCCAGAGAGGCTGTGCAGTCTCCATCCCTGGGGACAGTCAGCCCCAGCTGGCAGGGTCTTGAGTGACCAACCTGCACCAACTGCCCTCCTTTGGGCAGAGAGGTGGGACCTGATCATTTCTAGAGGTCTCTTCCAGCCTGACTCATTCTGTTACACTTACTGAAGCTTCTTAAACGGCTTTTGGCTTTTGGATGGAGTTTGCTGTTGGGTAAACCAGTGCAAAACGCAACCCTTTTGCAATCCTTGTGCAACTGGCAGTTGCCTGGTGGATGTGCCAACCCAACTCCAGCTGCAATTGCTCACATGTATCCAAGAGAAGGAGTCCAAGCTGCTTGCTCATAAAACATTTGAGTCTTGGGGCTGTTGGCTGCAAATTGGGCAAGGCATTCAAGTTGGGGTTGTGTGTGGTAAACCTCTATCTGTGTAATACAAGGGTAGGGAACCTTTTCATTGCTACTGGCCCAGTAAATGTTTTCAGCACATTTAACAGGCCACATCTTGACACGCACTTGTTACTGTCTGTATTGTGCTATGCATAATAAACTAGAACAAATAATATGGCTGAGAGCCATATGTTCCTTGCCATTGGCTTACTTAGGGCAGTGATTTTCAGAAGAGATTGAAACCTTTGCCTTCCTTGTATGTGTTGTCTTGCTCAGTCATCCCTGCTCGTGCCAAGTAGAACTCCTCTTGTTCTTGGGGCTTGTGATCTTCAGGTATAGGCTGAGGTGTTAAAAGTTACAGGTCTGTCACTTTTTTAGCCCCATAACACACAGTTTTTCCCCACCAGGCTGAGCATTTGCATGTCCTGCACTGACACACCTCATCCATGTCAGCAGAAGGACACTGAATGTTTGCAGGGGAGAGACCCAAAACCTGCCATCATTAATTTTAGCCATTGCCTCAAATGCATTCATATGCAACTAGAGCAGTATCTAGGAGGTCATCCTGCCATCCAGGCAAAATTACAGCCTGCAGTAAATAGGGCTGATTGTGGGAACTGCCTTTCTTCTAAGGAGACATCAGGATAGCAAACAGCTTGATGGGTGACTTTCCTTTTTGGCCTCCTGCAGTGCTTTGAAAGCCTGGGTGGCCACTTGCACTGTCAGCATCTTCCTTTTCTTTTTTAGTAAAAAAGGAGTAAAAAGAACTTTAAACAGCTGTTGGTCCAAGGAGCCATAAATGAGAACAAAGCACTTGCATGGAGATGTGGTGGTGCCTGGCCCTGGTGCATGGGAGCCTTCAGAGTGACCTCCTGAGGACCCTGGGGTGAGCATGGAGTGAAAACACATCCCTTTGGGGCACACATGCAGCACACTATGGAGCAGCATGCTCACTGCCCCTGTGGGGAGCTGCACCTCTGCTGGGCTGACACTGGCATTTTGCCTTCAGTGCTCGAGCATTCCCAGCAGTGTCCCCTCCCTGGAAGGCAGGATGGGTGCCAGGATGCCAGGGATACAGAGCTGCAGCTCCCAGCACTGCCTGCTCTGAGCTGAGCTGCTCTGAGCGCGTAGGAGAAGCTGCAGGGAAGAGCAGACAGGCATCTCCGCTTGCTGGAGGAGGGAGAGAGGTGTTCTCCCCACCTCCATCCCTTCTCCAATCCTTCCTCCCCAGCTGTTTTGGGAGGGCTGATCCATGCCTACCTCTGGGCTTGCAGGATGTCAGCTGGCAGGGTTGAGCTGGGATGTGGTGCAGGATGAAGCTGAACCATCCTGGTAAGGGATGCAGTAACTTTGGCTCTGCTTTCTCCCCCTGCAGCTTCGCTTGACACATGAATTATTAACCATTTAAAAGGAAAATCCAACCCTCCCCACCTTCCCTGTTTTGGTTTAGTTTAGTTTCACCTTTCTCAGCAGGTGAAGTAGCTGTGAGAGCAAAGAGGCTGAGGTGGTGCTGGTCCTGGCTGTGCTCCTCAGTCTAAAGGCTTTCAGCAACCATAGAAAGAAGATATGAGATAGATCAGCAGCTCTTTACATCCCCTTAAGGTGAACAGCTGTTCTGAAAGAAGTCCAGTTCTTTCTTTTCTTAAATTAATGCAGAAAATAAGGAAGACCAGGGCTTTGCTTGCCAAATCTGATCATTGCAGTGGTTTTCCAGGATGCCATGCTTTGTCTTCTGTTGATTAAATGTCTATTTATAGGGGAAAAAACCCATTATGAATTAAACTGCCCTGCTTTTTCTCTGATTACATAAATGCCAATACGTATCTAGTCTAAAAGTAAAAATGTTCCAAACTGAATTGTTTATAACCCTTAGGCTTTAAATATATTTAATACCCTTACAGTTAGTTTTAACCAAGAAACAGCAGTGGTTCAGGGCAAGACATTTGCTGGTATTGTCATGTTACTTTTGCATCTTTAGTGGCTGCCCACCAATAAACTTAACATCACCTACACTTTCAAGGCAGGAAAGTGCTGTTACCCAGATTTTCATGCATGTATCTGTGTGCATATCTATCACTTTTTAAATAAGGAAAGCAGATGACAGGAGAAATGCTTCAATCTGGTGTCACAGATATCATTATGGATTTAATGGGTGTGTGGATGAGGGAAATTCATACCACCTCTGCTTGATAATGGTGAGATACATCTAAAATAGTATCCCCTTAGATCAGAAAGGTCATGGAGAAACTGCAGAGGGTTCAGCAGAAGATGGCCAGAGACCCAAGAGTCACAGATGCTCTCCTAGGAGGAGGTGAGGGAGCTGTGGAGTCATCTGAGAGCCACCTCCAGCTCTTTGAGGGGCAAATGTGGATGTGATGGCATCCAGCTCTTTGGCAGTACCTGACAGACAAAGAGCAGAGGCCACATTATGAAGCTCATGGGGCTCAAAGCTGTGCCAGTAGCCCCACTTCCACCAGGAGCCTTCAGAGGTCCTTTGTGATCAGAGCTTCATGAACCTTGTGAAGAGCTCACTCAGACCTCTGGGTAAAATGTGCAACAGCTGTCTACCACTGTGGTCTTGAAGCAAACAAAACCTGACCTGGTGAGCGTGAATGTGGCTTTGTTCTGATGTCTTCAGAGTGACTAATGCCGTGAGGAGGTGGGAGGGAGGGACAGGGAACATCTGGGTTGTCACTGCATGGCCAAATCGCCTACAACTCCAGCGTTTGGTTTGGCCACTTGCACCTCTTTAGTGTGACTCTGGTTGTGGTGGATCTGATGGTGCATTTTGTTAAAGACTGAATTGTGGTGAGCCTTCCGGGGGTAGGTAGGGTGGAGTTTTCCATCCTGATCTGGAATAATGTCATGCAGGAGCCATTGTGTAAGGGACTGAAGCAATATGTTCTCTGGGCTTGTCTACAGTGGGGACAGCTTTGGGATGTTGTTGTCTGGACTGAATTTTTAGGCAGGAGGTGGTGAGGAAGTGAAACAGATCTTGTTGTCATGCAGCATGGACACTCCTCTGCAGTCCTGGCAAGAATTCCTGCCTTGTGAGTGATGTTCAGTTTGACCCTCTGTACTGCTGCTGGGCAAAGACTCCTTTGTCAGTCAGGTTAACACCTGGCAGGATTTTAGGGTGACAGCCATGCACATTTCTCAGCACACAGCAATGCATGTGGTCAAGAAAGTGTCTGCTGAGGATGTGGTTTTGCCCTGTCACAGTACTGCTTGAGGCAAGATAGTTTCATTTAGGGTTTATCAGCTGATGGCAGGATATCTGGGGTCCAGCTTCTGTCCTGGATCAGCTGCACCTCATCAAGACAGACTGACAGCTCCTTCTCCCCTTTTGGCTCGTGGGGTAAACTCTTCCCTCACAGGATATGACAAATTTACATTGACTCAGTGTGATTTTGTCATACTCTGTGGGAAGCAGTGGGCCCAGAACAGATAGTGCTTCTCTTGAGATTTCCCAGCAGAATGTGTAAATCTCTTTGGAAGCATTTCCACTGCTCACTGTGGCCCTGGCCATGTAATCTCAGACTCCTGGCCGTGTCTTGGGTTTTCAATATGAAACTGATAAGCTGACTTTAAGCTGAGTATTTTTGGGGAGGCAAGAGGATGCAGAGGTAGTATACATCTTGCATTAATCAAAGGTGAAGTTGTGCTTGAAAATTCACTATTCAGAGGCTCTTTGGCTGTAGGAAGGCAGAGCTTGGAAGCTCAGCACACTGCCTCACTGAGCAGTGGTGGTGAATGTCCACATGCTGTCCACTTTGGTGCTGATGGCTTAATTTAAGGCTCTGCAAATGCTTGTTAGACCTTCCTGAATGTGAAATGACACAGTGGAGCAGCGCTGGCAGTGCTGCTCTGCTTTGGCTTATTTTCGACTGGTTGGCTTCAACTGTCCTATCCACTGTCGTGGCTTTTTATGATTCATTTTTAGAAAGTGCAAGCATGGAAAGCTGTCTGCCTGGCTCACTTTGCTGATTATGTCCAAGATTTTCAGTAGCTTAGATATGACCATGGTTGTTCCTTCCTTCTGTCTGAAGGATGGCAGCCAGATTGAGGAGCAGCATCATCCCGCTGACGCACATCCAGGGAAATCCGGGAGCTGTCTGCTGGAACAGCTGCTGGCTTTTTTTTTTTTTTTTTTTTCTTGAAGGAAACCAGAAAAAAAATTAAAAAAAAAAATCCCAGGACAAAATTGAGCAACAGTGTGAGATACTTGAGCCACTGGTGCACAGACTGGTTGTCTCCACAGCCACCGGAATCAGACATTTGATAAGCAAGTTGGAGCAGCGCTTGGGAATTTTGAATAGGGTTGAGATGTCCTAGTTTGTGAGGAGTCTTCTCAGGGTTGTGCCTGTGGGCAAATTATTCAGAATAATGATTATTCAGAATTTGAAACTTGCAAATCAGGGAGGAAAGGAAGGATAAGTACTCAGGAGCTGAATTTTTTATTATTTTTAAGTGGAAAAATTCAAGTCAGCATGCTTTTTAATTGCACATGATGCATTTTAATGTGTTTCCATCAGCTCGTGTTGCTGGAGAGAGTTATGTCCAAGC
This sequence comes from Lichenostomus cassidix, assembly GCF_008360975.1. Taxonomy (NCBI): domain Eukaryota; kingdom Metazoa; phylum Chordata; class Aves; order Passeriformes; family Meliphagidae; genus Lichenostomus; species Lichenostomus cassidix. Next base: position 2,789,492 of record NC_139491.1, read on the forward strand.
AGAGAATCCTCTTTATCTCACCACTTGGTCCAGAAGAAAGGGCTGAGTGGCTGATGTAGTTCCTGTGAAAATCCCTTTGCTGTGGGTCTGGGGAGCAGCCAGGCAGCAGAAAGCCCAGAACGATGTGAGAGCAGCAGTGAGAGCCTTTGCAGTGCTGGGGTGAGGGATGTCAGTGCTGCAGGAAGGAGGGTTTGTGAAGCGAGTGATGAAATCAGCCACTAGGCACTGGACTTGCTAAAAGGGGGGGAAAAAGTCACTCCCTTCTGCTTAACCTCTTATTTCTGTCTTCTGCATCAGCCCTGCTTAATTATTGCTAATGAGTATCAGGGAATTTGAAGGAGAGAATTTCAGAGTCTGTAATGAAATCAGCAGTTGGACAATAGAGGAATAAAATCCCTAATTACCCAGGCTGGGAGTTCAGCTGTGGTGCTATGGCTGTGTATTCAGCAGTGTTACATTTAAGATTACGTGTCCTTCTGGACAGATCTTTAGCTTAACTGGCTCTGTGGGAGGTGACAGGAATCAAGCCAGAATCCTATAGTATGCAGAATAAGTCATGCTAGGAATTGCACATACAGCTTCTGTTTTTAAAGGGGCATTTTGTGAAGCTTTTTGTGGATGGAAATGTTTTAATTGGTGGTCAGTGAGGAAATAACACAGGAGGGAATGTCACTAGGGTGACGCTGGAGACACGTATATAAAATATTGCAAGTGTGTAAAATATTGTATGTGTGTTCTAGCATGTGTGGTTTGAAAGGTTTATGGTCCTGGAAGCTGCATCTCTGCACTTCTTCCAGTAAAAACTCACTCAGGTGAGTAGTCTAGACAGAGGTGACGGAGGATTTCCCTCTGAACAGGAACCCAGGAGAAGCTGGAGTGAGTCTAATGGGAGAGGACAGGGCTTGGGACTCTTTTTGCTTATTTCTTTTTTTGTTTTTTATACTGTAGCTAGCCAGCAGTCCATCCAAAACCTGTTGGCTGTATTAATTCTCTCTAAGTGAAAGCTTTTCATGGGTGTAACTCTTTCTTTTCTTTGGCAGCCAAAACATTTTTATTTCCAAAACCAGAAAAGTCTGGGTTTTTTTTTTTTTCTTTTGGTGCCACTTCTAGGTAATGGAGCTTCAGCTAACCCAGCACTTACCAACATTTTAAATTAAATTAGAAAGAAAAATTGGGGCAAAAGGGACACAAATGCATACTGGGAAAGTAGGACAAGGGCAGTGCTGCAGCTGGCTGCTCAGATGGACAGCATGGAAAGGGCATGACGTGGTGGGGGATGTCGTCATAAAATTTGAGAAAAAACATGTTTTAAAGCTTCCCAGGGCAAGCTTTTAATGGAGCACCTATTAACCCCTAAACCTTGGTGCTGCAGCATGCTGATCTCCCAGAGCCCTGCATGGGGTTAGGAAGGATTATGGCCAGATATCAGTATTAGCCTTGGCAGCAATGCTACAACAGAAAATGTGCTTCAGTTGTGAGCTTTCCTGGGCCAGGCAGTGAGTCTAGTGGGCTTAGGAGTGACCAGTCCAGCACAGGGATGGTGCAGAGTGCAAGTGACCATTCTTGGGAATCCTGGACCAAGCAGATCTGGACCTGCCTGCTGCTTGAGACTGCAGGTGGGACTGTGCTGCTGATCCCAGTGTCTTGTCAAGAGATGGAAAACAAGTTTAGTGCACAGAATCATAGGATGGGTTGGGCTGGGGGACACCATAATGACCATCTAGTTCTGACCCTGCTACCATGGGCAGGGACACCTTCCCCTGGACCAGATTGCTCAAATAAAGGAGCATCACTGGAGGTGCTGGGTCAGTGTGAGCTCGTGTTGAACACAGAAACCCCACATAAAGCAGAGCTGAGCTGTTGAATGAGCAGGGAACTGTCCTGTCACTGCTGGCATGGCAGCAGCACCGGGGGAAATCCTCATCAGCTCCTCCTCATTCTTCCCCCCTAATTTGTGTCTGAGAGCTCTCCTGGGTCAGAAGACACTTTGATACTAAATCAGCTCTTCAGATCATGTCTTTTCTCCTTGCCAGGTGTGGTTTAACTCCACACAGCCCTTTGCTCACTCCCCCCTGGTGGCAGTGAGAGAGAATCAGAAGGGTAAAAGTGAGAAAACTTGAGGGTTGAAATGAAGACATTTTAATAAGTAAAGCAAAGCCAGGTATGCAAACAAAACCAAATAAAGAATTCATTCCCCATTTCCCATTGCAGGCAGGTGTTTAGCCATCCCAGGAAAGCTGGGCTCCATCATGCCTAACAGTGACTTGGGAAGCAAATGCCATTGCTCAGAACATCCCCTCCTTCTCTCCCCAGCTCTGTGGGCTCAGCTTGATTCCATATGGTCTGGAATATCCCTTGGGTCAGTTGAGATCAGCTGTCACAGCTGTGTCCCCTCCCAGCTCTTTATGCCCCCACCAGCCCCTTTGCTGGTGGGATGAGGAGCAGAACAGTCCTTGACTCTTGTTAAAAGCACTTCTCAATATCTGAAACATCCCTGTGTTATCAACACTGATCCAAAACACAGCCTATACCAGCTATTAGGAAGAAAAAGAACTCTCTCCCAGCCCAAACCAGCACACCAGGATGTCTGTCAAGGGATTTTGTCCCCTTTCAGTCATTCTGCTGAGGCTCCTGCAGCAAATCTTTCCTGGCACCTTCCTTGCAGTGTAGCTGGAGACATTTTGCAGGTTTGTGGATCCCTACCCAGATTTCCAGATTCTGGCAGTCTTCTCCTCAGCTGTGAGGTAAGAAAGCCTGGAGTTGAGAGGCAGAGCCAAACCAGCAGATCTCTTCTGAGCAGCTGTCTGCACCCCAGGGGGGACAGGTTGGTTTAGTCTGTTAAAAATAATTTTGTGCCAGCTCTGTAGGGAGTGAAACGTCTGGGTGTGCAAGCTCTCACATGGAACAGCTCACACAAAATGTGCTTTTTAAACTGCAGTGTCCTGCATTTCTCCTGTCCCCCAGTCCAAAAACATCCTCTGGGCTCAGCAGGATGCTTCCTTGTAAAAGGACTGAGCGTTTGAATGTGACTCCACAGCTACAGGGAGGGAGGTGATGTGGGCTTTGTGTGTTCAGCATGGAGCTCCTGTGATGTTTTTAGTATTTTTTATAGTACCTAGAGATTTTTTTTTTTTTAATGCAGGGATCATTTCCCCATCCTTGATGTCCCTGGGAGCTGCAGGGTTCCCTGCAGGGGCTCGAGGGGTGTTGTGTGTGGTCAGCAGGTCTGAGATCTGGGAGCTGAAGGCAGCAAAGGCTGTGTCTGGGAGTTGAAATACTTGAGGAGAAGTAATTGACCATAATCTGAGAGCAGATCTAGCTCTGCAGAGGACAGCTCATCACCATGTTCACAGCAACGGGCTTGTGAACGGAAATGGAGCTGATGGATGTTTTCTAATTATTCCCTTGTGTTGCAAATGTTAGGGAGCCAGCTTGAAATCCCTGCCCAGAATTCAGAGCCTTAATTTGTTTGACCTTTCCACTGCTGCAGACACAAGGCTCTATGAATTGCAGTCATCTTCATTAATTTCTCTATTGTTCTGGGGTTGCAAATGAGCTTGTTCTCCTGCAGATACCGTGTGGAAGATGGAGATGCAGCTCGGTGTTGGGCAGCACTTCTGTGTGTTTGAGGGGAATGCTGAGCCATGCCTTAGTGGAGGATGATCTTCCAGACAGGTTGAAGGACATCCTGGCTGCCTGGAGCTGGAGTTCTGTTTAAATCCACTGATAAAGGGATTCTCACCCTTTCCATGCCTTTCTTAGAAATAACCACTTAGAGCCTTTGTAGACACCCATTTTGACAAAGAATGGTACATTTCAGATAGCATATCTCAAGGATGTATAATGCTCCAGTATCATCCTCTTGGCTTGAAAATATTATTCCAAATAATCAGCCTAAAACCCCTTTGAAAGCACATGTGTGTTTTCCACTACTTTATCAGGGAGACTTTCTAGGCTGGTTTGCTTTCATGTTTTAATGACCAGAATATAGAACTGCCAGGCATCTGCTGGTTCAGATGGATGTGCTGGTACCAAATGTGTGTGTCTGTGAATCACCAGTGGGTGCAGCAGTAATTTTTGGTAAGTAGGAGGCAGACAAAATTGCTGGTTATGATTTGAAGTCTTGCCCACAGCAGAGCAAGCAAAAGGGATGAATTAGAGACAGGAATAGTAGCACAGCCTTTTTTTCTTTTTGTGTGCAGGAAACCTCAGAGCATATAATAAACTATTGCCATTTTGATCACCCAAAAAGAAAAAAAAAGCCCACCCCAAAAAAAACTGAAAGCGAAGATAAAATAAGAAAAACCTCAAGCTTAATGGGTTTGCCAGTAATAAAAATACATCCCAGAACAAAAGGCTGCAGAGTGGTGTTTTTTGTCTTGTATTCAGTACGCTGGATTGAAGAGAAATTGGCAAAAGTGTATTTTTAAAGTCCCCACCTCACTTGTAGTTTCTCCCAGGAGGAGGAGTTGCCTTCGTGGCAGCCAGCAGGAACAGTGGCGAGTATGGGAAAAGACATAATTAGGATAGCATTAATTGCTCTTATCAGAGGATTTATTTTACAGCAGCCCTTTAATGCAGGCTGCCCCACCAGAGTTCAGAGCTCTCTGCAGCAATGTCTGTTTTTGTCCTGGGAGCTGTGCAGGGTCTGGCCAGAGACTCTCCCAAATCCAGCATTGCTTTTTGACTTCAGTGAACAAAGAGCCATTAAATTACACAAACGCAAAGCTCCTTCAGGCTGTTCTGCCCGGTGGGACTTGTTTGAATCCTTATAAATACATTGAACTGACGCTGGCACTTTAAGCAAAGCCTTTCATGTCCTTTCTATATAATGAGTACAGCCTTGGCCACAGTAATCTGCTTCCTTCTCTCATCCTTCCCTCCCCTTCCCCCCGGTTCTGCTGCTTCTTATTTAGGGAGACTCATCCTGCTGTCTGCTGAGCTCCCCACATCTCAGGCATCCTGTGCTCCTGGCAGGTCTTCTGAAAAATTGGTACAGAATGCTGGTTTTCTCTGGACACAAATCAGGCTGCATTTTAGTGACTGTTTGCTGAGTTTTCTCTCTGAGTGTCTCAGGGAGCCCAAAAAATTACTTGTTCCTTATCCTCTTGCTGTGGGTGTGGGAACATAGCACCTTTCTAGCACTGCTGGGATGTGGTGGGTCGTGGGGAAAAAGCAAAAATCCTGAGTCAGCATTCCCTCTCCGCTGCTCTTTTAGACTCAAACCAGGAGTTTATTGGTCTCCAGCCCCGACAGAACTCAGAGGATCCAGCTGCACTGCACAGCAAAGTCCTTTCAGGGATATCTGGCCCAGCTGCTGTGCTCCACCCAGGGTAATAGTCTAAGCAAAGCACAACGCTGCTTAATCCCAAGTCACTTTTTGTGCCCACAGCTTAACTGGCACTTCCTGCTCTCCACTAGTTATCCTTCAGGGCTGAGGCTCGGATTGCTCCAAACCACTGTCATTACCCAAGCAGCATAAAATGTGCCACCGGAGCTGCGGTGTCTGGAGGAGTGCTGTGTCCCTGCAGGTCCATGGGCGTCCCCTGTCCACGTTGATGGGAGGGAAGCTCTGGGCTGGTTCCTGGCAGCGTTTGGGGCTGGCTTAGCACAGGCTTGCCGATGGATTTTCCACGAGGTGCAGCACACGAGGTGCAGTGCCCGGAGCCGGCTGCCGTCCGGCCGCTCCTCGCTAGGAAATTGGATGCTGTGCTGGCAGAGGAGCAGCACTGTGGCTGCTGAGGATCCACTGCAGCTCCAGGTCTGCTTTTCCTGCCCAAAAATGCGATTGGAGCACAAGCGATGGGAAAAGCAGGCGATGTTTGCGTTTGGAGCTGTAGCTCGTGGAGCACTCGCCTGTGTCCCCCCTGGACTTTGCTCCTTTGATCTCATGGGCATCACAGGCTGTTGAGTGTCACCCAGGTGTGTCTGTATTAACTCAGGAATTGCAGCCTAATCCAATTTTGCTCCGGAGGGACGAGAGAGAGGTTAATTCCTCGTCTCCACAGCAGATGATTGATTAGGGGAGAGATGCTTAAGTGGTCCTGAGAGAGAGGCATATCCCACATTGCAGTAGGAGAGGCTCTGGGGAAGGATTTACTCTCCCATCTGTCCTGGGATAGGAACTGTTCCTGACACCAGCTCTGGTGACCTACAGTGACCTTCAGCATGGATAACTAGCCAGATCTCTTAGAAAAAAGATCTGTTTTTTATTTGGGACTTGGTCTGGTGGGAGATGCTCAGCAACTTCTCAGAGCAAAGCCCCTGTGTCCCCTGATCTTCTCCACCCACGTCTTTTGCTACCACAAATACATTTAACACCAAACCTTCCCTGATCCTGGTGGAATCTTCTGAAGCTCTGAAATAAAATTTCATTGACACAGGAGTATGAGTGGTAGGGACAGTGGAGAAAGATAAAAACAGTTGTGTAAGGTAATGAGCTATATGGAGAATTTAGGGGTTCTGGCCAGACAGGATGGTCACATGTAAATGTGACAAGCAGAATGTTCTGTGCAACAGCTTCCAGAAACTTTATTTAAAGAATATGAAAAAAGTAAGAGTTAATCTGATTTTTAGGTCAGAGCACTTGGGCAGTAGTGTATAATCTTGCCCACTTCTTTCATCTTGGAGAAGCTGTTCAAAAGTTCAGCCTCTTTGGCAGTGTGGTGTCCCTGTTTCCAGCTCTTGGATCTTCTTACACCTTTAAATCAATAATGGAAGCCTATTTCCATATTGTCAGATAGTAACTACCCACACCCAGTGTTCAAATTGGGACTTTCTTTTGCAAGTGCCTTTCCCACCCTGTTTCTCCTGCTTTACCATAAACTCTCCTATGGCCAGTGCACGTGGTGACAATTCTTTGTGTGCCAGGCACTGAAGTAAATGTTGGTCTATCAAAATGTGCTTTTTGAATGTGCTTTGCCCGAGAGAAGTAGGTGTCAACAGCTCCAGTTTCAGTTCTTGTTAGAGTTTTTGTATTGACTAGTTTGCCATCTGCCACTGCAGTCCCTCACGTAGCAGAGGCTGATTTTGCTCTCCAGGCCTGTTCTGAGGTAGAAAAAGAAGCAAATTTCTGCTGCTGAGTCAATGGAACAGTGACACACAGCAGCACTGCTCTGCCATGTGGTCCAGGGAGCATTGCAAATGGAATAAATCCCGCAATCCTGTTAAAACCATGCCAAAACGCTTTTCAGACTGGGTAAGTATTAATAGCAGGCTGACATGAGTTTCTTGCAGACTGTCATCTCTAGCTTTAGCCACCTTGGGCAGGAGGATCTGTGAGGGTTTTCTAGCCAAAATTTGTGAGGCTCTTTCTCTCTTTACTGGGGAAAGGAATGGATGTTGAGATCTCCGAGGTGATGTTTAATATGGTCCCTGTTTAAACCATTGATCCAGGAGCAGAAAGTCTCTGTTCCCAGATCTTTTAGAAGAGTCACTCTTAGAGGATAAGGTTGCCAAGTCTTCTAGGACTTTAATTATCACTCTGTAATTCCATCTGTGACCTTATTAAGGCGATGTCGTGAGCGGTGATCTGCTTTCGTCCTCCTTTTGCATACCGTGGGCTGATACACAAATGTTTGCATTTTTGGCATTCTTGATTTTTAGGTTTTTCTCTTAAAATGAGAAGAGAGGCTGCATGAAAGTCAAAAGAAGTACAGTCAGTCATCAATGCAGTCGGGGTAGAATTTGCACAGCTGCCAGAATGAGGTTCAGATATTTTACTGGGTGACACAAAATAAATGTTTAATTCATAGTGCGTAACACTTAAAGTAAATATCACTTGGCCACCCTCTAATGAGGATATGCTTGACCATTGACACCTCGTATTCTGGTTGCAGTTTCTCTCACTAGTTTTTATGGCAGACTGTACACGTTTTAGAAAAACATCATTCAAAATACAATTCATTCAATCTCGTCTAAAACGAGTCTTCAGTTTTGTAGCATCACCTTTGAAACCCTGCATTTAAATTGCTGCTTGCAGACAGCCTTCAGGATTCAAACTGAGCTTAAAACTGAGTTTTATGGAGCAATAAACTGCAATGTCATATACTAGGTGATGGCAACACACAGCTACTGTCTACATAAAGAACCTTAAAATTTCTCCTCCATTTTGCCTTCTTGAGATACATTTGCTTATTCCCTGCATCCCATGCCTTGTTGGACCCACCTGTATGCTGGTTCTGTAGAGGTTTTGCCTGTGCTTGAGGATGGGAGAAGTTAGTTTTTGAGTCTGGCTCCACAAAGGAAGCAGAAGTTTCGTTAGGGATTATTCTTTCTCACTGCTTTTTGTTGCAGAAGTAGAGCTGTTTCTTGGACAAACCGGCCAGAGAGTGAAAAGGAAGGGAAAATCTCTGGGAATAAGGGAGTGGCTGCAGGAAAGCTCCCCCTGCTCCTGGTTGTAACAGGTGGGAAGGCAAAGGGAGCAGAAGGAAAACTTAACCACAGCCGCTGTAAATACGGATTTCCTAGGTAAACAGGGATTTGTGGAGCACAAATCTCATCCTCTGCAGGGAGTTATTTGTTGCAGGTGGAGGCAGTCCCTTCTGCTCTCCACAGCTGCTCTCTCTCCCCAGGCTTTTGCCCTTTGAGTATCTCTGATTTGGGGCAGCCTTAGTTCTTAAGGTATTATTATATTAGCACTATGCTGTTCTTTCTGGGAAGGTAGGAAATTGGGGTTAAATGAAGGTAGGAAGTTATGGTTAAATGAAAGTAGGAAGTTAGGGTTAAGTGAAGGTAGGAAGTTGTGGTTAAATGAAGGTAGGAATTGAAGATTAAATGAAGGCAGCTGAGAGGGAGGCAGCTCTTGACCACCGCCGAGTGCTCGGTGAGCTCCAGCAGCTTCTCAAATCAGCTCCCCTCAGTTTATGTCAGCAGTGAGACCCAGATGGTGCTGATAAACCTTTGGCTATTTCAGTTTTGCTGAGGGCTTGGCAGGAGATCACACACCTCTCCCAACATCTTCCCAGACTGCCTCAGCAAAGGGGCTGCAGCTCTTCCACGTCGTTCCTGGATGGAAAGCTGCTCCAGAAGCTCACTAGCACCACTCCCCCGTCCTCAGGCACAGCTCTTCCTGCTGCTTGTGTTGCTGCCAGCACTCAAACATCAGGGAAACCAGAATGTTTGCACTGTGAGCTAATCTACTCTTTAAAGATGTTAGATAATGTAATAAAATAGCTCGGCGGTGCCTTGCAATTACCTTTCACATTTCGTCATGCTTCGAAAATTTTTGTCTTCTGAAACTGGGGCTGTATTTTTAGTACAGTGCAATCAAAAATGTCTGGCCAAGAACCTGATATAGTACCTAGGAAAATGGAAATATTCCTTTAAATGTCTTCCAGAGCTGTGGTTTCCTCTGAGTATTAAACTCCATTTGTTATGTCCTGATTACATACTTTGGTCTGGGTGATATACTGCTTGGTTTTATAATTCCATCTATATGGACAGTTTGATCTCTTCCTTGTATTTTTAATAACAGAAAGCACAACGCAGACTTTTATTTTAGCATGATGTAAGCATAATTATTTAGCAGGCAAGAGAATCAAGATTACATTCTTTTGCTTGCCACTGAGGCTTACAGATTTATTATTGTTTTGTTTTTTCTTCATGGTTATGGCCAAAAGATTCATGCTATTAAAACCCAAACCATTATGTCAGGGTAACGGTTTCTGTAACTTGGAAGTGAAGAAAGAAACTGAACTGAGAGTTGGCTAAGTCACCACTGGATCTGGAGTGGATTTGACATTTGGATTTGATGTTATTCAGTAGTGGCATGAATTAGTGCATCTCTTACAAACCTGCATCACGGTTCACACAGTTCACTCCTCCTGGCATTTTGCAGCACTCAGGACACAAATTACTAGCAGTGGTCTCGACTGCTCTCATAAACTACTACCTCTTGCTGTCATCTGCTCTTTTCCAGTCTTCAGTGTATCTCTTTTCCTGTAAGGAAATTTCCAGGCTGGCATTTATCACACCCCTTCCTATCTAACGCGGTGTCTGTGCAGAAGTGTTCAGCTCCTGCTGCCACCTGGAGTGAGCCAGCAGCTCTTGTCACCACACACTTCTCATGGCCATGAGCCACCTGATCCCTGTCGAGTTGCTCTCCTGTGAACACAGAGCAAACCCAGAGCAGAGCAGCATTGCCAGCTCAGGTAAATGTCCTTTCAAGCCAGTTCCAGTCCCAGTACCAGTGTGAGTTGTCTGAGGGATGTAGATGAGAAGGATGTTGTGGGAAGGGTTGGGTTTTGATGTGGGTTTTTTGATGTTGTGGGGTTGTTTTACTTTCCCTCTACTTTAACCCTTTGACAAAATGGAGAGGCTGACATTTCATGGGTTGGGTGGTTTCTCTCCCATTTGGAGTGGACAGGAGGGCAACACCACAGGAGAAATCCAACATGCAAGGGGCCCAGAGAGCTGGACTTCAGGGAGAGGAAGGTTTTCTTCAACCTGATTCTTGACTAGTTGCAAATAACATTCTACATCTGCTGACCTGGACACTCATCCCTGCTGCCAGGGGACAGTGCCTGGTGTGGTGGGAAGGCATTGTCAGGCTCTGCCAGCTCCTTAGGTTCTGGCCACGTCACTTCAGTCCCAGCCAGAAAACCTCTTTCTTAGAAATCCTCCAAGTGTGAAATCCCAGTCCTCAAGAACAGGCAGTTCTTTGGTTGGGAGTCAGCATAAAGCAGTGAGCAATAAACATGTTGTGTAAATCACGTATGTTTGTGTCCTCACCCCTTCCGAGTGAGGCAAAGGAGTGTCCTTGGGAGTTGATGGATTTAGTGGGGTTTGTATGTGATTCCTTTTAATGTGCTTCAGATTAGTCACAGTGCTTTATTTCCTAGGCTTCATTAAGGTTGTGGTCTGACCATATTGTGATAGTCACTCCTCGCAGTTTACTCAATACTAGTTTTAATATCCGGATATAGATTTCTTCAATATCCTGCAATGCATTTTTGGGTGCTTTTCTGGATAATGCTAATACTGAACAGTCTGTGATGCACCAGGCCCCTGAGCTACATTTTAAGGTCAGCATAATGCTTTCCATCTCTCATCTTTGCGCAACACAGACTCCTGTTACGTGTTGAGGTTTTTCTAGGACATAAAGTACCCGAAAGGAGGTTCTTGCTTAAGAAGTACTGTGAAACAACACAACAGTGCTGCAAACTCACCTCTTCTATCTGATCTGTCCTCGTGCCTTCTCCCTTCCACTCTCCCTCTGTCTTTGCTCCTCTCCTTTTTTTATCTGTGGGAAATATCCAACGATGCGCTGTTTCCATGGAGAACAAAATGCTCAGGAGATCATCTCTGTGTTCTTCTGGCTTAAAGATCTGTAGAAACAAATGTCATTCCAGAGAGGGAAATAAAAGTTCTCTCTTGACAGTTTGCTGAATAAAAACGTGGCACACTGAACAGATTGGGCTCGATTTGTCGCCTCTGTTCCTGTGGCATTACTGAATTAGCTGTTAAAATTTCTGTGGAGGGAGGAAACAACTGTTTTGAAAGTCAAGAGGTCAAACTTCTTTCAGAGATTTGTTAGTTGCTGGTGTGTATTGAAGCACTTCTGGACCAGGTGTAGATTTGCTCTCTCTGAACAGAAGAAAGAGCCTTTGAACATATTATCATTGCCTTAAAAATAAAAAAGAAAACTCTCCCCTCGGGCGTTTGACAGGAGGCCAGACCTCAGAGGACAGCTGAAGAGAGACAGACAGGTTTCTAACATCTGGTTTGGGTGGGTGGATTATATTTGACTTTGGCATTCACATCAAGAGGAGGCAAGGGCAGGGCTTGATGAAGAGCATGGTTCTGCAGCCTGCTCGACATTGCCTGGCTCTTGGATGGGAAAACCCCAAACAGGGATGGGCAAAACAGCCATGAAATGAGGGTGAGAATCCTGGGGTACATGCAAACCTCTTTCTGTAGGCTTTAGATAGAAGCACTGCTGGCTTGAGCATCCCAAATTGGGTTGTGGCTATCGGGGACATCCTTGACAGATGTCCTTGAGCAGAGGGAGAGCTCTGGGGTGCCTCTGTGCCCTGCCAGATGAGCTGTGTTCAGTGCTGCTATTTTAAGACTCAGATAATGTGTCGGTGCCCAGTTTGCTTTCTGACACAAGGTGCAGCCCCCAGGGCTGAGACAGCAGGGGATCCCTCTGCCACCAGCTGAGCCTGTTCCCAAAAGCTTGCTCTCAGTAGAGGTTTCCAAGCCTGCTGTTGGCTGGGAGCTGGGAGCACCTATTTGCTCGTCGGGTGCACGTCAGAGCCCGGATTAGCTCAGCTCAAAACCGCACTGAACTCGGGAACAACCTGCAGTTCAGATGATACAAGGATATCTCAGAAGAGCACTGAGGAAAGGGCAGCAGAAAGTAGTGCAGTGTGTCCCTCTGAAAGCCCCATTGAAGGGCTCTGGCTCCCTCGTGGCCGTGCCTTTGTGGGACAGCAGAAGAACACAGTCCCCATCCATGCACCCTGCCTGCCTCTGAACCACGGCGATTTATGACCCCCGAGGACACCAGGGCCCGTTTCAGGGCAGCTTTGAGCTGTCAGGCTGTAAATTGTCTTGGTTCACGAGCTACTTCAAAGCAGCCCAGGCTTCCTGCAGCAAGGAGAAGGCTTTTTGACAAGCCCAGCACAAGTTATTTGCTATTCATGAGTCAAATCCCTGAAATGTCATCGATCAGCAACTAAAAATGGGTCATAAGAAGACAAGGCATTGCTGTTTGGTGAAGGAAGCTGCAAACTCCACTGGCCTTCTCCATCTGTTGGCTAAAGTTCCTTCTGCTTTCTCAGCAATGGCTTTTCCTCCCTCCCTGCCTTTCTCTGTTGAGGTTTCCTGAAGCAGCAGGACCTTGACCCACAAGATCCCCATTGCCCCTGTCTCCCAGATGAGTGAAAAATGTCAATGGAGTATGGGAAAGTCACTAATGAACATTATAAATTCCTCCAAGCTGCCCGGTTTCCAAATCTGGAAAGGCTGCAGTGGCCAAGGGAGAGGGGAAGGAAACACCAGCTGGGTGCAAGCTGAGGCTTGTAGGCTGCAGGCTGGCAGCTGGAGGGATGGAGGGACCAAGCCATGGTGGCTGCAGGCAGTGGGCACAAGTTTTGGAGCCAGGTCTGCTCTCCCAAAACTGCACCTGTGGCAGCTTGGTTGCAGCAGTTGGAAGCAAAGAAAACCCTAGAAAGGGACCCAAAAACTCTTTGTGTGTGTGGCTGATATTCAAAAGAGAGTTCAGTTGTGTTGTGTGAGTAGCAAATCCTTCCCCAAGCTGGGGAATATTTGAGACAGTGTTTTTTTTCCCTTTCCATTTCTAATGGCTAATGCATTTACATTCAGCATAATTGCATTTATCGGCATCCACATCTCCTGTTTTAATTTAGAGCATTACAAAAGGAGCAGTTGAATATTCTTTTTGTCAGAGCTGGATGATGGATGGTGAACATCAGCAAGGCTTAAACACCCACGTGGAGGTGAACCCCTGGCTCTGACAGACTGTGTGTAATGCAAGAGGCACTTGGTTACAGAGAGCTGCAGAGTAATGCTGCTTGTTCCTTGTCCAAGCTGTGCCAGACAGCAAACTTCCAGAAAACCTCAGACCATATACAGTTAGCCAGCAGCACTGTGTGAAATCTTTAACCATATTTGAACGAACAGGCTCACTTGGACACGGCGAGGAGGGAAATGCCAGTCTGCCTGACAGCTCGTTTTAATAATGAGAAAGTTGTTCCACTGACAGGAGGACAATAAAAACTGTGGCTGCCTAGAAAGATGTTGCTTTCCTTCAAGTTCTGAGCATATATGAAACTGCAGAGGAATGGGTTGGTCCCAGACCTGTGCATGTGCAGCAGTGCTTTTCCCTTCTTTCGGCCCTTTTCCCTTCTTTCACCATTTTTCTTTCCAGGGTGTTGAATCTGCATCTACCCTGCCAGCCCTATCCAAATGAGTAATTAGTAAATCACTGCTTTCTTCAAAAAAGTGACTTATTTTAAATATATTATCCCTTGTGCTTCAGGAAAGCAAGCAATAAAAATAGGTGACCTTTGTAGTTAGACCTATTAATGCACAATTTATGGCACTTTTGGGTTACAGGGCATGAAAGGCAAATTCTTGAGAGATTTATCAGCCCTTTGAATGGGCAAACTCGTTTGCTGATTCCCTGTTGATCAAGGAGCTGTATCTTTTCTAACCAAAGTACTGTGTGTTGCACTTATTTTAGATGGCAGGATTGTTTGAGGCAGAGCCCTCGTCACGGAATGGTTTTGGCAGTGACACGTCTGCACTGGATCATGTACATATGTTTTCCAGTGATGAGACAAAGGGCAGATTTGGCTTTTAAACTCAGCACAGAAGAGCAGGAAGGCTTTCAGTCGTGCGTGGTAATGGTACAAGCACTAGAGAAACCCTTGTGCAATCACCATCTCGCTGTGGAAATTCTGTCTGCAGCAGCAGTGTTGCATGATGCTCGTTGCCATCATAGCTTTGTAAAGCTCAGCTGTGGATCCTCGTGGGCTGGCTGAAACATGTGGCTTCTCCACATAAAACAAGGGTTTGTGACTTTATTTCCCTCCCCTCCTCTGAGCAATTGCTAAACAATTCTTTGGGCAGAAAAAAAAAAAGTGCATGCGTTTCATATAGACACTTGAGAACAATGCTGTGCAGCTTTGGTGAGCCCTGGAAGCTGTCACCCTGTGCTGCTCCCCGTGTGAAACAAGCTGGTGATTGACTCCAGGCCCTTGTAGGCAGTCTTCAAACCAGCTCCAGAAATGGTGGCTCTGGCTGAGAAACCAGACTGGAGATGAAGAACTGCTCTGAGCTTGCAGGCAGTGAAAGAGAGGAGTGAAACCATCTGCCTGTGTCCCAAACATTGTGCCTGTACTGGGGGTTTGTAAGGAACTCCAGAGCTTGTCATGATTTTCTACCAACAGGAGTAAAAGGAGATGTTCTTTTAAATCCAGATTAATTTGAGTGAGTTCCTGCTTTGTTGCTGGGTGCCATGGAGGGATGTACTGAGATGAGCTCAGTTGGCTGAGCATGGTGCTAGTAACACCAAGGTCTGGATTTCATCCCCTTTTGGGCCATTCACTCAGGACTTGGACTCAGTGATCCTTCTGGGTCCCTTCCAGCTCAGAATATTCTGTGATTTCTGTGGCTGTGATTAGTGCTGACAGCAGACCTGAGCAGGAGCCCCAGCACTGCCCTGTGCTGCAGCTCCCCCCGTGCTTGGAGCACACCAGCCTTCAGCAGCAGCCAACAGCAGATATCTCAGCATGACCCTGGAAAAAACAGCTCGAGAGCACCAGGATGGAGCACTCATTAAAACCCAAGCCTGGAAGAGAGATGGCTGTGCTCTGCAGTCAACACAGTGATTCACCATCATCTTGTCCCTGGAGCTGCTGCAAACCAGGCAGTACTGGTGAGATGTGAGCAGAGCTGCATTGACCCAGCAGGACCAAGGGGAGGGAATGAGCAACTCTCAGAGTGTTGCTTAAATGCTGGCTGGTTCTGTGCTTCAGATAACCCCACCAGCATGAAGTGGTGTGCAGCTGCCAGCTCCTAGGGACAGGCCATCAGCAATTTGGAAGGGGCTAAGGTTTCAAGAGTGCCTCCTGAGCAACATCCCTTCTTCCAGCTGCTCTCCTGGCAGAGGCACAACGCAGCAGCACCCATGGAGTGGCTGTTGTGGCAGCTGGGAGGATAGTTCAGCAGCAGAGGAATTAGAAATGTTATATATTCCCAGTTTTCTGTCAGTTTTCATCAGCTGATACTGATGTGGCTGGCAGAGAAGTGCTTTTACCATCAGTTGTTAGGAAAGCATAATGCAGATGGATTTATAAATGAAGTTATGGAAGATGCTCTCTCCCTTGGAGGTTGTTCAGGCACTGCAGGTCTGAGGGGCTGCAGCTTTGACACAGGCAGTTGAGCAGTTGGCCTTGTCTTGGGGATTTAATTCAGCATTCCCAGCTCCCTTCTTGCCCATTTCCAAAGGGTGTATTCCTGACACAAGTCTTCTCAAGGGATCAGAAACAGCAAGCGTGGCCTGTTGCCATGAAAAAGGGGCTGTGTCCCTCCTCATCCAAAATGGTTCTGCTTAAGCTGGAAGTGATGAATGTCTCGCAAATGAATCTGTTTTTTAAAATACACCCCCACCTTTTTACATGCTGGGAAGAACTGCAGCTATTGTGAGGCTGAATCTTTGCCTAATTAAATTCACAGTAATCTCCTGTGAAGGCTCAAGAGAGATTCAGAGCTTTGTGCTGATGTGACTGCTTCAGCCCTGTCCTTCAGTGCTGCTCTGTGACATTGTCTCTGTGTGCCTGCTCAGGGGTGGAGGTTCCTGGAGCATCCTGCAGCAGCAGAAAGCTGTGCTGGTGAGCACATGTGGGCAGGGCTGACAGGGAGGGATCCTGCAGACAGACCCACTGGAGCCAACTTCCCCCAGGCTTCCTGCAGAATGTGGTGTTGGCAGAGATCTGGAGACTCAGGGTGTGTGTGATGCAGGATCACTGCTGTCCTCATCCAGTGTGGCAGAGAGGCTGCACTGCTCCAGCCTGGATTTCTGATGTTGGACTGATGCTGAGGTGGTGGGTGGCTGCCTGGGCTGCAGCTGAAGTTTCTCCAAGCTGAGGGTTTCTTCTGCACCCCCCTGTAAGCAGCAGCTTTTGGTAGCCTTGCCAAGTGGACCAAAAAGGCTCATCGTCCATCATGGCTCACAACTCCTACAAAACCACTGGATGTGGAGAGTAGCTCCCAAACAGGAATCTTTGAATTCCATGAACAAAAGTATTTCTAAATGATTACATTAGTGCTGCTTGAAAACACATGGTGGAAAATCACACAGCAGTCCAGAAGAGGTCTTCTCTTCTGTAGTCTGTGTTCAGAGGAGGCTGCATCCCTCCAGCTCTGTTTTTAGCATCCAAAAAGTATTGGATAGGGTGTCAGAAGCTTTCTGCTCATCATCTCCAAGAAACTCCCCTCCAAAGGTCATGTGCTGCTCCTCTGGAATCTTAACACTTTGCCTGAGAAAGAGCAGATACAGACTTCCAAGGCTGCCGCTCTGTCTTTCATGGGCCTGTTGAAATTCATAATGAAAAACAAGTTTTCTTGTGCTCTGCCTGTACTGTGGAGTAAAAGTGTGGAGTTGACAACAAGGAAAAGAAATCCTGAGACACAGTAGATCCAGTGGGCAAGTAATTTGGCATCATCCCTGAGTCTGGCCTTGGAATGAGCAATCAGCAGCGAGTCACTGTATCCCTGGTTTTGTTTGGGTCTGGGACAGAGGCTGGAGAGGCAGAGCTGAATCATTTGCCCCATGGGTCAAAGCCTTAACTTGAGCAAGGGCGAGCCTTGTGAAGAGCAGCAAGTTTGCACCAGGACTTGTAATTTGGAAGTCATGCTAGAAGCAACTTTTGATTACACTTTCTCAGGCAATCCCAGTGACAATTAGTCATTTGCACCTGTGATGTTCTGCATCTTTAATAGCTGTAGCGTATAACATTTGTTAATATTTAGTGGTATTTTATTTGTTTTCGTTTCTGTCAAATCAGAACATTTTGGATGAAAACCTCGCAATCACATCCAGCTCTCCTGAGGTTTGCACAGTTAAATCTAAATATCTTAACTGGCATGTTCTGTTTTATCTGGTTTCTGTATCCTCATTTAGACCAGGAGGATGAAGCTCAGCCTAATGCAGGGCCAGGAGGAGGGAAGTTCTCTGCTTCATAGCTGGAGGATCTCAGTTCCCAAGTGCCTTGGACTGCTCCCACGTGTAGGTTTTGGGTAATGAGATCGTCAAGCTCAGGGTCAGAGGTGAGGTACACAATGCCAGTTTTGAAGACCCATTCATTTTTGCAGGTTTTCTTCTTTCCTTTGCCAAGCTGGAAATACTTTAAAGGCTACTTGGTTTGAGAAACTGTAAATGAATAAGTAATTTTTAAGCTCTTCTACTTGCTTAAACAAGAAAGGATTGGGAGAAGAACAGTTGTTTAATTAAACAGCTACTTGGTATGGTTCACAAAAGCTTGAACTCCAGCAGTAACTCTCCTAATTCACAGATTCCTTGGGAATTCAATGACCTTGAGTTTGCTGTGCTTGAAACTTGCCTTAGTACTTGGCTTCCTTTCTGGAATACTTTGGAGAGGAGAGTGGTGCAGAAGGCACTGCAAGGCTCTTGAGTGGGATCAGCACTATTTCACTTAGCATCATATAAGAAGAGGCATTTTGTGTTGTACAAAATAAACTTCTTGCTTCAGAGCATGCCTGGACTTACTGCACCCAGAGGTCACAGCTGGATCTGCCTCTGCTTCCCCAGCAGTCTGCCATGGAAATTTTGAGTGCTGACTGCTTGGGATGATTTTCTTACCTCTCTTTATGAAACAAAGCAAATGTGAACCAACAGCACATGATGAAATTTGTGTGAGAAGTAACTTGTTTGAAGAGTCACATCATTTAATTGTGCTCCAGAGCTCAGGGCTTCACTTGCCAGCTGAGAGGGAAGTCTGATCTGTCAGTGCCCAGTGGTGTTTCCTGCATCCTTTCCTGTAGTGGCAACTGGGGAGGTTAAAGCCATGAACAAGTGGCCAAGTTCACTGGAAATCAGTGTTTATCCATTACTTCCCTGTGTTTGTCTCCACCATAATAACTGTCTGAAGGAGTGGCTTCAGTCATGTCAGTGTTTAGCTGTGGGATGTAAAGCATCAGAATTTAAACAGAAAGAGTCCTGAGTACAGAGTTGTATTCAGGCGGTCACTTCAAGCTTTCCCTTCAGCAGAGGGAAGTCAGCAGGAAACAAAGCCCCACTGCTCCTTTCTCTTGGCAAAACTTTTCATATATTGGTGATGTAAAAACCAAAAAACTGGGGATCTGTTGTGGTTCATCAGTGCAGAGTGGCAAAATGGTGTTGGTGCAGCTGCAATTATTTCATGCAGTTCCTTGGAATGTGGGAGAAGAAAGTCTTCCATTTCACTTCAGGCAGCCAGCAGGAGGTTCCCCCTTGCAGCAGCTCTGGCACATCTCTGGAAGGAGTGAGGAGGAGATGGACATGAGCATCTTGCCTGGATGTGCTGCAGAGCTGAGGGGCAGGGGAAGGGCTGTCCCACCACCTGCATCTCCTGTAGGAGGACAGCTCCACACTGGGACCAACATCCTCATCTCCTCCTGACAGAGCTGCTCTGGGCTGGGTGATATTAACCATCTTTAGAGCTTTTAATTAGCTGGTCTTTGTACTTAAAGCCCATCTTGGGCATTTTGAAACCTGCCATACGACGTGTCTTACCCATGATTGCTTTTTGGAGACTTGTGGGGCTGCGTTTTCTGGGCTCTGGTAGCACAATCTGGAGCTGTGAGAGAAAGCCCTCGGGGGCTAATTCATGGCTGTAGGCCAGTTTCTGCATAAACTGGTCTTATTTTTAAAGTCCATTTTCTCCAGTACACTTTTTTTTGGCCTGCAAAAGACTTCTTCATTTAAAACGAAGAACGTAACACTCTCTCCTTTCAGTTGGTCTTTTGGACAGGAGCCAGCAGTGCCCACAACAGCTGTACCACAGTTTAAACATTCAGTCTCTAATGGTTTGGGGAACATTAGGGTTTTTAAGGCTTCAACAGGTCTAGAGTAAATAGTGGTCAATAAAGAGTAGCTCTTCTTTGTATCCCTATGCTCTCAGTGCTCTGCACTAGAATAAAGCATGCTTAGAATATAATCATTGCAAAATTAAGATCCATGAAAGGTTCCTTTTTTAAAAAAAGAATCGTAGAGAAACCTGTTTCACTAAAAGAAGAGTTTGCAAGAGTTCAGCCCTCAAGACTCTGGTAATGGGCATGGGGAAGTTTGCATGTAATGTCTGTGGGAGGCATGCATGTCCTGGGCTTGTGTCACTCCCCACGTGTGTTTAATGACTGGGAGGAGCAGATAAATCACAGATATTCCTTTCTCTGTGGCCTTTTTCCAGCCATCTATTGATGATGTACAGAAAAGGTAATTACGATTTTTTGTCTTCCTTTTGGCTTTCCAATGTTGCGTGGAGTCGAAAGCCAGCATGTGCTAATTGGTAATATTTACCATAGTGTTTTGGACCCAAATGTGGTAAGAAATTACGTTAGCAGTGATTTGTGATAGTTGGACATTGCCTTTGTTAGTGATTGAACCCCATGCTGGGGATCCTTAATGATTTGAGCAAATTAGTGTTGGTGGAGCTGTCAAACGGTGTGGAGGGAGTTGGTTATTTCCTTCAAGTCTGTAGATGTGGGTGAGCAAACACAATCCATGTGGGGCTGATTTCTGGGGGAAAACCCTTGGGCCTCCAGCCCTTCTGTGGCACTGGGTCAGTGCCCACCACCACCTCGGTCCAGAAAGGGTTAAATTGCTCCGCTGGCCACTGGCCACTTGGACTTTGTGTACAGCACTTGGTGTCACTGTGAAAAAGTAGTTTGTAACTCCTTGTTCTCTCCGTAGGGAATGGATTAACCCCTTCCAGCACCCTTGCTGTGTTTCCTGCCAGTGTCCCTTGGCTCCCAGAGCGGGATGGAGCTGCTGGCACATCCCGAGTGCTGCAGCCTGCTGAATGCCAGGGGACAAGGGGGACCCTGGAGGAGGAGAGGGGGAGACTTCACAGGAAAAACACTGAACGTGCCAGCCTTGCAAGGCATTCTTCTGAAAAATAGGATTATGTAAAAGCCTGGCTGCTGCGGTGCTTCTCATTAGCTGCACCGCAGGGTTGGCCGGAGCACAGGGCTTGGGCAGTTGTCACCTTTTTGGCTGGAGCAAGGTGGCTGTTAGTCGATGTTTGAGTTGTAAATTGCTTTGTGTTGAAGCACCAGTCAAGTCTTGCTGAGATACGTTTTATTTTCCATTCAGTTTTTCAAGTAAGCTAGTTTTGGGAAGGGACAAGGAGTATTAGAAGTTAACCAGTCTACCTAGGAGGTTACTCCTGAGTGGCAAGTCAGAGCTTTAAAATATGCTTCTTAATTTTAATTCGTGCCATTCACTAGGCGTTCCTATCTGTACTTCCATTGGGAAGTTTCATAACATTTTCCTACCCATCGGTATTCTATTAAAACTTTGTTGTGTAATCTGAAAGTCTTTCTGCTTCATGGTTTCCTCTTCAGAATGCCCTAGGTAGCAATTTTGGAGTAAATGCATTCAGGCTGCATGTTCTTGATTTTGTTGTCTTATAAATTCAAAACAAGGCTTGAAATTAAATCCTATTTAATTCCAATTTTCCTTTAAATAATGGTGACCTAGTGATGTGACTTACAAATTTTTATCTAATGTCACAATACTCCTGGAAAAGCCTCTGCCTATAGTTGTAGTTAAAATGTCAGTGATATTGGTTACCATATGCATTTAATACTTTCAGTTCTACATAGACATAGTGTTTGAGGATAGATCAGTGTTGTCAATAAAATAAGTGGGTCCTGCAGTGTTGGACTGATCCTGTTCTTTCCATGAGAGCTCTCCACTGTAACAAATCATGCTCACAGGACTGACCCTAAGTGGGTGTGATTTGAGGTCTCCTGGAGCCCTTCACAGCAACACCGAGGCTCAAAGTGACCAAACAATAAAGTATTATTAGTAGAGGAAACAATATAGCGATACAAATGAAGAACAGTCTTTCGGGAGAGTGGAAAAAACATGTTTCTTGGGAAAGCATGAGCTTCATTCAGTTTGGATAACTCTGCTGGACGTGGGATTAGACCAGCTAACCTCTGCCCGTAGCGCTCTTTTAAATCTTGCATGACTTCTAAAGGGATATTATACATCTCGACAGGCAGCTCATCTGGGGCCTGCCAAGGGGCCATGGCCAAGATGTTCTCCTTTGGCTGCATTGCTGCACGGATCCATCCATCCTCTGCCCTGGATTGCTCCCAGACAGCCTGCACACAGCAGGGATCACTTGGGGAGAGAGGGAAGAAGGTGAACTTGAAGCAGAGGGGGTGGGGGACTGGTGGTGACCCACGAAATAAATGTCCTTTCTTTCTCAGCCTGGCTGAAATGCCTCCCTCCCTCCCTTCCTCCCTCCTTTGGGATGATTTACATTTGCTCAGATTAAAATCCGTGCTCCCAGTAGGCTCAGCTCGCTCCGTGCTGTCGGCGGCGATACGCCCAATGTCAGGTTTCAGCATGCACACCGCCAGCTTGTTAAGATAGCAGCAATTAAATCCAGGTGTAAGTTTGTCCCTGAGATTCAGAGTCTGTCCATAATAACGGGAAAAATGCAACCACAGGCCTTAATAAAACAGGACTAGTGCTGGCTCTGAGCAGCTGGTGAAGGGAAGATTCCTGTGCTAGTGATTTTTCTTTTAGTGCTGTTTAATTGCCATAATATTTGAGCTGTTCTCCGTGGTTCTTTCTTGAGTTTGGCTCTTTGCTGATCTGTACAGCCCTTTTACACAAGTTTTATTGACTGTGTTACCTGTGGCAGATTCCACTGCTAGTAACAGACTGGATCCCATATTGAATGAAGATGCTGTGTCAGGTTGATGACATTTGTGCTGTGACACAGAATCTGCCCGTGGTCTTTTTAAATTTCCATTGTCTAAGCTGGTATATACCTTTGGCCTCAAGGTTTTTTTATCAGTTTTTTTTTCCACCTTATCATCCTGGTTTGTCTTTCACGGTATCAGCTACTGCCTGAGCTATTGAGAACTGTCAAGCTGGTTTGCCTGCTTTCCTGAGACTTGTGAATCTAATCTCAGCTCACTATCTTCTTGCTTTGAAATAGCAAATGCCACATTAAGGATGTTTTTATTCTGGTGTACATAGGCATCCCGTATTACTTGACTTCTGGAATGCTAGGAACTCAGGTGCACTTCACTGTCCACTGACACTGTAAAATGACAGCTGTAGCTTTGCATTGCAGCACTTGAGGTAATATACTGACTAAAACATTCAGCAACCTGCATTTTTAATGCCTAAAAGGCATTGGGGTTTAACAGGAAAGGTGTTGTCAGACTTGCTTGGTATGTACATGGCATCCCTTTTTATTGTTCTTTATAATTAACATTAAAACAATGGGAAACAGATGAATAATAAGAGTTTTGTAGTGAACACTTCACAGTGGTTTTTCTCCCCTGGTGATGGTGTGTTGTTGTGAAGAAATGAGCTTACAATCGACTTACTGCTGAATTGTTTGGCCGCCGGTGATATCTCTAGAATGGGCTGTAGTAATCCCAAATCCATGATAGATGTTTCTTTCACCAGTTTACAATGAATAATCCTCTTAATTTCCCTGAATAGCAGCTGGTATTGCTACAACCTGTGCCTAAACCCAAGAACAGCTTATTCAGAAAGCCTTCTGGCCCTGAGAGCGAGGAGGAATTCTCTCCCAGCAGGGTTGCATGGGCAAACTTTCACAGGGACAGCACTGCCCTGACTGAAGTCAGAAAGCTCTGACTTCTCCTCTCTCTCTCTCTCTTCTAGATGCAGCAGCTGTTCTACGAGAACTACGAGAAGAACAAAAAAGGCTACATCCGAGACCTGAGGAACAGCAAAATCCACCGAGCTATAACGCTGCACCCCAACAAGAACCCCCCGTACCAGTACAGGCTGCACAGCTACATGCTGAGCCGCAAGATCGCGGAGCTGCGGCACCGCACCGTGCAGCTGCACCGCGAGATCGTCCTCATGAGCAAGTACAGCAACACCGAGATCCACAAGGAGGACCTGCAGCTGGGCATGCCGCCCTCCTTCATGCGGTTCCAGCCCCGCCACCGGGAAGAGATTCTGGAGTGGGAGTTTCTGACGGGGAAATATTTGTATTCGGGCGCCGACGGGCAGCCGCCTCGGAGGGGAATGGACTCGTCCCAGCGCGAAGCGTTGGATGACATCGTGATGCAGGTCATGGAAATGATCAACGCCAACGCCAAGACCCGGGGGAGGATCATCGATTTCAAGGAAATACAGTATGGATACCGCAGGGTGAACCCCATGTATGGAGCAGAGTACGTGCTGGACCTGCTGCTCCTCTACAAGAAGCACAAGGGCAAGAAGATGACGGTGCCCGTGCGGAGGCATGCGTACCTGCAGCAGACCTTCAGCAAGATCCAGTTCATGGAGCACGAAGAGATGGATGCCAAAGAGCTGGCCAGCAAAATCAACCAGGATTCTGGCTCCTTGTCTTTCCTCTCCAACTCGCTGAAGATGTTTGTCCCCTTCCAGCTCAGCAGGTCCAAAGCAGAAAGGAAGGAGCTCAAAGACAAGAAGATCAACATCCTGATCCCTCTCTCCGGCCGTTTCGACATGTTTGCGAGGTTCATGGGGAATTTTGAAAAGACGTGCCTCATTCCAAACCAGAACGTCAAGCTGGTTGTCCTGCTTTTCAATTCCAACTCCAACCCTGACAAGGCGAAGCAGATCGAGCTGATGAGAGATTACCGCTCCAAATACCCCAAGGCTGACATGCAGGTTCTCCCAGTGTCAGGGGAGTTCTCGAGGGCGCTGGCTCTGGAAGTCGGATCTTCTCAGTTCCAGAACGAATCTTTACTTTTCTTCTGTGATGTTGACTTAGTGTTTACCACAGAATTCCTCCAGCGGTGTAGAGCCAATACAGTTTTGGGTCAGCAAGTCTATTTTCCCATCATTTTTAGCCAGTATGATCCAAAGATTGTTTATAGTGGAAAGGTTCCTAGTGACAATCATTTTGCCTTCACTCAGAAAACAGGTTTCTGGAGGAACTATGGCTTTGGTATCACTTGTATTTACAAAGGTGATCTTCTTCGAGCAGGTGGCTTTGATGTCTCCATCCAAGGTTGGGGCCTTGAAGACGTAGATCTATTTAACAAAGTCATTCAAGCTGGCTTAAAAACTTTCCGAAGCCAAGAAATTGGAGTAGTCCATGTGCATCACCCTGTTTTTTGTGACCCTAATCTTGATCCAAAACAATATAAAATGTGCTTGGGGTCCAAAGCTTCAACTTATGGGTCCACACAACAGCTGGCTGAAATATGGTTTGAAAAAAACGACCCAAATTTTGGGAAAAGCAGCAATACTAATGGCTCAGTGAGGACAGCCTAATGTCCAGCTATGCTGGAAAAGACTTTTTTTTTAATTATCTAATTTATTTTTGGGAAAATGTTTTTTGATAATTCACTTTTAAAAGACCACACAGGATATATTTTAGAAATCATCGTTGTTTTCTTACAAAGCGCTCGTTTTAAGAAGAACAAGGCCCTTGGGTTTTTTTGTTGTTGTGTTTTTGGTTTTGAACAAAACTGTGATCAATATTTGCCTTCAAACAAACAAAAAAAAAAAGAAAAAAAATTGTTTTAAGAGTTATCTGACCAATCAGCGGAAATCTGACTTGAATTAGAATTTCCTTATGAACAAAAGATTGTTTCCTACCATTTCTGTTGCTGTCTTCATGGCTGGGATTCTGTAAATTGGGACCTGAGCGTGCAAAGCCAAGTGACAAACCGCTGTGTCTAAGTGTTTTTGGTGTGACTGCTGCCATGCAAAGATTCTGCTCCTTTGGGTCAGGATTAGCCATTAATTTCCAAATTTTATTACAAAAACCGAGTCGCTGTGGCGATGAGAAGGGTGGTAATCACAGGAGGGTTTGTTTTTTTTTTTCCCTGATTATTTCAGTTTAAAAATACACTTCCACTTATTATGGGCTGGCGAGGGAAGGAAGTAAGCACAACCCGCGATTAGTCCTTGTAGAAATTGTTGTGTTTGGGATTTGGTCCATTTATGGACGGAGTGTTTGGGGAATCCATGTGGGTTCTGTGTTTTGTCCTCAGCCTCACCCAGGGCTGAGCGATGCGACCAGGAAATGCCGAAGCCTGATGAGGGAGGGGAAGAAGATGCTGGGAAATGGGAATCTCTCACAGCCAAATGACAGCACATGATGAACAATCCAAGATCCCTGAGGAGAACTTGGAAAACTCCTCCACACCGAGTGTCCTGCACCCGATTGCATCGATTTTGTTCAGTTGGTTACGTGATGTTAATGGGAACAATTATTACATTTGATTACTAGTTTTGTTTTGGGATTATTTTTTTTTTCTGTATCTGCTAGACCGTTAATTTATTTAATATCCATTGTTTTAGGTTCTTGACCTTTCCTTGAATATCTGTTAGTCATTTTAATATTTTATATATATATATTTGTGTGTGTAAATATATATATATATATTAGGAATGTATTGCATCTTCTCACTGATAAGGTAGTGTACATCATACTTACAGTAAATGATCTCCAAAGATTACTTTCTAAAATATTTTTTCATGAATCCTTTTTTTTCCCCTCCAAATTTCTTTAACATTTTTGGAATGACTTCGGTGAGTTTAGGAATTTTTTTGGTATTCTAAAAGGAACTGGGGATGAGGAGGCCGAATACAAGGAAAGTGTGATCCCTATGAGTTAACACCTAGCAAGGTAAGAGAAAATACACAAATTAAAGTGCCTTAAAGCCAGAAAGGGAACCCTGTACACTGAGACTTAGACAGTGAATGGGCATTGTCATTGAAGCAAATGATCTCGGGACCTACAAACCTGTAAATATCCTGCTCAGCAGAAACAAAAAATAAAAACCAGCGAACAATATATTTTTCTATCGTATCCTCCAGCCCCATTTCATCTCATTGCCCTCAGTTCCACTTCAGCTACTCTTTGGGAAATGGAGACGAATGAAGGAATGGAGAAAACCTGAAGCTTAGGTGGTTGTTGTCATGTTTGAAGGGATCTTACGGAGCAATTGCTATTCCAGTAGAAGAAATAATCATTGTTTACACGTGTATGGAGTATGAACTGCAACTAGCATAGAGTTGGTGTCTTACAGTGTTCATCATTTTCTGGTGACAAGTCCCATGGATGTAGGTACTTGAATGGAATCAGTGCATGGAAAATTTTTCTTTTCCTTTTTTTTTTTTTTTTCTCTTTTTTTTTTTTTAAGACTTGCTTCTAAGATGCAATAAAGATTTTTTATTTGCAATCGGAGCTGCTCATGTCGTCAGTCCGTAATTGTTCCACCCAGTGCAGGCACAGGGGTAACACACTTGGGGAAGTAATTCCAGGTAAAAGGAACTCCCTCTTCCAAGGGGTTTTCACCTCTGTGTTGTGTTTTGGAAAGGGGAACAGACCCATTCATCAGGCTGTGGTGCTGATGAGCTGTGCCATTCCCTGGCTTTGGCTTTTTCCTCGTGGAAATGTTAGAAGTACTTCTGCTGCCTGAAAACACCCATAAGTATACATTTCAAATGCATCCAGTGACAAGGCTGAATGGTGCCCTAATGTTTTGGGTATTCAAAATACAGTAAAATAATTATTAAGTGGGTTGAGCATTTATTTTTTAATAGGTCTAGGAGTTGTTTAGTATTGGTGTGAGGCTTTCTTAGGCAAAAATTAAGTCCCAAAGCAAGACTCTTAGGGATTGCAGAGGTGTTTCCTCACACGAGGGAAATGGGGGGAAAAAAAAAACCAACTTGTATTTGTGGCTGTTGAAAAGAGCTTGAAGAATATGATCCCCAAAGAATGGCACCAAAATAGGGGGAAAAATGCCCGTGTACTTGTACTGTATTTATTAATATTTATGATTATGTAGGACTTTTTTTAGCCCATAACAGCTGGTAAAAGCAGAATGTATGTAACTGGAAAAAGCCATTTAGTGAACAGCACCCATCTGGTATTGGGGTTTTTTCTCACTTGCTGCAGTTCTAATTCTGTTACTAAATCTCTATTAAAAGTGAGTTTTGCACCAAGCTTGCAGGCAGCTCTTGAGGCCCCCACGTTGCAATTGATCACATATTTTATGGACTCGCTGCTTAAAAGTAATCCATTTTAGAGTCAAATTTTAATTATAACCCTTTATGACAAAGTCTAACTGTATAAACCCCATTTTATACTAAAATAAGTGGCATTTGCTGCCCCAGTTGTAAGGAGCTGGACCGAGGTGGGAACCATCAGTTGGTAGGTGCTAACCCAGCCTTGACAAAAATCCCTTCTGGGGCTGGAACATTTCATCTGCAATTTACTCTGGTTTGGACAGAAGTTTCCTTGGTGCTGAGGAGCCTGGAATACTCCAGAGGGTTTGCCTCTGGGCCACAGAGGTGTGAGAAAATGAGATGGTGTCATCCTGAAAATGCAGAATGTGGTCCCCAGTCACGTGCTATCTACTGAGATGCTTCTCCTCTTCATTAAAACAATTAAAAATGTGAGACACTTCTTTCCCTTGTTATTCCAGTGCAGGTAACCCAGGTTGGATGCTGTGTTGGCTGTGGGCATCCTCACAGCAGTAAAACCCACCCAAGCAGGGCTTTGCAGCCCCTCAGCACATGGGGTTAAACCCTTCACCTCCTCTGGTCACCCCTGGGTGGGGAGCTGGATTTATTAATGCTGTTTTTAAAAGCTTTTCCCTCCTGCTCAAGGATCAACAGTGGCAAAAAGAGGCAAAGGAGACTGGGAAAATGTGAGTCCAGAAAGTGCCTGCCGTGCTGGATGTGACTGTTTTCATGTGAAACATTTATCTGTAACTTTGCAGAGTCACAGTCCATGGAAGGATTTCAAGTTTTGGTCCTTTAGGCACAGCGGGGATTTATTACCCGGAAACTCAGTGACCAGCTCCAGCCCCGTGCAGCTCCCCTGGACCTGGCTGGATGGTTCCTTTCAGCAAAATCAGCACTAAGTCCTGCTGACCCAAATCTGCTTACTCTGAGTTTTTGTGGAAGCCTCTAACTTTACATTGCAAATTATTATCCTGAGCCGTTTCGCATGAATACTTGCTAAAAATACTCGGCGGCGCAGCCAGCCGCAATCGGGAGCTTTTTGGAAAGAAAATCTTCCTGAGGCATTAAAAATGGGGAGAAGGTCCAGGCTCCACTGGGCTCCTCCTTTGCTCTGGCCATGGTAATCCCTGGGCTGGTGGGACCTGTTTAATTAATGTTTTTGTGCCCAGTAGACTCTGCCAATGTGAGTTGTGCTGGCAGAGCAAATTCAGGGGTTTTGATCCCAATTGGAGCTCAAAAGCCACCTCCTCCCTGGGCTTAGGCAGCCTTGGAGACAACCTGGGCTCCCCAGCCAAGGCAGTGCATCCCATGAGGAATCCTTTCCAACATTTTCCTGGATTTTACCTGGCTGCTGCTGCCAGGAGCACTTTTATTCCTCACGTCCGAACTGCTGCCGACACTTTCCCGGGTGTAAGAAACGTGTCCATGTCCTTTCCAAGCTCCAGAAACCATCTCCCAGCTCTCCAACAGCCCAGGAATCTTTACCACCTTCTAAATCACTTTTACGAGTGGGGTGAAAAAACTTAAATTAACATCAAAAAATAACAGCCCAAATACTGGGCTGGCTGTGTTTACTTTCACACTTTAATTCAATAAAAGCCTCAACTTTAATTGACCTGAATCAGCTCCAACATTTCCAGCAGGCTGGGCTGGAGTGTCCTGGAAATTGGGGGTCCCTCCTCTAGGCTGGGGGTGCTGGGAGGACTTTGCTGGGGTCCTGCTCTGTCTCTTGATGGCTGTTTTAGAAAAGACAAAAGAACACCACCACCTTTGTGTTGTACTGATTTTTCACCTAGAAGGCCCTCAAAAGGAGCACAGTTTGAAGTAATTCCATGATAAAACAAACTTCCAGTGCAAACAGGCTGTGATATGGGGCAGATAAAGGCTGTTTGCTGTGCCAGCTCTGGCTCTGCCAGGATGTTTCTGTGTGCTGGGGCAGGACCATAATGGCTCTGGGAAACCTGAATCACTGGGGATGTTCCACTCATGGAACATCCATAGCTTCTGCAGCTTACCCCAGCCACAGCCCTGGCACCATCCTATCCCCAGCCCCATTCCTGCTCCCATCCTTCTCCTCATTTTCATCCCCATCCCCAGCTCCATCCTGTGCCCCATTCTCATCCTAATCTTCATCACAACCTCATCCTCATTCCCATCTCCATCCCCAACTCCATCCCCAAGCCCATCCTTACCCTCCTCCACCTGGGTTAAGCCATGGAGCTCCCATCCCACTGCCTCTGGCTGGGGTAAGCTGAGGACAGGCCGACAGCCTGAAATAGCCACAATATTTCCTGTCCTTTTAAAGTTTGCTTGAAGAAAACTAATTTCCTCTGTCCTTTCGGTAGCAGAATACAAAGCAGACAGCGCTGCCCCTTTCCCCACCTCCCTTAGAAATCACCTTATTTTTCCTTATGCTGAAGCCTCAGTGCTCTGTGGGGTGGGGAGCATCCAGCTGGTGTGAATGTTCACCTGTGCCCTCACCCTGTCAGGGGGCAAAAGGGATGGGGTTTTGCTCTAATATATTAAATTATGGCACTCCTGCCGCCCTGTCCAGGGCACTGTGAGCAATGAGGCAGAGCCAGCCCTTCTTTCCTAACAGAATTAGCTGTAATATTCCCTGTTTTCCTGCACACGGGAGTTGGCTGGGTTTGCACAGCACCAGGCTAGTGGGGTCTGTGCACCCACAGTGCTGGGGCCCAAAAACGTCCTGAGTGAGCACCAGGATATGGGATCTTGGATGTGGGATGCAACCAGTGGCTTGCATCCACGTCATACCTCCCCCCCAAAAATATGGGGGGTTAATCCCACCTGGGAGCATCTGCTTCCCTTCAGTGCTGAGCCCCTTCCATGTGGAAAGGAGCACTAAAATTTCAAACTGTTTGACCTCGTGAGAGTTTTTTTAATGTTATTTTTAATGTCTGTTTATTTCTGCCCCCAGGGGAATCACTCCTGCAGCACATGCAGTACTCACCTAATGGAGCCTTGTGCTAACGAGGTTTCAGCTTTGCTGAAGTGGGGGGATCTTGTTCTTATTCCAGGATGGCAACACTCAGGCTCTCAGCTGCTTTCAGGAGCCAACCTCCTGCTCCCAGGAGGTTTTGGGAACACATACCCACCCCTGCAGCATGTCTCACAGGTCCCATGGAACCTGGTGCCATCCTCCTCCCCCCACAGATGACCACCCTGACCCACCTGGCAAAGAAGGGCAATTCTGGTGCTGCCACATCTCCTTCAGGAGCTGGTGGGGAGGCACAGGGTGACAGAGACAGGCAAGGCTAGGTATGGTACACACTGTACTCACAGCCCTGACTGCAGCTCTGCTCTGCAGGACAAGCACTTGAGTCACACTGCAAGCCCCAAACACCCAATGCCAGTTGGGTTTCCAATAAAAACCACCAATCCAATGTCATCCTGGGGAGGAACATCATTTATTTTAAGATACATTCTGTTTCTGAAGAAGGATATTTTAGCAGCCTGCAACAGAAATGTGAACCAGAGGGTTAACCTGCCCATTCGGCCTTGGCCAGCCTTGCCGATGCTCACACAAGATTCTTGGGATTTAAAAAAAAAAAAAGGTCCAAAATTCAAACTGTACACCTTTATACAGGGTGTGTAGCTGGGGGCACTTTTTACACTGCTGTACATGCTTGGGATAACTAAGTGCAATTGGATTCAGAGCCAATACAGCATCCCAGGCCACTAATGAAGATAAAATAGAAGCTGTGGTGGGCGGAAGCTGCACAGATACACAGGCAAATTGAGCTTATTGTGTTCCTGCTGCTCCAGAGTGCATTTCCCAAGAGAAAGACGAGTGGAGCAGAGACAGCTTATAAACCTTCCTGGTCACAGGGCTCCCTTCTCTTCCACCAGGAATATCCATCACACCCCATGGCTTTGCTTTCCATCAGCTCCATCCACAAGGCAGCAGTGCCATGAGCCAGCTCACTCTCTCCTGGTGCAGCATTCCTGGCAGGTTGTTTTGGGCTCCCTTACAGGAACACTGCACCACTACAGCTTTCAGGAACCAGAAATGCAGTGGCCAGCCACAGCTTCTTGCTGGTTCCTACATGGAGGTGTTTCTACATGGGGACTACACCTGAAGAAGCCTCTCTCTAATGGAGTTGCAGGGAGGTGGGAAGCAGCCCCACAGTGCAGGGCTTGCAGCAGATGCATTCCTCCTGGGAACAACGTGAATCAGCCCACAGTGCCCTGCACTGCTGGCCAGCAGGCAGCTGGGATTGCAACATGCTCAGACTCCCAGGGAAGAGCCCACGGAGCTACCGAGCTCTCCTGGCTGACACACACACACAACAAAAGCAGCAGCAGCAGCAGCCAGGGCATGCTGAAGGTGAGGAGGGAATTTAAAACAGGGAAGAACAAACTGGAAATGGAGGGATGAGCAGAACTGCAGACACCTCCACCTCTGCTCTCGAGGAGTGCAGGGAGTGTGTGACGGAGCAGGAGAGCCGAGAGCTGGCCCAGCTCCCAGGCTTGTCCCAGCCCTGCTCACAGCGGTTTCTTCATTCCCCAAAAACCCTGATGGGGCTCTGGGAACCCCACAGGGCTCACTAGCAGCAAACCAGACACACAGTCCCCCACCACCCCTGCTCTGGGCCGTGTCTCCGAGTCCAGGGTGCTCCCATCTCCCGTTGAGTCTCAGATCCCAGTGCCACCAGCACTACCTTCTCTTGCGCATGCAGGTCTCCAGCCTGCCCAGCTCCTCGTAGGCCTGGTAGAAAATGTCAAAGTCTCTGGCACTCCAGCCCCTCCAGACAGCCAGGCACCGCTCCGTGTTTTCGTTCTCAAAGCAGCACACAACTGTGTCCTTTGCTACCAGAGCTGCATCCACCAGCGTCCTGGGGAAGGGAGAAGAGCAGGGAATGGCATCACTGGGAATGGCATTACTAGGAAGGACATTACAGGGAAGAACATTACAGGGAAAGGCATTACTAGGAAGGACATTACAGGGAAGGGCAGCTCTGCAAGCGCAGCACAGGCTCATGAGCTTCCCTTCTGGCTACATAAGCTTTTTATAAGCTGCAAATCCTTGAGCAAGGAGAATGTAACAAAGAGAGGGATCAGAAACTGTGTCACATCAAAACCAAGCAGCTCAGTGACATGGGAGAAGGTTTTTAAAGGGATTCAGGTGCCTAAACATGCAGGTGAGGGCTTAAGTTTGCCGTGGCATTTGAAGTTGCTGCTAATCTCCTGATTTGCTAAATCCACAGATCCTTGTTCCTGCTGCCAGCTGGGCATTTTCAGAACAGCTCCATCATAACACAGCTACCAGGCTGCTGAGAGCTTCCACAGCCTAGAATACAGCGTGGGAGTGGGATGGAGCCTGGCTCTGCCAGCTGAGGGTCTGAGCCCCAAGCCCAGAGCAGCAGGCACAGCTGTGGCAGCACTCAGGGGATCCATGGGGTGTGTGTTGTATGTGCTTCCCTTCATGGTCTCCACTGAAGCTGGCCCTGCAGATACCCCAGAGGGAGGTGGCCAGGCAGACAATGAGATTTTTGCCCTTGCAGGGTCCAAGGGACACCAGCCCAGCCCAGCCCTCACTGGGCTCCTTCTACCACTCCACAGCAGGTGGGGAAGGCCAGCTCCAAACTGATTCCCCAGAAATATCCCAGCTGGGAGCACTGGCCACAGGTCTGTCCTTGGCAGCTCTTTTTTTTATCCCAAACTGCCCCTATAGAACCCCCTCCCTCCCCTGTTCTGCCCTTGGAGCAGGCAGACACTATCCTGCTCTTTTTCCTGCTGTTAGAACAGGGAGGGTCCGTGGTGCCTGCACCAGTCAGGCAGCAGGGCAAGACAAGTGTGAGAGGTTGTGTGACTTTGCCTGAACTCCACACTCAATTTGGGTTAAGCAAAACCAACCTAAGAGTACCTGTGACCAATAAAGAGAATTCTCTCCTCCCAACTAACTGATAAAGACACTCAGTTCAGAGTACAGGGAATGGCAAGAGCCTTTGATCTCCTGTTGCATTTGCCTGGTGGTAATAAACGATCATTTATAATCCTTAGCACTGCTTAACCTGCATTTGTTTGGACATAAATAGTACAATCCCAGACCGGTATTTAAGTGATCAGCAGGAACACCCCCACCTCTCCAGCAGCTATTTATTTACTTGGACTCTCTTTCGCTGTATGAAACATTTTAAATTAACGTATATAACTGCTCTCCCCTGTGCTCCAGGAGCCTTCCCCCGGTCTGTCACTGCCCACAGCACAAAGGTGCTCATTTAGAGCCAGAACATCAACCTGCCCCTCGTGAATGCAGCCACAGACAAGCGCCGTGCTCTGCATAAATACACCTCTTGTTCTGAGCACAGGGCCTGAGTCTGCTGAGCTCCTCCAACCTTCTGCCAGGTGCCCTGGGAGCACCAGGAGCCAGCACCAGGCAGGATCAGGCCGACTTGATCACACTGTGCACGGTCCTGTCTGTGTCATTATGGGGCTGCTGGGTCTCTGTGGATTTTGGAGAGCAGGCTGTAGTCCCAGTGCCTTCCCCTTGCTGTGTGCCCTGCTCTCAGAGTGTGCACACGCCTTGATGTGCAACCAGCAGCTCTGTCTGCTCCCACTGGGAACTCCTCAGGGGCTGCTGGAAGCCAAGAGGAAGCTCCTGAGAGTCCTCAGAGCCTGCAGAGCTCCCCTGTGCCCCCAGCCCCCGTGTGCCCCTGCAGACTGGTGTGGCCAGTCAGCCTCACCCGTAGGGAGCCAACTCCCCTGCCTTCAGCACCGCGATCACTCTGCCCCGCTGCGTGCCCGACTCCTTCTCCAGCCCGATCACAATGATGTCCCCTCCTCTCCTGCAAGAGAAACAAGGCAGATGTCACACACCCAGCACTGGAGATGCTCAGGAACATCCACTCTCTGCTCCACGCCCACCTGCAGCCACATGGTGTCTTGCTGGGCAGGGAGGCCACAGAGGCATCCTGAATCCACTGCACTGAGAGATCCCATGACAAGAAATCAGCTTCCCAGAGCTTTCCATCACCTCCACAGGAGGCAGCAGGACTTGCCAGGGCTCTGTCCCAGCAAGGAGGCTGCCTGCTGCTTTGTTTCCTCAGTAGCTGGGGAAACAGAGCTTGGAGGCTGACCACCCCTTCTCATCCTGCTGAAATCAACCCAGCAAGGCCTTCCACGTGGTCATTCTGCTCAACACTACATACTTTCAAAGGGTGTAGAAAATCCATGTTCCATTGTACTGGGAACAGAATTGCTTAATGGTGACTTAACTTTCTGGCCAGGTGAATCAAACTGGGAAAGCAAAAGCTGCTGTATTAGCCTGAGTTAATCTCACGTTCAGCCAGGAGGGATTTTGACTAAGTTGTTTTGATAAGTGACCCACTTACCTGGGGATCCAGATGAGGTCCTTTACAGAAAGGATCTTGACTGCTTGGAGATGCTCCGTGCTGTCACCTGCAGGCAAAGCATCGTGATCCAGGGAAGCCTTCAGCTCGTGGAATTTTTCAGACTCGTCAAAATCCGTGGAGAAGGGTGCACTGGAAGAGCTCATGGGCGAGCTGGGCAGGCTGGAGGGGCAGCGAGTTAGCCTGTTGGGAGGCGAGGAGGAGTAGGAAGACACAGAGCAGTAATCTGTGAGCGAGTCCTGGTGGTTGAGGATCTGGGTGCCCACATCTGGGCTGTACATGATGCTCATGTCCCCTGAGGGGCTCTCCATGGCCCCGTGGCCGATGGGGGCTGTGGCTGGGATGGCTGCCGAGGGCTGCTGGATGGTGAACATGTCCCTGAGGGGGCTGCAGTCCCCGCAGAAGTAGCGAGCACACAGCTGGTAGCTGCTGGCATGGTACATCACCAGGAAGTTGCTTTTATCGTCCAGACACCACACCACCTCCTCGCCGTGGCACTCGGAGTTGCAGGCGATGGATGTGATGGTGGAGGGGGGGCTGAAGGGCTCCAGCCTCCTGCTGATGTCCATGCAGGAGCAGTCAATGATGAGGATTCCAGGGCCATTGCTGTACCACACCTCAGCCCCGCTGTTGGTGACCTCCATGGCCCTCACTGGGTAAGGGTTCTGCCGCGCGTCGTCGTCGGAGATGTTGAATTTGGACCTGTTTGCTGTGTGGGAGCACAGGTAGGAGCAGTTGTCCCCTGGCAGGCCCTGGGACACTGAAAACACGGCTACAAGTCCATCTGACAAGCCAGCCAGCACCACATATGAGTTCTGCAAGAAAGAGAGAATTTCATAGAATTATAGAATGGTTGGGTTGGAAGGAACGTAAGAGCTCATCTCATTCCATCCCCCTGCCACGGGCAGGGACACCTTTCATTAGACCAGGCTGCTCCAAGCCCCATCCAACCTGGCATTGAACACTTCCAGGGATGGGGAGTCCACAACCTCTCTCTAACACAGCCTCACCACTCTTATAGTAAAGAATTTTTTCCTATTTCTTCATTTCTCTGCAACACAAGAGCTTTCAATCCCAGAGGCTCTGTCTGCCTCTCACATTCTGCAAGAACACCAGTAACTTACCCCAGAACAGTGGAAACACCAACATAAAAAAAAGTCATTCCCTAGAAGCTGCTGCAGACTCCTCTCACCCAGTATTACCTCTCTCTTTACTGGCAAGGGCGGACAGACAGACCTGGCAGCCTGCCCTGGAGGTTAACAAATTCAAGCTGGAGTATGTTCAGAAACAGCCATCCTGATCCCAGCAATCCAGCTGGAGAAACCCAAATCACTTCCAAAAAGGAGGAAAGCTATTGCTATCAGTGCAGGTAGGAGAGGAATGGAAGAAATGCAGTAAAAATGGAAAGAGGGAGCCAATGCTCCTGCCAATGAGCATCCAGTGACTACTCCACATCCAGTCTGCTGCTGTGAGAGCACTGCTCCTCCCAGGGATGTGCTCTGGGTCTGGGATCCCTGGCAGCTCAGAGATCCCAGTGGCACAGAAGCAGCAGCAGTTCAGCCAAGCACCTGCCAAGTGCCATGAACAATTCTGCAGGTTGGTAAAAACCTGCCCCTAAAGGTACAGATGTGCTGGACATATCTCCAGCTCCATGGCCATGGATCCCTCACGTCCCACAGGCAGGAGCTGCTGAGAAGGCCACAACTTCAGTGACTCCTCCAGCTCATCCCAGCGGGCAAAATGCTGTTCAACAGACAGGGAAATGGATCCCTTGGGAACAGAACTCCCCGTGACCTTGGGTCTGTACCAGGAACTCCCCCATCTGTGAAGCAGATAAAACAATACTTACCTCAAAGGCCTTTCTATTTCCTCCCTGTGGAGCAATAAATCCTAAAAAAAGACCATTTTACCCAGGACTTTTTGCTGTTGTTGCAGTCTGCCTGGACTAAGCACAGCAAACCAAACAGAGCCAGACAGAACACCATGAGCTGACACAACCTCACCCCTCCTCAGCCTCTCCACAGTGGAAAGCCTTGCCTTTGGCATGCCCAGGATGCCAGTGAGATGGGCTGAGGGCTTAGAGTCACCCTTTGCTGCTCAGAAATTGATCCCTGTGCCGTTGCAGGGATCTTGGCTCTGCCAGGCCTGGATGAGAGTTCCCAGGCTGTTTAAACCCACAGAAAAATCAGAATCTTGACTTGCCCCAGCTATTGAGGGGAGGGTAGAGCAGGGTAAGTGTTTTTTAATTGACAGCTCTGCTTGCAAGGCTCACTGAGAGCCCTGGACAAAGAGATGCTCTCTGCACACCAAGTATGAGTAAAACCACGAGAGTGCCGAGCCTGTATGACTAATCCAAATCACAGCAGAATTTTACTGTAATGGGAAAAACTAGGAAAGCAAGTGGAAAGTTGTGAAACGGGGCTTGGACTAACTCAGTCCAGTCCCAATTCTCTAACCACTAATTAAACAAAAACCCCAACGACCTGCAGTGCTCAGTGCCATGTCCCTGCTGCCATGTGGATCTGGTGCAAAGGCTCCTGGAAGTGGCTTTGCCAAGGAGTTGCATCAGTAGGTTGGATCATGGCACAATGCTTTGCACAAGCTGGGTTTTGGGTTACCTTTTCTTTGGAAGGGAATTCAGTTATTTAAAACTGAATAAAACAAAGCAGAATAGCCCACATTTCTCTGGTGAAAAATGGTCCAACATTTTCAGTCCAAAGGACCCTGCACAAGAGGCATTTCTTACTAAAAATGGAAAATTTAAATTGGAACAGGAACATCAGATATTAACTGTAATGTGGGTATGTCAATCTGAACTGCTCCCAGCGTGACACAGCACACAATTAAATCTTCAGAGATTATAATTTTGTCTCATTTAATTTGAAAACGCTGAATTACCCAAGCATAGTCTTCATAAAAATTACTTTGAATTCCTTGATTAGTGTCAGCTACTACAAAACAGAATGCCTATTCCCTTTTGGGTTCCACAGGCCAAATTTCCCTGGCACTGAACAGTGGGCACTGTAACCAGGCAGAGGTGGGTCAGTGAACCCTCCTGGTGTAGCCAGCAATACCAGTGCCAAATCCTGGCCTGTCTGGGATGGCACAATGGTGGAAGCAAATTGGGAAGGTATTTTTTCCATTGGGGCATTTATTATTCCCTGCCTTGGCTACCAGGACCTGTTTCTATCCAGCCATTGTTGTTATCTCTCAGAGAGATAAGAAACAAGGAGCAGGAATTCAAATGCTGAGAAATGCCCTCATCCTGCCACCCCTCACAGGACTGAGCTGAGGGAGAGACCAATTCCACAGGAGACCATGTCAAAAATCACCTCCCCACAGGTGCCACCAACTTGCCAGATTTTATTCAGTGCCGTTGAGGCAAAACTCTCCCAGTCAGGCTATTCCAGCAGTGACCAAAGGCAGGCAGGGCTGCAGCCTCCAGAAACCTTAAGTAACTTTCTCAGAATTCATTTTCAACATTTGGGCTCCACGAAGAGCCAACAAAAACACACAGCAACAAAAGTGCATTTGAAGGCTGAGTGCTGCCAGCAGCCCCACGGTGCCAGGAGGAAGGCCCTGCAGTGGGGCCGTGCCGGGGTGGGATGTGCAGGGATGAGCAGCTCCAGACGTCCTGTCCTGCTGCACAGCCCAGGAGAAATGGCAAAAAATGCTACAGCAGGGCCTGGTCACCTCCTCCTCTCGTCCCTGCAGGGTCTGGCACTGCTGCCTGCAGCCTTTAAATGCAGCTTTTGTTTCCAAGAGTTCCAGGTTTCTGCGAGAAGCTGAAGATTTGCACCCATTCAGGTTTCTCTCTCCCTCCACGTGTCTGTGTAAGAATGCTACAAACCATGGCAGAATGTGTCTTGGTTTGCCCTTTTTAACCTGCTCACTTGCTATGTTTTTTTTTTCTTCTGGAAATTGTATTGTTTACCAAAAAGAATGATACTGGTGACAAAAAGCATGCAACAAAAATCTTAAATTGTACAAGACTTTTCCTTGGCGAGTGAGTTTCAGATTCTGGGCCCCTCTCGGCTGCTTTCAAATTTCCATGATGCTTCCTTTGGATGAGAAACCAAGTTTTGGAAACTATTTCTTTTGGATCAGCCTTCCCAAGGCAGTCGTAAAGAATTCCCCTTCCCAGCAACATCCCTCGGCAATTCTCTGACTAAAAGTTACCTCACATCTCACCAGCTAAAGGCTTTCTTCCCAGGGAAATGCAATTCCCTTCTCCACTGGACAACAATGATTGTGATAACTCTGACAGAGCTTACTGGCCATGCAGTGAGTGTGACAAGTGTAAGCTTTCCATTTAGTTTTTTTGGAAAAACTGGCTGGTTTAGTTCTTTGCCAGCCTGGTCTGCACATCCCCAGGGCTGCTGCTCTGGCCATTTCACTGCCAAACTCATTCATAGAAAGGAGAGAGGAAAAAGTAAGTCCAATAAACTAAGAAGGAGTGAGCTGAAGGGATGTGGATTTCTGGAAGGCTGGGTAGGGTTGGGGGAGGAAGGGAGGTGTCTAGACTCAATATTGCTATTGTAGGGCCTGGCATTATTTATGACATTTTCTAGGCAAGCCACAAACTGGAAATAGAAACCAGGAGACATAAAGCCACTCGTAACCCCTGAGGAATGGCTTTGCAAGCTGTGTGACAGTGGAAAAGCTGAAAGCAAAAGACTCCTTCGACTGTCCTGGACAGAACCTCAGGCAGCATGAAAAAGAAATTTGCCCTACACATCAGAAATGTAACTCCACGGAGGAGAAACGCTGCAGGTCTGGGAGCCAAAGAAAGCCAAGAGATGCAAAGAAATCCAGCCCTGTGCCAACTTTACATCGATGCCCTACTTTAGTCCTACCATGTTTGGAAGTGCAGCAGCACACCTTACACAAACCATCTGCCTCGGGTGCAGTCCATGCAGCAATCCCAGCAAATGAGCCAGAAATGGACAATGGCTCAGGACTGGCCTGTGGTATAAAGCAGCAGCTCTGAGAGCTGCTCTGTGCTGAGCTCTCAGACACATCCCAGTCTGCTGGCATTTGCAAAGACTACACAGCTACCAGTAATGTTGGAACATAATTACATGTTTTCACTTGAGGTGGCTGTAAGCAAACCGGAGGTAATTTAGCTCGAAAACAGTTTTTATACATCTCCCAAGACTTGCCCGCAATAGGCACTCAGGTCAGATTTCTCCTGCCAGAAACGGGATGTTGGCAATTCCAGGACTAGGCAGATAACATATAACTTGTTTTAATGCCCATAAGAGTAATTATCCATGTTACCCATACGAGCATTACCCAAAACAGCTGTATTATCTAAGTGTTCTCATTCAAAACCAAAACAGGAGTGTGGCTGAGCCCAGATAACATTTAAGGATGACTGTGCACACAAATGACAGCACACATCCCAGGAAAACAGTGGGCACAAGAGGCAGGATGTATCCACATCCTCCATTAGCACTTAACAAATCTCTATTCTAATTATTGTTTCATGTCTTCTCTACTTTGCTTGATCAGCCTAAGCCTTGTGTTCCAGTGATGTGGAAACACAGCTGGAAAACCTCCTTGCCCAGCAATTTGATCTGTTTTGACTATTTTCCCAGCAGGCTTGGAAGTGCCAGCTTTGGTCCCCTGACTGGTTCTTGCCCACACCTCTGTCCTCTGGCAGAGGCACAAAGCCCTGGAAACCTTCTCCCCACAGTGCCAAAATGTTCCTGGGCATTGCAGAGTCCTTCAGCACCAGCTGAGTGCGGCAGCCTGGCCCAGCAGCAGTCTCCCTAGTGTCCCTTTCCCTTTGGGCTGTTCCTTACCCTTTTGACAATAGGCATCACCAGGAAGCAGCTCACAGTGGCAGGAGTGTCCAAACCCTTCAGTGGAGTCTTTAAGGGACACATGCCCTGCAATCCATACACAGAAATCTTCTGGTCCTGTGAAAGAGCACATAAAATTCTATAAATGCTGATCACCTTCCTACTTTTCATATTATGATACC
Source organism: Lichenostomus cassidix (assembly GCF_008360975.1). NCBI lineage: Eukaryota > Metazoa > Chordata > Aves > Passeriformes > Meliphagidae > Lichenostomus > Lichenostomus cassidix. The sequence goes on from NC_139491.1 coordinate 2,830,563, forward strand.
TGAGCAAGATCTAATTAGTTCCAAAAGTAGTTTTTATTTGCATTTTTTTGATACCCAAAGTCTGAATTTCGGTTTTCCTCGGAGAGCCTTTGGCATGTGGGTAGAAAGCAAGTGCTGCCTTCCCCAGAATGAGCTGTGGGCAAGACATGCATTATCCAAAATGCACCAAAAATCACCACTACAGGTGAATCACCACCACATCCAAAGGCAGCATTTGACAACTTTGAATGCAAAAATCCCAAACAATAATTGAAGCATGCTGTATGTTATTTTACATTAATCTGCCAATTCAAAGAAAGCTGGTATTACTTTTTATGTGGAATTACACCTCCTAAATCTACTAGATTGACCAAGGGCACCCAGTTTGGGAACAGGTAACACATTTCATTCTGATACAAAAGGTGGAAATACAATGCTTTAAGATTTTTGGATTTCAATTTTTTAAAATACTTACTGTTATTTAAAAAAAAGAAAAAAAGGAATATTTGAGCTTGGCCTCTTTTTGAAAACAGAAAAAGTATCTTATTTTCCTATGGGGGAAAAAAAAAATCTACATTCACAACATTCACAGCATCCATGCCAGGGCAAAGTGAAATAGCCAACACAAATTATTTATTCAGCAAGTGTGGCCTTTCTTTCCCCACCCCAAAATACTGAACTTCAGGTACATTTAATTTTTTTGGCTGTTTTTTCTCTGTTTTGTGTGAAATGATGGTGTCAGAACTGGCTGACACTTAACACAGCCCTTTTTGATGGGTGGACAGGGGCCCTGGGGAATAAATCAGCCATGCTCCCTCACTCTTATCTTTTTAGCTGCAATTTTCCATGGTGAACACAAACCTTGGGTACCTATTTCCCACCAACCCTCAAATCCCTCAGGCCTCTTTCAAAGCCCCACCCTTAAATGCATGTTTTCTGTCACTGCCTCCCTCTATCGCTCACAGATAAGGACATTTCCCAGACCAACCCTGGGTACAGATTGCTCCAATCCTGAGAATTTCCCCTCAGGAGGCTGAGGTTCCCACGATGGCTCTGAGCTCCAGGAGGCACAGTCTGGATCCATGTGTCAGGTAGAAACAAAACACCTGGAGACAGCAGATGCTGCTCACCTGAGCCCATTGTCTCACAGGCTCTTGGCTTTACTAATTTATCAGGCTCTTTCTAATTGTGTCTCCCCTAACGAGGCTCCTCTCGAGGGGACACTGAGGCACAGGCAATGCTCACCTCTGTGGCTGCCCACAGGGCATTCTGGAATTTGAGTTGGCAGCACAGCTTCATTCCTGGGCAGCTCATCCTCTGCACTTCCAGGACTCCCTTCTCCAGGTTCACCACCGTGTAGTTCCTGAAAGGAGCAAATCATGATTTCCTGCAGCCAACATTCCACCTGCACAGGGCTGAGGGCCTTGTGGCACTTGTGGCCAAGCTGTAACACAGCTGTCCAGATGTGGATGATGCTGCAAGGATCTAAACCCCTCCAAACTGTCAATTCCCCATTGCAGAGGAAGAGAAGGACAGATGTGACACAGCTCTTCCTCAGGGGCAGATGTGCAATTGCTTCTGTGAAGATTTACGCTTAGCTCTCTGACTTTGCACAGGGTTGGGAGGATGAATGTGGTCTGTTTCTGTGGCTGAGCTGTGAGACAAACAGCTCCAGCTGAACAGCAGTAATTAATAGCTGGGAAGTTTCAGCCCATCTTGCCCATTAGGTTCTCAAGAGAATATCTGCTCTCCAAGTTCACTGCCTCACCATTATCTGGCTTCTTTATTATTCCAGAACATAAACAGAAGAGCATGGTTCTACAGAGCAAAGATCTGTAACCTAATAAAATTATTTATAAATATGACTAATTAATAGTTTTTTGCAGCTAAAAGGATTTTGTTTGTTCTGGCAAATTTATTAGGTTTGGATGTTTGAACAATAACTGGATGTTCACAACCACATCTGCAAGTCCCAGATGTTTTACCAACTGTGGGACAAGCAATTACACATCCTGGAATCTGTCACACGTAAGTAACTTGTCATTCAGCACTCTCCAGCAAGTGGATTGTCCAGTCAGGAAGCAGATTCACTGAGATATATTGCTGTGAATATTTGGACAACATCCATGTATTCAAAATACATCTGTGAGCAGCCTGTGCTTCACCAGTTCAGCAGGAATAGTTACACTGCCTGCTCTGAACAACTGACCAGGCACCACAAATGGAAAAACAAATAGCTCAGGAACAAATCACGTGCCTCTCCCATTAGCTTAATGGTTGCAAAATAATGAACACATTAATATAAAATTCAGATCAGTTTGTAAGCGTTTCCAAATAACACTGAGGCTATAAAAATCAATAGCATCCATAAAAATGAACCTAACTAGCCACAGGTCACATGTGGCTGAGCAAAATGCCATCACCTCAGTCACAATCTAATAACATTTTAAGCACATGCCTTCAGTGCAGAGCACATTTTACTGGCAGTGCACACTTGGATGCACACACAGCTCCAGGCATGTGGTTAACTCCCGATGATTGCAATAGGATTTAAGCATGTGCTTAATTGCTTTTCAGAACAGAGATGGAACTGCAGCCTCAATTAGGAAAGGTTTAGTGTTAAATGGCCTCATTAGGAAAGGCAGAACACGTCTGTTCTCATGTGCAAATGCTTCATCCTGTGTGTGTGAATCATTACACTGCCCTAATCTTCTCCTCATATTAACTGAAGCAGAGTTAAGCTCATTAAATATCCTTTATAAAGCAACCACTGTTCCCAATTAAAAGAGTTTGGGAAAACAGTGTTCACCGTATTGCTGGCATTCATCCAAGTTCACTTTCACCTTCTTTACCTCCCTGTCAGAGGCAGAAGCGAAGATGCTGAGGGATTTGTTACTTAAAAGGAAAAAGATAAAAAACTCAAATTGCTAATAAGAGCCATCTCACCTGGTGTCCTCCTTCCCATCCCAGAACACCACCGTGTACTCCTGCCCGGGGGAGCAGAAGAAGGAAGACTGCTTCCCACAGGACAGCAGGTACATAAACGTGGCAAAGGTAGGATCTTTCATCTGCCCCACCACAGAAATGGCCAGGGGACGCTGAGAGGGAAGGAAAAGAGAAAGACATGTCACACAGGATGAAACAGGAGAACCACAATAAATATGAGGTTCAACAAGGCCAAATCCAAGGTCCTGCCCCTGGATCAGAGCAATCCCAAGCACAAGCACAGGCTGGGGGTCCCTGCCCGTGGAACTGGGTGATATTTAAGGTTCCTTCCAACCCAAACCATTCTCTGGTTCTATGATTATTTATTAAAGCTTGGTCTGTCATTCCCTTACACGTTTTACTCATTAATTTCTTCAGGCTTACGAATTTTGGAAGCTGACCCATTGCATGACAGTGTGTAGCTGTTTGAGAGTCAGACTGACCTTTGTTTGAAGGACAGCAGCTCTAAAACACCAATTGAAATTAATGAAAAACATAATGCAGCATAATACTTTTCTTGTACTTTGAAGCTTTTTCTTCCTCATACCTCCTTTCATAATCTCAGGGATTTTGAAGTCTTTGTAGTTGCACTCACAGCATGACACTGGAGCTGTTTCTAGAAATTATGGGTAATGTCTTGCCCTGGTGAAATCAGCAGCCTAAGTGCCATCGACATCCAGGGACCTTCAAGTCACCACAGATGTGTAAGGCCACAAATCTGTCATCATTTCATTCATAAAACTCTCATTTAAGTCAACAGAAATTCCGGGCCAAATCAGCAGGAGGGGTAAATGGGCAATGGAGCTGTTGTGCTGTACCAGGAGCAAGCTCAGCCCTCCAGCAGGAGGAGGGCAGCCAGATCAGAGAACAGAGGTCAGGAGGGTGGGTTTGTACCTTTTCTGGTTTTGTGTCCCAACACTCCATCATGAGTGCCTGCATCCTGTAGAGCTGCACCTCCTCGGGCTGCCCAAGCACAGGACGGATCCCCTTGGACAGTTTCTTTGCAATCTGGAGCTGGTGGTGCCCCAGCACAGGCCTCTGGCCAGACAGCAGCTCATACAGGACCATACCATAGGAGAACATATCCACCTGGAGCCACAAACAGAGGGAAAAATCAGGGCAAGGCTCTGTGGGTGGGCGGAGAGGAGAGCAGGAAGGCCCCAGCGAGGAAGGTAGCACTACCCCAGGCATGGCTAAGGGAATGGAGCCATGGAATGGCTCACTGCTGTCCCCAGGGACACTCCCCAGTCACCTTCTCATCGTAGACAATGCGGGGTCGGATCTCAGGGGCTTGATAGCCCGGGGTGCCCTCCACGCCCAGCGCGCCCTCGTGGAACGACTGCCGCGAGATGCCGTAGTCAGACAGCTTGATGTTGATGTGCTCCCTGACGTCCAGGGACCACACCAGGATATTGTCAGACTTGAGGTCACAGAAGATGATGTTCTTCTTGTGCAGGTAGGCCAGTCCAGTGGCGATCTGGTAGGCTATTTTGTGTGTCAGCATGTGTCCCAGCGGCACGAAGGAGGACCCTGGCACAAAGGAACAGCCCTTCTCCAGCTCTTGTAATTGCCATAGTTGCTTCTTCTTCCCCCTCTCTCCTTCTCTTTTTAACTCCAGAGCAATAACTGACAACCTTTTAAAACATCACTCAACGCCATCATTTGAAATGACACTGTTTATGTTACTATATGTGTCTGACAGTCCTGTTAGATTCTTTTTTTAAACCCTTTCACTTCTAGGCCGCTAAATCTTCTGGTGAAAATTAGTGTTTGATTTAAAGTTGACATAAAGCCAAGGTGCCAAGAGGGTCAGATGGCCTCAACTTATCTTGGAATTAGTGTCATTCATTTGACAATGACAGCAATACAGATAATTATGAGATAATTTAGAGTACCAGACACCCATCTGCAGAGCCAAAACCACAGCACCATCCATGCAGCACTGAAGAGAGATGCACTCTGATGATATTAATTTGCAGAGAAATTGAAAATCCAGATCTCCAAAGCAGTTTTGAGAATCCCGAGCATCAATTTTTACTAGCTTCCCAAAAGCACAGTTTAAGAACAATTCCATCCCTCCCACTTCCCTTAGTCTGGAAAAAAAATCCTCTCCAGTAAATCAAACAGTAATTTTAACATTACTGACCATTTGTCTGGAGGAGAGGAGAGGAGAGGAGAGGAGAGGAGAGGAGAGGAGAGGAGAGGAGAGGAGAGGAGAGGAGAGGAGAGGAGAGGAGAGCCTGGCTTTACCTTTGGAGTTCTCAGACAGGACGGTGGTGAGGCTGCCCAGCGGGGCGAGCTCGAGGGCGAAGCAGAGTGGGTGGATGCTGATGCCAATGAGGGACACAATGCAGGGGTGCTGCAGGGAGTGCAGCATGCTGGCTTCCTGACGGAACTCTGAGAAGTTCTTCATGGCATCCATGGCTCGCAGGTGCTTCAGCATGGTGTCTGCAAAGACACACAATGCCCTTCTCAGAAAATGAGGCACAAACTCTCTGGGAGGTGATCCCTGAGCTGCAGGAGGAAGGCAGCTGGGGGGATCATGCCAACAGCAAGGCTTTGAGTTGAATCCTTCTGTTGATGCATGAGCCACTAACAGCCACTGGCTATAAGCAGGATATTTCTGGTGCCTCAGGAAGCAAGAGCTCCCTTGGTCCTTAAACACCAGGCTCGGGTGTCTGGCACATGCTGTTCTCACATAGCCCCTGGATGACTTTGGAAAACTCGTGCTGTGCTTCTCCAGCAGGGACTCTGTTGATGGCACACTGCAGACCCTTTACTGGAAGGGATCTTCCCTACAGTTTTCCAGCTCCCCTGCCAGAAGAGAGACCCATCACGATAATGGTTCTGCTGCCACAGCACACCACAGGCTGCTCAGGCAGAGCAGCTCTTCGCAAAGGTTATTTGTCACTGAGACAGCAGCTGGCCTCCTCCACAGCTCAGGGGCTCACTGCATCCTTCCCTGACAAAAATGAGGAATGTGAGGCACTTTTCCCTTTCCTTTGTCCATGGACTGAGGCTCTGTTGGAAACCTGGACTCCACAGGAGAGCCTGTCCCTGCCTGGCTCAGGCCAGAAGGGTTCCCAGTTTGCTTTGTCTAGCTGCTGGCACAGATGGGGTAAAACACTAATTCAGAGGGGGAGACCCACAAGTCCTTAGGGCAAAGCCAAGCAAATCCACACTTCTCATGGCCAAATAGCTTGGGAACAGGAGTGGAAATCTTGCCTCTGTTCCCAATCAAGGGCTCTGCTTTGGCCCCCTATGAATCCACCCACTGATCTGCAGGAGAGAAGCTTCCTGCAGTGCCAGTGACCTTCATCACTACAAGTGCTCGTGAAGGACTCTCAGACACATCCTCCTCCTCCCCTAAAACCCGTCAGTTCTGCTATCTATTTCCATGCTGTATTTAAACAGGTGCTGCCAGCACTTTGCAGAGCAAAGGCTCTTTGGTCTTAGCTTGGGATCCCAGATTGCAGGAGCCAATTCCTGACACCAAATCTGTGCACTGTACCTGCAGCTGAAGTGGGAGAACCCTTGCATTTTTTAATCTGAAATCTCTTCACAGCCACTGGTTTTCCTTGGTATCGTGCCCGATATATAACAGTTCCACTTCCACCCTGGCCAAGAACGTTGTTTTCATTTTCACTGCATTCCAGTTTGCTATTTTCCAGGAACAGCCTGCCAAATAGAAATTGAGGGGTTTTAATTAAAGTTTCAAAGACGTTGTAAATTCATGTTTTTAATGCGATTTCCATTTTCACAAATGCTTAATGGGTTCTTGTCTTATCTACCAAGAGGACTGGATCCCCTGAACTACCTTGGTCATCTCAGTGCACTCTATGCTGGCTCATGTTGTGCAACAGATTTCTCACAGAAAAAAGTAATTTGAGCAGAGAAGCTAAAAATGCTCTTTACTAATTTATCCCACAAGAATCAAACAGATCTGGAAAGCACATAAGCTCCTTTTCCAAGCAGATGACACAGGTACTGATACTGGTATCATTTATCTGTATTAATGATTTTTTTTGCTTTACCTCCTGTTCCTCTTTTTTCCACTGAGACAGGACAGGATGTTTATGAACAGCCCCACACTCTGAAACCTGATTATTCAAATCAGCTTAGTGTTTCCAGGCTGCAATTCATCATTTCCCCACTCTCCCAGAGACTACTTTTACAGCTGTTCACACTTCAAACATCTCCACTCGCCTTGCACCCATCAAATAAATCTGCAGGAGATAACAGAGTGAGGAGGGCTGGTGGTGGAGCTGATGGGGTGTTTGCCCAGAAAAATGACCCCAACAAAGCAACAGGGGTCAGTGGGAGCACAGAGAGCTCTGACAGCAGCCACCAATTTGGCCTGGAGGTCTCATGATCCTGCATTGGGCACTCAAAGGTCTGAGAGAGAATGAGCCAAGGGGGACATTGCTCTCCTGTCCTGCTTGCTCTCAGATCTCTTGCTCTGCACACCAAGTAATAAGGGGTGTAAGACTGAGCCCATCTGGGAATGCAGTTAAGCAGCTTAAAGATTTGGCAGTGCTGCTATGGGTAAGGAAGAGCTCCTGCAGCTGTCCAGGGCTGCCACATACCCAACACATCCAGCAGCTCTCAGCAGAGAAGGAGCCCCAGCTCAGTGTGAATCCTCCTGTGGTGTCCATAAACTCACTCACCTACAGGCTCTTGCAAAACTAAGGCCATTTCAGTGCCAATCCTGTGACGCAGCAGCATTTCCTTTTGGTTTTGTCACATTAAAATCTCCTTTTGTGGGATCTCAGAAAGACTCCAGCTACAGAAAGTTCTGGCCAGAGTTCTGGGCAATGCAGGACAGCTGTGGCTTTAAAAAGGGACTTTCACGTTGCACCACAGTGATCTCAAAGGACCCCTGGTGTGATGACTCGGTCAGCACACAGCTATTGTCTTAGCAAGTTGCTGAACACCAGGAGTGCAGCTCAGGTTGAATTGCCAGGACTGAGAGCAGATGGATTTGTTTCCTGTGGTCAGTATGTCCTGCTAGCAGAGGCAACTTATGAAAAGAGCCCAACCAAACCTCACAGATACAATGAAACTCAATCAAAGGCTACCACACATTACCTGGCAGGGAAATCAGTCATGAAAAGCTCTGGGACCAGCTCCTGGAGAGACACAGGGATGTCAGGGTGGTTAGGACAGGTGATGTAGTCCAGTTCAATGGCAGTCAGGACACAATCCTCCATGTTGAAGTACTGCACATCCTCTGCCCTCTCACCACCCTCGCCCTGCTCTGGCCTGGCAGCTGCACAGATGTGGCAGGGCACATACTGCTCCATCAGCAACGTGCCATCACTCTCCGTGGCTGTGAGGGCTTCAAAGAGAGCAAACAAACAGGAAAATATGTCATTCACACCAGCTGAGAAGGAAAAACAGCTCTGAGTGCATTCCAACGTCTGCAGGCACGAGTGAGATCCACTGGCTGGAAATGGTCACTCTAACGACAGCAGCAGTTTGCTGCAGGGCACTGACTGGAAGAGAAAATAGCTTTTTGCAAAGTGCACAGGGACAGCACTGGGGAGACAGGGCTGTGGATATAACCCACCCAACACCTACCCTGCTTTGGTCACAGGTAATGCACAGGCTTGAGAGGAAAATGGACTCAGGACTAGCAAAAATCAGAAGTGTGTCAATAAAGCATTGGAGAGACCCTTCTACTTGCTGGGTGTCTCTATCTGTTTCCAGACTGCAAGTTGCCAGGGGGTTCAGGTGGAAATGGGAGAAGCTGGAAGGCACAGCAGCCTGAGCTCAGGCTGAGCATTCACCTGTAGCACCCAAGCTGGGAACACAGCTCCTGTGGGTTCCCTCATGGGCAACATTTTCAGCCTCTCCAGGGGAAATGTGGATTCTACCACGACTGAGCCTTTGGGAGGTTCACACCTCTCCCATAACTACAGAGGGATTTTGTGGTGACAGACTCTGTTAAATGCCCACAATTAGTCAGGGTGAACACAGGCTACAGCCTTTGAAGTTGTGACTCTTCTCAAGCTTCACTGATTAACTTCAGCATTATTTTAATCCAAAGGCAAATAAAACGTTCTTTTATCTTCAGAACATGTAGAACGTGAGTATGTGAGAGTGCACCACAGCTTCCCTCACAGAGCCTCCAATTAAGAGACTTTGGCACTGTTTTCCAGACCAGGGTAGGACGACAAAGAACACTTCAGATTTTGTTTTGGTTTCAAACGAAGTGTATTGGGGTTGCAAAGAGCCTGCTGGGTAACAGCAGGATCTGTGCTGAGCACAGGAAAAACAGCTGCAGGAGTCAAGGAAGTTACCTTGGCACAGAGTCCTTGGTACCATATTCACTCATGCCTCTCACATCAGAATTTTATAACTCATAGACTATTAGAAATGATGGGTAAATTCTCATCCCAGCTGATGCCAAAATGAGTTCAAGGGGCAGCAGCAAGCAGTTTGGGCCAAATCCTGCCCCTGCTACGAGCATTGGAAGAGTCTCTTGAACTCCTACAGGTCCTGTTTGAACTGTAATGTTTCACCTGTGCTGCTGTGACAGACAGACTGCAAGACACAATGTCTAGACCAAAGGGCGTTGGCATCTAATCTTGATCTGTCTGCAGGTTTGTTAGCTTTTATCAAATGTTATTGGCTTGAGACTGTCAGAGCCTGAGGGGTCTTCAATTAACACACAATATTGTGCACCTGGAGAGCTCTGTCAAAGAACCCTCTGTTTAAAAGACAACACTGCAGAGAAAATTACAGTCGTTCTCTTACCAGGGAACCACTGGTCTATCAAAGAGTTGACATGATCCGTGATGAATGCCATGGCTGAAAAGTCTCTCACTTCTGACTGGGAAATTATTTTAATTCCACCACTTTTTTTCTTTTTCCAGTTCACATCAGAAGACTCGACACTGTGTAAGAAAGCCAAAAGACAGACCTGTGAAGCTTTTCTGAAGTATCAGTGTCAACAAACTTTCTTTCTGGCAGGAAACCTGAGTTATGTAATAACACATAGTTCATGAGTCATCAAAATAGAAAGCAAATCTAGCTTCGAGGGTGATTTTCAACTCAGCCTGTTCTGCAAATGCCTTTCAGAAGAGAATTCTTGCACAGAAATGCCAGTTACTCACAATGGGTAAATGCTGTAGAAGGTCAGACCTATGGAAAACTGTGGCCTAAGTGAGCTGAGTATGATGGAGAGTTTTGACAGAAATGCCTGATACAGAATGATGGGAGTTGTAAAATCGGTGATAAAATTCCAGTGGAATAATAACACTTCCAAAACTGTTAGGAAAAGTTTATGGAAATAATTTTTGCACAATTCCCATGAAAGCCTAACTCTCTGAAATACACAGGAGGTAACAGTATGACCACTACCACGGTCCAGAATTTAGGATTCCAGCCTGTGGTTTGCAGTGTCTGGGTTCAAGTCTCTACTGAGCTTGGAAACTCAGGAAAGTCACTGTTTCCTTCTGGTCTCCAACCATGCAGCAGCACCAGTGGTTCCTCCCTGTCTTGCCAGGGATTGAAGGAGCAAAAGTCTTAAGTGTCTGCATTTGTGAAAGTACATGGGCAGGAGGTTTTCCCCAGGCTTGCAGCCAGCAGACGCTCTGCCTTGGCCAGGTTAAGGCACTTGTCCACAGTCCCTGCTGCAGAGAAGCACCTCCATTGACCTGGATTACTGCCATGCAGTGCTGAAGTTTTAGGATTCAGTGGAAAACTCACTGAGGTAAGGAAATCTTTGCATGCAAAAATGCACGATTTTAAGCTGGCAGAGCCCTGCCTCGAATTTTACTTTCTGTTCTCAGGCCTCTTTCAATTAGTGGCTGCACTAACAGATAAGGTTGATACATTCAGACCTGCCAAATAATCAGTTATTCATCATCTTTGTCACCAGCTGTTACCAGATGAGTTATGTCCATTAGAAGAGCCTCCTCTTGTCCTGATGAGTGAGCACACAGCCTGAGCCAGGCCCATCCATCTCCATTCAGCTGATGTGTTTCATACACTCTATTAGTCCCCTGTCACACATGCTGCATTATGAACACAAATTACCTAAGATAGCCTCCATCAAAGGTAACGAACAGACCTTCCTGCCAGTAAACAGTGTGAGTCCTTTTGACTCGGAATGTGCTGCAGCGGTTCCTTTGGGTGCCTGTGAAGCTGTAGATGGTCACCTTTTTGTTTCTTGTCTTAGTGTTCTTCTTGTTTTCAAAAAGCTGAAACAAGCAGAAAAGCATGAGAATCATTAAACTGCTGAGTTTCCTCAAAAGGATGTTTTAATCAAGCAAGAAGGTGATTTCTTTTTTTGGCTTTCACAGGTGCTGTCATACCTTTTCCAGTAAAAGTGACTTGTGCTCGTAAAAAATTTTGCGATGGAATGGAAATACAAGTGGTAAAACTGATTGTTCCACAGTGGAAATCTTTTTTATGCCACTCAAAAAAGAACAATTTCATATCAGTGCACAAAGCTAATTCTATAACTGTGACATTTGCCATATTTATTCTGCATTTGCAAAAGTCTTATAAACCTAAAGTACTAAATGTTCTAGTGAATGATGAAGTCTACCCTCAATGCAGAGAGTTAACTTTTCCACCTGTTTTAGTGGGAGGAAGATGGCTCTTTTCCAAGACACTTCAAACCAGCACTCAGAGCAAAAGGTATTTCTGTTTTAAAACCAAAAAGTTAATCTGCAGGACTGCGCTGTACTCATTGCTCCAACATTTATTTGCCTGCAGACAGGTCTGACGCCTGGCATCCTTTCCACTCCCTTCACAAGGACTGGAGGAAGCCCCTAGGAAAGGTGCTCTAGGATTATGTAGTGCCCAGGAGGATGTAAGCAAGGGGCTGCCAAGACAGCCCATTAAAAGAGGTAAAGTTATTACATGGTTTGAGAAGCCTGGAACACAGAGGAGCTTCCAAAAACAGGTATCATGTTTTCTGTGCTCTGTTCATCACTGACAGTTCAATGGAGAACTGCTAAGAAGATACCAGAGCAGTACTATAAATATTTTGCAGGCATTTATTATGGTTTGAGATAGAAACTGCTGCAAACGTGTCTGCAACATCAAAATTCACTCAGCTCTCAGAACCTTGCAAACACTAATGGCAGTCGTAGCACTTGGACTAACAGGGTGCCTCATTAAGGCAACAGTCCTGTAATTTTCTTCCCATTTAAATCCACAGAGATTCAGATAGCTGGCTTTGGTGGAGCTATTCCAGATCTCCTCTGGCAAAGCTGTGAGGGAGTCTGGCCTGGTGGAGTGGTCATGGACAAGAGCCGCAGGCAGAACTCCAATTACTTGTAATTGGAAGATGCTGGAGGAACTGAGACCTTCCAGGGGATCATGTTATAAAGAGACTGTGAAGAACTCAGGTTTTCTCCCCCAGTGCCAATTTGTTGTTCTCAATGACACCTACCGTAAAAACAGAACCAGATTCTCAGTGCAGAGCCTCGTCTCTCCCTATTTACTCAAACAATGTTACCGAACTCTGTGACTGAGACGAGCAGGATGTGAAGAGACATCCCACTTACACAGAACCACTTGAGCTGTCTGCTTGTGTTTGCAGGCAGACACAGGAACCTACCTGGAGGTCCATCTCTGCCAGGCTAATTAGCATCCGGGCTATGAACCTTTGCCAAAAGCCAACGGGGACAAAACTCATCTTGAAGACCCTCTGGACCGTGTTTGTGGTCTGGTGGCAGAGCCCGTGGATATCTAACGCCGGCTTGGTAGGAAGCAGATGAGGGAGGAGGTAGCTGAAACATGTCAAGTTCAACAGCTCAGATTTTAGCTACAGCTTTTAACAGTGAGTACATTGTTACCAGATAATAGGGCGATTCAGTCTCCAAAGAGATTTTTAATGGCACAGCCTACTGCATATAAAAAAGCTTTTAGACTAAAGCGCTGCAGCAATACATGGAGAAATTAATTTACACTATGGAAGCAAGCAGAGGCAAAACAGACATTACATAATTCAGCCAGGGTTATTGGAAAGGGCTAAAATTGATGTAATGAGCATTTGTGTACTCACAAATTAAATGCATTAAAATATAAGAGTCATTAGAACAGCTGTGATGTCGGGACTCTTTTTTTTTGGTACTACTCTGCCCTGGTAGTAAGCAGGGAATTACAGCTGTGGAACAGGAGGTAAATGCAAAACAACCTCCAGCAGCTCAGGCTCAGTAAGCCCAGAAGGGGGGAGAGGAGGGGGTCGTGGGAGGGAGCAGTGAGGCAGCTCCAGGCTGCAGGGACTGGGCAGCTCTGGCTCAGCCCAGCCCCAGAACAAGAGCACCTCATGGGTCACCAAGACAGGGATTCCTCATTCCTCCTGCTCCATCCTGCAGCTGATGGATCCCTGCCACATCCCTGACAAAACCCTGAAGCAAGAGCTCCCTTTGCCAGGCTGATGCCAGCAGAGAAATCACTTGTCTAGCTCCGATTCCTCTGCAGATTATTAGGTACTTTGCCCAAGTGTGAAGGAGACTTGATGCTATCTGTGCCTGACCAGGCAGCAGCAACAGAGTTATGCTGGTGTAGGGGACCACAATGTCTTCAAATCATTCTCAGATCTCCCAGTAAATCTAGAATATTCATTTGTCCTGATCTTTAGTATTTGGGAAGTTAAACCTCCTGGAACACTAGACCTGTTTTGAAAACCATGAGCTTATGGCTTTCAATACTTGCCAGTAAATCTCTTGTCAGTGATTCTCTTCCATACCAAACACATCCCAGGACGCCTGTACAATCTAAAATGTTATTTGCCTATAAGCAGACACACTGCTGTTTTATCAGTGTTGAGCCTGAGAAAATGTGTTGGCATCTGGGGCTCATTGTTGATGGGCACAACAACAGCAATGAGGCTCGTGGCCAAGAGACCTGACCAAAATAACACTGGCAGGGATGAGACACAACCAGAACTAATGCTGGGTCAGAATCCAGTGCTTTAAAGCCTCTCACGTTTTCTCTCTAGCAGCTGCAGTATTGTGTAAAATCTGAAATATCAGCTCAGAAAAACCAGCCGTCATTAGGCAACAGCTCTCTCCATATGTCACACGTGATGACATATTACATGATCAAATTATCCGTTCCATGAAACATGGTTGGAATGTAGAACTGGCAAAAATTTCAATTATAAATTGCAATAAGAATGGTCACGCTTTTAACAGCGTTTTAAGAAGCAGAACACAGACAAGTTACATGTACCTTGGGCAGAAAAGTAGAGTGCAACAAACTAAAACTTCTTGCTCTATCAAAGTAGTGGATGCATCGTAAGACAGCCAATAAATTTCCCTCAGAACATCCAAGAAAAGGTCTAGGAGTGTAAGAAGGGCCAGTGAGGCCCTTCTGGGCCACAACTATCTAGTGGATTATAACACAGATGGTGATTCGATGCTCTTGAACATCAGCCAATGCAAATTTTGAAAATATGTGAAACATGCCCCCATCCACCCTTTCAGAACAGAATCTGGCAGCTGCTTTCTCTACTGACTGCACAGAAACCCTATCTGGCAATCTAGACAATAATTGCAGCAGCACAGTAACAAATAACTGCTCTGTGTCTGGCTAGTACATTAAATTAATCCAACCTGCTATAGCTACAGCCCGTCAGTGGGAAGAATATTCTGCTAATGTGGCTTGGATCGCTCAGAAAAACATTGGGCAGGCCATGAAAAAGCAGTTTCCTTGTTCCCGAGGCACAGACAATATAATTGCCTCGGAGAAAAATGGCAGATAGTGACAAGGAGTCCAAAAGGCATTTTGGACTAAGCAGAAACATTGCTGCTTTATCTGTGTTAAGCCTGAGAAAATTTGCTGGCATCCGGGACTGGATAAGTGACAGGCATAATGACAGCACAGAGAATGCTGCACTTGTGCTGGCATTCAGAGCTCCCGAGAGGCTCAGGGCGATGCAGCCGCGCTGTCCTGCAAGGGCAAGGAAGTGAAATGCAAATGCCACATCAAAAGTGCAATACAGCTCTGGTCCCACCGCTAGCCCAACAACAGGCTGTCGCCAAGCAGATGGGAGAGAGAAAAATCGCAGGGAACGCTGCCCAGAGGAAAAGGGATCGGGGGGCTGAGGGGAGGAGGACTCATTAACATTTAAAGAGAATGAGGTTTCTTAGAGCATTTCTAGGAAAACTATTGATCAACACCTATTGAGGTTAAAAAAATCAAGTGAATCACGTTGCTGCTAAAGCTACGCTTTCCTGATTTCACCAGGAATAAAATGCCGCTACTTTCAGGGCTGACACAGTTATTGATTGCCTGAAGTTTTCTGCCACACTGAAGTGAGGATCTTTCACTGGAAACAGATGACTCCAGCCCATCTATATTTCAGGCCTGGCAGCCGTGGCCTCACATCCTCCGGCGGCTGCAGCTGCGCCGGCTGGGCCCTTACAGCTTCCACCTGCTCGTGGCCACATCCCCGGCGGTGTCACTGCCCCTCCGGGCTGGTGGCTGAGCCTGTCACCAGCCTCAATGCACCCAGGGGACAAAGACTGCTCTGGGAAAGCTTTCACACGGGCTGGTTTGGGCCAGAGGATGCTCACGCCAGGAAATACAGCCCAAATGGATGGGTGCCTTCCATTGCACTGCTGAACACACTCAGATATTTTCTCAGGGCAAGATCTTTGTCAAGACAACCACTTACAGTGGCAAAGCCTATTAACATCCACTGACTAAATGGCCATTTTTCTCCAGCCTGATTAAGCCTCTCTAATTATCAACATACCTGTTATTGGCCACAGGCAGGGCGATTTCAAACTTGGCCAAGAACTGGAAGTACTGCTCCTCAGTCTGCTCGGTGAATCCTGTCCCAACCAGCAGCATCCTGAGGTCCTCTGCTCTGATCACTCCATTCTTAGCTACAGACTTGGAGCTCTTGATGTTGAAAATCCTCTGCAGACACTCAGAGAGCCAGACAGGGTCAAGGAAGTAGAGGTTCCTCAGGCCGTGGCTCGTGTCTGGGAAGTGCAGTAGTGTCCCTGTTTCTATCAGAAAATTAATTGCTGCAAAAAAATAAAGAATTGGGGATTAGCAGTAGAACAGTATTAGGAAACTACAGTGCAGAAGAGTAAGGCTATGAGGCAGTTTGTGCAGTTTTATGCATTCCAGAGACAGTCAGCATGAAGCCAAGTCAAGAGAGTAACATTTATCTGAGGAGTGCTGCTATCTGACACTCCACTTGTAAAACCCACATCTCACTTCTTCACAGCCAGTATCTCTGTGCCCATGACACCTCCCCTTCACCCTCCTCCTGCCATCCTCACAGGGAAGGGCTCTCTCTGCCTCCTGTGGAGCAAGGCCTCCATAAAGATCACAAGACTGGGGCCCTACAGAGAAGCCAGCCTTGAAACTATGGCAACCCTCACTCTACACAGTGTAGAAACAAGACACAGCCTGTTAAAAAAAATCAGTAGCTTCAGACCATCCTAGAAACTTCCCAGTCCTCTCCCCAAAGTCCCATTACTAATTTCATATATTACCAATTTCCAAAGTGACCTCTACACTGGTGTACTTTGTATTTACTATTCATGGAATATTTCAGTAGGACATACATATTAATTTCCAAGAAATTACTGGTCTGCTCTGACCTACCAGTTTGTAAGTCTTCATAGTCTTTGATGTCATTCCCAGGTGTTTGCTCGATCATCAGCTCTATTTGTCTGTCTGTTAAATACTGCACATCATCATTTTGACTTCTTCTATGCTGTTCTGCAAGGACAGCTTCTTGAAGACTAAGGTAGCTCCTTGGTATCTGCAAGCCACATGAAAAAACCAGCAGGATCAGTATCAGACAGCAAGGGATGAACTGGCTGCCATCTCTCCTTCACAAGGATCTTATAGTGCTGTCTTTTCCCAAAGCCAGATTGCCATCTTATATATCCACATGCCTCCTGCAGCAGCCATAACTCCTAAAGCTCACCTCACAGTCCAAAACCAGGTCCCCCAAAAGCCCTGCTTTGGTAAAGGTCACCAAGAAAGCCCAGTTCTCACCAATCTCCCAGCAAGTTTCTGGGAGCAGATCGAGCTGCCAACATCCTTCATGTTGCAAGTGACGTGAAAAATCAGCTGCCGCAGTCCCTCGAGGCCTTCCAGAGTCTTACACGAGAGCTCACTGCAAAAGTCATGCAAGGGTGAAGGTTATCAAACCTTATCAGCACACTGGCTTCCTTTCCAGGCTCACTTTCTCTTATCACTGACTTTAAATTTCCTGTGGCAGCTGAATGGGAGGAAGGCTGTCAGTGAGTATTTTTAGCTTTGGAGAAAACACGGAGTCGCCTGGAAAAGATGCATTAGGCCACATCTGTATTAGTCCAACCCCTGCTCTGCCTGCTTCACTCCCTGCCCTGCTGTCCCCTGAGCATTCTGAGCTCTGGGACGTCCCTGGCAGCCTGACCAAAGTCATCTCCCTCTGTCCCTCCAGAGCCACACACATCCTGGAAGGGGCTGCGGGCAGGAGGAAAACCCTGTGCCTCAGCAGCCTCTGGAGACAAGTCCAGCTCTCCCTGGCCCAGATCAAAGAGGCAGCATGATGACTACCAGACACCTTTTCCCACCCTCATTCCGGTCCTTGCTCAGCTGGATCCTGCAATCTGGGAATTGATGCTTAGATCCTAAAAGCTGGCTTTCATTATCTCTTTAACAGCTAAAAACCTGCTCTCTTCAACTCCTACTACTTTTAGTCTTTTTGTGGGCTGGATAAGAACAGTTCTATTCCACTTTCCCCAACAAAGGGTC
The DNA here is from genome assembly GCF_008360975.1 of Lichenostomus cassidix. NCBI lineage: Eukaryota > Metazoa > Chordata > Aves > Passeriformes > Meliphagidae > Lichenostomus > Lichenostomus cassidix. The sequence continues at coordinate 2,848,260 of NC_139491.1, forward strand.
TTTCTAACTGATCCTACACATGTTCCCATGGCAGACAGAAAATCGTTCCCTAATGAAATATGTTTTATCTTAAACCTCAGCCCTCAGTGGCACTGGGAAGTGTGCAACTCACTGGGATGCTGAGGACCCTGACCACTGATAGAAGCACCCTGGGTCATCACACAAGGATTTCACATTCCTCCAGCCCCAGTGCTAATACCACATACATTCCAGGTGTATGATGGGGTGTGGAGAGGCACAGGAGGGAGGAGGTATGAAATCAAGCTGAGAAGAAATGGAAGGGGAAAGAAAGGTGAAGAAGAATGTGCAGGATGCCTGTCGGGGTGAAAGAAAGCCTGACACGTGCTGGGATCCTGACAGTCAGGGATCCTGACATACACTGGGATCCTGACACAGTGCCTGTGCCTGCAGAGCAGTGTGTGGGAGGTCGGCTGGTGCCTTTGCCAGGCAGCAGATGGGAAGTGCTGGGGACATCACAGTGTCCTTCCTCACTTGCCAGCTGCCACCTGCTCTTGCCCCAGGCAGAGGCATTTTCACGTTGCCTGGTGCCAGCCTGCTGCAGCCACATTCACCCCTTGGCTTGCAGACACGCTTTGTTCTCAGCTGGAGAAGCCTCCTGTCCCCAAGGGCATTCTCTTGGAGAATTCAAGCACTTGGAGCAGTGTCAAACTGCATAGCCTGAGTGACATCCATCTCCCAGGCAGCACCAGCCCTCTGCTGTGACACCTGGGGATGGTGGCACAGGTTTGGACTGCCAGGGGCTCAGGGGACAGACCCTCTCCTTGCCCACATGAGCTGTGTTCCCACAGCAGGTACCACCCACAGCCTCCCCTCAACAAAGTCCCTGGCACCCCCCTGTGACAGTCACGCTCTGCAGCATTAATTAATCAATCTGCACCTTCTCCCCGTGTGACTAATGTGCCACCATCAAACAGTGAGAAACCTGAGTGAAGGGGGAGCAGTAAACAGGCTGGTCAAGGTCATGACTTTGGAGCTTCCAGCTCTCAGACTCATCATCAGCCTCCTGAGCAACACTGACCTTCTCTCTCATTATAATACATTATCTCAGTCAAAAATAGATGAAATGCAATGCTGACGAGTCTCTAAATTGGTTCCGTTGCCAAGGAGATCAAGTATCTCAAAATTGTTAAAAGTGTCATAAAATAAGAGTGAGTGCCTGAACTTGACAAAGGCACAAGTACTCACTGCAGGTGCTTGAAGGTGATATCTGGGAAGCCAGTGGCTCTGGATCCAGAGGGAGAGCGACACAGAGCCAGGACATAAGCCCTCAGAGTTGCTATCCTCTCCACACGGAATTTCGTTTCGATCAAATCAAGGTGTGTTCCTACCACCAACACCACTGAATTAGGAGCCTTGGCCTGCAAGAGGAAGCACTGGCAATGATCTCATACAGATTACATCAGTGAGGACATGTGAAAAGCATAATATTTAAGAGGAGGGAGTCATGTACATTAATAAAATGGAATATATATGTGTATTTATAAAATAGAGGCAGCTTGACAACAGCAACAAGTGATCTGGGTATTACAGAAGCTCTGCAGAGCATGGCTTAATCATCTGCTGCTACTGCAGAGCAGGAAATTGTCACCTTGGGTTTATTGTATCAGGGTTTAACATAAAGGGACCATTAATATTTTGATAATGACAAGATATTTGTTTTTTGAGAGGAACCAGTTTTTGCACATTTCATGTTAAGACAATTATCAAATAATAAAGAGTTACAAACAAATGTCAACATGGTATTACAAAAATCAATCCACAGCAATGGATTCACTGCAGCTCTGATTCTAAATGAGAGCTGCTTTGGAAATACTCTCTAGCTTACCTGAATCTAAAGTGTTAAAAATATAACCTCGAGACTCATGTGTGTCTAACCCACACAAGAAAGAAAATGCTTCAAACCCCCCCTGGAGCACAGTGTGGTCAAACACTAATTCCAAAATAAGTATGTTCAGCCTTACTTAGCAAGGGTTTATAAATCAGCTTTTGTTTCGTTCTCTGCTGTGTGTGAGGGAGAACAAAGCAAATGATAAATTTAAACCATTAAATATAGCGATACGCCTACAGCGTAATGGAAAATGAATTCCAAATGCTGTGCAAAATTCATAGCTTGGGGAGCTTTTAAAAGCAGAGCAAAAAGAATCTGCAATATCACATATCTGCTTGCTGAGCTACTACTTGATAAATAGATATCCCAGAGCCCACCAGTGACTTCTTACCTCAATGTTCAGCAACCAGAACTGTAAGTTTGCCACAGCTTCTTCCCCCAGTGCCAAGTTCCAGACCACTATGTACAATGCTTTGTCTGTGAAGAAACACTGATTGACTGTAGACATGCTCGCTGGGCCTCCGATATCCCAGACATTGAACTCCACTGAATCAACCTACTTAGACAAAGAGAAGTGTTCAAATCAAACTGTGGCAGTAAATCACTGGGAGATAATAGCTGAAGTATAAACCTACGCCTGCATAATGTATGACACAAGAAGGGGTTCAATGTCCTAATTGTGCCTCCAGGAAAGATAAATCAACAAGCAATTGTTAAGCATGGCTACCACTTCCCCACAGGAAATCAAGACTAATTACTTGCTGCTAAAACGATAGAGGTGCCCTTGATGCTGGTAAAACTCCAGTTTATGCTGTGGATTCTCCAGTACAAACAAGGGTCTCATTCTGAGCCCTGTGCTTCACTGCATCTGGAATAGAAACTGTTTCATCCTTGTCTGTGCCACCCTCGACAGGACCATGGAAACTGCTTATCTGCCACTGCTGTGGGGAACAGGAAACCCCTGCTGAAATCACTTCCACCGAGCTCAGGCAGAGCTGAACCAGGCAGAATAGAGATGCTCAGGAGATGGGAAGCTTCTCAGGCCTTTCACAAACACCTCCTACACATTGCTCTGAGGCTTCTGACGTCTGTGCCACGCCAGAGATGGGCCAGAATTGCAGTTGCTGTGAATCAGATTCACTGATTTCTGGGGGAATGTTTAAATGGAGGTCTCTCCAGCTCTGGCTCTCTTCCTGGTCTCCCTATATCCATTGCTCTGTGCAACCTCATGACAGCAGTAAGAGGAGCCTGGCTCTCTGCTTAAATGGCATTCGGGCTCCCAGGTGCAGCACCTGTGTACCTGGGAAGATCTGTCCCTAACTCATGTGGCCCTGGAGAGGCAAGAAGGCTGTGACTGAGGACAAAACCTGACCCTGCTCCAGCCACCATCCTCAAAGCATCACAAAACACCCACTGGGCTCTGTTTAGGGGCTGGGGCTAGCTACTGACTGATCCCACATGACAAGTTACCCTACGAGAGCTCAGCCAGGAGCTCAGCATCTCAGCAGGGCTCTGATCCTGTGCAATCCATGGGAAGCCTCACAGAAACAGCTGGAAGAACTTCCATATTGTTTAAACCAAGCCCTAAGCAGCACAAGGAGTGCTTTGTTCATCCAAAAGACCAGCTGTGTGTGTGTGTGTGTGTGTGTGGACACAGACTCAGAGATAGGGATAAAAGTCCATTCAGCATCTTGACCCCACTCCAGGTCTCTGGTGCTGTCTACACTTTTATTTTACTCAATTGCTCTTCAACACAAAATGCACAAATCCCAAAGTCTTTCCTTCAAGGACTCAGCTTGTGTTGCTCTTTTCTGTCCATCTCTGGCCTGGCACTCTTTGCTGTAGAACAGCTGAACTCAGCAGGCTCCTTCCCCCTTTCCAAAACAGTGTGGTGGGCACGGCTCTCATCTGGCAAGGAGGAGCCATGAGTTTGCACCCTGAATTGGTTCTGACAAGACCTCAGGACCAGCTCTGCACCCTCTAATCCCTGGGTTATTCTGCAGGCAGTGGACAGGGCCACCTCCAAATGCTTGGATTAAATCAGTGCTCTCCAAATGAGTTCAGTGCGACACACTCCCTGAATGAGCCATCTGAGATTTGGGTGTTTAAGAGATCTTTGGACATCCCTGGATCACACCAGAGGTCAGGCATCCCACCTTCTACCCACTTTCCCCATCTAGGACAGTTCTGATATCAAGGAAGTCCAGCTTTAGGTACTGATGTCCCAAATTAAAGGACAATCTGCTGCAGAGAAGCTGATTTAAAGCATTCTCTCAAAATTATTGTCTACTCGAGGTGGAAGAGCCAGAATTTCAGCAGCCAACACACCGCTTTCTTTAGAATACAAATTTACTCAGAAAAACAGAACTGCCCTCCAGTACCAACTGGAAATGAAACAGAGGAATTGCAATGGGTTTAAAACCACGTCACTTGCAAGGTAATGGAAACTGCTCTTTGCAAAAGGACAATTTCAGCCCAAATGGACCCAGCAGGGCTCCAACACCCCCCTGGGGCTGAGGATCTCCGACTGCTTTTCACCTTTGCCTTGTGTCCCACGGGCTTGGGGAGCTCCCACTTCGTTGTCCGGATGGTGGCATCGCTGTGCATCATCTGGGGCACCTTCCCTGTCTGCAGGATCTCCACCAGGGTGGACTTGCCCTGCCGGGGAGGGCCGATGACAATCATCTTCATCAGCTTGCACTTCTCCGCCCGCCGCAGCTGCGCTCGCAGATACGCCAGCACCGTCTTGGGACCTGCAGGGGACAGACTGGGCTGGAGCTGGGGTTTGCTGTCACCAACACCCACAGGGACAGCACCAAACCCATGGCTGCACACGCAGCAGCTGAATTAATGTTCCCCCTGCAGTTTGGCTGTGGGCTGAGACAGCCTGGAGAATAAACAAAGAAACCTCCAGCGGACAAACCTGAGACAGAGACCCCAGGAAAAGGTCACTGCTCTGAGGCTCCACAATGGAGCACTGTAAGGAGAAACAAATGCTGGGGCTCCTATGCTTCAGAAGCTGAAAGGAAACATAAAATACTAATTTAGTATTGGAAAATACTCAGTTTTTCCCTCTACTTTTATGTTTCCAGTTAAAGTTAGATTGAGGTTTCAGCAATATACTGCTGGAGAAGGAATAATTCCTAATAACTTGGTTCCCACTGGATTTTCTGATTAAAGAAGACAGTGAACAAAGAAGACAGTGTTGTAATAAATCCAAAAACCTAGCAGCTCACAATAAAGACACTTCAAAGGGACTGTTGCTGCTGATCCTAAACACTTCAGTCTTTAGAAAGACCATCTACATGTCCTCAAATGTACACATTCAGGAAGCAAGCCAGGGGATTTATGCATACTGCAAATGAAATACTGAATTTATAAGTCATCATTTTAAACTGTGATCCGTCTTAAACTGATCATTGCAGCCAGGGCTTAGCACTGATTATCAAATTTGTAAATATGAGTAGGAGGTTTCCCTGTGCAATTCCAGTTAACCCCAATGAGGGCTTGGGCACACACTGTCTGCTCCTGCTCTTGACCATTAAAAGGAAGAGATTTTATTGTATGTTCAGTCAATTTAATAAAGAATACACAGCATCAGCCTTACCCTCTTTTCTGATCTCTGCAGGAACGTTGCTGATATTTAGTTCCTCGATATCCAGCTGCCAGAGATTAGCCAGCTGTCCAAGTTCTGGAGGAAGCTCTCGGATACCAGGGTTACTGTACAAAAACAAATAAATCTACCAACAACCAGGCTTTGTGTGTAAGTAGCTGCTCTCACAGACTCTCAGATTACACTATTCTATCCTTGCAGAAATCTTCCATTAACATTTTAATAAGACTACTCAGCACTTTAATAGCAATTTCCATCCTAAAAGTGATGTATAACCACAATTTATCCTCTGAGGCAGACAAATGTAATCATCTTTGCTGGATAGTTGAGGAAATAAAGGCAAAAATGATGAGTTATTGAATGTAACACTACAGAAACTGACAGCAAAATGCCAGAATGAACTACAGGCACATCAGGTTCCCAGGCCTGTGTTCAAAGCATTAGATCATCTTCCCTAATTCAAAAGAGCAGCCTCCTCCTTATCTAAAGCAAACGATGGGCACAGCTCTAACAAGGGGCTGACTATTCCCAGCTTTCTGACTTCAAAAGCACTGGACATCTGGGGTGGGGCTCCACAGAAGACTGGTCACTAAAACAACATGGAAATAACACTGCAAAGCTTTTCCAGGACAAGGACTTACTTTCCTAAATAAAGCTCTGTTAAACCTTTCAGGAGGCAAACGGACTGCGGGACAGAGTCCAGCTGATTGTCGTTCAGATAGAGAACCTCCAGAGAATCGCTCAGAAATGCTGGGAACTCCAAAAAAGGACCTGGAATGAGACAGGAAACAAATTGCACCTTTAAAATAAAGAAAAAAAAAAAACCAAAACAGGCTCAGAAGCAAGAGCTTCAGCTGAACTTTGCAGGCAGGACATGAGGTCATGCCCCTTGGCAGGGACCACCATGAAGCAAGAGCAGAAAAGCAAATGACCTTCAATGACAATCAAATATCAATGTTCATATCTCAGTGTCCTAAAATCATAGTGTTTGAAGGTGTCCAGCACTTCTGGGGTGCTGAGGGAGGAACTCCAAGCCTTCCAAAACAACTAAACACCAGGAGATGAGTGGCAACTCATCTCCTGAATGCATAATAGTATCTTGTGAACTGCCCCCATTGCAGCCTAACAGGTGGCACTGAAAAGGCACACCCAGGGCACAACTGGTTCTCAACACATTTTTTCCATACTGCCCGAGAAAAGCCAGAAGCCAGTCAGAATTTATGTTCAGGTCCCCATGTTGCATCCTGCAGTAATTTATGGTGGATCAAAGTCAGTAACAACAGAGAAGAAAACCCAAATTGCAGCTGACAGACTGATCTATGCTGTCTCTAAAACATGCTGGTGTTTGCTCCTCTGTTCTGGTTTGGACAGAAGGACTTAGGGCACTTCCTCCATGCCTGAGGAGCATCTTGCCTATTTTGGGTGCAACCCAAGCAATAACAGCATCATCTGCATGGCTGAGTTGGTGCTGCTGGAGAGGATCAAACAAAGGGAAGCTCAGCTGGGTCCAAAGAGCATCATTTCACTCCACAGATGACTCCTGGGATAGTGGCACAAAAAGCTGCCACGGATTGTGTTGCTGTATTAAGAGTGTCACATTTATCTACCAAGGAGAATCCTGAAATGAAGGAAAACCAGGGAGATTTTGAGTCTGATTAGGAAAGTACAACCAGCACTGTCTGCTGCCTCCATGGACAATCAGAGCAACTCCCTGAGGTGCAAGACCCTCCCTTGCTCAAGGATGGGACAGTTCCACTTGCACCAAGATCTTCTCTTACAGAGAAGACGTGAGGAACTGTAACTAGATTAAGCCAAAAAGAGAAGAAAAAAAAAAAGAAAATGGAAGAGGTTTCCTCAGGAGAAAACTCCCCAGTTCTAATATTAACAGCACTTCCAGCCTGAGCTGTGATCAGAAAAGGAGTAAGATAGAGTCCCACTGTCTGCTGGGGTGTTTCATATACGTGACAGGACTGTCTGGTGTGGGCAGTGTCACAGTCTGCCTTTGAGTTTTCAAATAAAAAATCATCTTGGGGATTATTTTAAGAGAACAGCAGGCTTATTCATGGATGCAATTCACTTCCTTTCTGGCTCATCGCTGGACTCAAACTTTGCATTGTTGCTCTCCAGCAGGTACTTAGGCACAGACAGATTTAGTCCCTCTTGGACACGTAGGAGCAAACACCTAAAATAGCAGCAATACTCTGAATTCACCAAAGAGTCCCAGGTGGAAAGGAGTGTACTATATTGGAAGCAAGCTCGAGGTGTTTATGAATTGTAATTATTTATTCATGAGTTATTTATGATTTCTCTGGCTTCAGCTCAAATTTTCTTTTAAAGAACTGTAGAAAAATTAAAACAAATCCCATCTTGAAAATATATTTTTGGATGAATAAGCGTTACCAACACCACATGCATGTGCAAGAAGTTATTCTAAGACTTATCAATCAAGTATAGTGAGCACCCATAAATTATTCTCTTTAAATAATCTAGACTTAAGTAAACAGCTTTGTTGGTAAATCATATGAAAACCTGCCCACCCCCACCTCACCAGGAGACTTCTATGAGCAGCTGATGTACTCCAGCTTCTGTTTTCTCTTGATGTTTAAATTCTTGGCCACATCCTCTCATCTCACCAAGCTATACTTGGCAGAGGAACAGAGAGAAGAGGATGAGCTGGCTTTGCTGTGTCTCTGCTCAGCCGTGGCACCAGGTGGGCTGCTCTGTGCCCTCCTGCTACCTGAGGCAGCTCAGGGTGGCACCAGGGTGTAACGTGCCACGGCTGTTCAAATGTTCCTGATGCAGAGCCCATCCCCTCCTGCTTTCTGCACGGGGTTATGCTGGGTTTGCAGCATGTAGAGATTTCCATTAGGACAGCATTTCCCTTTTAGAGCTGGTTTTAGCTGCCTTTGCCTGCTGCTCCTGCCCTTCTCTCCCCTTTGGGAAATGCTGCTGTGGCATTTCACTGAGGATGTGTCAGACTCCACAGATTCACAAGGTTCAGACTCCTTTTCCAGTTGTTCCATATTCCAGCGATGTCACAGCATTTCTATTTCCATTTCCTGCTTGTGAAGCAGTGCAGAACAACCTCTTCTCCCCCTCGAGGGACACACACACCTTGCTCAGCACTGCAGCCTCCACTTCCACCGACAGAAAAACGAGGCAGGATCAACTTTGCCTGGAGGTTCAGATAGAACCTCTGCCTCTCAGAGCTGCTGACTGAAGGTGTGGATCTCCAGCCCTAAGCTACAGCTGCACATGGTGCATTTACCAATTTCACCTGAGATCAGACACAATTTGCAGGGGGGCTGAGTGAAGGATTTGCTGCAGGAGGGTTTCTTCCTCCCACGAGCAGTTGAGGGCTGCTTGATGTGCGTCAGGACGACGCTGGCTCTATCCCACTCTGTGACTGGCAAGGAATGTTTAGAGCCAGGCATTCTGCAGGCAGCCAGAATGAGAAAACTCCCCAAGTGCTTTAAAATAAAACAACAAACAAAAGAAATGCAGATGAATCCCACAGAGAGCAGGAAGTGGCGCAATATCTTCAGATATCCCTTTGTTCTCGCTGGGATTTCACGTGCATCTCATCAGCTCTGCCCCAAACTGAGGGTGCAAATCACAGAAAGGGGGAAATGTGCCATTTGCAAAGTCAGAAAAAACCCTAAGAGTCATAGGGATAATTATGGGTTCATTTCCCTTCAACACACCACTTAGCACTCTGCCTAAAAGGCATAACCTTCATGAAAAGAGCAAAAGAAACAGGTTTCAATCCTTTTCCATCTTTCTATATTGGTGGTACCAACCAGCTGCATCATTTCTTTAGAAACGTTTTATCTAAACATATTCCCTCTTAACGAAATGCTGTTGCACTTTAAATTGCAGAGGAATTTTCACTGCTTTTCCTCCATCCAAACTGCAGATTCCTGCTGCTTCCCAGCTCACCTGGCATTCCCAGCACTTGCTGTGTGCCTTACCTGCCTCTGGGCCACCACGCACCCTGTTCTTCGTGGTGAAAAAGGGAATTCGCTTCGTCTTAAATCCCTCATCGCTCCTGTGGGCCAAACAAAACAGGGACACGTGGGGAGAAGAGCTTGGAAAGGTGCTGAGCTCCATGGGGCAGAGCCTGACCCTGCTCATGGCTGTGGATCCCCAGCACAGCTCTCACAGGATCCCACCTGCCTTTGGGAGATGGGATAGAAACCTACAGCGCAATTAGACTGCACCGACACTTGTCCAGCCCAGTGGTTTTCTCCTGGCAAATCAACAGAGCTGCTCAAGGCAGCACTCCCAGCTCCCAGGGCAGGAGCACTTGACCCCCAGCTTTATGGGTGTCGGGGTTAAGTGGTTGTCAAACAGCACTTTGAAGGAGCTCCACCAGAAGCGCTGGAGAAAGGACCTGCTGCCACTGCCCGCCCTCCCCAGAGAGTCTCAGATGAGATGACCCACCAGCATGACTCTGGAAATGCACTGGGACATTCAAAAAGAGCTAATTTGTCTTTTGCAACTGACACAGAAATGCCTAAGGACTCCAAAAACTGAGCTGGACAGGCACCCAGATGAGAAGATATCAGCATGATACAATTCACTGCAGTTTTGGAGAAGATAAAGGACCTTTAACTCTCTATGTTAAACATCCCTATTGGAATTTCTAAACAGAAGAACATCACTCTTTCATTGGATGACATTATTAACGTCAGTCTTAGAATCACAGAATCCTTTAAGCTGGAAATCTTCTGTATGAACTTGCAGCTGGTTACACTTCCATTTAAAAAACAAAGACTTTTCATTTTTTCCAAAACAATACTCCCACACCAACTAATAACTGCAGTCCAGCCAGATGGTTTATGGTTAAGATATACTCCCCACAAAATTGTATTTGTAGTGATGAACCACACACTGGGCTGAAGAAATTCCTACATGCTCTGAAATTAAACTGCCATTATCAATAATCTATCCACTTAATAAATGATACAGTGTGCTAAATGCCCAAAGAATCAGCAGAGGATAATTCATCACTGTCACAGACACACAATATACTCAGGGACATGGTATGTGGGTATCAATGCCTTCTATGCAGGTGATTAATTCTCTCCTGACACCCTTTGTGTTACACGAGGGATTGGGTTTGCTATTATTTCTTCATCTTTTGTTTTCTCAGCCAAAACTTGAAAGAAACACTTACTTCCCAAGCTGGTTTTTTGAAAGATCCAGCGACTTAAGTTGTTTGCAATTCCACTTATCCTGCGGAGGCAACGTAACTAACTGATTTCCCAGCAGCTTCAGGGACACCAAAGCCTAGGAGAGGAATAGCCTGGAGTTAGAGAGCACCAAACATACAGAAAGAGCTTTTCTAGCGTGGCTATTAAATAACAGAAACACGAAGAAAGTACATCTTATTCATCAGAACATCCTGTCCGTGCTGCCCAGCATGCAAACATTTCCTCCCTGTCCCCAGCAAGTTCTGCACGGAGCAGCACCACTCACTCCAGGAGATTATTGCTCCACTTGCTGACAGATGCAGTTGGAAGCAGCCCATGCAAGAGGACATTTTACTTTTTAGTGAGGAAACCTTTCCAAATGGAAAAGAACAGTCTGATTTACCAACACAGGATGCCACGTATGGATTACATATATATATATGTGAGTAAGTGTAAACTGGTGTCAGAGTGGGCTTACACCTGTTGTACTTGCACAAAACCAATGTGAAAACACGAATTATTTCACACATGGAAAAGTTTTAATTTATTTTTTAAAGACATCTCTATTAAAATAGAAAGGAGTTATATTCACTTTCCAAGATTTATACAAGTTATGCATTTATTTATTTTTGCCTCCCAGCAGAGATGGGAATTTTAAAAACAAGTGAAGCTGATTGATACCATGCAGTTAACACCATACAGCTAGGACTCAGCTGGAAACACCACATTAAACATAAGATCTCCTTTAAATTTAACTGAAATATAAAAGAAAAAATGCAGTCCCCATTCAGATTTGTAAAGTTTATGCTCTTCCATCTGTGCTTAATAATGTTGAGGCTCAACTGATCATTTTCATTTGGCTGAAAATCCAATTTTCCACTGAAAAACAGTGCTCTCTGTAGACTTTCCAACCAGGTTTATTCAGCTACTCCCTCCCCATGAAAAACTGAGATAACCACAACGTCAGCTGAATTATCTTCTGCCACAAGTACAGCAATATTAATGAATTATATCCCATGGAAATCGTGTTTTACGAGCAGAGACTTCAGCTTCAAGTGTGTTAAATGTTTTATGTGCTCCACATAATATAAAAGGTTTATGCCCCTTCTCACCAAGCAGGATTAGCAGTGTCTCACAGAGCCAGTTTGTTGGCCTTCCTCCCCTTTTTTCAGATTGGAAAAATATGAGGTATCCATGTGACATAAGCGATGGACAACCAGCAGCTGCTGGAATGGGAATTATCGTGCAAAACGCTCCCTCTAGTGATGGAGAGGGGCAGCCCTGGGCTTTGCTGGGATTTGGGAAAGGTGAAGGGAATACAGAACTGCAGACAGACAGTGAGCCACTGGAGGAAATGGCTGGAAAGCTGAATCCTGACAGCCTTTTATCATCATTCCTGTTCCACTGGCTCAGCATCCCATGGGAAGGAGGGCCAAACGCTCTAAAATACTTGATATTTATTTATTTTATGAATATAATGCTGAAGAGATATGGATAAGAACTGACACTATTTAGGGCAGCCAAGGCTCACTAACTTTGAAAACATCAACAAAGATTGCACTGAGTCTCCCCTGCACAGGTGGCTTTGCATTCCTCAGCAACCTCTGAGCAGCAGCACCCAAGAATTGTGCCCTGGAAGCACCATCTAGTGTTTAGTATCTGCCAATCCACCCCTGGCAGGATTCTCAATGCTTGCAGAAAAAACAAGTTTTGGAGACAACAGTCCATAGTATTCATTCTGATTCAGGAGAAATGCCGACTGAGAACAAATGGCCACCAGAGAGCAAAGCCAGATCTGCAGAGATCACTGGGAAGAGCTGAGAGAGTTCAACACTCTAATTCCAGCAGGAGTAAAAGGCACCTTTGCAGCAGATCCTGAGATCAGGACTGGACATGGATATGAACCACCACTTCTGCATCCTTCCCACAGAGGCCAGCAGGGAATAGCATGGAACTTCTGCACAAAGATTTACCTCTGTTATTCTCTCCATGAGTTTCACAATCTGGCAGGGAAGCCTGGAGGAAACCAACTTCTGCTTGGTTTCATGTCAACACCATGTGAAACCAGAAATTCTAAAGAATTTTGACATAAAACCATGGATCTGTGGTGTCCACAGGAAAGAATGATTTAATCTACAACCTTTAAGATTACGGAGGTTCCAAGTAGCACTGTTCAGGGCATTCAAACATGCTGTTTTCAGCACAGAAAGACTAACTCCTAGTTACACAACACTGCTGTGTGTTTTTTTTAAGGAAAAGCACAACTATTTGTGAGTGTACTTGAGTACATCAGTATTTCAATGGCTGGAGCTTGGAGCTACAATGCAGAGCTTGTCCTCCAAATTCTGCACTCCCAAATCCTGCAAACCACAGACATCCAGATAGTTCTCAGAAGATCTGTGTCAGAAATTAGATATCATATCTCACTGGATGAGGGCCTGAATGTGGTGATTCAGGGGTGGCAGCCTGCTCAGGGGCTCTGGGCAATTGCACCAATTCAAACCAGCATGGAGGCTCCCACCTGAACCAGTTTGAACTGTGAGTCAGTATTAGGAGAAATAATGTGAAATGTATGAAGAAATAACACTTACTTCAAGCTGGAAGAGTCCTGCTGGAACTTCTTTAAGTGAATTCTCAGAAAAATCTACTTCTCTCAGGTGATTTTTCCAGAAAACAGTCAATGCATCAGGTAGGAATTCCAGTGCATTTCTAGATGCCTTACAACATTTCTGGAAAACATAAAATCCCCCACACTTATAGAGTAGTAATCATCTCTGTAAATAACGTGGTAGATCAGCTGTCACATGTCAAAAGCTTTAATAAATTAATTCTAGGTGGTCTCTTTAGAGATCTTGACCTAGATAAATTACTGGGCATGCAGACACATAGGGTTTGCTAAGGAGATGCACTTAATTGATGGGAAAATTCCTTGGTGGGCAAAGCTATTTCAAAAATTATTTTGAAAATCACTCCCATTTGCTTTTCAACCATAAACAAATACTTCCCTAAAAGATACTGTTCCCCTGCTGTTCCTGTAAAAATGAGAAATAAAGTCACAGCAATGGGTGGATACAGATGTCCTAATTAGCCATGGGTTTGGGCAAAGTTAACTTTGGTGAATGTTGTGTGTTTCTAAAACGATCTTAACAGTACTTCTGCTCAGAGGAACTATAAAGAAAATTAATACATCCATGTAAGACACATTTCTAAAAGTTTTCCACCAATGCCATCAGCATGGTGAGAACTGGGTGGAACCTCAGATAGACTGGATGTGAGACCAGAAAGCAAATTAGGCAGGGGCAGTCCTACAAAAACAGAACACCCTTTTAAGCATCTGACAGCTTTTTAAGCACCACAGTTAATTTTTTTTTTTTGCATTGTTTCAACAGTTTTTTCAGCTTCTGACTCCATCAGTGCAGTTCAACTTACCAAGGGGCAGGCCCAGGGATCTGGAAACACTTTCAGCTGATTTCTGGAAACATTCAGTATGTTTAGGGACTTGAAGCAGTACAGAAAAACCGTTGGAAGTTCCACCAACCTGTTGTCAGAGACGTCAAACTCCTGCAGCTTCCTTAAACCAATCCAATTAGTTGCTAGAAAACATGAAACATTGTGGACTTGGTATAAGCAGGAGAGCTTTTAAGCCATCTAAGACATTATTTTAACATTTTTGGGTTCTTCCCTCCAGCTCAGCCTTGAAATGTAAGCCAAACACTGGACTGTACGTACTGTTTTCCTCGTCAAATAACTTCTCCATATAGTTTTTGGAAGCGATGAGTTTTTTAAGGTTTTTAAGATGTAGGAATCCAGTAGGGAGAGTAGAGAGCCTGTTGCTGGATACATCGACCTCAAGTAACCTGGGAGTACAGAACAATCTCAGTCAGGCATCAGTAAAACACCACCAAAGTCTCTGTTTCTGTTTCACAGAGATTTGAGAATCTGTTTCACCAGGGCAGCTTTAGTTCTGAATGGAAGCAGCTGAAATGTGCCTCACAAGGCAATGCATAAAACCCTAACTAGAAAATTAACCCTTCCAGGGAGTGGAGAGAGGTGGTCTGGATAGAGGGTGGATCAAATCATTGGTATCAGCCAGTGGCTGTCACTCTTAGCCAGCTTAGAGGAATGGGGCCCACCAGAACTGCAGAAAAGCAGAGGCAACATGACACAATACAGGAATAAAAGTCCCCACAATTGTCCTGACAACAAACTTGGAAACACTCAGGATGCAGAGGGGCAAATCCCAAATTAAACCTCGCAGCAGACAGAAAACAGACCAAGAAGCTCCTCTAATGTCACACAGCCTCCCTCAAGCCCAGTGCCTGGTGTGAAGCTGCTCTCCCTGCAGGCTCAGCTCTGTGCTGCACACACCTTGTACAGATGATCTCATCAGAGGATTGCACACTGGGCAGCTCTGTCAGCTGATTGTCAGCCAGGCTGAGCTTCCGCAGGTTGATCAGCCCCCAGGGGATCACGGAGGGAAGGGACACCAGGCAGTTGGCAGAGAGATCAAGCTCGGTGATCTGACAGGAGATATCGATCAGCCAGTCTAGATCCACCCAGGGCAGTTTGAGGTTTGACCAGTTCACACACAGAGCCTGCACATGTCAGAGAGAAGAGAAAACCACATTAGTGCAATCCCAGTCGCTCTCAGCCTGTGCTGCACCACTGGGAATCTGGCAGAGCAGAGCACAGGCCATAAACATTTTGCTCGCTTTCCAATCTGCTTCTAGGAATTAAACTGACTCAGAGATGAAATCACGCCTGGATATCAGCAGCCCCTGCTGTATCTGCTCCATGATCTCACTCCAAAGACCATGAGCAAGCTCAAGCAGGGACTTGCACTTCTTCAGCAGTCCATACTTATTCAGGCTCCAGCTTGGACAGCAGAAAAGGTGAACACACAGTGGCATCGATGCAAGGGAACAACCCAAAGCTTCATTTTCAAGATCACCTCACTGCATTCCAATCCTCATCCCAAAATGCACATTTAGAAAATGATGTTCCCAAAACGTTTTGATAAACTTCTTGGTTTTGACATAACTCTCTCCAAAAACAGCCTCAATGGAATGATTGTTAATTCTCCACCAGGAGGCAGCAAGAACCCGACAGCAAATTTAATTTGCTTTCCAGTGCCCAGTATGTAGCTCTTAGGACTTTTAACCCCGAATTTAAAATTAAAAGAAACGTATTTTGGGGCAGAAGAGAAAGAAAAGGGAAACAAAGGCCTATCTCAAATGCTAATTTGCAACTCAGAACTCCAGGTCATGTAGATCAGACAGTTCAAATGTTTAGGAGAATGAAACAAAGGGCAAGTACAAACAAATGCAGTTTTTAGATATTTACAGTAGCTGCACTTAGTGTAGACACTGTGCTTTTCAAACCTTCACTTGTGATGCCCCAGGACAGCCCTGCAAATATGAATGGAAATGTTATGCCCATTGTGTCAAGGCCAAGGCAGAGAGCACAGAATGTTTGTATAAAGCTCCATCCACTGCCATCCACAAGGCACCCTGTGAAACACAGCAAGCCAGCAGCAAGAAATCAAATTGGGCAGAGTCTCCACTGCAAAATGCACAGCACCCAATGGGAGCTGCATGGCAAAGCTCTCACTCACCCCAAACATACCCTGTTTTACTGCTGGATTTCCCAAGTCTGCATATTTAACAGCTTCCTGCTTACAAACTCTTGTTTTAAATTCAGTATGCAGTTTTCTGTACTTTTCTCTCACCTTTACCATGTACCACAAATCCCTGGGCTTAGGAAAAAAGTACTTGTCCTTGAGTACACCAACAAATGCAGTAATAATACAACCTTACAGGCTTCTTTTAGGGGGTACAAGAAGGACTTTGTGTTTCTGCTGCTTTTCTTTGCAGAGTGATAACACATCTCTATTTTGCATTTAGATTGCTGTGTACCATTTCCCTCAAAAATGCAGAGGCATGGCCTCAGGGTGTTTAATGTGATAAGGAGATACCTGTAGAATGCAGATAATGACTTCTCAAACCACAGGCAAATTTGTGAAATGCAGCACCTGCTCTCAGCACCGCGGGGTTGGTATTTGCCCTGTATCCAGGGCAGCTTTTGGAACCCCAGCAGTCAGTGCCCTCCTTCCCACTCAGTTCTCCCTCCCATCCAGAGACAAGGATTGATGGTGTCTCTGCAAACTGGGGGACAGCCAAGCCCTTTGTCTGACTTAGGGACAGCAGACCAAATTCATCTGTTATCAGCAACTTGATGTCAGTGGAGTTACCTTAGGGGTTTATTTGGCTCAGGACTCTGCAGTGAAAATGTTACTTAAGTGAAAGAAATCCTGACAGCAGTGCCACAAAGAGAGGGGATTTCCTCCCCAACTCATGCTTAATCATCTCCACTATCTTCCCAGAAAAGCTGTTTCTTTGATGGATGAACACCAAATGATGCCAAACTCGCAGAGCTCAGTGCTCAGCCCAACCTTTCTCCATGTGGTGAGCTCTGTGCTAAACCAGGGACAGAACTGAGAGGATGTTAGCTCAGGGTAAGGTCTGACTGCAATCAGCTCACTGCTCTTCAGAAGGGCAATGAAAATCTCTGTAGACTTCCCTCTCCTGCCAAGGCAAGAATTTCTCAATACCAGCCCTGAAGACTACATTGAAATCTACTGCAGCAATGTCAGGGGATGCACTGAGGCATAGGACTGGAAATTGTGCAGGAGCAAGAAACCCCACTGCTCTTGGGCAAAGGATCAGCTATAAATATGAAAAATATTTACTTAAATCTGAGACTGTCTGGTAAGGTGATTAAAAAAGGCTGTTGTGCATTTCTCCTAAATGACGTGACGTGCTCCAACAGAACCTCACTCCTGCTGCAGATGGGATAATCTGAGGACAGGGATCTGCTCCCTCCATCAGTAACCCTGCTCTGAATCTTGTGTGGGACTGCTGCAGATCTGTGTGCTGATGGTGATGTAAGTGAGATTAACAGGATAGAGAAATGAGAGGAGGATCCCACACACATGTATACATTTGTATGCCTGAATATAAAATTCTTGGTAAAATATTTCCTAGGGAAAATGCAGCAGACAAAGCTCTTTTCTGGCCAGTAATGTTAAAATTAAATATATCTCAGACTGCACATACTGGAAAGTTACATTTATCTCCATGCTGACTACATCTTTTGAAGTCTGGAATCTGTGCCCAGTCACTTCACTGCAGAGGCTCCCTTTGGTATTTGTTACCTGTTCCTGCAAAAATGGGCCACTTCCTCTCTTTAGCAAAACTGTGGTTTGCTGTGGGTATAAATTTATGCCAGGAAAAAACAAGAAAAGGAGAAACAGATATTAGAAAAATGAGATGTAATTCCTCTTGTCTGAGAAAGGGCAGCTCTGCTCCGTGCAAAGGCTCTCTGGAAGGTGTGGCAGCCAAAAGCAGCTCTCGAGCACATTTTATGCATAGCTCTACATTCACTACTGTGAAATCGATTGGAGCTCAGCTGTGCTCAAGTTTCCACTCAGAGATAGCACAGAAGGGACAAAGCCTTTTGAAGTTCTGGGCTCACTCTGAAATGATCAGTGCAGCCTCTGCCCTGTCCAAGAGGCAGAACGTTCTGACATCCAGCTGGCTGCCACTCACATCCCAATCTCCACTCAATCCAGTTTTGCTTCCCCTCAGTTCAAAATCCATCTCAGGATGAACCCTCTGAGACAAGAAGAAAGCACTGAGGCAGTTTGTTTGCAGCTGCCACGAAGTTGTGTTTTAAAAAGTTATCAGGGTGTGTTAAGTGTCACTTCCCAAAGATCAGAGCTCTGCAAACTAGGACAGATCCTCCCGAATCTGTCCCAGTCTGCCAAAATGAATTCAAAGAGAAAGCATTAAATAAGCAAACATATTAAAAATAAACAGCTACTAGGAGAATCAAGGTCAAGTTTCTGTGGTTTTTCTCTGCTTTTTTCCTTTTTCTTTCTTTCTAAACCAGGCCTTTCTGGCAATTAGCTGATGTTTTAAGACTGCTCTCTTCTTCTTTGCTCAGGGTGTGACAACAGCAAAGCTGAGTCACTTTTACAGCAGCTAAGTTAAATATTGCCAGCAAATTCACATGGAAAACAGACCTTTTCCCTGTGATTCAAACAGTTATTCCAAGTTTATTCAAGCTGAATTATCCAGTTGGGTTTTTTTTTCTTCTAAAAGACATTTTATCAACTCTAATCTAATCTAGGATTCAGCTTCCTTTTGTTTATCTGTCAACAAAATTAAGAGTAGCACGAGGAGAACTCTAAATCTAACATAAAGAAGTCAAGCTCACTTATGTGGTCTAACACTCAGAGTATAACCAGGAACCCAGTGAGAGGGTTCTGGCAGAAAAACAGAGAATGGAGAAGTTTGTAAAACTATTAAAACCTCTCTCCTTATTTTTACTTCACACCAAAGCAGCATCAACAGCCTGCAATAGTACAAGCTGAGCAGACAGATACTCAACTGGATTGATTAGGGACATCTTTTCACTGCAAAATTTTTTGTGACCTGATGAGAACTGTAATTATTGAAAGCTCAGAGATCTGATGCTCCTATTCAGTGTGGGTTAAACTATGAACTGAGGGGGAAAAAAAAATGCACCATAATAAATTGCTGGAGAACAGAACACATAATACCAAATACTGTGTGCTTCCCTATAAAGCAGTAACAGTGTGAGACACTTTCTTTTACTGCTGAGGATCTGAGCATGATCTGCTCATGCTCCTTGTTAACAAAAAGCTACTCAAGCCATTTTTACCTGCTGTACCTGAACTGTCTGGCACAGAATGGTTCCCATGCTCAGCTCTGTGCCACACCAACACTTGGAGACACCACAGAGCTTGTGGCACCACCCTGCAACCAGAGGCACAGCAGAAACCTGAAGGAAGTGATGACCCTGGGGGCACAGAGGAAACCTGTGCTGGAGCAGCCCAGCTTCTTCTCTGGAACACTTTGAGCCCAGAGCTGGTGTTTCCCCTGCCAGCACACCCTGGTTCACATGATGGTGTTTGAATTGCCCCACAGAAGCTTTGCACAGTGATGCCACTCAAAGCCCTGATGTTTTGCACCTTGTAATTCAGCATCAAAGCCATTTTCACAGCTTGTTCTCTAAAAGGGCAGCAAACCACAAGGCTCTTGCTGAGAAGAAGAATCAGCAGCCACATGGCATGCAAAGACAATTAATTATTAACATGATGCCCCTTTAAAACAACATCTCTTCAGACAGATAAATGGTTACTTACTGTTTTTGCTGGAGCACTACCTGGTAGTGGGGTTGTCTCAATGAAATACTTCCTCAGCAGGTGTTTGCTGGATTCAGGACTGTCCATCAGGATGTAGGAACAAAAGAAAGCTCCATTCCGTAATAAAAACACAGCCACATCTTCATTCCCTTTGGAGAAAAGCAGATTGTTTGCTCTCTTTGCCTCATGTGAATGAACCAACAAGGAGCTGAACAGAAATCCTGGGAAATAACCACTTCTGAAAAAAACTGTGGGGGTGTGCAAAAAGGAAACTGAACTGTGTAAAGGCTGTTTCCTCCAGTGGTAGCACTCAGTTTGGTCAAACTGAGACAGCAAAGACACTGTCTAAAAGTGCTGGCCCAGGCTCTTTCATTTTTCTTTTCTTCCCTGTCTTATTAAACTACACACACAGCTGTGCTTTGAAGTGTAAATTATTCAGCATAAATCAAGCATGTGTGCCAGAGTGTCCATAACAATAATGCTTTTACTTGCAAGGATTCTACTTTTTAAGGGTCTTTTCCTGAGGAGTTTACAGAGGAAAGTTCAGCCTCTCATTATTTACAGCAATCTAACTTCACGAGGCCCTGACTTCAATTTGGCTGAGTTGAAAGATTCAGAGCCAATTTTATTTTAATTTATCCTGCTGGAAATCTAATTCCAGACAAGCCAGCTCACATGGACACCATCCTGTGTGTGAACATCTCAGCCCATTCTTTGAAGACCTTGCAGAAAAGGGGCAAAATGTGGAAGCATGCAATACACACCTGCCTTGATAGCAGCGTAGAGGGGCAGGCGGATGAGGACTGGGAATTCGTTCTTCCTGACTGCACAGCTCTCTGGGTCAGCACTGTATGCACGGATCAGGAGCTTGACAATGTCCAAATGGCCTTGCTGGCAGGCTATGGCCAGCATCCAGTTCAGGAGCTGCTGGCAAGTATTGGGACCTACCCAAAACACATGAAATGTGATTTAGTTGGTGCCACCAGGCTGTGAGGTGCAGGAAATACCCACAGATAATGGCTGGGCAAAGGGGTTTGGTACAGGGGGAAGCCCCTGAGGACAAACAAACAGATTACACTGCAAAAGTGGGTCAGAGAAGGGTCCTAAGCTGGTCAGGCACAAAGTTTTCAGCTTTACTTAACTGTTCTTCTTTACCTACCCAGCTAATGGGTGAATTTTTTTGACTGTCTTTGACCTAAGCATTCATGGAAGGTCCTGAGGATGCTGCTGGAACACCAGCAGATAAACATCTGATCCCAAACAGGGATGATCAGGACTGTCTTTGCATCCAGACCCAACAGACATTAAACCCAAACACCCAAGACTGGCCACTTCTTCCAAGTTCATGAGAGGGAATACAAAAAATGGGGGAAAACAGATGACTTTCCATGCTATTGGATGAATAAATAGTAAATGCTTCAGTCAACAAAAAGCTTGTTTTCACTGCAACCTGAAGTCTCCTACAAAAACTTTCATTTCCCCTTCAAATATTTCATTTTGGGTCAACTCTTTACTATCAGTTCATAGTAAAGTCAGACAAATGTCATTTAAAAACTAAAATACCATGTTCTGATTTCTGCATGAATTTGCTGATGTGTAGTCATTATCAAAATACTTTTTTTTTTTCTTTCTGAAATAATGTTTTCCTGTAGAACAACACTTTCCTCTAGGTGTGCCTAATTCTGGGCATGTAACTAAATGCATAGAACAGAATTATTTCTGCTAACAATAAGCAGTCCTCAAATCTCCCCTGGTTCCCTGTACCATCTCCATTTATTTTACAAATCCACATCCTCTCTGAAACACATCCAGGAACATCTACAAGCCCAAGTTTTACATGTCAAGGCTTTTTTGCAGCTTATCCATGTGGAAATTACATGGCTCTTTGCATTCTTAACAACTCCACGAAATCCCTCACCCTCCTGCTACAAAAAATGGGCTCCACTTAGTTCTCACAGTTCTCTTAATTCTTGTCTACTCCACAAGTAGTTCTCACTGTTCCAGGGAGAATCACTGCAGTGCATCAGCCAAATTGCAAATTTATGCAATTTATACCTAAGCCCTGTGATTGGTTTCTGTGTAACTTCCCAAGAAAACAGTTGGAAGGTCCAGCATAAAAATTTCTGAAAGCTGCTGTTTGTACAGAGCTCCTCCCCTGGCCCCCCCGAAGTAAGAGTTGGAGGGAATTTGGTCACTTCTAAACTGAGCTAAGTTTCCAGAAACTACTTAAGTCACTTTTCATTACTCAGTGTATTATATGAATATAATTTAATTTTTGCTACTAGGTTACTCAGCTTCCTTTCTGGCTGAAGGAAATATTACATTTAATTGCATCCCCCAAACTGGAACATTTATTTTGCTTACCAGTGCTCCACCAGAACACCAAATAATCAGGTTTCCCAACAGGTTATTCCCGTTCTCAGTGAGGCCACTGGCAAGTATTTAGTGAGGAGCCAGAGCTATATTCAGGTTAAATATTGCAGAAGCCAGCTTAGCTCTTGTGTTACTGCAGTGTCTGAGGTTAAAGATTTTCCCCAGATGTTCTGCAGGACCTCTGGACACCAAATTCATGGAAGGTCCCAGGGAGAAGCAGCTGCCAAGCTCACAGAACACTGAGAGAGCAACAGGGACCTCAACATAGCTCCTGGTCCTGAATCAGGGTTATGCTCTGCACCCTGCCCCCACTGCTGCCCTAGGAGCTGTGTCTGAGTCCAAAAATGGCTCTGCTCTGCTAGAAAATAATTGCCGTAATAAAATTTAAGTAAAATATTCTTAAGAAGGAATTCCCCTGAAGGTCAAAACAAAATGCTAAGTAGAGAGGAGAGTGGGTGCCAGCTGTGCACCCAAACTGTCTCTGAGAAGTCAGGCCACTCCCTCCCAGCACCACTGGGACTGTTGGATCAGCACTGGGATGATGCTGTATCCTGAAAATCCCCTAATTTCTCTGTAGGGTCTGGGATGTTACCCAGCTGTGAGGCCTGATGGGAATGAACTGTCTCAATGGCATCTTCCTCCACTTCCAATTTGCAAACATGGGATATTTTTATGCATGTGTTTCTTCCCCCCACGGGGGAAATTTTCTTCAAGCACAGCAGAGATCTGCTCCCTCCACGCACTTTCCCATGACTAAATCCCTCCCCTTTCAAGGACTGTGAAAAAAAATCATCAAGTGCCTGCTTGAAGCTGCAGCACAGAGCTCCTGAAAAGCTTGGGGAAAAGCAGGGTCAGGCCAGGGCTTACCACGCAGGGAATCCAGCAGCTCTTTCACGATGTCCTTGTGCCCAAAGTACGCAGCCACCACGGCAGCATTGTCATCGTTGGGCTCCGTGGGTAACACCACCAACGCTTCCTTCAGCAGGTACCTCACTGCCTGCAGATCTCCATATGCTGCTGCAATGCCTAAGAGCTGACACTGGTGAAGGGAACACAGAGAAAGGAACTCAGGGAGCAGGCAGAGAAAGAGCATTTCTAGAGCTGTAGGGATTTATTTGTGCTCACACCAAGGCATGGCCACTGTCGTCATGGTTAACTGAGAATGTCATAAACACTAGTAGCCATTGTAATCATTGGTGATAAATTTATTGTATTAATTTGTTGGGGTTTGAATTCTAGTTCTTTGTATGGTTTTATCACATAAGGGCCTGAGGCAGAGAATGGTGAGTATGAATCCATTTTTCATGGACCAACAGAAAAAGCATTTGCATGGCTCAGCTGCAAAATGCAGTATTACCTGTTTTGGAGATGGCCAATATGACTGGACTTGACATGCAGGGACCCTCCCAAAACACTAAGATCAGCTCTGTGCAAAGAGCAGGCTCAAAAGGAGGGCTCTAAAGGCAGAGCAGTGCAGAAGCTGTCCCAGAGTTTGTCATAAAATTCCACACACAAGCAGCAAAACCTTCCCAGGGGACCATTAACCATCTTTGCACTGATGGGGGAATACATTTTTTGCTAAGTCTATAAACTGCTTCCTTTTTACAGGGAAAAATGCATTTCCCTGTTTTGGTGACCACAGCAGCAGCACCCTCCTCACACAGCCTCCTGTTCCTACATACACTGCTCCCCGTGGTCTGTCTCATCTCCCTGATCAGTGTTTTCAAGGGCAAACAGTGTCCCTGAGCATGTTTCCCTCACAACCAGCCACAGAACTAAATGGACTTTCTCCATGAAAAAATGACACAAAAGAGCAGCAGCTTGGCGTTTTGGTATCTTTGCCAATAAAATCTGAGAGAGAGAGAGCAATAACCTAACCCAACCTTTTCCACTTGCAGTGCAGTCTCCTCACAGGACAACCTAATCAACTCTTGGGCCTTGCTGGTGTCCCCAGCTTTGTAAGCATCCTGGATGCTTTCTGTCACAGGGGTCTGGATGACGGAGACGTCGCCAGTTGTGGACTGTTTGCCACCCATGTCCACAGTTCCTGCAGGAAAAACAGAAAAGACAAGTCAGGGAGAAGTACCTGCTCATCACTCATGCACAGCTGCAATGTCAGTGAATAAAAGAAGTTGGTGAATTATTTTCAGTGGAATATTTAGTGCACACAATTTTTAAAAAGAGCCTGATAAAAGAAAGAGATGAAATGTTGAAGTACTTCCCAAGAGGGACATGAAACTAAAACCAGTGAGTTCCCCAATGGCTCCCAGAGGTGGTTTCCAAAGGAAGGTGGAAGCTCACACACATATGGACACACAAACCCTGCATCTGCCTGGCACACTCCTCCTCCTGCTGAGGAGCCAGGGAAGAGAAGGGATTACATGGGACTGGCACCGGCAGGAATTCTCACAAAGCCAGGAATCTGAAAGGCAGATCTGGGATTAATGGCCTTGCTTTAATCACGCTTCACATCAGACAGCAGCCTGATAAAATCCCACTGTCCTCCAGCATTTTCAACCAGAGCTTTAGACACCTCAATGAGTGGGAGAGAAAAGAAATTTTCTCTGAAAATATTTACTCTGGAAAAAAAAAAAAGTAAAAAGAGATTATGCAAGACGCCCAGTGTCACCTTAATCAATTCTGGACAATCTCCTAGACCAGACTTTCTTTTCCTAAATGCTCTTGGGAGCCAGAAGAGCTTTTACATGTCAGAGATTAAAAGCTGCAGCCATTAGAGAAGATGCTTTGGTGGGTGGCTAATGAGGCAGCCAGGAAGTCTCACACCCAATCATTCCCCAACTGCCAGGACAGGGAAAGCTGCAGGAAAGTCACTGAAATACAAGATGTTTTCAGGTCTACCCCTGAACAACATGCAAGACAGAGGGAAAAATCATTTTTCACTTGAAAAGAGACCATTTCATACTCACTTTTTCCTGCTAAAACATTATGAATTATTACTGCTTATTTGTAACTGGTTAAATAAAGCACTTCAGCCCACAGATTTTCACATATGTTAACAAGGATTTTTTTTTTTTTTAAATACACATGTGTCACACAAGGCCTAGTTTAATGCAGCCCAGAAAGAGAAGTAAATTTGGAGCAATCTATAACTGTCAGTAAATACCTTTGAATAATGCAGTCTGAATCGCCAGTAGGTTCTGACTAACACTTCTCATCAATTATTTAAACGAAGCTCAAATCACTCAGACATCGGAGATGGCTCCAGAGGTCGGTGCCATTAAAAATGTGCCCTCACCAATAACCTCTCCCAGATGATGCAGAATGTGTGAAGGACAAGGAGCAGAAATCCAGGCCTATCAAAGTGGGATTAAATTACAGCAGAACAAACAGCATCTCAGAATTCATGTTAATAGGTGTAGTGCTTCCATAACTCTGTAATTTTAGGGAGTACATGGGAAAAGAAATTCACCCTGCATTTGATTCAATCTTTTAAAGGAGACCACACACCCATAAGGGATCACTAAGAGTATCACATATGATTTAATTCTTGTTTTCATGGACACCCAAAGCAGGAAATGCAAATAATTCTTAGGCAAGTTTGCTTGAAGGATGACAGGAGGGAGATCTTGAAAGCAAAATAGTTCTCCAGTAAAAACAACTGAGAACTGGACTAAATAAATCAAGAAGTACAGATCCAAGCAAACTGCAGTTCCTGGCACCCTGTGATGAAATCCTGAACCTAGAGAGAAGCTCTGGAATTCCCCTTGGAGGAAAAAATGCCTCACATTGGAGATACAAAACAGCTGGAAAGCTGCTCAGCTTCCTGCTCAAGGAGCCCTGCAAGCTGCAAACCAGAGCTGAACAACTTCAGTTTGCTTCCTAAAAGTTGCAGAAAGGAGGGAAATTTTTTTTCTCAACTCCAGCCTCCAGGAATGGGAAGGTCACAAACAGCTGGCTCCATGGAGTTTACTCTCAGAAGAGTCATTCATTTTAGCCCTTGACATCAATTTCAGTCTTGTCTTAGGCAAATTTTTATTGATCTAATCAAAGCTGCTCAGTTTTGAACATCTGAACATCTATCAAGCAGAATTCAATAAAAGCTTCATTGAGTGTAAGAAGCCTTGGCAAATCTAGTGTTAGAAACCAGTATTTTTGTATTAAATGTTCTTGTCAGCAAGATAATGCTACTCATCTCTCAAATTTCCTACATCAAAACTTCCTTCTCTGATTTCATGCTGCAGAGTAAATTGACCTCCTGCCTAAGGCTGGAGGGAAGAAGCTGCCAAAGGTCTCCAGCAAAAAATAGTCCTTGTGATTATCAATTAAAAGCCTGAAAAGAGCAAAACTAGTGAGATACGGAGGGATAAAAAAGTTTTCCCTCAACCAACAGCTGTACTCACATGGTGCTGTCAAATTTTACTAAAACTTTCAGAGGGTAAATGAGAGAAGGTTGGCCACCAGGTCCCAAATTCCCAAAAAACACAGGAGCTGTGCAAGGCAAAGCTAAGCATCTCACCAACAAAATTACCCAGTTCACAGAAGACTTCCTGGTGACGTAGTGAATGATATATTGGCTTCTGAAATGCAAGTGCAAATTAAGAAGCAGCGTGTTCTTTAAGTTGAATTTATACTCACCAGTGGGGGGAAAATAAATGAGGAAAACTACATTTTACTGACTAAAGACTGTTTTATTTCTACAAGATGCATGACTGACCTATCATCAGCAGTGGCATTCGTGTAGGCTGGGAACAAAGTTTTGCCAATATATGCACCAGTCATTTTTAGCAGAAATCTGGGCTGAAATCCAGATAAATTCTGCTCTGCTTTTAACCTTACATGTTCTCCTGTTCTTTGCCTGAGCTCCTCACAGCTTTTCTGTCAGAGTCACCTCATTCACACCCAGCCTTGAGCAATGTGATAGGAGAGCAATAATAATGACAGGAACTGAATAATATTGAACCTCTGCTTTTGGACTCGGTTGTGCAACACCTTGAGCACCTGAGCCTGTATGTAGCAAAGTGCTTTTAATTCTTAGGTTTTATGGATTTAGGAGCTGCACTTTGCCCAGCAGGGTTTGTGTCACTGCACCACAATGCACATTGCTGTAAGCAAACCAGGACAGCAAGGGCTGATATTCCAGCAGAACTTCTTGGATATTCCTGGGCTATCCAAGAAATTCCAGGAACTCTTACCCACCCACTGTCATCCTTTTTAGATTTTGATTTATTGCACACAGATCTGGGGACAGTTCCTGTGCTGGCACAGGTTCCTGTGAGAGCACAGCCCCACAGCAGCACCAAAAAGCAGATAAATGAATGTTTGAATTGAGGTGGGTTCTTTTCTCTAACACCTTTGAACGTCTATGAAAATAAAGCCATTGAGTTTACTCCCTTTCCTTCAGCCTCTGCATCTCTGCATCATATTTGTTTAACCTCTCCATACATCCACAGCTTCTTTTCTTATTTTCTACCAAAAAAGCTGTGAGCAAACCCCGGCTGTTTGTTAGGGGAAAAGGGGAGGCATTTGCTGACACTAAAAACACATCCATCATCTGTTCCTCACACCACTTAACAGCTTGTACAAAAGCAACTAACTTTGGAATTATTTCTCTCTTGATTTCAATGTTTTATACTTCAGAAACACCTTTTAAGTTCAGCTTTGCAGTAACAGGCTTTTATAAAAGCTAAGGGAAGACTAAATTTCTTTTAAAAAACATCCCAACGAAACCAGACTTTATCAACAAAAAAGCAGTGTTATTTTATTGCCATTAAAAGGGCACAAGGTATCACTTTTAAAGTGCAACAGACTGCTCACCCAGCTCAGAGAAACAAAATAAAAACAAGCCTTATTAATAATAAAGAGTACCATGAGAATTTTAGGGTCATATTCAGTTACACCCTGTCACAGGCCTTATTATTACAGCAGGTGAAAAAAAAAACCCTCTAAAAATTTCAAAATTGACAGTATGCCATCAGTAAAAGGGGAGGGTTTGCAGGTCAGTGCTGTGAATCAGCAAACAGCTGCATAACAAAGCAGCACAATGCACAGATGATTATTATCTTTGTAGCCCAAATCACAGCATCTCTGACACACAGACTCACAAGAGTTTGTAAATGCTACATCAGGCCCTTTGATAAACCAGCAGTTCTTTGGCAACTAAGTAGGATATTTTTATTTAGCAGATAAAGATATAAATGAGATGCTTTACACAGGATAAATCAGGGCAGGAAGGTAACCTGCCCCTAAAACAGAATTACAACAATAATAAAACTTGAAAACTGCTACTGACCTTGTCATAATGTGTGCAGGTATTTCCAGAGCCGGGAGCAAACCAAGGTGATGCTTTAACACAGCATCCCACTCAGCGATGCCCAATTAAGCTGTGAATTCCTGGGGTTGATAACCACCCACCTCTGCTCCAGCACGAGCAGCTCCTGCAGTGGCCACTGGATGGAATGGCTCTCGGCTGGCTGCCTGCTCCTTTGTCTGAATTAACTACTCCAGTTGAGCCCTGACAGATATTTTCATCTCCTGTCCCATTACAGCGAAATCCAAGCCTCTGGTTCAGAGGATGTGGGGATGGGGGTGGGCAGGGAGGCTGCATCTCCAGGCTCAGCTCAGACATTAATTCCTCAACAGCACCAGATGGCTACAGCTAACCTTTACCAGCTTAATCTTTTGCCATTTTGACTCCTGAGGGCTGCCAGAGCACAAATAATAAATGGGACAGAGATGAGGTTGAAGAGGGGCTGAATATTTACTGCCAGTGCCTCCAAACATTTGAAAACTCGCCGGTAGGGCTGAATGTTTTTCAGTACTATTCCACACAAGCTTTACCCAGCTATTTTGCAAAATTAATGGAAAGCCGTGTTATTTCTGAGTTTGTGCAACAGCCTCATGCATCTTCTGCTGTTTTGAAAAACTTGAGGCTAACAAACTGAGCAGCAGCCAACGGGAAGCCTCCAGTGGTTTCAAAGGATGATGGATCTGCCCTACATTGTGCTTCCCATTTAGATGGGTAAGAAAAATTTTTCAGTCCTCCGGATATGTCTGAGATACTGAAAAATCCCATCCCAAGCCAGGAAGAAAAATCCAAAACTCTGGGTTCTTTAATAAAAAATAAAGAAATTAATTTTTCAGTCAGCCCAAGTCAGTAAAAATGTTTTATGAAACAAAGGTATCTTTTGTGTTCTTTCTCTAATTAGCTGACACTTCAAGGTTTCATTTAAAAAAATAATAAAAGATTCTGTTCATTCATTTCATTCATTCATTTCTTAGAAGATGAAGCCGCAGACCAAGATCTCTTGTGTCCCCCACCTGCCCACATAGCCAGAACCTGCCTCAAAACCACCCTGCAGCAAGAAGCCTGTGCTGTACTTCATCTTTTCTCAGATTTAGGTGAAATGCTTGTTCTCAACCAACTCTGCTTTAAAATGTTCCTGTCAGGATTCAAAAATGGCCAGAACTACTGATAAATCCCCCTGAGAGAAGACATTGGGAACAAGATGGTTTATCTGGGAAGTTCCAAATCCCCACTGGAGAGTCTGTGCCAGAACTGGGCCATGGCCCCTCTGACCCTAATTAATATTTCCCACAACAAGAGGGACATGTCAGCTTCTCAGGACAGTGGGAACTCCACACACACTTTTTCTGCCTATTTCCTGTGGTTCCATTTCCCCCAAACATCCATTATTTCAGCTAATTAAAGGAGTGGGTCTGCACTGAGGTCTGCCTGCCAAAGGCACTGGAAAAGATGATGTATTGAGCACGAAAGCCACCCGCATCTACAACAAAGCTCACAATCAATGCTCACTGCCCCAAAAGGAGACTTACAACCCTAAAAGAAACCAGATATGAAACACAGAAGAATGCTTCAAAGGCAAAAATCCAGCTCTGAAGGGATCTTTTGCATTATTATTGCAGATTCTGGAAGTATTTTGAAATTGTTTACATGCCAGCACCACACATGCATCGTGTTGATCTGCACTAAACATTTTCCAGCAAGCATCCAGGGCATGCTGACAGTTTTAGGTACAGTTGTGTAAAGTGACCAATTATCACCAGAATCACTGGAAATTTCCTATTTATAACACCCTTAACCTGCAAGGAAAAAAAGCATTTGCTAACGCAAACCTGAAAGGAAAATATTAAGTCCCGGGTGGAAAAATGCTCTGGATTTCTGCCTTTTCACTGGGCTCCAGAATGGAATTATGAGAAACAGACCCCTCCAAAGGCTTTACTCCACACTTACACAATCCTTTCTTCATCATCCAGGATAATGAGGGAAGAAGGAACAGAAAAGCCTCAAATCCTGGTAACACTGGGACTCAACACTATCAGTGGGCAGTGCCAGCACTGCCAGATCTCAGCAGTAGATTTGTGTGTGCATCTCCCACATTCCTGGGACTCTGGGAATTATTTGTATTGTCCAAGAAGTTAAAATGAAGCTGAGCTGATTATTCTTTGCTGAAGTACAAAAGGGGCTACACAAAGGCACTGCAAGGCAATGAGGTCAGAGAAAGCACAAAAAATGACACTGGAATATGATTGTCAGAACAAACCCATCATGGCAGAGTGCAAATCATGTTGGAAAGTGCCAAACAGATCCAAGGTCACTACTGATGCCTGCAGCTCTCCATGGAAAAGGAACAAGGGATTGGGACATGCCTCTCCTCCTGTGCTCTGCAGCACCACTTGCACTGCTCCAGGCTGTACCTGGTGGAAGAGGAGCAGGACTGTGATTCCTTCTGAGCAAGGAAGGAATGGGACAGGGATGACCTCCAGTAAGCACAGGACAAATGCTGGCTCTCACAGAGATGAGGGAATACCCCACATCCATCCAGCAGTGCCCTCCTTGGGGTGCAAAGGATCAGCAAAGACCACAGAGAACAGTGATGGTGTTAACTTCCACCCCCAAAGGAAAGCTATTGGGAGCTCCAAATGGCCAGAGAGCTGGATGGTGTATTGAAAATAAGAATGACTCAGCTCTGGAGTGAAAGTTTCTATTTTTGTCTTTTGGCCTCAGTGATTTGGTTCCCATCCAACGGCTTGAATCATTCAGAAATGTGCTTTGCAGGCAAGGCCAGCTATGCCACTCTTGCTTTCCAAATTTTAAATTGGAGATATACATTAAGCATTCAGAAGTACGATTACACTTCTGGATTTTCTTTGTGTTCATTTCCAAGCATAGCTGGAAAGAGAGGATGATTACATGATGAAAGGTGACTCAAGTGAGACCCTTCCTGTCCAACTGAATCAAAAATTATTACCCATGAAACCAAACCAAGGTTGGATTTCCTTTGAAACTTTGCAAAATAAAATTTCATGGCTAACTTTGGTTTCTTCTGAACCTTGTTAGCCTTTCAGGAGATTTGAGGATCCCACGCAGCAAAATCCAAGCTTAGTACACGTTAGACACAGTTCAGTGAGCTTCTTTACTGTGCCTGCTTGACTAATAAAATACTCCTTGCTACCCTCACGTCTCATTTATCACTAAGACAACCATTCTGGATGAGTTTAAGTAAAATGTTGCATGCAGAGGAAAAGAAAATGGGACCAAGATATTGGATATGGTTGGCATCAAGAGATTTGAAGGGACAATTTGGCAACAGCAGAGTCAAGGGAAGAGTTGGCTAGGTTAGTCTGGAAAAGAAAACAAAAAACCACACAAAACAGCAGAGGAAGTGAGGCTTCACTCCAGCTTCTACTGAACTCAGAGTGAGCATTTCCATCAGCTTCCATGGGAGCTGGAGAAGATACTCTGAGATGCTTCCAGGACAGACTGTCCCAGAGGGAGGATAACCTTGACAGCTGTGTGAAAGGTCCAAGGTGCAGAACATGGGAGAATTATGACCAAGATTACAACCTCGCTTAAGGAGCCAGGCTTTTTGTTTTTCAAGCTGTGTATGAGAGCTGAAAAGGGATCCTGTCCATTAGTGTTAATAAAAAAAAAAAAAAGATGTTCCTGTTTGATGCAAAAATAAAAGCATTTTCAAAGGCTCTTTGATGTGAAAGACAGAAAGACGTGCAGGCAGATTCTGGAGGAGGTCTTGTCTTCAGCAATTACCAGCACTCTTTTTGAATCCTACTCCCCAGACAGAACTCTTATGTGAAGTAGATAATCATGCTGCAGAGTGTATCAGCTCAAAACCTTGTGGCTTTTCAATTAAGCAGCAATAACCTCCAGTCCAAAAACTCCTTAACCAAGATGGGAATAAAACAAACAACCCCCACAACCAATTAACTGCAGGTGAAGCAAAGACATACTTGCTTTTAAAAGATTTCATTTTGAGCTCTTCTCGGGTAGCCATGCCAGTTTTCCAAGCAATATTTTGATCATTAAAACAAGAAGTGATGCAATTTCCACAGTGACCACAAACATACCAAGAATATTTGAGCTAAATTTATCCAGACTTCTAGTTTGAGTCACTGCTTTGGTTCGTTATTTTTCCATGATTTTCAGCTATGCACAGAGAGGAGCTGGGGACAGCCTGGGATTGAGTTTTCCCCAGCAGTATCTGAAATGCCAATCTTTATGCCTGGGAGCCACATATTGACTATTAGAGAGGAAATGGAGCTGCTCCTCCAGCTCCCAACCCAGCTCCCTGCTCCTTCCACCACCTCCTTCCTCCCACTCTGCCTGTGGCAGACTGACCCTTTCCCTCACCCCTGGGTGACACTAACAGGGCTTGTCTTTGCAGATGAGAAGTTCCTGAAGCTCACCAGGGATCTGCTGTGCTCTCCAGCTGGAGAGGGAGAGCCAAAACAGAGGATCTGCCCCAAATTTCCCACTGTGCATCTCCATGGCAGAGCCCAAGTCCTGCCAGCAACACCAACTGCTGACTCTCAGAGCAGAAAGGCTTTTGGAAGGGTGAGAGCCTTTCCTAAAACTTAAAGACTTTTTAGATAATCCCTCTAAGTGAGGGCAGGGCACAAATTAAAAACATGGAGACACTTCTGTTGTGAAAATATCAGCAGTGTACATAAAAGAGCTGCTGCTGTGGTGATACATAATCATGCAAATAAGCAATTGCTGACCCACTAATGAGCACACAGGCTTGGATTAACAGAAGGAATTAAATATCAGCCTGACTTGATGCAAAATCTGAAATAGAACCTATTAAGAGACAGACTTCATGGTTGAGTCACCATCCCTGGGGGGGTTTAAAAGCTGTGTGGATGTGGCACTTGGGGACACAGTTTAATGGTGGGCTTGGCAATGCTGGGGGAACATTGCACTCAGTGACCTTAAAGGTCTTTTCCAACCTTAAAAATTCTATGATTCTGTGATTTTATATAGCAGGTTGGGAGTTGAATGGTATAAAATCCATCCCCCCCACCCTCATCTGCAATGTAAAGAGTTCCTCCCAGCTCACTGCATCCTGCAAGCACAGCCCTGGCAGCTCCTTCATCGATCAGAGCAGCAAAAAAACAAACAAACCACAGACTTAATGCTGTAAGGATCCCTGAAGATCCCATTATGTCAATGCAAAGACTTTAATGGGTTTTGGATAAGGCCCCCATAGGCTCTGGGGAGGATAAAACCCCATAATTCATAGCATTTTCCCAATGCAAGTATAAAATCACCTGCAACATCTCTGTCAAAACAATAAATCAATTACAGGCCTGGTAAAGGCTGGGTTGGTGTGAACACTATCAATTGCTTTTTTCCCACTGAAACAGAGGACAGCAGTTCCATGACCCCAGAATCAACCCTCACCTGAAATTTCCCTCATAAATCACACCTCAGGAACATTGCAAAGAACTCCCTGTGTACAAGTTCTAAGGGCAAAGGATTTTCTTTACTGCCTTATCACCTTATCTTTATTTTTTTTCAGGCTTCTTGATAGAGTTGTCAGACGTTACATTTCAGTGTAATACACCACAAATATATTTTAATGAAAAGGTGGGAAAATAAAGCCATATAGCAGCAGATAATTCCAGATACAGCTCAGTTAAAGATCAATGTTTTACTGCTGCCTGTAAATCAAACTGGCTCTCAGGTCAGACTCTCTGCTCAATTAACTTCCCAAGGTCTTTACTGCACCACTGGCTCTCCCAGCAGCTCTGCCCTCCTTGATGCAGCCCTCAAGTTCAAGAGCAGGCTGGCTTTGATGGTTTTTATCAGGAAAATTGTAAATGCCTCAGCATTCCTTGCCCTTTTTGAACAGGCAGGTTGGGTTTGGAGAGATGTTGTAACACCCAGCTCTGCACAGGAGAGCAGGTTTAACCACAGGCATGCTCAGCTGCAGACCAGCCTTCTGCAGCAGCTTGGCCCCTGGTGAGATTGCACCACTTCTGTATGAAGAGTTTATTTAAATATTTAAAAATACAAGCCTATTACTGCCTTACTAGTGTACTTCCTATTCCTGCTGAGTATTTCCTACTTCTCCTTCTGCAGGGCACTCTGCAGTAAGACTGACTCACATACAAACCTGTTCTATTTTCTGCTTTTTCAGCTCATAGGAACCCTTTCAGTTTGCTGTTTGGACTCAAGTTTACTCACAGCTTACCAAGCAGGAAGAAAACCAGAAAACCTTCAGGACTGATTTATCTGATTATGGAGAACTCCACACGACTGACACACTTTGCAGCTCTGCAGTGTGCTCAGTTCACCTCCCAGATCCTCTCCTCATCCTTCTCACCCCACACTGTCATAAAAAACTCGGGGTAATGTTACTACAGGGTGATGTGTGCATGGAAAAAGCAGGACAAGAGGCTGTGAGCACTTTTTCCCTGTTATATAGCACAACATGCCTCAAGGCCCAGCTGCTGGTCCTGTCCACACACACAGCTGATGGAAAGATTTTAAGGTTTACATGGTGATTTCATGAGGAACAAAGTGATATCAGTGGTGCTGATTTTCCCCTCCTCCCCTATTCAGCAGAAAAGATTCCTCAACAAAGCTATTCACACTGCAAGCTCCTGCTCTTCACATTTTAAGGCAACAGTGGTGCTTAACTGTAAGGAAATCATAGAATCAGAGAATAGGCTGAGTTGGAAGGGACCCATCAGGATCACTGAGGCCACATCTGCACATATCCTGCCCTGATGCCAACCAGGAGCAAGGCTGGAGGCACACAGTGTGTCCCAGGAGGATAAACTGCTCCACTTGCTATTGGCCAACCTTGAGCTGTCACCTCTCAAACTGCTGTGAAACTTTCCCTATAAACTGCACTTGCTCCTGAGCAGTCCCTCTCAATAAATGATTCCTTGACTTTTCCAGTTCAGCTCTTACTCACACTGCAGCCTTTTCCAGGATTCAGGAAGTGGCAGGGCAGGCAGCAGCTTCCCCTCTGAGTCAGACCTGAGCTGAGCCATGGCCCAGGCAGGGTTGCA
Organism: Lichenostomus cassidix; assembly: GCF_008360975.1. Taxonomy (NCBI): domain Eukaryota; kingdom Metazoa; phylum Chordata; class Aves; order Passeriformes; family Meliphagidae; genus Lichenostomus; species Lichenostomus cassidix. Next base: position 2,883,818 of record NC_139491.1, read on the forward strand.
AAGGTCACTGCCATTGTGGGCAGCTTCTTTCTGATAAAATAGAAAGCCCTGTGAGCCACAGGGTCACCAAAGCACTTGCAAAGCACAGCTTTAGGGGCCTCTGGTCCACTCCAAATGACAACTCGAGTAATTTATTCTGGTCACTTGTTTGCTCCCTCACGTAATATGCCCTTTTCCAGGCACACTGTCCATGTCCATCTGTGCTTGCCTGGACAGTGGAAAGTCACCAAGTTACATCTGATCTGCCTCAAGAGAAGCTGCGAAGTTAGTTAATAACTGCAAAGCTCCTATAAAGTTTCAAGCACTTCTCCTCAGCATTGTTGTTCCTAATTATGTAATGTCAGATACATTTCAACATAACACCTCTTCTCAATGCTCATTTCTAGATTTAGCAGGAGAGAAGAGACACCCTCTGGCATGTTTGAAGGATAATCCAATCCCACCTCTGAGACACACAGCACTGGCATATGAATGCTCTGTGACTTCGAATAAAATTCACAGTAAGAGAGAGATAAGCTCTTTAACAGAAGTACCCTTATGTTTCAGAAGACAATGATTGCTCTCCTCTACCTTTGAGGAATTGTCTCCTAGAAAATCATACCAGAACTAAATCCTAGCTGTGAAATTTCATAAGATTCAAAGAAACCAATCAGCCCATAGAAAGGAGTTGAATCTTTATGATTTTCTACACATTCATAAAGTGATGCCTTTGGGCTTCCATTGTATTTCCTACAAAATTCATATTATGTCACCTCCTCTACATTATGCAGAGCTCGTTAACCAAGTTTAAAAAAACCAAACTCTGTGCTTCATGAGAGACTGCAGCCGCCCCCATATCCCTGCTCAGTTTCTTTTAATTAGGACAAGATAAGCAAAGCCAGGAGAGGGGAAGCAGGGTTTGAGGAGGGAAGAGAGATGCTGAGTGCAGCCACAACGGAGCCTCATCCTGAGCTCCAGTGACATTTCCCCTCCGAGCGCTCGGTCAGCACCATTAAATCAAACCCAGCACCATCCCCAGAGGGCAGACAGCAACCAGTTCTGACAGAGAATTCCTCAATCCCAGGGAAAGCTGGCATCCTGCTGGGATACAGGGAAAGTTGGCATCCTGCTGGGATACAGGGAAAGCTGGCATCCTGCTGGGATACAGGACAATCACTGGCAACCGGGAGGAACAACAGAGGAGACACCTGAGCAAGGTGAGCCCCTGCGTTCTCTGTTACATTTTCTAACTAACAAAGATGCAGTGAACCTTTTCCCCACATACTACTGGCCAGGGTTTCACAGCTGTCAGGGGAAAAAAACTCCTAAAAGGTCCTAAGGTTTCAGATAATGACAGTGCACAGGGACCCTCTGGAAGGTGCCTCCAGCCCCCCTGATCTAACCAAACCCATCAGGAGCCCCTGCTCAAACTCCACACAGCCACATGCCGGTCCCTCCTGCCTGAAAGAAAAAAGTAGACTCCAAGCTCTGAGCACTAATGAGGTCGTCGGCATTAAAGAAATGATCCGGGATCTCACTCCCCTTCGCAGCAGCTCCCTCTGAATGGGAGCAGGAGGCTGCAGCCACATTGTTCCTAAAGGAGTGTAAACAATGGGTTCCCATGTGGAGGCTGAATGAGTCACCGTGCTCTGCCTCAGTCCCTGAAATGGGATCCGAGCTCAGAACAAGGACCAGCTAACTCCGGGAGTGGACCAGTTAGCTAATGACAATTATTCTTGGCAGGACCCAAACAATCCTGAAATAACAATGAGTTTAAGCATGCTCAATACCCTTATAAAGAGCAAATCCACCAAGGCAGTACTGGTGCCTTGTACAGGGATCTTAAGCTTTGCAAGGATCCCTTTGCCAGTTTTCCAACACTGTAGGCTGTTGTAATATAACCCAGATATATCCATATAGATGAGTCTACCACTGAGATTTGCATGCTTCCAACTAACCAGTTTAACTGAATATAATTACATAACAGCAACATGGAATAAAGTTCTCAGAAAAAATACTGAACTCAAAATGCAGACAATATAACTATTCCACTTTTCACTTCATTATTCACTCCTACAATCATTTATTTACTGTGTCTTTAAACAGTGAGAAAACTTGTCAGATCACTACTGCAGAACAAAAATTTAGCAATTCGAAACAGTTGCAAACTGTAAGCGCAGATTAAAATTCTTCTCATGGTTTATAGCTTAGTATTCAAGTGGAGATAATTTCTTCCAGAGAGAAACTCAGAAGATAGAATTTAAGAATTTTAAGAATATTCAATAACCAAGTGTTACAGAAAGGTACAATGCTAATTACCAAAAGCAAAGGCAAACAGAAAAATCAGTATCACAGAACAAGCAGAATACATACGGAGAAAGGAAAGAGTTCCCAGAGCTCCCTGTGACGCTGGTGAGAAACGTCTTCAAACAAGACAAGGAGGCCTCTGAATAAACTATCAGGTTTTGCTTCATAGTTGCTGATAAAATCCAAAATAAGGCTGCAAAAACATTAGCTTCTGCTGAAGCCTGCTTACTCACTACAAAGCGTCAAACACACCTTCTTCCCACACTTCAAACGCAGATGCTGCCTCCTAATGAAGCACTTGCTGCAAGGGGGGAACACCGTTACACAAGAGCAGGAGGCTATTTCTTGCTGCAGAAACATAACTGGGGTTTGACTCAGAGAAACGCAGCAGTGCCTGGGAGCTGAGGGTTGCAGCGAGAGAAACCATCCAAAAATAATTTGGCTGCTCAGGAAAAAAAGAAAAATTTCACAGGAAGCAACCTGAAGCATATGTCCCTTCCGAAAAGGGAATTTCTTTATTACATAAACACAAACCTTCTAATCTAGCCCAACATTAAATCACTGCGAGCCACTGAATCGGAGCTGACAGTAGAACTGGAGCAGGTTAATATCTGTTCAGGCTGAGAAGCGATGCTCTGATTTTAGCAGCTTTCATACCCTGAATACCCATTGCATCAGTGACTGGGAACATATTTGCATTCACACGCTGAAAAAGCACAGATCTTGTAAAACATATTTAGGAACTGGTGAGACGTGATACATATATTGACTAATTCCGTAGGCCTTTGGAGAACATCCATCTTCAGGGGAATGCTATTCTTACCTCCTCAGTAGTTCAACATCACCCTCCCTGAAAGTAAAATTCCTTGTTCTAGACTGTAAATTTTCAAAGATTAGGGCTTAAAAAACTTTCACACCTTTAAATTTCATCAAAGCCCAGTGGCAGCTGGGTACTGTTAGAATGTTTTGCTCCTGATCTGGACAGGAAAGAAAAGAAAAGAAATCCTCCTGTTTACCATTTTGTGGATCCATGTTGCTCTCCCTGCAAACAGCGGATTCCTCAGTTCCCACACACCAGTACATTCTGGGTTGCAGTTGTGAAGGTCCCACAGACAAACTTTCCACAGCACTTCAGACTGAACAGTGGTGTCAAAGCTGGGCCATTCCCACCATGTGAATGCAGGAGCAGAGGCTGCTAGTGAGCACCATCCTGAAGAAACATCATTTACTCTGTTTAAAAATAAACAACAGAACAAATTAATCATTCTTCTACAGAAATTGTGAAATGTTAACTCCTCTCCACTCTTAGCACAGTTGTTTAAATGTTATGTTGCAGAAATGCACTTATCATCCTGTAAATACAATTATTTTCATAATAGCTTTGATAAGAGCATAATGTGAATTAACAGAGGGGACTAACAATTTCTGCACTACAGAAAGATAATGTTCCTAATTTTTCACCACCAAAGCTGCTCAGTCTTTGGACAGAGGACACTGGGGTGGGCAGGGGTCACAGCTGCAGTTTCAGATTCTCCACAAGTTGGTGTAAAAGCAGAGCATTGAAACCCTGCAGTGCAGCTGGAAAAATCCTAAATGCAACCTCAAAACCTTTCCCATCCACAAAGACAACCACAGCCCTTGTAAGACTGTGAGAAACTGAAAAATACTGAGATAATCCTCTGTAGAAAAGAGAAGAGGGCAAAGAGAAACACACCAGCTCCTGTCCCCTCTGACCATTCCTTTTAGAGAACTCTCCGACCCTGGAAGCATCAGGCTTCTTCAAACACATTCAGGGAAGCATATCAGGCCTTTAGGAGCTATTAAAGTTTAGCTTCTTGTGAACTGCCTGGCAAAACAGGCAGCAGAAAACTGCACAGCTCAGTCTCCAAGGCATTTCCAACTCCTTCCCTTTCCACAGCTGCACACCCACCCTTCAGCCTCTTCGTACAGAGGTTAAAACTACTGGAGGATTTGCAGTGTGTGTCCAACCAGCACCAGAGCTCCTTCATTTTCTGCTTTCAGTTTCAGTCAGTAACCGCCTCTCAGATGTAACATGATGCCCCTCAACTGACTCTTACTGGCTCTTCTCATGTCTGGTGTGTGATGCTGAAGTTTTGATTTGAGGCTCTAGCCCAGCAAAGCTCATAACTCACCTCCCACTCCAGCCAGCAGGGCCTGAGTTCATCCCTAACTCTCCCTGAGCAGAGCTGACTTCCTGAGCAGGGATCAAAAGCCAAGGGGAATATGAAAATATGCTGATCCATCACCACTATCCAGGAAGCTTTCCACTCCTCCCTCCTTGCACTGGGTTTTAACCACCAGCCAACAACATTAAAAATCACTGCATCCTACTTCAGTTGTTTCTAGGCAAATATATGAATTTTAGGTGCACTCAGCTTCTGCTGAACCTGACGTTGTGGTGCCTGGCAGCAGCAACAAAGACTCACACCCCTGTGCCTCACTCTGGGCACTAAATGCTGCAGGAAGCTGAGATGGAGGTGATCCCTAATCCCAGATCCAAGCCCACACACTGGTGAACTGGGCTGCGTTGGTGGAGGACTGAATTCTGCCCTGCAATGTGCCATGTTCCCACCAGAGTCAGCTTCTCTCCTGGTCTGAGCTTCCCTTGACCACACTGGCAGGAGGAGCTGCAGTGCTGGGACCACACATCCCTCCACGCCATGGGTGTGACACCCCAGCAGAGGTGTCAGGGTGGCTTTCACACCTCCCCAGAGCTGTCCAGGCTGTTAACTCTGACAATGGAGGGGATGTGATTCTTCCAGCAGCTGCCTCCCCTGTGCCCTGGATGCACTGAGCAGCTCCAGTGAGAGCAAACACTTCTCCACACACACTCTATCCCCCAGCTCTCTGCAGCAGGTGATGCTTTCTGAGACATTTCCTTGCTCAGACACGGACAAACCATGTGCATCCACAGCTGTACAAGAAACACTGAGCAGGGGTCAGTGTGGACCACTGGGGCTTGAAAACTATCCCACTGCTGATTTTCAGCTCTCTACTCAGCTTATTCCTCAGGCCGAAACTTTCCTCGTATAAAGTGAAAGGAAAAACAACTTTTAGGAAAAACAGTGGTGTGGTTTTGATAATCAGTTCCCTTTAGCTGCAAGTAACTGAATGCTGTACCATGTGTATTACTGCCACACAGCACCCATGGAAGCAGACTTTACGTATTTCAGGACCTTTGTGTATATAATTTTCAAAAAAGAAGCAACCTATAAAGCTTTACCTCAAGCTTTACCTCAAGCAAGGTGCACACAACTGTAACACGCGCAAACACCACACATGGATTTGATTTAGAGAGCCTGTGTGCTCTGCAGAATCTCGTTCAGAAGGAGCTGAATCATGCAGAATACACCTGAACACGTGAAAATGGGATTTACATCCCGTTTCACACATTCCTGACACCTGTACTGCCCCAGCACATCTGCCCATAGCTGAACCATCACCCCTGCACTCCACCAGCCCTGCCGTGAGCATCGTGCCTCAGAGCAGCCAGGCCACAGAAACATCCTGGTTTGCCCGAAATCGCTTCCCGAGTCACAAAAAAACTTGCCCTAACTTCAGTTCTTTGCTGAAACCACCTGTTGTATCGGACAATCCCACCTGGGCTGGGCATCCCCACGGATCAGAGATCCTCTCCCGCCTGCGGTCACAGCGGGCGGGGTGACGGCCAGCCTGGGGCTGCAGTGCCAGCCCAGGACAGTCCCCCTGCCCGCCCCGACACCATCCTCTCTCCCTGGGCGAGCAGCGAGCACCCAGCCAGCCCATTCTGCCACAGCAGGAAGGCGGCAGGGGGACACCAGGCGCTGTCCCCCGATTTGGGAGCTCACAAACTCCCCAGCCGCCGCGGCGGGCCTTCCTTCCCCTCACGGCGAGTGCCGCTCTCCCCGAGCCCGCCGGGCGGGGCGGCCGCGCAAAGTTCCCTCCGAGCTTTCATTTTCCTTTAGAAAAACCGCGTTTTCCCCCTCCTTTTCCACCTGATAGGCCCCGGCGAGTCCCCCGTGCCGACTGCCCTGGCGGCGGGGCAGGTGCCCGAGAAGCGGCAGCAAAGCCACGGTACCTCCCGTGTCCCGGGCCGGCGCTCCCTGCGCTGCCGCCACCGCCGCCTCCTCCTCCTCCTCCTCCTCGCCCGGCGCCGCCCGCACGCCTCGCTCCGCGGCCCGGGAGAGGAGGGAGGCGGCAGGAAAGGCAGCGGGACAGCGGCTCCTCCTCCGGCCCCCGGCCCGGCGCCGCGGCCAAGGGCGAGTCCCCCGGCACGGCCCCTCGCCTGCTCCGAGGGCAGGGCTGGCCCGCAGGAGGAGAGGATGGAGCTCCTTCCCCAGCCCCGGGCAGCCCTCAGGCTCCGCGGTTTGGGTTTTTTAGGAAAAGCCAGCCCGGCAGTGGCGGCGGCTGGAGCAGAGCCCTCCCGAAGCGCTGCCCGTGGTCCCGGCAGGGCCTTACCGCGGCAGCAGGCACAGCGATGACTTTCAAAGTTGCTCCTTCCCCGGAGCGCGGCGAGTTTGGTCCTCGTTGGAAGAGCAGAGCGAGGTTGCCCCCTCTCTTCGGAAGGAGTCAGATGTTGGTGTGCAGTCCTTCCCCTGCGCTGACCCATTCCTCTCCAGGAGCTCTGACAAGCCAGGCATCGCTCCACTTCCCTAGGAAGAGACCATTTCTGCACGCCTTTTGCTTTGCTATTCATAGCGAGTCTGTAAATTAAACACAGAGGATGTTTTTTTTCCCTGGTCTGTACCTAGCAATGGGTCAGGGATGGTCACTTGAGGATGGAAAAAGTCATGTGCATTTGCAGAACGGCTGCTGCAGCCTGAGTGCTTCTTGGGATGATTATGGAGACATAAAGGGGTCTACATCAGTGCATTTACCTGTGTTCAGGTCCCAATAAATCTGCATCCAGCTGCAGCCATAGATAGAAAGCAAGGACGTACCAATACCATTGTCTTTCGATACGACAACAGCTAAAAACAGTGTTACTTGCTTTTAGCACCCTTTCCTCCTCTTACCCAGCTTGCTGCCTTTCATGCCTCACAGCCCAGCTCTTAGCCAGACCTTTCTTACACCTTTTTTATCACAATTGTTTGAAAACACACTAAAATAACTCTTTTTCCTCTATTATGATAGAGCCTCTAATTTCCCCTGGTAATAATTTACCCACATATTCAAGCTAATTTCCCCCCTTTTTTTCCCTGCCCAAATCTCATCCCACTCTTCCTTATGTCTCCATTGATTATGTCACTCACAGTAATGCCTTTGTATCTCCAGCCTTACCTTTTCTGGAGTCTGAAAGCTTCTGAGTGATGCTGTCAGCAAGTGGAAAATTGAAGGAGTTTGGCTTGGCCTGTGTAGGGAGCCAATAGGAATTTCTCACACATCAGATGGGAAGGGAGTTAAAAGACAATGGAATGTTCTTGCTCTGTATCTACACTGCAGATGAGAGAAATAAAACAGGACTGGGAACACATTCAGCAGAGCCATTCTAGTGGATGTGTCTCAAGGGGTTTAGGAAGCAGCCAGACCAAGGCAGGAAGCCCTATCTGGCTGCATGAGCCACGGTGTCTTGAAACACTTCATTTTTAGGCTCACCTCACAAGGAAAAGAGGATCCATCCAAAAAAATCCAATGCCAGCTGTAGCTCTGCTCTCCTCCCTCTGCTTATGGTAAATGGCACAACTCAAGCTTTTCTTTTTAGAGCACTGACCACACTCTTTTAAAATCGGCTAATTCTTCCCAAATTGCAGAAATTAATCTCAGTGCAGATTCCCTCACAATCCCCCAGTGAGATACTGAATCCTCAGACACACCTGTTTCACAAAGTTATAAATTTATTAGGAACAAGAACTATTACAAAAAAGATATCCATAGTCTAAATATATACATGAGGTTTAAACATAGCATTTTCATGTACCTTTAGCTATAAAAATACATTAGATTAACTGCATCCTAATTTATAAATATAGTTCTTTTCTTTAAAAAAACCCAACTAGTATTTAATATGAAAGCCTTACTGTGCAATGGAAGAATATATATACCCTCTAAGGGGTTATTTTAAAGTTAGTGTCTAGTGTTATATAACTTAGAAAATTCAGTGTGTAGAGTCAAACCCTGATTTATACAATAAGAGATATATTGACTTTTTAAAAACTTGATAAGGGGGGAAAAAAGTGAAATATATATCATACATATAAAGCCAGAAGAGTAGGACTTAAGAATTTCAGATTATTTCAGTTTCCACCACTGTTTATCAAAAATACAGAGATACATCAAGATAACCAGCCTTTTACTGTTTGCCTCACCTCCCTACTGTCTGACAGGTAGAAAACCCTCAGGTAGGCAAGAGTAAAATGTTTGTCTGAGAAGATGTTTGCACTCTTAAGTGTCTTACAAAAATAGAAACTTATTTACAATGATCCCATTTGGCCTTTCATGGGGAAGGGAGGACATTTTCATCACTGGATGGGGAGATTTACCTGTCACAGCCCATGGGAGGACAGGCACCTAGTTACACTGTTGGAGGTATGTCATGTCAGAAGTGAAGTGGTGTTGAAGTGCAATTTCAACATTCACCAACTAATAAGGAAGTTTAGGCTCATGCAAACTTTTTCCTTACTTATCGCCACCCACCTTCCTTCCTCCTCCAAAAAAAGCTCCACTCATGCAACAGAATTTGTTGCTGTCTGAGCCTATCTGTGAGCAAAGGAAGGTACTGGGTAAATCCTGGCTTGCAGCAGAGAAGAGAGGTTAGACCTGCATTTCTGCTTCAAGCTCTGACATCTGGAGCAGCAATCCTTATCAGTGCTCCCTGGAGATGTGCTGATAAGCCATAAGGAACCTCGGTGGGTTTGTTCTCAGAGGACAATCCCAGAGGGATCAGCTGAACTTCCTAACAAGCTGTCACCACTAACTCCTGCACACTCACAGCTCCTGTAGATGTGGGACTGGCTGTGCCTCTGCCAGGGCTCTCCAGCAGAGTCAGGAGGAGAGGAGGAGGGAAAGCAGTGAACCCAGGAACTGAAGTCAGCATGTGGTTTGTCATTAATCTTATGATAATTAATCCCATAATAATGTCTGGGCATGCAAAAAAGTTACTGCAGGAGGTACCAAGGCATGAACTTGGTGTGGCAGCCACTCCATGGACAGCTGTGAGCAAGGGACAATCCAAGGTAGCTGTTTTCTCAGTGAAGGATCAGCTGCTCTGTGCTGGCCACGAGATGACAGCACTCACAGGGACAGTGACTGTGAAGCTGCTGCCACACTCAAGTCCAGCCATAGCTTATTCCATGGTAAGTGGCCTGTACACCCTCCTCTTTAGCACTCAGGGTGTGCTTGGGAGCACCTGCCTTTCCATACTGCACTTCCAGAAATGTATTTTAAGCTACATTCATATAGGATAAAGAAACATGAGAAGAGCTTATAAGTTTTACTCTCTAATAATAGCCCTGGCTCAAAAACCAAAGAGATGGTCACAAAGCCTGAAAGTTGCAAAGAGAGAGCAGGACAGTTTCTTGCAGCTCTTCTGCTCCCTCCCCCAGCTCAGAAGGACTGGTGTGGGGTGTTTTCTGTGGGGTATCTACCATGCTACATGCTCAGCATCCAACTTGGTGTCACCACGGTAAGTGCAGTGCAAAATCCTCTTGAGAAAAGTGCTATAGTGAAGGTTTGAGATACAGCTGTGACTCACTGGGAGCCAGGAGGTTTAGCAAGTCAGGAACTTGCATTTGCAGCATGTGTAGTGTGTGCACACCCAAACATCAGGTTCCAAGGGCACTTGAAAGTCTGTCTCTGTTGGGTGAAATACTGGCCCCAAAGGAGTCCTCTAGGAAACTCCCACACATCTCATTCAGGGCTAGAATATCACCAGTATGGAGAATGCACATATCTTTAGAGAGACCAAGACAGCTCTTTCAAAGAGAATTTCCTTACAGATCCTTCCAAGAAAGCTTGCACTCCCATTCCAAACTCCAGCTGCAATCTTCACACTAACTCCACCAGCTCCAGGCAAGTTGTTCTAACCCTACCACTCGAGTCCATCTATGCCAAGGGAAACCCAGGTGCCTCTGAAGGTACTAGCCAATACCAGTGATGGTACCAGCAGTCTCTCTAACATGCCAGCGATGTCCACGTCCTTCAGGGGTGCAGTTTGGAAGCAGATTTCCTGCCAACACTGTGACTAACCAGCATTTCAGTCACAGGGAGCAGGCAGATGTACAGCCAGGGACTTGTACAGTACAAGTGTGTACTGCCAGTAGGGTCAGGTAAATCAGTTTTTGAAGAGCCAGTTGGCAAAATGGAGTCCAGTAGATTCAGTGTTTCTAGAGGAATAAAGACAGGTGTTTCCATTTTCCTTCCTCCCCCTCCCCTCCCCCTTGCTCTGAACACGTCCCCCAGGTGTCACATTCAGAGTGTCAGCATTTTAGGCCTCCTGTTTTCATGGACTCTTCTGGGAGAGTTTAATGGTGACTGTTTTCACTTCGGTATATTCTGCCAAAGCATATTCACCACTGCAAAAGAAGAGGGAGGAGGAAAAGGACAAACAATTGTAGCATGTTAATGTGAGAGAGAAGAGACTTCTACACATGTGCATTTGAACAGCTGCTGTAGGTGACATCAGGTCATTAAAAACAGATCTGAACCAGCTCACACCAGCTATTGATTTGTCCCAGCACTTCTAATAACCACCAAGCACATGCACATAAGTGCATACAATGACACCCTGCTGTGAAAGAAACGTGCTTTGGCCACTGTAACCCACAAGATGACACCTGTGACTCTGCCTAATGAAAACTGAGTGCTGCTGTGAGAAGCCATACAAGAGACAGCCACGCACACACAGTTATTGGTGCTTAGACAACAATTAAAAGTTTTCTTTCACCAAAAAAAAGCTTTTATCTACAAGATACTGTGTCATCAGGAGGGCACAGTTGCTCCAGAAATGCATACTAGTGAGAGAGCCCGCCACTGTATTATGTTTTGGTTGATGGTAACTGGCTCTATTCCCATGCCTTGCCCATGGGATAAACCTCTGATATCCTTTAATTAGTCAGGCAGTCAGGCAAAGCAAACCATAAGGTCTCAATATATATCTGTGTCCCATTTGAGGATTCATTTATTTGCTGTGCTTAGCAAGCAAGTGAGGCATCTGAATGTCTTGGAGCAGCAGATGCACCAGAACATTTACTAGAAATGGTTTCTGGAATTAAAACTGGCTTGTGATAGAAAAGGTATGTTAGGTTCCTCTGAGGAGTATGCTGAATGGCCTAAGAAAGTCTCCGTCCTATACAAGAGGAAAATTAAGATTTAAAACAATGTCTTATCTCTGCATCTAAGTCATGGGGTGACCTTGGTTTAAAAATTTCAGCTTTAGTAACTATTTAGAGCCAAAATGTCTGGTAGCCCCATGGCAACAGGCCATGCAAGGAAGAGGGTTCTTCTGTAATTTAGCAGCAAGCTGGGAAGGTGAAATGTACAATGATTTGGGAGATCATTCCTTCCCACGAGAAGAGGCCCAACAAGGAGCAAGGATACAGCAGCCAAGGCAGGCACAGACACCACCATGGAAAGATGGGGCAGGTTTGGGGTTGATACCATTGTCCCCAGCCATGGTGCCATACTTCTCCCTTCATCTAAAAATCTAACTAGTATGGAAAAATGCTTCCAAGTGGACTTGGCTGAACTGGAGCTATTAAAAGCTTATAAAGCAGATGAAGGTGCTCCTAAAGGAGTGCTTTACATCCACGCTCTACTGGCTTAGCACCTCCCTGTGCAGCATGCTGCAAGCCTGATTAAACTTTAAAAGCAAATTCAACAGTGTTTTCACAGTCACAAATGTTATTGCATTTACCACCCACACAGAAACAAAATATTGAGCAAAACTTACAGCTCTCTGCCATTGCCTGACATTTTAAAGCCACCAAAAGGAGCCTGTGCATAGAGCGCATTGTAACAGTTGATCCTGCAATAAAAACATCAATTTTAAAAAGACAATTCAATACCAAGGGGAGGCAAGATGATGACAACAGCAACAATACAATAAAAGGCTGAAACCTCTCCGTTTTCTCTTTTATACAATTCAGTCGCTTGAGAAATCAGATTTTAGCAATAAAATCTTGTTTTGCTGCAGAAACAGAAAACATCTGAATGGTTCTCAGTCTGACCTACATCTCACTTCATATCCTCTAATGGCAAAGCCATTCATGCTTGAGCTGGAATTTATGCCATGTTCAGAGCTGTGATTAAAATAAATAATCCAAGCTATTCCCTAATTTATTAAGCACATTCTGAAAAGAACATATTTACTCAGAAAGCTGTCTAAACACTCCAAACCAGACCCCAGCATCTGCTTCCAGGTATAGAAAACATTTGGACTGCATCAGACAACTGTGTCACAGTAAAATAAAAGCACTAGGCTCATTTCTAAGGTCACTTGGTAGAAAAGGCTGATGCAGACATTTCTTCAGTATCCCAGTAAGACCAAAAGACTGAAAGTCATGGAGCACAGGTATGGCTTGTGCTGTAGGTTTGCACCTCCATGTGTGTTCAGCACATGTATCCTTCAAAGCCTAACATCCAATTTCTATGTAAATATTTGAGGCAGATTCTTCTGGTGCCAACCCTTGAAATTAATCCTCTGTATGCATCTAAATCAGACACCAGATCAACTTCCTGTCTTGAGTAGGAAACAAAAACAGGATTCCATCTTTAAAACAATTCTAATATAAAATAAGAAATTTTGTAAGCAAATATAGCTGCTTTTCTTTGTGACAGTGGAGTGTTGCCATCTACTGTCCATACTGGTTTGTGCAGCAAAGTCCCATCTGGTGCTGTCTAAAGATCATGACAATTGCTTGTTGCTACATACAGGATTTTGGAAGGCAGCACATCTGGTGGAACTTACTACAACCCTGATGAAGAAATATCAACTGAAGGAAAAACCAGTCCATTTCTCGACACACTGTCTAGGCCTCACCACGTTATTTTGAGGAATGGATGTTGCTGCTGAGGAGAATATCAAGAACTATGGAGCATTTAGAGAATCACAGATATTCTGAGCTGGGAGGGACCCACAAGGATGGTGAAGTCCAACTCTTAAAAGCACAGTGCATACAGGGATGGAGCCCACAACCTTATTAGCACCATGCTCTTACCAACATGGTTGCAAGTCCTAAATCTCTCTCCCCTCCCAGGAAACAAAGCCCCAGCCCACCCTCTGCTCCCAGCCTGCTCACCAGACTGTTCCTGACTGCAGAGCTGATGCCAGGGTTAAAGCTCTGTCCAGGTTCTTGGTGAACACTGCGGCTGTGAGTCCATACTCGGTGCTGTTGGCTCTTCTTATCACCTCTTCTATACTCTTGAACTTCATAATTGGCTGAACTGGCCCAAAAATCTGCACATATCAATTAAACTTTAGTACAGCAAAGCATCTGCTAATCATGGTAATTTTGAAGTAATTGGAATCAGATGCTCTGTTTGGATAATATACTAAAAAAGTTATATCTTAGCCTTCTAGGGGTCACTGATAGAGTGTCTTAAAAACTACTAATTAAACTTCAAAGTAAGCACAGTGATGTGTTTAGTAGTTAATATATTTTAAGATCCAACAACTAATGGATCATCTATAACAATCAAAATAAGCAGAGTTAGATCTGGACAAGTTACAAATGATTCATCCTTACTCCATTTATAACTCTCCTTTTGAACTCTGAAGCTGAGTGTACTCAAGTAACAATTAATTTATTTCAAGGACTGCAAGTTTTTTCCTTGGTTTTAACCCTAATTTTGTCACTGTATGCATTTTATTTGCATGCAGTGCAATTACCACATCTGTGTTTGACCACAAATTTGGCTTCCCAGGTTGCCAGTGTAAAGGCAACAGGCATACAGGAGGCTTCCCAAATTTTGGGATGGAGTCACTCACTGGGTACAGTATCAACGGTGGAGCCCTTTCTTAGTCTGCAGGGTCTCACAGCACAATAAAGCCCATTGAAATTGAAATACAGACTCATTTGGGGCACTTTTAGGCTCATAAAAGGGTTTCTAAATATCTTTGTTTTGGGGTATCCAGGTGCCTAACTGGAGTCTCAATCCTAGGGAAAGGATGAACGTGCATTTGCAACAAAACTGCCAATGAATGAAACTGGATAAGCTCCATGAATCATGGCTTGGGATTTGGAGTCAGTTCATTAAGAAAAGGTCTGTCATGGGATTTTCAGCCCTTTTTCTCTCTATTTTTAGCGTGTAACTCATGCCCTGACTGACTGATATCTTTCCCAGGTTCCTTAGAGATTCTGTGGCAGATCTGAGACATTTAAACATCTTGCCAGGAGTGAACAGCAAACAGCCCCATAAAAAGCACTGGGCTAAACTATAAACTACAAATGCCAGTTAGACTTTGGCAACTACTTATTTTCCATTAGGGAACACGATGAAAAGTAGATTAACTTCTATTTCAAAGGAATATCACAGGATCTAATCACATGCAGCTTGTTCAACATTTCTGCGTATGAATAATGAAAGCCAGAGTATTAGATCTGCACTTTGCTGGCTTTGACCATGTTTTCATATAGGAAAGAAATAGTCTCAGGGGATTTTGCCATGAGAATGGAATCTGGGATTGTTTCAGATGCTAAGGCTGCTTCAGAGACCTTCACTGGCCATTCCTTTGCTCCTCAACAGCTTCAGATCCCAGAGTTCTTTTCCCACCTTTCTGCAATAAAGCAACTCCTTCTTTACAAAGCAATGGAGCAAGAACACACATTACACTGTCACAGGCAATTACAGGGCAAATAATTACTCCAGCGTGCCACTGTGTCAGTTATTTTTACTCATTTATATTAAAAATTAAGGATTCAGACAGAATCCCCCCCATCACCATTAGTTTTTATTCTGAAGCAGCATTTATCCAAGTGATTTGTACTGTACCTCTTCTTTGGCAATTCTCATGTTGTCAGTGACCTCTGAAAACACCGTGGGTTTTATAAACAGGCCTCTGTCTTCAATGGCAAGACCCCCACACTCCAGCTTAGCCCCTTCTTTCTTCCCACTTTCTATCAGCTCCAGGATTTTATCAAACTGTTTTTGGTCAATCTGTCAGACACAAAAGGAACAGAAACAGACAGCAGCACATTTATTATTGTGGTTCCAGAGAGGAGTCATGGAATGTGGCCCAGGGGCACATTTGCAGGGCACTGTCAAACTAGGTCAGTTTACAGCTCAGTTTAGGTTGTGGCAGTCAGGCAGTGAGCAGGGAGAAAGACAGGACATGGGCAGAGCCCTGAGCCACAGAAAACAGAAGGTGAAGTGACATGTGACAGTTTAATCTGATCTAATAGTTTGCTGCCACATGGAGGGATGTGGCAAAACCAGCAAACTTTCCTCCATGACCTGGATATGAGCTCCAGCTCACCTCACTGGAGCTCTGGGATTTGCTGACCTTCTCCAAGCACTGATTTATCTCAGTAGCAGTATGAGAACAACCTGAGATGGGTTTTGCTGGAGTAGCAACCTCAGTCAGCTCAGCTAGGGATCTGACCAGCAACAGAATCAGAACAAGAGAGGGAGGACCAGAGTATAAGAACTATAAATTCAACTTTGCTGCAATGTGCAGCCTCACCCACAGCTCTCTGTCTCAGCTGGAAGAAACCAGCAAGTTCTGCTTCCATCTCCTTCCACACTGCACACCACATGAACAGCCTCAAAGATAAGCCCTGTTGGTAGGGTGACTTCACAACAACTGCTGCACCAAAACCTTGCTTTTAAAATCAGAACCACTTTTTACAGTTCTTAAAGACTGGTATAATCCTGCATTTTTGGTTCTCTGCACTTGGAGCCACATTCTCACTTTTAATTCCTAACCTTGTCTAACTCCTCCTCACCCTCACCTAAACGTGGAGTAATCTCAAATAGTGAGTGCTGCTGTTACTAGCTTTTAAATAGGGATGGCTGTAGGGGTGGGGAAAGTCCAGTCCACTGACAGGACCCTGAAGCTGGACAGCTGCACCAGGTCTTGGAGGAGACATCATGTACTCCACAAGCACAGTATTTCCTGTGCTGGGAAGAGATGTAGAAGCCCACAGCACTTCCAGTCACTGCTGATCCTTCTTCTGTGCTTCATGTGCAGCAGTGAGCTGCAGAACTGCAGGTTACAGACATAGAGACCTGGCTCTTGGTATAATGAGTAATTAAGTGATGAAACTCCTCATCACAGCATGCTGGAGATGGTAAAAGTTTTACTTTTTAAAAACCATCACCATCAGTCTAACAAAAACCTCAACAAATTTATTGATGCGATTAAATAACCCACTGGTACAAGGTGTTCTGGAAGCTGAGGAGTTATTCTGATTGCCAGGTATCTCCAGATGCTTGTACTGGCTCAATCCCCCTCCCTAGGCATCTGGTTTTATTTCAGCAGGGCCAGTTGCCAGTTGGGACTGTTTACACGGAGTGTTCCACACTTGACTCCTCCAGATTACAGACTATATCCTGTCCCTAGTTAATCCTGGCCACACACAATCCAACTTTTCATGCTTTTAGACAAATATCAAAGCTGCAGGAGGGTGTCCTTGGGGTACTTCTGGTACACAGTGGAAACAGAGCCCAGCACATCTCCAGGCAAACAGATGTGTGTGTATCACATGTGGACAACTTGTTCTAAGTGCTTGGGTTCTCTCATGTGTTAAGGTGCCACCCAAGGACACACTTAATTCATGCTACTGCCCGAGGAAATGTGTGCCCTCCTGTGGGATACAGTGTCACACTGAGTTTGGCAGGTGTCATACACATTGTCTATTTGGTTGCTTAGTTGCCAAGTGTAAATAATTTGAAAATATCTGCAAGTGCTTTCCATCCTGGCATGTCTGTGATCCAGACCAATCCAGTCCATCCACTTCACATCACAGAAAACAAAACAAGGATATTTATACAGCTGTAACTTGTTGCAAGGCAAACTACAGTTAGATGAAAAGACACTGGGGAAAGAAAACATTTGTAAAAATGACATGCAAGGGTGGAACTGTTTGTCATTGTAACTAGAGCTTGCAAGGCTTGTTTAAATTCTGTCCCCTACTCCACTATTATTTATGGTTCAAGCATTGAATTCCATTAAAAACACATGATCTGGTAAAGCAAATTCTACTATTTGTTCTTCTAATTCAATAGAGGAGGCAGCTTCTAAGGATCACTGCAATGCTGAAAATTTGGGAACCCCCAAATCTTCATCTCTTGCTTCATTTCAGTCAAGACCACAAGGAGAATTTTTTCCATGTCCAAACTTAGTGCTCGTGATACTACAAAATAGTCCACAGCTGGGTCCAACAGGATGCTGGACACAATCCTTTCTACTTATGTGTTTCATTTTCACACTTCAATCCTAAAGTGCATGTCTGCAGTGTAAGGAAAATATTCACTGTTTTACAGATCAAATTACGTGTTTTGGGCTGAATAACTACTAGCTAACAAGTGCCACAATCAGTGCTTATTTTATTTCTGTAGACTAGGTCTTACAGTCCACAAATCCCAGTATTTGGGGCTCTAAAATAACAAAACTAGCCTAGTCTTGTTCTAATCTAATCTAATCCCTGTTCTGGTGGCCCAGAATGTCAGTCTCATCTAATGCAGTTTGCTGTTCACAGTTGTATAATGCACTGGTTAACCAGTTTGCCATCTGTGCAGATTTACTTTATTGCTTCCTGTGATACAGCTCCCTGGAATCCAAAGTTAAACTGCCCTTGGTCTGCATTTGAAGTTGGCACTCTGCTCAAACAGTCCTGATCACCCCTCAGGTTTCTTGTGGTGTCCTTTGAATTCCAGCCAGTCAGCACTGCCAGACACATGTGAGTTTTGGAGAAGTCTCATCAGAAGCATGCCTCAGTTCTGTCTACATTTAATACTGCTTCAAGTTGACCTAATTTTAATCAGAGCAGTACAGTTTATATCAGCATAACTCAATACTGCAGCTGTCACAGTCTTTTCCCCACTGCCATGCCACGAGCATCCATGCCAGTGAACAGTAATCCACATCAGGGGACTGACCTGAGTAAAACCTTTCTTCCTCATTTCCAAAAAGGCTGGATTAGACCTGAATCAGCCAGCTCCCCAACCTTGTGCAGTGCAATGTACGAATAAACAGCTGCACATGGGACCTCTTTTGCAGGACTAGCTTATGTCATCTTCAAGTTCTTGTGGAACAGGATTGTCATCACCTACTGGTGCAGAACCAAAGAGAACATGGGCTACAACCACTGTCAGCCTAAAGGCTGCCTTCAACCCCTTCCCCTGTTGGTTTCTAAGCCAGTGACCATCCCACAATGGGATCTACACAGCAGTGCTGTAATGCTGTTGTATGTGTTCACCCTGACCCATACAAAAGGAGAATGAAAGCAACAGGCTGGATCTGGAGCATCTGATGGGGAGAGATGAAGAAGACAAATTTTTCCTCTATCCATCAGTTCAAGATAAAAAAACCTCACAGCCAAGCAGGTTACTTCAGGAACAGGGTAAAAAAATAAAATTATCTGGAAGCTTCACATTTGAAGAGTAACTTGTGGGCAGGTGTGAATCTTTGCTACTTTCAGAGGTATTTTTAAGTCCTTGTGACACTGCATCATTTCTCTCCTCTGCTGAAGTTTCTGAATGTGCCCACAACATAGGCTCCAGAGAGGGAGGAACCATAGCTGCAGAGGAAGTGGTTGTTCCTTTGAACTGGCAACCACATAAAAGCTTTGGGATTTACAGTTTCCTCCTACTCCCTCAGCACCTTCCCATCCTGGCCTTGACAGTTGCATACACAGAAGTTCAGGTGTGTGTGGGTGTGCTCTCTCTCCAACTGCAACAGGTAAGCCAGAGCAGGGAAAGAGTACAGATGGGCCATTATTAAAATCTGACCAGACACTGCTATTATAGCTCTGTATGGAAAGGGACTCCCTTAAGCCACAGCAGTGATCCCAGAGGATGGGACTGTGCCATAGTGCACCTTGGGAAGTGCTCTGACAGCCTGGCAAGAGCTGGGAACACGGATGAACTGAAACAAGCAGCCCAGTTCTACATGTTCCAATCACTGCAGAAAGTTTCACTCTTTAAAACCCACAACTCCCTATGGACTCAGGAGCTGTTCCTATGAAACCAGTGTTTGAGAATCAGCTCATTTCTGCTGCCTCAGCATGCAATTAGTTTCCTGAGTGCTGAGCAGTTTGAAATCTCTTTCTAGGCAAGTTCCAGGGCTAGATGTAGCCTCAGCATGAGCAGGGGATGTACATCATCTTACTCCCCATGCATGAGGACAAGCAATGAGGTTTTGCCATGCATGAATCATGTTCAGATTCAGATCCAGATAAGTAGAGAAAGATGTCCTCAGAGCCAGCCCTTCTCTGAGGGATCCCACACAGCATCAAGGAAGAAAAACTCACAGCGCAGTGCAGAGCAGAGCAAAGGAGCCCTTGACTATAGATTTCTGGGAATCTTACTTTATTTTTGGTACCAAACAGTGGGCCTGTTAGAAGATCTGACCTAAGGATCCTCTTCCCCCAAAGCTCTCCAGCACAGCTCAGATTGCCTCAAAAGGAAAAACTAAGAGGAAGGCTCTGGAAGTATTGAGGAGGCTGGTCCTGACAGAAGTTTGGCATGTTTCTTCCTCCTAATTCAGCTGAAACTTCTCCAAAGGATCAGAAAGGGAGCAGAGGAGGAGAGGGAAAGTGAGGACTCAGGAGTCTCTGGGCTCTAACTACTTGTCATCACCCACACAGCCAAGGAGCTGAATAGCCATTTAGCTGCACTCTTCTGCGCAGAGCCACGGCTCACTGCGACATGCTTTGTGTTACTGAACCAGAGAGACAGCCCCTTCCATAAAGCTGGATAAGAGCAGAATTAAATACATTTGTGTTTTTAAAAATATTACAACATAACATTTCAACAGTTGTGATTAATTGATATTTAAAATAGAGAGGAAAAATAAAGTGACGATACATTACTCACCCCTCGGCACTTCTGCTGGGACCGTATCCGTAAGGATAATATTTACACAAGGAAAATTAAACAAAACCACAACCAAAAACCAAACAACAACTGCTCTCAGATGCACAGTTACCTGGGGCCCTTGCTCAGTTCTGGCATCAAAGGGGTCTCCAACCAGTCTCTTCTTGGCAAACTCCACGCTGCGCTTGACGAACTCGGGGTAGATCTGCTCCTCCACAAACACGCGGGAGGCGGCCGTGCAGCACTGCCCCTGGTTGAAGAACACGCCTTGGTGGGCACATTCCACTGCCAAGTCCACTGCGAGATGGCCCAGGAGGGAAAAGTGTTACCACATGCACAGCTCTAGCATTCCAGTGTTTCCAGACTTGGTTTTTTTTCCCTTTCTCTTTGGAAAATCTCCTTAAAAAATGCTGACAATGGTCCACACCCATTGAAGGCACTCGCAGGGCCTCACACTGCCCCCAAACCAGTTCTTTTATTGTATCCACCCCCCTTCCTGCCTTTTATTTTGAGGTCTAGCTTGCCACAGCTTCTGATACTTTCTTCCACAAGGACTCACTGAAGGCAGTGACCAGTTTTTCTGGCTATGGGAATTCAAATGTAGATTCCTTGATACCAGGCATTGGTTCTTAAAGACAAGTTCAGCCATGATAGTTCAGAAGGCAGCATGCAGGCTTTGGCCAGGTCCTTGCAGTGCTCACTATTAATAGCTGGCACTTTCAGCTGGTGCTGTGCAGGAGTGGAGAGGATTTTCCTGAAGCCAAATAGGATTTTCCAGCCATTTTGGTGATCAGAGGTTACACGTATCTCCCAGTACTACTCACACATGTAACACGTAACTCACAATGAAACATGTAAAATGAGCCCTGCAGACCACCAGGATAGAGGTGAAGGCTGGATTAGATCAGGTCCTACACAATTCCCTTGTCACATGAATGCCTGCAGGAGGGCTGCTTTCCAGAAAACTGCTTTCCCCAGTGCTTGGCTCAGGCTCTGCAGCACTGCCAACCAAAGAGAAAGCCCACAAACAGCACAAACACACAAGTGCTACATTTCTCTGCAACTGCAGCCTTCCCCAGAGAAGGCAACATGGGCCATGGGAATGATCCCTGTGCTGGAAAAGAGCTCCAGCAACACAGAACTTTGTCCTGCTCTTGGACAAAGGTTTCCTCCAGCCTTTGGGGTGGATGTGGTGGCAAACACCAGCCCTATGAGCTGCCAGAGACACACAAACCCCACCACCCTCAAGCCTCCTGCAGCAAATACACCCAGCATACTCACAGTCTGCATCTGCACACACAATGCAGGGGTTTTTCCCTCCCAGCTCTAACGTCACCCTTTTGAGGTTGCTTTTAGAAGCAGCTTCTTTGATCAGTTTCCCAACCTGTATCAGAAAGACACAAAGAGGACATGAGTTGTTTCCTCTAAAAATCTCAAGTGTGGTTCCAACAAGGGTGGAAGAGCCTGGTGGGCAGCTGAAGCAGGTAAAGGTCAGGGAGAACACCCTGAGTTTCCTGTTGCTGCAATGTGTTGGGTCAAACCAGCCCCAGAATTAAGGATTGGTTTAGGCAGGTCTGAAAGGACAGGCTGTGTGGGAGAGCTACAGGATCTGTATCCTGAAGGGAAGGATTTACTCTGCTTTCAGAATTTAGTAATCTAATTTTGTTAGAAAAAGTATGAATTAAAACTATTTGGGACCTTTAGCTCTCAGGGCAGGTTAATTTCTTCAGAGTGATGTAATATTTGAATTTGATCATATTATAACTGTTTTCTTGTATTTACCTTTGCACATGGACACCTTACCTTTATTTCTGCCTAAAAATACTGTTGCCCTGGAGTGGAACTATGAGAAAGGAAAGCATGGGGAGCTGGCTGGCAATTACAGGTCTGCATTTCTCATGGTTTACCTTTGTAACTCAAGCATGACTCCTCAATTTAGGAGTACAGATCATCTCTAGTCACTCAGAGCTTATGCCTAGAGACAGCAGAAAGAAGTGATGCATCCTAGCTTTGCAAGAGGCATTAATACAGACTGGCTGGCCAAAGAGGAGTAAGTCAAAAACCTAGGAGAAGAGATCTATATGGGAAAATTCTCATGGAGTTTAAGATCACTATTTCCAAGCTGGCACTGAGCCCAAGCTGGGGCTTAAAAACTAAGTCAAAATATATTTTGAATTAGCTTCACTTCCTGGCTCAGAAACAGTAGCATTGTGCTGCAAATACTGCAGAGATGCAGCTGAACTCACAGATGGGTGGAGGGGGAAGAAAACACTTCTAAATTACACATGCATTAGCAAAGATCTGTCTCCCTTGGTGTTTCCTGCACACCCATGGATTAGGAGACAACACAGTGTCTACAGGAGATTTTGCCTACAGGCTTCAGCAGCTGAGATTTTCCTTCAGCCACTAATCCACTGGATACTCCTTTTTCATTAAAAACCCAAACAGATCTATGTGGGCTGAAGGAGTCTATAAGCTCTATTGTTTTCACACAGCTAATGTCTCATCTGGGCTAAAAGTTTCTGATCTAGGATTTGGAGAGAAGCATGTAACTGAGTAAACTCTGAGATTAGACCAACTATCAAGAGAGTAAAAGCTCACAGTGAACTTTTACTTTATTGTGTTCTGTTTGTTCCCATGATCCCTGTACAGAAACAGGCTTAGCATACCTTTTCCTATGGGACAAGCATAGCCGTTAGGATGTACACAAAGCCACTAGATGGTAGTGTTGGTAAATGCTGCAGCTTTTGAGTGTTTGGAGTTACCTTTACCGACCAAGAACACCTCTCAAGGTAATTTGTCATCATTATACATTCACATCACACTCTGCAATTACGAGGGCAGACATAAGAATGGATGAATTCTGCAAATGCTCAACAAGAATAGGGTTCCTTAAAGAAGTAAGAGGCTGTATTTGCCTCAGCTGCCCCCACTGGTGTGAGCATTTCCATTCTTTGGATGCTGTCTCTATTCTGGGGGTGCAGATCTACTGCAGATCTACTGCAGATCTACTGCAGATCTACTGCAGATCTAAAGCAGTCAGTGGAAAAATGTTCACTTTCCTAAGCAAGCTTTTGTTTGAGAATTTTCAGCAGTGATTACTGCAGTCAGATTTGTTTGCATGTCTCAGCTGTGCTCAATTCCATGGTCTTGGCCCAGCCATACACACTTTTCCCACGTAGGTATGGAAGAGGATGGCTGTAGGTGATTGATAGTGCAGAGGTCTCACTGTCACCCCTCTCATAAACAAGCCAGACACATCTATTTACAGGAAAAAAAGCTAAATAGAAGGTGCTTTACAGTGCAAGTCTCAGAATGAAGATCAAATGTTAATCCCCTCCACGTCAGCAGAGAAGGCCTTGGGCACAAGGCCATGTTTTTATTTAAGTCCTAGTTCCTCAGAGGTAACTAAAGCCAAGGAAGAATTGTTCAGGGCTCTGACTGACATGTTTTCCAGTTGCAGGGCAGGACTGGCAGGCAAACATGCCCAGAAGCTCCATCAGGTCACTGACACGATGTTAAGTCACTGCCAGCCTGCCCTGTTGACTGTGTTACTTTATGTCAGAGCACCTTTTACTTACAGTTCTTACAGAAATGTGGTGGTTTGGCAAAACTCAGCTTTCAGAGATGTGGGATCATCACAAGCACAAGGACCTTGAATGAAATACCACATACTCCTAAAAAATCCTGTCACATGGAATGTGACAGAAAAGTGTTGCTTATACAGAAATTACTGATATTTCATTAGTCCAGTCTTGTATGGATGACAGTTTACAAGAGAATGCAAAGAGGAACAGCAGGTGTCTATGAGAAATCCATCACCTACCTTGGTTGATCCAGTAAAAGCAATTTTATCAATGTTGTCATGGGTAGAAATTGCAGCTCCAGCTGTGGGGCCATAGCCTGGCACAATGTTCACCACACCTGGAGGGAAGCCCACCTGAAACAGAGGTTAAAAACAGCTCTGTAGAGAATTTGCAAGCACAGCTCATTTCTCAGGAAGCCTGAATTAGTTGTACTATGCTCCTGTGAGCTCTTACCAGATACATCCCTGTTTTCCAGACTTTCCAGTAACATGGCTACGTGCTACCAGCTGGAGTAGACGTGGGTGAAACTAACAGCCATGCTTAGGAAATGCCAAGTTTCAGTAAGAATTCTTGGAGAAGTCCCAGTTTCAAGTCAGAAGAGAGTGAGTCTTTCGGCCAAACTTGGCCCCCAGCTACTGCAGTGCAGCTGCAGCCAAGGGGTAAATGAATGAAAGTTTGTTTTGAACAAAGGTTGACATTTGTGGTTCTTCAGGGACCAGAGGGATTAAGAAGTCAGTAAAACCTCACTAGATGATGGGTCTAATAAAACAGGAGTACAAAAGCAGATGGTAACAGACTTATGCAAGTTTCCACCACATTTACAACCTACATTAGCCAACTAGTAATTTTGCCAAAACAGACAAATGGCAAAACTTCAGGTGAAATTCTAGTGCAAGGAGAACTGAGGGACTTACTGGTTTGGTTTTACTTCCTGAAACAAGAGTTTCAAGGATTGTGCTCTTCCAGGTTAGCCTTTTCTTACTACTGATAGCACAAGGTTGTTTTCTCTGCAATTTCTAATGATGGAATTGCAGAATGTAACACATTTGTTTCATTTCCCATGACTTTTTAACACAAAATCTCCATAAATGCCATTTCTTTTTAATACAGAAAAAAAGGAAGCAATTGCTCATGTACTACCTTGCAAAAAAATTATCCTCATAAGACTTCTCCCTCCCATTTCTTCCTTTCATGAATTGGAAGGGCAGTCTCATTTCCTCTATGGATGTGACAATGACAAAAGTGCATTTAATGGAGTTTGCAACTTGGCTAATGAGTTTTCAAGCAAATACTGGATGTCAAACTGTGCAAGTAATGGTGTTTGGAGTGAGCAGCAAAGCCACAAGGAAGCAAAAAATTGATTCAGAGCATCCTGAGCCAAAAAGTTTTTTCTGTTTTTCAGCAAAAATGAAAGCCAAAATATTTTGCTTGGCCAAAAATTATTTCATAGAATGTAACACATAGCTTTGTGTGTGTGGTAACATCTTCTGCATCCTTTTAAAGATGAAAACAAAAAAAGTTTGACATTTTTCTGAAAAACTGCAAAGAATTTAGCTAATTTTGGGTGGAGAAAGGAGCATCTTCAAATAAAATTATTCTGCTCTAATTACACTTCTGCCTTGAAGGACAACTGTGAGAAACAGCAAGCTTAGAATTTCAGCTGAAAAAAATTAATTTTACCAGAATTGAATGGTTTTTTGGGGGAAATGCTATGCCTGTGTTTGGGGAGCTGCATGTCAGAGTCAAAAAAAAGCAGTTGAGTGGCAGGGCTCACTAGAAGTCATGACAACTGCACCCTGTGCTCACTCATCTTGTGTAATCTTATTAAGCCAAGTAACTGTAGAAGATACTTAACTGGTATTATTTTTCCACTTCCTTTCCTGATGGAAGATCCCTAAGTGTCAATTATCAACACATCCTATTTTCTCCCAGGCTAAGCCATGAAAGGACAAAATCATCATTTGATTGAGCCTAATAAACAGACTTCCAGCTGAGGGGCAAAAGCCCATCTACAACTCTTTTAGTTTTCCTCAGTCAGTCACATCTCTAGCTATAGGGAGCTGAGCAGTGCTGACAGGTTCTGTGCACCTCCCACCCCTTCTGTACAATTAACAGGGCTGAGGGCACATGAGATGTACCTGACAAGCTCTAAACTAGCATTTTAAAATGCCAGACTAGGCCAGACATAGCTAAATTGTTCTATGAACCACAGAAACGACAAGGAATTGTTTCCCAAGACACTGTGTCTTGGTTGAATTATCCCACTTAAAAACAGCAAACACAACACTGCTGTCTAATCACACTCTTTTTTTGTCCCATTGTCTAATAAAACTGAGCTGCTGTCTTTCCCTCATTTGGGAGAGGGGAAGAAAAGGCAGTGGAATAAAAGCATCATTTTTTCTCTCTGCAACTTCCTGAGAAAGGAGAAAAATGCACAGGTTTTGTGATGTTTGCCACTTCCCAGCCAGTCACAAACGCCTTTGTAAAAAAAGACTGAAGACAGAGGTTGTTCCCACTTTCCTTTGTGAGGCTTTAATATCTTTAAAACTTAAGAATCTGGACAGCCAATTCAAAATACAGTCTTGCTTATGACCTTAAGAGAACAAAACCTGGACAGGCTGTTCAGATTTCCTCACCTCCTTGATCAGAGAGCCAATGTAGAGCGACGTGAGCGGAGTTTGTTCAGCTGGCTTAATGACCAGAGTGTTTCCACAGCACAGTGCTGGTGCCATCTTCCAAACCAGCATCAGCAGGGGGAAGTTCCACTGCAAGAACACAAGTCACTGGTCAGATCAGCCTGGCACAGCCACCTACTCACTTCCAGGCAGCCTTTTCCCAGCTCAGGGAGGAAAGGAACTGGGAGGAAAGCCACAAAGAGAAGTGTCTGTTTATAATACTGTGTTTGCTTGGACTAACGGATATAACTTCCTTGATTTCCCCCTGAGATCCCTAATATTGCTGGCAGTCCTCACGCTTATCCTGTAAGTTGGACAACCTTCTGCATGATGTGACCTCATTCTTTACAGGCGTTTGATCACATTTTGTGTAGGATTTTGGCTGCTCACACAAACTGTGTTGGAGGCAGTTGCCTGATGCATCACTTCTGTACAGCATCTGTATGTGGAGAATTACAGGGTGCAACTACTCATTGAAAAAAAAAAAATCTAATTTTTCTGTTAGGCATTGGCTGAGTAGTTAGGAGTTATATAATATCATTCAATTCCAGGTTTATAACTAGGAAACTGCAGTGGGTTTTCAGTCATGGAAATCTAGGGGAGGTTTTGTACTCCCTTCAAATTGTAAATTGTTCATTTCCAATTAGTTTTCTAATTTGGAATTAGGGACAAGTCCACATCAGCTTTCTCTGTGCTAATCTCTTTCATGGTCATGTGTATTTGTGGATCTTGGAGCCTAAGCAAGAAGTGGAAAATCTAGCTCACATTGAATCTCAGAAAGGTCATTTGGCAGCAGAAAGGATTTCTTCATTAAAAATAATTAATGCTGCTTCAGGGATGATGGAAGCAGGCCAACAGCAAGGGGACTTCTTGTCAAGATTCAAGCCAAAGGCCTTCAGCTATCAACAAAGAAGCCAAGTATGTCAGGAATCCACAAATTCACACTTATAAATAAATTAGCAGTGTAGCTTTTGAGCCATGAGTTCTATTCTATCCCTGAGACAAAGCAGAATTTAGTCTCAAGTGCTATTCTTCAACTTACTTCACCCTTTTTCCCAGACCTGTTCCATTTCAGTGATCTTCTCCAATGGCCACATCCCATAATTTGCCCATTTGTCTTTTTCTCCTAAGTTTTCTTAGAGGCCTGACTTCGCAGCTTGAGCCATTTGCACCTACACTACTTTTCTACACTTTCAGAGCATGAAATAGCTCCATTAGGAGCTTTCTGCTGCAGAATGGCTGCTGAAAGTAACAGTAAAGGACTCTAGGGCTGTCTCATGATATCATTGGGATAAAAATCAGCCATATGCTTCACTTCCTAAGAACTTTGCTTTAAATATAGTCAAGCCATAGGAAAATGGAGGACTGTTAATTGCTCTAGGGAAACATACCCAGAACAGTGACAGAATCTTTTTCAATCAAGTAAGAATATACAAACCCACAGGCTGTTGGTGTTATCAAGATAGAACTGGGAAAAAAATTGGAGAAGATTTGTTCTGAGTAAACTGAAGACAGATGTGGCTTTGTTGACGTCAATCATCCAAACACAGTCCTGAACTTGAGTCAAATTCGGTTCTGTACTTTCTGTTGTATTTATTGCTAGTCTGGGGTCAACCTGAGATCTTAGAAGTCCCACTATGTCCCCTTAAAGTCACCTTCCAAAGCATCCTACATGTAGGCTTTTAAAGGGATAATTTCCAGAGCACTGCTGAGTGCCACAGGTGGCTAAGCATGACAGGAAAACACCTTTTAATTGGTGATCAGTGTGAGGAACCTGAAATTTTGATCTTAAGTCATAAATTCTGCTCACCAGCGGTCACACTGCTTGCTCAGACAGAAAGCCACCAAGTGTGAAGCCACCAAGACAAATGTTTGATAACCTCTGACTTTGCCTCACCCTAACACCCAAATAGACCATGTCATCTTATCATTGGGGCTATAAATTCAGTTCTGCTGAAGGAAAAAGCAGATTTTCCCCAGACATCTTTGGAATCTGGTCCAGACCTGGTATTCCCAGGATCCAGCAAATCCAATGCTCCACATGTATTTCTTTCAGTCTTTCCTTTAACCTTATGTCAAAAGCCAAAATCCTCAACAGGCTCTTACTGATCCAAGTACCATTTAATCATATAACATCCTGAATTGGATGGGGTCCACTGGATCATCAAATTCCAACTCCTGGATCTGCACAGGACAGCCCCAAGGCTCCCACTGCAGGTCTGAGAGCATTGTCCAAACATTTCCTGAGCTCTGGCAGGCTTGGTGTTGTATCCAAACAGAGAATCTTGACACAGCACCATTTGCCTCACAAATTGTAGGATACCAAATTCAAAGCATTTTACAACCAGACGGGAACAAACTCTGTCTCCCATGAGCTGTAAAGTCTTCCTGGCTGTCTGTTGAAACAGAGCAAGTAACACATGCTAACACTGGAGGCATTCCAACAGCTAGCCACACTGCCCCCTCAGCAGAGAATAAGACCTCAAGGAAAACTGTTCAGTGAGATTTAATCCCAGAAAGCTCAGAGAACAGCCAGAAGTAATTAATTGATAATGGATATGATTTAAAACTCAAAACTATGCATCAGCACGAGGCAGCAAAAAGCCAGCACTCATAATGACGAGATGGTTGTCCCAGCAGTGTGAGAGTCAGAGCTCTGGCTGGTCTCTGGTGAGTGGTGTCAGCCTTAGAGAGCAACAGAGCATCTGATTAGGAGACCCACCCTTCCACTGCAGACCATTTCTGTTGCCAAGAGCAATTGGCATGGGGGTAAAACACGAAAACACATCAGGCCACTGAGATGGGAGTTCCCTGCAGAACAGCTGTGCTTAACCAGGGAGCAAATGGCTGCAGGGTAGGATGGAGTGCACATGGAATTTCCAGTTCTGTGGGAGATGCAGGGCACCAGCACTGTCACTTACTGGGGTTATGGCTCCACAGACACCCATCGGCTCGTGTCGGGTGAAACAGACAAAATTTTCATCTGCAAGACAAGAGAGTAAAAGGTGACAACACAGTCAAAATCCTCACTTTTACAGAAAGCAAGTAATACAACTGCACATTAACAGGTTGGGGACAGAGCTAAACCCATGTCAGACAAAGAACCCTGTGTCTGTCATAACTCATGTCTTTGGGATGAATGAAAATCTCTTTGTGTACAGGTCTTGTGCCAGCTCAAAAGCCAAACTCCACTCATGGTCGCAGTGGAACCTTTTAAAACCAGAGGTTCAGTTCCCTCCAAAAACTCCCTGTGTTGAGGCTGAGGGGAGGAAAACTCCTGACCATGCGGAAGAGAAAGCACAGATTTCATTCAGATTGTGTCTTACTGAAAGAAAGAAAGCACTTTCCTCCCTGAGGGGGAGAGTTTTTAAACCCATTTTGTACTGGAATCCTGTTCACTGTAACAGGAATTGCACTCTTGGTAAGAAATCACGAAAAGATGAAACTCTGGGACTAAAGTAATATATTCATCTTAAAATACTGCTGTTACTCTTTCAAAGAGAAAGCAGGAAGGACATTTGCCTTTCAAATTCATCCTTGCTGAACACCTAGTTTCATTGGGAAGATCTGACAGAGAAGAACATTTCTAATGATGCTTTTTGGAAGTGATCACAAATCAGGACAAGCAAGCAGTGTCCAGGCAAACAAAGCTTTACAGCACTCTGAATGAGGGTGACAAATCTCAGTTTATAAGACTGACATGGCTCTTTTTGCTGTCTGCACAGACTGAACTAGCTCAGCCCTCCAGAGCCCTTCCTCTGGTGACTAATTTTTGTCTGCAGTGCCTGTCCTTTGCACAGCCTCAGTGATCACCCACATGCAGGGACAAAAGAGGCTGAATTTGAAAACACTCCATTATTGCCCATCATGCTACAAGGACATCCATTCTCTTCACTTGTTCTCTCTAAAACCATATTTGAACTTATATACCTGGACCAAAATGTTCTCTCTGTGTGACTGCTCTGACCAAAGGTTTCTCTGTTAAAAAAAAAAACCAAAAAAACCCAGAAGAGCCCACCCATTATGTTTCAGAGATCTATCCAGACATTGACAAAGTTCTCCCATTAGTTTTAATATTGAAACACATCTGCTTAAAAAGCATCCTGAGATAGAAAGGAAGTGCAGGCTATTTTTGCAGGTTTTTAGAAGCCAGCCTTTCCAGGGATGTCCTTCCCCCTCAAGCCTGATCCCATCCCAGCTCTGAAATTGTGTCTGAAGGAACTCACCCACTGGAATAGTTCTGCCCTGAATTTTATCAGCCCATCCAGCGTAATATCGGAGTGTTTTTATGCAGCCTTCTAGGTCAATAAAATAAGCTTGCAGAAAAGGTTTTCCTGTGTCCATTGTTTCCAGAGTCTGAAAAGACAAGTTGCATGCACTGTGAGACAAGTCACTCTTTGGGGGTTTTTATTCTTAAAGAAAAAACTTTCAGACAAATCCCTTCTCAGCTTTATATTGCCTTGTTCTGAAGGCACAGAATGTTCTTCCCTCCTCTTGTATTTAGAGAATGCACTTAGTATAAATAAGGCAGAAGGAGAACTAGGCACAATAACTCCAGTGCATGCAGGAGTGGCTTTGTTCAGGGGCTGTGATGAAAGAGCACCTTCCAGAAGCCTCCAGAAGGTGAGTGTGGGTGGGATAAAGGGCTGGAGTCTGGGGCACTGGTCAGAAACAACATGAGTGTCATGACTTCACCCTATGTGACCTTCCAACACAGATGTTCTGGAGTCCAGATGGTGTCACTGAAATCAGTCAGGGCTACTTTGCTTCTCTTAGAAAAAAAACCCAACAAAATAAACCCCCTGAAAAACACCAACTATTTTTTCTACTTCCCAACTCTAAACTCAACCTCTGAAAAGCCTCTTTTGTCCAATAATAAAAACCATATTTTTTACAGAGTTCTGATAAAGCAACCTTTGGGCTCAGATCTGTGCTGAGCCCAGGGCAAGGCAGAAGTTGCTCCACTGAAGCTGCACTGGTGCTGATCAGCTCTAAACAAAGTCCAGGCTGAGGCTGTGCCCTTCACACTGTTCTGGACATTAGCTCAGGGAATGCTTTGTTCTCCACTCAGGTCATTAAATGGGATATTGGTGCAAATGGCCAGCACATCCATAAAGGAAGTACTATCCCTTGGTAGATTGAAACATCTTTGTTTACACATGAAGTCATACCCTGTCATCCTCCACAGACATTAGGGTCCAAACAGCACTCAAACAGACATTCCCCTTGGAATGGCTAGGATTGTTATCCACTGAATGTCTGCTGAAACAACTGATTTTTATAAGTCATTGCTTAGCACACAGCCAAAGCAGCTAGGACTGGTTTTCTGCAGTGCAAACAGAAATGCCAAACAAGCCCTCCCAGACTAGAAGGACAGCAGAAAGCTTGAAGTGAGTGTTCTGGTTAGGGGAAAAAGGTGGGTGCTCCAAAGTCACATCAAAAAGTGAGCAACAAATAAACTGGGTTTATTCATACACATTTATATTTTTTCTTCCCTCTTATTTGCTGGCCAAAACTGTCTTCAGAACTGGATATTTTGCTTTTGCCCTACTGAAACTGAAAGCTGTTATGTGGTTGAGAGACACTGTGTTGGGGAAAGAGACCCAGCTCAAAACAGTCACTCAGGCACAGGCTCCTGAGCACATCCCATGGATCTTAATTCCTACTGACCTCAGCAGGACACTGGCTCAGGAACCTGCACATCTAACAGCATGGAATATCATAAATGCCCTTCTCTGAAAATAAAAGTGCAGCACTGAACTGGAGAGTGCTCAGATCCAAGAGCTTAGGTATGGATGGACAGCAGCACTAAGCTGAGGATCTGAGGCTGCCATTTGGAAAGATGTACAAGGCCTGTAGAGTCCAAAGGCTTCTACCAGCTGAGCACACTTTAGCTCAGGTTTTTATCCCTTTGTTCTGCACCAGCAGGACTCTTCCAGGACAGGATCATGGGATCCTTAGCAATAGTTCTTCAGTGCAGAAGTCCAGGTTAACACAGCTTCATGGCTATAGAGAGATTTTCCTGAGCACATTCAGTAGGGAAGAGTTCCCACTTACACATTTTAAACTTTGGATGATATCCAGCAAGAAAAGGATTCTCTTTTCAGCCCCTCATTTTAAGGGAAGGGATTTGCACAGAAGTCAAACCTGCCTGTATTTTTGTAATAAAGAATGAGTCAGCTGTGCTGGTGTGGTATATTTTCATTGTTTTGGTCTGGATTTGTTTTTGTTTTTTTTTAAGAGCTAGGAGACAACTATGAACATCAATGATTGATAAAAATACAAAAAAATTAAAAAATATTGCTTTGAAAATTTAAGTATTAATATCTTAAATCACTTCAATAACTAGCTAAAGTTGTGGAAAAGTCAACTATATAGAAGAACTGACAGTCTTCTAAGACACCTAAAATCCCGCAGAAAGAGGAACAAAGTCATGACTCCTGTATGGACTCTTCTGCCCTTCATGAAGAGAGAGAAAAAGAAAAATATTAGATATAGATATACCAGAGGGATGGAGCAGAGTTATCAGCCAAGGGTTACTGACTTGCCACTGCTCCCAGTACTTACTGCCAGGATGACTCTGTCCCGCTCGAGGAGATCAGCAAGTTTGTGCAGGAGTCTCCCTCTGCTTGGGGCATCCATCTGTCTCCAGGGAGAGCCTCTCTGAAATGCTGCCTTTGCTGCCTCCACTGCATTATCCACATCAGGCTACAGAACACACACAAAAAAACCCCTCAGGTTACAAGGAAGGAGCAGGACAATGGCACAGAAAACCCCCCAGGCTGCTTCCTAGTTGATGCTGCAGTGGCCAAAACCAAGCTGTCCAACAAAACCACTTTCATTTTACTCCTGGATTTGAATCCAAGCCTGGAATATGTTTTAGGTTTGGCCTGGGCTCATAAACAACCTTGAGGTCTGAATACCAATAGGGTCTTTCAAGGGCAATTTAACGTAACTGACTTGTTTATAAAATAATCCAGAATCGTGTTCTTGCCAATACAGGATGTGACACTGGGGGAGGATGAAGAAGCATGACAGGCCACTGGCCTACATGAATTAGCCTCCTCTAAACAAGTGTGGGCAGGAAAATCCCCCATGAGATCAAGGTTTTACCCAGGGAAGCAATTACAGCTCAGATCCCACCATTCAGTCCCCCTGGAGCCCAGGCCAAGGCAGTTAACACACTAAAAATCTCCCTTAGATCCTAGAACACATTTCCAGAACATTTCTACCAGATAGGAAAAATTTTGCTGTTCAGTGCTATGACAAAGACATTTCACCTACACACAATTAGTGCCATTCTCCCTTCATCTCCCAACAGCTTTACCATGCTCTGGACCAAATATAACACTGTTTAACCAAGTTACTACCCAGATGGGGAGAAAATTCCCTCTCTTTCCATACCATCATTCCTAGAGCTTCATGCATTTGCTCTGACCACAGTGTGCCCTGAACTCCTGCCTTTACCTCACATACATTGATTAAAAAGTGAAGCCAAGGGCACATTCCTGATGCAAAGGAATCAATGGGAACACTGCCACCAACACCCACAGCCCAAGGCTGCACCCCAAGCACAGATAAAGCTTTAGACAGACTCCTGCTGTATGTAATGTCTGGCCCAGCCCAAGCCTCACTTCAGCTGATGGAGAACTTGCACCTCATTGCAATGTATGGCTCAAAAGGGTGGGGAAGGAGGGAGGGTGTCAAACCTTGATGAATCCTCACAGCACTTCACCAGTGCCCTCTTCTGTACCTTATCTCAAGTCTTGTCTGGATACAATTAGGAAATAAGCCTCTGCACTGATCCAACAAGGTTTGGCCACTCTTTCCCTACAAAGGGAGGTGTGTCAAGAAAAATGAAGAAAAATGTCATAGGGATACATGTTGACTTCTTAAAAAGTTCATGGTCAAAACTGCAAGTAATCACCAAAGGCAATGGCACCTTATATTAAATTTGGCTCCTCTTCTTCACAAAGAGATCACACAGCTTTGAAACAGTCTGACCTACACTGTCAGGAATAGAAATCCACCCCTTTGGAAGAGCACTGATGGGAAGCCACTGGAGGAAATTTGTGCTGTCACAGAATGGCTCTGGTCCAGCAAGTGATGCCGCTGAGGCAGAGGTGTCCAGAGCCAGTGAGCACAGACAGGCAGGTCCTGCCTGGGGCTCATCACCCACAGGCACTACAAGCCTCTGCATGGCTCACTGCTGGAGCTGATCTGGATTCAGACTGGCACATCACAAAAGCCAGAAGGCACCACCAGCCACTGCACACTTATGTAATCCCCATCCTGCCTGTTGGAATGAAGGCTTGAGCTGAAAGAAGGCAATATTTTATGTGACAGAGCAGGCAAAGGAACATAAGTGTGTCAGGTTTAAACAAGTCTTCCCTTTGCAGCAATTAATTAGTTCTGCAGCCGGGCTGGGAGCACTGATGTGCAGGGAACTGGGTTTGCAGTGATACAGTGCCTTTGGTACTGAGGGTCTTCCCACCACCCTGGCACTCAGAACAGGGGTGAGATGACTGTGTGGGCAGAGGACTCCAGTACATGCTCAGATCTTCCCCATCCTCTAATAATGGAAGCCCAAGAGCCCTGCTGCAGCTCCTGTAGGGACAAGAATGAAGACAACCACCTTTCTCAGACATTCTGGGTGCAAATAGTGTCTCAGAGGCTGCAGTCACTGTCACACAAGCAAACAGCCTTTCCCTAAACACCCTCGGGGTAGCACCACCAAGTGATATCATGAGAGCCTGCCTGCACAGCCTCAATAGGCCTGAGAGACTAGCAAAAACAAGGAAATTCTTCAGAAAGGCTGAAATGCCATTCTTAATCCATCCTGTTATGACTAGGCATTAGGGGAGTCTGAATGGCATGTTCATTGCAGGCATGTTGCAATAGGTAGGCACAAGGCGTGACAAAGTGACTCCTAACTGTCAAGGTGCCAGGAACACCCTGTGGTGCACAAAACCACAGGAGGAGGAGATCCATGCACCCTGGTGCTCTGCTTGGATCTATAACAGATTTACTGGGCATTACATAAAAAGCTCCTCTAAGACAATATTAAGATTGCAAAGTCTGTACAGCATTGGGAAATGCCTGTAAAACTCCATACCCACCTGGGATATTTGAGTTATGATACAACCCCCAGTTACACAATCACATACCTTCCCCCCTGAACAAACTGAGCACTGTTCTTTGTTCTGTCTCGTCCATCTTCCTTCTCTACCTCAAGTCCTACTCATTGCTGCTCCTTTTTTCTCTTCTGCCTTCTTTTTCTCTCTCCTGCCCCAGCTGCAGAGCACAGCGAAGACCATCACCCCACTGGCTCTGTGACTGGGGAAAACACCTGCAAAAAAGCCCTGCTCTGCTTCAATCTCAGGGTGCCCTAGAATGCTCCAGTGAAAAGATGTCCCAGGAATGGGGCACACCCACTGGAGACATTTTCTTCAATTCAACTACTGACTTCTTCAAAAAGCCTCCCCCGTGCACGTCCCTGGAAAGGCACTTTTCTGACATACGGCATAAGCATGTCACAGTTTCTCAGTTAGAAGATCTTCCTGACCAGCTCCCCTGCAAACAGTCCACATATTGCATTGCTTTAACTTCCAAACTCGAGTTCAAAACAGCTACAAACAGCATCATAACAGCCTGAAGTGTCCAAAATCATTATAGAGGGCATTGCAAGTCTGCTGTGGTCTTACCTCAGCCTGCCACTACAATCTGAGGGGAATAGGCTGAGTGTGAACAAATCCTTCTCATAACCCTTCAAAGATCCACATGAGAGTGAACTGTTTAGAAATGATCATGACAGACTCAACAGTCACAGCTATTGCTGCCCATGCTCTGTGGCAATTGAGCTGGGCACTCCTTTGAGGAAGGAGCACTTTTCCCCTGCCCTTGATGGATGTCAGCAAACTGCTAGAAGGAAAAAGCCTGTCTCCAAGTGCTAGGGACAGCACCAGAGTTATTCCTTTTCCATTACCAACCTAGCAAACAGTTGGACACTAAGCTTTTAATTGTGAGCTAAAAGGCCTCCCAGCATCCAGTGGAAACATCCACCATTTTATTTTCAGGGCTTCTTTTTCCAGACAGACTTTTCTTTATTCCTCAACTGTTGCATCAAGGACAATTCTGTAACTAAAGAACAGACAACAAAACCTTTGCTTCTAGGTTTATAAAGCATTGGCCAAGTTTCAGCACCAGACTAAACTGTCATCACTGAGATATTGGCTGCCAAATTTCCACCCCTCACGTGCAGCCTAAGCAAAACACTCTGCTTGGCCAGGGAGGGGCAGGTTTCTGCTCAGGGCTTGGGAAGGGGAGTTCTGCTCCCAGCTTGCTGTGAAGGCAGAGCCAAACCTGGCAGAGCAGAGCTGAAACCAGAGCCAAGTACCAGGAACTGCCACCCCTGCAGTGACACTGGCCAGCACGGGAAGTATAGTGGCACATGGGGACAAGACACTGGAAAGCACCACCAAACACAACTCACCACTTCCTGTGGTGACTCCAGCAGACTGAAGTTACAGCCCCAGGAGGGGATGGACCAGAGCAAGGGAAGCCTCAGGGAACTTAATTTGCCAGGAAAGAGTGAGACATGGTCAAGTGCCACCAGAAGGCAAACAGCTAGTTGGGGATCATTGTCACCCATGACTCTTTTAATTAATCCAGGTCCAGGTCTAATCCCAACTCAGTTTCTTGGAGAAACCTACTTAGAGAAAAAAATTGTTTTAAAAGGTGTGATGTATAGAAGTAGAAGAGGTTTTCAGCACCCAAAGCACAGCTAGCTTACATTCTTGGCTGCAATTTCCACTAAGAAGTCAGTCACCTATACTGAATATCCACGGGGAGAGAGCATTGCTGACTGGAAAGGTTTACAGTGACTCTCCTGCAAGTTAGAAGCTGAATTCAGACAGGGACAAATCTCAAGGATGTAAATTGCAAAAGTGGCCTTTTAGTTAAGTATAACAATTTTCTTTAGCCAGCATTAAGAAGCAGGCACAAAATGCTCATGTAATACTCTGTAGCTGCTTGAGGAGATACTTAGCTCAGGGAATAATAACAACGTCATGGTTTCTGCCTATCAAAATACAGTTGCATCAGAGTCAGCTTCAATTCCACTGTTTACATGCCACTGCAATTAAACACAGTTGTGTCCTCCCCAGCCAGGATAAAGAAATTACACATAATGTTTGGTTCTGCCTCAATGTGTAATTGCCCCACGGATGCACAGATCCCCAGTGGCAGTAAGTGTTGGAGGCTGCCTCACAAGCACTGAACAATAATTCTTAATAGTTCTTACATACGAAGAGAAGATCTCAGTGCAGGCAGAAATGGCCACATTGCCCATCACTTACTGCCCACAGCAATGAGCTGCCAAAGCCCTGGCACAGCACAGCAGCTGTGAATCACCTTCCCATGACTTCCTGCACAAAGCCAGATCTTGGCCCAGCTCTTTTCCATAGGTCAGACCAGTTGGCCCATACATGATGAGCTGCTCTGGACAAAAAAAGTATCACATGTGATTACCAAACCCAAGCAGTTACATCTCAGGTTACTCTACAGCACACCAGGGCTAGCCAGGGACTACAAAACTCTTGAGATACTGGTTTGTTTTTGGTGAGAGCTGCCACGTTTGTGCAGGCAGCCAGAACCCACGATACCATCTGGAAAAGCAGCACCACATCTCCAGCAGCAAGTGGTCAATGTTTGCATGACTGAGCTTAAATTCCCCCAAGCACTCAGGTTATTTGTTGACTGTGTTTAAAAAGGGGCAGTTTCAGTTCAGTACCTCCAACAGGCTGTCCTGCAGCTGGTGTATAAACCACCCCCAACACAGGGCCCAAGTCCTGTCAGGGATGTGCACACACCGTCATTGTTATTTCCTCAGGCTGGCTGCTTCCCTCCAGTCTATGCCACAAGAATGATGCTCAGTCTCATTCCTCTGACAGTGTTCAGCAGCCAGTTCCTGCCAGGGAAAGTGCCTCTGACAAGCTGGACAGGATTGATCCCACCCAGCCCATGTAATATTTGAGCAGCACATCCAGTGTCCCAGACCTCCAGCTCTATCTGGCCAGATGGATGTTGTTGTTAAAAGCCAGCTTTTCCTCTGTGTGCTTCCCTACAAA
Source organism: Lichenostomus cassidix (assembly GCF_008360975.1). Classification (NCBI taxonomy): domain Eukaryota; kingdom Metazoa; phylum Chordata; class Aves; order Passeriformes; family Meliphagidae; genus Lichenostomus; species Lichenostomus cassidix. Next base: position 2,922,467 of record NC_139491.1, read on the forward strand.
AAGAGCTCCCCTGGAAAAATGTCTTTTGCACTGCTTGTCCAACAACACTTACCTTATCTCCTTCCTCAATGTCACAAATTTTCTCCAGCGTTGAAGGGTTGTAAGTGGGGAACTTCTTTCCACTTGTAGACTCGTGCCATTCATTGTTAATAAATATCTGAAGAGAGAACAAGGGGAGTGGGATGGGCACGAGAAAGAAAAACAACTGAAATAGACCAAAAAAAAAATAAACCCATACAAGTGCTCCTCAAAGGTCCAGAGGCTCTTCAACTTCTGTCCACAGCAGAGTCAAGTGTGCTCAGTCTCTCTCCCAGGGAGACTACTGGCAATACAGAAGCATTTCTCCAAAATTCATGCACCCAGTTAGTTTTGAGCCAGAGGATGGGTCCCGCACAGTACAACACTGGGATTTGGCATTGAGAAAGGGGCAGTTTTTGAAGTACATCTCTATGGGAACAGCAAGCAGACACCAACTCATATGGTTCAGGCAAAAGGAGCCCCTGGTTACATATCACTGTACAACGATTACTTGGCTGTTTGTGCCCTGCCCTGGGCTACCTCCACAGCTTGCTCCCTGCTCTGACAGTGGCCAGAGGAGGCGAGTTCTGGCTCGGTTCTGCCCCACCATGCCTTGTCACAGGCCAGATCAAGCCTCCCACATCACTTGGAGTCATCTGTGACAAGATTTAAGTGTTTCAAAATATTGCATTTCCAGAGCAAGAACAAACAGTCCCAGCATTGCGTAACTGAAAATGCATTAAATACTGGAGTGTTGTTACTCACTGTAAACAGAACATGAATACCTATATACAATTAATTGATTCAACATGCATCTTATCCATGCAGTGATCTGACTTGGCAGTGTTATATTTTATAAATATACTTTAAATAAGATTAGATGAAGTAATCTTTATTAGTAGCCTGCTAGTGGCTGTAAGCTAGTACTTTTATTTGGAAGCCATCCACATTTGCAATCTTGTTTATGAGTCTCTACACACCGCCAGGAGATTAATGTTGCATCTCTTATGTTCGGAATTCCCACTGCTTTGGGTCATAGTTTTCTTTCCTTGGGCAGCTTTTTTTCCTGAAAGGACATTTTCTTACTATTTCTGCATAAAGCATCCAAAGTGTAATTGGTGTAGAAGCTGCACTGCTGGACCCACCTGTTTCACACAGGCTGAGAAAAAGAAAATTTTACCCAAAATGTTGCCAAGGGAAGTCACAAGGAAAGATACAACGTTAGAAATATTAATGCCTGTTTAAGACACCTATGCTCCCCAACTACCTCTGTTATCCAAGAGCTACATTTTAACATTTACACATTTTAACTTCAGTTTTCCTTTGTTTCACTAATGAAAAAGGTCACAACATAAATGTGGGAAATATGACTGGAACTGTAAAATTACAGTATCAGGTATATAGTCACAAAGTAAGTATTGGGGAAGGATGCTGATTTTTCCTTTTCATTCAACATTAATTCTATGGGAAAGTGATGTTCCTACCAAGTAGTAAAACAAGAGGGACAGGATGAGGCTGTTTCAAATGTAACATATACACTGGCATCATTCTGGGAATCCACTGCATATCCCGAGTCCTTGGTGCCAGGAGTTGAAATCAAATCGAATAATATATCAGCAGTTCATGCTTCACAGCCAGAATTTGAGACAAGGAATTGTGGACAGATCACTTCCATCACACACCCATGACAAGCACTAAGCTGCACTATAAGTAAGATCTTTGTTGAAAAATTCTGCCTCTCCCCCAGCCCCGTAACTGGTAGAACGAAAAATAAAAATCTCCACTAAGCAGAGGGAAGCATTCTGTCAGCTGTAAACATCTGGTGAAACTCAGAGCTTGCACAAAACCCCTCTCAGTTTTATGAAAATTGACTGCTGCTCATTATTTTCTCAGATGCACCAGGAGCATCAGATCAAACATCAAACTCACACTTTTAATTTACGTTGGTTTTAAAGATACTACCTTGACTCTTTTAGCACTCACAGTCTCTGGCAAAACCGTGGAGCATAAACTGCATGTTTTAAAACATACACGGCTGCAGGATAAGATCCCCAAGGAGTGTTTAAAAGTGTTCACAACAATAAAAATAACAAAAACCAGAACATTTGGATGTTTAAGAAGAACTCAAATGGCCGTGTCCATTTTGGACGCAGGAAAGAGCTGTTTGTGCAGCATTACGCCATTCTGCAATCAGCAGCTGCAGATCCAATTTGCTGCTAAATGACAAGTTTATCTGACAAATAAAGAGTAGATAAATTTGGGATGTTAAAAATTAATCTACTACAGAGGTTACTCCTAATTGCTGATCTGTTTCAGTACTTTGGATGCATAATTCAAATCAACACCTCACCGGATAAGCTCTGTTCACTCCTCACTGCAAGGGAAGGAGCTTCAAATTCTGTTTTTTCTTAACACAAAAATGCAACAGTAACATACTCATTGATACCCTCCAGCTCTTTTAGTAGCGCCACAAAGTTGAAGTTATGGAAGTTGAGGCTTTTCAGCAGCATAACCAGCCAGGACATTTTCGCCACTGCGCAAGGCAGCGGGTCAGGCTGTTGTGGAACAAAAAGCGACTCAGCGATCACAGAGCTACAGCTGCGTTGGGAGCAGGGATTTCTGCAGCCGTGCTCAGCTCCATGCCAGCCACACCTCTGAGGGATGGAGATATCAAGCCCAGGGGCATTTGGTTTATACCTAAAGGTTTATACCAAAAAGGTCAGGAGCAGCTGTTTGAAGGGAAGCTCAATGGAGAGCTGAGAGGTGAGGGTTTGCGTGGGCTCAGTGCCTGACTCCTCATCTCGCGGGGAGGCTGTGGAGTTGGGAGAAGAGTCACCAACCCTTGTGGAGCTGCAGGATGGCTCCAGCCCCATGGCAGAGCCATTCCCAAGGCCCAGTCCCGCTGGACAATGGCTCTTCCCCACGCTCGCCACCACCCAAACCCACCGCTGGCACCAAGCCACCTCCCCGCAGGGGAGCTGTGGGTCAAGGACGGCTGAACACAACTGCAGCTAGCAGCTTCCTCAGGGATAAAGCCCTGCTCGGGTTGCCTGCCCAGGCTCACCGCATCCAAATCGGATTGTGCTGAGCGCCACGGGGAGCCGGAGGCGACGGGAGGGGAAGAGGCGTCAGGCATCAAGGCCAGGGAGAAGAGCCCAGGGCACCTGGGGCAGTGCGACAGCTTTGGTGGAGTTATTTCATTAAAAAGAAGAAGTTAGGGTTTGGGCATTAGGGCAACTGGTGGTCCATTAGAAATGGCACTGTCATCTGCTCGCTCAGCCTCAAGCCTCCATAAACCTACTGTCTCGAACAGCAGAAGGAATAAAAGAAGCTAAGAAAAGCAACACTGAGGGTGAAAATTTTGTATTAGAAACATAACACCTCACCGCCGCCCTGACTCCAGCGAGCATCAGCAACACCACGGCGAAGCCCGCCCGCCGCCCAGCGCCCCATGCCTGGCGGGCTCACCTTGGTGTACTTCACCTCCAGGCTGCGCAGGGGCCGCGGCAGCGGCGGCACCTTCTTGTCGGGCTGCCCGTTCTCCACGGCGCCGTTGAGGGCAGCCATGGCCCCGCCGTCGAGCCCGCGCGCCTTCTGCCCGCTGACAGCGCCCGCGCCGCCTTAAGAGCGCCGCGCGCGCCGCCCGCCCGCCCCCATTGGCCGCCCGCCCCGCCCCGCGCGCCCGCCCTGCCCCGCCCCTCCGCGCCCCGCCCCGGCCCCTCGCGCGGCCGCAGGTGACGGGCGGCGCCACCCCGCCGAGGCTCCGCGCGCGCCGCAGGGTGGGGGGGCGCCCTCGCGCCGCCGCGGGGCCCTCAGAGCGCTGCGCGCCGCTGAGCCCTCAGGGCTCACAGGGAGCTCCTCAGGGGCTACAAAGGCTCCCCAAGGGCTCCCGAAGGATTCCCCCAAGGCTCCCAAAGGCTGCCAAAGGGCTGCCGAAGGAGCTCCCCTCAGGCTCGCAAAGGGCTCCCAAAGGGCTCTCCACAGGGTTCCAAGGGATTCCCCTCAGGCCATAAATGGTTTCCCGCAGGGCTCTCCACAGAGTCCCAAAGGGTTTCCACAGAGTCCCTCAGGGCTCCCCCAAAGGGCTCTGACATTGCTCCCTCAGGGCTCCGCACGGTGTTCCCCGCAGTGCTCCCCTCAGGGCTCCCTCAGAGCTGCACACACAGCGCAGACATTGCTCCCCATGGGTTTCCCTCAGGGCTCCCTGCAGCCGAGGGCAGTGAAGGAGGGGACCTGGATGTGCCCAGCCGGGCTTGGGGAGCAGAGCAGCCACCCTGGCTTCTCCCAAAGGGTGACACTGGGGTGGGCTTGGGAGGACATGCCCTCTGCTGCCTTCTGCCTCCCCGTCCCACCCAAACCCACCCAGAAGGCAGACACAGGAGGACCCTTGCAGAGTTCTCCATGGGAATAACACCACTGTCTCCAGGCAATAAGGGTCTTTTTCTGCTATTCCTGGTAACCCGACATCCTTACCCCAACCTGCTACACCCCATCCTTCACTCAGTGCCTCTGGAGAGCTTTCCAGGACTGATCGTAAGAGAAGAACATTACATCAAATGTCTGATGTGCATCTGACAGCAGCTCCTCCACATCCTGTGTGCATACAGGATTCTGGGACCAGTTTGGCCACCCCAGTCTGACTATCCCAGTCAAAGGACTCTAGCCAGCTGGGGCAGGACCAGCCCTTTCCACTGAAATGTCCTACACTGATAACCAGCATATTTATGTCCCACACAGCCATCCTCCAGGATGGTGTTCATAGTAGCATACTTGGAACATCGAGAAAGATGCTGTCTTTTGAGAAGTCCTAAAGGATATGGAACATGTCTAAAGTGACAGATCTAGGCTCTGCGCCTGAACAAGTTCATTATGTATTGCTTAACTTCATTCTGCATAAAATATGGGTAAGTCTTTGCAGGCTGGGGGCCAGGACACTCGGAGCACCCTTACACCCCCACACACATGAAAGATAATACAACATATTTTCCATATAGCAAGTGGCAAGGTGCCAGAAGTTATCTTCCAAAATGTTCCAAAGAGTCTGTAATCCCCAGCAATAGTCAGCACTTTGCAGTTAGAATGCTTAAAAATACTCAGGACTTGCAAAGGCATATAGCCCATGATATCACAATGGTGTGGAGTTAGTGCTGATTCAGAAGGGAAAGTACCTTCATGAATCAACCTCCACTCCCTGAAGCTTGCAGGATATTTTTGGTGGTCCTCTGCCCAGGTGAAAGCTTATCTGATGGTGATTGGTGCAGAAATGTCTATTTCTAAGCTGTCCATTTTTAACTGTCCAGTTGCTATTTCCCACAAAAGCTATAAATACATCCAAGCTAGAATAAATCTCTTAGCTAAATCCCAATGTATTCCTAGCCCCAACGAAGAGGAGTTTATCAATTTCCGTCTGTATCTTTTCCACAGAAACACTCAGTGGATGTGGAAAGTACTTTTGCAATTAGGACAAAATATCAGGATGAGGAGAATGATGAATAAGAAGTCCCAGAACAAGTAGTGTCTAAAGAGTCATTCCAGTGGGTTGTCTCATGTGGAATGACCTTGTCTCTTATCTCTGATGAGAAAGATTTTATACAGGACACTCCTGGGAAAATTATTGCCTCTTTGAGTTAATGTTGGTGCGGTGTGAGATACATCCAAGGTAGAAATTCCACGTACAGGGTTTGGGGATGTGTAAGACTTTTAAAAGGTTGTACAGAGTGAATGAATGGTGAGTCAGTGACATATGAATGAGCTGAAATAATAGACTTTAATGCATGTGCATAGCTGTGTGCAATGTTTCCTCTGGTAACATCACAGGAAGAGTAACAGAATGTTCTGCTGTCAGCGAGTTTTGTGGACACTGACTGGTCCTTTGTTGAGCAAACCCAATCCTGCCACAAGTGGGAACTCCACCAGTCCCAGAAGAGGTATGTCTTTTGTCTTGTGTGGTTATATCAGATCCACAGAGGTGGAAACACTCGTGTCTCCAGACTGCTGAATGGGAGAAGCCCCAAAAGCAGCAGCAAAGCCCTGATGAGAAAAAATATGAGATGTTTTACATTAATTTTTGTGCTTCAGGAGAGCCATGGCACCACTCAGAGAGAAGCACTGAAAATATGGGTTTTACCTAAGTTTGCAACACTTAATCAACATGTCAGAAACATAAGCAAGAGGAAAAGCATCCACTGATGAGAAGTTAGATCGCTACTGAGTCACCCTGCTGTGTTCTCCTGTTGCAGAGATCTCTGCTATATGTGTCCTTAACCTGCTGCAGTGAATTCCTTGGAGCTGCTCTGCAGAGCCATATCTCACAGAGAGCTTCTAGACTGTCAGTACACCTGCTCTTCTCTCCCAAGCAGAACAAAGTTCACCTTCCCACTGTTGGATTGGATGTGTGCACTCTTAAATCTGCTGCATCTCTGCTGCATCTTATGCCCTTGTCCATCTCAGGAGTGCAGGGAGTTGTATACAGAGGGTTGGTGAAGACATCTCCAGACTACCTGGAAATATTTTTCTAGACCCCTATGGCATCCTGCTCCATGAATGAAGACAGATTTGGCAGTGGGGCATGTATTAGAGGGCTGTATTTGCCCAGCCAGTGGTGCTGTAGCCCTTGAAAGATACTCTACAAACTGATCCGTTGATACTTCAAAGATTTTTTCTCATCTATACCTAAGCCTGTGCTTCCAGCTGACCAGCAGTCCCATAGCTGTGTAGAGCAGTCAACCTGGCACAAGGCCAAAGCTTATCCCACTTATTTTCCATATACCCCGAAGCCCATTCACACACAAACATAAATACGTGTGTGAAACAATATACTCTGAAAGGCTACTGAGGCTGTGTGCTCCAGCATTCAACAGCCCATAGTGTCCAGAATTTGCCTGGTTTTCCTCATCCAGATGAACTGTAATTGAGTTATCCACACCCTTTTCCTACAGGCATCCCCCTCACTCTGCATTGGCAATGCTTGCTGCTCCTGAGGGAGCAGCTCCCCTCATGATTTATTCTCCTCTTGTTTAATGTGCAGCAAAGGGGCTTTTTACTGCCTGTTATTCAAACTGTGCTTTGGGCACAAAATTATTCATTTCCGTATGGTTTTTCCATGGTGCTCATGACAGCAGTGTCTGAGAGTTTCGCATGCACTGTTTCCTTTTCAGTAATTTTGAGAGGATGCTGACCCTATATTATCAGTGAGGAAAGAAGGCGGGCAGTGATGAATTAAAAAAAGGGTCTGCATGATTCCCAGTGTGAGTCACCTACAGCCTGAGTGCTTTAATGACAGACATTCAGAGCTCAGCTCCAGCAGTCATTGCACAAAGCTGATCTAAAGATCTCTCACCTAAACACCCAGGTAAGGCTGGTGAGTGGGCATTGCTCCTCAGTGACTTTAATGTGGGAATTTTCTGGGTTTTTATAAGTTTACCATTCCTGTAACTTTTTCCCTGCAGGTAGTTCTCTAGAGTGTGAGTTAATTTTCCTAAGCAAACTTAAAATCCATACATTTCATCAGTCTTGACCAAATTTACTGTGATACAGGTTAGCAGCAGGATGGACTGTTTTGAACTGTGATGTGATTGGCATTTTTTGGGCTCTCTGGTAGCAGAAGTGACTGTTTGATTGATAGGGACTGGCCATGTGAAGGCAGCGAGACAGTGCTCTGCCAGCACATTTTGATTTCCTTTGTTTTTCCAAATATTTTCTGGCTGCAAAATAGTGATAACTGAACTGCTGCCTTCAGTTGTGAAAGATACTACAAATATCCCCAAATTAATGGAAAACTCTGCCCTGTTTTACCAAAACTAGTTCTACTCAGTTTAGCAAAGTATTCACATAAAATTTCAAAAGGATTTGAATCCAGAGAGGTGCCTTAAAAAAAAAAATTTAGAAAGATCAGACTGTCCTGAAGATACCATGGAAATGGTATGTCTTACATGAAGGTTTTCTTGAATCAATCCAACTTTACTTGGGCTGTGCTGATGCCTACAACCCTTCTCCAGCAATAGTAGTGGCGAATTGTTGTAAACATTGGATATAACTTGGAGTCTGAGCAGCCCCATGAACTCAGCACCCTGCCATATTTTTATTGCCCTTCTCGTGCCCTGTGGGTTAAAGCTTCAATTTTATCACATCTGGGACTGAAAAAGAGTTCACTTTCCTGTTCCTTTCCATCTCCAAAAATCCTGTCAGTAAAGGTGGAGAGAGGCGATGTGAGATACTGTAAGATGCTATTTGTGCAAACATTTGTAATCCTAAATATGACCTCATGATGCAAACCAGGACTTTGGCTGCTCAAGACAAAACACAGCCTTTTTATGCTTTGTGCTGTAATTACTTCATGAAGCAAAATCCTCAGTCAAATTAATTTTCTTCATGCATATCATAGGTATTAAACTGCGACTGTGCACAAGGATTGGCCTTTCCTTTAGTTAGCCTGGCTCCAAAAGAAAATTGGAAAAGTAAGTGGCAAGGAAATAACAAACAGCTGAACATTAAAAATTTTTTTCTATTGAAACAAGGTCTATTTCCTCTAGTCTTCACTTTTCTCTGCCAGGCCAAGCATTGCAAGATGAGGAGAGTGGGAGCAGGAACAGAAGCAAGTGCGAGATAACCTACTAAGATAGTGTCTGTGCTGTGAAGAAGTTCAAGGACCTGTTTCCTTACAAACCACTCAGTGTGTCTGGCACCGCTGGCGATGGGAACCACTCCCTGCATTGATCTGGCGATACAGACCTGAGGATTATTTGCCTGCAAACAGCTATTGTTTGCAGGATCGGCAAATGAAAAAAACAAATATGTTTGTTTTCTCCACAGATCATGTTGCTTCCTACTTTCTCTTGATAAGAGGCATTTGGGGACGGTGCCCAGGTTTGAAGCAGTGGTTGTCCAGGCAGGAATTGAGAAGCCTAAAATGTGCTTTCTTCTTCTGCGCCTTCCTCCCTGCCTCTTTGCTCTCACTCATCATCACATCTGTTCTGGGCCCAATGCCCAACAGTTCTGCATTAACGCCTCAGTACACACAGGCTCACTCAGCTGAACAGTTCGCAATGCAACGTACCCGGTGCCGTCATGGCTTCCCGAATCGAGCTCCTGCAAACCATTTTTGTTTACGGGAACGATCGCTTGGCTTCAGAATGCTACTTGTGAGCTGTGCCCAGCTGACTCGAGACACTCCAGGTCTTCCCAGAGAAATGGTTTTGCAGGGCGCCGTCGTGAATCTAGAAAATACAGAACAGAGCAGGTGAACAAACATCCTTAAAGATGATCCCATCTCAGACCTTGATCCTGCAAACCCACACGGGCTTAATGTTAAGCACATGAACAGTCCCAGATGACTTCAGCAGAGCTACTCACATGCTCACAGCGCAGAGCAGTTGCCAGATCAGAGTCTTTATGTCTAATTGCAAAATAAAAGGCAAGTCTCCCAGTTCTATCAACTGTAATGAATTGTTATTAGCAGCACAATTTAAAATAGCCGCGGGGCAGATCCCTGGCAGACCACTGGGGATAAAGTGATGTGGACTTGTTGCAACAGAACCTGGAAATACTTTTCCTTGGAAAAGTATTTGCCATGCCAGTCATATGAAACTCTTAACACTGTGATGAGGTTGTTTTTGTAGGTTTCGAACCATGCAAGGGGTTTTTTTTTGGTGGCTATTCTTTGCACAATTTCTCTCTTTTCCACCTTTTGGACTGAATTCTTCTGCTTGAACCAGGAGTCGGGAATCTGCTCTGCTCCTAACCTTGGGGGTGCTTTCTGTGAGCATTTGATGATGTTCCAGTGTCCACAGTAGGAAAAAACCAAACCGCGGTCCCTGTCCAGCAGGCTCTTTGGCACCAGGTCAGCATCCACGACCCTGGGCTGCTCGCGGGGTCCCATCCGTGTCCCCTCGGGTGAGGGGCTGCGCAGTACAATAGGCGACATTGTGTCCCGTCGCTTCCACTAACGGCGAGGCGGAGGACAGGCAAATCTGGGGGCACAGAGAGCGAAACCCACCCATGTTTGTTAATGAAGGGCCAGCCCCGGGCCCTCATTAGGAGCCCGCCGGGCCGTGCCCCTGCCCCACCGCCCGCCAGTGCCGGGCCGAGCGCGGAGCGGCCGCCGCGCTCAGCGGGCGCGGAAGGTGGCGCGGCCTCTCCGGGCTGGCGTTTGCACCTGGGGCTGCCGCGCTTTAATGGACTTTAACACATGCAAACAAGAGCTTTTGTGTGCGGGCACAAAGGCTGCCCCGGCGCGGGGCTCTCCCCAACACTGCCGCATTGTTTCCCCTCCGCTGCTTCTTGTCACCCTCCTTGTCAGAGTTTAATGAGGACAACGAGGTTTCGCAGGCTCATTTCGCACTTCAGCAACTTTCTAACACTTCCCTAACGAGGGAGAAGGGGCCGGAGCGATCGGGGGCGCAGGGGAGGAGCCGCCCCGGCAGAGACCCGCAGCCTCGGGGCCGGGGCAGGTGCGCCCGGGGCCGAGCGGGACCGAGTCGGGCTGCAGCCCCTTCCAGCCCACCTCCGGCACCTCGACGTGGCTCCATTAAAAAAAATAAAACCCCAACCTAATAACTTCGCGGGATTTAAGCTCGGCAGGGAGGACGGGAGTATCGTCGTGGTGCCCGAGGAGCAGCGAGGCTGCGGGGACGCGGTGGCCGCTGGGACCGTGGTGGGCAGCGGCACGGACCGGCCCCGTGGCTCGCTGCGAGGCATTTGCCCGGAGCACGTAGTTTTCCCGGGGCAAGTAGCTTTCCCGGGAGCAGGTAGCATTCCCGGGCTCTCCGGGACGGAGATCCGCATTTTTCTCACCTCCCGCCGTCGCCGCCGAAGCGAGCCATCCCTCCCGAAGGCGAGGAGGGAGCGGGGCGGATGCTCGGCTCCTCTCCCCTCACCCCAGGGCAGTTTCTCCCCATGCCGATCGTGCGTTCGCCCAGCACCGCTCGGCGCATTCCGCTGCTCCGGGATAGAGCGGCATTTCGCGGCGGCGGGGACCGGCGGGCTAGGGATGCCGAGCGGGGTCGGTAAAACTGCCCGAACTCCCAGTTTGCACCGTTCAAAGCCCTCGAGGTGTTTTAATTGCTTTGGGGAAGGGGCCTCCCCTCCCAAACGCAGCCATTCCCCGCGGGCTGGCTTTATTTCCCCCTCTCTAACTAGCCAGCGGTCCCAGGCAGACCGTAGCTGCGGTTTTCGGTGTTTTAGATAGAGATTTTGGGGAGGATTTGCCTTTAGCCTTTGCAAATCCTCGTTTCTGCCTCCTGTTCCCACGACCGAAATCTCCCCTCTGCTTTTTTTCTTACTTCCCTCTTCTCTGCGTGTGAGAAATTTGGAAAACTCGAGAAGTCGTTTAATGCAAAGGGATTTTAAAACACAAAAGTATGCTGTGAAAGAAAAAAACCCAACACCCCAACCACTTAATTAGATACTTACCGAAGGAGCCATTAGAGCCTGCTGGGTATAACACGGTTTATAAGTTCTCTGGCCACAAAGAAATTCAGTAATTACTATTTTTTTCCTCCCTTACAATAGGATGGGTTAAGGATGGAGTGTGATAAACTTAACTCTGTTCCTGGGCTTTTTGCAGATTAGCCTTTGGCACTCGCTGGTAAATACCAAGTGAATAGAGGCTGTGTGACCACAGTCCCTTGAATTAGGGACAAACATTTCCTCTGTGCATTTTAAATAATGCTACTGCCAAATATTTTGTTACCAGAGATCATTATCCTTTTGAATGAAAACTCGAGGAGTAAAGGCATTGGTTTTGTCTTTGCTGGTGTGGAACAGACTATATGATATCTAGAACAGCAACAAGCTTTCACAAATTGCTATATGATTTCTACTGCCAGGTTCTGTGATATTGGATACGACATAAAAATAAAAAAGCCGGGCAGATAGACACAGAAACTCACAGAAACCACCTGTATATTTTGTTTCAAAGGAAAATCTCAGCTATTGTCTTACTGGCTCTGGTTCTGTTAGGCCTTGGATCTGCTTAATCTTTAAAGCTATTCAAACAAATTGAATGATACAGGGCAAGTCTTCTATAATTAATCCGGATTCTTGAATTTTGATACAAACTTTTATGTAACCGAGAAGTTTCCCTCTTTTCCTTGCAAAGACTTTAAATAGGCACTAAGTCTTTCTGTCAAGAGTGCTACCATGAACAAAGTTGAAAGGAACAAACCTGGAAATTTTCCCTTCACGAGGAAGAAAGAGATGCAAACATAAAGTCATGGGAGAGCTGGTACTGGTGCCTGGACAGAGACCAAGGTTTAAAGTGGTCCCTGTGCTAAAAACCACCAGAACACGAATGGAGGAATGGTGGTTTGTCCCAGGCACAGCTTCTGCAGGATGGTATTTTGTCAGTTTATCTGAACCTCACAGGAACTCAGCACTGGCACTTAAAGGTCTCATTTGAACCTTTTGAAATGTTTATTCTTTCACTACTACAGTCCAAAGAAAATGGAAACGATGCCATCGGGTATGGAAGAACTCGTGACGTCCATGCTCAACTGCCACTGTGGATGATGAAGCTTCAGCTGTGGTTTGCTCCTTCTCATGTTATGCAATTTTCTCTTGGTATTTGGCAGAGCTGCTTCAGAATGAATACTTTGCAGAGCTGTGCATCTTGTGATGAGGCATTGTTGAAATCCCCCAGTGTATGACTCCCTTGTAGGAGTCAAAATTTTATCTGGATTATCAGGAAAGTAAGAATTATGTTGGGGGGATTTTGGGTTTTTTTTTGTGATTTTGATTGTCTTGCCTGTGACTTCAGTGGAAAATCAATACACTGAGAAAGGCCTGTAGGTCTGGACCTGGTAAATAACTTGTAGGTTGCAGATACAATTCTCACTGAGGCCATTGGTAAAAACCCTCACAGACCCAGTGTGGATTCAGCTGGTGTCAGCAGCTCCCCAGGTTACCCCATGGCAGATCCACTGACAACCTCTGCTTTCTGACTCTCCGTCTTTCCTCACATGCTTTTCTTCAGATCCTGTAAAATCCAGTGAAAGAATGAAAACCTTTAGATTCTGAAGCTTGTGTCTCTGGCAGTGATGGTTTATATAATGCAGTTCTACAATCAGGTATATGGGAAAGGACCCTCTGCTTTCAGGGAATTACCTGATGGGCCAAATGGGTTTCCTTGAGGTTTCCTTGAGTTTCTGAGCAGTTGTGGGTCTGTCTTTTATGGACACAGAGAGAAGTGGTGCTCACTGTATGGACAGAGCAGAAAGCTGTGCCCAGGGTCACATCAGCTGCTGTGCAATCTTGTCCTTGGTCACATCAGGCAACTCCCTCTCTGCTGAATGTCCTACCCCTCAAGCCAGGCAACAATTCCACCTTTTACTCATCAAAGTGTAGTTTCAAACCACATGCCCAGGATGCTGGCGCTCTGTGCCAACCTTTCACTGCTCACATTACCAGTGTCTCCAGAAAGGTAATGCCAAGCCTTATTCTCCTTTCCCTACAGAGGTGTCACATCCTTCAGGTTGTCTAAAGACCCTTTGGAGTGAGACTGTTCATTTTAGGATGGGAATAGAAAGAAAATACAGACCCTGGTCCCCATGGAAGAGAGGAACCACCCAAAGTTGCCCATGCAATGGGCCAGACAGGACGTTTTTTGGGTGCCAGCAGCTCCCAGGTGCTGCTGCCTCTCCCGACGCCAAAGCCACTGGGTCCTGTCACAGCTGCTCTGCGCGCCAGCCCAGAGAGGCCACTGCTGATAACACTCTCCAGGTGTTCAGCCCCGAGAACAAAGGCCCTTTTCAGTGGCTGCCGAGAAGGAAGAAGCCTCCTTGCTGGATGGAAAATGGCTTTCCTGGATGGCAATATTTGGTTACAGTATGATCTGTTACTTCAGAAGAAGCCCCGCAGAAGGGAGGGTAATTTGACTCAGGCATGTGAAAAACCATTGTGGGGACTCTTGTCTGCCTCCTTCTTCTGCCCAAAGTACTGAAACAACGTTGAGTTTTGATGTTTCATATGAACAAAGTAAAACTGGCATCTGGGATCAAAATGTACCTCATCTTGCCATGCCCATTGTCATGAGGATGAACTGGTTCATCATCCTGGAGAAAGTGGGCTCTCTGCAGAGCCCCAGTCACTCACCTGGCTGGATAGCACACAAAACAATGTCTTCAGAGCACAAAACTGAGCTGAGAAAAGCTGTGTGCTGGCAGGAGCACAGTCCAGGGGAAGTTTTCCCTCAAACCATGGACCTGAATTTCAATGCCTGTGTGGGAACATCTTAATCAAACATTTTCTCAGCAAAACTTGTACTGTTTGCACAGGAACAGCTGGAAGATAATTTGGTCCTGTGGATGAGGAGGTGGGTTTGGGTATATTTGGATATATTTTCCAAGTAGCAGTGCATTCTGTGTTTTGGCACTGGAGGGATTTTCAAAGGGAAAGGTCTGATGACCACCAACTGCAGCCGTCTAGAGGTGGCGCATTCCCCCTTTCCCACAGAGCCAGCTGCCAAGGGAAGGAGCACCCCTTGCACAAGCACTGCTGTCATGCTGTCCATATATTTTCAAAACCTGGGCTTCTACCACCAGCTGAACGCTCTCTGTGCTCTCCTACAGCCCTCACCATGGTTATAATCTCCATGGGGTACTACCAGTGTGTTTCTTCACCATGGCTGCTCAGTCTACCTCTACTTCACCCCTACACCCCATAAGCTGTTCTTCACACCCTGGGGAGTTGGTTTCCTCGGATATGTAGGAGGTGGCTTATCTAAAATTATTTTCTCCACGTCCTTCAGGTAGAAGTGAGAAGGACAATCCAAGGAACATTCCCACACTGATGAGGCATTTCCCATCTCTGTAAGAAACACAGGGGAATGCTATCCTTACCCAAAATGTGTGTGCTTAATGGAAGAGCAAGGACATGAAACCTCTTTTAAATCATCTGCTGTTCATGCACAAATATATCTCTATATAAAGCTGAACTTCTCATTTTAAGTAAGCAGAACACTAGCACAGATATTTTCAATCTAGCAGTACTATTTCCTATAAAAGACAAGGCTTCCCTAATTCTTCAAATGCACCAGCTAACATCTATACAAATAATGGGATTTGGCTGAGTACAGTTAAATATATTTGATTACTTCCCTTTTATCTAGTTCTAGGTTTACTGTACTTTTCCTTGGATGGCAAATAAGAAGCCCTTTTCTTCTAAGTGACAGCAGGGAAAAGAATCAGGTTGCTAATTTACCTGAGACCCAGGAGCGTGTAATGATAGATGTGTGCTGGAAACTACAGAGTGGGCTTTCTAATTTTGGGGGGAGGAGAGAGGGAAAGCGTGAGATTCGTTAATCTTTCAGATTGATGGTGCTTTTGCTGATGGACTTTCATGGTTGTAATTACACACACATCAGGAAACAAATGCAGTGAGGAGAAGAGCTGACAGGAGGCTGGGACCTAACAAAATGTTTCATACAGGAAGCAATTAAAATGGAAAATCACCATTCTCCAGACAAACGAGGATACAAGGTGCTCGTGACTAATCACAGAATCTCTCTCGAAGCAAAGGTTATAGACTTACCTGCAGTGGTGTAGGAAGTGAGCACACACATGGTCCAGGAGCAGTTTGGTTGAAGAAGCAGAAATCCTTGTGTGGATGTCCAGGCCTGCAGGTCACCAGTGCTTCCAAGGGCATGTGCCACCTGGGTCTTTGCAGAGAGGAACTCCACAAAGTTAAATGCAGTTTCTTTCTGCATTTAACACCTCGCTGCTCGGCACACCTCTGGTGTTGGGTTAGCCCAAGACACTCTGGTCTGAGGGGATCCTTCTCAAAGCCTGCTGAGAACACATGGCTTTCAATGTCAGCAGCTTCACTGCTCATTTATTTGAATTTAGTGGGAAAATGTCATAGATCTATTTTCTTATGAGCCATATGAAACATGCAGTATATTTATTCTTTCCAATGGGACTCTAAAATCTCTTACCTGGAAAGCTTTCCCTGATGGGTCATTAGCATGTTGTCTCTTCCTCCTCCTGCTACTCACTCATCCCAAAACAGAACTGGGCTGTAACTGGTGCCTCTTTTCTGCATTTGTCACACCAACGGCCTGGAGGAGGTGTGCAATGCCCAGTGCAGAAGGCAACAAAAAAACACCCTGCAGGTGACCTGTGAAGAGGGAAAAGCTCAGCTTTTCATCACCCACAGAAATGGGAGCAAGGTAAAAAAAAAATGGTAATTTCCATCATCTACCTACTTTTGTCAGGCTTTGATCAAAGCAGATCCTCATTTCTTTTGCTTAGAAAATTATAGAATGCAACAACCCCCCCCCCAAATATTATTCTGTTACACCCGTAGAGTTTTGGGGTTTTTTACATATATTGCAATGAAAAAAAAATCAGATGAAAAAAACTCGGGGGTAGAAAAGTCGGGTAGGGGGGCTCAGGTAGAAAAGTCACTCTCTAGGTAGGAAAAGGAATTGGAGTCCAAGCTGAGTTTGCAGTGCAGATGTGCTCTTAGTCTGATTTAGGAAATGCTTATCTCCTCCTCTCCTGGAACTCCTTTGCCTTCTTCTGGAGTCTGGGCAGGTCAAGTTCAAGCCAGGCTTTTACCTGGAGAGGTACATTCACATCAGCCAAGAGAGGAGCAGTGCTGCAGGGAGAGGATGTGTCACACACGGGGCAGTGGTACAGACAGTCCAGGTGATCTGAAACAAAGTCATCTAATTTTAAAAAATATTTTAATATTCTAGTGAATGATACCTTCCTTTTGTTCCTTAGAAGATTCAACCTACTAGTTCTTCCCTGGCTATTTTAGCTGCATATCTGTTTACTTCAGAAATAAAGTTGGTTATCCAGAAAAGCAGAAAGATGCCATAATTTCCTGTATGCATGTTTGTGTGTATTCTACACTTCCAGCAGACCCTAAAACATCTACAGAATCACCAAGCAAGCAGCTTTTGTCTCTTTGTTGTTTCATAAAAAAAAAAATTGTATTATGGCTTTCAAGTAGAAAAAAATTAGAGAAATAATAACATGACCCAACGGCGAAAATATTTTTTTTCATGAACTATACCAATGAATTGGAAATGCAAGTAGTAAAATGAATTGCCAAAAGTATCAAATATATGTTTTCAATAACTTTTTTTTTTTGTTACCTAGTAAAATATTTTCCTGGAGAAGGGTTGTTAAACCCCTTGGTGCAATATAAAGGTGCAGTGATGTATTGTCTCAGAAGGGGTTTAATGGAGTTTTGAGGTTCCATTTTTTGTACATATTTTCAACACACACAGTGCGTGATCAATTTGGATTTATAAAATGCTCTATATTTCTTTCTAAGCAATGATCTTAACTTTTAAAGAATGTTGCTTAGTTAGGAGAGCATGTGTGTGTGTTTGCATTTTGGCAAGGCAGCAAATCACATACAGTATTTATGTCATTTGAGAAAAGTATTTGTGCATTTGCCAAAACCAGTCCTTTCTTAGAACCTAAAGGTATTTGATCTTCTCTAAACCATAGTTTTAGGGGGGATTAGGTGTGTGGGAGCAGTGGGCAGAGACAAGCTCTGTCCGGTCCTTGCGGTGTGAAAGGGCAGGATTTTAGACAAACAAGCCAGATCTTGTTTCAGCTCAACTCTGACTCTGTTTTTGTGAAAATCTGTTTCTCAGACCTACCTGTGGCTTTGCTGCCAATGAGCTGGACTTTTGCAGAGAAGTTACTGACGCAGGCTGGGCAGCACTGGGTAGAGCCTGACCCTGCTCTCCTGCCACAGCTCCTGTGACATCCTGGGGAGGTCAAGAATTATTAAATGTACAGAGCAAAGATGGCAGTAGGATGATCTG
This sequence comes from Lichenostomus cassidix, assembly GCF_008360975.1. Classification (NCBI taxonomy): domain Eukaryota; kingdom Metazoa; phylum Chordata; class Aves; order Passeriformes; family Meliphagidae; genus Lichenostomus; species Lichenostomus cassidix. The sequence goes on from NC_139491.1 coordinate 2,940,267, forward strand.
TGTTAGACCAGCGATTCCCCCTGGTAAGTGACCCACTGCAGTCATTTTACTGGGAAAAGACAACAAACAGCTGAGTGTACAGGGATGGGGAACATGTCGGGGCTGCATGGTCATGATTTATCCTGATCTGTTATTCCTCCTTCTTTTATCATAGAATCATACAATATCGTGAGTTAGAAGGGACTCACAAAGACCCTCAAAGTTCAACTCCTTATCCACAAAGATCAGGATCCATTCTTAGCTGCCTGGTATGAGCTGCTGCTGATTTGTCTCAGAGGGTGAAAACCCAGTGCTCTGCTCACACTCCAGCTGGCCATGCAGACCCCCTGCGCTGACATCTTTGTGCCAAATCCAATGATATAACGTTTCACGCAGAGAATTTCTCCATTCCCCCTCCTTTCTTTTTATGCTTTATCTCTTCCTTCTATCTTCAGCCTGTCAGGACTTTCACATACCTGCAGCTGACAGCTAGGAGATCAGGAACTTTGATGTTGTAAGGGATATTTTATCTCAGGTAATTCTCACCAATGCCTACCTTATTGTGTAGGATATCCAAGGACTCCGAGAGTGAGCAACGCCTTTGTCTGGTAAGATCAGAGCAATTTGCAAGCTTTTCTGGGAACAAGGTCCAATAAAGGGACTTTAGAGATATAATCTGTCAACCCCATTGAGCAGCACTGTGACAGCAGCCTTAGGATTATTGACAGTTTAAGCATCACCCGGGACAGAACAAGGCTGAGGGTACACAGTTAGTTGCAGTTATTTGCAGTAAGGCATTGTTTGCTGAGGAAGCAAAGGAAACCCTTTATATCTGAATTCATCAAGTTTTTACTTAATTTCCCCCTCAGGCAAACAGACCCTACAGGGACATGCCTCCTTTTGGTAGGATTTAGTGAAAAACCCCCACTCTTTGAGGTGCAGCCTCTGATTCACAAGACCAACCTGATTTTGTGGCTCTAATTCGGGAGGGTCCCCCAGTAGAGCCAGTCCCAAGCCTGCAGTCTTGCAGACTTGGGAGGGTGGACTGCTACCCAGTCCCCAGAATCTGGTGAATTTTCCCCCTGTGCTGTGTGACTTTGGTATCACAGGCAGATGTGAGGACATGCAAAGCCTTTTCTCTTGCCAGTCCTATGTTCAGCACTGCGTGGGGCAGTGGTAATGAGGGCTGTGATGCCCTGAAATCCTCTTCTTCACTCTGTACCTTGCTGTGTTCCTTTAAACCTCCTCATTCCTGGTGAGTCACACCGAGCTGGCAGAGGTTTACCTGGGATCAGCCATGCATCATTTCTTCAAGAAGCTGTGGCATGAAGCTCCCTAGAAAATTACTGATGGAAAAGACTCAGCAGGTCAGTTCTCAGTTGTTTTTGCTACCCATCAGCGTGCTCACCTCACCAGGGCTTTGCTGTCCTCACCATATTTGATTTTTGAAGAGTTCCTCCATTATCCCATATTATTTCTGAAATATTTTTTTCTCCCTCACTAGGAAAACATTTGCTTATTTTATTTTCAAATACATCAGCACTTTCTTTTCTTTCCAGCAAATGCCCAGGACTCACATCTTTATAAACATATTAACAAAAACCCCAGCTCACCCTCAGTGGCCACAGCTTGGCTCTCCTAGCAGTAATTTCAGGATAACACCTTTCTGCAGAGGCAAGTAAGGGGCCTGTATGCATCCACGCTGGTCTCTATCCCTGTCCTTGTTTCCTTAGTCATCAAGCTGATGTTAATATTGCTCCTGGTACATGAGTGATTGATCTCTGCTGATTGATGATCATCAGTATAGAGTGCCAACCTACAAGCAAGCCTTGGATGGCTCCCCAAGTTCCTTTTCTCTTAGTGCTCTCCCAAACCTTTACTCATCCTTCACACCACATTCTCTGCCTTCATTAGCAATGTTGCTGTCCTCACCCAGCATTTTGAAGCCAACACTTTATGGGTGGAAATCCTCCTGTGGCTCAGTGGTGGTTTCACAGAACAAGTTGCAGCCCAAATACTGACACCAGCGTGTGGTTTTGTTGGGTTTCCAAGACCCTGCCACACACCATCTGGCTGTTTGCAGGTAATGCCTTTCCAGCCCCTCCACTCCACCTGCTGAGAATGCTTTTGCTGATGGCAGAGCCCTGCAAAGCTGTGCCCACCTGGAGAGGCACCAGCAGCGAGAGGCAGTGAGCAGGGCAGGCCAACATCCAACCATCCAGCTGGAGCAAAGGAGCTGCCATCAGCCAGGGGAGATGATGCTGAACTGCTGACCGAGGCTGAGGCTGCTGAGGTTGCACCCAGGAATGCGTGAGTGCAAATGTCACAATTTCATTGTCTCCCCCTGCCCTAGGGTTTGTTCACTCTTGTAACAGGTGTCACATGGAAAGCTGTGGCAGAAAGGACCAGGAAACAACTGTGGGTGGCATAAGAGGAGAATCCCACCAGCTATGCTGGGCATGGACCTTGGCTCCTGCCATGAGGGCAGAGCAGTGCTTGGCCCCAGGAGAGAGGTGCTGGTGGTGCCTCTGAGCACCCACCCAGCACTGACAGGAGGCTCTTGCAACAACTCCAGCATGTTTCCTCGGTAATGAACTCCAACTTGTTTTCCCAAATCGCCTCATCGTGACTCAGTTCGAATCTAATGATGCAATCCTGAAGGGAATCATTAGCTCCCAGCTAGGAGGGTCGGCCACTCTCCAGCTCCAGCCCATGAGGCTGCTGATTGTGGCGTTGTCTGGAGCAGCTCTGCATACCCTGGCTCAGCATGCCAACTCCAGGGTGTACATTCTTTCTGGGGATACCTCACCCCATCCATCCCCCTGCAGCTCATGCCTGTGCTTCCCTCCGAGTCACCAGGTGTGGGACAGAGGGACAACGTGTTTTCAATTAGGTGAGAACACAGTGGTGGTGTTACCTCCCTGCTGAGCTGGTGTTTGCAGGTCAGACCCTCTTATCAAAATCCCTGGTACAATCCCTTCCTCACTGCAGCTCAAGGACCACGTGGAGAAGGGATTCAGGGAGAGTTCTGCAGAGCAAACATCTTTTCTCCTACCTACCACTCATGTGGACAGAAAATCTGACCAAATCACAGAAGAGGAAAAAGAAAATTTTCAATCTGCTGCTGGTGTTGTGTCTGCATTGGGTGACACACAAGAGGTGCACCACCATGCCAGATACAGCCCCAGATTAAAAGGTCTTCCACCAACAGCCTTTCCCACAACAATCTGAAGCCAATTGTGCATGGGCTGCTGAAATGCCACTAATTCCACCTTCCAATTCATGAGGAAATTCACCCCAAACTCTTCACCCTGCTGAGGTAGAATCCTCTCAGTGACAGCTTTACTGAGGGTCACACCCTGATTCACTGGAGTTGGATTTTCCAGCTGGCACCCCAAATCCAGTACAGGGTGTCAAATGATTTACTGCAGAGAGACAATGGTCAGGCCAAGAGTAAAACCCAGGTATCATTAGTCCCAGGGTACTATGACAACCAGCTAGTGTTAGAAAACACTCCCTGCCTCTGCCTCACACTTTTATTTATCAACAAAACCAGATTTACTTTGTTTTAGTCTTAGCAAGACACAGTTGCACTGGAGACTACTTAAAATTAGATTTATCTCCCTTGGAATAAATACAGGCTCTTGCATTTGTAATTCATTCCCCTCCTATTTCTAATCTCATTTCTATTGAATGCATTGTTTTGCTTCCCATTATTTATAAAATGAGATCATTAAAATGAATATTGGAACTCAACAGGTTTGAGGCAGGAAGAAACTTCCCTGCAGAGGCATCCCAAGTAGAATTCCTTGGGTTGATGCAGAGCCTTATGGTTTGACATTTTGGGGGCTTCCCATTCTGCTCCCAACCCAAGCAGTGACAAACCTCTTTCCAGTCCTTAAAAATCAGCCACTTTTCATCTTGAGTGGGATGAATATCAGGGGTGGGTGAAGCAGCTCCTGATGGAAAGAATCAACAGATCCTCAAGGATGCTCTGGAAGTGCAGGTTGTTATATGACCCTTGGGAATCCAGCAGTAGGTTCTGGATGCAAAGAAGAGATTTGGGGAGAAGAGTTTAGAGGAATTTCTTTTCCTCATTGCACTTCTACATTTAAAAGATAAAGGAAAAAAGGAGCAAATTCTGATCTAAAAAGTAAAGGAAAAAAAGAGCAATTGTCATCTAACAAAGCTTAAGTCTGGAGTGAATCCACTGCAAACCAGCTTTACTCTGGATTAATACTGGTAGACATTGGACTAAGAGCTGCAGATTCCAGCTCTCTCCTCATTCCCAAAAGACACAAACATGAAGGTCTAAGCATCTACAGTTAGGTATTGCATAAAATGTTTTCTGATTGGGACAGAATTTTCTGTCATGGGAGAGACATTTTTCTCATGGGACAATGATCAGGAACAAGATGGTGCAAACCATTAGTTTAATTGAAAGTAAAGGCACAACATTAAAAATAAAGAGATGAAAGTGGTTTCCCCTGTGCCAGTTTTAGTATGAGCAATATTACTAGCAGCTGCATTTCAACCCATTTTGCAGATAACTGTGAGGGGCATTCTGAAAGCTAAACAGTTTAATTGCACAGGCTACCCTTTAATTTAGGGTGGTGAGAATGATATGAAGGACTCATTAAACTGGGGCATTAACCATGGCAGAAAATAAAGTAGTTTCTTTGTTGGAGAAGATCTCACTGCCCTCCAATCACTACAGTAAATTGTTCCTGGGAACAGTGGCGGGGTAGGATGGGGAGATAGAGACACGTTGAGATAGAGGGAAGCAAATGAAAAATAATTGGTATAGTGCTCTGCAGATTGTATGTCACTGCAGACAGTTATTTAATAACTCTCCAATTATTGCTGCCAGCTGGGGTATATTAAGACACTGTGAGAAGTCAAGCCAAAATCCCCCAGGCACTGCTGACCCAGCCCTGTGCTTCCTTCCTCCCTGAGGATGAGGAGGGGGCATGCTGGGGGCAGGCTGTGGCTGCTGGGCAGCCCAGGGGGATGTCCTCCCCTTTTCCCAAGGGATTACAGGGCTTTGCCCACCCCTCCTGCCCCCAGCTTTAAAGATGAGCTGGTATGAAGCCAGCTTGGGTTCTGCTTCCCGTGGGACAGAGGGCAACTCCGGGCAAGCATTTCCTTCAAGTGTAATGAAGTGTGGTGTGACAGGCAGTTCACTCAGCAGCAGCTCTGGTTTGAGCCAAGGGCATCTCCTGCCACCCCTGGGGCTGTGCAGCCCCAGTACAGCTCTGGGCTGGTACTGACAAAGTCTGTGCAAAGTCCATCCTCTGTGCCTGGGAGCTGGGAGCTGTCTGAACCATCTTGCCTTGCTTCTTCTCTCAGCAGTGACTTGGTGCTTTGAATGTTTTGCTTCCTTGGATTTCACTGTTGCTCACCTCCTGCCCACTGCAAGAGCTCTGTATCACCAGAGCCATATCCATTTATTGGGTGATAGTGAGAATGGTTTTGTGTTGGAAGGGACCTTAGAGACCATCTCATTCCAGCCCCTCTGCCATGGGCAGGGACAACTTCCACTAGACCAGGAGCTCATGTGCAAACCACAGGTGAGCTCCAGACCAGAGTCCATGGCTGGTGGCCAACTAGCATCAGACTGGGCCAAAAGGAAGGGCTAGAGGCACTTGAAGCTTTGAGCAAGAGTCCAATGGTCACTGGGGAGCCACCAGACATTTCTGCAGAGAGCCTCTCACCTTAAGGGTTCTCACTGAAGCTCTGGGGAGCAGAGCCCTGGGATTACATGGCCTTTGTCTATTTAAGCACAACCCCAAATCCAGCAGCCCCCACCACCTCTCTGAGAACCACAAAAGCAAACCTGACATTGGGAACCTCAAGGGCTCTAAAAACCCAGCTGGGAACTGAGAGCCCCAAATACATTGTCTGAGACCTGTCACCTCGCCCTTATTTCCCAAGAAAACAAAGCCTTTTTAATGACTCCTTCCCCAAGCTCAGGACTAGGTCTGTAAAACAGAAACTGTACTTCAATACCAAATGAAAAACATGACTCACAGACTGTAATTCCTTTCTGCAAATACCGGAGAAGAATATTTCATTTGGCAAACAATCGAGCCTTACAGTTTAGAGCTCTTAATGTGATTAGGGATAGGTTCTGCAACACATTTGTAACTCCAGGTGATTTTGCTATATCTTTTTGGACTGTGACCAGACGTAAAAATGCCCTTTTGCTAGATTTGGATCCAACTAAAACTGAGGAGAATCAGATGTCGGTAAGACCTTTACAGTTTGATCTTTACCCAGGGGTATCACAACATGTTTCAGCTATGGGCTGTGCTAAGCCATCTCAGACTCTTTTTTGCATTAAGCCCATATCTCCTCTGATGAGTGATAACTCTTCTATAGCACATCTCCTGTAAGTGAGCACGTGCCACTCCTCTGAGTTACTGTGATGTACTTGCAGGGAGGGAGAGAGCACAAATACTTCCACTGGCTCTATGGACACATCTTTGCTTCCTTTAAATCTTTAAGCACCCTGTTCTAGTGGAAGGTGATCCTGCCTGTGACACAGAGGTTGGAATTGGATGATCTTTAAGGTTCCTCCCAATCCAAACCATTTTGTGATCCTGTGATTCTACAATTTTAAAGTGCTCAGAAGGTGCCAGCCTTGTTTAAAATGAGCTGAGACCAGGTTCCCCCTCCATTTAGAAGAGCCCAACATTCAGTCCCAAGAGCAAAAGCTGCAGAGTTTTGCAGGAACAGACCATTCTCACACTCTGCCTGTGTTTCTGCCTCACCTACCAAAGGTAGGGCTGCAAACAAATTAAGAGCAAAATTTACAGGGGAAGGAGGTGGGAGGACAGCACTGCAGAGAAAAGAGACATTGTTCTGTACAAGCAGCTGAGAAACAAAGCCAAACCTGATATTTACACTATTGATAAGAAAATCTCAGGTTTCTTGTTCATGAAGACTCATCCACTGGCTTCACCAGTGCTGGTAGTCAGACTGTTCCTTGCCTTCCCCACGTCTCACCAGGAATTCTTTGTGGAAAGAACATCCCTTGCTCAACCAAAAACTGGATCAGTTTAGCCTCAACCAGCATTGTGCCAAGATGAAACTATGGAATATATATGGCATGATATTAGATGAAAAAAGGGAGGGGAAAAACACACATTCTATCAGATTTATCACTTCATAAGAGGGGGAATATTGAACTAAGGACAACCCCCACCATTTTACCAAGCAGGTGGCTCAAAGAGGAGTCAGCAATGGGAAAACCAGACCAGGGCTGTGCACATGAAAGCTTTGCTCCCACTAAATGGCCATCACAGCCAAGAGACAAGGTGAAAGAATTTGCTTGAAGTGTTTTATGATGTTGTTGGTCTCTCTGACCCTGATAACTCTGCTTTAGTAACGCCAAGGGAAAGAGGCTGCTTTGTTGGGTAGCTGCTTAGTGGCAACCTGGATATCCAACAACCTGGAGCTCCTCACATCCCTCAGAATCAGGCAGAAGAAAGTCTAATGGCAGGAATGTGAAGCCAGCAGCATTCAAATCAGAGAGGAGACATCTGGTTTGGAATGAGAGCAGCCAACCACTGGAACACGTCAGGAAGGAATGCAGAGGATGCCTCAGCACTTTGTCTTCAAAGCAAAGAGTGAATTTCTCTTCTGGAGAGATGTGATCCAGCTACGAGTTACCAAGGCTGGGGGGAGAAGTGGCTTTGTCAGAGTGAATGGTGGACATCTGTAAGTGTCCAGCCTTGCTGTACTGGACCAAAGTGTCACTGAACAGGTCTATGTGTGAATAATTACACATGTGTGTGCAAAGGCAGGGAGGGTGACAGGAACCCTGACACCAGCAGCAGGCAGAGACAAGGCCAGCAGTCCTTGAGATCTCTAACTAAACCAAATATCTCAGGACTTTATCCTTCTGTGCTCTTTCAGATTTTTTTAATGCCATGGGACAAACATTAAGGCCAAAACAACATATCTGGCTTTTACAGCACTTTCACAACCTGGGCATGAGGCCAAACTGCAGAGCAGGACTGGCCAGGGATGTGGTTTGGTGCTGTGGCTGTGCCAAAGCTGGGACCCCAAGGACCAGTCTGGATCCTCCACCAGCACCATCCCTTCCCTCCTTTGCACAGGGCTGGATTTCTGCTCATTTTTACACCCCTGAGCTGTCCCACCCTGGGTCAGAGAGGTGATGGGTCTGTGGCTCAGCAATGAGCATGGCCAGGCAGGAGCTGTCTCTGAGGGACATTCCCAGACCCATCCCTTGATCCTTATTGCTGCCACCACCAAGACTTATTCAGCAACACAAAAGCTGAAAACCCATCTGGTTTTGTGTGCAAGAATATCCCAGCTGTATTTGGAGCTTCCCAAGATAGTTTGCCACCTGGACATAGGGAGCTGTCACACACAGAGGGTTTTTCAGCGTGCAGGCAGGGGATCAATTGCAGATAAAATGCTGATTTTTCAGAATTATTTTTCCCATTCCTATCTCCCCTCACTTTTTCTTTTTTAAATATATTTTTAAGAAGCATTAATCTCTCCCTGTCTATACCATATGCAGTTGTCATGGCACTCAGCTAGGATGCAAGAGATGCAGGTCCAATCCCTTCCTCCAGCCCAGGGAGGTTCTTTCAGCTTCTGTCAAAATTATATCTGAGTGCAACAGGCATGAGAAAAAACCAAAAATCAAATCATGATTCAGTTGGTCAGAAAGCCACACACAAAAACCCCCAGATCTTGTGACCTTATAGTCATTCTCAGGAAAAAATAACTGGAAAAAGCTTGAAGCAGCTGCAGCTCTGGGTTCACCCCATCCCTGGGGTTGGATTCCCTCAGATCCCTTCAATTTGCTCAGGAAACCTTCAGGTTGCTCTGTGCAGTGCCTGACTGCAGCTACCTGGGGAAAGGGGATGGGATGAAGTCTCACAGCTCACAAGAGCAATGGAGTGAATCCAGGCATAGCCTGCAACAAGAATATGAATATCTGGAAAGGAAAACAAAAGCTCATCTTCCTCTGGTTTGTGCTTTCAAAGGTTTCTTGAAGCTTTCTGACATTCTTAACTGGTGTAAATCACGTAGCTCCCCATAAGCCAAGAAATCAACAACTATAATTTAGGATACTGAAGCAGTTCTAAGGAGAAAAGTATCTTCTGTTCAGTACCATAAAAAGTTATATAAACCCCCCAAACGATCTGTTTTAAAACATATTCAATAGTTCTTGGACCGCAGTGGGCAAAATGTTGGGTTGTTTTTACTGCCAAGAAGGAAAAAAATTTCAATGTTTTCAAATATTTGCAATACCAGATGCCCTGGTAAAAATTTTTAGTCCGTTTTAAAAAGCCTTATTTCTTAAAAACCCATTTTGCATGGAAAACACACCAGATGTAACCAATACTGAAGGCACTGTGCAAGGACCACACGCTCCCAGCTCAGCCCAGGGGCAGCACAGCCAGCACTGCAAGGATGGATGTGATCAGGTGGATGGGAATAGGGAGCTTGGAGAGTTGTGCTGAGCCTGGACCAAATCCTGCCCTCAGCTAGCTCAGGGAGTGCTGGAGAATGAATATTGGAGAAGTCTGTCCCAATGGGAGCAAGGAAAATCTGAAGGACTTGACTGCATGGACATACAGAGCACCAGCTGCCACATCTCTCATCACCCCTGGCATCTTCTATTGCCCTGGGAATTGAAAGGTTGTTTGCTAAGAGTCTGTGGGAGGAGATAAAGGTGACAGAGCACTGTCCCATCGTGGGACATCTCTCACTTAGAACCACTACTGGTGCCTTGCAAAGGAATTGGCTTCCTAAGGACAAACCCACACAAGGCAAACACCTGAGATGTGGAAAGAGAAAGGAACCCACATCCCTAAAGGTGAAAGCTCATGGCTCTGTGTCAAACCAAGCAGCTTCAAGCACCAAAACTCAGCAATCAGTAAAGTTACCAAATTTGCTCTGTGTGTGTCAGAGTGCAAGGGCACGGCAGGAGGGTGGGTGGGGAGAGGCAGGGGCAGATCTCCTTGCACTGAGCTGAACAATCCAAATTTTAGTTAATGAAAGGTATCACTAAAGGAGGAGATCAGCAGGCTGATCACAGCTTCCTTTCATTGGTCTCAGAGCACTACTTCACTTCTCAGATGCTTTCAATTAGAAGAATCTCAGAATGGTTTGGGTTGGACAGGACCTCAAACCCCATCTCATTCCACCCCTGCCTAGGATAGGGACACATTCTACTGTCCCAGGCTGCTCCAAGCCCCATCCAACCTGGCCTTTAAAATTTCCAGGGATTGGGCAGCCACAACTTCTCTGGGCAGCCTGTGCCAGAGCCTCTCCACTGTGAGAATCAATAAATAATCATCACCACTGAACCTGCAAACTCTAAATACAGAGCGAGAGCTGCTGTGTCTCCTCGCTGCAGGGCTGCTATGGTGAGAGTGTGTCTGTAGCTGCAGCCTCCCCCCTGCCAAGCCACCTGATGGAGGGTGAGGATGGAGGTTACACACAGCCCCTCACAAGAGACAGGCTTCAAGGAGGTGTTTTATGAGCTTTTTCCACAGCTTGGACCCTCTGAGAAGCTTCCAGGTGCACTTTCCCATTGCTCCCTTGGTTCCACAGCCACAGGGGTGTGCACGTGGGTGTGTGATGGGGGTGACAAGTAGCAGAGGGGTCTGCTAACCTGAGAAATTCTTCCTCTGACTCACTCATTCACCAGATCCTGAATAAAAACTGCTAAAGGTCACAAGGGAGTCCCTGGATAATGCAAATAACAGCACCAGTGGAGAGCTGCAAGCACTGCAGATTCCTCCAGCAGCATGTCCACAGGTGGTCACAACCCACCTGCCCCAGGGGGGCAAAAATCTGCCTAAAACCTTCCACCTGCCCTCCCCAGCCACCCCCAGCTCCTGTCCTGCAGAACCATTAATTAATAAGCTTCCCACCACTGACATGGCATTTACAGGGACACCATCACATAATATCTGTTTTCAATCACAAATTTGGGAAGAATAAGGCTTTCTATACCTTGAGGCCCCAGGAGGGCTGCAGTGGTGATGATGATGATCCTTTAAATAGCAGCAGATGTCAAGACCTGGAGGAATCATTTTTCTTCCAAAGGAGGAAGCAGTGGTGAAACAGAGATATCTTCATTGAGCACAACCTGCCTTTTCTCCCACTGCATGTTGAGCCAGGGGAAGGGGAGAGCTCAGGACATCTCTTCCTCTCACTGAAAAAAACTGAGGTGGCTGTGCTGTCCACTCTGTGGGACATCCCCAGCTGTGCAGCCACCAGAAGGGAAGCATGGAACACCATGACCCTCATTTTATCTGAGCACCTCTGCTCCAGGACACAGCTTTGTCCAGGACTTAGCAGAGCACACACAGGCACTCCCCTGCCATTAGCACAGGATTTAGCTCAGGCTGAACAGTTCAGTGAATAAAAAACTCAGAAAGGTAATACTGTTGCTCTCTAGCATGACCAAGACAAGTTTTTAAGGGCACTTCAGTAGAAGGTTGATGCTTAAAATCCAAATCTTGGCTTAGAGCAATTGAGCACTTGTGTGGCAGTGCTGCTGGCCTGGTTCATCTTTGCCTGTGGCTCAAACCAGGTGCAGAGCTGTCCCCTGTGAATGGCCAGAGCAGAGGGTTCCTTGGCTTAGCAGAAGAAGCTGTGGGTATTTCTGCTCAGGGATTGGTGTAGGTGAGTTAAATCAGCCTGATTATCTCAAAACTGGCAAAGCAGCTCAGCAAAAGGGGAAAGAAACCACAGCCTGAGTTAACAACTTCTTTTGTCCCCAAGAAAAAAACCACCACCTTTATCTGGTGACAGCAGCAAGGCAGAGAGCTTGTGAGCTCAGAGCAACCAGAGACACAGCCCATGCTCCAAAGCCAAAGCTTTGAGTTCATTTAAGTAACCCTGGGCTGGAACAGCTGCTCCTGGAGCTCAGGACACAGCCTGGGCTGTCCCTGCAGCTCTTTGTGGTGTGCCACAGCACCTTTCTGGTCCCCAGAAGTGTCCAACTCCTTGCTAGCAGAATCAGAGCACAGCCTGTGTTTCTCCCCCACCCTCACAGTACTATAATCAAAATACTTTTTGTTTTGCTGAAGCTTAACTCTGAGTATGTGACTCCAAACTGATCCTTCTGGGATTGGATTTCGAACACAATTCCATGCTGGAAACCACTAATTTTCTTAGGACCATTTTCAATGTGGTAGAACTCTGCTTTTGGGCAAAGGAAAACTGCTTATTTCCACTATTTTTAATAAAAAATATTCAAGAACAATTCAACAGATTTCATCCCTAGCGGCACTCAACCCCAGATCCAGTTTCGACTCAAGCACAACCCTAAAACTTGACCCTCTATTCAGCCTCAAACCCCAAACCTTTCCACAGGCTCTGGGTGGAAAGTTACTGACCCTGTATCTGAGCCAACTTTCAAAAACAAAAATAACTTGCCTGATGAAATTTTTGTAGGAAAAAAAAAATGCACACGCGCACACGCACACACACACACGCCATATATACCAGGAGGGATTAAATCCTCATGTTGCAAGAATTTAATTTAAAAAAGCTAAGACATTGTAGGAATGCAAAAATATCACCTCAGCCTGGTAACCTTTGGCTTAGGCATGCACTTCCACAGCTCACAAACGGGAATGTTTCCTCTGCAGCGCTGGGAGGACTGGTGCCACTCAGGAATGCCTGGCTTCAGCCCAGTTCGAAGAGGAAACCAGCAACCCTTTACTAGTGGGGCCTCCACAGGCTCCAGGAGGCAGCTTCTCATCCCATGGGCTTGTTTGAATTCCCACTTTCTCCAACATGCTCCAAGAGCCCCAATCCCAAAGGAGCTGCTAGGGAGGACCAAAGAAGGGTCTTTGCAAAATGACACCATGTATTTTCCCTATGAGACTCCAGGTCATTATTTTTTTTTGTTCTTGGGAGGTAAAGCTCTATTTTCATCCCTCCTCCAAGCCCCAAGGTGTCAGAAGTAGATCATGCCTGCTGCTGTCACCTCACTGGTGTGAATGCCATCAGGAAGGACACACCGATGTCTCCAGCCAAGCTCATTCAAACCAGAGAGAAACATCCCTTGGGAAACACTCAGCACCTGCACAGGGGCAGGAATAAGTTCATTTCACACCAAGATTAGGCATTTAATAGGACCCTGTGCATTAGCAGAATTCCTGGCATGTCCGAGCCTCGTTTAAAAGGTGGACGGGAAACTCTCTGCTGATCTCAAGTTAATCACGACAACCAAGGGATTGACCTGCAGGAAACAATCCTCTAGGTACTGACGTTACCCACATAAAGCCAGCAGTTCCTCTAGTTTATTGGCTGTGTTTTTCCCCCCAGCAGGCTTAATTTATGGTAATTACTAGGAACTATGGATTAAATTAATAAAAAGGAAATTATTAAGGTTTCCTGACCCAGAGGCCAAAGGTAAATAAAAAGAAGCAAACTGTTCAAGATGGAAACACTTCCCTGCTGCTTTTGGGACCGGCAGAGAAGCATTTCAGGGCAGTAAGAGAGAGAATAGGGTTTTGGGAAGGAGCTGTCTCATCTCAGATGCTGGGGAGGACCTTCACATCCACCAGCCTGGGGAGCCCTGAACCATCCCAGCACAACTGTTCCCTGGCAGTGGAGTGAGCTGTGAACAGTGTATGGAGCTGAACACTTCATGTGAGCAGAGAAAGAGAGGTCTCTGTTGGATGGGAAGAGACTATAAAAATAATATAATGCAGAGATCCAGCTTAATTCAAGCTACACCAAAGTGCAGGGTCCTGTTCTACATCCAGCTCTGCCAGCTGATCAGGAGTAATTCTCTCCTGCCTGGTCAGAGCGCATTTACTACTGCTTATAATTCTTACATACATCTCATACTTTAAATTAGAATTTTGAAAGTTATGCTGTTGCAGAGGCAGACCATTGGCATTTTCCAGACCTGGCCTGGCCGTTCCTGGGTATAAACAAGGGTTGTGCTCACCAGAGGCAGAGGAGATGACTCCCACTCTGCTTTCCCTGCAGATCAGTGCAGAACAAAGACACCAAGTTTTGCTCTGAGTAACAATCCTGCAGCTCATCAGCTTCTCCCCTAGCAAGCCCTCCATATGTACACAGTGCCTGCAATGAGCACTTCCAGCTTCATTAGCTCCATTTCCCACTCTGTGTCCAGTGTTAAGTTTGTCCATAGTACAACCTGAAATTCATCACAGGCACTGCAGCCAACTTTGTGCTCTGCAAACAGCCTCATCCAATGTGGTGAATTGCATAATGAAAAGTTTCAAAATTTTTAATATTACATATATCTACCTTAAAAAAAAAAAATCCAAAAAAGGCTTTTGATACAAAGTTCAAAAGAATATCTGAAATCACCTCCCTCCTTGCATAGATCAAATAAACGCAGCACACACCTGAACTTGTATTTAAATACACCCTGACCATATTTAAGAAAGAACTACTACAAGCTTGAATGCTGAGAAAGGCAGTGAAATCCTCCTGGAAGCAGCTCTGGCAGGGCAGGCACGAAGCAGCGTAACCAACATGTACAGTGGCCAATTGTTAGAGTGAAAACAAACCTGCCAGATTGGATGTCACTGGGGAGGGATATCAGCGTCTGATCTCGGTCAGGAAGGGACACAGGGGGACCTGGAGCCTTGTCAGACTCAATGCTCTTATGTAGTAGGTTGAATAACAGAACAATGTTTACATTTCCCCTTGTGCCCTAAGTAGTTTGGAAGTTGGACACCTGAAAAGCCTGAATGATTTTTAAAGCAGCACCACTGTCAGGTCTTGGTCACCAAGGCCTTGACTGTTCCTTACTGGTATTCAAGAAAATAAAACTAGAAAATCCCAAACACCACCAAGTTGTTTCTACTTCTGAAGCTGGATATCCTGTAAAAACAGTATAAATGGTGGAAAATCAAGGAGTTTTCTGCCACTGTGGGCACACCAGCCACGTGCAGCCACAGCAATCCAAACACAACCACCCAGCTGGGAAGCTGATCAATTCCACCCAAGAAAGAGTTTTCTTGATTTTCTTCCATATTAACACGTTTAAGCTTAATATTGAAAATTCCCTACACATACAAACACAACAAAATGCAGTTCATGGCAGGAACTGCAAATTGAAAGTAAATTGAAGCAAACATCCTGTGTGCATTGGGGAGCAAACAATGCTGCATAACAAACACACCAAAATCGTAGAATTACAGAATATCCTGAGCTGGCAGGAACCCACAAGGATCATTGAGTGCAACTCCTAGCTCTTCACAGGACAGCCTGTCCCAGAAATACTGGAAGGAAGTGGTAAAAGTTCAGTGAAAGATGGGGTGACTTGTCTGATGCCCTCATCATTCCTCCTCCCTGCTGCCCACTCTCCAAAGGAGGCCACATCCTTCCATCCTCTTGAGCTCCCAGCTCTCTGATCCTCA
The DNA here is from genome assembly GCF_008360975.1 of Lichenostomus cassidix. Taxonomy (NCBI): domain Eukaryota; kingdom Metazoa; phylum Chordata; class Aves; order Passeriformes; family Meliphagidae; genus Lichenostomus; species Lichenostomus cassidix. Next base: position 2,955,656 of record NC_139491.1, read on the forward strand.
CAGCCAGCCTGGATCCCAACATGCTTCAAAGGCCAAATTGATAGTTTCAAAATTCAGCTTCATCAATCTTTTCTAAACTCATGTGCTCTCCAGAAAAGTGAGCCCCAATCCAGCTTGAATTGGACCATTTCATCTCATCCCGGGCTCAAATGATTGTCAGTCCATCAAACACTTCTTTGAAAACTGATTTCTTGCAGATGACCATGATTGCTATAAAACAGTATTTAAAAACATTTTAATATTTGAAAAGAACTTTCCTCTCCTCTTATATCAACCACATGTTTGAGAAAGGGCCTGGGGTTTACCACTGGTTGGTGAGAAAAATAGCAAAGAGGAGAAAGGATAATGGGGTGATAATGACTGGGAATGTATGGATTGAATTTGGGCTCTATTTAAATACAAGAGGACAATTTGTGACTCGGTGGTGTAGGCAAACACAGAGAAACATTTGTGGCTCAAGCATGCATTTGAATATAGAAAAATATCTTGTGGCAAACTGTATTTCTTTCAGCACAGACCAGCTCTGCCCAAGTTGCCAGCTGCTGAAGTTGGGGTGCTCACCCCAGTCCAAGCAGATGGGCTCTGTCTGCTTGGGAATCCCTCAGGAGATTTCTTATTTCAGCACTACTGCTGGAGGTTGGGAGCCCTTTGGAACCACCGAGCTGAACTCACCCCACTGCAGACCACAGCCAGGAATAAACAGATCTGTAACTCCACGTTGTGCCCCCAAACTCCTCCCTCTGTTTGACCTATTCCCTGGTGTTTTAACTTGGCAGGAATTAGTTAAGGAGCCAACACAAAGCTGCACTTCAACCAGCAGCTTCAATGGAATAACTTGAATTGTTGGCCTAGGTGATGCAGTTGGAGTAGATGATTGTAGGTCCCATTCAACTAAAAATATTCTACTCCACCCTACTCTATCCTATCCTAATGAAAGAAACCATAGAGAAACTAGGTCTGGTCCCATTTGACTCAAGTCTGAAGGCTCAGGGTTTTCTGCTGTTTTTATGATGCTGCATTTTAAGGAGCTTGGTGACGACACTTAAACCTCAGTTGTAGTCACTGCCAGACTCCCATGAGCGAGATTATTTTCATAAACAGTTTATCACATACTCTGCTGAGGGCAGGGAAGTCAGACTGAATTTTGCTATTAGAAACTACAAAAGTTTCTAATAGCAAATTCTAATTTCTAAGTAGTTTCTAATTCGGTCTCTATAAGGACCAAATTTGTAAATCTCCATGAAAATTGAGGCACATTGAAACAACCATATTTGAAAAGTCACTCTCCAGGTTGCCCAGACAAGCTGTGGCTGCCCCTGAATCCCTGGAAATTTTCAAGGCCAGGTTGGATGAGGCTTTGAGCAACCTGGTCTAGTGGAGGATGTCCTTCCCCATGGCAGGGAACAACATGATCCTTGAGGTTCCTTCCAACCCAAACCATTCTATGAAAAATAGGAGTTAAAAACTATCAGTGTCTGAAGAGCACATAAAACTGTAGGAGACACACATAGAGCTGCTACACCAGATCCTGATGGCTCCTGTGATTATTCATATTGACTTATTCTTTTTCTCCCTGGTCTATCCCATTTATCTGAAAAAAAAATGCAGAGCAGGAAACAGAGAGTACTGAGAGGCTTATAAAAACATTCTTCCCTATTAAGCAACTGGGCTGATTTCACTGTGTGAAAGATGAAGCAGATTGAACAAAACACTTACCTGTACATCTCCATTCCTGATAGAAACCCTCGATTGCCTTTGTCACTTTAGCACATGAACACGAGGCCAAATGAAACACATGTTTACAGCCATAATGAGGATTAGCTTTGCACTAAAAAAGTTGAACTACAGTCAAAATTAGATGGTGACATGGGTATTTGCCAACAGCATTAAATGAGAAATAACAGAGTATGAGGTTTCTGGAATGAATAGAAAATGTATTGTTTAGAGAACCTTTTTGGCCAAGTATCAACATATGCCAATACTTAAGACTTCTTGTTCTTATTTACTTACCCAACAATAAAACAATTGTTGTTTTGTGCCAACAGCCTGACAGACTGGTCCTGTACCTTAAGAAATAGAGATTGGATATTATTTCTCTCGTATCAGCTTCAACTGACTTTAAAAAAAAAAAAAAGAGAGATGCAAAGTAATTGAGTCCAGAGCAGAGGAAATAAGTGAAGGAGGTAATCGATTTTAATAACATATAGCATCAACACACATTAAGGAATTTCATAAAACAGAGGGAAAATAAAGCATTTGCCCATCTCAGAAGACCAGGCAGTGTTTGTAGTTTCAGCCAGCCCTGGGCAGAAATTATTGGTGATACCTCAACAACAGCAGTGATTGATCTTCACCCAGTGCCCTCCATCAGCCCGAGCCCAGAGCAGTGAGGTAACTCATTCCCATTACAAACCAGGCAAAGTGATGAACCAAAATCCTAGGAAATTCTCTCCAAAGCAGAGAACTCTAAATGGATTTGCACTTGAAACATTCAGACTCTTCCCTGGCCTAACCACTTCTCTCTGTGGTTTTGCCCACTGCCAGGCCACCCCTGTGCTCTCATCAAACCACTCCTTGCAGTGTTTCCACCTGGGGTTGTGCCTCCCTGCTTGTGCCATAACCCTGCAGCTGGAATAGATAGAGACCCACGCCAGAGCTCACTCCATTTTAAGGCAGATATTGTCAGTAAAAACAACAGGAAAGCCTTCACATTTTGGAATGATTTTCCCCAAGCTTTTTCAGTACACCCAGACCAAGACAGATTTGCTTAAGATGATTTCCAGGTGGCATTTGGATGGTGTGACATGACATGGGTATGGATGGGGGCTGACCTTGTACATGGCAGGGGGACACCCTGCTATTTAGACTAGAAAAGAATTCAGCTCTGTCACCAGTTTGGGGAAAATGGACAAAAATCTTGAGTTTTGTTGCCTTCTGCCCAGTCTAGTGCTCTGAAAAACTGTTTCTTCTACTGAAAAAAACCCAAACCCCATCATATTTACCTGACTTGCAGAGATGGATCCCTGAAGTCTATGCAGTACAATGCCTACAGCATCCACACATGAATATCATGTGTCTATAGGGGTTCTATACATTCACCTCCTCCATGTCCTGCCATTCCTTAAAAATATATAAATAAAGGTATTGATCACTTACCACCTGCTCTCTGGACTACCATCCTGCAAATGTTTTTGCTCTGGGAATATGAAGAAACACATGTTAGCATTAACTTTTCTGCCTTTTTTAACCAGCTATAAACAGATCCATTGATTTCCCCCACCCCTCCTGCTTTTTAATTTTGCAAAAATAAATGCTTTCCTGGACAGTCAGAGTTCATTACTGAGACAGAGCACAGCCCCCCTTGTCCTGCCCACAAGAATCAGAGAACCATTTAGGTTGGAGAAGATCATATACTTTTTAAGGTTGGAAAAATTCTTTAAGGTCTTTGAGTCCAACCATGGCAAAGGCCACCATAAACCCATGTCCCCAAATGCCACATCCACATGGCTTTTAAATCTCTCCAGAGATGGGACTCCACCACTGCCATGGGCAGCTGTACCAGGGCTAGACAGACCTTTTAGTGAAGAATTTTTCTCTAATATCCAATCGAAACCTACCATAGTGCAACTTGAGGCCATTTCCTCTCCTCCTGTCCCTGTTCCCTGGAGCACAGCCTGACCCCCCTGCTGTCCCCTCCTGTCAGCAGTTGTGCAGAGCCAGAATGTCCCCTGAGCCTCCTTTGCTCCAGCCTGAGCTCCTTCCCCAGCTCCCTCAGCCATTCTTGGAGCTCCAGACCCTTCCCAGCTCCATTCCCTTCTCTGGACACTCTCCAGCCCCTCACTGTCTTTCTGGGCAATGCACAGTTAAGTGAGAGGTGAGACTGAAAAGAATCTCCTTTGTCCTCCAAGAGCTGCTCTCCTCCCCCACAGCCACATCCTCCCCTTGGCTCCCACCTTGGCAGCCTCCAGGATCCCCCAGCTAATCCTGTTCCATTCACATTGGGTCAGAGCACAAGCTTCCCAAAAATGTAATTGCCTGGAAAACCCAGGATTCCTGCAGCTGGGTCTCCAGGAGGGGTTTTCACACACCCTCTGGTTTTGCAGCAGGGGATGAGGATGTGGAACCAACTCTTCCTCCTCCTGGAGGAACGCAGAGAGCTCAGAGCAAATCTCACCATCTGCACAGCCGTGAGTCACCTCAGGGCCTGGGCAGTTTACTCTATAGACTACTCAACAGAAACAAACACCACAAATCCCTAGACATTATAAAGCCTTTAAAAAAAAATAAATTAACTCCCTCCCCCAAAAAATTGGCCACAGATCTCTAATTATAATTTTCTGGAGATTTAAAAAAAATAATATTTAATTGTGGTTTCTATAAACATGAAGATAAATTACTACATGTAAATATTGGTTCTCAACAGTTACTAATGCCTCTCTGGGGGCTGTTTTTATTTTACTGAGACAGAGAAACTAAGTTGTAAAAGATTTTCTTTGTCCCTTTTGCTCATCATGGAGGGGTTTGAAAAGTTTTCTAGCATTCACCACCAAATGCTTTCTAGCTGATGACTTTTGACAGCATTATTAAGTAAATTGAAGGGGAAGATTGATTTCCAAGATGATGCATTGTAAAGTCATGAGAAATAAAACTGAAGCTTTCATTCCAGAAAGGAAGAGGCAGTAAATGCAAGGAAGACACTAAGACAGACACTGTACCACCCACCAGTTCCCCTTTTACAGCTTCCAAGCTGACTGAAAGTCAGAGCCATAATGAGAAAATTTTAAGAGTGTTGGGGTTTGGGTTTGGATGAGCAACACGATGTGTGTGAGCATCCCTGAGGCTGATCCAGACTGTGGGAGCTGCTTGGATCCAGCTCATGGGTTGTGAGATTTACAAGGACACACTGAGGTATCACATATTTACAGCTTCTCCTTGGGTTAAAAAAATGCACTAAGAGCATCATCCCTCCTAATATTGCCCTGTTGCAGCTGTGGGATATCAGTCAAGGAATGGATGAGTGAGAAAATGGAAAGCAAGAGGAGAACAGCCCTGACCAAACCTTCCCTGCAGCAAAGCAGCACCATGGGGTTGTGCAGCTGCAGTTACACCTTACAGAGTTTGACCTCTCAATGCTGGAAAATAAAAGTCCCTATAAAGGGCTAATCATAATCCAAGGGTGTTACCAGGATCTGAATATATTTCAATTGTGTTGCTACAGCTGAAATGCCACTGCCAATGCTCTGACTCCTCTGACCAGCCACTGGAGGAAAGTGTTTCTGTACCACATATGGTTTGTGGCTGATCTCCTGAGACCACATCATGGGAGGAGGCCAGCTGGGATGCAGGTACAAGGCACTCCCTCTCTGAACATCCCCTGCCCCACCAGCACAGCTCTGAGCCAGCCTGAGGAACTGCCCTCACTTCAAAATAACAGAATAAAACCATCCCAATTTATGAGCAACTTCCATTGTTTGGTCCTTTTAGTGCCAGATCAGCTCCCTGATCGTGGCCACAATGCCAGGTACAACTGAGGAACAGCTGCAGCCTGGCAGCAGGAGCAGATAGAGAGAGGAGGAGGATGCATGACAAACTCAAACTACCACCAAACTGGACAAGAAACAGCAGCCAAGGCAGAGGGACCTGGAGGAGAAACCCTGTGAGGGAGAAGGCACCCTGGGGGCTTTAGATGGGAACATTTGTAAAACTCAAAACTTCTTGAGCAGGGAAAACATGGACCCTTTGGGTGAGTGACCCCAGCAGGGCAGGGAGGTGCTCACCCTCAGAAACCCAGCCATGCAGCCTGACACTGTTTCTTCATATTCCATGACGCAGGCCAGGGAAAGGGATTTTGTTGTTTCAGTGACATTTTCCTTTTGGCTCTTAGGCAAAGTCTTCAGCTTTGCTGCCTTGTCAGGAGTTTGCCTGGCCCAGAGAAACCACAGCCCTTGGTGGGACAGAGGAATGAACACGGAGAGGCAAAGCCCAGTGACAGAGCTGACAGGGAACCTCCTGTTGCTCCATTCCAGGCAGAGCCACAGCCCTGAGCTGCCCTGCCTCTTCCACCAGCCCGTGGTGTGCTGAGTGCTCTCCAGACAGACACAAGGAGATGTGGTTCCCACCCAAAACAGCTTCCAGGCTCCAGCTGGGCAGAACACAGGGAGAGCACACCCCACGTATCCAGCTCTGTGAGCTGTGCATTCACAGCCTTGTCCCAAGAACAGAGCCCAGAAACTGCTCCCAAGTCACTCATCTGGCATGTCAAGCCAGTCCTCATGGTTTCCATAGGCATAGGGGAGAGGTGGGTGTCTTGCTTGGTTTCATAACAGCGTTGCACACTGATGTGCAATAAATAAAGATGAAATGGAAATAATCCAACCCATTCCTCTTTGAGCACAGTTCAAGGAAAATATTGCAGCTAGAGACCATAAGCAGACCCAATAAATTTGTTCACCCCCCACCCCATTCTCCTTTTGTTATTAGGGTGTGACTAAGGCTTTGCAGCATCAACTTTAGGTCTTAATTAGAGATTCTTGCTGTGAGCCCAAGGGATATTTTAAAATCACATTTAAAATATCATAGAAAGTTGCAGCAGGCACTCAGACACTATGCAAACCTGTGAGTTGGGATGGCTGAAACACATGGTTGTGGTCCCAGGATTTTTCCTTTATCTTAAGCCTCAGATTCCTCTGGTGGTATTGACATTGTACCAAGAAAAGGCAGAGGGGGTTTCTCACCCAGCTGTCCTCAAGTCCTTATATCCAAAGGACTGCTTGACTTTCTTGAGCCAAAACTGGAGAAAGTGGGGCTGTATAACAAGGGAAAGCTTATTGCCCAGGCTGCTGCTTAAGACATCATTGTCTGACCATGCTTTCTACCCTGCACTCGCTTCAGACGACTGAACTTGACCTATCCACCCATCATAAATTAAATTCTTTGATCTCATCTGTAACAACACAGAGCCCTAATAACAATAGATCAAACCCTGGCAGGGACAATATGCTTATTCTTTACCAACTAAATTTTAATTAGTAAACAGGGCAGGGGAAGAATCCACCTTTGCAGAACAAAAAGGGAAAGAAAAAGCATTTCATACTTGAAAGAAATCCCCGATAAAGAGCAGAGACATCTTTCAGAGCTCTACATCCTTGCTCTGTTCATCTGAAAAACCACATCATCCCCAAACCATTAAACCCAGGATGAATTTCGCATTGTAAGAAATCACCGTGAAAGCAAACATCAAAAGGGGCTGGGGAGGAGGAAGCAGGTCAGGTGGGAGAGCAGTGGCACGATGCCTTTTATCCACTGTTCATACAAAACCATTCTCATGATTATCCACCTGGATCTGTGTTTGCCTGGTCCCCGTGGTTGGGACAGTCAAGGCTGTGGCTGAGCCAGGCTCCCACAGCTCCCAGGGGTGTTTAATGTTTGCAGAGCAGCTGGGAAGAGCTGCACGGCTGCTGTGGTTTATTTTCTGTTTGCACAGGGTGGATTTATTATTGCTGGGATCGTCCTGGACTCCCCTTTACACCAAATAACCTGAGTTGGCTCCTCATGTTCAGGTGAGCTCTCAGCAGCCTGGCTCCTTCCAGCTAGACAGAAATACTTAATCCAAGTGTTCCTGTCAGCAGTGGCACTCACTGAGGCAGGGATTTTCTGTGGCTGTGCATCTCAGGTCATTTTATGCCAAAGTAGAAGCAAATCCTAACTAAATCTTCTTTTGTTGGAGCACCCAGGATGTTCCCTGTCTGTCTGGAGTCTCACACCAAGGTGCAGCAACAGCTGGGATTGCACATGGACCTCTCACCTCAGCCCAGCCCAGGACGCTCACAAAACCAGCAGGTATTGTGCAGGAGGTGCAGAAAGCCTCACAAGGGAAAAAGAACATGGACTGAAGGAGATGATGTGCTCACATCAGGCTCATCCCCTTGGGAAAGCAGGTAAAACCCCCAGCATGGTTGAAGAAACCCACCTGGCACAGGAAGAAGACAAACCCAAGCCAACCCACCCTGTTTCTGTGGTGTTACTATATCCCAGACCACACACTGGAACTGAGCCCATGAACACAGACACTTCACCAAACCTTCCTGAGCATCAAACTCCTTAAGTTCAACCTCAGCAATTGCCTCTTGTGCCAGCAATGCCCTCACTGGGGCTTGGAAATACCACCACACTTCATGAGTTCTCAGAGAGGTTTGATTTGACACCAAATTCCTGCTGAGACAAGGTGCTGGGATTTCATCAGCTGTGGGTATAAACAGCTACTACCTTAAAAAAACCCCCAAACAATCCAATTTGAGTCAATAATTCAATTTTAAAAAGAAACTTCCAGGCAGTGAATAAATAAGCCAACTTCAAACCCTTTTTTCCAGCTGTTTGTCAGCGTTTTTAAGCTATTTTACTAATTGGTTGTACCAAAACTCCCCACGATTTGTTTCCCACTGAAATGCAGCCCCACTGCAGTGCAAGGCTGTGGGAAAGGGAAAGAAAAATCTGCATTTCAGCTGAAATCATGAGATGAGTTTCATGTAGGAAAAATCCTAATAAGCAAGGTGGAATTCAGGCTGGGCAGTGGGGCAAACAGTGGGGCTTTTAGCAAATTCCAATTGACCCTTAATGACTCCAGGCAGGTGAGCTGGCCCTGTTTTTATGTCAGCTGCACATGTCCAGGACAGAGGACACAAAGTGTCATACCCTGCAGGTCATCCCTCTGCTATGTCTGATGTGGGATGGGAACAAATGCCCAGCCAGGCCCCAGGTACAGTTCCTAAAGCAAAAACATTTAGATTTTCTTTCTCTGTTTTAAATGTCCACTCTTGAAAAGATATTTCATTTTTCCAACATGGATCATACACAAAACAACAACAGATTTGATTAAGAGGAGAAAGAGAACTAAGAAATAGGTGAGTTTTCAGTTGCTCCCTTAGAAGTTAAAAATTAAACAAATATGGTAAATTTTTCCTGCTGGAGTCTCCATGAGCTCTTAGACAGGACAAAACCCTGCCCACACCAAATCAAGTGAAGGAATCAAGGTTTGTGTGGTACATATACACACAGGTAAGCTTTGGGACACAGAAAACACAAACTTCTCCCATCTCTGTTGAATTAACCTGAAAATAAACCAGAAAAATCCACCCAGAGCATGGGCAGGACTCAGCCTTTGGTTCAACGACAGCTGGAAGGATAAAAAGGAGGAATCCATCACCCTGTGGATTTTCAGACCACGGTCACAGCTCACATCCATCACTTACTGATGAAGCTGTAGCTGCTGAGCAGTTTTGAGAAGCAGCTCGAGACATCTGGAAGGAGAAGGACTCATCCTCCTTCCATCACCACCGCAGACAGTGCTGAGGCCACGCAGCCCAAGTCCATTTTGCTCCTCATGGAATAACAGATGGTTTTGCCACCTACCACTACTCACTGCCTCGTCAAAGCTCGTGTGTCGTGTGTGGTCCTGAGTTGGGTCGTGCAACCAGCCAGAGCCCTCTGCTCCATTTCCAGTTCACATCACTCTAATAGGCCCTCAGCTGGCCCGAGAAATTCCCAAACATCTCTTTCTGCAAACAAGGAATTGGGTTTCTTTTGTCTTGCAATCAGGGGAGACAAATTCTCCCCTTAACCACAGTTTAATTTATTCCTTTTGGTTGTTATTGCCTCCACCTAGTGCAGCTGTCTAGACTGGGGTGGTGGTGGTTTGCTTTCTTTTTTTTCCTCTTCAGTTGGGGATTTTTGGAAGCTGCCTTTGCTTCTTTCCGACACAAGTTTATTTTTAGTGTCACTTTTTCCATTGGCAAGATGTTATGGCTGAGGGAGCTGCTCTCGGAGGAACTGCTTCCTTCAGCATGAAAATGAGAAAAGTCTGCCTGGTTGGAGGGCAGGAGGAGAAGGAAGCAGCCGAGGTGACATGGAGAAGGTCCAAGCAAAGAGGGTCCCACGAATGCCAGTGGAGCTGCTGTTGGGAAGAAACCCTTCAAACCCAAAACTGCTTAACCAAAGAGGTTTATGGCACTTCTGACATCCCCTTGGACTGATCTGCTCCTTGGATGGAGCTCCATGTGGGAGGATGCCAGCATGTCCTGCACCTGCCCAAGCCACAGCACTCTCAACTCCTCTGTTGGCTTCCAAGAACAAGTAAACATTCCTCAATGAGCCACCTGAGAGCTTTCAGTCATGGACAACCTTGCCACAGGAACCTTCTACCAGCACAAAATGGTTCCCAGGTGATTTCTCAGGAAAGGGGATCACAGACACAGCTTGTTTTTGGGTTTTTGCTTGGCTGTTTATTACCCTACAGCCTCCTGGCTGCTTTCTTGCCATGCTGACCTTGCTTGCTCCTGCTCTTTCAGGTCAGTATTTATTGCACTTTTCCTCAGAAATACAGACCCCTCTGATTTTCCCACGATTTTGGTGGTGTGTGTTTTCAGAAAGCTGGGAAAGGGATGGCAGTGTTCAGCCCTTAGACCCCTCCTCACCTGCAGAGTTTAATCCCACTGCAGTGATCATCTCCTTAATTACCACCAGTTTACTACCTTGGAAAGAGGAAGGGTGTAAAAATCCAAGTTGCCTTTTTTTTTTTTTTTTAAAGGAAGAGGTGGACTTGAAATAATTGGATAAAAATAAGACTGGACTCTAATTTTCCAGTGCCAATTTTCAGCCTTCACAGCACCCAGACCAAAGATTTCCCAACACCAGCCCAGCTTCACTGAGCTCAACACATCCCAAATACAGCAAGGGGCTGAAGGAAGGAAAGTAATATATTTTAAGGCAAACCCTGCAGGCTTTTAGGGTGGGAGTGAAGAGGTGGGGGAGGGCATTAAAACACACACAAAACCCCAGAATTAAGCAAGCGAGACGATTCCAGTTGAGCTGTTTCAGCCATTGTCTTACAACAACTTTAAACCCAATTGCTTCTTTTTAATGAGGTATTTTCTTCCTCTTAACCACCCAAATCTAATCCATGATGTTAGTCCAACTCAGAGAACTTAAAATCAGAACATTGGGGCCTTTCTTAATCCTCTTAACTTGCCAAAGGTTTTCTGATCACACACCTCTTCCTTCCTACTTAGGACTGTTTTTTTTCCACCACCCTTTGTCTTCTGTTTACAGCTGTGAAAAATTAGAATCCAGGCAGCAAAATCTCTACATAACAAATGAGCATTTAGAGATGGCTTGCATGTTTCATTGAAGGAAACCAGGCTTGTTTTCTTAATTATTCCATCAAATCATATCTTGCCTGGGCTCAGATACTCAGCATTTCTTGAAGGACATTTTTTAATCTCCAGTCTTTCAGTCTAATGAATAATTACATTCAGAAGGTAAGCCCTGGCTCATGCTGTGGTCACTTAGCACCTTTCACATGATAGGTCAATAAAGCTGTTGTGGTGGGACTGGATCTCACTTGAAACCCAGGAATCCTCATCCTACACCTCTTCCAGGGCCTCCTGAATTCCAGTTTCTGAGGAGGGGATGCACTGCTGTGGTCTGGTTATCCCAGGGTGATGTCAGGACTTCTCCTATGAAGAAGCTGGAAAAGCTCTGAATCCAGCACTGACTGATTTCAGGGCTCATAACCAGAGCTGTATAAATACACCTGACATCTACCATCTCCTCCAACCTGGATCTTCCATGATCATGGACAACTGGCACAGGAGATTGGCACTTTTGGGGATCTAAAGGACACCCTGCTATGAAGCCAGGGAGCCACACTGCAGTGAAAATTGCACATCAAGAGGAACTTGCTGTCCTTCATGAAGTTCAATGACCAGTGAGGGCAGCAGGTGTCCTCAGTGATTTTCCAAGCCTAGCCACTTCCAGATTTCCCTTCCCACCTGTGAAGTGCTAGAGCTGCTGGCTGAGCACTGCCTCCCAGGGTCATTCCTTGCTGCTGGACTGCACTGAGCTCACCAGGCACGGCTGATCAGCCTTTCCCATCTCATCAGGAACACATGGCAGGAGGTGAAGGGCCTGAGAGGGAGTTGGAAGGTGCTGAGCAATGCAGGAGCCATGAGTAATCAATTGTCCCAGGGACAGTCCCCGACACGTCCCCATCCTAATTAGGTTTCAAAACAAAAACAACGAGAGACTTCCTTCCGCCCCTCGCTGCATCTGAGAGAGATGGGTTGTACTGAGTGGGCCACTGAGTGGAGATGATCTAGGAGCCAAGCAGAGGGCTTGAACCAGAACACGACCTGGCACCTTTCCCAAGTTCCTTTTGAGTTTGGTTAACATTCCCCACCCATCATTTTTCATGTGCATGTGCCACATCACTTCCTGGTTCTGATTTGCCTGCTATTTGCCCCACGGGTAGGGTGTTACCCATTGAGACTCAAAAACCAGCAAGTAACCCCTCCTCCCCCTCCTCATAAACCCCACACCCATCTCTGAGGGATCCAAGCATCCCTAGCAGGAAGGAGTCCAAGAATTCTTTATGCTCATAAGAATGTCCCCTTGCCACATCATAATCCTGTTTGCTACCAGTGCCACACACTGATGGTCTAGGTCAAACTCCAGATGTTAATAAACCTCACTAACAACTGCTCAGAGAAAATGCAGATAATTGGTCTCATACCTGCTATTAGAAGAAAAAAAAACCCCAACAAAATACATGACAAAAAAAAAAAGTCCAGTAAAAAAAAAAAGCATCTTGGTTGCTTTTAACATTATTTTCTAAAAGCTAATTTTAGCTCTATGGCTGGACCTTAAAGGCAGCTGCACATCTGGTGTGATCTGCCAACCTCTGTGGGTCCAGCCTGCAGCACTCCCATCCTCCTTTGCTGAAAGTAGAGCTTTGGGATGCAAAACCACAAAACATGAAGGGTTAATTAATGGGGGATCCAAGATGTTTCCCTGTGCTCTCTCAGCTTTGGACAGACTTGGATGTCGATGGCCTCGCTGTGGTCAGGTGCTGACTGTAAAACAACTCCCTCTGTTGCTGTTGCCTGGGTTGCTGGGTTATAAAAGCATTAATACTTGGCTTGTTGTCACCATTTTTTTCACTGCCTTTGCTACTGCCGTGAGCTTCACAAATGTGCTATACTTGGAAGAATCCACGAGCAACAGGCAGAAGATGTGGTCTGGTTTGCTATCTGTAGGTGCATTTCTGCTGCCTTTGAATCCCTGTCATTACCATATATGCCCTGCAAAAATAGTTTCTAGGCAGATGTTTATATTTTGCCATTGGGTTGGCTGAGGTTCTGAGAGGATCAGATATGGTCAAATTCTGCTGCTGGTGCAGATAATGCAAATCCCCAAAAGATAAGTGAGGTGAACTATCTGCATAGAGTCACAGGAATTACACGCCAAGGAAGAGTTTCTCAATTAATCAGGAATCAGAGTTGTGTGGACTAAACTTCATACTGACCTGAGCAGCTGATGTTATTGATCAGTGTTACTTCCCAGAATATTCCTGTCCTTGCTCACTTCCATCCACAAGTACTTCATGTTACTGGTTTTCAGGAATGTGTTGTTTATCAGACTTGCTGCTTCCTCACACACTGTATTAACAAACAGCATCAGTGTCCTGCTGGCTGCAGAGCACAGGTTAACTGTTCTTATGTGGAAATCATCACATTCAAATCCCTGAAACACATCACCCCTTCTCCACAGCTCCTGATTTCCACACTGTGCAGAACAATACTGCCCAGGCAGCATCTTCTGTGCAGTGGGAGCTTTACTGGGTGCTTGAAGGTGCAGTGAGCAAGTCACAGCATCACCAGCTTTGCTGGTCTTTCACAGTGTATCCATCCACTGATCCAAAATTGCCATTAGCCTTTTTTTGGAAATATTTTTAGAGCTCTTCAGGATGGATAATGAGGCTCTGGAGAAGTGCTTCTCCAAGTTGGTTATCTGTGTCCCCCCAGGGAAGGCAGCTAGGACCAAATTTGTGAAGCTTCATATGCACACCCTGGCCTCTGAGCATTTCATCCAGGCTTTCTCTACCTGCCACCAGCTCATCTGCTGGTTTACATCCCTGTTTCCTCATGGATATGGATATCTAGATATACATGGATATATACACATCACATGGATATATACACATCACATGGATATATATAACAAGCACTCAGTGGCCCTCACCACAGCCAAGGGTGCTGCTCTGACACTTAGACCTGATTTCCCCAACAATGAAAACCATTCATAGCTGTTCACCTTGTGCCCTTCAATCCATCCTGACAAACTTTCTTGTTATGTGTCGGGTTTTAACAGACAAAGCTATGAGCAGCACTTATGTGCAGGGAGGAAATTTATAAAACATTAAAAATTTTACAAGGACAGCATATCTCTCAGAAAAAAGAAAAAAAAAAGTCAGGAGCACAGGCTGAGTTGTGCCAGAATCTGTTTGCTTCATGTAAGAAACATGGTCTGTGCTGGGCTTTGTGCTGCTGAAGAAGGAACAACTTGGAGATGAGGATGCTGCTCATCCCCTGCACACATACTTTGGGCATTAGAACTTCACATTTTAATATACTGTGTGTACATGGCCTGTTTAGGTGAAACAGGCTCACCCCAAAGAGGACAGTGAGATGTTGGAACAGTCAATAACTTCATTTAGAAGGAGAAAGGAGGCAGCTGGAGAAGAGGGGAGAGGATGTGTGAAACCCCGAATCCGGTGGTTGTTACCCCAGCATTCTTCAGGAATTGCCGTGGTCTGTATAATGTGGGTTGTTTGGAGCAGTTATGCAGTAAATATTTTTCCCTAAGCACTTTTCATGCTCGAGTTTTAGGTTTTCAGAGGGATTTTTTTATTTAAAAAAAATATTTCTTTTTTTTTTTGAAGGAAGATCAACGACTTAATGAAAAAAGTCTGAGATGCAAGAGCGAGGCTATCGCTTCAAGAGTGCTTCCAGATTTACATAAATAACATTCCTGCTGCATAAACATCTTGGCAAAGGCAGAGCATCTAACCCCCTTCCTACTCTATTGGCCTCCACTAAATTCTGCAGAATATTAAAACCCCTTGATGGTAACGTGTTCTCGGCCAGAAACAAATCATTAGTTTGGATGAGGGCATCAAGCTGCATCTGCTCTGTTCCCTGAAGTTCCAAGTGCAAGAGATTTAGGAGGGAGGGGAGAGGATTTCTTTGATAGAAGGATTTAGAAAAATGGCAATTGATAGAATTTTTAAGCAGATACAGAGATGAGGGGACACATCTTTCCCAGAGACACATGGGAATGGTCTGGTGTAATTAAACGTGGAGATGAGCTCAAGCTGTGCAGTTTGGAGGTGGATCTGAACGCTCAGGAGCTTTTGTTCTGCCCACTGCACATGGCTGAGATGGTCCACTGAGCAACTTTATCAAGAGTCAGCAAGGGCTAAATCCAGGCTCACCTCTAAGTGAAAAGAAGGAAAAGGAAATGTTAGGAAGAGGGGAGCTGTGAAATGCTGCAGGGTATTGGTTCTAGCTGGCTGGCAGGGAGCTGTGGGGAGGGAAAGTCCCTCTGTGCTGCAGAACCATCTCAGCCCTTGACACAGGGCTCTCAGGGACCTGGATGTTGCCCTCATTGCCAAAACTCCCTGGAGAAGGCAGAGAAGAGGGATGGTACAGATTAAGCCAGTTTTTAATTCACCTTTGGGTTTTCTTACACAGAATGAATTGTTTTGGCACCAGTTCCACACTTTCAAGAAAGCACCACATAGCCAAAGCTCCTCAAAGCAGCTCCTACCCACCAGGGCAGTGAGAGATTGATCCTACCAGAGGAGGAACTCTTTCCTACCAGCAATGTTAATGAATATCAGGGACAGCTGAAGGTCCTTCTTTTCAATCCAGTCTGTCTCTCGTGTTTTCTCTCTCCAGAAATAACCAGCTTTCTGCCTCCTCAGAGGTTCTTCTTTAAGCCCACAAGAACATCCTGTGTGGATCTGCAGGGACAAATGCTTTCTGGAAACACACTGGTCTTAATCAGACCTAATCTCTCATGACAGGGCAGAACAGCCTGGACATCCACTAGATTTAGCACAGCTACTCCAAGCAGTGCTGTTATGTCAAAATTATGCAACCTAGGCTTTGATAGGCTTTGGGGATTTTCTCAATGGTTCCTTTTGAGCCCATTGGTGCCCCTCACATTTCAATGACCACAATATGAACATTAAATGTATTTCCTTTCCCACAGCTGGATGTTGTCCCATCTGTTCTGAGACAGCCAAAGTGTCAAGTAAGCCAGGCAAGGCAGACAATTTTTCATGCAAATCTGTTGACTTTAGGATTTTTAAATATACGTCTTTTTAATAACCCACAGATTATCTCACCAAAAAAAATGGGTCATTTGCAAGACTTCCTCCAGCAGTCCTTGGCATTGTTAGCCAACATTGCAATGCACATATATTATCCTCAGAAGAAAACCTGGCCAAAGGACAGAGAGAAATGCCATTTATAGTCACTCTAATGGCTTAGCCTGGGATGTTGCATCCGACAGTGCTCAGCCTGGATGCTCCAGAGGGAAGCACACAACTCCCCAAACAACAGCACCCTCCAAGCACTCTCCAGCTGTGCAGCACAGGTGGAAGGGAGAAAAAATAGATTGAAAGTATTGCACAGCCCTAGACAGGGGGATCAGGATATTGTCACAGACATGGCCTCCTTCCCTGTGCCCTCTGGAACCAGGGTGGGCAAACCCAGACACCTCTTCTGACAGCACTGCATGGCCAGGAAGCAGCAGCAGTGCCCACAGAGTCAGGTCTCAAAATTATTTGCACAAAGCCAAGGAAATAACCTGTTAACCCCTGGCACAGGTGGCCAGCTCAGTGTAAGTACAGAGCTCACAACTAATTTCATTCCAAAATCAGCCAATCCCTCAGAGCAGGAGCAGCCTCTGCTCAGCACACACTGACTCTTGTGCTCATGTGAGCTCTTGGAGCAAGGCAGGGATGTGAACAAATGAAGTGATTTGTGCCTGTGAAACACCACAGCAGTGACACGGGAGAGTCTTTCTCACCTCTTGGTTTTCAGACCACCATTTAGCTCCCTTTTGCTGTTTAATGAGATGCTTCACAATAAAACAGACTGGAGGAAGCAGCTGGCAAATCACCTTGTGATGAAAGCCAAGGATGTTAATTGCCTTCCTGCCATATTTCATATGAAAAATTTGCCATCAGACCCCCACACCTGGCAGGAGAGGATGCTACCCAGAGGAGGTTGTTCACAGTAGTTTCCAGCCTCTGGATTTCACACTCTTTTCCCAGAAAAGCCTGCTCTGGTGTGCACCCAGAGCATACCTGATCTTACCTGGAGTCTGTTAAGGACTGAACAGAGAAGCAACAGGAGAACAGGAGAAACCAAACCTACCCCAGACCTACACATACCTCTCATTTTTTAAAACTTAGGTGGACATTGGACTTACCCAGGTGCAGGTCATTTCTCCATATTAAGTTCTGATTTATCAGGGCTCAGCATAACTCTGGGAAGTTCACGCAGCCAGGACAGTGGGACACTTCCACCCTCTGGAATAACAGGAGGAGAAGGGAACTTGCTGCATTGAAGACCTCTAGCTCTTCTAGCAGTTTCTGCTGGGGCAGCTCTGCAATCAGAGAGAAGAGGTTTGCTATTCTAGTACCAAAATTACCATGGAAGGGGCAGTCATGGGCTCTATGTAGAACAACCAAGAATCAAGACTCTGTCTTAAAAGCATTTAAGACCATTCCCTTTTCCCTGACACACATTTTTCCTGGGAATGGAGGAACCACAGGTCTCTGGATAACTTGGGAACTTTGCCACTTCCTCCAATTCCCTCCTTTAAAAAAAAAAATTTAAAAAGTCCAGCTTGTTTTCAGAAACTCTGCTTTAAAGAGCTGAGTTCCTAAACCCAGAGTGCGTGATGCAGAACAGCTGACTTTATGTAAGACTTGTTATTAGAAACAGCCCATTGCTGAGCTGGGATCTCATGAGATGCACCTCGTTCAGAGCCTGGGCAGACTCACCATGAACGTAGATCCATCCACACAGCCTGGCTGAGAGTGAGGAGTTTGCTGCCTTTCAGTGCCTGGGGCAGATCCTGACTCAGAGATTCCTCCACGTTATTTTCCATGGGAGGAAGCAGGAGTTATTTTGCAGAGGGTCTGAACAGACGAGATGCCAGCTTCTTGCTGGTAAATACCACTTCCAACCTCACTCGCAGGCTCCAACAGATGTTTCTGCTTTTCAGAGTAATGGAAATTTTATGGACCATTTTCTCCTCCTTCTCCTGTTGCCTGGGATGGAGCAGCAGATCCAAAATGCCCTGGGAAACACAGCGGTCTCCTCCTGAGACTCACTTCAGAGCAGTGTCTCCAGCAGATCAGGGAGACAGAGACAAACCACTCAGCTGTGGGTTGGGTTCCTCTGGAGAACCAGACACCATCTGCCACCAGCTCTGCACAAAGGCTCCACTGTCCAACAGCTTTCACTGCAGAAGCTCAAAATCCAGGATGAGCTGGGTAGAGAGCCTAGGGGTATGCATAAAAGTGGGTTAAAATTTGGGAATTGTGGCATTATTTTTATGCCCTTGTGTTGGTCATCATCGCTACAGCTGGAGAAACTGAGGCAGGTGAAGTCATTCACTGACTCAGAGCACAGCTGGGACTGAATCCACATGTGTATGCTCATCACAAGACAGCACTTCCCCAAAACACAGAGTGATGGCACAGAGAGAGGGAAAACCTTTGCAAACACAGACAAAGTGTGGGATAAAAGGGTCTGATGTGCATCCTGAGAATCCACATTTTCCCTTGCCTCCTTCTCATGTCCCTGAGCTTAGCCAACTGTGTGAGAACCCCAGAATCCTCCCAGACTGCTCAAATAAACCCTGTGTGTTGCAATGCTCCTTAAGCAAAAACCAAAAAAGAAACTTGGGGAATCCCATTGACTCACAGCTGTATTAATTATTATTTTTTTTAAGGGCCCAGAACTTGGTGAATGAGAATATTATCCCTTGGGGATTGAGAACACAATGGAAACAGGAAACTTTTAAAAAGCATTTCTGTGGAGATATTATCTCAGTGCTGTAGGACACAGGATTTACTTAATTGCAGCCAAGGAAGTTTTAGATTACTCTCTGCAATGTCTGCACGAACGTCTCAGCTATCACAGGGAAGGCTCCTTGCATGGCTATTTCCTTTAAGATATGTGCCTTACCCTGAACACGTTCACTGGAGGGGATTTGGTGATAATGCAAGTGGGTTCAGAATACTTCAAAGCCTTAAATGAGATTCAGGGCATCACAGCCCATGATAAAGAATATGAAATTGCTTTTCTAGCAGATGACATCCTGCTTTCTCTCGGTGAAACACAAGCCTCTATTCAATGCCTTGGAGAAGTTTGAGAGGTTAACAATCCTGTTTCGGGTTCTTTTTGTGTGCACAAATATGACCAAGACAGAGGCAATGCCTCCAGGCACATCCCCAGCAAAATCCCTCTTAATTTTCCATGCCAATAGTCCCTAGAAGGATTCAAATCCATAAGAAGCCAAATCTGTCTTCACTTAAATAAACTTATAACAGTAAGTCTCCAACCCTTTTATGTGACACACATCATGATTTTCAAAGATGGTCTAACTCCCCATTATCTATGCTTGATTAGGTCCACTTACTGAAAATGGCCATCCTCTTGAGCACTTCATTTTCTGCAGGGTCCCTCAGTACTTGAACATTTAACAGCACTTGAACCTAATCCCACACCCCATTCCTCAAAAAAAAACCCAACAACAAAACCAAACCAAAAACCAAACCCACACACTGAACAAAATCCCAAAAAGCCAAACTGAAAAAGACAAGAAATCTAAGTAGAATACTCAGCAGTTTTATACAGCTCTAGGTGGGACCAATTTCAATTTAAGCAGCACCTAAAAATCCAAGTTCCCTGTAGTGCAGGAATGATGGAAACTGATTCACTGCAGGTTTGTGTCCCCAGTTTTCACTCCTTACATTTCATATTCCTGCTCCTGTTGCCCCAGTTTAACATCAGAAGATTCCAACTCCAGCCTTCAGAGACAAGATACCTTGCTCATGAAACAATGTCAAATTAAGCATCCCAGATTCCTTGGATTTCTGTTAATTTTGGAAGGTTATCCAAACAGCAATGAGATGATTGGCTCAATAACCCAAACTCTGTGCACACAGAGGTGTGCAGTACAACATTCCAGATACATTTCATATGCAATGGGTATAGGCTCCCAAAATCTCCAAGGCAATCATTCCACACCTCTAGACAGAACAGTTTAGAATTCCCCTAAAAACCAAAAAAAATTTAGTTGTACAGGAAAAAATGAAGGGATGTTTGTGTTTGCTTTGCTTTGCAGCAGCAAGCAGAGTATGCAGTGAGTGCCCCTGGATCCATTATTACATCTGCTCCACCAGATTTCCCTGCAACTGCTCCTCTTCTTTCCCAGGAACAATAAAACCCATGAGCTGCAGGCCAAGTGGCGAGTGTCCCATGACCTGCTCCAGCTACTCAGTTGGAAGCTACTGAGAGGTTTCGACAGCTGCTCTGAAATGATGCAACCAAGTCATTCCATTCCGTGACTTTCAAGGTATCCAAAGAAGAACTATCTTTCAAGTAACACCGTAAGGGTAAATAATGATTAATTTTAAATCCTCGTTACTTCTTTCCTGATGCTGGAACAGCAAGATGAGGTGTATGTATTGCTTCTTCTGTGCCTTTGAATGTAGCCTCACACTACATTGAGGCTTTGATTCTCCCACAGAGAGCTGAAAGTGTGGCTAGGGTTGTCTACTGGTAGTTGCCCAAAAAGACCCTTCCTTCAGAGCTGGACCTCTGAGCTTGCTTTCAAAATGTGGCACCACCAGACCCCAGCACTGCTGGTTCTGCTACTGAACAGCCCCTTAAATAAATCTGAGCAGCCAGAAAAATGTCACTGTTTTTCTATCATAGCCCAGAGGCTGACAGGTGCTGAAGGTCACTTCCATCAGCACCACAGCTGGAGCTCCGTGTTCATTCCAAGCTTGTCCAAGTGCTGCCTGTTGACCCTCAGGCTGATCTGTCACCTCCTGGCCTCACATCCTCCCTTCCTGCAGCCAGCACAGCCCTGGCACAGTCAGTCCCAGAAAGCCAAGCCTGGTGCCTCCCAACCTTCCCACGACCACGTGAGGATCAGTGCTGGCAGGAGAGCAGGGGTGGCAATCCAGGTCTGGGATGAAGAGCGGATGTGAAACTTTCCTTTTGGCAGCATCTCCGTTTCGTCAGCTTGGACTGCTCACAAAACACCACCTGAGGGACTGAAGTCAGCATCTGTTTTTTGCAAACTCAACCTTCTGCAAAGTTATGCAAACAAGAAAAGGCTTTGAATGGGGATGTGACAAACAAGTTCATTTTTCCAAGCCTCAAAATAAACAAAAATTTGTTTCTTTTTCTTCATGTTCCAAACCAAGATTCAAAGAGATCCTCTTTCATCCATCATCCAGTTAATCCATCCTTGTTGCTAATATAAGCAGATATGTCCTATGGGAAAGGCTGCCTTCAGCCAGCAGCTTTTTCAGAATATTGTGCTTTTTAAAATTTACTTTTCAGCTAAATCAGAGATTCCTGAGCATTTCTATGGCGACCTGAGCAGCTTTGCTGCCCTAGCTCATGGTTGTATGGCTTCCATCAAGATTCCCAGCGGCTTTAGACCAGAAAGAAGATGCAAAGCTATTCCCCTTCTCTGCTGAACATTGCCCAAAAGTTACCTGTTTAGCTAAACCAATTCTGAAAATTTCAGTGGATAAAAATCCCTTCAACTTCTGCACCAACATAAGTTGGCTCTTAAAACCAAAAGCTTTTCTAGAATACCAATCACTGAAATACCTCAACACTTGAGCCCACAACATCACATCTATTATTAATATAACCATCATTTAGAGTTACAATCAGAAATTATAACAAAAATGTATCACAGTAGTTGTTCATCTGCAAATCGTATGTATTTTTCCAAAATAAACGAAGCACACTCTGCTCTCTCTCCCTTCCAGCCCCTCCTGCCACAATCCCCATAACCAACCTCAAGCAGAACAAGTCATAATGCAGAACAAAAACAAAATAAAATTGAAACCTGATAAGGCCACATTCTCAGGGAGAAGCCATGTGTGAGATATTTTTGCTTAATTATTTCAAGCAATGTATGGCCCCTTGGCTGTCACCAAGGCTGGCCTGTCAGGGTAATATCATGAGGAACTATTGTGCAGAGAATCACTAGATACTTCAAGTATTGGAGACCCAGCTAATCAGCTCACATTTCATATTCTTTTACCAACTTTTACACTGAAATAGAGCCCTTACTGGTTTGTATCAAGCCCTTTTTCTCCTCTCATAGGTGCTAGAGGGAAGTTTGGGAGCAGAGATGCCAGTTTGCATGCACAGACATTGCTGCTGCCACTGGTTCAAAAGCATGTTTTCAGTCTCACCAGACTCCCAGAAAATGCAGTGTGAAGTCAGATTGCAGATAAACAGTGACTGTTGATTATGGCTAAAGAAATAACTCAGCAGGAGGGCATTCCAGTGCCTGGGCTCCAGCCAGTCATGCCTCAGTGCCTCGTGGATCTGGCTGAGAAGACAGGTGCTTTCAGCCCTAAATTATACAGGATATTGAAAAAGCACCCACTGATGATACTAGAAAGGGAGTTGTTTGCTTTCCACATAGTTCCCCTTTGAGCTGAGCTGGGGTTTAATATCTGGAGGGAATAATGACATGATTTTCCTCCGTTACACAGTGGAGTACATAATACACATTGTGTAAGGAACCTGCTGGATGATGTAACTCTGCTTCCAGGAGAGCTCCAGGGCTGGAAAAGGCAAAGGAAAGTCTAACTCAAACGTGCCAGAACACCTTGCTGGATAGAAAGTCTCTAACTAACTTTATAAGTGCATTAGCAATAACAAAAAAATCCTAACCCCAAGAGAGAGCTCATTCATGAGCTTTAATGTTACTAAATGAAATAAATGAGAATGGTAAGGGTAGGGGTGATGTCCAATACAGGGACAAATCACTTAATAGAAAATAAAAAGACATTGCACAAGGTGACAGCAATCCCACAAGAGAAAACTGAGGAACTTCAGGCAAGCAAGGAAATCCAGCAGTGCTTTAAGATGGAGAAACAGAAGAGCAGAACGAAGCTTCAGATGGCAGAAAGGCTCATCCTAAGGAATGAGAAAAGAAACCCAGAGCAGTGCTCACCACAAGGGCTGATTTCAGACAGTCCATTTTGGACAGGAAAGTGCTGGCAGAGGGAAGCAGGGAATCTGCAGTGTTTACAAACACCATGTGAAGAGGTAGAGCTCGTAATGGGAGCAGAGCAGAACGTCCCCCACGGAAAGGGAGGGGGTGGGAAATGAAGAAATTTGGTAATTTAACTTCCTGGAATAATGCTTTTTAAATCTCTTAACAAGGCATAGATCATGACTTGTAAAATGTGAAAATAATGCCTCTGACAGTAAAGGGAATATGAACATCAGGCTCATTCCTCCTATGAAGTGCTATGGCAGCAACGCAGCAGCTGCCTGGGGAGCTTCACGCACTTGAAGACGAAGCCAAACACAGCTGCCCTGGGTAAAAATTGCATCCTGTGTTGTATTTTCAAACCAAACATTTAAAGAGGCTGCTGGTTTTGCAAGTCTTTAATTCCCTTTGCAACACAGTAGCAATGCTGGCATTCCAAACTGATAGAAAGAAGAAATCACAATCATGGAATGGTTTGGGTTGGAAGAGACCATAAAGGTCATTGTCCCACTGCCTGCCAGGGGCAGGGACACCTTCCAATGGACCAGGTTGGTCTAAGCCCTGTCCAACCTGGCCTTGGACACTTCCATGATCCAGGGGCAGCCACAGCTTCTCTGGGCAACCTAAAATTAAAGATAATAAATGGATCTTGTAGTTAAGCAAAGAACAGAATGTCTCAGATAATAAGACTGAAGTTTAGCAGCAAGGGTAACCAAGTCCAAGTCTAAACATCAGATTCAGCTCTGCCTGGGTCAGAGAATCCCTCCTGCAGGCACAGGCAAGGCCCCACAAGCTCATGTGCAAAGGGAACTACCTCCTTTATTTTCTAGCTACTAGAAAATTCAAGATGTGCAATACCCACTCTGTTTCCTTTCCAACATAAAGTCAAAAATAAATAAGGCTTCCAGCTACTGGTCTTATTCTTACTACTAGGAGCTGGAACAGGGGTATGATGATTACTTTTTCTTGGAGACTTCTTCATCCCTCAAATTGTGACTTTTGAACTCAGATCCCACAACTATTCCCATTAAGATGTTTATCCAAGACAAAGATTAATCAGTTGTTTCTTCACTTGGTTTTTAGGGCTCCTCTTGCACAGACTCTTGTCTACCACTGCTCTATCAGCTCAAGTGGTCATGCAGAGGGGACTGAACATCCAGGCACTTACATTCCAAGCTTCACTCCTTGTTACATGTACATGTCCTTTTCTTGTTTATGTCTCAAAAGATGAATTTCTACCCCAACATACATTCAGTTTGTTTATGGGAAGCTGCTGCTGTCTGCATGAATTTCCTCGTAGAAGTTTAGAAGAGGTCCTGCCCTGTTGTAGCTGCTGAACTGCAAGGGCTTTGAGATGAAATGACCCAAACCTATTAAACTTTAACTGAGCCAAACCAAAACACTCCACAACAACAGCAGCAATGGTGCTTGAAGGAGCAGATGGAGCCCCTGGAGAACAGAAAATATCTTAGCCTTGCAACTTCAGTGGCTGACTATATCTGAGGGACAAAAAAACAGAGTCAGGTATATTTGTCACCAAATAGTCCTGTTTCTGCCCCTTTCCCCAAGAACTAAGCCACTCATTTCTGGCTGAAGACATCTCCTTTATCCCTGATTCCCTCCTTCATCTGCTTATGCAGAGGCTGAAGTCTCTGCTCCACTCTGCTTTTAATTTGGCAGCCCTTTCCTTTAGTATTGATGTGCCCTTAACAAACTGTGAGAAAAGCTCAAGTCTTGGCCTTTCCTATCCTCAGTCCGTGAGGATGAGACACTGTGGATGGTCCACATTCATAACTGGCTCATAAAAGTGAACACAAAAGCAATTATTTTACTAACAGTGCAAAATCCTGCAGGGTATTCAAAACTGGAACTGTGGAGTGTTGCAAGAACAGATTGCCAGGGCAGTGGTGGAGTCCCCATCCCTGGAGGGCTTTAAAAGATGTCTAGAAGTGGCACTTGGGGACATGGGTTAGTGGTGGCCTTGGCAGTGCTGGGTCAGTGGGTGAACTTGATGACCTCAAAGGCCTTTTCCAACCTAAATGATTGTGTGTCTCTACAAAAATGACACTGAATTAATCTGCGTTTGGTAACATGAAGTAACTCCCATTAAATCCACAGCTCACCCATACTCTGACTGGGGCATCCAGCTCTGGAATTGCCCTTCCCTACATCTCAGGAGTTTGTAATAAAACCAGAAGAGTGATAAAAACAGGCTGTATGCAAAGAAAATGTATATGAATGACGACTGGAGCTGAAGCATGAAGATAAATTGAAAACAAAAGCTGAAGAAACAATTCACCCTTTTCTCATTACATGAACAAATTAGGGGAAAACTAGCGAAATAATCAGTCAGAAAATGAAAGTGTGTTTCCTGCACAACAGTAATTTCATTGTGAAACTCATTGTCTGGGATGTTTCAGATCCCAGATTCTGGGGAATTTGCAAAGAGCAGAGGAAGCAATGGCAGTGAGGGCTCTCACAGCAACCAGAAGGGATCAGATATGCTGATGCATGGCCTCATCTAAAATTCCTCTAAGCACTAGTCTCAAAGTGAGATAGGTCTATTGTGAGTGAAAAAAAGAAGTTAAGGAGGAGAACAGGATGTCCATGTCCCCTGTGCTTGACCCCAGCTCACTGCAGAGGCTGCTTGAGTCTCCCACAACCACCCTCACCTCCTTCCCAATGGGAAAACACACAAATTGCTGCCAGTTTTTCCAAGTTCTTGGGAGATTCAGTCTCTGTGTTGCCCAGCTCAGCACAAAAGGGTTTGCTGCCTCTTTTAGACCTGATTTTGTTTATTAATCAATTCACAAGATCAAGGAGCACCTGCACAAGACAGGACTTTTCTGACAGTATTTTGTTATTATATGTACTTGCGTGGTCTGAAATCTGCACAGACTAACCCACTTAACACATTTTCTTTCTTTTTTTTTTTCAATAATGTGTAAGAATTCAAAACAACTCTGCTTTAAAAATTCTTAGCCCCATAATCAGGTGGTGTTCCAAAGGTGTTCTCCTGGAACTTAAGTGCCATTTACACAACTCCACATATTTATATTCAGTGTACGATTCCAGGTCTTCTTTCCTACCTGCTACTTTTTCTAGGAAAATAGAAGTATCACTTGTCTTGACTTGCTTCAAGGCTTTGGCCACAGCTCTTTACTCCTTCTCAGTGTTCCTCTGCTCCACCTCCATTCCTGCCTCCACCTTGTGTAACAAGAACATCACGTCATTTAATATTTCTGGATTCAAGTAAAGGAAAACCACATTTCCTAAGATCCCACATGACAACCCAGCTAATTTAGTGATAATGAAGCTGACGCACAGGAGGTTGGAGGGGGCCAGGAGGTTCCATCTGCCAGGCAACTGCTCAGACTGACAGAGCTGCTGGTTCAAAATGAAGCTTTGAGGGCTTTAGAAGCATCCACTTGCTTCTCACCTGCAGCACCCAGAAAATTCCATAAAAAAACAGAAGCAGAGTGTGTTGCACATACCTGCTGTCCCCAGCCAAGCTGGGATCTCATTACCAACTACCCCATGGGATTCTCCTGTGGGCATTTCCCCATCATTTGGGACTCATTTCCTTTGACATTTAGAGGCCAATCAATATGGATCACAGAGCTTCACTTTCACAGAGGTATTAATTTCCCAAAACCCAGAATATAGTTTGCACTCAGTCCCAACCATCTCTCTGCCCTCTCTGACCCCCATCCACCCACACTCCATGTCTCCTCCTAGGAGACATCCTGTGAGCACCAAGTCAAAACAGTCAATAAATATCTAGCTAATTAGACACTCAAGATCGAGATAATTAGGCACTGTTGACCAACTGATCTTACAAGAATGAGAAAGGACAAGCTCACATTTGCCAGACATGCTGAGCACAGACTGCTGCGAGGGTGACACATATCACAGGGTGGGTGGGAGCATTTTTTGTCTTTTAAAGAGCCTCCTAAGCACAGTTACCTGTGAGCAGCCCAGGCAGGTGGGTCCTATCTTAACATACCAGCATCTGGATTTCAGCAGCTGGATGAGGCATGGACAGCCCTGGTTTATACTTGTGGTTCTGAAGGTTTTGATGGAAAGTCGCTGGACGTGTTGCAAAGGTTTATTTATGTTGATATTGTTTGGGTTTTGTCTCTATAATTAATTCCAAGTTTTTCTTAGTTTCTTTAGCAGAAGAACTCAAATCAGCTTGCCCTTCTGGGAGTACCTGCTTCAGCAGGAGTGATCCAGGTGTGTCTGCTCATGAGCATCCTTATTTCTGTGCTGGAGCAATTCCTCCATCCTCCTACCCTGAGGTACCAAACCTTGTGGTTTTCCTTACACTTATCACCAAGGAAATACATATACAAATTCCTTGCCCAGTTTATGCTTAATTTCAAGTTTGAAATCAAACAACTGTCAAGTAAAATCCCTCTTGGTCTTGAGCTGTCTGCAATATCTAGAGAGTCTCTTTCTGCCTTCCAGCATTGAGGCTGAGCCTGTCTCTAAGGACTCTGTCCTTGTGTTACAACTAGACATAGACATCAGACCCACAGAAGGTAACTGAAATAAGTAACCAGAAATCACCTTCGCCACTATGCAAAATGCAGGAATCACCTTTCCCCAAATCTCAGCAACTCAGTCTTCTTCCAAACCATGGAAGCTGTCTGCTGTTCCCTAGTCTTCATCTCCCTCATGGCATTTTTGGGTGTTTCAATACTTCCAATTCATGAGTCTTCCCATAGAGTGGAAAAAAAAAAAAGTCTTATTTAGAGCTCTCCACTCTCAAGTGACAAAGGTTAAATGACTTAAATTTTTCTCATATCTTGGCCATCACTCTCAGCCTCTATCTCTCTCTCTCTCCCCTTGCCTATGATTCTCACTGTGGCCTACAGAAGAGTTACCAGAAACCCTCATCTTGACTCATATCTTGCTGTTACTCATCCTTAATCACATTACACCTAGACTACTGAAATATCTGCTTAAAATATTCCAGGAACTCTCCAACTCACTTAAGCACTCGGAGTCTGGAATAATTTGGCCAGAAACATCTGATTTTCCAGGAAATGGATGATGTCATCCCATTATCTGTCAGCTGTACTGCACTGCCCATCATCCTGGCCTTCACAGCTCTCTGCTGATTTACTCTCCTCATCCACCCACTTCACTCCAACAGACACAAGAAATTACAACAGTTTGGATAAAATGCTGCCATTTTCAAATATTTTGCTGAAGCCATCAAAATGTACCCCTGGAGGTTATCTTTGCTTTCCCTGCAGCAGAGGAAGAGGGAGCACTGACCTCCTTTGGGACTTTGGAAAGGTTGTGGTCCCCTTCCAATCTGATTGATCAATCCACCCAAGAACTTTGTGCCAAGAAGGGCTTTGCTAAGGCACAACTCACTTCTGAAAATCCATGGACATGGGAACAGATCAGCGACAGCAGGAAATGAGGTTCTAACTCCTTATCTCACAAGGTTATGTGTTTTTTGGGAATAACTAACTAACTAGAGTTTATTGACACTGAATTCGGGACAACTAAACCACAGTATTACTCACTAGGAAGCCAGATGTTCTGGGCTTTCCTTACCTACTAATAGCAGCAGCATCTGGATTCTTGCAAATACACAAAATTACAGGGAATAATGTGGGGAAGCCTGTCTTTTTTTTTTTTTTTAATTTGTAGGGTTTTTCTCTACATTAGTGTGTGTGCATAGA
This sequence comes from Lichenostomus cassidix, assembly GCF_008360975.1. NCBI lineage: Eukaryota > Metazoa > Chordata > Aves > Passeriformes > Meliphagidae > Lichenostomus > Lichenostomus cassidix. The sequence goes on from NC_139491.1 coordinate 2,984,536, forward strand.
GAAAAACATACCTTTTGATTAGGACAAGAAGCATGACATGCTCAGGTAACAGAAGAGATCCTGAACTGTGGTTTTAGCAGAGCTTAAATTAAGATACAGCAAAATATCACCAGGGCTGTAAGAACAAAAGGAAGCATCAGCAGGCAACCACATTGGGTCAGTGGGGCTGCTGCACCAACCCTACTGCTGTCCTTGCAGAGAGCCTACAAAGGACAGGAGGAAAGTCTTGGGAAAGCCCTGGGGAAGGACCAGAATGGGATAATTCATTAAAAAACCATACTGTGCAAGCACACAATGATCAAGTGCAGTGAGTGCCATCAGTCACTGCTGCAGCCCCTGACAGCCAAGCACAGAGAGAACCAGCTCCAACACATGTGGCAATGGGATTTCCAGAGAGCTTCCTTCAAAGTCCTGTTGAGGACAACTGCACAACAACTATCAACAAACAGAGCATCACCATATTTCCAGCTATACCTAAGGCTTGCACTGGGACAAGCTCCCCAGCAGCTGTTCTTAAGGAGAGCTTGCTTAAATAATTATTGCTGGGTGTATTGCATCCCTCAGGTTTTTTGCTTCACCCTTTTGGACCAAATTCCTTATTTATGCTCCTACTGTCCACAGCTTATCTGGAAAACTCCCCTGCCACTTGAAGCCAGCTGGTGTGGCTGTGAGCAAAACACAATGACTCCTATTCTGGATCAGCTTTTACAGTCCCGCCCTGGAGGTCCTTCTCCTTTATCTCCAACTCTTCCTTACTTCTTTTCAACATCTGGGCAGCTCTCCTGAGGCTCCAGAAATAAGCACACACTATACATCCTGTTCCTCCACCCCCCCAAGACATATTGTAATGAATACAGAAAACACATGCTCCAGGATAATTTGTTATCTCATGCAGAGCCATTAGCAGCAGCTTCCTTCCCTGGATGGAGTCAAGTCAAGCTCAGAGACAAGTTTTCCAGGTTGCAAATGCCTCATGTCTCCTTGTTCCTTCCTTCCCTCTCCTCCCGTTAGGGACTATCCTTCCTGCTTATCAAGCCCAAGGAACAAGAGCCAAACTTAGGAGGTCTCCTGAGATACTGATCTGCCTGTCCTATAATGCAAAGCAGCTTATTAGAGTCATTGGAACAACTCAAAAGCTGGATAAAACCAACACAGATTTCACTCATTCCCAGCAGCACAACAGCACCTTGCAATTCCTGGTAATAAAAAGGTAACAGCACTGGTGGGACAGAGTTTGGAAATCCTCCAGCTTGTCTGAGCTGAGGAACAGAGGGATTTCTCAGGGCTCTCACAGCTTACACCAGACACTGCAGGCACAAGGGATGGGGGAAAGGATGGAAATCACCTACTCTGCAAACCCCAGGGATAACTTTACAGTGAGCCCAACAGACCCACACACTGTACACAACAAAACTGAGCTCTGACACACTGGTCAACAGGCTTCCTGTCCTGTCTTTTTTTTTTTTTTTTTTCTTTTTTTTGTCAGAAGCTACAAAAACTGCTAATCTCTCCCAGTTCCAGCTCGAGGGGCTGCTGGCTATCTAGTGCAGGCAGAACAGCCTCAGTGCTTTCAGCTCTTGAGGTCACCACATCAAGCCAGTGGTCAATACAGGCAACACCACAAGAGTTTCCAAAGCTGGGCTATTCTTTTTGTAAGCTGGTTTTATTCACAGCACAGCAAAATAATGCAGGGAAGCTCCTAGCAAAATCAGACTGCCTGGTGACATTTTGCTTCTTTCCTCTCTCAGACCCAAGTCCAAAGCCCACCAGTGGTGTTTGGAAGCCCCACTGACTTCACCAGGCTTTGGCACGAAGCCTCAGCACAAAGAGCTGATGGGGATAAAGTTTTGGAAGCATGGAGGTGGCTAACAGATCCCAGAACATGACAAAGCACTTGGAGCATTTGCATACAAATGCTCTTTGCTTGTTTATTGCTTCATCTGCTGTTTGTAAGTCTTTTAACACACCCTCTAATTCTGTTATTACAAAAAAGAGTGCATGCAAATAACTGCCTGAAGTGAACTCAAGCAGAGAACAATCCATTAACCACTGTGCTTATATTCAAAAAAGTGTTAGAAACCCTCAATAAGAGCTGGTGGTTTGAGGGGAAAACCCTCACTATTCAGGCAACTGCTGCAAACACACAGCCCTGAGTTAGACGAGCTGGAAGGCAGAATTCAAAATGCAAATGTTCATATTAAAACAAACTGCTAATTAAGAGCAGGCTTCATTATAGAGATTATGCATCTTTAAAGACTCTTCCAGACATGCACATTTTCAGCACAAACCAGGAAGATACAGAAAAATACAGGCTGAGCCCTTTCGCTTCTTGTCCTTCCTGACCCTAAAACAGCCACGACACATTTCTACTGTTTAGTCTGGAAAACTCAGGGTCAGCTTTCGTGGGGAGCCATGAGAAAGGAGCAGCCATGGCAGGGCCAAGTGACACTGTGCCCTGTCCCCTGCCTGGGCAAGGACCCCAGGAGCAGCTGCCAGCAGCGATCCAGCGCCGATTCCCAGGCCTCCGACGGGCTCCATGGGCTATTTAGCAAAAACAACTCACTCAAAAAATACCAGAAGTGACCCTGTCTGAGGATTATCTGCAAAATCTCCCCTGCTTCTTGCATTTTTAATGAAATAAAAGTATTTTCAATAGTAGAAATGTCAGGGTTTGGGCCAGATAAACAAGGTACAGAGAGGCAGTGCTGAGTTTCACAGATGCAGACTGGTATAAAATTAGGAAAAAAGTGCAGAAATCACTTGTCAGATTTCAGCCCTGGAGAAATAAACCCAAATGTTGATGTAAGAAAAAAGTATTTCTCAAGGCATGGCCTCATATCATTCCCATTATTTGCCTCCCTATTGCCACCTGTTATTTTGAGAACTGTTTAAATAAAAGAAACACAGAACCAGACCTATCATACACTATATGATTTCTCTAAATATGGCTCTAAAAATGGCTTTTGAAAACATACACTTAAGTCAGTGTAGAGAAGCTTGTTTTACTGAAATAACTTGACAGCCTGAACTCCGAGAGATTTTTCCAGACTTCAGAGATTGTCTGGCTGTTGAGCATTGGGTCCAACACCTCCACACTCATGCCCAAAACCAGGTGGACATCTTTTAAAGATTCATGAAGTTACCTTTAGAACTTCTCTTTCAAACCAATCAATCCAAAAAGGAAAAAAAATGAAGATTTGCCACATTGTTCTGAGTTGTATTAACTGGAAAAAACCTGTTGGTACTAGTGACAGTTGAGCAGAATAAATTATGGAGAGTAAAGTTTGAATAACTGAACTTAGAACAACTCTTGCAACCCTGATGGCGACTTAAATGTTAACTTTTGACAAGAACAACCAGAGTTTCTTTGGGCATGAAGAGCTCACTGAGGCAATGTCAGTTTATTCATGCAGATGCACCTATTCTACATCCATAATGTAGTGATAAAACCACTGCTCTTGTTTTCAGCACCCTGCATGCTTTCACATCATGCTGAGAACAGAGGATGACCATTTTGCTCCTGAAACACATGCAGTACAGGACTGAGAACAGGCATGTTTTAATCTCTGCATCTGTTGGAGACTTCTGTTTCAAAGAAGAGAAAAGAAGTCTTTCTTCTGAATGCATATGATCGTCATTGATCACGCTATCAAAAATGAAGGCTGAGTACAAATTCTTACTTTGAAGAACATTGAAATTTTGTAAAGGCACAGGAAAATAATTAATTGCATTCAGCCAATTCCTTCTTCTCTCACCTCCAAGTAGAGAAAAGTAGATTTTTGCTGGCTTTTTCTTTTTTTCAGATTTTTTCAGATTTTCTTTTTTTCAGCTAACAGTAATTTTTCCTTGTATGGTAGAGATTTCTACTATTACAGCTATTGAGTACTTGGATCCCACAGCAAACCCCCAAGAATGAGTAATGGTCTCATTTTCCATCTGCAATAGTGAGCAAGAGCCAAGGGCAACCCACTGACACCGAAGGATTTGGACCATGAGTTTCGGTTTTGCCTCCTGCTCTTGTCAAAGGCCGCTGCTGAAAGCCTCCAAACAGGACTTTATAAAAGCGGCTTTTCAAGGTTCCATAGAAATTCAAATGAACTTATTTCCTTTGTCATGGATTTCTGAGTCATCTTTTCCAAGGGAGGGGAGAGGAAATATAATCAGAAAAGGGAATTATTCCTATTTTACAAGAGGGAGTAGATCTACACTAGTCATCCTTTATCTTGTCATCTTCCTGACCACAGTATTGTGAAAAGCCCACAAGCAGAAATGGCAACAAACATCAATGAAATACTGCGCTCTTTATATCATTAAGTCCTGCCATGAGGAGGAAGGGAACCCATGGCATCTTTCAACCCTGCCTTTGTTACTCACACCACGCCTTCTGGAAGGCACAGTACATAAAATGTTGTGCAAAACCAAGCAATGCCTTGTAGCTTAGAAAGAAGCGTTCATTACATGGCAGAAAACATTCATTTCAGCGCGTCCTTGTTGACTGAGCTGACAAAATCTGAAAAATATCAACCACAAGACCCGAGCTGTCCTGTGGTGGGGGCATCCAACAGTCCTGCACACCCTCCTACCAGCTTCTTCACTGGGATACACCATAATTCCCAAGAACAGAAAGTTGGGGAGATGTGTGGAATTGAGGGAAGGTTGTACCCAGCCCTGGGTTCTACCAGCATGTCAAAAGGTGGTCATGCCAAAGGGTGAAGCCACAACCTCTAAAACACGGTGGTGCCCCTCTGCAGCAGGAGGTGAAGCTGCTCTGCACTGAAACAGGGGTTCTGGTCACAGCTTTTGAACTCTTCCCTTTAAGAAATATTTTATGGGAAACTGTGTTTATAGGAGCTGACTACCATCACTCCAGATCTTTTCCAAGAGCTTTCTAGTAAAAGCTTAAGCAAGTACCTAAGCCCCCCCGAAACCCCCTTTTTTCAGGAATTGAAAGGAAGAGCCATTCTAATTTCTAGTCAGCACATTTCCTCACTTTCCATCTAACAGAAAGAGCATTTAGATACAAGGGTGTCAAGCACTATGAATCATCTTGAAAGCATTCAGTTTAATTAGACAAGGATAAGGAGGTTTAAACGTCACTGAAATCTAATTCTCTCTATGAACTCCTATCATCCAGCAGACGAGTGAAATCAGTAAAAGTGAAAAAGCAAGGGTTTAGCTGAGCTTATTTGTTACAGCCACTGCTCTTGAACAAAGTGGTTTTTATGGCCATGAACCTCCGTGGGAGCAGAAGTCAAGTTCACAGTGACAATCCATCATTTTGGGGAAGAACCCTACTGTAACCTCACATCTGTGCGTGGCAGGAATAAGAGGCAGCTGTGAGCTGATTTTGAGAATAAATCCTACTCAAAACCCATGGAATATCCATGCTGGGGTAGGTTCTGGTAAGGCAGATGAGTCAAGGGAACTTCATCCTTGCATCAGCTCATCTCCTGCCTTCTGCACAGATCACACCACCATGGACAGCCAGCTGTGGAGCCAGACGTCATTTACACACTGCAATAAACTCCCAAGTTTCTTAATAGTACACAAAACAAGCAATCAAGGTTTCTGTTTCACATAGATTTTTTTTTGATGCAGAGTAGTTGACTTTGTTGATGCTGTAATGTATTTGGGAAAAGGAGATGGGAGAGGACAGGGATGAGGACAAGAAAATGTAAGATATTCAAGCTGTGCATTTTCCTCTGCGTGGACAGAAAAAGACAGCACCTAATTTCTATCTCATTTCAATATAATTTCAGATTTGTTTCAACAAGAGTGTTTCTTCCAGCACCAGCTCTGAGTATGGCTCTTAATGCAAGGAAGAACTGAATGCAATTAGAGCAACCACCAAAGTTTCTGCCTACAGGGGCATTTCTGCTTGGAGCACTTGATGGTCTTTTGACCCTGAAGACAAGGGGAGAACAAAAACCCAACCAAACACCCAAAACCCAAGTCCACACATTTTTTGCATTCTTCTCTGGTCAACCATTGCTTCTTTGTTAGTTCACAACCAAGAGAATTCTCCAGAGAAGGGTCTATAGTGCCTTGTCAGGATCAAAATAGCCTCAGTGAAGAACTGGTGAGTCTGTGCCATGCACACAATCCAGAAAAGAACGTGCCATGGGAAGTGACAGCAACAAAACCAGCGTGGGGAGCAAGGGAAACTCTAAGTCTGATTTTAAAGAGGAAGTCTGAATAGCAAACATTTACTACCCCCATGATTATACAAGAAAATGATATCATCAGCAAGATGAAAGACTGTACAGAGAGACAGCAACATTCATTACTTCCCAGCTGAAATCAGGACTCAACCTGGAAACAAAAGCTTCAGCTCCTCTGCGGTTGGGTAATTAAACACAGAAGGGGCTGAAGAGAAAAGGCTTTTCATTCACCATCATACAGACCTTAAAGGTGCATTCAAACTTCTTTCCTGAAGCTAAACTTTCATCCAGCTACCAGGATGAATTATTTGGCTCAAATAGATGGAAAACTGGTCTTCCATCACCTGCTAAAGAAACAGGACTTGTCCACATGGAAGTCAACATTCCTGTAATACTTTGGGCTGTTAAGAGTCAGGGTCATAGCAGCTTTGGAAGTTTAGCATTTTTGTCTGTCCAGCAGCCTTGTCCACAGCAGAAAGGCCTGGGGAGATGAAATGTGGCACATTTGCCAGGGGAAAGAGCTATTCCTAGCTGCTGGTGAGGTACAGTTCTGACTGAGCCACAGGCAAAGGCTCTTTGTAGTGCAACACACAAAGCATTACACAGTCCAGATGTAGCTCCTAACAATGACAACCAAATTCTCACTGGAGGGATAGTTTTGCATGGCATAATTCACTACAAGTGAAAGCTATGCGAGCCAAGAGAAAGATATAATCTAATTATTTCTGGTTTCTCAGGGCTGAAGGTGAGAGGGAAATTTAAAAGCAAACAAAGCTGCATTGCTCAATAAGGAATGCTGCAATATAAAGAAGTGAAAATTAAGGCCCTGCACAAAACATGTCAATTTTCAATAGATATGGCACTAACATATATTAATATTTCTGACAAGCCAAGAATGTCAGATTTCTAAGCACAATATGAATCACATTAGAATTAAGAACAGCTGAGCCTGCACAACAGATTATACAAGTATTTATGAAGCACAGGAAATACTCAAGGCCAGCAAGTTCAGCTGTATACCAATATAACTAATAACTGTTATGCTCCATGTATCTGGTAAAAAGCCACTTTATTGACAAGATAGCTACAGATTAACAAGGTACTGGATAAAATATTGAACATCAGGGCAAAATATAGGGGACATTAAAATGCCCTTTAAAACAAGTCGTCTGTTCTCATTAAAAGCTGTTCTCTTATCAAGACTGAAAGAAGACCAATGAATCATGAAAGCAATTCAAGGAGCAAAGCTTTTCTTTGCTCAAAATGGCAGATTTCAAAAATTTTGGCGAAATGTCTTGAGGAGTTGTACCCAAGCTTGGGAAGAAGAAAACACAAACCACAAGACTCAATTTGCAGCAAAAGTGATCTGAAGCTATTTATCAGGCAAGATTGAAACTGCCCCTTATCTAGACACCTTTCAAAGAACTCCTATTTGGAATCATTGGCTGAAAACAACTGATGAGACTCCTAAAAAAGCCCATTAATTTACTTTACTAGGACACGAACAAATTAAAAGCAGAGTTACAGGATATAGTACTAATAGTGCAGATATGTCACTGTAACATTTTTTTGTGCCCTTAATCAGTTTGATTCATTAAAACAGTAACTGGTTGAGATGAGAAGGAAATTTACTAAGTGTTGGAGTCTAAAAAAATTAAGATAAATCAGTGATCCGGAATGAAACACTAAAATTGAAATCAATGAAAATGCAGAGTAAGATACTGTGGTTTTATGGAAAAAATTACTGAATCTTTAGCCAAGCAAGCAAAGTCCTGAGCAGTACCACAAAAACTGGCATCATGTTGGAATTTTTCCCTTAAACATCATTCAATCCACCTGCTAGGATGGTCTCCTTTGGAGAAGTAAGGACAAAAAAGCCCCACAAGCTTCAGCCATTTCTTCACAAGAGTAAGAGACATCAGGACTGGACTCCATCCAGCCAGGAACCTGCTTTGAACAACCTTTTGGGGTCAGCCTTGGAGATTGTGTAACAGTTTTGTTATTCTCTCTCTCTGTGGCACAATTTTAACAAACCTGTAATCACAGCACTAAAAGGTGGGAATGTCAGTGCAAATCCCCATCCTTAATTGCTTTGCCTGGTTCAGAATGGGAACTTTTAATTCAAGTCTTCCACTCATCAGGAGGGTGTCTGAACCATCAGAAAACAGAGTGATTTTTTTCTGGCTCACTAACCATTAAATAACTCACACAAAGTTGAAAAGGAACAGACTCAAATACTCACACAGATTATTTTATATTAAGGACATCCAAACTTCTAAGCCCAACAACCCACATACCAAACATATCTGTAAGATCAAAAGGCACATTTTCTGCTCTCTCCCTCACACAATCCCACACATATCTAAACTTCAGCCTCTTACCAAACATCCTGGGCACTTTATTTTCAGACTGACTGCTCTCTAAAGATTATTTGGTTTTGCTTCCTAGCTGCTATATTAAAACCCATTATGAGATGAGCAACATCCAAGAGAGGCAGGGGATGGATCTCAAGTTGAGCTGCTCGAGACAGACATAGCTTAGAATTCATTTTCAGTAACCCATGTCCTGCAGTCAGGTACTCTGAGGTTTGAAAATTAAGCACTAGATGAAGTTGAATCTAAATTTCTATTATTCCATGCAAATGTTATATTCAGGAAGGAACAGGTGAGAATCTAAAAATCCCACTTGTATTGACTTGTAGCTGGACAAGACATAGTAACTTTTTCCAGCATCACCTCAAACTCACCACCTTGTATTTTAAACACACTGTGGATGCAGAGTGCAAACACACACTCAGCACAGAAGAATCTGCTGTTATGCTCATGTATATAAAATGCAATCTCTAATGGCTTTAGAATTAATTAAGTCTTTAAAATGAAATGAACTTACATTTCATTGCAGATCTACTTCAATCTGCTGTATTAGAGAATAAGTAACATGTTAAATCTCTCAAGATATGGAATGGAACATCAAACTGAAATAGCTCACCAGCTCAGGACTAGATATCAAAGGTTAGGCAACTCTATCAAAACAGGCAATGTTTTCAGGGGGAAAAAAATTTGTCTGCTGCTTTCTTACAAAGTTGGCTCCAACTACAGAATCCCTCCTACTGCTCTTTCACAAAGTGTTTTGCAAATACCTTCCAAAAATACTCCCCTCATTAGGCCATAAAACAAGCAGCAAGACTGCAAGCTGACCATCCAATGCAATTATCTGCTCTTTCACACCAGATTAAATGTTGAGTAACCACCATGTTCAGTGGAGTTACAATGGTGCAAGTCAGAAATGAGGACAGAATTTAGAATACTTCCATTAACTTCCAGTTATTTGTGACAGGAGATGATCTATTTGGAGCCTATTAAGACTGCAAATAAAAGCTATTTTTTGCAAGTCAGAATAGCAGAGTTATGGCCAATTTTGTGGTCTTTCTGACAAAGAATATATGGGTTTGCTGTAGATCAGTTATTTACAGACCTAAATGCTCTCCTTAAAGTATTTACTCTTGCATTGCCTCCTGCCTACAAGCTTTTTTCATTCACTGTTCTCATTCCTTTTAGGACAATTTATTGGATGCTGAGTGGTCTGTAAAAACACTACAACAGGTCAAGTCAAAGTGAGGGAAATACAGACCCTGCAGCACCCACAACTCTCAAACACACTTGTTTTAAGTCTACACAAACTCCACCACACAAGAAACCTGGCAAGTCTGGAGAAGGCTCAGAAATGCTTCCAGACCCTTTACAAGCACCTCAGGAGATGTGTCAAACATCCTTCTTGGAAACAGGACAACATTCAGAACTTACCTGGGACCTCACAAACAGCAGCCAGCAGCGCTGGAGATCCCAGATGTGGAGGAAACAGCTGGAGTTCTGACTTCTTCACTAGACAGCTGGAGATTTCCCAATAAAAGTCAGTGCAGATTTCAATCCCAGTTTTTTTTGCAGTTCCAGCTGCACATTGTGGCTCCCTGGGGAATGCACTGGCTGAAGATCTCCTGGTAGCATGGTTTCATAAAGTAATGTATGTACCTGCTTTGCTTCTTACTGCCATGGGATTAAATCACATGCTGAGCTTTACTTGGGCTAATAAGTCAAGGAGTAGAATCCTAGAGCAGGGACTCAGTGTGCCAGTGATAAAGGAAAAAACAAACTTTAGCCTATTCCAATTTCCAAGAACAGGATAAAAGCTTTGAGGTGGTGGTAGCCCCAACCAAAGCAGAGGGGAGAGACTTGAGCAAAGAGAATTTAAATGCTTCACTCCAGGCTGTTTGGGAAAAGACAGCAGAGTCTGTTCTTTGCTCTGATAATTTTTCTTTGAAAGGTTCTAATTTTTTGTTATTCACTATGGTAAAAAACCCCCATGTTTTGCCATATAAAATAAGTACACTTCTCTCTCACCCACTTCTACTAATGTATATAAAGACTGTATATTCTAAACACATCATTTGTCAACAGCTTGTAAATCAGGTTTTTCCAAGTAGTAACATTAGCCATTAATTGTTTTAAACTTCACAAGTGAACACTCAAACAGGAAATATGATACATAAACAGGAACAAAGTCTTTAGCACAGCATTCAGTAGAGTCCAGCCAAAGCCTGGCCAGTCTGAGTAACCATCAGCAGCAGCTCTAAACACAACTGCTGGTTGAGCAGGGAATGTTCTCCCAGTGATGTTTCTGCAGTTTGCTACTGAGCAATGGAAAACAGCAATTTTTTCCCTGCTACCGTTTAGCAGTAATGCCTTGAAATCTTGTCTCCTTCCTCTCCAAATTTTTAGGGTCCAAAAAATTGCTGCAATTTCTGGTTGCACATTTTTCCCGTGGCTGAAACAAAATGTTCCAGTTTCTATTTGTGTGTCAGGAATATTCATATGCCTCCCCCTTATTCAACTTTTATGAGCAGTAAATAGACCTCTAAATGCAGCCTCTGTTTGGTAATTTTTGTATCTCAGTGCACAAACTTCAGGAGGAAAGGTGAACCTGTCATAAAACCCTGAAGTGGCTGTGCTGGAACCTGAGCAGGGAAAACCCAAACACTCCTAGCTTAGGACCAGTTTGTTCTCCTTGCCAAAGCTCAGCTCTAGAGAGTTTTGTTTTACTGGGAGGGTGGGGAGGCCCTGACACAGATTCCCCCTGGGAATGGCTGTCCCATCCCTGGAGGTGCCAAGGCCAGGCTGGACAGGGCTTGGAGCACTGTGGGACAGTGGAAGGTGTCCCTGACCATGGCAGGAGGTGGCACTGGATAAGCTCTAAGGTCCCTTCCACCCCAAACTATTGTACAAGTTTTATGCTCTTATTTACTGTTTAAAAAAATCCCATTACAACTCCTGAGGTTTCTGAACTCCCATTTGTGGGGGCATTTTGAGTTCCAAATGCATTCCCAGAATCATGTACCCCAGAGAAGGGAACAGGAGTAGAAGAGACAGACAAACATGGAGAGAAAATGTGTAAAGTGGTATTATGTTATTAAAACATTACATTAGAAATAAACAGAACATAAACCAAAAATAGGTTTTAACCAGGTTTAACTTTTTTCTTTTTCTTTTTTTTTTTTTTTTTTTTTTCAAATTCAAATTGACCCAAAGCAAAAACTTACATTGCAAAGGAAGAACAAAATACATGATGGTATTGGTAACACAGTGTTGCATGGAAGCTGCACTTGTGGGCAGGTTTTTGCTCCAAACCAGCCCATCCTGGTAAAGATGCCACATCTTTTCTTTTGCCTCTGGGTGTTTATCTGAAGAGTTTGTCCAGATGTGTTCTCCTACGATTGCCAACCAGAGCCAGAAAACTGAATTTTCCACGCTATTCCAAGGAAGCCAGAGTTATTCCAAGCATGAGTGATAGTGAATTAAAAAAAAAAAAAAAAGAAAAAGAAAAAGAAAACAAACCCAAAACAAAACAAAAAAAACCAACAAAACCACCCCACTCGAGCTTTTCAAACTAACAAGTATTGTCTATAATGTAAATAGTTTAGAAATATGGTAATTAAATAATCTAAAAAACACTCTTACTCTGCTGTACATTTATAAACATAAATATTTACAAAAACTTTCTGCTTTGTTTTAAAGGATGAGGTTTGCAGTTTGTTAATGATCAGAGTCTTTTACTCATATTGATTCTTTGGTGTGTTTGCCAATTTTTTTTAAGGTTTATTAAAAGTGTTCAACCATGAATTTTAAGGTAATGGAACGAGGCTACATCACAAGTCTCTATTATGCACTTCTCCTTCCACATTCGAGTCCGAATGAAAAACAAAGGTCAGTTTGTTCCTATAAGTATTTGTGCACAATATTGAAAATAATAATTAAAAAAAAGAGAGCGAATCCCCCATTATTGAAATTTGGGTAGGATTATCAATAAACAATCCTATTTTATCTGCACTTGAGCACACGGATAACCAGATAGTGAACAGAACTACCAGTAGGTTCAGACCCAAGTGTGCTGTGGTGCTTTGCAGAATTAAGGTGAGAAACCAGATAACAGAGATGGCTTAGTATTGCAAAAAAGGGTGAGGACTTCCCTCCACCCTGGGGAGAAGAGAGGATCAAAATTAATTTTTTAAAAAAAGGCTTTTTACTGGCCTGAAACATATGTGTGTTCCCTTTTAGATGTCAGTTACTTAAAAGAAATAACCAAAACACAAACCTCAAACAATAAATAATGGAATTACACATTTCTTCATTAAATAGCATTCTTGTTACCAACAAAGTCTTTCATAATTTTCTTCAGTCACAGCAACAGACAGAACAAATAATTTGCCTTAATATAGATTGCAACTAAAATATACTCTAGATTACCTTAGAAAATATTACTGTAAAAATTCAGTGGGGAAGGACATTGGTTTAGACCAACTTACAAGTGTAGTGAACAGTACTAAGCTTGTTTTGTTTTTTTTTTAAGAAAACAGTTTTAAGATCCTGATTTCACGTCAGAAAACGGAAGATCTGTGTTCAAACCTGCCAGTCTGCCCTGCCTCAGCACTGGAGAGCTCAAAGATTGCAATGGCTGATCTTCCCTCCACAGGAGCCAGGAGACTCAAGCTCACACTCACACCCCACCCACGTGCTCAGCTCGTCCCTACTCCACAGATACAACCAGGAGGAAGCACTACAAGCTCTACAACCCAGTGCAGGCTGTTAGGCTGGACTTGCTCACTCCCACTGCCGAGACATGAACTTTTGGTCACTGCTCAAGCAGCTGGACTTGAACCACTACAAGCTGGAGATAAAAAGGTTCAACACCCCATTCCCAACCCTCTGAGCCATGAATCTCCAAAATCCCTTATTGTTTGGAAACCTGATGCAATGCCAGGCACAATAGGGACAGCTAATCCTCCTTGCTTGCCGTGGTTCCGGTGCATCCATTAGCAGTGATAAGGTTCATGCTCAGGGAGCTGCAGTCCAGCATTATCAAATATTAAAATGAACCAGCAGAGTTAAATAAGATGAGTTTACCTGCCTTACCTTGCTTTTCCTATTTTTAATACTAAATATTTTGAAAGTGACAGTGTGAAACTTAACAGCCATCACCATTCCTTTCATCTCCTACTTCGGTTGGTGCAATTGGTACAAAAGCACTCCTGATATCAGAGGGGCTCTTTGGGAGCCAAGCAGATCCCAAAATGAAAGTAGAGAACACTGGCAAGAACCTTATGCTGAGTCTGTAATGCCTTGAAAATAAACAAAGAGAAACTGCACATTTTGGCCCAATAGTCTTTTGATCAAGAAATTAATTTTTTTCTTACAATCAGAAACAAAACTCTGTCACAGATCTTCTAATACCTGGTTTGAAAAACTCATTCAGTAGCCAGATTTCAGCACTCCTCTCAGTTTCTGCTTTCAGATTAATTGCAAAATTTAAACTTTCAGTGTCAATGGGGCTTTTCTTCTTAGTTAAGAACTTATGTGCACTGCCCATTCTCTAACCTGAAACAAACTGAATTTCAGAACAATCAAAACAAAACCCCCCCACTGCTGCTTTTAAAACAAAAGGGTTTGACCAATTTCTTTCTTTTTTTTTTTAAGTGGACACAATTTGGCTGTGAACCCGTAGATAAAATTTCAACTGAAAGTGAAATAAAGTAGGTTATACATTCATGAAATTCAGGGAGTATTAATGAACAGCAACTGCTGCATCATTTCTGCAGTGTCACATCAACACTGCAGTGAGGCAGCAGCTCCTGCTCTCACAAATAATGCACTGAGACTAAATGAGGAACAGTGGGGGAATCACACATAAAGGGAAAATTAATCAGAGAGATTATTGCACAGGAGGCACTGTATGAGCAACAGAATACATTGGCTTCAAAAAAATCTAAATTTGTTTCCTCTTAAGTTAATGTAAAAAATTCAGAGGCCATGTCTCTCTGTAGTGTACTGTCACTGCTGAAAACAGACTTACAAACAGCCACTCATTCCACATGGACTGTCAGGAAAGAGGGCCTGAATTTTCTGGGCATCCTAATACAGTAATCAGGAAAACAAAAATACCAAAGAAAAGCCAATGTATAGACCCTCAAATTGAACAGGGCAACTGCATTTTTTTCCTCAATTCCCAAATTAGATTCATGCAGTACCCAAGGACATGTCGATTATCAACTCTTTCCTCTGTCCTGCAAAAACAAACACCTGGCAGAGACAGGGTTCCCAAAAAACAGGGCTCTGGAGGTCTATCTGTATCCTTTTGCAGGACTGGTGCCTTGATTTCCAAACTTTTATGTTCTTGCATCATTGCTCAGCATGCCAACTCAAACCAACCACTTCCCTCGAGGGGTTGCCTTCCATCTCCACGGCAAGTCTGCACACGTAATGTGAAAACAAACAGAAAACCAACAGCAATTTTTAAAATGCAATATTGTATAGAAAGCTTGGACCTTGTAAACTTGGACCAAGAAACCAAAAATTAAGACCTTCTAGCGTGTGGTATAAAAAACCCAAGGAAGTGTATACCTGCCTTCTGACTTCACAGAAAAATCAGAATTTGCATAGGATATACTTTGTGCAAGGCAACAAGCCTCTTCAGTATCTGGAATAGAACTAAACTTGCTCAGAGTTCCTCTCTTCATGGATATCAGATATCATCAAATTTGTGTTTTAAGTAGTCTTTCATGACCTTGGCAATGGGTAGTTCATCAAGTAGTTTGAGGTTTTGAAGGCCTATACACTGACGGATTTTAATTCGGCATAGATCTTGCAAGTTTCTGGGCTGTCCTGAAAAGACAAAAGGAACACATGAAAATCAAATGATCACATTTTAAAGATACTTTAAGGCATCATTTACTCAGCAAAATCACAAGGGTTTGCTGTTTCCTAAGAGGGAGAGGGAAGGGAAAAATTACAAGAGAAAAAGGATGCAAGATAATACCTTTTTAATGAACTCAAGGAAATCAAGGGATGAATCCTAGAAACATTTTTACATGCACATAATTTTACTGATGCCAGTGTAAAGTGATATCATCCATGTGAGGATTCCCACCAGGTGGCAACATATGCTTATGCACTGCAGAACAGCAGAACTCCTCAATTTAACTTTTTGTGGATTTTTTTTCTATCCTTGGGGGGAAAAAAACCCCTCAGTCTTGCTTTTGTTTCAAACAATGAGACAAAAACTTCTAAGTTCAACTGTAACAGGACTAGGAAGTTTCCTTAGAGAGTGAGGATTTATAAAAGTTATTCCAGGATCGTGTGGCAGAGTTAAAGATTGGGGTTTTCTTTCCTTTCCAGTGAAAAGATAAAGCCAAACCTTAATCAAACAAAAGGGAATGAAAATATGAGTTAACCACTGTCCACAGAGGAAAAGCTTTACTGACATCACATAAACTTCAGCATTCCTGACAAGGATTTTCCAAAATAATCAGTTCTCTTTCAAGCTCATTCTTACCAGGAAACTACTCAAAATCAAACACCTTGAAAAACACTTGGCTTGTGGTTCCCTACACAAAACAATCTCAAAATTTCATCAAGTCTTGTATCTGAATGCACCCAGCAATGGATCCCAAGGAAGAAAGAAACAGAAAAAGAGCAGAACAACAGACATTGAGAAATCCTGCCCCAATAAACCCTTCTAGCTTTCAGCACTGGTGCCTTTGGGCCTTCCTAGCCCAGAGATTGCACACAGATCTATGTCTTTAATAGCTGTGAATAGCTTACCCTTTGTAAATCTGTCTAGTGTTTTTTGAACCCATTCATACTTTCAGTATCCAAAACATCCTGTGGCAACAAATTTCACAATATAATTAGGCGTTGGCTGGAAAACTACAAAGTAATTTTATTTATTTTAGATCTGCTTCCTGATGGCTTTGTTGCATGCCTGCCATTCTTTGAGTTACAAGGAAAATAATGAATAATTGTTCCCACGCCAGTCATGATTTTACATACCTTTATATAAACCTCCATCCTCCACTCATGCTCTGTACCTCTTCCCAAAGCTGAAAATGCAGTTAATAACCCCCAACATGGGAACCACTCCAAACCTCTGAACAAACTGCCTGCCTTTGTGCTTTTTCCTCATTCTGCTACAGCTTTTTTGGAGTTATTCCAGTAACACATCAAAGCTGTGCTAATCAATATTTTGATCATCGACTTAACTGTGTAAGCCTCTTTTTCTTTTTTTTTTCTTTTTTCTTCTCCAAGCCAAGACTTGGTTATGGGACCTGATGACTGCCAAATTCAAAATACTCAGCACCCTGAACAATGTAGGTGCATCTGTTGGTATCTATAGAAATAGGCTGACAGACAGGTAGGGATTTTTAGACACTGGGATTTATCCTAAGCACTAAAATTATCTGAGGTAAGCCAGCAGAAGTAATGCATGAAAATAGTCTCAGTCTGCTTTTAAAGAAATTAGGTTTGAAATTAAAAAAACATGAAAATTCGAGCTGCCTTCATGTAAGCTGAAAATACTTTCATTATACTTATCACCATGATACCTAAATGTCAATTTATTTTAGTTATATCCTTCATCTGTGACTTAGAATACAAACCAATGGTTACTTTGCCCACCAGTGGTTTCCTCTTGGTAATTTTTTTTTCCACCTGAAGGAAAGAATTTAGGAAATTCAGACAACAGCTGAATGCCCAAATTTCAGGGAAAGTTATTTTTGGTAAGAAACCAAGCAATCTTAATGGAGATAAAGAAATAGTTCTAATGCTTTAAAACAGGGTTCAGAAAGGATGCACTGCTTTAAAAGCTCACTGCAAACAGCAGCATTAGAAATTCAAAAAGGACTAGAGGTCTCTGTGTATTTTCTGTAGTGGAGTACACAATAAATCAGCTATGAGACACTGATTTCTGGTTTCAGAAATAAATGCCTTTTAATTAACATCCTACGTGGCTTTCGAGAACAAAAAGGAACAGACAACTTAAAATACCCAGAAGAAATTGGTCATCAGTTAATTCAAAAAGACCAGATTATCAAATGTATGACATTTTCCCCTGATAAGCCTAAAAAATATTTCCTGGGAATGTGTTAACAATGGACATTTCCAGTGTTAAGCACCAGTTGCTACATCTAGTGGCTGCTGGTGTCTTAGGTCACGCCTTGCAAATTCCAGGGTTATTAATGCATTTGTGATTTATTAGAAACGGTGTCTGGAACACTTACTCATTCTTGGTTGCATCTGAATGAAAAAGAAAAAAAATCAAGGATTACGGCCCGATGTCAGTGAACCTTAGTTTGGCAAATGAAAAATGTTATTAGTAACTTGGCAAAGGAAGACAAGTTAAATGATGAATAAAGTTCTCTTTAGAAACGATTAGGAAGTAGCAACTTTGGTTATATCCTGCATCACGAGTTTGGGAAGTTATTTAGGCAAATAAGCTGGAAAGGAAGAGAATTAAGAGAAAGAAACAAAAAAACCCCACAAACATGAAAGGTACAACTGGCCTAATTACCTCTATCATGCAAAACAACGACATAAAACTACTGATCACCTTAAAAACATCCAACACATCCCTGATCCACCTCCAAGGGCCACCTTGCTGCTGTTATTTTGGATTTGTTCATGTGTTCACCAAATCATTACCTACTTCAGTCAATTTATTTTGATTTATAGCAGTAATCAAATAAATCAGAAGTAATAATTACAGGAAAAAGATGTATAATTCATCTTTTGCCTTCCAGAGCTCCTGCTCTGTGCTGGAAGGGAAAGCAGAAATCACCACAAATGCAATTCTTGTGCACAGTGTCCTAAACCTGATAGAAAAATTTCTTCCAAACAGAAGAAATGTAAAACATGGGCTTATAGAATAAAGAGGAATTGCTTTTTGGTTTTGTGGTTTTTTTAATCTAGATGCAGCAGACTTCAATATGTATAAAATTTAACCATTCTCCTAAATCAGTTCTTCAACTGCTAACAAAGTAAGTTTCTGAGCTTTCCCCCATTTAAATAATTAATAATTATTTAACTTAAATAATGAAATTACTCTTTTAAATTATTATTAAGAGGTTGGCCTTTGCTGGTAAAACAAGGAAAAAAGAGCATGTTTTAACTGCAAGAAATTATTACAAATAATCCGAATTTCCACTCAAAACTCCATTTCTTTCCTTTTTGCTGTTTCAAGAGGTTTTTGAAACAATATCTGAAAATTTGTTGTTCTATCCCAGAGACAGACAAAACTTCCACTCAGGATTTGCTACCTGTCCAAAGAACTGTGTCACTGTTACAACTTTCTCCATTTATACCTGTGCCTTCCCTCTGCAAACAATGCTCCCCAAGAAATAAAACACTAACTCACCCAAAAGGTCTATCTTTAAGGAATATTAAGGCATATTAGATCTGCTACCTCTGAAAACACTGTTTTTTGGGGATTGCATCCACTACTGTAAAGCTGGAAAAGGGGAATCCCTACTCGTTTCCTCCACTGCAGATACAGAGCAAAAAAAAAACACAGAAAAATACAAAGCAAAACTCATGAATTGACCTTTCTGTTACCCAAGAGAAAACTTATGAATAACTGAAATTAATATATTATAGGCTGCAAGAAGATCCCCTCTGATGTATTGTTCTAACTACTCAAAGAAAAGTATTTTTAAAGCAAACAACTAGTGCCATTGGTTTGAAGTGGATAGGCTGTTTCTGAAGAAATTAAAAAATGAAAAATAACACCAGTGACATATTTCAGAAGCCGCCCACAGTTTTCTCTACAATATTAATGCATCTCTCTAAAAAACCTTAGAGTGGTATTTCTCAAACTGAGTCTCTGCCCCTCCTGGGAATTCTGAAAGGCTGAAAACAGTAGCAAGAAACCCTTTGGTAATTTCTTTTTAGCTACAAAGGGAACTTAAAAATAAAAATCTTTTGAAACATTTTACAAAATACGTTGAAACCAGACTGATGTATGCTGGCAACAGCTCAGATCCTCTAGAAGATCAGGAAAAGTATTTATTTCTGCAGCAAACTCTTAAATCCACCCCTTATTTCACAGCGGTGAAGGAACGCAGCTACTGACAGCAATTAAACTGAGTTCTGATTTTGCTGGCTTTTTTGAGGGGGGAAAATAAAAAAGATAATTTATCTTATCAACTGGAAACTCACACCCACCAGCCAAAAAACACAGTGGGGAGGATGCACAAAAACAGGATCACAGGGAAAGGTTGGGATCACCTAGGAAATGACTGAGGCAGAGCCGAACGGGAATTCGGCTGCTCACTGCAGTAAATCTGAAATTTAGGAATTGCATTGGCTTTCACTCTGTAAAAAACAACAGCAGAATAACTGGAGAGGATATGTGGTTTTGCAGCACTTGAAATGTCAGAAAAAGCCAATATCAAAAATCTATAGGTTTAAAATATTAGTATCAGACATGCAGGGCTGAGTGCAGAATTAGAGTGTTCACTGAGATGTGAACAAACTCCTCCAACCCGAATCCAGCTCGACAGGACACTGAGAGCTTTGATTCTTTTTAACTGGATATCACACAAGTTATTTTAAAAGTTCTAATTTAATTTTGTGTTCAGCACGCCTCTGGTAGACTGTCTGAGGCTGACATATGTTTTCACTGGTCTTTGAGAAATAATTCCCCACAATGAGTTTTAGATGTCTATTAAATTTCAGTCTATCTGGCAGAGAAGTTATGTACTATTTTGGACTGAAAATTCATATATGAAAAAGCAGAATGTCAGTAAGGCTCAATGTTGTAGTTAACAGGTGTTTTGGGTGATGAAATTGAGATTTGAATATGCTTGCAAAGGTATTTTTAAAAGATTTTTGTGACATCTCTGTAAATTCAGTCTCACTGAGATTGCTATGGAAATTCAGCTAAGAATCTCAATACCATAATGTTTATCTATTTTTAGGAGACAGCAAGTAAAGTGCTCTGAACATCAAGACAGGCTTAAGACACACTGTTATGTTATTTTTAAATTATTTTTTCAGAGTACAGCACAGGTGAAGAAACAGGAATGGAGCACGGCTGTACCTTAAATGCCACATATATATTTTTTTTTTAACAAAGGCCTCTTAAAAATTTTTTCAAAGTATATAACCGTATATAGCTACACAAAATGATTCAACTACTTAATATACACACTCAGCTGTAGAGTAGAAAACAATAAAATAACCCCCTTATCCTAGTTCCCTGTGTAACTGGATGACAAAGCAGACCTCAATCATCACTGCAAGATTTCCAGCAGCACCCAAGGAAACCAGGAAAGCCTGTGATTCCACTAAAGACCTTCTAGGTTACTACAAACATGAAAATACCATTTCCTTTGTAATTATCCATGTAATAAAATATGTAGAAATCTACTCAATTTACTGTGACACTTCTGTATTCATAGAAGTTTAAACTGTGCCGAGAGAAAACTTTTAAAAATGTTCTTCCATTTAAAAAAAAAAAAAACTGTAGTGAAAAGTTACCTCGATTTAGCCAAGGGTTAGAGACAAAGGATGTATAAGGATTTCCTTAACAGAACTTCTGTCTCAGTTATTCTGCACATTTACAGTGCTATATAAATTTAAACACAAAATTAAACTCTCTAGTCAAAGCCAAAGATCTGCCCATTGAAAAATTAAAACAAGGAATGTAGCTGAAACATTTGTAGTTAAATTCACGGGGTGACCTTTAGATTTTGTTCAAGATCTGAACTGAGCTCTTTTATACCTGTTGTCACACAAACCACATCACACTGCTCTGGCCTGATCATTTCCTGAGCTCTTTGCCTCGACACAGACCAGCAACTCTCCCAGCTCCTCACAGCCTCTGCTGCTCCTGAGCTGAACAGAGGTTCAATCAAAGGAGGGCCACGGGGAGGGGGATGTTTCCACGCTTTTTAAAAATTCCCTTCTTTAAAGATCAGAATTGGATTTCTATTATCTTAAAGTTTATTGAAGCCCTTAAGGATTTTTCTAACGCTTGCATTTTTTCTACTTCCCACATTCGTTTTTTAAGTTTTAATATTCTCACATCCCATTCAACTTCAAAATAAATCATTTCATCCAAGGCTGTGATTGCACACTAATTTTATAAATATATTCACTATCAACAAAAGTCTCTATGTATCTCTATCTTCATATATATCATATACATGCATCTCTATTTTAATTTGCTTTAGTTTATTCCAAGCCTAAACCATTAACACCCTTAAAGAGGCAGGTTCAGACCCTGTGAAAACTGAAGCATTTACACTGCTCCAAACCACTCTTTATCAAATGATCTCAGGCACTATGGCTGTTGCCAATAAATGATTTTTGGAGTAGGAAAGTGTAACACAGATAAGGAAAAAGAAGGTGAGGAATAAAATCATCGAGCAGTTTTCATCCTCAGTATTTTTTTTTCCCAGGGAGACTTTACTTATTTTTGTATTGTAAAATAGAGAGAGAGGGGGAAAAAGAAAAATACACAAGTCTGAACACCAAGTCAACAGCAGACTCATGGTCAAAAACTCTGTTGTTCCTAACTTCCAGCTTTGTGCTTAAATACTGAAACACAACTATAGAATAACTTCCTCTTGGAATTATTCTAGGAGCAAAGGAATCTCTACCTGTAACCAGGAAGAATATCAGACCTTCAGGGTCAAACCCCAAAATCCAATATCTTCTTGCAGACTCTCAGGGCCAATACTGAGCATTTCTGAGAGCTTGGTTTCTTGCCTGTTATTCCCAACCGGGGACCTGGGCTAAAGGCTGCCATTATTACCGATTACAATACCTACCAAAACAAAAAGAAATTCACACATGATGTTTTCTGAGAAACTGAAACTGTACAAATATGTTTTCCAAGTATTAAAAAAAAAAAGCTACTCACATCTTATATGTAAACTACTAAATATCCCATTTATATGCAGCATGCAACTGCTTTCATTTGAAGACACAGATCGGCTTGATGACTTTCATAATTTATATATATTAATCTTTAGGCTTAAAAATGTTAATCTACCGTAAAAATAAAAAGTATTTCCTGCTTTACTATCAAATATACTCTTCAAGACTTCAGATGCACATTAAAACTTACAGCTATGGATTTCTATATTAAGCATTTAGTATAAGGCTCAAATAAACAACCTAGACATTCCCGTTAAGTCCCACGAACAAGGAGCTGTTGCCAACCACAAAAGAGTTTCAGGAAGAACTCCAACAGAAAAATTCTCCAAAAATTTCATAAATGTAGATAATACATATTGCAATAGCATAATAAAAAAGATTCTTCCCCAAAGTGCTACCACATGAGTTTTCAACAATTCCCTGTACAGTCAGACTTAACTGGGAACTCCACAACCAAAATGCCAGCTTGCTCTCTATCCACCTCATCTCTCATCCAGCATCTTATTAAAGTAATTATTCATGAAAACCAGGGAAGACAGTGTTTGGATATTTATAAAAAGGGCAGCAGAGTTTGTTTACAGTGGTTTGTAAACATATATTCATAATTATTTTGCTCAGAAGCACAGAGCTGAAGTGTTTTTGTCAGCACTGCTTTCCCAGTTCTCCCTCCAACAGCACAGAACTGGGAGAGTTCCAACACTGTTCCACTGGCCACAAATTAAAGCTATTTATTTTTTTGTAGCAGAATTTACTTCTCACTTAACATTAAACCCTTAAGGTATGGAATTTGCAAACTAAAAGTTACAGTACCCGTTTCCAATAGTCTTTAGACACTGAGGAAACACTGAAGCAGCCTAAGTCTTCATGCTTACTGATATATCCTAAAAATGAAAAACTGCAAGCCTGGATATTATAGCATCTCCTAAAATCCCTGACACTGCAACTATATAGTGAGAGGCTCCCAAAAAGGAAACCAGAAAGAAATATGTTTGAATGAGAAGGGGCAGGCAAATTAAACCAAAATTGATTAAGTGCTCGTATTTCTTATTATCAACTTCCACCTTTCCAGAAATTCTCTTTCAATTTCAGATACGACCAAAAACAACACCACAAATCATGCAGAAAAAGAAAGGAAATTCCAAATGCTTATTTGTGTCAGCTACTGACAACAGATCCCAGCTGATTCACTTCCAGCCCACACTGACTTTCAGTTTCTTTACAGAGTATATAGGTTGTCTAATTCTCATTTGAAAATTACCACGTCCAAAAAAATAAAAGGAGCTGTAGGGGACAAAAAAGGATATATGAAATACCCCATCCTCTGTAGTGCAAAGATCGTTCTAGTTGGATGGTAACTTATCAGGCCATCTTAACATGTTTGAATTGGCAAACTGCTAAATGCTAATCAGCAATTCCTAAATGCTTTAGGCAATATTATAATTATGAAACACTAGTACATGTTGAGAAAGGAAGATAAAACTTTCAGTAGATCCACTATACCAAAAACTGGCAATCAAAATTGATCCACATATTAGGAGCCCAATACTTTTTCTAAATATCAGAAGTCATCGCGAGTTAAGATCTCTTGTATTTCAAAGACATCAACAAAATCAAATCGAAGCTACACAACACATGAAACCCCTTCAAGCTGCAGGAATGAACTGTGGCATTTTGTTGTCTGGTTTAGGGGAGGGAAAGAGAGAATGTGGGAGAACACAAAGCAGTCAAATCTCTTTTCTGCGCCCTGGTTGTACTGCGGATGAAAAAGCCAGCAACTGCCGAGGATTTGCACGGCAATAAAAAAGCAAAACAAAAGACACTAAAAAACCCCTAAACAAACAACAAAACCAAACAAAAAAATCTTATGTGCTAAGGCCATTAATAAAATGAGATTTTACAGTCCACTCTTTTAAAATGAATGCTTCCTGTAGATATTTAAACAAAACTAATTTAAATGAAATACACTTAACATTAGCATCCTTGTCAAGTCAGAGATTCTCAGTATCACAATCCCTTCACCTTCCCAGAAATTTTCTAGTGCATTAAAATATCAAGGGGCAGAGAGGAAGCATTATTTTTTTTCTGGGGCTAAATTCAAAGAAGGCTTTTAGAGGACATTGTGTCCTGTGATTAACTTCTCTTACATACATACTTGTCACTTCTTGTAAGAAATCCAGACAGGGTCGGCTACTTCCAGAAATACTTATTGAAACAGCCAGTGGGGTCTGTCCTTCATAGTTCCTTGTGTTAGTGTCTGCTCCGTAATTATACAACATTTGTGCACAAAGCACATCATCTCTAAGAGCAGACAAGTGTAAGGGTGTCTGTCCATCTTCCAAGCGCCCCAAGTTTGTATCGGCCCCTCTCTGGAGGAACATTCGGCAGTACGAGTGATTGCTTTTGATCACAGCGTATCGTAACAGGAACCCATTCTGAATGTCGATGTTGGCATTGTGGTCCAGGAGGATTTTCACACAGCTTGACCTCTCCCGGATAATGGCCAGCTGGAGTGGTGTAGTACCTTTATCACTGAGCGGATCAACCTCAGCCTTGAACTCCAGGAGGAGCCTGACAAAGGAGTCTCTGCCGTAGTGAGCAGCGACGTGCAGGGGAGTCCAGCCGTCGTTGCTCTTGGCATTAATAATGTCACTTCTGTAGTCAGATTCCAACATCAAGCGTGCAATCCTCGCCCGGCCATGCATGGCTGCGTAATGCAGAGCGGTGAAGCCTCCAATTAAGTCCTTAACTGTGGGATCAGCTGAAGTTAAAATAAAATTTAAAAAGAGTTAGAAGGCGTTAAGGTAATCCAGTGCTGGAAAAAAAAAAATTAGGGGAAAAAATAAAAAAAAAATCAAACAGTAATTGCTAGTCTTTCCAGGCATAGCATGACAGGATTTTTGTACTTCAAGTTAATTCTTGCTATTTTTAAGACAAAGTTGAAATTGTGTTTAAGAATGAGTTACAAAAATAAAAAAATTTCTTTTACATACATATGTTTCCATTTGACAAATACTTTTCCACATCTCCCTAGCACTCTTAGGAATTAATTACTAATTACTCAAATCTCTCTGTCCATCCAGTTTTCCTCCAGCTCTACAATATTACATTTCTTTCTCAATGTTCAACTTTATTTTCCCTTGTGTTGCTTCTTGGTCTTAAAAAGAAGCATGTGTAGAAACATCTGCTGTCCCAAATTGCGGATGTTTTGTGGTCTGGCAGCATTGTATTGTTTTTAGGGTGTAATGCTGTATTAGGTAAAATGTTTCTCTGTGGTCTGCAGGATTTCCAAAGCATGTAGGATGTATGTTATTTTAGATTATCTTGATAAAATCTCTTTTCATAGCTGATGAATCTGTTTAGAATCTGTTCTGAATTTATAGTTTCTCAAAAATTTAAGAATGTAAAAACCCACTTCTGAAAGGAGTCAGGTAAAAACTGTTAGTCCAGAATCCAGTTAATTACAGATTTACTTCCCTTTCACACTGCACAAACACTCAGACTGATTTATTAATTTAAAAATTAAAATAATCCAATCAATTCACTTAATCTCCTCTCAACACCCAAACTTGTATAGCAAGTGACTAATTAATTACCCAAGGCAAGGTGCCATTTCTCAGCCAGACAACAAGCCAGGTTGTGAGGTTTCTCCTTCCACCATCCACAAGTACTGCTGTTGGACACTAAAAGGTACAAACTTCAGTGTGGAAGTTTGAACATTTTCCCAACCTAAGTCAGATACCATCTGCACAAGGTACCAAAGACCTGCTCTAAATTAAATTCACAATACAATTATTAATTGCAGGCTACCCCAGTCTGAACACACAAAGGTGCAAATGCAAGACAGGAATAATCTTCCCAACCCACTGTGATCATATCCATGTAACATCAAGACAGACATTGGACCAAAATGAAAAGACTGGAAGGAAAGAGTAGAGAATACCACTGCAGAGATGATCCAGCAATTGTAAGGGTATTTTTAAATGTAAAGAGAAGACTGAGGGGAAGAAAACGAACTAACAAAGAAAAGCCAACAAATGAATGCAGCCTGACTACACAGAGAAATAAGATGTGAGAACTGCCTCTAGTGCACAGAACAGGAATAAACATAGAAATAATGGGTAGATTAAGGAAATTTTAGTCCCTTGCTAGTGACAGCTTTCCTCGTCTCCTGTGAAAAGCAGAAGTTTCAGTGCTCTAAAGTCACACTAACCTGAGCTAAAGGAATGGATGAAGCACCCACAGCTCTGCAGGAAAATGCAGCCAGTGACTGAATAGGTGGTTCCTAACCTGCATGGTGATCATGTCCAAAACACAGCGAAGAATCAGCACGACCCACACAAAGATAATGTTTCAAAGTGATGCTGCTCAGTGTGTCTTTCTTCACACTGCTCAGACTAATCTACATTGATTTCTGAGTGGTGATAAATAAAGTGGGTAGCAGAGGCATGAGAATTGAAATACAGAGGGATGATAAATTCTGAGGGGCAGAACTGGGAGGAAGATGGATATAATGGGAAAGAGACAGCAGCAGTCAGAGTGTTTTCCACCAAGAAAGATTTTTAAAAGAAATAATGTGTGAGTTGTACATTCTCTTTCCCACACTGCCTAAGGCATACAAGGCATCATTTCTATCCCCAAATGAGGTGCAGGTCACTGCCACAAGCCTGTTTAATCAATGCCATTTCCAAATTCAAGCAGACATGGCCCAACTTTTGTGTGTGCACCTATATGCACTTTTATACTGGTTGTTGTAATCCATACCCAACAATTTCCTTGCAACATAAGGATGCTCTTTACTTATAGTTTTAAGCACCTTTCCACACCTTCCTTACTCCCAAAATGCCATTGCTTTTGACTACTAGAGTGAACAAAAAAGTTACTAAATGTGAAGTGCCTTAAGAAGGATAGGAAAAAAAGCCTCACAGCTGGGCAACCAAGCAACACAAACAACCAACCTTTCCATGACAAACCAGATAGAAAAACCTTGTGAAAATATACTGTAATTCCCATTAAGATTATGGACTTCTAGCGAGCCAGCAGTCTGCCTCTGGATTAGGGAAACAATTTTAACAGGATCGAAACGTCTGCTGCTATTCCATCAATGTCCTGCTGCCACCTCCTGGAAAACTCCCGAACTTCACAAGGGCTTTTAGCAGAGGCTGGACCTGCATCAAGTTGCCTAAAATTCATCCACTCAGTCCCTGTCTTAGTAAAAGTAACATCCCAAAGCTGATGCTGCCTAAAGAACTGGTGCTGCTGTGGGGGTTTTGTCTGGTTTTTCTAAAAGGCTTCAGTATTGGTATTATGTTGTAAAGTAACTCTCTCTCCCTGGAACATGAGTGATGTAAAAATTAAATTTGAATTACTCTCAGCTTACCTTTTAGGATCTGCAGTGGGGTAACTACCTGGTACAAGTGTATTTAGTTAGGAAGAGATTAAACCAGCACTTGCCAGCAGTTCTTTATCTCATCTCCATCCTGACTGCCAAACAATTCTTTCATTTCAAGTTTCCCATTCATGTGGGGAGAGCAGAATCTAGGAACATGAACAACTGCATCTGGTTACTTCTAATGTTCCTAAATATAAGGCATAATAGAATGGCAGAAACCTTGCACAGCTTATCAAGGGTACCAATTACTGCACTCAAGCTCACTCGAGATGAAAATTTGTAGCATTGAATGATACTCAGATTATTTTATTTCATGTTAAAGTTGGACAGCTAAGCTAGTCGTTCAAACTCTACTGTTAATAAAACTCTTTTTTAGTACTGTAACCTAGAGGATACATAGATTCATAAATATCAGTCTAATATTTTGGAGGAAAACTCAGTTTTCCTTTTTCCTGAACACCTTACTTAGGTCACTCTATCACAGAAATTTGGGAAGCCAAGAAAGAATGCTTTAGCAGTGCTTCTGGCTTCATAGAGTACTTCTATTATTTCAAGCTTATTTTCTCCCAGCAAGGGCTTAAGTCTGACCACAAGGTTTAGAAACATGGCTACATGTGGCTTCTGTTTTGAATCTCCTAAGATAACATTGATACAGAAGATATCCAGGAAAGCATTACTGTCCAGAGACAGAAACACTTTAGGAGCTTAGAGGGGGTGAGCATTTGGCCTTCTCTAGATCCTCCCAGATTCTGCCTGACCTTACTAAAATTTAGATACCTTGAAGCCAGGACTATAAATAAATAAATACATCTGCTTGGCAAATTTCTTTTACTATTTCATTTCTAGGAGCTTTAGTGAATTATTTCTTCATTTTAATTTGAGTAACCAGAAACTGCTCAGTTAATACTGAGAAGGTATCACCAAGGGACAGCTAAATAGACACTTTCAAGACTTTAGCTTGTTGTAACATTAATAGTGGTGGTTGGAAATTAATAAAACATATTTCTTATCCACTGTTGGACTGTCCGTCTCTGTATGTCATATTAAAAATTTAAAAAGTACACTAAAGGGAAAAAAGGCTTGTTACACAAAAATCCAAGATTACTAAAAACTACACTCTCCGGTTTGGTGTTGCTTTGTAATTCCAGATCCTTTTTATGGATGGCAAGAGCTGGCTTCATAGCATCTTCACTTTAATAAAACGAGACAAATACACTAAGAAAGTAAAATTCACTATTTCTCATGAAAACTAAGTTTCTCCATGGTTATGATGAACTTTCTGCATTTCACCAGTTGCTAAATAATATCTGTTTTCTGACCTATCTCCTCTGTGTCTAGCTGGTATTTCTGCTGGCTTCATCCTTTAGTCTGGACTGGCTTTTTCTGCATTTTCCCCATCTATCTGTGTCTCCTTCCTCAGCAGATAATAAAAAGCTTCCTGCTGTTCCACCACCTCCACTCAAATCAGCCAATCTGCATGCACAATGCTGTCCTCTGGCTCTTTTCCTTGCTGGTGAGCAATGATAGAGGAGAAAAAGCAAAAGCAGGAGGCGGACAGGTCATGACTCCCATAAGAATTTACTTTTTATTTCCAGGTCAGTGACCAGATTCCTTCTCAGCCTTTATTAGCCTGACTCAACCTCCATCCCACTACCAGGCTATGCTGGGAACCTTCCAGCACCTCAGACCTGAGGCACAGCACTCTCTACCCTCAGCAATAGCCCACTGTGGTTTTCCCATTCCTGTTTTCCCTATGAAAATATTCTCAGCTCTGCTAAGCTTCATCCTCCCTCCAGACAGCCCCAACTACTACCAGTTGCTCCTTCCTTCCTATCTCAATTCCCTCTTTCCTGCAGAACTCCACACACTCCCTCTCACTATCAATTTATTACCAGTATATAGTCAGTTCAATACTCTCTTTACCATAAGATCCACAATAGAAAAGAACTTTTTCCTTCACCTCAGTATCTTTTTTTTTTTGTTCCACAGGGATTAAGCACCAGCAGCAAAACAATCCACTCCAGAGGGAGGAAAGTAGAGACCATGTGAGGAAAGGTAGGTAGACAGAAACCTCTCCCTAATGAGAGTGGCATGATTAACTCAGCTTGTGAGAGTCAACTCACTCACTGCTTAATAACTCATTTGTGACATTATTATGTTATAAATACTCATTATTTTTATGCCTCTGTTTTGAGGGAAAACGAGGCAAGGCACAAGACAGTGCCAATTTTTGGGAGTGAAGCTCAGCTGCAGCAAAGCTGCTGTGGATGACTAACCCTCACACTATTTGTTACTCAACTTTCTCATCCCAGTGATTCAACTCTAAGCTGCCTCAGGACAAAGGTGTTTCATTACAGGCACTTTTCATGAGGCATCACATTCAGCTGGTACTTTGTATAGGAAAGAGTAACAACAAAAATAAAAACAAACCACTGCATCAGCAGCTATGCAGTATCAAAACCTATAAAATGAAAATATATAAGAATACAGAAGGGATTGGGGTTTTTTATAATCTTTAAATTTACAGATAAAAAGTTAAAATCAATGTATTTCACTTAGAGCCTTAAACTTATGAATCATCAAACTGAAGGCTTGAGATTATCCACAACATTACATTTAAAAAGTTGAATTTAAAGTTATATATTAGTGCAATTTAGTAGCTTTTTTTCTCTTTCCAGTAAGGACATGGGGGTTGCCCTTTTTATGTGGTTACAATCTGTAGAAGGTATAACCACATGGTCCAGTTGCTCGGGCTGTATTTCACCACTGCCCTTAAGGAATAAATAATAATATTTCACCACTGCTCTTAAGGAATAAATCACTAAATTGTGCCACTACCACAGCCTGTTAATGCCACTCCACTTTCAGGATGATCCATACAGCTGACAAACACTGAGACAGACACCAGGGGCCTATATGACCTCAGATAAACAAAGCATCAAAAAGATAACTTCCGTTTCCTTGGGACTGAAAACATGTCAATTCATAATTCATTTGGTAGGGACAGTGCTAGAATAGAGGATGCTGTTCTCTAAGAGCACTGATCAGAATGTGGAGAACATCTACTGATTTCCTCTCCAGTACCCCATTAAAAGATTAGGACTATCCCTTTTTAAAGCTTCAAGTGGCCTTGCCAGATAATAAAGCAATGAGAAATTCTGACTGTACCACCTGGGGGATAATAATCATCACCCACATGAGTGTCACTTAAACCAACAAAACTCAGTCAGTTCTTGAAATAAAGCTTCATCATGGCTGCATGCAGGAGAGCTGTAAACTCAACTGGATTAGCTGACACTAGAGTCCTTGCACAGAGGACTGTTTTTGTAAAGTTTAGCACATTCTGTTAATGCCTCTATAAAACTTAATCTTTAATGCAACTGGTTAACTTGCTTTAGAATTCTGCAACAAACTTCCCTAGGATTTCAATTCAAGGACCTACCTTCTTCTAATAATACCCCCTAACAGAGAAGAAAAGCCTGGAGTGCTGTGAGTGCATTTCCTTTTATAATGAATCCTTCTGCCCTATTTTCATAATGCTTATTCATTCCTTTAACGATTCCTAGGCAATGCTGGGGGGTGGAAATAAGCTATTATGACATAAAGCTAATCTGTGATGTCATTCACAGGGTATGAATCAGAAGTAAAGAGGAGGAGAAAAAAAATACAAAAAACCCGAAAAACCCAAACACCAAAAAACCCACTAAAAAACAAACAAAAAAAACCCAAACAAAAAACAAACAAAAAAAGATTACAAAAGATAATCAGAAGTAGTTTGATATCTAATCAGTGCTGGAAAGCCCTCCAATGGAAATTGGGACAGAAAGGTGTCAGATGAGTATAAAGATTTTTCTCTGTGGACAACTCACCTCCATGTTCCAGAAAAACACGGACACATCTCTCCTTGCCTCTTGCTGCAGAGAAATGAAGCAAAGTCCAGCCATTGGCATCCCGACCGTTTGGAGAATATCCCTGCTCCAGCATCTTGCGCACGGTGTGGACATCGCCGGCGGCAACGGCAGCCTGGATCTGCAACTCTTCCTGTAGCTCAGGGTTCCTCCTGCAGTGGTGGTGTAACATCCTAGCTGAGTCTGGCCTTTACAGGAGCCTCATGAGCTCACACGAGTCACCTTCAATCCATGGGAAGAAGGAATAAGTTAGGATTGGGAGCAGAAATGGGGTACCTAGAAAAAAATTAATGAAATGCGATGCTAAGATTTCTCTCTGTATGCTGAGGAAAATGATGTTACACAGAGGATAAACCTCAGATGATAAACCTCAAATGATCTCACTGCTATTAGCAAAATCATAGTACATGGCTGACATCACTGAACTGCAAAAGGAAAGGACACTTGCACATTATAAATAGTAAACATTTTCTTCAGAAATGACAGCATCAAACAGCAGTTCACCGTTAAAGCACCTGAGCAATAAGCAAAATGAAAAATCTCCAGAACCCACCATTCACTTCAAAGTCACACCGTGGTTGAAATCACTAACTCCAGAGACACTAATTAAATGGATGATCCAAACTGTTGACTGGATGATCCAAATTGTTGCACGAAGCAGCCCTGCACTGCAGTAACTAAACTGTGATACTCCTTATTTTTCTAGAAATGCACCCCTTCTAAGCTTCAGTGAAAATATCTTGCCAATATAATCCTGTGACCTACTGCACGTGAGTATTACTAACACTAATGTTCAAATTGAAAAGTTTAATTTTCTTTTTTACCCTTCTGTTTTTGTAATTAGAGTCTACTCTCTATTCTGGCTTGTGTACTTTTTAATTAGTACATAAAGGCTGCAAAGAGCTTCTACATTCCAAAAATCAAACACAAGAATAATAATATATGAGACCTGAAAATACATTTAAGTGCAGTTACTACAGTCCAGTCAAACACCATGAGAACATACATCAGAATAATTCAATTTATAATTACCTTGGTACAGTACATGAGAGCTGGGCCAAAAGGGTATCTAAAATAGTCATTGTAAAAGAGCCTAGAAACAAGCACACATTGGGAAAGAGGGCTCTGTTTGAAAAGCACCCATCTGCAGTTCTACTTGGGGACAAAACAAGGTATTTAGGGATTCTTCCCCAGTACACAAAGTTAAGTGTTTGTATTTTCACATAGATTGTGTCTTATATTCCATACCCCTAAAATTCAAAGGAATATCAGAAGAAAGAATAAAAGGAGGGTATGAGAAAGGTAATCTGAGCAATAGGTGCCTTAGAAAATATTCAAACCTGTTGCAATGGATGTTAACAGACCTAGAAGATTAAAAACAGGAATGTATTTAAACTCCTGCAAAGTTAATCAAGATTAAAGTACAAAGTTCTAAAGATGAAAATGAATTTTAAGCAAAACTTAAAATTTACAGTGATTTTTTTTTGTTTATTAGGGTGTCAACCCACATTACCACCTAAACCTTCTTTTAGGTATCATAAGGATTTCCAAATCCTTGTGATCCACAGGTAATTCAAAAAACACTGCAATCAACTCCCCATATCCCACTGGGCACTTGTTTTCCTGTGATCAGATCTAGCCACAGACAAGAGAAAAGTGAAAACATCAATCACTGCCAGCTTTGCAGATAAAGGCACAGTGTGTATTTGCTCTTCTACAACCTCGTCGTGCTCATGGTAAAGAAGTTATTTATCTGCTTTTTGGAGAGATATAAACTCATAATTAACAGGTGCTCCAATGACCCT
Organism: Lichenostomus cassidix; assembly: GCF_008360975.1. Lineage (NCBI taxonomy): Eukaryota > Metazoa > Chordata > Aves > Passeriformes > Meliphagidae > Lichenostomus > Lichenostomus cassidix. Next base: position 3,018,061 of record NC_139491.1, read on the forward strand.
ACTTACCCTGCAAATATGGAAATTACACACAGCAAATGCCTGTCTCTGACATTTATAAATGCTTCAGCTTACCATGTATGGCAACAATCACTACTTCAGCATAGGGTTATTAAAGAAGACTTTTTAAGCTCCATATGTTATACATGGTTTAGAAACTGGCTTTGTTTTGTTTTATAGTGTGAACTTCATTATCTGAGACTGGAAGGAAAGGGGATTTACAAAGCAGCAATTGCTAACTCAATAGGTCAGCTTTTGCAGCATATTCCAAAAATCAAACTTAGTTAATCTGATGACAATGGCAGTATTTCTCTTGACTCTAATAAGCTTTTGGTAAGCTCTTTTCCAAACTCCAATTAGCACTGCAGAACATGCTCACCTATAAGACACTGAGCTTGACTTTATTCTGCATCACACCACTAACAGCACTGTTAATGAAATTCCAGCTGCAAGAATAAGATCTTCCTTTGGATTTGCAGGTGAAAACTGACTGTGGAATCTAACTGATGGTAAGCATGAGTTGTGCAAAACTCTTAAAAACAGTAATTCATACTGTGTCCCCTTAGCCCTAGTTTCTGAATATCTATAAAACCAAGATGTGAAAACTTTTTTCTCTCAAACTGAGAACATCTGATCAAAAGTTAATGTAAACAAACTTCATGATGCCATTTTTATAGATCTGTCTTGTAAAGGATCAATACCTGCAAGCCCCCATTTGATCCTGAAAATTACAGTTAGACTAGTTGCTCAAAATGCTACAGAAAGAGATGGGATGACTAAAGAGATAAAGTGAAATGGGAATTCTCATTTGAGGGGCCAGCAGCATTCCCCCTGCAACTCTCTGTGAAGACAGTTGGTTAAGGAAAAGCAAAGCTCTCTCTCTCACACTTCTCAGCTGGTGGGTATATTTGTAATGCAGCACTATAAAAAATTGGCATTGGTTCCATATGTTGCATGTGACTGGCAGAGCTTATTCAAATTAGCTGGTACTAAAGTACATAAGTACTAAAACACACAAAGCAGAAGACAAAGTCAGGCAGCTCCTTTTATCACTTGCACAGTTTCTGTAAATATCCACTTTTGATTCTCACCCCTATGGCAAGCAATGAAATTCAAATTACAAGAATACTTAACCATAACATTAAAGGTTTCAGGATAGTTTTAGGTACACACCAGCTTTGAAAACATTTTCACTTCTGCTCCATAGATCATTTAAAACTCCTGTTTGCAAAGCCCCATTTAAGACATCAATCTTTGGAGAAGGGAAGGAGGACTACTGGAAGTAGCCCTTTGGCATTTAATATTTAATGTTTTGCAACTGTAATCAATCTCATTCAGAACTCAGCATGCATTTGGGTTGTTACATATTGGCTTTCTGCATGCAAGTAAAAAAAATGAAATGAAGCACAGGGGGAAAAAATAAACCTATATATTCTTGGTTATAATGATTGTATAGTGCCATGGAAATGGAGGACAACAACAGTTACTTAATTGATTTTGCAAGTACAACAGGATAAACTCAATGTGGTCCTGAATTACCTTATAAGAGGTTGTTACTCTTTGATGGATGTCCCACTCTTCATTTTCTTCACTATTCATAATCTTCTGTGCCCATGTGTGTCAAATAACCTGCTACCCCTTAAAAAAAATGGTATTTCTTGTTAGTTGCAAAGAATAAAATGAGAGGTTTACTTACGTTTACTTTGTACTTGTGTGAGAATGCTACATTTTAAAGCAGTCATGTCAGAAAAGACCCAAAGTGTGTTTTCTTTCATTATCAAAGAGTCCCCCAGAGGCTGGGGTGGGGAGAGTTTGCTCCTGCCAGATGAGGAAAAGGCTACAGAGAATATTTTATGGAAGACAAGAGAAATGAGGGACGTGCTTTCTTTCTGGAGTAAACCTTGAAGAAATGGTCTACACTCTTCTCTAATGATTACATATATCTGCTCCTGCATGGAACAAGAATGGATGCAAAGGTTACAGTAGGTATTTCTGCCTGACTGCTCAACATCTCCCTGTGGGAGTCAGATGCCAGGAAATACATTCAGGATCCACTTAGTTCTTCCCAAACTACTTTTGTGGGTTTTTTATTTGTTTGTGGGATTTTTGTTGTTGTTTTTGTATGGGGTTTTGTGGGTTTTTTTCTTAAATCTCCATCCCATCCTTGCTTCCGTATCTAAAGAATAAAACCTGAGCCCACAGAGCACCGAGTTGTGTCCTTCAGCTGGGTTTGCAGTGCCACCAGCCTCTCCTCTCCCTCACATGATGGCTCAAGCTGACACATGCTGTGTTTCAGGAACAGGTAAAGACACCTCTGCAATACAGGAAAACCACCACCTCAAAAATCTTCACCCTTTACCTCAAGTAGAAAAACCACCCTTTTAGAATCAAGGGTTACCAAATGCCAGTTACAATCCCTCTGCAGATTCCTCCTCCAGACTAACCCTTCCTTATCCTCCCTGTCACCTGCAGTTAACAGGATCAGTCCCACACCACTTCTCCTGTTCTCATCAATGCTAGTTCATTAATTCTTTGTACACCTCTACCTGACCTTTCACTTTCTTTGGCAGCAAACTTTTAATGACAGGACGCCTTATCTCATCTGAGCGCTGCAATAATATAATAAACAATAAAACCATTAAATACTTAATTGTGCAGCTGATCACACAAACCCAATTGTGACTTGTTTCTCCTGCAAATGAGTTGCACCAGAACAGTTCCATGAGCTGTGCTGCTCTTTACTTAAGTTGAAATTTCTGCCACTTAATGCAACATAAAATCATGCTTTCGCAACAATAGCTCAAAGAGGAGGATGAAAAAAAGCTCTTTTCATCCCTCTTATGCACATTTTCCAAGAGCTTTGCTTCTCAAGATAAAGCATACAAGGTCTTCAGATATGCTTACAGCCATGCACAAAACTGCACTGCCATGACCTAATTTGATCACATTTCTAGCCTTGTTTTTTTGCATAGATGATCAGTCGTTCACCTTTTTTTTTTTAAATTTTTGCATGATTTTCACTTTAAAACCCACACATTTTTTATTAGCTGATGCAAATTAGAATTGCACTGACTTCACAGACTACAGACAAGGTAACAGATTGCTCCACTAAAAAAGTAACAAGCTTTTTCCCCCCAAAGGAAAATTAGCTGCATATGGCAAGAGTAAGATCTGCAACTTTAATAAAAATAAGTCATATTTAGTGAAAGTAAAGCTCTCTCACTCAATGACTTCACAAAGTTTGATTAAAACACTAATAATTATAGTAGAAGCAGCAGCAAATAAAAATAAGACAAACATGCTCATTATCTATTGATAATGTGTCATATTGTCAAAGAGATCTCAGACTTTTCCACATCAATGTGTCACTTCTTTAAAGTCACTGCAAATATCACGTGGAAAATTAATTCCAACATATGTATACACTTACTTTAAAGAAAGTTAAAGGTTGGTACAAAAAGCAAGACCTCAAAATTCAGTATTTTGCTCGTTCACACGGCCTGACAGATAGACCTGATTCCTAAACTCTGAGATTCCACATCCAAGAGCAGAATAAGGACCATAATTTACTGATGTCAGCCTAACTCTGTACAACAAGGAAAGTCTACCATTACATATGACATTTAGTATCTGGCATAGACCTAATCAGTGCAGATCCAAGCTGCCTGTGGTTGAAGTATTCCGAGACATTTAAATCAAATAAACAACAGAAAAAAAGGAAAGCCCTTTGGAATAAGGATAATCACATCAGCCTTCATTAGTCTCAACTCACTTCTCCTACCCATTTCAAAACTTGAACAAGCTAAATGTGTTCTCACTCAAATGGCATTTCAAAAATGGTCAATATATTTTTGACAAACTAAACACAAACACCATCTTCAGCTGTCACTCAGGTTCCTACACCAGGAGCTCTTCAGACAAGAGAATAAGGCAAACAATTGTGTTATTATTTGCATTTTCATATCACAGTCGTGAAGTTTGCAAGTAACATGTGAAATATCAGCATTTCACAGAGCCTTATAATCCTGAATATATTTTCTGCTGAATGTTCCATGCTACAGCCCAGACAAACCTCAAGCGAGGTAAAATCACCAAGAGATGAAAATCATCAAGAGATGAAAATCACCAAGCAACACATGCAAGTTGCTGGGACTGAAAGTAATGAGTTAACAGTGCATGAATCCAAAACATCACACAGGAACTGCTACTTCAAAGGAAAGCCTTCACTCCTCACAAGCTGTCATTAAAAGTTATGCATTTCTCGTGAGAGCTCCTGTAAGGCCAGCTTGTAGCTTGGACGAACTAAATTTAAAATAACCAAGAGTAAATCTACAAGTCCCCCACCAACTTCAGGTGCTCACAGAACTAAAGATGCTGTTGTTACACACTAATAAGCAGCTGTCGTGTTGTTACATTCTGCAGGTGGGTGAAACTGAAGCACAGAGGTGTCATTTTACTACAATTACCCACCTCACAGAGAGGTTGTGAGGTCTGACTTTGGGCCTGGTGGAGAATCAGAGAAATCACCCAGCTCAAGCAACTTCAGGTCTGCAAATCTGAGGGAAACCTCACCTTCAGAAAGCACAGCAACTATTAACCATCCTCAGCATCTCCACCCAAACTCTGGCAACCTTAAGCACATGCAGAACCCCGTGAATAAAATGCTGCAATTCCTTCTGAATGCAGGACCTCAATGCTGATGCTAAAGCAAGGCCCTAGAGCTCTTTTTCAGTAGAGAATGCTGCATCAGGTTCACACAGCCAGAACCTCCTCCCTCAAGATGTGCACTGACAAACTGCAGGGAGCTTGTGCTCTGCAGCACGCTCAGAGATCCTCGTGTACCAAGCAAAAAATACCAATTCTCCTCCAACTTACAGCAGTGCTGTTAATAAGTTTTAAACAGCAAAAGTCAGATGGAAGCTTAGCCTTAAAAGTAATTAATTTGTAGCAAGTGTTAATTGCTAAGATTTATGTATTTTCACATGACTCACTCTGATTAGAGAACCCAAACACCAACATCGCCTGGAATGACAGAAGCAGGAACCAATGGTGAGTTCAAACCACGTTAAAGCACTCACTTCAGCACTAATACAGCACAGCTGATGAACAAACTGAGCACTGCTTACTGAGTTTGTGTCATTCAACAATCTCTAGAAGTATATTTGATATATATTTCTATCTAATCCACCCTAGAAGAAGCCAAGTGAACAAAATTTGTTGGATGTCTTTAGCGGACAAAGAAAGATTTTCGCTGTGATAATATCGTTGTGCAAGCACTGCTGGAACAACAGAAAACCATCCCTCACACAGCACATTTCCTTTAAGGGTTTAGAATTCACAATAAGGGAAAACAAACCCAAAATGAGTATACAGCCTGAAGACTAAAGTTCTCTCTAAAGGGCTGCTATACTTGCAATATGCTGCCTTTCTTCCAGGGATCAAGAGCAGGACTTCAGTGTATCAGTAATCTCTGCGCCTCGTTTCAACCATGTGCAAATTTCTGCCAGAAGTTAATTCCGTGATTCCTATGAACTCAATTCCAGTCTCTGCATTTGAATCAAGCTTTGCTGCACTGGCATTTCCCACTAGGAAGGAACTTCACAAATCAAATGAAAACTTAAGGCTCCTGTTGTGAATAAATCCCAAAGATCTCATGAATTGTGGGCACCAAGAGATGTCCTGTTGGAGCAGCTACAGCCCTGATGAGAGAGGCACTGGGTGGGTTGGAAAAAGGGAGTTATGATAAACTAAATTCAGATGAAACAGCTGTGCCATAACTGCACTGGTAAGTTTGTACATCTGTCTCATCTGTTAGCAGGAAAATCCCCCCTGGAATCACACTGGGCATGTCCACATGTTCTGCTATTACTCGTGGGTTATCAAAATAACATGGAAAATTTCTTCCTTGCACTTCCAAAACGTATCTCAGAATTTGCTGTACTGCGTTAGGGAAGGATGTTTTATTTAATCTTCAACACAGAGCAGCTACTTTTTGTCTTAATCTAAAGACATCTGTATTGGAAAAATGATCCAGCCTTGACCAAGACTGCTGGCAACACATCCTGCTCTTTCTCCTGCAGGCTAATGCTCAAAAACAACTGATTGCCAACAATGAACAACGTTTTGGTACAGTCAGTGACATCTCTGAAAACACAACACAGACCAGAGGGACCTCTACGGAGAGCATCTTTGCCAAAAAACCCAAACTCACCTACATTTGAAACAGATTAAAATGGCTTCAAGAAAGACTCAGCGTTAAAAGGACGCGCAGAAACTCCATCATTTGGAGCACACGAACAGCAGGATGCAGAAAAAGACTGACTGACATCATTCACCCCCCCACTCTCTCTCCTAGGATCCATCTCTTCATCTCACCACGTAAAACACGCAATTCTCCCTACGAACAGCTCTCCCCCTGAAACAGAACCTCCCTCCTACCCGCAGCACTGGTTTTGATGACTCCTTTCATTTTTTCCCCTTAAGCACCCAACAGCATCATCTTCTTCTATGATCTCAGCCCAGAAAGTAAGTACTTGTAAACAGACACCATCCAATTAAATTAATTTCAATTTTTGCAGCTCCGTTACAACACACACCCAAAAAAAAAGTGACCCACGCAGGAGTGAGGTATGACTAAACCAACATAATGCAATTACCACAACCTAGCCCAATAAAGATTTTAGAATCAAAACAGAAACAGTACTGAACCCATACATTTATGAAAAGACTTTAAGAAAAGATCCTTTAAACAACCTGGAGTGAAGTAATTTTAAGTGACATTCCTGAGACGGAGACACAAAAAACCCATTAAGTAGCAATTCATAATCAAAATAGCGTTTGCAGAATAATTTTAGAAAATTATAAAGTGTTACAAGAGGAACTGTACTTCAAATGGGCTTCAGAGCTTTCAAACTTTAAAAGGTCAACAGCAAGTAGGTTTTAAGAGAACAAAGAAATCTAATGCTACCTATTCAAATCCATAAAAACACAAGAGGCCCCAATCCCAGCCAAACCATGTGTCTAGGATGACTCTGAGAGTCTAAATGAATCATCACCTTTCTGGGGGTTTTTTGACTGCTGTTTTCTCTCTTCTGTGTTATTTTGTTCTTTGGAGTCACTATTTTTAATTCTCCTTTAAGGCAGCTTAAACCTAAAAAAAAAATAAAAATAGTAGAACTGAGCCACACAATGACATAAAAGAGAGAAATGATGAATAAAAATGATTAATACAAAAGCAGTAGCTGGGCAAAATAAGAAGAGCCTTCAAAAATTTGGAAGGAAAAGGGTTATTCACCAAAAACGGGATCTCTCCTGGAAAAGGAGGACACTCTCCCGGGATAGTAAGGAGTTGAAGGGATAATAACTGCAGGAGCGCTGCCCTGTCAAGGCAGCTCCTCCAGGGAATGGAAGTAAAGATAAGTGCTAAAGAATGGGACAGGAAGTAACCCAGAAAGCTGAGCTGCTGGGAAACCAAACCTCTCCCTCGCAGGAGTTCACGCTCCAGGAGCCGTCAGCCGCACACACACACACACCACACTCACACACACACAAAAAGCCGGCCAAGCCCCGGCGCTCAGCTCCAAGGCCCCGCGGCCGCCAAGGCACCCGGGGCGCCGCCGGGGGCTGGGGACGGGGACCCCTCTCCGCGGGCAGCCCCGGGGGCGGCCCGGAGCCCGCCGGGGGAACGCGCAGGGGCGGCGGGGGGCCGCGCAGCCCTTCCCGGGGAGAGCGGCGGGGGCTCCCCTCACAGCCCCGCGCCCGCCGGAGGGGCTGCCCGGTGTGGGCGAGGGGAGGCCACGGGGTCGCGCCCCCCCCTCCCCGCGCCGCGAGGGACCCCGGGGCGGCCGGGGTTACCTGCGTGACCCGCGTGCCGGAGCGGGGCGGGCCGGGGGCCCCGGGCGCGGCCGCCCCCCGCGCTGGCGGCGGCGGCGGGCGGGGGGTCGGGGGGGCCGAGCCGAGCGGGGACACTTCGCTCCGGGCCGCCCCCCTCGGCTCGCGGCGGGGTCGGCGGGCGGGGACTGACCCGAGCCGCGGCCAATCCGCGCCCGCCGCGCCGGCCCCGCCCCCGCCCGCGCGCCGCCGCCGCTCCGCCATTGGCCGCCGGCCTGACGGCGGGCCCGCCCCCGCCCGCGCGCCGCCGCCGCGCCCCATTGGCCGCCGGGCTGACGGCGGCTCCGCCCCGCGGCTCCGCCCCGCTGCCGTAAAGCCGCGGGGGAGTGGGGGGTGGCTTTGCGACAGGGGGCGGCGGCGGCGGTTCCGGCGCTGTGACGGAGCGGAGTTTGGGCCTCGCGGTCCCCCGGGGGCGGGTGAGCGGCGACCGTTGCCCGGCAGCGGCCACCGGGCGGCGGGGCGGGGACGGGACCGTGCGCGCCGCGGCTCGGGGTGACTAAGCGGGGCCGCGAGCGTGAGGGCTGAGGGCGCGAGGGGCGGGGCCTGGAGTGAAAGGGGCGGAGCCTATAGGGAGGGGCGGGGATGTAGCTAAATGGGCGTGGTTTGAGTGTGCGAGGGGCGGGGCCTCAGTGAGGGGGCGGGGGCTGGGGTGTGAGGCGGCGGCGGCAGCGGCAGGGGCTGAGGGGAGAGAGCCCCGGGAAGGGCTGAGGGGGAGAAAGCCCGGGAAGGGCTGAGGGGAGAGAGCCCCGGGAAGGGCTGAATGGGGAGAGCGGGAGAGAGCTCGGGAAGGGCTGAGGGAGCACCGCGCGGGTCAGCGAGGAGCCGCCGGGCGGGTCCGGCGCGCTGTGGGTTTCTGCGCTCCGCTGGAGGAGCGTGAGGCGTCGGCTGCTTTCAGTCCGGCGGGATGAGGCTGTGGAGGCTCTGCTCAAGTGGCACTATCGTGCTGGCTCTGTCGCTTGTAGGGAAGGTTCCGCTGAGCGCCCAGCGCTGGCAGTGCTGATGAGGGGCCGGTGAGGCTGAGCGGGTCTGCTCCTGCCTGGAATGACTAAATTCCAGAATTGCAGCCAAAGCATCGGGCGTGCTGAGGTGTCACACTTAACACGGATTGCACAGCTTATTTGCAAACTCTGGAAGGAAATGACACTAATTTAGAGGCGTTTGCCGTATTTCAGCACTGAGCAGAAGCTTGTTCTTTACTGAGAGATAAGCGTACGAAGTCACTGCAGGTACAGACAGTCCAAAGTGTGTTTTAATTCTTTAACACTTGGACCATTTCATTGTAACCACATCGAGAGCTTTCAGATTCACACCCAAAAGTCATGGACTGAGGTTTCATTTTGCTTTATCCGATTTAAAATTTTAATGACAATAGGGTGGGGTTTTGGATCGTTTTTCTCCTAAAAAGGGCCTTAAAGCTCATTAGTTCCACCCCCTGCCATGGCAAGAACACTTTCCACTATTCCAGGCTGCTCCAAACTCTGTCTAGCCTGTCCTGGGACATTTCCAGGGATCCAGGGGCAGCCACAGCTTCTCTGGGTACTCTCTGCCAGAGCCTCACCACCCTCACAGGGAACAATTTCTTTGTAATTTGACAGGACTAACGTTGATAGATCATTTTCTCTCTCTGTCTTTTTTTTTTTTTTCCTTAACTAACATAAATAGCTTATAATGACACGCATTAACTCAGAGATATAAATGAAGAGGCATAAGTTTGACTTTGATTTTAAAGTGTCATTAATCATGAAAATAACCCATAAAACCCCATTCATTTGGGTTTCTTACTTTGTGTAGTTTTCCTTTCTGTCTTTTGCCTGATCAGTCTATATATAAGGTTTCTAGAGCTGTTTCCTGTTGTTTTTGCAGGAGTCTGGCTCTGTGAGGTGTTGCCTTAATTGGTTTTTAGATGCTGTCATGAATAACTCAGATAAATAATACAAGTAAGGGTTGGAGTTTGTCATTGCTTTTCTTTACTCTTCAGCTTTGAGCCTTTCACTCTCATGCTATGTCTGAAACAAATTTAGTCCTTGTCTGATATTTTCTCCCTCTTTGAAGTAAATGTCTTCAAAACAAGCCCCCTCACTTTTCATTTCCTTCAATGACTTGTGTGTGTGAGCTGTTGTCATGTGTGAGTGAGACAAATCTCAGAGATGCTTTTGTAAAATGTTCTGCAAATTAATGATGGAGCATAAATGTGTTATGAGAGGATCCAGGAAAGCACAGCCAATATCGTGTGGTGAAGGTGAAATCTCACAGTGGATGTCCTAGAAAAGTTCTAAATCTCTTCTGCCTTAACCATCCTGCTGGATTTTATGAATTTGTTCATGAGATTTGTTCATTTACCGCATAAGGTGATAATTCAAGTTGATCTTGAACACAGAAGGAAACGTGTTGAGATAATTTTACTTTATTAGGTATTCATTTGGGAAGAAATAAAACTCAGAGATAGGAACAATAGCTGTATAAAATATTTAGAGTGATTTCTGAAGAAATTTTATGAGGTTTCGGATCATAAATTTCCACCTGAAGTAGAATTCTGAATAGATTCTGCAAGTGAAGAGAGAATTTATTGCCTGAAGTATCAGATTTATTCCTAACATCCAAAATATGGAGTATGGGAAAGGATGGGGGAAGGGTTCAGGTGAGGAACATGCTGTAACATTTTGGAGTTTTCAGGTCAGCCCTTGCTGAGTGTGTCTTTAAAAATACCACACCAGAGGGAATTGTAGATCACTCCTGTAGGCAACTTCATGCTCTCAAATTTTAGATTCTTTCCTGAAGGAAATGCTTCCTGATGGTGGGAGAAGTGATGAGTCAGGGTAGCAGATCTTGGTCTACCTCTAATCCTCTGGGAAGCCATTTTGTCAATACATGCTTCACTTGCAGTTTAAAAAAAAAAGTTTTACACTTTGTTTTTTAATTATTTTTTAGTTTTCAGCTTCTTAATCCCTTGTGCCCTTGAGATCAGCCCACCTTGAGCCTGTGAGCAGTGAAAATCAAGACTTGTCCTTTGTCAACTTCTCCAATATTTTGAGAGCTGCTTCCAGTTCCAACCTCAGTGGAGCCATGAATGTTTCAAGTTCAGAGGAAAATTTGAATTTTTATGCCTGTTTTTGGAGGCATCTTTCACCAGAAAATTTAGTTTTCAGTAGTTTTAGCAGTGAGGAGAAAGATTTGATCCAAGTTCTCATTTCTTTAGAAGTAGCCTCTAGTAATAGTCATCTTTGGTTTTGTTAATACCAGCAAATTAATTTTGGTGTTGGTAATTTAATACTGGAACTGCAAACTTCTTCCCAGCATGGTAATTCTTCATTTTAATGTCTCACTGAGGTAGTTTTGTGCAGCTAAATTTTCATTTTCAAAATAAGTTTAATAATGGTAGTATAAACTCTAAAAGTATGTGTTCTTTTATATTTTCTAGTTGCTTGCTAAGTTCAGTAATGGCAAAATATTTTATTTATAGGTAACTTAGAAGAGAAATGCCCAGTGGTGCTTCTGTTTCTCTTAGTGGATGAAAATAACTTGGAAGCTGATTTGCAGTGAATAATCAGTGAAGACACACAGCATTTTCTGGAATCTTGCATGATCTCACCATGAAGATCTCTCTCCTGCAGCAGATGTATAAGGATGTCCTGGCAGGCATTCCCTTAGCAAGAGAAAGCCATCATTATTCCTCTTTAATTAACCTGGGTGTTGAGCAGCCACCAGCAGGAGATGAATCCTGTCATCAGCAGCATCTGCCACCTCCTGCTGGTGGCGTTAGGAGCCATCAGGACACTGAGATGTCAGATGTTGTCCCTGATGATTTATCAAACAGCTTTGCAAACCTGAGCTCCTCGTTCTGCCCGCGAGAGGTGATGCTGCTCCAATTAACCTTGATCAAGATGATGGTGGCGAAAGCAGAGTCCCAGGAAATTGAACTCAACATGAGACAGAAGTATTGTGAAATCCTTGCTCTTCTTCTGAAGGAGGCAAAAGTTGACTCAAAACTGGTAACCTTTTGTCAACTTCTGAAAGATTTTATTTTTTTTTGTGAAAGGAGGTAAAATGAAAAAGAATGTGCCTTAGATATTTTTCCTTTTTTTCCCTGTCTCAGATTTGCCTGCTCGGTTGTGACGATCGGCTGCTATCTCACATGGCCTCACAAAGTTTAGCATCTCTTGTGTATTTCCAGCTGAAGGAAGAGGTGAGTGTGACATCAGTTCACAGCTCAAAAAATGGTTTAGTGAACTTGTGCCTGCAGGTTGTTCCATTGGACTCTACAGCCAAGTTTTTATAGGGTTTGTATTTTCCAAGGAACTTTGTCAACTGTGTTAGGAGGAGCCTGGAGTATGGAAAGCAAGAAGTTGTGATGTGTCAAGAAGTGTGGAATGTCTTTATATATAAAATCCGGGATTTTGTGAAAATCTTTTCAGGTAAAATGGGTGTAGATGACAAAAAATTTTCTCTTTAAGATCGCAATACAGGTATTTTTAAAAATACTATCTCTAGACTATCTCTAGACTATCTCTAGACTATCTCTAGACTATCTCTAGACTATCTCTAGACTATCTCTAGACTATCTCTAGACTATCTCTAGACTATCTCTAGACTATCTCTAGACTATCTCTAGACTATCTCTAGACTATCTCTAGACTATCTCTAGACTATCATGTCGTATTTTTATAGTTCCTTGGTATCTGTTGGATGATGCAGTAGATAAAAATAAGAAATAACCTCATGGAAGTTAATAAAATGCTTTGCTGTATATTCTTGTTTGACTATCCCAATTACTTGAGGGGTTTTTTAATTTGCTGTATATTTAGTGAATATATATTGCAGTCTCCATAGTAGCATCTCTGAACATAGATTAATTTCATAATTATGTTTGTGATATTTCTTGCCAAGTTGTCTGGGAATTATGAATTCAGATCTGATCTGTCTGCAGCATTATCTGATTTTGGGTAGGTCACATGACATCAGGAGGTTTGGTTTTCCCTTTTTGGAACATACAGATAATTTCTATTACATGTATTTGTTGCTTCATGTTTGTAATTAAAGACCTCAGTACTTTAATGGCCCAGGACAGAAATTGTTTCTACCTGTGTTTTGTCTGTGCTTAGGTCTGAAGCTTTTTAATGTGATTTAATGTAATTTTCATAACAATTGAAAGCATAGGTGATTGGTTTTTGAATTCTTTTCCTTAGGACGCCTTAAATGTGCCGTGGCTCAGCTATAGCCTGAACGCTCTGCTGGGATTCCCCGGGAATGGCCGGGTGGCCGATTGCCTGTGGGCTCTGGCAGGGATCATCAGGGAGCCGCTGAAGGACGCGGCTGCACCCCGAGCAGGTACCGACAGCCAGGAGCCGCCAGGGGGAGCGACTCCCCTGGAATTCCTCGGGAATCGTTCTCATCCAGGCTCTATTCCCTTCCTTATGCACGGCTTGATGAAGTGCTGTTAAAATATAGTGGTTTAGACATACTTAAAACCTGAAAGTAGTCACAACATCCATTTACTTCTTATTTACTGATTTGTCTGTGTTACACTGCGAGCCACTAATGTGCCTCTTGTTGCCATAGGTGTTCTGAAGAAGCTGTTGGCTCCTCTTGATGCGGTGCTTGAGGGATTTTATAATGCCATCCTGCTCCATCATTTTGACAGTCACCACTACACTTCACCTTATTCTGAGGCTACAAACAATCTGATCAGTTTTATAGATCTACTTGAAGCACTTTTGGCTTCTAGAATTGAACTGGAATTACCGCTCAGATGCCAGAGAATTTTGTTTTTGAAAGTTTCTTATGTCCTCAATCTCATTAACTCATCAATTCCCTATGTAATCAAGAAGAAATTCATTTTGCTTCTTAAAAAATGTGTCCTTTACAAGTCTAGAGAAGATGCTAAAAGTGGATCACTGCTCTTACAAACCCCATCTTTATGTGAGGATATGCTTGCACTGAGTAATGCTGTCCTGCAGGTTGTGAATTTGACTTGGCTTAATCAGATCCCACTTGGTGGAAAGTCCAGCTACTTTGGAAGCAGTGAAGCTGCTCCTGGAGATGATTCTCAAGGTGGTTCTGACCAAACTGTTCTCAGAGCCTTAAGTCTGGTTGTGCTTAAAGCACTGGAATTCAAGATTCACAGCTCTGTGACAGAAGCAGAAATCAAAGGTAACAGACAACTTAAGTTTTCTTCATTAAGCAGCAAGAGTTTTAAAGCTTTCAGATTTTGTAGTCACAGCTCATGAAGCCTGTAGATAGATTTCAGCTGAATTAGTGGTGGTGGGAGGGAGGAAAGAGAAGACCCACCCAGGAAACTGTTGTTGCTGTGTCTTGCCTAATTAGTTGTTTCCTAGCATTTTATCAAATCCTTAGCCCTGCAATATGTTGGGCTTGAAACAGCTGCATTTGGGATTGAAAATTTTTCCTATTAAGAATACTAAGCCAGTTTGGGAACACCAGGCTCTTCTCCAGCTGGAAGAGAGTCCATAGCACAAGCATCTACTATATTCAGGGTGGGGAACTGAAAGGAACTGCAGGTAACACTCTCCCCTAAGGTGGGGGTAGAACTTTAGGCACCACTTTGTGTTTATTTTATTGAAAGTACAAGGCATTACTGTCAGACAAGTAATGTAATGAGGCACAAACAGCTGTGGTATAGAAAGGTAAATAAAAATAAGGAAGCTCCAAAGTAAGGCATAGGGAAATTATGGGACTTACCATAGAATCACAGAATGACTTGGGTTGGAAGGCATCCTAAACATGATCTAGTTTCAACTCTCTGCCATGGGCAGGGACACTTTCCACTAGACCAGGTTGCTCTAAGCCCTGTCCAACCTGGCCTTGGCCACTCCAGAGATGGGGCAGCTACAGCTTCTCTGGGCACCCTGTGTCAGGGCCTCACTGCCCTAAAAGGGATGAATTTTTTCCTATTATTCCATCTAACCCTGATCTCTGTCAGTGGGAAGCCATTGCCCTTGTCCTGTCCCTCCAGGCCCTTGTCCAAAGTCCCTCTCCAGCTTTCTTGAAGCTCCTTTAGGCACTGGAAGGAGCTCTAAGGTCTCCTTGGGCCTTCTCCTCTGCAGGCTGAACACCTCCATCTCTCCCAGCCTGGCTCCAGAGCAGAGGGGCTCCAACCCTTGGTGCTTCTCCAAAGCCTCCTCTGGACTCATTCCAGCAGCTCTGCATCTTCCTTATGTAAATGGTTGTGTTCTTCACCCTGACTGACAGGTCTGGTCCTTTCAATTAGCAGGTATGAGCATTCCTTCCATACCTGCTCCCTTGGGCTGGTTGGTTGTAGTGAGGAGCTGGATTGGGGCAGGAGAGGGGCAGAGCTGGCTGCTGTGCTTTGGGCAGCAGTGGGATGGCTGGGAATGCCATGGAAATGACCTTCCTGACGGGAGAGGCTGTCATGCTGTGTCACACTGGAAGCCACTTAGTGTCTCTCTTGCTGTAAGGAAGCACCAGGGTGAGGCTTTTTGCCTGAGAGACCTTCCTGGAATTCCATCTTCCCACTTGCCTTTTTTCCCACTGAAAGCACATGATCACTGAAAGCACATGATGCACATCTGATGCTGTATGAATGTGGATGTGCAGATTTTATGATCAAAGCAGCGTGCTGTCATGGAAAAATAAATGGAAAAGCAGTTCAGAAGCAGTGTTTGTCATCAGACACCATTGAGAATAGGCATTCATATATTTACTGATTATGTGGCCAAAAAGAATTTCTATTTCTTTTAAAACAAAGATGAAATTTTACAGCCCTTCAAATACATTGAGGCATTTTAGTACAAGTTCTAGGTGTAAATATTATTTTACTATTTGTATTTCTATGCTATGTAGCAAGCCTAAAATCAATTTTTAATTCATCCGTGCAAAAGAGCTACAACTTCCTTAAGTCTGCTTGTGAAACTTTTTCCAGATTTTTGGAAGATCTTCTATGTGTGATGTCAGTTGCATTCTTAAAGATTTTTAAGTATTTGTAAAGAACATTATACTTGTGATCCACCTTCTGAAAAATGTATAGAGAGTGAGATTGTGTAAGAACAAGTGAAAAGAAAAAATGTAGGCTATATCCATTTTAGACATCTCCATGAATTTTTTTGTCAAAAGAAAACATTCTCTTTCTTTTCCAGACTCATGACACAAAAATGAGTTCTTCAATTAGATTCAAACACCCTAACTGTCAAGAGGAATTTCAATTTGAAAGGAATGGTACTTCCTTATTTTAATGACATTACAGGAAGTGTTTAAAACAAGCACCTAGATGCATTAATATGCTAACTTCCCTTCCAGGAAGCTGCTTGATCTTCTTGTTATTAACATGGATTAGAGAGCCTTACCTTTAATTCATTTCAATTTTGAGAGTAATTTCCAGATTTATCGGGAATAGTTTCAGTCTGAAGAGTAACTATTAATAACAAAGATAATTTGATGTTCCTGTTATTTGCTAGCAGGAAAAACAAATCTTAAAGTTAGATATTAAGGAAAATCACATAGTGATGATGTAAATAAAATTTATTTCTGTGTTGCAGGAAGATTTTCTGTTTTCTGAACATCGAATGGGTGCTGTGTTACATTAAAAACTGCTCTGTAGTTCCACACTATCATGTAGAATCTCATTAGTATTGAAGATGTAAGTTTTTTGACTTGAGGGAAAGAGTCTGTCTGTCTAATGAATACAAAGTTATTTTTATGAGTAAGCTACTGCACTAAAACAGCAAGAATGGATCTATAAAATTTGATGCTGTGATAAATCAGTTGAGCTAAGGAGAGATAACTGCATTCATGAACTGTTACGCACTGGTAAGTTTAAAAAATAATGAATGTGTGTTGTTTGGCAACAAAAAACATAGCAAAATTCATGGTTGTTTCTTTTCTTCAGGAGACTTTGAGAATTGCATGTCTCAGCTGTTGGTGTTCTGGAGGAGTCATGCAAAGCCTTCCTCCCAGTCCCAGCCAGTTGTGCATCCCTGTGAATGGCTCTCCTTGGTTTTCATGGAGCAAGATGATGACATGTGGGAAGCTGCTAAAGCTTTGTTACTCATCTATTTAAAATTTGATAGGTTAGTGTACTTTTTTTCCTTTTTTTGACAGAATTATGAAGAACTGTACTTTGGTGAAGTTGCTGAGACATACCTGATGTTCCCACTGGTTGCTTTTGTTTGAAGGAAAATTATTTTTTAATAATTTAAAACCCCCCAAGCCTCAGGATGATGTAATAATGTGTGGTGTAAGAGCTGATAATTTGTCTTTTTTGGATTGAAACAGGAGAGTTGTGAAATAGTTTCCTACTAAATACTTTATCACATCCTGTAATTCAGGATAATTGACTTTTCATCTGCAATAGTCGTTAGACAGATAAAAAGCAAGACTGTTTCCTTGCGACACTGAGGGCTTGACAAGAATGGGATATTAGAATTAAACTTCAATAATTCAGGTACTTCTGGAAAAGTTTATAAGAATTGGCCCTAAGGGAAATCCAGCTACTTGGTAAAAATGGTTATTGTTAACAATTGGAATGTGTTCTTCATGGATTTGTCCTGGACACACAATTATTCATTGTTGTTTAAATTACCATACAAGATATTAT
Source organism: Lichenostomus cassidix (assembly GCF_008360975.1). Taxonomy (NCBI): domain Eukaryota; kingdom Metazoa; phylum Chordata; class Aves; order Passeriformes; family Meliphagidae; genus Lichenostomus; species Lichenostomus cassidix. Next base: position 3,035,516 of record NC_139491.1, read on the forward strand.
TCTAATTTATACAAAGCCCTCAAGCTTCAAATGGGAAAATAGTGCAAGTAATATATCAGATGCACACAATTCTTAGACACTTGGATAAAAGTAGGCACCTCTTCTTCCCATGTGCCTAACATTCTGAAAGTCACTCTGAGTTCAGGTTTACAAAAATATTAAAATAGGATTATTTCATATTTAAGTTAAAACACAGTTCATGTGTTGAAAGTAACTTTGTTGATTCCAGAGTGTTTCCTAAGGAGTGCTCTTTAAAGCCTGCTTGAAGTGCTTTGGTTTCCTGAGCTGTCTGATCTCCCAGCCCAAGCTGCCTTCATTCTTTCTCATTCTGATATAAAAACTTCTTTTTTGGTTCTTATTCATTCACAAAATTAAAAAAGAGCAAGAATCCATCTTCTGGATATTGCTGCTTAAAAAAATGCAAACTTCCACTGAATTGAGTTTATTTCCTGGCTTCCCTTTCAGGTTAAGGTGTGATGCTGCTGATAACCTAAGCCAAAAAGAAGAGGAATCCTGGAAGTTCCTTGTGCATGCAGGTGGATATAACCCACACTGTATCTTTTTATTTTTTCTGGAAAAGATTGCATTTGATTCCACAGTACTTTTAGATTTTTTGATTTCATCAGAAACTTGCTTTCTGGAGTACTTGGTCAGGTACTTAAAGCTTCTTGGGAAGGAGTGGCATCAGTTTGTAGATGTCTGTAACCATTTTGATGCCAGGCACAGCACTTCCCAAAAAATCTGTTCAGTCAAGCCACCCCGCCAAGAAAAGCAAAGCTTCGTGACTGGGGAGAGTTTGCAAACTGCTGGTTGTGAAGCAGAACCACGGGCTCAGATGTCTTTGGCTGCTTCTCACAATTGCTCGGTGTTTACAGCCCAGCAGGGTGATAATGAAGCTGCAGAGTGGAACCAGAGTGACTCACTGACAGGCACTGATAGCGTGTCCCTGCTCGGTTCTCTTCAAAGCCTGGTTAATTATGACAGCTCAGAGGACTCCGAGGTGGAATCAGATGGACAAGAGTGCTTGGTAAACACAAAACAAGTGCCTTCAAACAATGAGGATGAGGTGAGGAGAAGAGATGCTGATTGCAGCTGCAGAGATGATGACCAGAATCCACGCACCTCTGAAGTGTCACCTCTGAAACCAAAGGGATCTTGTACCTCATCCTGTTGGACTTGTATGGCATCTTTGGATAACATCGTTCCTCTAAGAATAATGCTTTACAAATCAACCAAGTGTTTGTTAGAGCTGCAAGAAGCTATTTCTAGGTTGCAGAGAAGAAATCTTTTCCCATATAATCCATCTGCTTTATTGAAACTGCTGAGCCACGTTGAGAACATGAGTAAAGCCGTGAATCCACAATAGTCCAAAGTGTTCTTGTGGGTTTTTTAAACAAGTTCACCAGGGAATATTTCCACGAGATTAATGACTTCTAAAGCTCATGCCTCTTGCACTAGTCAGTGCATTTAACCTCAGGCAGGGTAAATGTGGGTTTGGTTGACACCTTAAAAATCTCCAATTGCATTCAGTGATACAATCATGACCTGAGGGTCCCAGGCTTGTTCATGATACATATGTCAGTGTACAGTGTACAAGGATTAATTGTTAGGTATTCAAAATTTTATAATAAACGACTGATGTGAAAGCATACTAAAAATACATGATACCAAAGTATGGTCAATTATACTTAATGCCATTCTATTTATGAATTCATTGCCAGATTGCTAGTGGTTTATGGACTACAGGGCAAAGTTAATGCAACATGTGACTGCTTAGAGGCTGGGCTAAATAAAATATGACAGTTGGGGCCAGTTTACTGTTTATCCTGTGTGTTCTGCATTGGTGCTCAAAGTGGACCTTCAGATATGTATAGTCCTTTAATTAAAAGAAAAGGTAGATGTGAAATTGAAGCATATATTGTCTATGGAAAACTTTAGTGGAGCAAAATACCTTAATGTAAGCTTACAGAAGTGAAATTCCAACAGAATTTTTTACATCCATCATGCATTTCATATAAATATAGGATGTATATGTAATAAACTTAAAACAGAAACAGAATTAGAAATTAAGTGACTCCAGTGCAGCGAGACAGATATTGAAGATGTTAAATGATTATATTTATATCTTTTATTAGATGTAATTTGAATAACCTGAAAAGTAAGTGTCTGAGCGTTTGCCTGGGGGAGTGAGTTCAGAGCAGGATCCAAGGCAGTGTGTGCACTTAGCAGGAAAGCACCTGATGCTGCTACGTCTAACCTGCAGCTGGTCATGATCTGCCAAGGGTTAGGACTGGGAAAGCACTGACAACAGGAGCACTGGAAAAATCTCAGACCTCTTCAGAACTGTGAGAAGCAGTTTTCCTTTTAGGATCTTCTGTTGAAGGTGAGTGCTCTGTTCTGACTGAGAACAAGTAAGTGCTCTGTTGCCTTTGAATAGCTTTTTAGTGTTAAATTAGAATAGATCCTGAGCTAAGATGAGCAGTCTCTGGAGCAGGTTTCTCACCCTCAAATCTCTGTGGCCATCTTCAAGATTAGTCTTCAGCTCTGACCTGGTGAATCAGTGCTACTGGGAGGGGAAGCAAACTGGGTGCAGCTTAAGGGATACTTCAGCTGGCAATTCCAGTGCTCTCCAGTGACACTGGAAAGGTATGAAATCGCACACAGGAAGGTTTGAACCTCGGTTTTACTCCTTGAGGATGACAGCTGTGTTTTAGGTAGGAAGGAGTGATCCTCTTCACTGGCATGAAGGAGATCCAAATATTCTGGCTGTTGTACCTTGATTTCTTCCTGAGATAAAGATAGCTGTGTTGTGCAGAGGGGTGGGTGAGAATGTCAAGGAACAGAAACCTTTCCATTCGTACCTTCAGTTACTTTAATGAAGAACTAATCTTTGAGTTGTCCATGGCTAGCTTCTCTGTATGTTTGAGCTCAGTTATGCTGTAGCTGCTGAGTTGCTCATTTCTGTCAGGACTAAAATCCCTCTGGGTGTGTTCAGAGACGCAATTCCAGGCAACTTGGGAACTTTTTATTTCAAACAAGGGAAGCGCCACGGGCGAGGTGTTGAGCAAGAGCTTCTCAAGTTCACAATTTTCAAAGTAGGTAGGTACTTATATTTCAGTGATATCCTTTCCACTTTCCTCACTCCTTTTCTAATCTAGCCTTTGCTGACTATTTTAATTTAGTAATTCCATTGTTTGCACTTAACATAGGATTGTTCAGCATTTCTTGGTCTGCACTTTGCAGGTTGGAAGTATCTAAATTGCAGCACTATCTCTAACACTGATATGATAAGCTGAGTGGGAAAGGTAGAATGGTGAGATAAGTTTGGGTAGTCCTAGTCTTCTTATTTGTCACTGATTACTGCAACTATATAAGCTTTTTTAAAGTAAGAGTTTAGACATCTCAGAACAGCGTGTAGAATTTAGCAAGAAATGTAGGAGCCCATAATGTGATTCTTTTAATACAGCAAATAAAATTGCAGTCCAATTGTATTTAATTCTTATAGGCCTGAGGCTGAGTGTGCCCTGCTGGTTATTAGAAGTGTTCATTCCCACGTTTCCCTTCTCAGAAAGTCATTATTTTAATTCTCACAATGTTTTAGTTGCAAAAGTGGGTAAATACAGTTTGTATTTGGCAACTAGATACCTTAATGTGTTGATATTCCAACTCCATCTCATTTATGACCTGAGATGGAGTTAAATTGATGTGAGTCACGTTTTTTTTTTATTGCACACAAAATGAGGATGAGCCATGAAGGTGAACAGGAGTTCTTTGGCTGTGCTGAGAAAGCCAACCACTAAAAAAGCACCTTGCAAAAGAATTTCTATTTTAATCCATTGGTGAGTATAAAAAGTGGTCTGGTTGGGGTTTGTTAGGTTTGGGTTGGGGTTTTTAATGATATAAAGTTTTTAGGCACAGCTGTTACTTCATTTGTTAGAACAAATTAACTCAGCTGTAGAACCTATTACTAATGGTGAGTTAGAACTTGGGGATTAGATCAGTGATTACCAGGAGATCACTGTGCCTTACCTTTGGATATTGCCATCTGTCAACTTTTATTGTATTATTTTAAAGCAAGACACAGAAGAATTCAGGTGACCTGTGTGGAGACAGTTTTCTATCTGAGGACTCCCCCTGAAAAGTTCACAGTCCCCATTTATGCATTTGTTTAGTGGAATTTACCTGCAACATCAATACAGTAAGTTGAGCTTTAATGAGGTAAGCAGTTAGCACTAGAAGTTGCTTACAGGATGTGCTTTCTAAAAAGAACACTTTAAAACTTGAAAGTTTGTAGAGCTTGATTGCAGCTACAGCTGAATCCAGGTGGTTCCACAATTGTGGTTCTTCAAACTGGATTTTCTCCAATATTTTTATGACTGCTTTCCATTCTACTTTTAAGACTTGTACTACAAGTTTTAATCCTGTAATACAAGAATGAAAACCAACCTTGAGAACTTCTATGCTCACAATGCCCTTGTAAAGCTGGGAATAGGGAGCTGTGGTTGTTCCCTGGTTTATCACTGTAGGATAAGCTTTGTTTGTACTTCTTCCAAAGTCAGGCTGGGATGGTGTCTGAAGTCAGTATCAGGGATCTATCACAGTGTCAGTAGGAGTGAAAATATTGTGGTCATTACAGTGTTACTGCTGTGTGTTTTCCCTTAGGGTTGTCCCAATGAGTTTGTAAATTCCTGCTGTATTTTGTTCCACTCTTTCAGGCCACCTGGTTCACTCTGAAACCTTGTTAGAAGCCAATAGCATGTGTCAGAATGGATGGCAGGCAGGCTTTTGCTGTCACTAGCTCAACAGCAGGCATGGACCTCAACTTGGTCAAGAAACATTTAAGCTTTTATAAGTCATTATCTTCTTACATATTGTGTAAATAAGTTTATTGCTGTTGACTGGCAGAGACGCTCTTTAATTGACCAGCTGGCTTAAAACAAGCATGGAAGGAGTTAAATCTATTTCACAGTAAAAATCTTATATGGATATATACAATATCCATATTTATTTCTGGTTCCTACTTCCCCTGTAGCTCAAAACCTGAATTTTATGAGCAAGCAGTGTCCTTCCAGGAGGAAGATTTGAAAAAAAAAAAGGTGAATTACTTGAAAAAGTAGTGCACACACCCTCAAAAGTGAGCGCTGCTGAATGTTGGCTTCCCTAAAGTTTGTAGGGAAGGTTTGCATGCTCCTATTCTGAAATAGTCAGGAATTTTAGCTGCTAATTGGAGTTGTCCAAGTATCCACCCCTTCTCATCCTGGTTCTTGAGGGTTAAACATGAACATTTTCTGTGGAACTTCAAAGAAGTTCCAAGTGCCCTTAGCATTTGGGGGAAGTAATAGCTGCATATTAAAACATGAATTATAATTTGAAGTCTTATTTTGCAAAACAACGTGTATTAAGTAAAAAAGATTGGTTGTCAAATGACAGAATCCCATGTCCTTATTTCTTTCCTTGCTGGAAAGGCAAAAGCTTTATCTTCCAGGGTTTGTCAGCTCTAGAGTAATGTTGTCACTATAGACCTTTCATGGCTCTTTCATATAGGGATTTAACTGAAACAGAAATTAGCAGAACAGAAATTTATCTCCAGAACTTGGCTTTTTTTGGTCATATTTATATTCCAGAAATTGTGTCTTTCTGCTGACACCATTACAGCTGCTGTGAAAGTTAGGAAAAGATCCATTATGGAGCAAATACCAAACTCAACCAATTCTTTAAAAAAGTATTTATTTCCTCAAGAGAGAATCCAGTACTTGGTCACCTTCAACAGAGCACTGGTCCCTCTAAAGGAGTGTTTCTTCACCTCAGCTAAAATTACTGGCCAGCATGATGCCATTATTTCCTGTAATTATCAATTAGGAGCTGATGCTGAAGTGGCAATTGCTGGGTGTGAAGCATCAAAGGAATTGTCTTTCAGTTTCACCAAGGAAATGCTCATATTTTATATTTTCCGTGGGTGGATAAAGATAGATGTTCCAAGAGTCTCCCAGTAATGTAATCAAACAATGTTTGCAGCATTGTCTTACGTGCAAGCATTACAAATTGTTGAGGTTTATTTTCATACTGTTGTTTAACCAGTGCTTCCAGCTCCAAAGATCAACAAGGCATCTCTTTTTTTTTAATCCTATGTTATTCCTATGTTATTGGAAATGGATTAAGAAACTCCCTGATTTGATTGGATTAATTGTTAAATTTCTTAGTGTTGCAGCCAGAAGATGGTGTGAATTAGTCTCCTGCATTTTAAGAGAGTGGCATGGGAGTGTTGTTTGGGTGAATTGGCAGTGCTGTAGGTGGAGAGGAAAATGTGAATTTTGCCTTTTCAAATGTATTGGAACAAACTTAGTGAAAGCTCCTTACATAGATAAGCAGTTATATTTGACTTTTCTGGTGTTTCTGGTTAACAGAAAAGGGGTTTTGACAAGTATGGACAAGTAGATACTAAATCGAGGGGAAAGGAAAAAAAACCTCCTAACCAAAGATAATTTAAAGATGAAGCAGATTAGGATTTTGCATAAAAAATGTGTCACAACCAAACTGTGAGCAGATGAACTCTTCAGCAAATCACATGTACATCTCTGTGCCCCTGGATATGAGAGGATTCTTAATTCCTGTCCGGGAGGCTTATTGATACACTGTGTGTTCAGTATTTAAATGGAATACAGCCAAGGGTTTGTAACTTGAAAGAGAGAGCATAATTGTGGTGTTCCTGTCCCTCGGTGGTTGAGTGTGTGAGAGAAATTGGTTAGAAGGCAATCCCCAGGTAATGTCTTTTCCTGGAGCCTTTTTTCCTAAGGCATACCTGAAGCCTATGGCAGATTGGATCAGCAGTAATGTTCCTTCCCTTCACTGGCTTTATCCTTCCAGTACTGCTCCTGACATCCTCTCTTCACCCACTTCATCCAAGTCATCTTCCTTTTTATTATTAAAGCTCAGATTCTCAAAGTAATGAATTTTCTTTCTGGCTGAAATTCATGGGAATCAAGTTGTGAAACAATTTCAAAAGATTGAAGCGATTTGAAGATTTCAGCCTGTGTGTTCAAATTTTCCTGATTTCATCCTGCAATGGCATTAATGGATGATAAATATTTATTGCCTTAATGGTTGCTGCGTTCAAAATCAGGTATCTAGTCTTCAATTATGATAAATGGCATTACTAATTAATCACTAACAAGCCTCTCCTTAGTGAACCTCTCCCTGTAAGGATATGGGTTATGAATCAGGTCATACTAGGAACAAACATCTTGTGGAAAAAGCCTTCTGAGACATTGTAAACAGACTTTTTCATCCCTTTTGTGTAAGGGAAGGTTGGCATATTAGGAGAATTCCTATGAAGAGGAAGATCTTAGCTTTTAAACCATAGATTGCGAGGTTTTGAGTTGTTATATTACGACATGGGACTTGCAATGATTCATTTTCAGTCATTTGTTGATTCTTGAGGAGTAGAAAATATAGAAGTGTCAAGGTCTTTTACTTTAATCTTGAAGGAATTCCTGATGGCAAGGAGATGGGTTTCACTGGTGGTGAAGAGAGAATTCAGAGTCCAAATGATTATTAGATCAAATAGATTGCTACTTTTCTTCCATGTATACATGTGACTGAAGTTTGATTAATGGTCTGCCATTGAGATAATCAGTTAGCAAAAATGGTTAGGTACTAACAGGCAATATATTTAGAATATTTGGTTTTGGCTCCCCAGGTTAATTCCAGGATATATAAATTTTTTGTATGAAGCCAAACAAAAGAAACCCTTGGTGGTTTTTGGGATGGTTTTGGTGGGTTTTTTCCTTCTCCCTCTGCAGGTGCCACCACACACAACAGCTCTGATTCTAGGTGTTTAAGATTTAATACAGTGTCAGGGATTTGCCAGGAGGGTTTTCTCTCCTGAGAAAGTTAACTAATGCTATAAACTCTCTTATGTAACTGCTTGGAAGCTCAGGTGAAATCTCACACCCACTGTGTGGATTCACTGTAATTTATTATATGTATTCAGCTGGCTGGAAATTAAAGTGGGACATTTTGTGACATTTGGTGAAAGAAATGAATTTTTCTTACTTTGTTGTAATGCTTTTTTTACTGAGAACTTAGACCTAATTTCCAGTGATATGTAAAATAATTATTTGAGTCAAGTAAGTCTCCATTATATATTTAGTTATATTTAATTGTCGAGTGAAAGACTAGATATTATGCTGCAAGAAAGGCATAGTAACACTTAGATTTTTTAAATTTTCACTTTCTCAGTGAGCTGTACAGATTAAGGTATTTTTGGCTTGATTTTATTTTTTTGCAGCATTCAAATTTAAGACACCTGAAGAATAAGCACTATGGAGGTGCAGAGATAATTGTAAGGTCAGTGGGCACTTTGATCAAGGGGGTGTGATTAGCTTCTTATTTACCACATAATATCTTTAATCTTGTAATAGTATCCTACATAGGTGGTGCCAGCCTAACAAATGTTGCTCCAAAAGGATGTAAAAACATGTGTTCCTTTCTTTTTTTTTGTAGCAGCCCCATGTTTGCTCCAGTCAAACAAACTTGTTTTTTTGCAATTTACTGTAACAGTGAAGAAATAGTGGTTTTAGGCATAAGAAAGGTCTTGCTGCCAACTACCTCTTCCATTCCTGGCCCAGTATTGGCCAAGTGATGTATGAATCAGCTTGCTCTAGGCAGACCTAATTGGCAGAGTGATCCTAAATCTTCTGCCTGGTTCACAGTGGTGGTTGGTTCAGATGTGGGAAAGTTTGGAGATCATTTAAAGCAACAGCCAAGCCATAATCTTTTCTGAAAAAGCCTTTCATGTTTAATTCTTCTCTGGTGCATCAGGTTATTGAATACTGCTCCCAGGTTTATGGAAGGACCAAAGACTTGCAATAGCTGCAAGATATAATACCTAAAATTAAAAGGAAAAAAAAAAGGCTATATGAAGAAACCTACACTTTTCTCTTGAGGGGAAATACATGAACAGGATCCAAGTGTTGCCTGGGCGACATCTTCTTTCACTGTGGGCTTACAGATTAGGATGGAAGTTTCAGTATGCTTGAAAGGAGTTGTGGAAAGAAAGGCCTGCAGGAGGGAACCTCTCCAGTGTTTTTTCCATAGACACCTTCTGTGGTTTAGGAAGTCTTGGAGCCCCAAACTACGGATGGCTGGGGGTCTTCTCAGTTACTGTTTTGTATTTCTTCCATTCTTGTGCTCTTCCATAGCCATCTGCTCTTGGCTTCCTTCTGACAGAGTTCTGGGTGAGATGGAGCTTTGGCTCAACTCTGACAAGTCTGTTCCCATTTCCTGGGTTGCTGTTTGCTGACTGCAAGCAGGAAGAAAAGGCTAATAAAAGGTTCTCTGCTCCTGGCTTGTCTGTGAGGTTCTCTTCTCCCTTTCCAACATGAATGTGTCCACCAGAATGCAAAGTAATGCCAACACTTTGGGAAGCTGTTATTTGTTATTTGAAACTGGGGAAAGCTGCTGAGGAATGACTTTCAGCTTGATTCCTTAGTCATGGAATTAGAAAATAAATTAAACAATCACATAGGTTAATTAAAACTACCATGTTTATATGGTATCTCTAACCAAACACACACTCAATGTGTGGCTTCCATCTGCTTTAGGAATTTCAGAAATTCCATTTTATATCTTCTGAGGAACACGTGTTGTAAAACATTCAGTTGATTGAGGCTGGAAGTATTGCTGAGAGTGGTCAACAGGAGTAGAAACCTTTCTCTAACTTAAAACCCTACACTTCATCTAAAACCTGGTTAGAGTGATGTGTTTGGTGTTCCCTTTTCTGCACCCTCAGCAGGCTCAGCATCCTCCCGTGCTTGTGTGGAGCAATAAAAGGTGAGACAAATTCTCATCGTGCAACAAAAGCCACGTGACTTCAAACATTTCTTCATCTGCTGTGTTGAAACGAGCAGGGAAGGCTCTGGCATTACGGCTGCCGAGTTTCACGGAGCGATGTGGATGACATCAGGATTGCCTTCAGTCAGAAATCTTGAAGTGCAGCTTTGCTGGGTGGGTCTGGGAGGAATTTGAAAGGGTTCTGGAGATAGGGCGTGTTTACCTCGGTCAGAGTAGTGAGGGTGATGCCTCTTCCCTGCTAATGTGCTTATGGTCTCTTTGACTGCAACATCATAAAGGTAAGAGTTGCTTTTTCTTTCGTTTTTTCCTGCCCTGGTGTGTTTTGTTGGGTTTTTCCCCCTCTCCTTACATCAGACTATGCTGTGAATTGTCAGCATGTGCTCATCTCTAACACTGTTTTATAAGGGAAGAGTATAGTAACTCTTATGATAATCTTCAGATAAACAATGGAATGGCATTAGTGACATTTTAGATGTTGCCACTAAGTATTCCAACCTGTGAGAACTGCTTTTTATTGAAAAAAAAAAAAAAAAGCAATGCAAGATACAGTAGTAGCTTTGCTTTGCTACTACTTGTACCATTATCCTATTAAGTGCTTGTAAGAGCACTTCTTTTTGAACTGGAAGGAAGGAAATTCTCTTAGCAGGAATAAATGTGAACTAATTATATAGACATGATTATATAAGAGAAAAAAAAAATCTTGAATTTAAGTTCCTTGAAAAAGCTAGTTCTATTTTTTTTTCCCTGTAAAATGCTAAGAAAAAGTCCTTTAAGGAATTTGGTTTACAGAGGTTTGTTTTTTCTTTTTTACAAGACTTATCTTTTGAAGCTCTGAAGAAGCTCGTGCTATAAATAACATTTAAACAAGCTGCCAGAAAGGGTTGTTTCATAGTAATGCTACAACATTCAGGTGGAGGAACCCCAATCATGTTGTTGCAATGTATCTCTATTTTTCCCTACCTTCCTAGCTCAGCCCTTCTGCTGGGGTGCTGCTGCTGCTGCTGAAGAGTCTGTGCTGCTCACATTTAGCTGGAAATTTCTCTTGCATTTGTTAGGGCATGAAAAGGATGTCAAAGTGGCTGAAGTAATGAAAGACCAGTTCCGTTCTGGCTCCTCCTCCGGTTGGCTTTGTGGGTGGGGAATGTCTGGGCAGGTAAAACTGCACAGCAGGGGCTAAGCAGGAGGAGAGGTGGGAACAGGGATGGATGCACAGCAGGCTTGGTCGAGCTGCTGGCTCAGGTGGTGTGGAGATCATCCCTAGGTGGCCAAGTGAGAGCCCCTGGTGCAAACCATGGGCTGCAAACAGAGTTTTCCAGAGTGCAAATGCACCAGCCCTGTCCCTTTCCTGCCTTCCAATTTAAAAACCTTGAGTCATCCACTGAGGGGGGAAAAGCCAAGAGCCTCTCCACCCTCAGGTCCTCTCTCTGGTTCTCACTGTATTGCTGCCTCCACATGTTCTGTGGTACTTCTGTGCTCCCACTGATGTGTTTGCTCTGACCTCTGTGCACTCTGTGCTGCTCAATTCTTCCCTGCCCTTCGCCTTAAATAAGTGACACAGCTCTGGCAAAATCTCCATTAGGTGGCTTAGCCATTAAAGTTAGACTTCACGTTTGTATCTCAAAAAAAGTTTGGATAAGCTGAAAAAAATGGTCCTTTTAGTGTCTTTCCCTAATAGTAAAAATTTGAAGAAAAGTCTCACAATTTAAAAATTTTTTCTTTACGTTCTGACAAGTTCTAAGTTCTCAAAGCAACAAGTGTTGTTCCTTTAGGTTTGCTCAAACTTTTTATGAGTTAAGCATCTATTAAGAACCTCTAGCTTGGATAGAGTTTTGGTTTTTTTCCCACAACTACTTTTTATCTCAAAACTATTGCAGTTATTTGAGTTATTTCATAGCTCTTTATTCCACTCTGTTCATGTTACGGATTTTTAAAGCTTAAAAGTGGACATGGTTTTCACTTTAATCGTGCGGTGAAAGAACTGTATTTCATTTTATTCAACAGCCTAAAACCATTTTAGCTGCTCAAAAATGATTTACCTTTAAGTAGAGAGAGCATGGTGACTTTCACGCAGAAAATGAATTATTTCAAAGAAGTCTGATTCAGATTTTTTGGTGGGTTTTTTCCTCCAAACGAACAGGGAAAAATAAAAACTCACTTGCCACCTTAATTCAGATTTATTCAAAGTGCTATTTTAGCCTGCTCAGTGTAGCACCCAAGTTACAAGGTAATGTGGAAGAACAGTAAAAGAAGGAAAATGCTGTAATTGCCCTGTTACGAGGCACTTAAAGTGTTTACAGTTGAGATTTGGACAAGCCAGGGAGTAAATGTGAAGTTAAAGGTCTCAGAGCAATCTTAATTCAGCTGTTTTAATTCAGTCTTTTGGTGTTTCATCATAGGAAACTGTGAGTCTAGCAGCTCCTTTATTCTGTGCTGCCACTGCTGGTGTGTGTGGGCTGGGAAAGGTGTCAGTCACCCCCTGCCTCAGGTGGTGCAGAATTCAGCTGCAATCATGTTTTCCCACTTGGACAAACATGAGCAAAGATGCAAAGAGGTGGCAGCAGCAATCCAACATCCTTCCTTCAGACCTTTCCTTCACAGTTCAGTGTGCACAATCCATCTTTGTCCACCTGTTTCATGGTGGTAGATCCAGTTGGGATTCTTCACACAATGTCCCCAAAAAATTGTCTGGTTGAAGTAGATCACAAATCTGCAGCTGAAACTTGTGTGTGAACTCTTGGAAATATGGCTGAGTCTTAAGCAAAACCAAAGCCTGTGATATGGTGGATCTGATCTTTATTTATTCTTTTAAACCACTTTTGTTTCATGCTGAGGATGAGCAGCCTGGAACAGCTTTGCTATCTGTTTTGATATCTGAGACTTGATTGTTCCCAACAGTCACTGCACCAGCTTTACCAGTTCTGCCAAATTATGAGTGGAATAGGAGAATTACTGCTTTTTGCTGATTTCAGTCTTTCCCTGTTACACCTCTGGAGCCACACTGAATAGACTAAGAAGATGCTTAGGAGAATTAAGGTTACTTTCACTTGCATGTTTGTGTTGTTGATCCATTGGGTTTTGTAATTTATTCAGTAAATAAGGAAAGGAAATCCCCCTAATACACCTTGCAAACCTGGATATTGCCTTCTCTTAGTCCTGGCTTTTGAAATGCAGTTTTTGCAAGCAAGAGCTTTTGTGCAGAGAATACAATCAAAGCTTTGGCTCAGTTTTTTTATTAATTCCTCAGACTGCAGCAGCCAGAAGTTCCACTTCAAAGCAGCTCCTGAATTTGTCTTGCAAAATGCAATAGCTTTTGTCAAACCCAATTTGCCCTTTTGTTTTTTTTTCTTTGCTTAATAGCATTAAAAATATGAGGGCTTTTTTATATTGAATATATCCAGGATCCAAGGATCAGAGCTTTGAAAGAAACTTCACATTGGTACTTCCCAGCTGTGTGGGCTTTCCTTTAATTATAAAGGATGCAGTTCCTGAAGTAATCATTCCTGATTTTCCTGTTTTGCACTAGCCTATTAAAACTAGATTAAGCTACAGAGGTGATTCTTCCATAGCACGGAGGTGATTTGATTTCTTTACTGAGAGTATTTAATCTCTGAGATGCAGAGGAACTTCAGTTTTCTATAATATCTTTATTATTTGACTGGCTTGCAGCCCCTTCCAGAATAATGATTCCAGTTTTTCTCAGTGAAAATGCTCCTGGCAGTGCTGGTGTAGGGATAGGGATCTGGGAAGAGGCAGAGGTTTTTCACCGTAGGCTGGGCAGAATGAGTCACTCCCTGTTGTATTTCTCACTCCTGCTTGCCTGGTGCTGCCACAGGCTGGAAGGAGAAGCTCTGAGCTCAGCACGCAGCAACAGGAGGTTTAGGCTGGGTAGGCTTTAACGTTTTGAGTTAGATCTGGTCACAAATCAGGGACCTTAAATCCCTAAATCAGGCCAAGCTGAGCCTTTGCATCCACTGCCCCGTTTTTGAAAGCAGCATTTGCAGGGGAGAAGAACAACTTATGACAGTTGGTGCAGGTAAAAAAACACCCAATTTTGAAATGCAGTATCTACAGCCTGATCCCAGCACTGGAACTGGTGGCCACTGGCTGCTCTTTGCTCCTGCTCAGGTCACTGTTGGTAAGGACTTCCTCACCTTTCAGGTGCTCCAGGAACCTTGAGATGAGAGCAGAAGGGAGGCAGGAAAACAGCCTGACTATTTCACTGCTGCTAATGTGAAGATGGAAATCTTCAAGATTTCCTGAGGAATGGTCTGATTTGCTGCAGTGGAAACATAGAAGGGTAATGAAACTTAAGAATAGGCTGCGGACAGATTTGGAATCTCATCATTGGTTTTCTCACAATCACTTGGACAGTGTTCATCAGGGATGGCCTAACCCCTTGTGCCAGACAAGTCCTGCTACAAATACAGTAATTACAGAAGGAAGTTTCAGAGAACCCACCTTTTGATGAATCTGTTTGGTGTTTGTGAGGAAAGATTTGTCCTGAAATATGTGAGCTCTGGAGCAGACCTCAAATCCCAGAACTCCCTTATATTTTAAGATTAAGCATGTACTTATGAGCTTAGTTTCATAGTGCTATATTAACTGGTTTAAGAGGTAATCATATGGTGAGGCATCCATGTGTGGAAGAAAACCATCAATTAGTGAGATCCCAGGAACCCAATAAGAAAATATGCACTACTGGGCTTTTCTAAGGTTTAAATGTTTTGGGTGCATGTTCAGTCCCAACCATTCACACCACAATGCAACAGTGAGTGCTCCTTCCACTGTGCCATAACAGGCTGGCCTGTTTTTATTAGAGTTTGTGATAGTTTGCAGTGCACAGTCTAGTTAAAATATATAGATATATTAGGAAGCAGAACTGTGTAACGAGGCTCTCCCCTGGTCTTCTATTGTCTGCAAGCCTTTCTGTCTGACCCAAAATGTCATGTTTCAAAGCCCTGCTTCATTAGGATGGCGCCTGCAAGCTGCTGTTTAGGGTCTGTTAGCAGTCCCGGTATAAATCCCTACTTCCAGGAGTTTATAATTCAGCAGTAAAACATTGCTCTAGGCTGAAACTTGGCATATAAAGTCTCAGTGCGGGAACAATTGTGATTTCTCCCTCCTTTATTTTTGCATTTGCTTATACACACACGATTCATTCAGGGGGTTTTTACTGTCCCCTTCCTGCATTTAAAAAGATTAAATGGCTGGGTTATTAATAGTTCAATTCTGACTACTGTGCTTGGCCAGTAAATCGATCTGCAGTGCTGTTAATCCAGCTCTGTTTGATGGGCACAGGTCATTGTTGCACAAACCTGCTCCAAGCTTAGTGGAAACAGCCCAGTGTGGACCAGCAATGCTTGGTTGGCTGCTAATTAACGTGGGCTCCAGTGTTAATTAAAGCTGTGTCTGGATCTGGAATGGCAGTGGGATGTTCTCCTGATCCTGCTGCAACCAGAGCTAAAATCATGTGCTCCCTGCTCAGATATGGCAGAACATGGAAAGGCCTGAAGTGCTGCCTGACCTCAGCATGATTTGATCTTATCTCGTGATCCTATGCAGAGATATCTCTGAGAGCTTCTGAGGAGATACAGATTTGGTTGAAATCATCCTCCCAGCTCAATTGTTTCCTCATCAAAACTGTGTTTCAATTAATCAGTTATTTCCTCATGCTTTTTCTCATTGATGGAAAATTTTAGCATGGAACAAGTTATTTGAATTTATTATTCCTGGGAATTATAGAAAAATTACATGTTTTAGCCTTATGGAAAATGTTATAGTAACTTCTGTTTTTCTTCAGTGTTAGGATATTTTTACAGGATATATGAATGTTTGTACTGTAAAGTCCTTACTAATGAATGAATGAGAATAGCAATTTCTAAATATATAATGTACAATGCAAAGGTTAAAAATCAAGCTTTTACAAGAATGAAATATTTTAGTCCAAGTGAAATTTTTCTTTTCCTTCCAGAACTGATTTTAGACATTTTTTTCCTGATCTAGGTTTTGATCACAGTATTTCCTACAATTCCCAGAAAAAGCTTGCTATGCCCTGTATTTTTTCCCACTTGTTCCTGTGCACAGGTGTTTGCAAATTCAGAGTATATTTCCATTAGCATATTAAACAGCAGTAATTCAACAGTGAAATGTTCTCATTACTATGGAATTGAGTCACTCCCTGGACTTTCTCACTTCTTTTCCACTCTTCCTCCCACTCATATTTAATTTAAAAAGGCAGCTTAGGGAAGATCAGTTCTCATTAGAATTAATATGATAAATAATACATCAGTATTGCAGCAGATTTGACCAGGTACCAAGTGTAGTGTGAGTGACTGAGATGAGACAGCAGCTACCTCCCTGTGCAGATTTCAAAGGCCCAGCATTGGTTTATATCAGATCCAAATTTGGCTGTATTATTTTATCTTCTGCTGGGTTATAATCCCACCTGCTTCCTCTAAACCAAGGGGGTTTTAATTTCCTGTATGACTTTTTCCCCCCTGAGAAAACTGACTTTACTGGCTTTACACAACAAGGCTCAATATGAGGTTTTTCTTCCATTTTCTCTTTAATACGTGAGGAATAAATTTCCTTCTCTCTTTATTTGCTTAGCATGGCGTACATACTAAAGACACTCAACAGCTGGTTCTGGTGGGAGAATATCTGGATGCCAATCAATTGCACGTGGGCAGACTTTGTAGACCGTGATGGACTTGTCTTTCCCAAACCACATCAGTTATATGCCACAATCCCATATGCTTTTGTGTTGCTGATCATCCGATTCTTCAGTGAAAGGTAAGAAACAGAAATGCAGTTTGATGCTAATGTTAATCCTCATTAATGCTGAGAATGAGCTATCTTTAGATCAATGTTATGTTTTATAAAAGAGGATTAGTTGATGGTTTACTAGGAAGATCTAGTACAGATAACATGGCAGGTGAAAAATTGGGAAATATTGTCACTGTTAGGTACATGTGGCTGTGGTCCAATCCACAAGGAAAATATTTCTATCTAGCTTTTCTAGAACAGCATTTGGATACTTCTAATTATCTCCTTTCACTAGAGATACAATTAATTCTAAACCATTTGGGTTTCCTTTTTCCTTTTCAGTGGAAAGATAGAGATATTTGTCCTCCCATCCAAACCTCTCATTTGGTGCTGCACCATTCATGGGAGGCTGATAGATCCCAGGTGTCTCTCTGTGGCCAAACTAAGCAGACTGGAGGGATCTCAAAATTTCATGTGAACATTTTATGCAGATCTAGTAAAGCTGATTCCTTTTTTCTTCTCACTTTGGCACCAAAAAATGGATTGCTTCTGCAGCTGGAATCTTAGAGGACAGGCAGAGATTGGCTCCATGGAAGAAAGTTACAATTATATTAAAATTTGCAATGTTTTGACTTACTTATTTGTACCTTTTCTGCTTTACTTTCTTTTCCTTTTCCTCTAAAAAATGTGATTAGTGGGTTTTTATAATTATTTCAGGACAGAATGAGGAAATTTGGAATGTCGTAAGTTGGACAGACTTAAAACAGGAGCAGATAAGATCATTCATTCTGGAAATCAGAAGTAATTTGGATCATATGTTCATAACCATTCCCAGCATCTCCCAAGCAAACGCTTGCCCAAGTGTGTCTCACTGCAGTGCTGTTGGAAAGAGCTGCTGTGGGGAATTAGCCCACACATCTGGCTGCAGGGAACCTGAGGGAAGCTGACCACTGCTCTGAGTAATGAGGAATGCATGGCTGATAGCAGCAGGAGGGAGGAGGCTCTCCAGAACACCCTGCCCAGGCAGAAGGGTGACACCTTTGGCTCGCTCTGCAGCCATTTGGGCTGGAAAAGGGAAAGAGAATCCATCAGGCTCAAGGAATGGCTGTGTGCCACAGGCTGGATCCAGCGTGGGTGGTGGTGGCCCAGTGATGAGCGTGCCAAGTGACTCTGCCACGGGGAGGAAGCAGCCCAGTAGCAATCCCTGAGCTCACAGGGAGAGCATCCGGTCTCGCTTAACTCCAACACTGATGGACACAAAAGTCAGGATGTTTCCTTTAGTTTTGTAGCATTTCATGGCCACAAACTGGAGTGCTTGGGTCTTCTTTGTTGTATAACTGCTGCTAAGCCGTGGTTCCCTCTTGGGATTAGCTAGAGGGAGATCCCTTTTTCTCAGTGCACTGGTACATTCGATGGCAAATTAAATTGCATCCGATTTGTTTTCTTTATATCCTGGCGTGAGAACAGCCAAGGTCTTGTAACTGTGTTGTATTTCTAAAGCTTTTCATGGTATGTCTTTTCAGATATGTTGCTATACCTCTAGCAAAAGCCTTGGGTATAAAGAATGTAAAACGTGTGAAGCCACAGCCTAATCCTGTGTTAGAGAGTTATTTCCGGGAGTGCTCAAGACATCCATCCCAAGTAAGGACTCTCATTCTTTAAAACTCATTTTGCTTTTAGAAAATCCCACTCTTACTGTTTCAATCAGCTTTCAGCAATGACATCATGGGATGAGTGCCAGCTGATTGACAGATGACTTAATTTATTTGGGTTTTTGTTGCTGTTCTGCTGACAAGGGTATATGGCATCCGAAACAGAAAATACGTTTAAGATGTTTAATTTTCTGGCATGCTGTTCTAGGTTAGATTGTTAATAATATTTCCAGTGAAGATAAGTGTTCCATCTTTAACTCATTCTGCCTGGAGAAAACATCAGCTGATGTCTGTTGTTGGAAAGCAATATCATATCTATTGCAGGCAATAATATCAGAATGCTGGCATGGAAGCCTTTTGATCCGTTATGTTGCTGCATACTTAATCCTGGCTTATGTGAGAAAGAAAAGCAATCCCTCTAGTACCTTGCTGTTTGTTTTTAAAATTGAACAAGGAAAAACGACTAGCCAATGCGTGTCATCTCCAGAAATGAGGCAACTTGATGTTGAAGGGAAGCAGGTATTTTGCTGTGAGTGCAGCCTCAGGGAGTTCACTTACCTGACTACAGTTCCCAAACAATCACAGTTTTCCTGCACTGGTTTTGAAAAGAAATATGTGCTTTCTAATAATGAGGTATTTTGATAATTCTTGATAGTGGAACTTGGCATTCTATCCCTAACTCTGCTATTCTTTTATTGTGTCTTTTGCCTGATAACATCAGGAATAGATATGTTGGTGTTCACACACGAGCTCTTCTCTCCCTGGGCAAGTATCCTGGGCTCAGTTTCATTCCTTCCTTCTGCATGAGTACAGTTTGACATTTGGTTTCTGAAAGGAAGCACAGCATTTTTAGGCTCATGAGAGCTTGGGAAGGATTTGGGCTGCCTCCTTTAACTGTCCAGCTTGGGGACCAGTGTGCCTGGGAAAGTTTGGCTGGCAGCTGAGGGCATCTGGGCTCTGTTGTGTAGAAACAAAGTTGTTATTCCTGCCTGGCAAGTGGAGAGCTTGGAGGCAGCAGGGTAGGCTGGACACAGCAGCTGTTTGCACTGCTGCCCTCCCTGGCAGCTGAGGTGCCTTTTCTCACATTCCAGAGGTTTCCCTGAGGGTAGGAGACCAACTGGACTGGCCTCACCTTGGTGGAGGCAGCGCTGCTGCCACCCACTGTTTGCATACTGCCCTGGGGAGGAAAGAGCTTCCCCAGGAATTAGCCAAACACTCTCCCTGCTCCTGCAGCAGCCCCCAGGGAGTCATCCCACACCTTCTGCACTTTGGGTTGGAGGAGAGGGAGGAAACCCCCAGGCTGCTGCACGTGGGGCACTGAGCATGCTGAAATGCAGGAGTGTCACTGCCTTGTGCTGGGCACATGCTGGCCTGGTCACCTGCAGAGCACAGAGGGTGCAGAGACCCCAGGGTGTGGCACCCCAATGGCCACGTGCAGTTCTAGGCTGTGATTTACCCCTAGTTCAGTTCTGGGGTTGGAGCAGGGCAGTCTGGACCTTGCTCATTGACTTGCATTGGATTTGAGAACAGAGCTCAGGTCACTTTAATTCTAGGCTACAACTCATGTGTGAGACCCATTTAAATATAAACAAATTAGTATTTAGGTTAGGTAAGACATTAGGTGCAATGTCCATGTGTGTTCATACATGGCACTTCCCCCTCCAGCCCAGCCTCTCATCTAACAGTAAGAGTTGCATCTCTGAAACTCTCAGGAGCCACCAGAAAGACAATAGAATAGTTTGTGGATCTGTTCACTTTGTGCCTGCTTTATTTATATAAATAAAACCCCAGGGTTTCTGGGAGCGTTACTCAAAAATAACCCCATGCATATTTAATATTGGCAATACTTTTAAATGAAGATTTTACAACAGTGGGAAGCTGCCCTGTGAACTACAAAATAAATGAAAGTGACTTTGGAGTGCATCTCCTGCTAACACTGTTCCATCTCTTGCAGTCAGAAATCCAAGGCCTTGCCAAAAAGTGCAACTGCACCGTCCGTTTGGTGGAGAAGTGGTTCAGGAGAAGGAGAAACCTTGAGATCCCAACAGTGCTCCGGAAATTCCAGGAAGCTTTGTAAGAAAAGACAGTGCTTTTGGTTATCATGTGCTTTACTCTTTTGGAAAAAAATGATTGAGGTCCTCCCTTTCCAGAAGGCTGGGTCTGCCTGATGAGGGCTTTGGTTTCTGAATGCACTAACAGGTTGAAAGGATTTAGCAGCATTTCTCCAAATGGTGGTTAAAAGATTAGGTTAATGGTTTCTCCTGGAAAAATAAACACCTTAAATACATCCTACAGTTTTTTTCTTTTTGGGATAATGGATTTGTAGGCTTCTGGTACAAAGTATAAGATGAAAAGTGCGGAGAATAGGAAGATATTTTCCTGTCTGCCAGTAATCACAGGGGAACAAAAGTGGTTTTTGTACCCATGCTGTCATTTTGGGAAGCTGTTGTGTATACCAAAGTCAGTTCAAGAGCAGTAATTGTGGCATCCAGACTAAAGGACAGCTGCCACAGCCTGATCATGGGATACTGTGTGAAACAGGAACTCAAACTGCTGAGAGTGGGCCAGTGAGCAGCTTTGAGTGATAGTAATGAATATGTAAAAAGTTTTAAAACCTCCTGCATATGATTTTTCACTTATGTGTGAGAACTTCCTCATACCTAAACACTTCAAGTGTGATCTAAAATCTCATACAAATTGCAAATCCCTAAATGGGCATGGCTTTACTTATACAGCTCATCCCTTTTGGGTACTGACATTAACTGTACCAGTGTGAAGCACTTTCGAATGCTCTGTGTATTTGGCTTTCCATTAGCATAGTTACATTGGCAAAAATTCACCTGATTATAATATTGAACCTCTGTTACTATAGATTATCTTAAGGCATGAGGGTTAAAAGTACAGCACAGAGCTCAAAGCTGAGTACTTTATCAAGATTAATTTCAGTGTGAATCAATATGATGATTTAGTGGTGTCCTCTGTTGGACATAAATCCAGATGATAGACAGAGGTGTAAATCCAGATGATAGACAGAGGTGTGTCTCTTTGAAGTCTGAGTTGAGTAAACTCTCCTGACATGGTTTATGTCTGCTGTTGTTTTGGGGATGAGTTGATTTTGTTTCACAAGTGACAATAAGATTTCCTGCTATTGCTAAAAGAACTGCCTGCCATGGATATATGTCTCTAGTAACACACAGTTAAAGACTGAAATTCAAACTTGCTGGGCAGCTTGAGTGAGAATGAAGCAAACAGGTTACTCTTGCGCAATTTTGTGAACCTTGCTCTGCTCTTTGTCAGTGAATTTAATTGAATCAAATTCTGTAGGCAAAAAAATGAGGAACAGAGTTATTCCATGCTAGTTGTCAATGTTATGAGTGTTATGAAATTTTTTGAAAGCCTGCAGTCTCCAGGATCTTTTTTCTGAATCACAAGGAAAATCTGATGAGCCAGATCTAAACCATACTTAAGCTATTAGTGCTCCCAGTTAAGCAACACTGGGGTTTGGAAAGCCCTTTGCATGAAACCTTCACTGCCTTGTTAAGACTTACCAGCCTTTAACTACCCCTACTAAGTTCTTTTTTGTTATACTCAATTAAAGAGAAAAGATTCCTGAAGTTAAACCAGACAATCCCCTTGCAGAGCTGTTATTCAGTGCTCTCTCTGGTGGCCAGGATCAGAGTTTAAAAGGCACTTGAGTAAAATTTGGTGAATTTGGATGAGTTTTACTTCAGGTTGTATTCACCAAATTCATAAAGAAGCTTGGCTAAATGCAAAATGAGGTAGTGCTCTGGCAGTTTTGCACATATGAGTTCATCTGAAGCGCTATTTATTGCCAAATGTATTCAATGTACATTTGTAGGGCTGGGGACTAATGGCACAGCCTTGTAGGTGCTTTGTGCTTGGATCTGATTCAGAAAACCACTTGCATTTAACAATCAACATGGAATCAATTCTGCCATATCCACTGGACCACTTACACCTCCTTCTTTGGAACGGGAAGCATGAGGGCAGAACCACCCCCTGTGTAAAGTCTGCCCCATGCCACAGAGTTGTGTTTTCTTGGTTAACTCTGAGCCAGGTTTTACTTGTGGGATCCACTCTCCCCTTCCATTTGCTCTCCTAATTTCCACCATGTACCTCTGAATTTTTCCTGCCTGTGCAGTGGGTGTTGTGTAGTGCTGTTTTCAAATCATCTTAGGAAAGATAGTTTAAAGTTGAGAAGAAAAACAGTTGTTTATCCCATGTGTATCAAGTGGCAATTTTATAATTGTTTTCCTGACTTCTTTCTCAGGTGTGAGACACATTATCTTGTCTCATCTCCAACATTCCATGTCCTCATCTTTTGTTTGTTGCTTTTCTCATAAAACACTCTATCAGTCTTTGAACATCTCATTATTTCTCCTGGGATATCAACCTCCAGGGGATGTGGGGCTCAGAAAGGAAGAGCTGCTTTTACCACACAGGTTCTCCTCTTCTCTCCTTTAGCACTTCATTAATGCTTGCCAAAGACCACAATCTCATTTTACACATCTCTCAATCCACTAGCACAGTGTTCCTGTGGTGCTGTCTCCTTTTCAGTGGATTTAGGTTTCCTGGGAGCTGTTTGCTGCTCTCCTCTGGGATATCTCTTGCTCTAGAACAAGTTCTCACCGGGTGTGGGGCCATTGCTGTCCCTGTGGTCACAACCTTCCTTTGCATGTGAAGTCCTGCAGTGTTTTCCCACTCAGCCTGCAGAGCTGCTTAGGGGAAAGGTCAGACTTTTTCCTGCCGAGGGGAAGAGTGGAAAGGAAGGAGTTTTCCATCACCTGTAGAAGTGGGAGTGGGAATGCTTGGGCTGAGGCTGCAGCCACACCCAGTCCCAGGGACAATACCTCCCACACAGGCTCCAGAGTCATTACAGCTGATTGCTGCCTCCAAATCACAGCATCCTGCTCTGTCACCTCAAAGCAGCAGCACACTTCACGGAGATGCACAAGAGCTTTTTCCCTTTGCTGACTTAGCAGGTCGATGGTGCAAACCTGGAAGTTTTATCTGCCTTGCTGGATATCCATTTAATCCACAAAAAGCTTGGATCAGGCTAAATTCTGGCACACCTAGTCAAAGATGAGGTTTATAGTTAATTGAGACCTTGTAGTAAGATGTAAACTAACCCAGTAGTTGTTTACACTTCATAAGGCTTCCCTGTTGTCAGAAATTGGTGTTGAGAGAGATGAAGAGAATGAACCCAGGAAAAGGTTTGTGTTATCAAATGTTAATTTTTAGGGGATTTATTACACTTGCTGTGGTCATTCTCTTGGATCAGTTCAAACCTGGCTGGGAAATTACTGCTGTCATGACAACCAAAATATCTGTATTGTGATAATGTAAAAGAATTTCCCACTTTAGCAATTAGCCAAAGCTTAAATATTAAAATATTAATAATTCAGATACAGTTAATATGTAGAAATCCTTAATGTAGAGTGTGAGGCCACATTTATGTGAAGATTAACTGTGATGTACAATGGTTTGCAGTAATTCTGGCACAGGACAATATCTATACAAAATATAATGCTTTGTTTCTATTTTTTAATTTCAATTTTGCAGCTGGCGATTCTCATTCTATCTGACATCCTCCATTGTTGGATTTATATTTCTGTATGATGTAAGTTAATTTTTTGCAAACTTGATACTCCGTTTTTAACAAAATAATTTCTAGATTTTCTTGAATTCCATTGAAAGTCTCAGTGGTTTCAGTGGCTCTTTGGGTTCAGGTCTCTGGTGTATGTAATCTAGGTGTGATGGGCTGCAATATGCACTGGGATTTAATTTTTAAGTTAACTTTTGACCTTCTATGATAAAGGAATTTATGAGTAATGAGTATTTTTAAGGCGAGCTTGAAGAAGTCACGCAGATGGTTTTACAGCATGCCTTGTTAACACCTACAAATGCATCACATGGCCATGTTTTCCTCAGAGGAGGCCATAAACCTTCTTTTGGCAGCATTTTTGGGGGTCACAGCTATTTATTGAGGTGTTGCTGCTGAGTCAGAAGTTGGGAATAACAGAGAGAGTGGTGCTTGTAACTCCCTGAGCCCTGCCTGGGGTGTCATTAATGCTTCCCCTGAGCAGCGGAACAGATCCCAGTGTCTCTGCTCATCTGGCTCTTCTCCCCAAACACTGTTTATCATCCTCAACCACTGGTGTGTGTGACTGGTAAACACAGCAAATTTAATCACTGTGGCAACGTATCTTGAGTAATTGCAGTAATAAAACACACACCCACTGCTTTGGATGATGAAATTATGAACTGGAACGTTTCAGGTGTCCTGAAAAGAAGCCAAAAAGCTGGGAACAATATAATAAATCTGAGATGTAAGTTCCCTTTAGAAATTGGTGGAGAGCAGTTATCAAGATTACAACTTCTTAGCCTGCTCCACTTAGAGAGAATTTAAGTAGTGAGGATGTTGAGATGATTCTTGTTGCTGAGCTGAGCAGTGTCTGACTGATGTGTCTTCCCCAGAAACCCTGGTTTTACGACATATGGCAGACGTGGGTTGGTTATCCATTTCAGGTGAGCTTTCTTGGCATTGGGCCAGTGGCCTCCAGGCATTCCAGGTATTTCCCCACTGGAAGGGGTAATCCACAGAAGCCTTTTCCCTCCACACAGGCACCACCTAAAGAGGTGTGGCACCAGAGAGCCTTTTTTTCAGGAAGTCCTGCTGACTGTTGCATGACTTCCATGGGATCTGCCTGTGCTGCAACTCCCCCCTCCAGCCAGATCACTGTTGTTTCCACCCACCCCGGGACACCAGTTACTCACTGGAGATGTTATCAGTGCTCCCAGTTTCAGTGCAGAACCCCTGCACTGCTCCAGGCCCCATGGTGCTTCAAGGCACTCTTATTTTAATAACTCTGCCCCATCCCACTGCCTTCTTATTCCTGTTCTAGGCAGGGGCCAGGAACACAAATAATCCTGCCTCCCAGCTGAGTTTTCCCAGCTCCTGCTACACACCTGCCACCTGGGAAATGTATTTACCCAAGGGAGCAACCAAGCTGTGCTCTCCCCTAGGCCAATCCATAGGATTTTAGCATAAATAACTGACATTTCAGTCATGGGATGTGTGAATGTTTATTGTGTTAATTGTTCACCAAAACGGAGAGGATTTATTTGCAGTTGTTTGTAATTAAATGCAGAAGAACTCTGCGTGTAGTTCTCTGACAAAACTATGGAGAAAAAGCATGTTAAAATTCAGAGGTGGGGGAGGAACTGTGGGAATTGAGCGTTTGGGCTGAGCAAAGGTTAAAATACTTGGCTCCCAGACCATCCTTCTTAATGAAGCCCAGGATGAGAATTTGGTTTAGCTTAATTTTTTAAGCAAGACTCAGCAGAGGAGCAGAAGTCAGGAAAGGAAAAAAGAAGTAATCTCACTTGGCCTTTACTTTTTGCTGTTCTCAGAGTTAACTGTGTTTTTCTTCATCACAGACCCTGCTGCCATCCCAGTACTGGTACTACATGGCCGAAATCGGGTTTTACTGGTCTCTCTTATTTACCCTTGGGATTGACGTCAAAAGAAAGGCAAGTCCTTGTGCTTGTTTGTGGCTTGAACTTCTGCTCCCGTGAGAGGGAAAAGGTGTTGGTAAGGAAGAGCAGCGCCTGGATCCGGGATTTGGTGCAGCCGCGTGAGGGCAGCATCGCTCTGCGCCTGGCATCCGCACACATCCTGGATCCCCGGCGTTCGGGGGCTGACAAGTCACCGAGACCCTCCAGGGCTGTACCTCATCGGCTTTACCTTTTTTTTCTCCTCTGTCCTTCCCAGGATTTCAAGGCTCATGTCGTTCATCACCTGGCAGCCATCGGGTTGATGAGTGGCTCTTGGTGCGGCAATTACGTGCGGGTTGGAACTCTGGTGATGTTCGTGCACGACACTGCTGATTTCTGGCTCGAGGTAACTCTGCTCTTCAGCTCTTTTTTTGTTTTTTCTGTCCCGAGTTTTTTGGCTGTTGGGATTTTGGTTTTGGTGGCAGTGACATTTTAATCTTCTTGCCACAAGTTTCACGTGATCCCTTCCTATCCCCACAGAGACACAGCTTTGCAGATTTATAACTTGTAAAATAAAAAAGAGCTTCTAGATCATTTAAGCTGATACTTGGTTACAGAATCCATTATGAGGAAAGAGCAGAAGAGAGCTTCTTCAGTATAGAGCTGGGACTGGAAATAAAGCTTCCTCCCTGGATTATTCTTGTTTCACTGATAAAATTAGACCAGGTTGTTCACAGCATCACAGAATCACTGAGGTTGGAAAAGACCTCTGACATAGAGTCCAACCTGTGTCAGGATCTACTGGCAGAGGAAAAGTTTCTTCCCCTGGACTGAAGGAGAAATCTCTTCTCTGCACTAAATGTCAGTAGAAGTGTTTAAGAAGTGTCCTCCTCTGCACAGAGCCCTGTAGTCACAGAGTTGCTGCTGGGTTTCTTGGAAGACAAACACAGTGTTTCCTTCACTAGAATTATCCTGGCTTTACAAGACCAGATTTGAGAGCACAGTTTCGTCACCTATTTTGGTGGCAGTGCTGGTGTAAGCAGCCCTTGTAGGCTGTTATCTGTCACTGTCTATGGCTTTTGCTGATAATGTATCTTATCGTATCAGAACAACTAATTGTGGGGTTGTGCACTTGGGATAGGTCCAGATTAAACAGATTTTCTTGCTGGTTTACTTTTAATCCTGAACTGCTCTGTGGTCCAATTAACTGTGGCCTCACAAACAGTTGAGTTGACAACTGGTAGGACAGCACTGGGATGGAAACTGCATTGAGTACCACAGTGACTTAATCCAGCCCTGCCCCTCAAAAGAAGAAGGAAAAGAAAAAAAAAAATTAAACTGCTGTTTCAAACTTAGGTTTGGCACCTGCAGCTTTGCTCACACTTGAAAACAGCTGTTTTGCTCAACAGTGCCCAAGGTGATTCCTAACGGAGCACAGAGAGCTGCATGGTTTGTTTAGGGGAGAAGCAGCAATTATAGCCTTTATTAGTGGGACAGAGACCAGCACTGCTCTCCAAAAGGACAAAACAGGAGCTGAATTAGGCCCAGAGGAGGGTCTGGAGTAACAGGCATGTCCCAGAACACCTGTGTGCAAGGAGTCACTGCCACTCCTGAGTGTGCAGGTGTAGCCAGCAGCTTCTCCTGGAATTCAGCCTGTTTGGAATCTGGTAGAAGAATGAGGAATTACCTCTGTTCTAAAGAGCACTTTGTGTTTCCATGACACTTTATATTCTGCTTGGAGAGCTGTTCTGTAGGCCTTTGATGCAGAGTCCTTTCAGTTAAGATGAAAGGAGAAATATAAACAAAGAATCTAGTCTGATGCTGCTTTATTAGGTATCAGTAAAATGATTGCTTTACATGTCAAACTGGGAGGAAATATTCTTCCTGCTTAGGTGGAAGATGAGTCTTTATTTATGAAAATGAAGAATTTATTTCAAAGAATATTTGTAATACATTTGGAGGTTTTTATCCACTGCAGGCAGCCAAAATGTTTAATTATGCTCACTGGGAGAAAACCTGCAACATGCTGTTTATCATCTTTTCCATCGCATTCTTCATCACCAGGATCATCCTGTTCCCCTTCTGGTAAGCAATATTTAATCCAGTCACAGGCTTTTACTTCATTCCTACTCTCCCTGGAAGTTTGGTGTTGGTTGTGATGGAAAAAGGAAAGGAATGGACTGGACTTGAAAATTCTGCCAGCGAGAAAATTGACAAAAATTGTCATTTTCTTTAAAAATTCCTAAGTAAAAATAATTTTAAATTAGCCTCTTGAGCATAAATAAAGGCTTTTAAGTGTTGTTTAACTTGGTTTTGTAAATAGCAGTTAAACACTATGAGCCCTTGCATTTTCAAGGGGATTGAGCTCCTTAGCTGAGAGAAATCATTTTCCCTTTCATTCCACCCCTTCTGCTGTAGCTGCAAAGTCAGAGTCCATGACTGCAGGTAATTTTTTGTAGAACCTTCTTTCTGCTACCCAGTTCTTGGGTAGTGCCTCACATGAGGAGTGCTGAGAGAAGTTAAGGTGAACCAATTAATTTATGAAGTCAGCACAAATAAATCTTCACTTGCTAAATACTTGCGTGCCTTTGGAGTGCTATGATTTAATCTGCTTTGCAGTATCCACATGGGTGCTTAACATGTTTATCTTTTGAAAAGTGTTTAATGTGTTTCACGTTCACAGCTCTAATTTGCCCCTCCCTGCACATGGACAAGCCCTTAGAGACTCAAGCTGGTTAAATTAATAGTTCTGAACATTGATCAACATAAGGCTTTAATTTCCTGTAGTATTTTCTTTCAGAAACGCTGATGTCTTTTGCTTTATTGTTGGGGGTTTTTTTAATTAACTGTATAAGTGATCTGCAATCATTTTGCTTTACTGAGTTTCTTGTTCTTCAGTTCTTGAGCTTGGAAGCAAAACATGATGAGATTAAAGGGACTCAAAAGGCCCAAATAATATAGAAGCAGTGAAGTCTGAAGATGGACAAAACATGTGTTAATTAACGAAAAGCCCTTTTGCAAAGCCTGCAGGATTTTCTCTGGAGTGTGGATCTCAGATTAGAGAGAATTTACACTAAAAAAAGGCATAGACAAGCTCTGAGTTGCACAGTATCTAGACCACACAGAGATGAAGATCTGAAAACCAGGGACTCTTTCTAACCTCACTTAGAATACTTTCATGCCAGACTTGAATTTCTCATCTTCTGAAGTCTGTATTTCAATAGAGATGGATAATCTAGTTAAGGCAGGGCTTGTTAATTAATTTACCATCTTTGCAGAGCTTTTCCTATTGATCAGTTTGTAATGTGAAATTAGAAATAAGTGTAAATAGCATAAAGAAGAGTTCTTGCATCATAACAATGACTTTTATTTTTTAGGATTCTTCGTGCCACACTGTATCAACCTACCTTCTACTCCACAACTCCTGTCATAGCATATTTTTTTTTCAATGGGATGTTATTGACCCTCCAAGGCTTGCATTTATATTGGGGTTACTTAATTTTCAAGATCTTGAAAAGGTTCGTTTTCCTAAAGGTAAGAAATTTTGCTTCTTCAGAAAGATGTGGGAAGTATCAAACAGATGCCAATGCCTCCAATAGGTTTACTTGGGATTTTTTTGTTTTCCTGAACTTTCAAGTCAGTGTTTCTAAGAGGGATCTACAGAGTTTAGGAATGTTCAAATGTGCTTTGTACCTCTCATAGTCACACCTAAGGTCTTGGCTGGAATATAAAAACTTCAGCTAGAACAGGCATTTTTTGCCTTTATTTCATGTTTTGTACCAATAATAAATGAGAAATGAGTTCTCCCAAAAGCTGAAGCCCTAAGATGGTCCAGAACTCCTCAGGAATTCCTGTGTTCCAAGGGAAAGCAGTCCTTTGTCACAACATACCAAAAAAGAAGAGAAGTGAGTGGTGAGAGCTTTGACTGCAATTTTTCTGCAGTATTTGAATGTCTTCAGGTTTGCCTAAATCTGAGGTCAAATAAACTTGACCTTAAGAAAACCATATGAAGCATATCTGGTATTATATTATGACACAATGAAATACTGTGACATTCATCTGGAGCAGAAAAACAGTGCAAGTCTGGTGCTGCATCATCTGCTTTTACCTTGTAGAGAAAACTCATGTGGGAAAAACCTCTGAAGAAAATTGCTATTTATGTCTCCTTTGATTGCCTGAAGTAGTGACATCTTCACAAGGTCTCATGCCATGAAGTGTGCAGTGGGGTGCAATGTAGATAAAATATTGAGCAAAAAGCATTAGAGAAGAACTTTGGAGAATGTCTGTCAGATTTGGCATAAGTATTGACAGGTATATTTTCCTAGTTAAGATGAAATTTAAGTTGTGCTGTTGAAAAATTATATTTCTTTTGAGGCTCAAGAAGCAAAAGCTCAATGGAACTGACTCTGTCTTTTCTCTAAAGCAATTAATGCTGTGAAGCATCTTAAGGAAATAGAAATATTCCTTTCTCCCTGTATTTAATTGTTGTTTGAGTGCTAACAGAAACCATCCTGTAATTATTGGATTTTTGGATCCCGTCAAATCTTACACAAATAGACAGCCTGGGTATCGTAGGGAGACCCAATATCTGCCTTAGAAGTTAAAAACTCAGCCCTTGTTAGATGGCAAACAGCAGCACTGAAGAGACAAATCTGTGTAGGAGATTGTTTGTGTTGCTCTGCCTCTCAAATAAGCTTCTATGCTCCCTTAGACACTGAGAATCTTCTATTTCTTGTGTGTCATTTACCTCTGTTTGACTAATTACTACATTACTTCTGGCCTGACTTATTGAGTGGTAAAGTGCTTTACTTCCTGTTTTCTTGTGTGATTTTGGCCTTGTCTCTGTGCTGTTCTTGTTCTCTGTGCACAACCCCTCTGCTGAATGGAGAGACATCCCTCTGCCTCCCAGCTGAGGAAGAGGAAGGCTTTGGCAGAGCTCTCCATCCACACTGCATGAGGTTCTGAGAGTACAGGGCAAGAAGGGGCTCAGGTGCAGTGGTGAAGAGAAAATTGCCAGGCCAGCTATATAAGGCCACTCTGCTTCTGTGCCTTTGTAAGGGGCAGAAATGCTTTATTTTGAGATAAGAGCTTTGTTGTGTTCGTCACTGCTAAAAAATGGGAAAGCACCAAGCCTGCATCCCTACCACGGACTTTTGATTCCTTATACAGCTCTCTGAGAAGACGGTTTCCAAATAACATTTTTACAGTGGTAGCAGCAGCAGCCTGAGCCCTTTTCAGTCTGGATGACTTCAGCTGGCTTGCATGTGCAGCCTGTTTTCCATAGCAGTGGCAAACTTGGCTGTGAAAGCAGCCAGTGCCTCCAGAGCTGGAAAGGCAACGTTGAAAAGAATGGTGTTGGCAAGGCAGTGTTTTTATACCAACATCTTTGTTATAGACATGCTGCACACAAATAGCTGCTGCTATTTTAGGGAAATACCAGTAGACCATCATCCTGGTGTTAGAAGGGGTTTGTTTCTCTGCCCAAGACTGCCTGTTTTCTGAATGAAAACTTAGCAATTTTTGATATTTTTCTTGAAGCAACAGTTAGCTACTTCAGATGGAAAAATGAAGTCATGGTGGAACTGGGAATAGAGACTTATGTTGTTGTTTAACTGAAGGAAGCTCTGAGCATGGAAGGGTGTAAGGAATTTTTTCAGTGCCCTCTGTGCCTCAATCCATCGTGGAATTTTGGGGTCACTGCAGCATCCAGAGTTGGTGGCTTCTTCCTTGCTGTACTCTTCCCTTTGAGGAGATGGCTTTTGACTGAGACTAGCTAGGCAGAAGCTCTTCATCCCAGATGTCACTTCCCCTCTGCACCAACAGAGGGGACAGTTATCCCCAGTCCTCTGGGATAACGACTCAGCCAACTGACTTGCTTCAGCAAAAAAGAACTTGGACTAAAAATATTGCGTTTTTCCTCCTCCCAAACACTGCAGCAAGAAATACATGAAAAGGAGGGAAAAGGAAAGAAGGGAGATGATCTTCTGCCATCCCTCTGTGTCCTGTTTTGTCAGCCATGGGAGTCTCTGGCACAGGGTCTGGTGGCACAGAGCAGCACTGGTGGTCCCCAGGCTCACGGGATTTGTGCCACCTTTTCCTTGGCACTCTGGGAATGCCCTAACAAGGGGGAATTCACCATCACAAGCTCAGCTGCACTCAGCTACTCCACATTAAGAAGCTTTTATTCTCCTTGACAGTAAACGTGAGGATACAGAATTAAGTTTTTCAAAACGATAATTCTTACCTCTGGAAAATAGAAATGTTCCTTAATTGTCCTTTCTGATATGGCATTTGTGACCCTGTGTGTGAGTTAGGCCGGTAAGAAAGCCCTTCAAGGTCAGACCTGTAGCCATGTACCAGTTCTGCTTTGAGAGGAAGGAGGACATTCTTCAGTGTAATTTCTTTTCAAGTTAGGTCAGGCAATTGTAATGTTAGCTGCTGGCTGCCATCTTGATGTCCAAGGCCTTTTGTTGCTAGGAAACTCCGTGTGTTTCTGTAATATTGTTCAATTACATGGTTAAATTACCCACTTGTATCAAGTTTCAAGCACCACTGAAACATGTCTAGTCATCATGTCTGCACATATGAGAATATTTTAGGAAAATTGAAAAAGCATATAGAGAAGTATGTACATATGCACTGATTTAAAACATCTCGCCAGGAAAATCCCATGGAGATTAAACATTTTATTTCCAAGGTCAGAAAAAGGGAGTGAATGACAGCAGCTTATAGCCACATTATTATGGCAAATTAAGATGTAAAATATATGTTAAACCCATTACACACTGAGTTAAGGTTTTGAGACTACAGTGCTTTAAATCTTGAAAAATATGTGTAAGTTGTAGGAAATGGGCATGATGTCTACATGTCTTGGATACTTCAGGGCTGATGCAAAGTCCATCAGTGGAGGGTAATGGCAGGTTTCTAACAGACTGTAATGTGTCCAGGAATAGGTTTTCCTTCTCTGGTAATTGTTTTGCCACCATCAGACCACCTTCAAGGAAGGCAATGAGCTGCTCACTAATGGCTGCTCTTATTTAGGAGTTGTCAGCAGCACTTTTGTTGGATTCACTGTAGTTCTTTCTTCTTCCTGAAGCAGAAAAGACCTTGCACTGCTGTAGATCAGGATTTTGGACTTGTCACTCTTTAAAAACCTGTGTATGTTCAATATTCCTTTGGCATTTTGTACTTGGTAAGCTTTTTAAAGACTGGTTGGGCGTATCCTTGTCCATGGTTTGTTCATTCCTTATTTGGCCCAAATTCCCAAGGAAACAGTGAGAGTTAGTGTTCAGAGAATGACTAAAAACAGAGTAGGGGAAACTGAAAATGATAAGAAAGTACTATTTTGGGTTGAAATGAGAGCTGTGAAGCACTTGTAATGATACTTCTGCTGTTCCCAGCCATCATTTTTCTATTGCAGCATTTTTCCTGTTACTTTTTTTTATGCTTGATCTGCTTGCATCAAACAAACTGAAATTCATTGAGAATCAGCATATTCAGTGAGAAGTTTTTCCCTTCAGAAAAATGTCATACTACAGGAGTTAAACAGAGGACAGGGTTTATTTCCTACCCTAGAAGCACATAAGGTTTTTTTGTTTTACTGGTGTATTTTGTTAGGCCTGTGCTGCCCAGTGGCTGTTGGGGTGCTGGTAAAACAGTCCTAGAGGTTCACTTGCCTTAATTCCAAGGGGTTGTTTTAAAAGCAGCAATATATTTTAGAGGATGATGATAACCTAGTGAGTTAATCCAGTGCCCATTGATGACCTGCTGTGGAGTTTGAGTTTTCTGAGTGGAGGGTTAGCACAAACACAAGACAGGTTGCACTAGATTAGTAGGGATTGCCTTTTCTCCATTTTCAAGGAAAACAGGTTGTGGAGAAGTTGAATGTGTTGGTTCTCAACAGATGAATATTTGAGCAGATTTTCTCATGAGGATAGCTTATTAGGGGAACAAAATAGGACAAATGAAAGCTTTTCCTCTTAGACATGAAAACCAGTCAATCTGGGAGCCTTCCCAGTTGGTTAAAATTCTTGCCCTTGGGACATGAGCTATTTAATAGCCTGGAGATGGGAGTTAGCCAGCCAGGTCAGCAGCATTGAGGCTTGTGCCCTAGTAAAGGGAAATTGCTTCCTGTTATGACTTTCTTTCATCTGCATATTTCCCATTCTGCTCCAGCAATCTAGTTGAGCCCAAAGTCTGCTACGTGTCTCACTTGATGCTGCCAAATTCATCCAATTCATCAAGGGAGGGGGGTGGGAGGCAGGAGGCAGGCAGAAGCAGCAAAAAAGAGTATGAAGTTTGCTGGTTGGTATTTACAGTGATAGGCAAGGAGGAGAGAAGATGGGGGAGTCTGGAGTCAAGGCTGACCCCAGCAATGGATATTGACAATATCAGCCCAGTAGAGCCTGTGAGTGAGGAAAAGCCACCAGTTCTTCTTCACTGTGCCAGTCCAAGAGCACTCTTTGGTCTCTGGGGTCTCAACCAGTTTTCTTGGCACAGGGAGCTAAAAGGCAGATTTCTATTTAAATCTTTACATTCACTCCAGATTCTGAAAGGGGTCAGTGGCTGAGCAGTGACTTCCAGGGAGGTGTGTTACATGTGCTTAGTGTACTGTGTGTTGTATCATACACTAACATATACTTCTCAGGTTTCAAACAGCAACTATGTTCTTTGCTGGATTTTTTTTTTTATTATATTTTTATAAAGTCTGTTTAGAATGCCCGTAATTCCACAACACTTTTCACTTGAATATTATATAAAAATCAGGTAAAGCCTAGAAAATCCAGGTTAAAGGCTGTTGTGACCATTGTGGAGGAATGAACTAATGAGAAACTGCAGAAAATAATTTGTGAGCCTTTGATTGTAATAGCTGGGTGGTGAAGGTATGCTGGGTTGTGAGCACTGGGCAAAGTACCCTTCCACAGCCCTACTGTGCACACACAGGACTGTGCAGGAGCAGCCTCAGTCCTCTGGCCAGAGCCCAACAAACTGGGGGTGTGGATGGTCCCTTTGCCTGTCTCACATTGGCTGTGCCATAAACAGCTCTGATGTGCTGCAATAAAATCTGCTCTTCCCAAAGTCGCCGAGTTTGACTTCAGTAGGAGCTGCAGCTGACCACTGCCTCTAAGAATAGAACCCCAGGCCTCCATGCAATGCTGAAGCTTCCTGGCCTGGCCATTCCCATGGTGTTGATCCAAGGCCAGGCTCTCAGCTGGTAGGAATGAGTGTGGCTCAGTGGGATTGTGTCAGTTTTCACCAGCAATGGATCTGGCCAAACAAGCACCCCCACCCCTGTCTGCATGTTCCCTGGCACAAGGCAACTCCACTTCTAGTAAATCCCTGATCCAAATAATTCTTTTGATGTGCAAGTTCCTAATTCAGAGAAAAGACAAGTGTTGGTAAAGTTTTTGCTCTAAAATTAATTGCTTTACCTTGCTGTTCACAGAAGGGCATTTGCTGACAGATTTTCTGGCTTCTCATTTTAACTGCTTGTATCTTTTAATTTTCTAGCAGGATCTTTATGAAATGTTCCATTTCTTGTTGGTTTTATATATATACCTATATAAAATTATATATATATGTAATAGTGTGCATATGTATTTATTTTTTCAATTGCCAAAAATCAATTCACAGAGCAAACCCTAAGCCTTTACAGAACTTTTGATGCCTTCATTTACTATTTTTAATATATTCTGCAGAGGTCTGAATTGAGACTTTGTTATGAGGTGAATAATTCTTATACTTTCAGAGGGAGTTACTGAACTGCAATCTGGTGAATCGATTTTTAAAAAGATTGAAATAAAGCTAGTTAATGATAGGTTAATATCAATTGAGAAAGAAAGTTGTACTGTTGTGTATTTAAAGAAAATATTTCCCTAGGAGAACCTAGGAGTGCTCTATAATCACCATCACCTGGCAAGAAGGGAGGAAATCCTTAAAAGGAGCAGTTGGGTGCTACTTGAAGTATTCTATATCCAACTTTATCAGGGTGTTTACAAAGACTGTATGGAAATGGGTTTAGGTATTGTGATATGAATGTAAGAAAAAGCATTATTTATAAGGTATGTGATTGAAAATTAGATTGAACAAATGTTTAAGTATGGATACAAAGTTGAGATGCACCACAACAAGAATGGAATGATCTTCTAAGGATGTAAATAGAGAAATGTCCCTGTTGGACAGAAGTGCCTGTCACATACCTGTGCTTTGTGGTCCCAGCTTAGTCCACAGTGCTGCAAGGCTTCTGTAGGAATATTCTTTAGCAGCTGTGTTGTTTCAAAACATTAATTAAGTGCAGTATCATACCTCACTGAGAACAGCACAAGTGTCTGATCAGCTGTTTTGTAGCCAAAACAGCATTTCTGAGGAGTAAAAGTGCATGTTCTGATAAAAGTTCATACCACTGAACTCCTTGGCTTAACGCGAGTTCTGTCCTAGGGTAAAAAAAGTTCACTATAGAGAACAGCATCAAATGCCTATTATATTGTTCTTTGTTTCTTTGCCAACTGTGGATTTAAAATTGGAATAATTCAAAAAGCAGTGGGACATTATGACTCACTCGGTACCTCCTGGGCTTTTGACATTATCGTAAAGCCCCATAGCCGCGGTGCGAGGTTTAGTCAGTGCATTTCAATAACTCAGCCAGCAGACTCGGCTGAAACCACAGAGAACCTGATTAGCTGTAAACAATGACTTAGTTCTTCAGAGCAGGCAGGGCATTAGAGCTCCAGTTCCAGGTGTGCTGTGCTGAGTGACACCACCAGTGAGGATTTCTTGGGGTTAAATTTATCCTGTCAGTCAAAATGGGGCACATGGTCTAGTAGCAGCATCTAGTTTTATAAGGCTGTTCTCTTCAATAATTGTGGAATTAGTGTAACTTTTAATTTTTTTACAAGTCTTGAGTTTCCTCTGAAAACTCAGTGGAAAGTTTGGGGAATGGGTATAACATAGAAGAGGGAGATTGAATAAGAGGAGTTTTTGCCACAAGATGTCCAATACAATTAATTTAGAAAATCTGCATCTTCATTTAAAAACTGAAGAAAGCAGAGTCCAACTGTGCATCTTCCACGGAAGATAAACATTATTTATGTTGCCTAGTGTGTATGAGCTGAAAAGGGAAATATATTTTCCAATAAAATCTTCCAGGCTGGAAATACAGAACAGTTTGCTTGAATCCAAATGTATATTGCTTAGTCTCAATAGGAAAGTAAAGATTTATTAAGTCATATGTCAGCTGAGTTGAATTATTGATGTTGAATTCAACATGTTGAACTCAGATTCATCAACTTTATAGTATTATTTGTTAGAAAAGTACCCCCTTCTATCTATTTGGACTGACTTTTTATTATCTCTCTTGTTTATTATCTCTTTTATTTGAGGCAGTGGTTGCTGACCTGACTAATAGCTTTCATCTTTGTACTTCAAGCTGTTTCCATATGTGCAGGTGCTGTGGAATTTACTGTCTTTACATTGAAACATCAAGATCTAGTCAATGTGTTTGTAGATGTTTAAATGAAACTATTCTTAAGGTAGAATTAAGGTATTAGGTTCTGATTTTAATATAGGGTACATTTAAGAGTCAGGAAATTCCAACTGAATGTTAAGAATAAGTATTTGAAAGTCCAAATATCTAAATTTCACCAGCTCAGGAAAGCATTAAAATCCTGGAATCAGCTCTGAATTGCTTTGATACATCAGTACTTGCTAGGTGAAATGCAATTACATGGGTGTAAGCTGAGCTTAACCCAAAAGAATAATGGGTTCTAGTCTTGTCCAGTCAGGGGTCAAATTGAAATCATCTTATGCTGCTGAGAAACCTGGAGTCCCTGTTGGTCCCACCAGGTGAGTTAGGCCAGGAACATCTCCCACCACCCACAGGGACACAGTAAGAATCATGGAGTCACTGAATGGTTTGGGTGGGAAGGGACCTTCAAGCCCATCTCCTTACCCCATGGCATCCCCTGCCATCAACAGGGACACCTTCCACCATCCCAGGGTGCTCCAAGCCCTGTCCAGCCTGGCCTTGGACACTTCCAGGGATGGAGCAGCCACAGCTTTTCTGAGTAACCTGTGCCTCCCCACCCTCACAGGGAACTGACAGTGCACTTGCTAGCAAGTGCCCTTCCCCTTCTGAGAAACCAGAGGCATGTTGCTAAGGCTTCCTCTCTGTTTGTAGGATCAATCCACGTTGCTACAATATATTTTTGCCTTTTTAGTACTGCTTGGCACTGTCTTTCCCTCTGCTCTTACACTTTCCACTTGAACTACCATGTGGCAGATGCAGAGCCATGGCTGCATTGTGACCCCAGCATGCACTGGACAAAGGTGCCACGTTCCCCGTAACGGGGGGAAGGAGGGCAGGGTGGTTTCTGCCCAGCCCCTTTCAGCAGTGAGGTTCCCATGGTGTCACCAGCCCAGGGGACAGGAAACCAACACTTCCATCAGTTGTCAGCACAGCTGTGCCCTTCTGCTGCTGCTTCTCCTCAGCTGTAGCAGAGAGTGCAGTGCCAAGGGCTTGTCAAGAGGGAAGTGATCTCTGAGTGCTTCATTGAGAGACAAACTTGTACAACTTGGAGTAAATTCTCTGTTCATTTGATCAGTATTTTTCTGCTTACAAGAGGCTGGGAGGTGGCCTATGAATTTTGCTCATCTCTTAGCTTCAAAAAGGCTTTTTCCATGCTGAAGTCACTTAGAAGGTCCTTTACTGCTCATGTACTGCTAATGACCTCAATGATACACGTTCTAACAGCAGTGAAATGCAACAAGCCAAAACTACCTTAACAAATACGGTTCATTTAACTAAAAGAGGCAGACTGAGCAGCAGGTGGAAGGGTTAAACAAAAGGAAAAAAGATTATAAAAGTTTGCGGCTTTGGCTTCACTACAAATGGCTCTCTTGCAGACTTTATAGCATTAATGTTGCTTCTCATAAACCTTGAAACCATTCATCCATTTAGAAAGATTAAATTGGTTAGTCATCCAGAACAGAAAACGTACACATCCATTTTGTCTGTTACCCTAAACCAGCTGAAGTATAATAAATGCAGTTGATGCCATTAAACTAAAGCATTGAGTATTAATGATGGCTTCAGCTGTGGTATTTACAGTTTGCCAGCTCTTGTGTTCCTGATAGTATATTCATCTGCTGCTGCTCAGGGACAGTCAGAGCACAGCCTTTGAGTTGGAAAACATGAGTATAATATATGATGTGAGGGGCTCAGAGAAAACATCTTGGTATTAAAACAGGGAAAATCCTAGAAATGTTACAATTTTTGTTATTATTAGAAGGTCAAAGTTAAGAGGCACAAATTTCACTTAGGATGTCTTAATATATTTATAATGGTCTGTTAAACAGTTTGCAAAGACAGGTTTGTTTGGATTTCCAGTTACAGATGAAGCTGTTGCTATTTCAAGTTCTATCACTTAAACAAGCCAGACAAAAGTAGTCAGACTCTCCTAAAGCAGGAGTTTGTAGAGGCACTTGGTCAGGAAGCAAGTTTACCATTTAAAAATATAATAAAAATTAGATTTAATTTAGCAGCATTTTTTCTTGATTGATATCAGGATTTCAGAAGTAACACTCCCTCCCAGAATTAAGAAAATTTGCAGTGATTATTTCAGAATACAGAGAAATTTAATTCTGCTGCTCTGAAATCTGTAAGATGTTCTCTCAAATGCAGGGATTTACAGTGGGCTGGAAAAAACAGAACATGTTTTTTAATTACTGCATATAGTGCCTTTAATCAGAGCATCCAGCTTGACAGCATTAAAACTGGGAAGCAAACTCTATCTGAGTTTCCAGTTCCATGCTGGAAATGCCAGCTCATTCCCATAGGAAACAGGAATCAATATCCCATACTGGCCCATCATTCAAAGCTGAGGAGTTTGCCAGCTGTTCTTAAGCACATGCTTGAGCATCAGCAACTTGTGTGGAGCACAAGGAGGGACTCCAAATGAAATACCACAAACTTCCCTGCCTCTGTTCCCAGTGAGCCCCAAAGTGCTGCTCCCTGTCACTGCTCACAGTGCAGCCTCAGGGTGCAGAGGATTTGGCATCAGACACTGCTTAGGATTAGTTTGCTTTTCTTTCTGAAACATTTCTGGTGGCAGAAAAGCAACGATCCTCTCCCCACCCTCTCGGCATTTGTCTTTTACTGCAAATACAAATGGCAAAACTACCAGGAGGGAGTGAGGTGATCTGAAAGAGCCAGAACCTCATAAATTGTGTGGGAAAGGCTGTCTTGCCTTTTCTCTAACTGATGGCATGCCAAGTTTATTTTACAGTATTTACAGTAAGATTTGTTTGTTTTGATACCCTTTGTAAGTTGTTAGGGAAAAGGCAAAAGAAAATCTCCAGGAAGTTTATAGTTTGTGATGAGCCAAAGCTCAGGCTTTAATTTGCTTTCTAGCCCTATACCTTTTACTAGGAGTGTAATATATAAAGGGATATGAGATTGCAATTGGATGAGTTATTACTAGGCTGTTATTTATTTTCTCTGTATGAATTTGGTGCTTAAGAAAGACCTCAGAGCAGCACGCTAAGGAAGTGGAATTGTTAGTTCATTCTGAGAGCAGATACAGGAGGGGCAGGAACAACTCTGGTTTCTCCTCCCTGCATCACAGCTCTGACCTTGGCACATCACAGGGAGAATGTGCACCCTCTGCCTGTGTAGTTGAGGTCCAGATGGGTGACATGGGAGCAGATTTATCTGTGATGGGGTGGTCCCAGTGTGGCTGTGCAGGCAGGGGATTGTCTGAGCACACGGCTTGGGAGGCAGTGCTCTCTCTGATATGAGGAGACGCCCCAGGTCTCCCACAAGCCAAGTACCCTGCAGTGAAAAAAGACACAAAAAGTGGTGCCTCTTCCTGCCTACTGTTTAGGAATCAGGAAGAAGGAAGTGTGTTCTGGATGTACAACATCTCTAACTAGAACATTCCTGCCCTGAGTCTGCAGAGCAAGTCACCCATTGGTGTGGAAAGTTTTCCAGGCAGGTGCTGCTCACACTGCAGGGAAAATAGGGGTGTTTGGGTTTAATGCTGAAGCCTTGATTGCTTGAGCCAAACTTCTGAAGATATTGTAGGGCCTTGGGTTATGGTAGGAGTTGAGAAATAGGAGATTAATGGTGTGTTTTATGTGCCGTCACAAACAGCACAGCGTGGTCTCACCTCTCCCAGAAACATGAGGTAGACATGATGACTTTGTGTGGTGGAAACATTCACTGGTTCCATTTTTGACAGTCTGGGATGAAGCACAATTACCAAATGCTAGGAGCTGTCCCTATGGAGCTGGAGAGGGATTTTCCTAAGGGCAGACTGCCTCGCTGACCCCTTCCATCCCTGCTCATGGAGCAGGCAGTTCCCTTCGCAGGGTGATAAACCCAAGATGCACAATAGCTGTACAGACACAGCCTCCCCTGTGCCAGTGTTGATGTGCTGTGTACACCACTGAGCAGGAAAGAGCATTTTAGGGTCAGCAAGTGTCTTAGTGCAAAGCTGATGCCAGGAGATGCTGGCACAACTCCTCTCTGTTTAGTTTACACCTGTCAGAAGCAGGCAGCCTCTCAGCTCCTGTGTTTGGGTGAGTGTATTTGTCATATTTAGCTTTTAAGCAACATTCTTTTCATCTTCCCTGCACTTCACAGCTGTTAAGTAATCCCACAGCACCCAGGGATTAATAGTAACACTTTACAGGTAAAAACAGAATCGAGTAAGAAGAGGTCAAGTGGCTGGGCTGAGGTCATGGAAACAGTTTTGTCTAAAGAACATTTGGTTCTGTAAGATTAAAGTGTTGTTAACTGGTCTCTCCTTGGATGTTAGCCTCCATTTGGGGGGGAGGGTGGGTTTCTGGGGAGCAGTAGAATATGTTCACAGTGCTTTCTTCCCCCTAGGACTTGAAAGATGATCGGAGTGATGAAGAAGAGGAAGATTCTCTTACAGATACTGAAGAGGAGTCCACAAAGAATGGCAACAAGAACAGCAGTGGGTCAAGCAAACACCTCCTAAGCAGCAGTCACCACTAGCCCTGTCCTGCCTCACCTCCTGCAGTGATTTCTGCTCTGGTTTTAGCCCAACCTACAGGATAGGATTTAAGTCAAAAGGCTTGTGAGAGACTGTGATTGATTTATTGTTGGCTACTGGACCTGGAAAAAAGCCCAGTTTAGAGGGGAGGGAGAAATTGCATAACATGACAAAATGTGTTAATGACCCACTTTCGGAATCGTTGCAGAGTGTGTGGAAAGATGTTTGGACTCGCTGACTGACAGTGCTCCACGAGGGCAAAGCTCAAGAGAGTCAAGTAATTTAGTGTCCCGTTGATTCTAGTGTTGTTTTTCATTCTGATATAAGATATATTTCATCAAACAGTTTAAATCACAGATGTTTTGTGGTAGGTAGGTAGTGTGAACTCCATTAGGAACCAGAATTACTCAACATGGGAAAAATTTCACGGTGCTGTACAGTGACCAGCATTTTAGTCTTTGCTTTAAATTTAAACCCTCATCAAAATGGGTATTTTTCTGAGTTATATTTCATTTCCTGGAGGCCAGAGGAAGTGAACATGGAGGAATTCAGATTACTTGTCTGTGAAGAGTTGGCTTTGGTTTAGAAATAGTCTTTCTCTGAAGTGATAAATGGTGGAAATATTGTGTCAAGGAAGTCACTGTTAAAACAGCAAAACTCAGTCCCAGATCTCTGTGGAGCTTCTCAAATGTCTTTCAGTCATTTTGGCCCAGTGTTAGAACAGAAGGTGCAGAGGGGAGAGAGGAGCGCAAATGGAAATCAGGTCTTTTCGCATGTTCTTATG
Organism: Lichenostomus cassidix; assembly: GCF_008360975.1. NCBI lineage: Eukaryota > Metazoa > Chordata > Aves > Passeriformes > Meliphagidae > Lichenostomus > Lichenostomus cassidix. The sequence continues at coordinate 3,078,103 of NC_139491.1, forward strand.
CATTTATTTGTCTTCAAACCTGCCAAACATCCCCTGCTCCTGGCACATCTTCAGCCCAGAAGGTTCAAAACAAATCTCATCCATTCCCTCCTTGTGACCTTGTCTCACAGCATGGCATCAGATACTGCCTTCTCTGGAGCAAGGCCACCAAATTCTGATTTGTGGTTCTGGAGTGTTCACTGCAGGTACCTGGGCACTGGGGAGCATGGGACTGGCACAGGATGTCACACTGTCACTGCTGTGGGTTCATTTGATACCAGCATCTGTAGTTCCATCTCTGCTGTTTTATAAAATGGGGAATCACATCAGTTAGACCCAAATTTGGATGAATGTGACTTCAGCCACATGCTGTAACCAGTGAGCAACAGCTCCTCTTACCCAAAGTGCCTCTATCCTAAATTTGCACTTCTGTTCTAACACCAGTGGGGCTGCAGCAGCAATTTCAGTCCCAGGGCTCTCCACGTAGAGCCCAGGCCTTGTAAACAGGGTGGTGCCAGTCCCATTTCCCTCTGCATTAGCTCACAGGGTCATAAAGGATTTGTGTCATAAGTTTGGGAGGTGAGAGGCTCTGCATGTGATTCTACAGTAGCTGAGATCATCTGGGGAGCTAAATGCAGTAGCTTGATGGAGGCCAGGGGACCACTCCTAGAACAGCCTCAGTGCAGAGCCTTTGGTTCAGAATGGCTCTGTTCCCCTCCGGCTGCTCCGGCAGGAATTGGTGATCTACAGGAAGTATTATATGACTGACTTGTTTTCCCAAGATTTCCTTCACAAGTGGGATGTAATTCAGTGACTGAAGCATTGAAAGAATGGGAAATGTTTGGGATCTCAGATATGAAAAAGAAGTGGGTTTCATGCAGTTCCAAGAAGCTGTTAGGAGGGCTTTGTTACAGAGGCTTAATCTTTTTAGTGTCTAATTTTCTGCTTATATTTTGGTACAATTTTGGACCCAAATGTGCATGTTTTACCACAAAGGGGATTTCACTGAGGAAGGAGCATGGCCTACAGCTTCTGAGAAGGAAGGGGGATGTGTGGTAGTGGAATGGGACCCCTGGCCTGGTGCTTGTAGTTCAGTGGTGCCACTTGTGCTGAGTGGGCAGAATCCCCTCAGCAGCCTTGGGCCACCAGTGTCCTTCCTGCAGGGATGAGGAGAACACCTTAAATACCAAGAGGGGGACATGGGAAGTGTAAGCACTGATGGCACCATCTAAAGCAACTGGAGAGTTTGGCAGGGGCACAGTTCTTATCAGGGCCCATTTATTGCCTGCATGAAAAACACTTTCCTAACAAAACGTGGAAACCTGGCGTCTTGGAGGCTTTACACTCCCTTGGAGAGACAACGGTGCTTTCTTCGAGATGTAACGGAGTTTTGGGAGCTGGCCAGGGTATTATCATTTGATTTTGGTGCCAGAAGCTTTCCTCCTATGACTAGGAAAGGAATTCAGGAAAGGAAACACAAAGAATGATGTTGTCACAGGAATAAGCCTCTGAACAACTACTGATTTTTAAACTGGAATTTATAGTCTCCTTGAGGCCAAAACTTGCCTTTCCTACTCAGGACAAGTCTCCCACTGAAGCCAATTAACTCTGTTGGAGTCTTGCCTAGGAAAGATTTTGGATTGCAGTTATCCAACCTAATTGTAAGAACTGTTGTTCTAAGTTGATGTGAAGCTAGGATCTTAGAGGAAGAACAAAAGGTAGATAAATGCATTCAAGTACAAAACTTTGAGGCAAATCTTGGGTGAGTATAGAAGAATCTGGAAGAAAGTAACATCCTGAAGGTGAAGATTAAGTCTGGGCACAGTAAACAGCCAAATAACATTGCAGTGGGAGGGGGCAGAAGGCAGGCAGGCCATGAAGGGCCCTTTACAGGGATTACTGTCATGGCCAACCAAGGGGATTACACCTAAAAAATCTGAATGTAAACCATTAGGTGCTGGTAATAAATACCCACAGCACAGAAAGAAGTGGGAATGGGCTGTCACAGTGTCCCCTGTTAACATCAGATCAGTCATTCATGTTATGTGCATTTAATTTCCCCTTTTTACTGATGGAAACTCCGAAACAAGAAGCTTAGGTCATGAGGGCACAATTTCTACTAAAGAAATTCACGTCATGGTGCTTCAAGATTTTCAGTCTATTCAATGCAATGCAATGAAGATTCAACATTTTTATAATCTTGTTGTGAAAAGAGTCTCAAAGGACAGGTACAGAACAAATGTAGTCATGTGTGGGAGCACAGATAGACTCTAACATGTTTTTTTTACCATTTCACAAAGTGTGTCCTGGTTCAGAGTTGACACCATACATCTGTCGTTGCTGTGTCACTTTTGACCATGACAAAATATTTCTGATAGAGCTATAGACTGAAAATCAAATCTTAGTCCATAAGACTCAGGGGAAACTCTTCTGTTTTGTTTAATTTCTCTGGATTTAGTTCAGGTATTCCTGTCCATGTGTACTCTGCTTCCTCTGTACTTGTGTTGTATTTAGATTTACCAGCCTGCTCTGGATTGGGTTTACAGTTCTCCTTTACTCCACAGAACTCATTTTGTCAATTCATATTATTTGGTATAATTATCTTTTTTTTTTTTTTAAATGTTCTTAACACCACTGACTTTGGTCAGTTGTGATACACACTACAAATAAATATTTTTTAAAAACAGGTGTCACTGTAAGGATTTCCTTGTTTTGTCTGCCTTACAGTATCTTTCTTTCTGCTTTCAGTTCCCTCCAACCTTTCCAATGAGAGCCTCATTAGTTCAGGAACAAATTCGTTACTCTTCCAGGTTTTTCTGTTGCCTGGAAAAAGCGGGAGGACCCACAACTTTTAGAGGACCTAACAGCCATGTCGGCAAATGAACTTTTCTGAACAATTAACAAATGGAGAGGAAGCAAAATTAATGGGGACTTCACCCATTCTTGGAATTATTGAAGATTTAGGCTTTGATTAAAATACTTGCAAGTGCTCCTATGTACACCAGCAATGTTACACCTGTTTGTATCTCTGCCCAGCTGGGCTTTATGGTGCATATTAGGGCTGCTTAGAAACTTCTGTGCATTAGGACTGAGGTGCTACTGCCCAGCAGGTTCTTGTGGGATTATCAGTGGTTCAGCACAAGCACCTGCCACAGGTCAGGTGTGGATCTTCAGCAGGCAAGAGCAGGAAAGCTCTATGGAAAACAAAGAAGCTGTGCTGATTTGTATCAACTGAAAAGCTGCTCCACATTTCTTCTTTCCATTTCTGCCTCCCTGCTTGAGAAGATTGCTGAGGTTCTGACTTACCATCTCTTCCCATGGGCAAACAAAGAGAAGACAAGTTGTTTCTGCCCAAATAATGAACTGTAGCAGAATACTTTGGTTTTATTAGCTGAATTCACTTTTTTTAAGCTTATGAGTAAGAATAAAGTAGATGGAAAACAAACCAAGCAGGGCTGTGTGAGTTTTGGCTACAAACAACTTGCAAACTGGGAAGAATAAAAAAAATAGTTGCTGAATTTGGAAGAAAAACACCATCTCCACAGGCACTTCCCCCAGCTGTGGGTTTGAAGAGCAGCACATCACCAGGAATGACAATCCATGCTGAGCACAGGGACACAGCCCAGGTGTGAGAGCACCAGAGCTATCAGCAGCCCCAGAGCTGGGAGCCTTTGGTCCAGAGCAGCATGTGAGCCACAAATATACCTGGGAGCTGATTTCACTCAAAATCACTGGAAATAATTGTTCCTGGTTCCCTGTCAGTTTGATGGGCTCTCTCCCAGGAAAGGGAGGGGATCAAAGTAGTGTGATCTCCTCACAGACTGGCTACAGAAAGCTTCCAGTGGGACTCTGAGAGCTTATTGCACTGAAGAATCCTCTCTGGGGCTACCTGGAGTTTCTACCTTAACAGCAGACAAGGCTGAAAGCACAAGCCTGAGCTTCAACACATGACTCTGCAAACACAAAGTCATAACAACCCACATAGGATAATGTTGTTGATGTTCCAATAGACTGAAGATTTATGAAAATAGCTTCTATTTACTCAGCTGGAGAGAGCCCTATTCTTCTGAGTTTTGTTACCCCATAAAGCATTCAGAGGAGACCCCATAATAATTTCAAAGTCAGAAACATTAAGTGGAATAACAAGTATAAACCCTCTCCACAGTGACTTTGAAGTCAAGAAGCATGGCCTTGTAGCCATGGAATATTGTTCTGCTCTAAGCTGGGTGGGAAGAAACAGCTCCCAGGCAGTTGTTTCAGGTGCTGAAAAGTCTGTATTTTTCCTGCCACAAAAGAAGCTGGTCTAAAAGAAGTTGCAGGGAAATAGGAGGTTAAATTCCCACTGAAGTTCACAGGAGCTTTTTCCATGATACTGGTGAAAATTAAACCCAGACCTCATGGAACCACTCACACTAAGGATAGCATGGCACTGCATTATCCAGTCATCAGGAGGAGGGCACAGCACAAGGGTTTCCTCCTCCTAGAGCACAGGGCAAAATCCTCCCTGGAAAATAAGTCTTTCTGTTCACAGGACACTCACCTGAACACTGCTCTGCCTTTACCTTTTCCCAGACTGGGCATGTATCCTTTGAAAGACATTCCTGGGAAAGCAGTCCTCCCCTTTTCAAGGCAGAAACCTCATTTCCAGCAAGCACTCTGCTCAGGATCTGAGCAATGCATGGGCTGCTGATGCTAAAGCCCACAATCCAAGACCAAATTTACCAGGTAGAGGCAAATGAAGAGCCGTGGTTGTCACAGCCACCTCAGCATGTGGGTGCAGGAGAGAGCAGCTGAGCCAGTGGAGAGAAGGGAGCAGAGGGAAAAGCAGGAGCAAAATGGCTGGGACAACACAGCAACAGCTTAAACACAGAACTGACATCACCAAGAATCACAAAGCGGAGCAGTAACAAAATTAGGAGCAAACAAGCCCCAGGAGAAGGAGGAGGAAAAAGACAGTAGTTCTGTATCCCGGGGATCAGCATTCCGAGCAGCAGCAGCCAGCGTTGCCTGGACTCAGAGATGAACTTTGCAGCCAGGACAACTCCTTTTCCCCGAGCACCGGCAGTTTCAGACTGAGCCCAGCCAATGAGTTCCAGGGCAGGAGTGAAGCAGGAGGATCTGGGAAACGCTTCTTTAGAAAGTTCCCAGTAAGTGAGTGAGGGGATGGGGAGGGACTGGGCTGGGGCTGGGCCAGGGCAGCCACGAGTGGAGCCCAGCAGACCTGCAGCTGTGGCAACGACCCCACACTTCACCTCCAGTTGCTGGGTGAGCCTGACTCCCCCTTGGACCTCAGCGTTGGTTTTGTGCTTTTCCTGGCTGACTGGGAATCCCAGGAGTCCTAGAAGAGCTCCTGGAAGATTTGTGTGTTTGCTTTCTACAACAAAGAGCAGAAGAAAGCTGCTAGAAGGCCTTCCCAGTGCACCTATGGGTAAGTGTCTTGGTTGTGTCATGGGCTCTAGACAGAGCAGGAGAAGTCCTAGGATTTTGTAAAACTCGGTGGGAAGCAGGAGCTAAATCTTATCGGGTTGTGCTAAATCTTATCAGGCCCTGCAAATCCTACCTAGTTCCTTTGCTGTTTTAAAGGAGGAATTATTCAGCAACCAAAGAATGTCTCATACATTTCCCTACTGCAAGGGCAGCGAGGTCAGGTAGCAATTGTGTGTTTTCAGCTTTTTTTCCCCGCTTTGAATCCTCCGGATCCTGCAAGGATGGCATTTGAGCAGAGTAGCAATGTCCCCTTTGGCCTGAGGTGAGGACTGTTCTATAAGCCTGTGTGTTCTGCAGGGCATGCACAGCATTTAGTGAAGTCTGGTTCTGGCTGCAGCTGCCTTTGGAGAGCCCAGCCCTGCCAGGCTGGACCTGCCGCGACGGGAACGCTCCGGACCCCTCCCGTGCCACCACCCTGTTGGTGACCTGGTCATTGCTGCGAGGCCCCACGAGGTGGCAATAGCAGGACACGGCTCCCGTCGGGACACGGCTCCGTCGAGCGTTGCTATCCATCTTTTCGCCCCAGAAAACAGAGATTCCGTTGAATATTGGGGTGTAAAATTCTTGCAGCTGGTAATTTCCACTTGGTCGGTCTCTGATAGTGAAACAAGTGTAAGGTATGTCACTGGTAAAAAAGCACTTAAATTTTACTGAGAGTGTTTGGTGCCAGTCCCAGACTTTGGTTCCAGTCCAAAGGACCCTTGTGCTGCTGTCCCAAGGGCTGGCATTTGCCTGGGTGTCATCACTGGCCCTTTTCCCGGAGGTGCAGCACTGTCCTGCTTTCTCCCTGCTACCAGAGCTGTACCTAGGGTATCTGAGGTAGGGCAAGCATGTCAGATCGGCTTTGTCAGACAGGGATGATGGGGAGGCAGTGTGAAGACTGACTGGCTCAGAGGGGAGAAACTTCCAGGAGAAGGAGAAAGAAAAAGAGAAGACTGACAAAAGGGTGTTGGGAATTTTTAAAAGCAGTCAGAGATTTTGTGCTGTGAACTCTGCTCAGCTTCTGCCAGTGGCATTATGGTAATGCTTCTGCACAGCTATGCAACCAAAATGGCATAAACTTGAGTAAAGGATTGGTCCTGAGGGGAACATAACTCTGAATGGTGTTGGTCCTATCACTACTCATGGATAAAAGATGGAGGTTTTTGACTGTTGAATTTCTGTAAAAGTTCAAACGGTTTGACAACCAACTTGGGAGCAGCAAAAGAAGGGTTAGACAGGAAAAGTCCAAAGCCATGATCACCTGAGCACACGGGCTTGGGGCTGTTTCACTTCCACAAGAGATAAGGGGTGTTTTACAGACCCAGGCTGGCGGGCCAGAGGGCCTTGGCTTTGGGACACAGCCCTTCCCCAGCACTGTGCCACTATCCAGCAGTGCCTGTGCCTGCAGAACAGCCCTTCCCACCTTGGCTGCTCCCCCCACTCAGTGCCTGGCTGGGAGCTCCCTCTCCAGGGATGGGAAAGGACCTTGCTGGCTGCAGGAGAGCTGCTCCTGTGGTGTGACCAACCTTGGAGCTCCCACTGCAGCACCTGATGGGGCCCCTGACCCTGCAATCCCTGCTCCTGGGGATATTGAGTTTTCTGTTTGTTTTGCAAGTGTAATTGGCCAAGACGCTGTGAAGGGAGGAGAGAGTGCTCAAGGGAGAGGTGTTAAAAAAATAGGAAAACATTATTAAGAGTGTTTTAAGTTGGCAGTTTCCCTTATTGGTACTTTCATGGTGGAAAGGAGCCACTTTAGGTCTGTGCTGTTGGATTGGACTACCAGGTCCAGGCTCCAGTAGCCATCCATGCAGATGGATAAAGTGCCTTGTGCATCCTGTTAGCATCCCTTCTGTCTCTCTTCCAAGCCATGCACCACCCTCTTGGCTTAAAAATCTCCCCCTCTGGCTCCTTGTGTCCTGCTGCAACAAATATGCAGAGAAGGAGGAGCCTTGTATGAAATATTCAGTTTGGGAGGATGATCCTCATCCAAGGCAGGTGTTGGATACAAAGGGAGATGATTGAAAGGAGATGGGGAACACCATATGTGGGATTTTGCAAGTGTCACTGCCAGGGAGGTGGCACCTGCATGAAGGGCCGTTGTCAGCTCCAAGCATTCAGAATTTCTGCCTCCACACATGCACACAAAGGAAAAAAAAAGAAAAAAAGAATTTTTTTTTTTTGGAGAGAGGATTATTTTAAACAATTCCATTTTTGGGAACTTCTTCATTTGTTCCTGAGCAAAAACACTCTAGCCTGACAGGGGGTCATACATGGAGTTAAATGAGAAATCAATCTCTTGATTGCAGGAGCCAAGGTCCAGAGAGGAAAAACCCAAACAAACCATAAATCATAACAAAAGGAAGTGCCAGCTATTCCCAGGTTCCTGATAACATCATCAGAGGTGGCAACACTGGACTTCATAAAAAGCCTGGCTGAATGTTAGGGTCAAACAACAGCAGCTTTTTGCTTTGTCCATTTGTCCCTGCATGCCTGGGGAGTGACGCGTGGCTGACCGTTCTGGCCTGAGTGATGGCTAGCTGTGCACAGCCTCCCAGTCCCAAACTGACCCTGGACTAGCCCTGTCTGTGTCTGAAAATCCCAGCATGGCCTGTCTGGAGGTGGTGGTGCACTTGCATTCCGGAATTCTCTACAAGAAATGCTGCCCACCCTGAGGGAGCTGATTCTCCCAGAGCCCTGCAGTTGTGTTGCTCGGTTGGGAGTATGTTCTTTTGTATTCCTGACTTTTCTCACCCACTGTGGCCTGAGTGCAATGTTATTTTCTGGTCCTGACAGTGTTGCAAACTGATCCTCCAAATCTGCACCAAAGTTACTCTGGGAAGTTTTGCACAGACAGCAGTGGTGCCAGGGTGGGCAATGTAGCCAGACCTCCACTCTTTTAGGCAGATGTGCAGCAACCTGGAATTTCAGGAGTCCATTCATAAGACCCTATGCCACAGGAATATTTTTCTTATTTTTTCTCTGTATTCCATGGAAACAGGGTGATTTTCCCCATTGCAGCCAGGTGATGCTGGGAACCTCCTGGAGACAGGCAGGGGGGAAGTGTTTGGAGAGAAGATCTTCATGGAAAATCTCATGTGATGCACTCACTTGTTGGTGAGACAGACACAGCTCAGCCAAAGCAAACTCCCTGTGACAAAAGGGACTCTCTGTCAGCCTGTGAATAAAGCTCCCTGCCAGGAGAAAGACAGAGCCATGGTCTTAGCTGAATTGGAGCAGGCTGCATGCTCCCCTGAGGATACAGGTGCTCATGGCTCAGCTCTGTCCCTGGATATCTCCAAGGCCACTGTCACTTCTCTTTCTGCTCTTTTATTCCCAGGAGCTCATGAACAGACTGTCCATTTCGAGCCAGACTTGACAGAGACATCCCCAGAGAGAGTTTTTCTGTGGAAGGTTTGGGGGAATTCAGGCTGCTGGAAGAAAAACCTGCTCAGTGCCTCTGCTGAGGGCTGCATGAACAGTACTGGATGCTGGTGACTCCACTTAGAATAATTTAGTTTGAAAAAGACCTTAAAGATCCTTGAGACCACCTGTAAGAAATGAGTCCAACATGAAGCAGCACAGCCTGAAACACCTCCTACCCAGGGAAGAGCTTTAATTGAACCTCTGGCTCAGTATGTAAAGCCAGTCTGTAGGAAAACCACTGCTGGAACCTCTGGAACTACTTGCATTTATTTGGTTGATGGTTTTAAGTTACAAAAACGCTTTTGTTGGTCACTACTTGTCATTAGACTGCCTCTGGCTTCTTTGGGGGGTCATTTGCACAGGTGACAGCAGCATCTGCCAGGTCCATGCCCAACCAGCCTGGCCAAGCTCCGCAGCCTCCAGAGGGAAGGGAATTCCTGATGCCCACAGGCTGTGGAGAGGGGAGGAGCTGCGGGGAGAGCAGGAAAAGTATCGGAGTGTCCCGGCAGGAGAGCAGCACCTGTGAGGTCGGGGAGAGGACCAGGACAGGAAGGGTTTGGAGAAAGGTGGCTGGAGAGAAAGGAGAAAGCTGAGCAGTGGCCAAGTTAACCCTTCCCATGCTGGCATTTTCCAGGCAGTGAGCCAAGGGACTGCTCGGGAAGATGGATATAACACATGTCTGCAGTCTCCAAAGGGTTATTAACTCTGTAATAATGGCCATGAAACTTGGCTTCCTCGACGTACATTTAAAATTGAAAAAAAATTTTTTTTTTCAGTTTCAGAAGGGGAGAGGGCTTGTTTCCTAGGAACTGCAGGGCCAAATCCACCTCTGTGATGGTGAGAGGAGAAATACCCCACACATGAGCTGGGAGCAGGGGAGCAATGCAACCATCACAACAGGACCACAGCCCCCTCCTGCCACACACACGTTATCCTTATCAATAACAATTTCAAGGCATTTCTGAAAAGCCCGTGGTGTTCAATTAATAAAGTGAGTCTGTGTCTCACTGGAACTTTGGGCTTTGGATTCAAGAAAACCACCACTGCTGCTCCTAAGACAGATTGCTCTTTTGCTGTGTGGGTACCATTGTGGCGCTTGTCTCTCACTCCTGGCTCCAGCCCTTGTGAAAATCGAGGCTTGTCTGGGATGTTGCCCCTGTCCTGGGATTTTGTAGCCTCTTGGGCTCCTGTCCAAAAGCTCTGCAAGTCTGGGATGCTCCACAGGGACTATCCCTACTCCAGTGCAGTCTGTGCCAGCCAGCCCAGCCACTGAGCAAGTCCTTCCATGCAATAAGTTACAGACTTCTCTTTATTAGTGCCTCTCTTCCCCCACACTAATAAATTTATTCTTTCTCTGTATTGTTATTATTATTTTGGCAGAGGACTTTGGGAGGTGGGAGAAAGGATCTACTAAAAAGCTAAACAAATCTAAGCCCTCTCATCAAACCCTTTCGAGGCACTAGTTCCAGTCCCTTAGCAAATGAAGTCAGCTGGTGGTCTGGGTTTAAACGTGGCTGTTGAGGGCTCAGGCCAGGTTTGGCAGCTCACAAATCAAATTGCCACGTGGTTCTCAGGAGTGGAGAATTGCCATGGGTAGAAGAGCTGTGGGGGAGCTCTGCCCCACTCTGTGCCAGCTGGGGTCCTGGCCTTGGAGGGAGGCACTGAAATTGTTGGTTCACAACAGGTCAGGAGGGAAATTCAGGCTCCGTGGTTTTGTTTTCTGTGTTATGTTACACTATTGACACAGAGCAAGGCAGCCCCAGAGTGAGATTTTGTCTCACTTGAATGGGTCTGGGCCAGTCCCTTTGCTTTGGTAAATTCTTATTGGAGAGCAGAGTGAGCCTTGAAAGAGAGAGGGAAACACAGAGCTATTAAATCTCACCTGATCTCATGTTAATAAAGAGTTTGAGCCACGGGTCTTGGCTTCACTCTGATTTTGCCTACTGGGTGCTGCTTGCAGGTCCTCAGGTTTGCTCTTGCTGCTGACCACTAGTTACATCCTCCAAGTGCCACCACACTGGAAGGATGAGGGGCTTTCCTGAGGCCACACCAGGAGATGGGACATGCTCTCACATCCATAAGGTGCTGCAGAGGCTCTGTGCAGGGCAGGGCTTTCTGAGGTGCTACACCAGCCCATGGTGTGCCACAGGGTGTCCTTTGATGCTCGGGAAGAGCACAGCCAGCAGGGTGAAGAGCTGGAGGCAGCTCCAAGATCCTGGCTCTCAAACAGCCTCTCTCCTTGCACAGGAGCAGCTGTCTAAGAAAACGTGGCTCTTGCTGCGTGTTCAATGCCTGGAAGAAAGAAAATGATGTTAACGTGCTCATGTCTCTCACCAGTCCCTTTCCTAGCTTCAAACAGCCCTTTGCTCAGCACTCTCCCAGTGCCTGCCTTCCCTGGGATGAGCATCCAAACCTAATTCCGCTTGCTTGCAACTCAGAGCCATTCCCGCTGTCAGTACAGCTCTGGACAATTCTCGTGGAAGTGCCGCAGGGAGATCTGCCAGAGTCATTCACACTCTTTTATGGGTCTTCCTTTGAATTCTTCTACAATTTCAGGAACAAAGTTGCAGATTTTTGCAGAAGTTTAAACTCTAGGACACTGCTCTGCCGGGCCACCACAGTTTAAAGCTGCTAACAGGTTGGGTCTTGACTGCTTTCCATGATTCAGCCATGCCAGGAGCACAGGATCCCATCCAAAGCCTACCAAATGCAGCGGAAACCTTTCTGCTCTTGGAAATCACCCTACTGCTTTCAACAGCCTCTGTCCAAACCGAGTTCTCCTGATCCCTGCACAGCTGAGGACACCCGGGGTGTGGCCCAAGCAGGTGGGAACTCCCATGGCTCCAGGACCTCAGTGCAAATGGGAATTGGTAGCAAAAATCAATTTTTATATCTCTTAAGCTTTATGCACTTGTTTCTTATTTTCATCCATGTGATGAGTACTTCAGGACTTTGTGGGATCATTGCCCAAAACCTGTGAGTGTCCATATGCTGTGGTCTGGGATGACCCCGCTTGAGCAGGGAGGTTGGACCAGATGCCCCTCTGTGGTGCCTTCCAACCTGACCCATTCTGTGATGTCGCCAACCTCATTTTTTTCCTGCTCTTCCAAGCCCTGGCACCCATCCTGCGGATGGCGCTGGGAAAGGAACGGGTGACTTTTCCAAGTCAGCTGCTGTAGCACTGTCTAAATCAAATTACTGATGAGGAAAAGCAGGAAACACGGCGGGGCTGAGCAGCAGCGGTGTGCCTCCGGTCAGCCCGCAGCTCCAAGAGCTCCGCCGCTCCCTCAGGGGCCATACCGGGGCAGGAGAGGGCGCCCCCTGCTGGCCGCCCGCCTCCACGTGCGCCCTCCCCGCGCGGCGCCGCCGGCGCGCAGCCAATGGGGGAGAGGGGGGCGTGTCCCGCTGGGCGCCGCCGCCAATGGGCGCGCGGAACCGCGGCGGGGGGCGTGGCCGGGCGCGAGCCGCGGCGATCCCCGGTGCCGAGGGCGGGCAGGGCGCACTCGGGCCGCGCTCCCGTTGCTGTGCTCCGCGCTCGGCCCCGCCGCCGCACTACCATGTTTGACGGCTGCCTCCTGCCCCTCGTCGTGCCCTGCCTGCTGCTCTGCGGACTGGACGCCGGCACAGGTAGCGCTCCCTGCCGCTCCGGCTCCTCTTCCCCGGCGGCGTTGACAGAGTGTGGCCCCGGGCGGCAGAGTGCGGGCGCAGAGCGCGGGGCACGCACCGCATCCCCTGCGTGGCCGCGGTCCCAGCCCGCGGGATGAATTGCTCCAGGCTTTTGTATTTTCTTTTCCTGTCCTCCCGCTGCTGCTGTAGCGTTCCATGTGGAAAGCTGCTGACTGTCTTTGGCTGCGGCTGTGGCTCGCTCTGCTTTTCCCCTTCTCCCTGCAGATTTTTATTGGGGTTGGTGAAATGCGATGCTTGTGTCTGAGCTATATATTTTTTTTTAATGATACAAGTAGCTTTAGCGTTTGCTCTCTTCCTCTCTTCCCTGCACGTTTCTGTCTCTAATATACGTGTATGTAGAGAGAAATAAATCCCGGTGCTCCGCTGGCTCCATTGTCTGCGCAGCCCGTTCACAGTTTCCAGCGCGGAGCTGCCTGTGCTGAAACCCGAGCGCGGGGCTGTCCCGGGGAGCGGGGGGTGCCGCAGCCCCCGGCCGCCCCGTCGGGCCGCGGCACCGGGGTGCGAGCGCCTGAGCCTCTCTCCTTCTCGCCTGCAGCTGGCGGAGCGGAGCTGGAAGTGGTGATCCCGGAGCGAGTGCCGCTGGAGAAGATCCACCTGCTGCCGCCCGGAGGGGATCGCGGCGGCCCCCGGCGCCGGCGGGCAGCGGCGGAGCAGGAGGAGGAGGAGGAGGCTGTGCTGCTCCGCCTGCCCGCCGCCGGCGCCGAGCTCTATCTGCACCTCCGCCGCGACCTGCGCTTCCTGGCCCGGGGCTTCGCCGTGGAGCGGCGGCGCGGGGAGGCGCGGCGGCCCCCGCGGGAGCGGCTCTGCTTCTACTCGGGACACGCACTGAACCGCAGCGACTCCTTCGCCTCCCTCAGCACCTGCGCCGGGCTGGTACTGCCATCCCTCCCCGCTCCCCTCCTCAGGGCTGGCACTGCCATCCCTCCCCGCTCCCCTCCTCAGGACTGGCACTGCTATCCCACTCCGCTCCCCTCCTCAGGGCTGGCACTGCCATCCCTCCCCGCTCCCTTCCGTGGGCTGGTACGGTCAGCCTGAGGCGGGATGCCTGCGCTTCACCTCCCATCAGCGAGGTGACTCTCCTGTCCCCTCACGTCGCCTTCCCCTCACGTCGCTGTCCCCTCACATCGCCGTTTCTTCTCCTCCCGGGCCCTGCCGAGCACCACCGGGTCATTCTGCCCACCCCGGCTCTCCGTTGTGAAGCAGCCTCAGCTTCAGCCATCCCTGAGGGGCCTCAGCCCCTGTGGCTCCGCTGTGGGTGGGCGGCAGAACCCGAGGGTTCTGTAGAGGAGCATCCCGGTGGAGGGGACACCTTGTGTCACTGTTGCCAGCCATGGAGCAGGTGGCTGTGTCCCACCGGGGGTGATTTGGTGCCATCCTGGCTCGTTCCTGTGGCAGCTGTGCAGCTGGCCCATGCCACCAGGCTCCTGCCATCAGCGTTGGGGTGCTCACTGGGAGCTGTGGTCAGAACAGCCAGTGCTCCAGCATGGCCAGAGGAACATCCCACTCAGGGATGCTTTTCCCACCACAAGTGTCAGGATTTTGCTGCCTGAGGCTGTGGTTTCAGGTGGCTCTGCAGGGCCTGGCTCTCCTCTGAGATTCATCTTGTGTGGGACAGAAAGTTTCTTAGTGGTGGAGACTGAGCTGCTTAAGGGGATGAGTAGTTTGAAATTACTGTTGATAACTTGAAAGTACTTTAGAAAGACAGCGGGGCATTAGGCAGTGATTCCCAGCACATGATCCCGGGAAGTGTGCCTGTCGGAACAGACCTGATGATGGAGATTTATCCTTAAAGTGTAGAGAGAAGCAGTTCATGCTCTGCCCTCGGGGCTCCGGCCTTCGTTCCGGAGCCATTTGAGGGCGCTGTGCCTCAGGATTAAAAAAACCCAACAAACACATGCTGAGCGTCTGAGTGGCACTGGCAGTTGAGCTGAGTTCCACCGAGGGAAGCTTGAAGCTGGTATCTCTAGTTCAAGCCTTAAATCACTAACAGCTCTATGCTTTTGTCACCAGGCATGTTTTGTTAATCTTGCTGAGCATCCAAAGCTGGAAAGCACAAACAGGCAGAGGAGGAACCTCTAAAAAAAGAGGACTGTAGTTGTAGGCACAGTATTAACTGCCTGGGATCAGGGAATGGAGGAGGGGGTGAAAAAAGATTGGCAAAATTCCCAGTAGAAGAGTTGAAAAAGAAACAAGACTAGTTAGTCTTTGTTCACTAGTCTGCAAAAGTGACCAGCAATATTGCAGTACCTGTTTGGATCATGGGAATTCTAAGCAATGGCTAAATTGACATAACTGAGCTGGATCAACCTGGGATCAGTGTCAAAGCTGCTGGTTTGTGCCACCTCTTGTGGACCAAAGCCTGTTTTTTAGTGACAGTGTTGGTAAAGCTGTGTTTTTCTTTGCCTCTGCATCTGGTCCTGAGAGTGCTGAGTGTGGTGTGGGCAGATGTGTTGGGAGAGAGGTGTTTCTGCATGTTGGGATACTCCTTTCCTTTTGGAGAAATCCATTCATTCTCTTCATTCAGATAATCACCAGGAATGGGAAGGGACTCAAATCATGTGCATGGTACATTTGAGTGAGTTAAAGTTTATAATACCCTTGTGAGCTCAAAACTAGAGAACAGAAAGCTACAGTGTCTTGAGGATGAGCCTGAATTTAAGATGAATGAAATTAAGATGAGCCTCATAAATTATTGAAATGGTTTCATTGAACTAACCCACATCACCATGTAGATGAACCTTCTTGTCCTAGCTAAGTGGACCATTTGGGATTCTTAAGTCCATTTTTAAACATGGAATATGTCCCATTTTAGGCTGTTTTCAGGGTATACACAGGATTTTTCAGTGGCCACACTAAACCAGCATACCTGTGGTGAAAACTGTGCAATTTAGTGGTAAGATGTCTTCTGCAATCAGAGGAATCAAAAGTTTGCCCCAAATTGTCTAGGAAGTCTTTAATCTGTCATTAGTTGAATTGAGAGCAGGTGACTCTAGAGCCCAAATTTTTTGCCTTCTAGTCTGGCCATTTAAAATGCTAAGACCACCTCTTTTTTTTATTTTTCTTTTTTTTTTTTTTTTTTTTTTTTTTTTTTTTTTTTTTTTTTTTTTTTTTTTTTTTTTTTTTTTTTTTTTTTTTTTAATTTTTATTTTCCCATGGCTTCCTTGAGCAATGCAGAAAGAATAAGACTTTACCCTCAGCAGCTTCACAGGTGGGACATGAGCCAGACCTGCTGGGCTAGAAGAAAGACCTTGGTAATGGAAACCTTGCAGCCTGTTTGTCCTGGCATTTGTCTTCTGAGCAGGTCTGGTGCTGCAGTGGGAGGTTTCCTGCAAACTCCAGCATGGGAGTGCTCACTGGACTTGAGCTCTGTGCTCAGGACATGTCATTCAGAAAAGCTGGTTGCTAAGAAGTAGAGTGGGCAGTAATACTGTGTCCTGATCTCCAGCTGGATCAGACTTTGCTGTAATCATATTCTCAGCCATGCCATAAATCATACCAAAAGTGATATAAAATGATCAGGGCAAGTGGAGTTCTAGTGAAAACAAAATCCCTGACACAGTGGCATGAAAACTGAGCTGCAGCCAGACTGAGCAATTGCTTCCTGGTGATGATATCAGATTCCCAGTGTGGCATCTGAAGGTTGGGGTGTAGTTTTTAAGCTCTGCTCGCAGATGCTCTGTTAACCAGTGTGTGGCTGCTGTAGTTTCCTGCTTTGGGAAGGGTGGCCTTGCTCTTGGAGCTGTGTGAGGTCGCAGTGAGTTAAGGACTGCTGTACCCAAGGTCTCATGATTCAGACACAGCTAAAATACCTCATGTGAGGATGCTCCAACCCTCCTGTTCTTCTTGACAACTGGGGAATTCAGCAAAGGCAAGAGGCACCGTGTTCCTGGAAACTGCTGCTGCCTTCCCCTTGGCAGCGCTGTCCTCTGGGGAGTGCCCTTGTGCCAACACTTGGATTCTGGCCACAGCTCAGGGCTGTGCTGTCCTTCCCTGGTGCAGGGCACACACAGGCAGCTCTGCAGCCCCTGGCACCAACAAAGGCAGCAGCCAGTACAGGAATTTTACTTTTTGAAAAGTGGCAGTTTTGTAATGCCATAGTAGGGTCATTTTCATATGCTGAAGTGCTGGACTGCAGTCTCAGCCCCTTACAACAGGTGTAGGCTTTTCATAGTTCTTGTACCTGTATTTTGGAAATAGTTACAGTTTTAAGAGGGTCGTGAGTCTGTGTTAAAATAAGGATTAGATTTTGACTTAGAAATGAACTTAGAAACTGTGTTCAGGAAACTGTATCTGAAAGATGAAAATCACTGGGAGGCATTTAGAGGCTGGGGTTTGATTCTAAATAACTTCTCTTCCATTATAAAATGCAGGATCTTTGATTTTGGGGTCAGAATTGCTCTTTGACTTGTCTCTAATTAAAGTGAATTGTCTTTCTTAGTTGAGCTAAGAGAAGAGTTTGTGCCTCCCTCCTGTTCAGGCTAGTTCATTTAACATTTTCACACACCAGTTTTGTCACCTTTGGACTTCCTAGTGCAGACTAAATCAGTGGAAGTGGATGATGCCCATTGCAAGGGTTCATGGAATGAGAACAGTGATTTTTCTGTTTGTAGGGTGGAATAGACTAATTGAAACTACACCTTAAGAAATGCATGCTGGAAGTTGGGAAACTCTAAATATTTAGTAGTAATGTCTCAATACAGTCTACTCACAGAGGAAGATGGCTTCTTTCCTTCCAAGCTTCATGTACATTTGCATTTGTTAAACTTCCTGCAACTCCTGGTGGACAAATTTTCCAGCTTGCTAAAATATTTCTGAATGGTGGCTCTTCATTCTGGTGTGCCCTGTTCTGTTGGGACCATCCACAAACTTTGTGAGGGTGTAGATGTAGACAAGGACAGATGATGAGAGCATCTTTCTGGATTTCTTGTTCTAAGGTCCCTGAAGTCCCCCAGGTTTCCAGGTGGGTGTGAGTGCCTTGCAGGACCTGGATGTGTCAGTGTGGGTTTGGATCGTGTCTGGAAGGGCAGTCAGGGCAAAGAGAACTGAGTAGGTTGGACTGCAGCCTCCAGGGAATGAGCAGTGACTCCTGGTAAAACAGTGAATCTGCTCTGTCCTTGGGAAAAAGAGGGTCAAGGATGCAGAAGAGGCCACAGTCTGTCAGTTTTAAGCCTGTCTGGTTGTCCAGGGTTGAGTGAGTGATAAAGAAGAGCACTTCCCTGATGGTTCATCCTGTGCCTTAGGTACCTTAGACTGGTGAATTGTCCCTCTGGAGGAGTTTGCCTTCCTTCATTCCCTGCAGAGGGAGGTGATGCCTGGTTCAGAGCAGATGCTGCAGCTCAGTGAGCTCCTTGCCTGGCCCATGAGGAGTTTGCTGTGTGCACCAGGGCGGTGCTGCCCTTCAGGTGACTCCGGAGCCTCTGCTGCTGTGGGAGCAGGGCAGAGCAGCCGTGTGGGGATTAAAAGATGATACAATTTCCCCCGAGGAAACCTTCAGCTCCACTGAACTCTTCTGTCTGGGAGAAGAGCTGTTTGGCATTCATCCATAGCTGGGCCATGAGCTGAAAAGTTAAACCTCTTAAAATTACCGTGCTGGGTTTCCTTGTGCTGGGGTTTTCCTTCCTCTTCCACAGTGGACAAGAGGGAGAATATGTTGGGGTTTCCTTGTTTAGCAGACTTGGAGGACAGGGCAGATATTCCTGGGTATGGTCTGCTCTCAGAACTGAGTGTAAACGTGAAATGACTCTGGGACAAGACTTGACTTAAAGCTCTCCTTTTCAATTTGCTTGAATTGCACTTTTAAATAACAACCAACCAAAGCTGACACATGGTTAATAAGGACAGGACTAAAACCCACATGAAGTTTATTAAACTGTATTTGTGGGTTGTTTTGTTCTTCACTTTAAACATTAACTTCCTTTTAACTTTGAGGAAATGGTTAAACAACGATTTACAGTGTAACAGTTGAGAAATTGAGAAGGGGATGGAATTTGTCAGATGTTTAAATCTGTTCTCTTTTCAGCATGTTCGTATGTATGTAACTAATGAACACTTAGGAGCAAGAGAAAAATCTGTTAAAGATTCAGCATTTCACAGATCTCCTTCAAAGATGTTGTGAAAATAAAAAGGGCTGGAAAAACAGTGTAACTGTTGGAGAGTATTAACATGTGGGAAGGTCGAGAACCATGTGCAGAGAGCACTGAGCATTTGGATCCCTGTTCTGAGCAAGCCTGGAGCTGCTGTAACTCTACCAGCACTACCAGGGCACAGGGACAGAGCAGTGAAGCCAAGGAGGCAGGACAGGGTCATACAGAGGCTGTTTTACCACTGTAAATTTCATTTCACTGTCATTTCAGTGACATTGTGAGAGGACCTTCCTCCTTTCCCTGCTGTCATTTAGCCCAAGAAAAGCTCCACTGGAAGATGATGTGTAGCAGAGGAGTGAACTACTGGTAGTACAAGAGTAGATCAGAGAGTGAGCAGGTTACTGCAGTGACCACTGTGTGTGAAACTCTGGATAAGAGCGTGTGGGAATGTTTTGGTGGTGAGCAATGTTGAGCTGATTTCTAAAGGAAGGCTATGAAATATCCTTCATGTGAAAGATTGTGCCACTGTTAAGCGCAGTGGTGAGTGGGGCTGTAGTGGGAAGTGTGGATTATTGTTTGTTTTAATCAACTTGTCAGTTTGCCTGGCTTTGGAGGCAGAAATAATTCCAGCCTTTCCTGTTAGCAGAGCTGCAGGATTCTGTCAGCTACGTGGTCTGGCTATACCAACTGTGAAATCCAGGCTGGATTCTTAATGCAGATGCTGATGAACTCTACACTCCTCTGAATTTCTGGCCTCCTGATGCCTTCTGTATCTCTGGGATGGTGGGGCTGGGCAGCAGCTGCTTTTCCCAACGTTCAGCAATCCCAGGATCTGGCACAGCAGCAGGTCCTGGGCTCCCACAGAGAGAGAAGGATGGGAGGGAGTATCCCAGCTTTTGATATGCATCTCCCTAAGCAAATGTGAATTGGCAGATCCAAAGCATTTAATTTAATTGGAATGATTTCCAGAGATGTGGGAAAAGTAGCTCCAAGAGTTATATGGTCTTCTGTTTAACTTCCTTATTGTCAAAATCCAAAGCCTTCTGCACTCCCTGAACTTGTACAGATGAGAGCAGAAAGCACAGAGCCTTTGTCCAGTGCTGATCTCTGATGTTCCATGCTGGGATTAGCACAGGACAGGATCTGGAAGATTTGAGGGATGCAAATGAGGAATGCATTTCTTATGGAAAAAGCAAAATAATGATAATACTCTTCAAGTTACCATGTCCAAAAGATCTCCTGCAGGCCAGCAGGTTTGGGGACTCTTTTGAACCCAGCTGGCAAGTCTGAGTAAATTTTTTACTCCCTAGGAATACTTCACAGGCCTGACCCTCCAAATCCTTCCTGCTTGAAACTCTACTTGCCTTGTCAGACTGAGCTTGAGATGCTTCCCAATGTGTTCCAGGGTGAAGACTCATGGCTCTTTCCCTCCATAGGTTTCACAATTCCAAAGCAAATGTGAAACATAAGTCTTTTCCAATGGTTTAAATTATTTTCACTCTTGATGCCAGAAAGTGGGGATAATGTCGGGTGGTGATGAAACTGAACTTCTTCTTACATATTTTTGGCACCAACTGAAATGGTTGGCAGTCTGTCAGGAGCTCTGGTGTGGCTTTTAGTACCATGGCACCAGATTTACAGCCCTTCTTCTAAATAATTAAAACCTATATTAAAAAAGGGGGCTGGGGTTACCTCCCAGCTGGAAGATTGGAACAAGGAGGGGAAGTAGTGGAGAACATCATAAAGGAGGCTGGAAGAACAAGCCACTGGAGCTTTTGCTGTCTCTGAAGCAATTCTGACAAAGCCCAAGTTGTGATTTAATGAAAAGGCAACCCTTTGGCGACTCCAAGAGTGGGTCTTACGAACTGGTGAGCATTCTGTAGGGCCAAGAAATAATGTCAGGTTTTCTGTGTAAATGGAAGCCCTTCTGAGAAGTGCCAAGGCATTTTATCCTTAAGCAATGCCCTTGTCCCAGGAGCAAGGTCTCTTTTGGAAGGCCCCCAAAGAGGTGTCTCTTGTCTCCTCAGAGACAGAGAATTGATTGTCTCTGCTGTGCTTTACAGCCATGGCCAGCGGAGACACCAACTTTTACAGTTTTATTTTTGTCCCAGCGCTCTTTGGAAATCAGTGACCCTTTCTGAGAGACCCTGGTTCCCCCTGAATGCTGTTCAGTCCGTGTGGCTGTCAAAGGAGGAGAGCTCTCATTTCTGCTAGCAGAAATTCCTCTTGCTGGAAATACTGGGCCAAAGGGATTTCCTGGGTGTACGTGAGGACTGAATTTGGCAGGGAGGTGTGGAAATGTACAATATACAGTATGTATGTAATGTATATTATAAATCATATTAGTACAGTCAGCTGTTGAACATACAGCCTTTGCATGTACATGCAGAGCATTTCTTTGGAGAGTTGCCTGGCTGGCACAGAATGTGGGGAGGGGGGAACCAAAAAACTCTGCTCTCTCTTTTTATGAGTGGGATGGGTGTTGGACCTCTCTGGAAGCACCTTCAGCTCTCAGGTGCACCACAGGCACAATCCTGGCAGGCTGGATGAGCCCTTCTGTTGTTAACAGCAGTTAAATCAGACCTAGAGAGTTCTCTCAAGGGGAGCTGTACATGGCAGAGCTGTGTCTTGAGACTTTTAATTGCAATATAAATAATCACTGGATTAGTACAATGAAAAGTAGGAACCCCTCGTTGTAAATACTCACTTTGTGCAAAGTGTTACAACCTCAGTGTTGATTACTAAACCTGGAGGCTTTGTTAAGTTTTAAGGTGATAACTTTGCTTTCACTCTCTTCTTTTCATGCCAGAAAAGGAGTGGAAAAAGCATAAAAGAACCTTAAAAGCTCTGGGTTGTGAGCAGAGGAGGGCTCTCCTGGGGCAGAAGCTGGCTTCCAGAGGTGTTCTTGCCAGCCCTGGTGTAAGGTCTGGACTTGGTGCAAGCAAGGCAGGGATTTAGTGCTCTGACCTGGACCCTGTGGAGTTATTTAGGCAGGGTCTTTGCCTTCCTTGTGTCACTTCTTCCAGGGATGGTGGAAAATCCTGTAGCTGGGACAGTGCAACAGTCCATTCCTGACTTCACCTCTGAAACCCAACCCGTGGCTTGCAGGGAGAGCAGTGCTGGCTATGTGGCTGTTAATGTAGTCAGGAAGAAGTATTTGGTCCCAAAAAAAATGTGTGGCTCTGCAAGTCACACTTGCATCAGCTCACTGTTGCCTGTAAGGGTGGTACACACAGGGGCCTCCTGTGTGCCGGCTGTGTCACCTCTGAGCTCTCTGAAATAGTAAATGTCATTTAATAGCAGGGCAGTCCTGGCAGTAGGAAAGGTGATTTTGAAGGGATTTCTGTTAACAGGATTTATTTGTCCTCATGTGAGCTGAGCATCTCATAAAACACACGTATTTGTGGGGCTGTGTCTGGAGAGAGAGAAAGAAGGGAAAGCAAAGGTGTTGACAAGAACTCTCACCTTTCCTTTGTACATGTACAGTGCATTGTTTCTAAATAGTGCTCAGTGATATAAAAAATAAATAAGAGAAGTAGATTAAGTTCTTTAGTCTGTATTACACAGGCTGAACATGACCATAATCACATCATTTCCTCATGCTGCAGATAATGATTGCAGTGAAATGGCCTGGCCTCAGGCTGGGTTAATAAGCAAGGTTTGGATACCAAACTGATGGGGGTTTTTTGTTCTGTTTTGTGGACAGGTTGGCTACATCCAGCTTGGATCAGAGCAGCTGCTGATCCAACCTGTGAATGCATCTGAGACCTCGTTCAGTGGCAAGGAACATTTCATCAGGAGGAGAAGATCCACCAGACCCGGCAATCCCAGCAAGCCACATGGTGCTGAGGAGCACTGCAAGGTTGTAGCAGGTGAGCTTGGAGTGGCTCCAGAGAGCAGCCATGGGGATGCAATTATGTTGGTATTTTGCAATTCCTGTGGGAATTGCAGCTGGAGCTGGGGAAGGATGGCAAGGGTGAGTGAATCCTGCTGCTGCTTCAGGCAGGAGTCACATCACAGATATAAAATTGTCAGGGCACATGCTGTAGCATTCAGTTTGTGAGATGATAAACTCTGCTTTAACCTTGCAGTGTGACCACTGCTCAGGAAGATATTCACTGGGTTTTTAGCAAAGGTCCAAGTTTTTTTGAGTGAAGTCAGTGGTGAGGGGGGCTTTTCCATCTTGCCTTCCCACTGGAGTTGTGCTGAACAGGCAGGGTTAGAATGGTCATCCTCAGATTTCAGAATGTGGAAAACATCTCACTTCAGCTGCTTTGATATGCTTTAATCAGAAGTATCATCTGTGGAGTCCAACTGCAGGGATCCAGCTTGTAACAGGATGAGGAGATATCCGGAGATAGAAGAGATGCACAGTTTCTCTTCAAAACCATCTGCTTTCTTTTCCAGCTTCTCATGCCATCATTCTTACTTCTGTCTAGCAGAGCACGTGATAACAGTGTATCAGGGTCAACTGGGCAGACTTTGTATTATTTTATGGTTTTTAATTGCTTTTGTAAGGGCTTATGTGCATTTGGAACTACCAGATGTATTTCAGCAAGGTGATTTTTTTTTTTTTTTACTAGGAGCTTGATTCTGCTTTTTCTGTCTGGTGTTTGACTTAGCAAACTTAAGCTCTATCTGATAAAACAGCTGTTATATGTTACATTACAATTTGCTATCATTTATCAAGAGAAAATAGCTAACTCTGTTCGTTGATGGTATCCTCTCTTCTCCCACTCTTAAAGCCACACAGTCAAATTGCCAGCTGGTATAAACTGGTCTATTTTTTGGCTTCATTGGAGCCAATTGAATTTTCTCCTTTCTGGAATTCTCTCTGGGTGGGTTGCATAGGGAGTATTTTTTATGAACATTGTGAAATCTCTTCATTAGGTTGCAGTGTCCCTGTGTTTTCTGTTCCTTTCATTCCTCTCCTGCCCCACTACACAATATTCCAGTGTCTGCCTTCTCCTGGATGGATTGCATGAATGGAGCAGTGAGTTCTGCTGCTGGGCTGCCAGGGGGCACAGTGGGGAATAGGACTGGGAGATTTTGGGAGTACAGGAACGAGACTCACTGGGACAAGGGCTGCTGTTGGACTTGGAAGGATGTGGCAGCAACAGGAGGCACAAAAAGCTTTCTTGGGGGAACAGCAGTGGAAGAGGCCTGAAGGAACTCACTGGAATAGGCAGCCAGGAATCTAAAGTTTACCTGTAAGGCTTTGCATCTCAGTTTTTGTGTTTAACCAGGCCTATGAACCAGCAGAACAACCTGTGCCTGCTCCTGAGCTGTGTCCTCACTGGCACTGCTGCTGGTAAATCCTGCAGCCAAAGGCCTTTATTTTCTCCTGTGTGGAGCTGAGCTCTTAATAGTTCAGCAGGTTTATCATTCTCAGGGGTTCAGACTAAGCCAATCTTCTTTCTGATTCTCTGAGAATGAAATCTTGGATCTGGTTACAGTTACAGATCCCTTATGTCTCTTTTCAGAGAATTCAGCACCACTCTGATTTCCCAGCCAAGTTCCGTAGGTGCTGCAGCCCTGTGGTCACAGAGAATGCATTTCAGAATTCTTACACTGTAAAATAAAACAGCCATTAGTTAAAAGCTTGAATTGAACCAAAATCAGTGCAGGAAATTAGCTTCATCCTTTTGCCACTGAACCTTTTGACCTTCTGTCTAGGAGCTGGATGCTCCCTGTCCTTGGCAGAACTGAAACTCCCTCCCTGAGAAGAGGGACTAAAGGAAGGAAACTGGGGAGACATTGGGTAATTAATTACATGGGATTACAAAGGGAAAGAGGAGTTGAGTGACTATGAAAATTCTAAAAGACACTGAAAAAAATGTATTTCCAGTGGCACCTACTGCTTCCTGAAGGCTCCTGACCCACTGTTCCATTTGGGATCAAAATTCCCATCCCTTGGGTGCTGATTCCTTCTGCTGTGCTAAGCAGGGAGCCAAGCCCCTGGCAGAGCTGCTCCTACAAGCAGCCACTGCTGTCATAAAATAATTCAATTGCTCATGGGCTTTGCCACTTCAAGGCAGAGCCTGAATGTTTGTCGTTGTTGAGGGAGAGAAATGTAAGTCGTGGCTGTTAATAGACTTAGCGCGTTAACGACCTAATTGACTCCTGTCTGCTTTGGATTAACTTTCGTGCACAAGGAGTTTAGAAACGAAAAAATTAATCCTGTCTGACACACAAAAGGTCCATTCCTAATGAAACTGTGTGGAAGTGATCACCTAGGGGTGTTCTTCCAGAGTTTCTCCTGGGAAAAGGTCTCTTTGCAGTGGTGCTCACCAACATGGGCTGGTCAGGTTTGTACTAGAGGTTGTTTTCCACTGGCTCAAAATTTGGCTCAGCCAGGCTAAAACTTGGCAGGAAAGATTGGAGGTTGTAAATACATGGGAATATTCCTATGCCAGACATTTTAGATACAAACCCTGTATTGTGGAACGACATAGACAGAAAAATATGGGTCTGTGTAAATACAATGTAAAATGAGTGTTTTTCAAGGGCACAGAACTGCCATGCCTGGGCATTTTCCAGTCCTTTACTGCTGTTCTTATATTGTCTAAATACACAAGAATCACCTCTTGTATTTTCTTCTTAAAAATTTGTAATTCAGTGGTAGCTGGCATAATCTGGGGTTATTTGGGAATTAAAATACAAAGCATCAGAGGATGAATTTTTCATGTTAACTATTGGTCATGTCATAAAAATTTAAACAGGGCTAAATTGCTCAGTGGCAAATTTCCTGTGATACATTAACTTAATTACTTGTAAAACAAAGATGCTGGATGATGTAATGACTTGTGTGAGTATTTGGAGGAGGAGCAGGAAAGCACTTTAAGAAAGCAAAATGAACTTAATCAAGAAGTGCTACTGAGGGGATAGAGAGCACAGCTTTCCAAGGGCATTGCTCATGTGTTCCCCACAGAAATGTGGTGCTCTCCCTGCAGACCCCAGCCTTGGGAGAGGGAAGGTGGCTTGGGGCCAGGTAATGCCATCAGGCTGGTTTGATAAGTGGTGGTTAAAATCTCTAAAACAACTCCTTTAGTCTAAGTGGTGTAACATGTCCTGCAGCACTCAAAATTATTTTTAGGTCTGCAGGAGAACTTTGTGGGAGCCAAATTTCTCCTGGAATAATCTGTATAAGAGGATTAATCTGGCTGTAGTCAAGAATGGGAAAGTACTTAAGGTTTTGCATGACTGGATCCTTGAGATTTGAACCTGTAAGTGTCTACTAATGGGTTAAAAAAAATCCCAGGGCTGATGTTTTAATTCCTTTGTTTAAATTCCAAAGTGCTTCAGCAGCAAAGGAGGGATCCCATCAGCATGGCCCAGGTGCTATTGTTAGTCATATGATATGTGAGTATGTTTTATTTTTATCACCTGTCATCCAGCAAGAGAAAGAGTTCAAGTCACAATGCACATTTCTGCTCAGGCATGAACATGAGCCCCTGTGAGGCAAACAGAAAACCTATTAAAAGGTTTCCAGGTGCACATGCAGTGAGGGAGAAGGAAGGGAAGGTTGGGTTTCACTTGCTCTGAAGCATGGAGTCGTGAGGAAGATGGGAAATAGCTTCACACCAGTGATGTGAAACACTTCTCATCTCTGGACACTGGGCAGCATCTGTGTAAACCTCCTGTCACACCCTGCTCTTATTTGAAAGAGCAGCTCTGACAACTTTCTTGTCAAAGGTCCTGGAGAAGTGTTTTTGCTGCGGAGAGAGTGGAGTCAAAGGGAGTTTTGTTTGTAGGTTGTAGTACCTATAAGTAAGAATTTCCCTGCAGAAGAGCCAGGCAGGACAGAAAGATCTCTTTTAGTACATCCTACATGATTTTTGCAGTGCTCTGAGATAGGGCTTCTTTCATTGCCCTGTCTCTGGGACCTTGTGACATAAAATAAAGCTGTTTCCATGTGACAATATCCACCACAACCTCAGCTGCAGTAAATGGATTATTTGTGTTAACTATCATGGAATAACAGTAGTTTAACTATTTACTGAGATCTGGACACGTATTTTGCATGTTTTCTTTGCCACCAGAGTGTGTGGATAGGAAAAATGTTTTAGTTTTTCCTGATTTTGAGAAAATATCAAGGTTCAAGACAGAAACCATGTTGTGAAAGCATAGGAATCTCCTCTAACCATGTCATAAAACTTTCTGTTTCTTTGGGAAAAGTAAGTTCTGTTATAACTTTTCCAAAAGTCTCCAGTGATGTATTAAAGTCTTCTTACATAGAAAGGATTTGATATAAAATACAGTCCAGGAGCATGAGAGAGAGCAGCTTGTCTTTGGAGGGAAGGTTGTTATTTCATGTTTATGATATAGAGCTCATAAATTACTCTTAAATGTGGGTTTGCTTTAAACCCTTTTGTCAGTTTAAATGAACCAGTTTTCCTTTAATGCAAATGTGCTGCACATAGAGTGAAATTAACAGGAAGATCAATGTTTTAATTCACAAAATAACAATGTGTTACTTCTCTGCATAGTTACTTTGCAACCTGTTTTAACAATTTATCAAAGCTGGTAATAATTTAAGTAAGTGCTGGTGTGCAGGTATCAAATGTGGGGAATGCTTTCCCTGAACAGGTATAAATCTTAAACACATGTTACTGCTAGGTTGCATTTCCCCATCTTTAATCATTGTCTCTTAGCTGTGTTTTCTCTGCAGGTTTGACTTGGCCTGAAAGAGCAGTTGTTATGGCCAAAAACATGTGCACTAAAAATAGAGAGATGTAATGCAACCTGTATTAGTCCATATTAGGAAGCAGCTGTTGGAGAATTAAAGCAGGATTTCAACAATGGGCTCCACAGAAGATGTAATGTGATTAAGTGTTTGCAAGCACAGAAGGATTCCCTGTGTCAGGAACTCAGCACTTTACCCATGGGAGTGTGTCTCACTTCTGTGGATAAATCCCTTGGTTTTTCCAGGTCCCTGGTCTTCCAAATGGGGAGTCTGGGTTTTCCCTGCAAGCCTGTGATTGTTTCCTCATGGCTGATAAACAGCAGCCTCCTGGAGCAGTCTGACAGTCAGAAGTGTCCTTTTCCATCACATGTGGCAAGTGAGGTTTTACTGCAGGTCTGTTCTGGATGATTCCCTCAGTGTGGATCATGAGGAGCATGAGGGACTTCTTCCTCTGCTGTGAAGGTGAAAAAGAGGCACAAAAAGGAAGTGGAAATACACATAATGGGTGGATTTCTTCCCCTTCTAGAGCAGCTGTGCTGCTCCTTTGCCTGGTTATTAATGACCTGGGTGCTGGTTTCCATTAAAACCCAATGAAGTCCATCCTGGCAGGTGGTGATGAGCTCACTTGTCATTGTCCACTGTCTTGTCTCAGGATGTTCATGGATATTTCCATGGTCATTCTGGCTAGAAAAGCAGAGAGGTGGTTCCTGGACAGAGGTACATTGCTCATCTTTTAGGTGTTTTTGTTTCTTCCATGTTATCACTGTCCATTGCTCAAGCCATGCCTGCTCCTCTACCACTAAATTGTCTTATTTATCTGTCATGAGTCCTTGGTATGCCACAAGGAAAGTGTCCTTTTCATGGGAGATGAGTGCACATAGTCCAGGAGGTGGGAATCTTTGAAATCCTGGTGACAAATGGAACCATTGAGCAGAAATCAGTGTTTATCCTGTCCTGTCTCACTGACCTGCCATTAAAACAAAGTCCTGATGTGTTGTGTTGATGACTGAGTTTGTTTTGCAGAAGAATAAGGTTTTAACTGATGTGTCCAAGCCACAGACTAACTTGGATAACAATCCTTGCAGTAAAATCTCCGTGGTGTTTTGAGATGCAGCTCAGAGTTCATGACTTCTGTCTCAAGTTCTTGTTTGCTGCTGTGCCAGAGAAATACTCATGAACTTGTGATTTGGTATGAAAGTGGCTGTTTGGAAAAAAAAATAAACAAAAAAACCCCAAAGCAAAACAAAACCATTTTTGGAAGGTGCATTAGGAGATAATGGATCATTCTGCTGTGCAATAATTTTTCCTAGCAGTTGATGCATGGTTTTGTCTGCCCTTCCAGTCAGAGAGAAATTGGAGATGCAGTTTTGTAGGACAGGGCATTAAAAATGAGAGGACAGATCTCAGGCTGTAATTAGGTGTTCTTTTGGTGAGCAATCATTTGTAATTCCTGAACTTCAGGCAACCCACTGGCATCAGCTGGCTGTGGCAAATCTGAAATTCCCAGGTTTTGGGTGAGGTATAATAGGCCAGGGCACATGGGCAGTTCTTGTGCTGCCTCCTGACAGAGGTGAAGGGGGCTCCATGTCTCCATGTCTGGAATTAGTCCCCTTTTTGAGGTGTTTCTATCCTGCTGCTGGTAGTAGGGAAATTTTGTGACATCCTGTCCCTCTGATAATTCAGCATTGACATATGGTTTTAGGTTAAGTAGTAAGCATATACCTCAAGGACTTCCTTTCTTTAATTTCTAGGCTTGGTTTGTGTGCAGGATCTCCCTTTTCTTTCTGTTTTGCTTGGGAGAGGTGATGATTTTTATTTTTAGGTGAAGCTAATAAAACCTGCCTAATGTGAGTACCAGTCAGAGGTTCTCTGGAAACTCCCGGGGCTTAGTGAGAATTAATTTTAGCTGTTTGCCCCACTTGGATACCCTCTCCTCATGTTGCTGAAGTAACAGAACATGGTAAAACAGAGCTTGCTCTCCATCAAGGGTATATGGAGATGTTGAAAGGGTCATGGGAAGAGGGAAGGGAGCAAAGGGCTCCTGAGGGAGAGCTGGAGAGGATTTTTAAGGCAGCAATAGGAAAGAGCTTCTAAAGAGAAATCTGGCTTTGCAGAAAGGACTCTGCAGTTTAACTTTTATTTGTGGCTTTTGTTGAACAGCATCCAGAAACTGTCAGTAGGTTTAACAAGAATGAGGTAGCTAAAATTACAAAGGGAAAGATTAGGCAGGAAAAAAATAGTGGAAGGCTGTAGGAGAAGAGGTTTCTTTTCAGATGAATCTGGGAAATACAGTTGGAAGGGAGGTAGGAGGAACAGGAAAGGACTCTGCACTTACAGCAAGAATCTGCCAAAAGCCAGACAGTGCTAGACAGTGCTTTTGGTGTGTAATAGGAAAAGGTCATTTGGGGCGTTTGCTCTGGAATTGCACATCTGTTGAGTTGCCATAAAAAGCACTGAACGTAAGGAGTTTTCTGCAGAGGCCTCAGAAGAGCCTTGTTGTGCTTCTGATCACAGTGGGGACTCTGGTTCTTTCCATTCTGAGGAAGATTTCAAGGACTGCAGGATGTGATATGATCATGGGGCTTTGTAGGTGATGAGCCAGGGAAGGGTAAAAATAAAAGCCACCAAATGACCTTGTGCAACATACAGCCATTTTATGCTGATGATCTGGAGGTGTATCACCCTTCTCCCTTCACCTCACAGCCCTGGATTTTGTGGTATTTTGGGCCAGATAGGCTGTGTAACACACTGTCAGAGAGAGTGGCCAAAGAGTAATGTCCCTTGTGCTCAGTCACCTGCAGCATGTACGTGCTGTGTTGTAGATTGACTGTTTCAGCTCATATTTCATATGAAA
Organism: Lichenostomus cassidix; assembly: GCF_008360975.1. Lineage (NCBI taxonomy): Eukaryota > Metazoa > Chordata > Aves > Passeriformes > Meliphagidae > Lichenostomus > Lichenostomus cassidix. The sequence goes on from NC_139491.1 coordinate 3,108,284, forward strand.
TTCTCTGACCTCTTAAGCAGGGAGCACCTGACTCCTAAAATCATGTGCTGTGTGCTCCCTGCAATGTAAACTCCTCTGACAGCTCCTGCCCATGGTTTATGGCTTCTTATGCCTTCACACTAACACTTAACATCTGCACCACAAAATTTGTAACATCAGTTTGTTCAAATAAAGAATCCACCAAGCATTTAATCCTTGTTTTAATGGCTGATGTTTATTTTAGTTCGGGGTTTCATGTACTCATGGAGGGATTCTCTGCCCATGGTCCATAAATCTTGCAGGGCAGGAATGAGACTTCTCTGTGCTGGCTTGTTTCTGAAGTGGGGCTCTAGAGATGGAGTATTTTTATTTTTTGGATACCTCCATGAAATTGACTCACTTCAGGTATGAGCTGCAAATGTACTTAATAAGGACTTTTCCTGTTGGTTTTGGATCTTTTTCTTCATCAAACTTCTGTGATATAGGATATGTGCATTTCCTTTCTCTTTGTGATGGTTCCTGCGTGCAAATGCCTTGTTTTCTCCATGTGCTTGGTTGTGCTGCAAAATTGCATTTGTTGTAGGCAGGAGGATGCAAAGAGAGACCACTGTGAAAGTGGACAGAGAGGATAAAATAATTTACCCTATGGAGCAACTACAAACTTGAAAAGGAAAAGGGACACCCACACTGCCTCTCCTTTTCTAAGTTGCTGGTGTTGCTGTGCGTGTTTTGGGGGGTTTTGCAGTGACTCCTGAGCTCTTTGTGGGTTCCCTCAAGCCCTGGTGTCTGTTTTAAGTGCAGGTAAATTTGCACTTGGACAGTGTGAGGGTGAGGGGAAGAGCAAGAGCCCAGATCCTCCTCATCAGGTCGCTCTGGCTGCGTTTCCAGCAGCCTGTGGGGTGGTGGTTTTCCACACACATCCTCTAATCCCAACCCCATGGTGGAAAGCAGCCAGTCCACAGGCAGAGGCTGTGTGTGAACCGAGGCTGCCCAGCCACTTGCCAGGAGTCCCTTTAGGCTGCTGCTCTCCAAAAGTCACACCTTGCAGAGTTTTGTTCAGCTGCAAAGAGGTGCCAATTCCTTCATCTGCCTCTGGAGGAGGGACCACACTGGCAAATGACCATGGCATGACCTCTTCTCCCTGGAGTACAAGCTCCAGTCTAGCAGAGTGGGTTCCTCCTCTGACACAAGTGTCTTCTTTTCCACTAAAAAAGAGACTTTTAAGTGAAAACCTAGAGATCTCCAATTTTTTTTCCACTTAAACGTTTTTACACATCTCATTCAATGTGAGGCTCAGACTTAGTTGAATCTAGGCTTAGCTCCCCATAATTTCAACTTCTTGGTAGGTAAGAGATTTATATAACATCAAAAAACTTACTAGGGAATTGCCAAAATAAGAATTTGATGGGGAAGTGCTGCTGTTTCCAGGAAGGTTCTGATTAACAGCAACAAGACCCAAAATGTCAATGTTCTTGCTGAAATAATTCACCCTTTCTTCTCTTTTCTTTGATTTCTCCCTAGTATTTAAATGATAACCTTGAGGACCTGAAGCTAAAGAAGATGTAGCTTGGCAGAGGGAGGGATGGGTGATGAATGGAATGAAATTAATAGAACAACATACAAACACATGAGGTGTTCCACAGAAGTTTGGTAAAGTCATCTCTATCTCATAGTTGGCAAATCAAAGGTGCATCCATCTTTCCTTCTTTCTTGTGTAGTCAATACTTCATTTGTGTAGTCAATCTCATTTATTTTATTTTTATTACAGAGATCCCCTGCTGTGGGGCAGCTTTGTCATGATTGTGCCATTTTCTGTAGCTGTCCTGAAGCCCACGTGAAAGCAGGCCTTGAAATTTGGTTATTTTCATCTTTGCTGCTGGCATGTAGCTTCCATTACTTATGATCACCCCACATTTTAATTTTTTTTCTTGTCCCCAGACTCCTGTCTGTCTCTTTAGACCCAGGGGGATATTTCCAAACTCTCTTAAAAAAAAAAAAATCAAATCAAATCTCATGGTTGTTTTCTCAGTTTAAAATATGTACCAAGTGTTGACAGTTGATGCCTTGGGCAGAAAAGCATGTGCAGAGCTGTGCTGGATGACTGCAAGAAACCTGGGAATGAGGAGATGGGAAGGATGTGTGAAATGTGCATATTGACAAGGCAGAAAATGCATGAATGGGTGAAGGCAGGAAGTCCATTTCAGGTGGGCTTTGAGGGGCTTGGAGCTGATGGAGTTTGTCACCCTGAATGTAGGAGAGTCAGTCAGGGGAAACTGATGCTCTGGGAAAGAAGGGAAATTCAGTTTGAATTATGTAAGGGAGCTGGTAAAGAGGCTGTGGAAAATCAGGATCAGTGAACACCAGCTCAGCCCTGGCTGCAGCTTTGCTCAGAAAGGGTCTCAGGTTAAATCTAGAGAAAATTAAAAAGTGATTCTCTGCTCTGGGAAATGAGCAGCACATGTTGTGTGACATAAGAGGGACCTGCCTGAACATCCATTAGGGTCTGTCCCATGTCAGTTTTGCACTGAATGTCGTGTTTGTGCTCTTTCAGGACTTGTGTTCTGTTCCCTTTTCCACAGGAAAAAATCAGCATTAATAACAGTGTCTTATCTGGAGTGTATCACAGGCTGAACAGTAGGCAGAGATAATTTCAGTGGATCTAGGCAGTTTGTATTTTGTTTCAAAAATAAATTGGTTTTAATGACTTCATTTGCTTCTCTTTCATTTTACAACTGAAAGCATGAACACATTTTTTTGTGGCTGCAGTGAAGCAAGCAGGTTCAGTTTCATATCTGAACTTAATTTCTCCTTGGGTCATGCCTCAGCTGCTTTGCCTGTGAAACACATTTCACCTTTCAGCTTAGAAGAAGACAAATTATTAATACATCAGTCCTTTAGTTGGGAAGAAGGAAAGTTTACCTTCTGTGGTTTAATTTTTTGTATCAACTGTAGCTTGACCACTGCTTCACTTTCTAGGCTGTAAAATATGCCCTTGCTACAGGTCCTTGTAACTGAAGCTCATAAATCAGCTGGTGCAGGGAGTCCCCTGGGTTTGGGTCACAGCCCCAAGAAAGAGGCTCGTGAGCTCTGCTCCTAGGTGGCCACCAGCTGCTGGTGCTGCTGCTCAGGCCAACAGCAATAAATGAGCAGAGAAAGCCTGAGAAGGTCATATCTGGCCTGACCTTCTGCGCTTCTGGGTTTCAGCCAGAAACTTCTGCAGTTGGCCAGTAATGAGTGTTCCAAAACAGTCTGACTTAATTTGAAGATTTTGAGACTATCTTATGTTCTGTTGCATTGCTCCAGTAATGCTGGTAGCCAGGCAGAATGTAACTGATGGAAATATTGACCCCAGGAATATCTCCCAACTCCCCTGGAGAGCCTGCAGAGTGTAGAGTGCACATTGCATCCCAAGGCATGGTTTCTCATCCTAGAGTTTTCTTCAACAGACTTCTCCTTAATTAGCTGTTGTTCCATTATAGTGTTACTCCTTTCACACACAGTTTTTCCAATTTCTGACTTTTTTTGTAAGAGCATGACCTCTTGGTTTGAATTAGTTAATCTTTTACTTTTTTCTTTAACTTCTCCCATCCTCTTCCCTCTTTGCACATCATCTCCTGGCCTCTGCACCCAGAGGCACAGATGTACCTGCAATGGAACCAGCCAAGAACACTTTAATTATAGGTTATTACAACCTGAACACGCATGAGAATGTTTGTTGAAAAGGGTGAGAGTGTTTTATTACAATCTGCCAGCCTTAGAAGGTATTTTGACCTTTCAGAAAAGAAGAGACAAAAGAAAGTGAAGTCCACCAGTGACTGGCGGGAGAGGAGGAACGCGATTCGCCTCACCAACGAGTACACAGTGGAGACCCTGGTGGTGGCAGATGCTGACATGGTGCAATACCACGGAGCAGAGGCTGCCCAGAGGTTCATCCTCACAGTCATGAATATGGTGAGTAGACACTTCACTCTCAACAGAAGAAACAAGAGGGAACAGGTCATACCTGGGGTAGGCTGAAGTTGGCTTATCTGACAGCGGAACTGTTTTGACCTTCAGGTATGAGGAAAGGTCTTGGTTTTCTTGTGTTGTGTGCCTCTTTTCCATTTGTGTGATTCCTGGCATTTGCCTGTGGGCATCACAATAAAAACTCCTTTTAAAAACTGAAATGGCAAGTTTTCACTTAGGGGAAATAATTGTTCTGGAGTGGTGTTTTCTAGCAGGTTTTTGGTGCTGCTGTGGTTTATTTTGGAGGAGGGTAATCCACAGTGGATAGATGGTCTTGTCTGATGTGATGTTTCTTGAGTTCCTAAGGATGTCCATGACACGCCTGTTTCACAGGAGATATGGGTCATTGTTCTAGGCAGTTCAAGGTAGCAGTCATATTGATTTCCAGCAGAAAATCTGGCTTTAAGTCCAAAATTATTTTTATCTCTGATTTTTGCACAATGAAAATGGCTGCTTCCCCTGATGTAGAACATGTGGCAAACTTACCACCCAGCTGCCAGCTGAGCTCCCTCTTTTCACCCCAACACCTCTGGGACTTCATGAAGTGGTCATACTGATTATACCTATGAGTTGTTGATGGAGGTGGGCTTTAGAAGCATTCTAGAAGTCCTGCAGGGAATCTGTCAGGAGTGAGGGGAACCCTTTGAAACTGCAGGCTCATGTGAAGTGTGTGTGTTAATTTGTGAGCTGTCCTTGCAGTGGAGCCTTCTGTCTCAGCTGATAAGGGAACACAAAGCCTCCCACAGGGACTGCTCACTGCTGGCAGTGCCATTAAGGAGGTAATGGCTAAATTAGATGTGGACATGGAAAACTCTGCTCAGAGGCTGCAGGGGTCCTTCCAGAGGCATTTACACAAGAAGGTCTTGGAGGAAGCTCATATTCCTTTGCCCATGCTATTGTAATATCCAGGAACAACTCATTCTCCTCACTGTGCTTCTGTTGGTGTTCATGAGCAGCAAATTGGTTTGGGGAAAAATAACAGTTCTGAACAGTAATTGCCTGGTCATGCTTCCCAGTGAGGAGATGGATGCTCAGCATAAACCAGCTATGGAACAACAGCTTTCTAAGAGCTCTAGTGTTCCTTCATCAAGCACTGGTGTGAGGGAGCTCTCCTGGAGGGAGATGCTGATTTGTTTTTCTTTGCTGATTGAGTAAGGAGTTTGATTAGTCTTTTCCATTAACGAGCTGCTTTTCTATGTCCCTTCCTCTACCTTTTATTTTGCCTTCCAGTGTGCTCTGACAGTTATCACTTCATGGGGCTCCACTGGGGCTCTGCAGTTACTTTTGATGATCCTCATGCCAATAGGTCAATTATTTCAGTGTAGCCATTGTGGATCTTTATGTTGTGTAGCTTTTTCAGCTGTGAAGGGATTTTTCAGCCTTGTTAGGGATGGGCACACTGATGGACCAAGTCTTAAACAAAGATGTCTGTGGATCTTTGAATTTTGCTGTCTGTCCAGGCTGAGGTACTGCAGAACATCCCAGCCACATCAGCTTGCCAGGTGTGGAAATATATGTGTGGGGAGGTGCTGATAGATGGGCTGGGTTCTCTAAACCCATTTATTAAGCAAATATTGAAGCTTAGTTTCCAATGGATTAGGCTGATGGGCTTTTAAGCTCGGTTCTGATGCTGTAGTGTGAGCTCACCCCTTTATTAGACACTGGAGAGAGCACATGGAGGAGGACTCTTGGATGAGGAGCACATCCATGTGACATCTCCTCAGGTGCAAAGTCCAGCTGAAATGCTTCCCACTGTTAAGTCATTGCTCCTGGGGTCTCACTCATGTGAGTTTTTTCTCATGTCTGATAGGATTTGAATTCATGTTTCAGCTTTTCAGCCTTCAGAGGGGCAATGGAAGAGTCTCTCCCTTGGCCACCTACATTCCCACGCTCTCAGGAACATTTTTCAGACCTCTGAAGGAAACTGCTTGTGAGTGACTGGCAAGACTGAAAGATAGTGAGGAATAATAATAGGCAAACACATAGATGGCATCATTGCATAAATCCTTTATTCTAAGATGATAAACCAAGGTGAAATTCAGGGAAATCAAAGGGAATTTCAATGGTACATTTGTGTAATGAAAGCTGACCTTAATGCCAGGAAAAGAAGTTGAAGAATAATTCAGAAAAATATATTTCAGAGAGAGAATCATGTGGTTTGGGAAGGCCTTAGCCAAGCTCTTGACTGCTTGGGATCTTTGTTTCCTGCCTCCCTGTCAGCCTTGGGTGACTGTTAGCTGGGGGACAGGATTTGCCCCATGATATTAGGCAGTGCTTATTCAGCTATGCTGCAGGATGGCAGGCTGCCTCTAAAAGAAACCAGAATGTTAATTTTGGCTTGGATGCTTGCATTTAAGCAAATAGAACATTACTGGTCAGGGGTATATTAACTCCTCTCTGTAAGCCATTACGTTTACTGTCAAACCACAAAACAAGCATTAAGAGGTCTTATTAATGCATTTTATATTTATAGACATTTTAAATAAAGTGATCTGCCTTAAAGTATATAATATCTATTTATGTTACAAGAATTTCTGAAGGGGAAAAAAGTCAGCATTACAAAATACGGGTTTATTGCTCCCTTGGTAAATGAGAATCTTAGAGAAAAAAAACCACCACCCTCCTCTAGAATAACAGCTAAAAGCACAGCAAACCCATTTTGGAACCCAGAAATAACAGGTAGCACTCCATGTAGCAAATGCTGTGTTTTTAATGGTGTTCCATAGTTCTGACCATCCCCCTGAACAGAGAATAGACTCACATTAAAACAACTTGGGTTTTGTGAATGTCACTGTAGAGCTGCAGGCTCTTCCATTTACTAAACTAATATTTGAAGACAGATTTTTCCAAGATCATGGAAGAATTTCCCCCTAATGCACTCTGTAATGTATAAGCAACAACAAACACGGCTCTAGGGATTTAAGTTGGCTTTTTCAAAGTACCACTGCTAAAAAGAAATCTTGTCTTGTTTTCTGGCAAGGTGTTTGATTCAGCAGGATTTTCCGAACAGGTGGTAAGGTTGTTGTCAAATGCCACCATGCACAGCTGCAGCCTTTGCAAGGCAGTGAGAGTGGGCATGAGGAATGGAACAACATGGACAGGCAGAGATACCAGCAGAACTGTAGAAATGCAAAATCACCTACTTAAATATAGGTGCTGATCTATTTTCCTAAGTTAAACTCCCTTGTCACTGAGCTTTGTTGCAGTGTTTGCATTCCAGTTTTTGTCTTACCTTTGTCTTGAATCTCCTGTTCATCCCTTCTTTTGTAGTCACCAGTGTTTAGAACTTCCTCTAAATTCCAAACCCAAGTGCCTTTGTGGTAGAACAAGCTTAAGAACATGCCTGTTTTGCTCCCCCATTCTGTTAGTCTGCATCTGACAGCTATAATTTCTCATTGCATTTCATCCACGTGGAGCTGTTTGGATGGATGGTCTGTTCTTTTTTGCAGGAGTTTTATGCTTTTGTTTTCTCTTGTGTTTTCATCTGAAAGAAGGACCGGTAAAGGAAAAAGGAGATTCTAGGAGCTGCAGTGGCCTCTGCTGTGTCTGTTTTTCATGGTTTAGGTTTTCAGCTTTCTGGAGAGAACTGATTCAGATGGTTCAGGAGCACATGATAAATCAGGATGAGACCCTTTGGAAAGTCCTGTCCATGGCTGTTGTGTTGTTAAGGATGAGGAGTGACTGGTTTCAGTCAGTGCCTCTACAGTGAGCTGTGGATGTTGGCTCCTTGCAGTTGTGCAGAGCTGACTTTACAAACCAAATCCCACCCAGACTGACCCTCTGAGCATTTAGGGACAGAGATGTCTGAATTTCTGTATTCCCAAAACCACAATGTAGTCATTTAACAGCTGCTTTCTATGTGTTTGAAGACCTAAAAAAAAAAGGAGTTGGGTTGGTTTGGGGTTTTTTTTTTCTCCCCTAAGTGCATTTTTTGGGGGTTTTGGAATAAATTACAACTGTGGCTTGGTTTGGAGCTTGCCTTTTTCTCAGGGAGTGCAGCATGGAGGGTGATTTTGTGCAGTGTGTTCATTCTGCTGCAGCTGTTGCTAAGCCATGCGATTAGTGGGGAAGCTCTTTGCAGCAGCAAGCAGGAACTTGAAGTTAGTGATCTTTTGGATGTCATTAAGAGGGAAAATTCTTATGTTGTTCTTTAGGAATGATACTGTTTTACTCTCTGAAGCCTAATTTTACACGCCACAGATTGTTTTTCATTTTGGATTTCCCCTCTGAGGGTTTTTTAATGTTAAAAAAGCAGATAAAATCATTTTTATCATGCTTGCATTGCATTGATGGATTTATATCTCTGTGCTCTTGGGGGCTGGCAAATAAAGGCTCCAGAGGTGCCACTGATAATCAGCCCCCTTGCCCTGCTCTGGAATTTTCATGGGGGGAACAAGGACATAAGGGAACATAAGGGAAAGGGATCTGAGTGTTTGATCACTGTCTACAGATTTCTCTTTTCGCTCCAGCAGCCTCAGCAGAAAGAGTTATGTCAACTGTATCTTATAAAGAGCTATGAATATGTTCTTTTTCATAATATTTAAAGGAGTAATTTGAAAGCTTGGCTTTAGGTGGGTGTTAGAAATCCTATAGCACTTTTCAAAACAAGACAAAGACAACCTCAGTAACCTGACTAAGACTTCTGCTGTCCAAACCTCATCCAGCAGCCAAGGCAATGGGAAGGCTCCTTGAGTGCAATGTTTAGGGAAGAAAAAAGAAAAAAAAAGCCAGTTTACCCTCAGGGTTGCTGTTCTGAACTCCAAAACATCTGAAACACACACGTCTCCCTCCCACCGTCCACCTGCAGAGGAAGCTCTTGAGAATTAAAAAAAAAATTAAAGTGATGTAGTTTAGTTCCTCTCTCAGCCCAGTTCCTTATGTCTGTGTTTTCTGTGTGCGTGCTGGGGCAGGCCTGGACAGCTTATGCCAAAACTGCATTTGTTCTGCCCCTTCCATATCAGAGATGTGAGGAGGAAGAAAGGCAGGAGGAATGCAAACAGAGGAGGATGGTCCAGCCTTCAAACTTTTCTGTTTTCTTTAGGGCATTCTGTACAGTAAAGCTCTGTCAGACAAATGCAGATGGAGGAGGGAGATGCCAGAGACAGGCTTTATTCTTCTTCTTGTTCTACGGCACTTCCATTTTTTTCTGTCTGTTTTGTGTGGTTCTTTGCCATATCTCCAGTTTCCAGAGCTCAGTCTCTACTTTTGATGACTCCTGACAGAGAGGTCAATACAGAAGTGTAGAAGTTCACCTGCAGCAGGGCACTCACAGCACTCCAGTCACACTGACCACTTTTCCCATCCCTTCCTTTCAGCCCAGTGGTCCAGAACCTCCATTTCTCTTCCAGCCAAGCTGCTTTCTGCCTCTTTTGGTGGTGTCCTAAACCAGTAACCTTTGCATTTGGTTCCACAGCAGGGTTTCATGCAGCTGACACTTCTCTTCCCAGCTGCCTGCTTTTATTAAAAGGTTCCAAACCACTCCAAATATTTTTACTTTTCCCCTGCTGGAAGTAGTCACAGCAGCCTGAAGGGTGTGATGCAACTGCAGGCTTGAGGAAGGGTGGCCCACGGTGTTGGGAGTGGGCAGGGAGGTGTCTGTGAGTCAATCTCTCTGTCTGTGCAGCAGGAAATCTTGAGAACATCTGCATGGGAAATCCCATTCCTCATCCCCTGGTACCAGTTATCCCAGCCACCTCACTTGGCACGTGCTGCTGATGGACACTGGGATGTGATGTTGGACATGCTGAGTCTGTGGGATTTGGTTTCCTTGTTGGCTGGGTGAGAAAGGCAGAAGGTTGTTGCTGCCATGGTGGAATTCCATTCTTAGCAGGAAAAATCTATGATGTATTTGAATTCTTTTATTTTAAATTCAGCTGGAGTCTGTGATGGTGCATCCTTTGGGCACAGCCTATGGTTTAACTCTGGCTGTGAACAGCCTGAGCTGTATCAGGCTCATGGGGTTTCTTTTTATCCAGTCATTTAAAAGTCTATTTGCCTTCTCCCTGGGATTCCTTCTAGTTTTAAAGCCCATAATCTGAGAGAAGTTTCCCACTGAAAGTACAATGTGTGGGTGCAGCTGGCAGTGGGGCTGAGCCCTGGAGCTGCCCCATGCTGGGCACAGATTGTCCCAGACCTCACTACAGGGTCCAGCAGAGCCTGTCAGGAGAGCTGGGGCTGCCTCTGTGAAAACATATTCAAAAAAGGGGGAAAGGCTGCATACTGGAAAAAAGTGGGGAAAAAATCCACGTGAGCACCCAGGTCAGAGCAGGAGGATGAGGAGCTCCAGATGCTGGAGCAGAGGTTGCTCTCCAGCCTGTGGGGAGACCATGGTGGGGCTGGTGGCTGTTCCCTGGAGAGCACTGTGACCTGAGGAGAGCAGCCTGTGCTGGAGCAGCTCCTCCTGACAGGAACTACAGCCCGTGGAGAGGATCCACACAGCAATAGAGAAAAAGTGTGAGGAGGAAGGAGCAGCAGAGAGAGTTGTTACAGGGCATGAACACTTCCCATTCCCCATCATCCTGCATGGCTCTCCAAGGAGTCAGGAATGCAGGAGTAGAGATGAGGTGAGGGGAAGGTGTTGTTTGAATTTATCTCTTTTCTTCTGTATACAAATTATTTTAATTGGCAAATTAAGTTTTCTCCAAGTCAAGTGTGTGTTGCCTGTGACTGTTAAGTGATCTCCTTCTCAGAGGGAAAGGTTAATGTTCCTTCTAAGAAACACAAACTGTCATCAGTCTGTGGCTCCTTTGGGTTTCATTTAAGAAAATAAGCAAACAAAGCTTGAATAAACAAGCAAAGTGGAACATCTTGCACTCCCAGTGACTTTTTTTTGGTATAGTGTCCTTTTTTTTGGTATAGTATCCAGTTGCTGCTGCTTGAGCTCTTCTGAGATCACTGATGGATGGGAATACAAGTGCAGTCAGCATTATCCTTAGGAAAGAGAGCACAAGAAAAAGGAGGAAGAGCTGACAGCCTTCAAAATGACATCCTGAACTCCCCAGCAGCTGGTGCTTGGTGTGCAAGTTTTGCCAGGGAAAACAATCTTTTGGAGTGGGTGGTGTTTGGTCTGTGCCAGGTCTGGAGGCTGGGTCTGCTCTGATGGGAAGCCAAGCACCAGCATCCACCAGCCTCACTGATAAGGACCTGATTGCTGCTTATCCTCATCTCATGAGTGGGAATTTCATGGGATGACCAGAGCTAGAGGCAAACTGAAGACATCCATCCATCAGTCTGTCTGTCTGTCCATCCCAGGGAAGTGTTTGTCAGCCTCTCTAGTGGTGCAGCAGGGGTTGATTCCCTCAGTGATCCTCCCAGCTGAACATCCAGCTCTCCACTTACACAAGGGTCATCTGTCAGAGCTTTTCTCTGCAAGTGTCAAGTTTATCCCCCCCAGGTCTGTAGTGAGAGGCCTGAACTGCTCTACCAACACATCCCCAGGCTAAGCAAATAGTGCCAGCCCTTGTGTGCACTTGTACAGCAGCCCCAGGGAAGATAAATGGCTCATTGTGCTCAGCTGAAGGTCACTGGGTCAAACACTGAGTAGCTCTGTCTTGCAATCTGTGCCTAAATTGTAGGAAACATTTACGTGTGTGCTTAAATCCAACCCCAAACACTGGAGAGCTTCAGAGTGCTCTTCCACTGAGCACATTCCTGAGTATTTGCACACATAGGAAAAATACCAAGCGTTGAAAACATAATGTGCAAGATGTACTCGTGTCTCGGGTTTGCTGTAGGAAGTTAGCTGAGCCTGGGTGATGATTGCAGCCAGAAGAGCTGTGAGGAAGGAATATTGCTTACCTGGGGCCAAACCTGCCTCCCAATTGTCAGGAGTCTCTCTTCAGTGGTCTTGATTTTGGTTTTTTGACTAAGTAGAGAATACAGTATTCACCCAAGGCCTTTTATGCAGTACTTTACACCTTTTTTTTTAAAAAATAATCCCTTCCCTCATCTTTTCTGATACAGTCTAGTTAAAACATTTGTACCCAGAGAAATGGGTGGAATAAAATTCTGGCATCAATTAAGATCTTATATTCTAACCTATAAAAATGAGGTGAAGTATCTGAGCTGGAATGCAAAATCTGGAGAAAGTAGTAAGGTAGTTTCCGGTGCTATTTTTGTATTTCCTGAGGCTTGTGTCATTATGTGCTGCCTTATTACTATTCTCTTATATAAGATATGAAAATAACAGAGGGAAATTGCTTTTCCATTCTATTTCCTGAAGTCTAAAACACACCATTATTTCATCTTGCATTCAGATATCTCTGATATTTAAATGCTGAAGATCCATGTTAGTTGGATGCTTCATAACGTATGTCCACGTTCCTGAGACTTTATGTGTGGAGTTCCTTTGAAACATTTTTCTCCTTTCCACAGTAACTCTTAAAAAATCTTTATTTTATTGAGTGTAGTAGCACAATCCTTTTGGGGGGAGCTTTTTAGAAGGACAAATGTCTAACTTTAGTCATAGTTAGTTTCTTCAACTATTACTAGCTGTTGATATTGCTACTAATATGCTCTGAATGTTTTCTTTGCTTTCTGACAGGTGTACAACATGTTCCAGCATCAAAGCCTTGGAATTAAAGTCAACATTCGAGTGACCAAGCTAGTCCTGCTTCACAATCGTCCTGTGAGTTCCACCCCCTTTCTCCCCTGCTCCTGGAATTGCACTGTGGTTTCCCACAGGGTGGAGGGGGATGTAGGGCAGGTCTGGCCTCAGGATCACAAATTGGGAGGAGTTGCCTGTTACACTTCACCAGGCAGCGTTAAAGGAGGGAAGGACAGGGGCTGTGGGAGTGAAAGGAATTTCAGTCCTTTCATTTATCCTTCCTGGTAAATCTCTGTCTGCTTGTAGCTGCAGTCTCAGGAGTTAACTGTTACAGAGAGGTCTGATCTTTATCTAAAGACTGTGGCTGATATTTCTCCTATTTTATCTCTTTTTTTTTTCCCTCAAAGGCAAAGTTGTCTATTGGGCATCATGGAGAGAGATCTCTGGAGAGCTTCTGTCAGTGGCAAAATGAAGAATATGGTGGGGCAAAATACCTTGGTAACAACCAGGTTCCTGGTGCCAGGGATGACACCCCTCCTGTGGATGCTGCTGTTTTTGTGACCAGGTATGGGAAGGTTTGGTTTATCCATTTACTTCAGCCAGTAGTGCCCATGGGCAATGATGGAGTTATCTGGTCAAGCAGAAATCCGAGAAAAAGATGATACATTTGCTATTCAGGTGCCTCAGATGAAAGTGATTTGTCTTGATCTGTGCATTTTTAACAAGGTTGTACAAAAACATCTTTTCTCTGGAGCCAAAGTGTCACAGTCATGGTCACTGTTCTGTGTCACAGGATCAGGCAGGATGTGGCTGTAGCTCAGGGGATGCTTTTTTCTCACATCAGCTGGTAGGAGTGGAAAAAACAGGTGAGGTTTTGCAGCATGAGCCCTTCTTCCCAAAAGAAAGGAGGTGTGGAACTGAGAGCACAGCTGAGCTCAGGTGCTCTGTGTGCAATGAGGGATGAATTGACTGAGCAGTCTGAGAGGAGCAGACAGTGTGTCAGCACTGGGGAGGTGGGGAGGGAGTTATCTCCTAAAGAAAGGGGGAGAGAAATACCATAAAGCAAATGAATTTTCTCTCTCTTTGCCTGAGGAGATAACCATTTTAACATCCCTCCTCTATCACAACTGAGATCCAGTTTGAGAAGGGGTGTCATTCCTGATTTGTTAGTGTATTTGAAGACTCCTGCATTTATTTAATATGTGAAATAATCTTTGTTGAAATACTTGAGCAAAATTCTTTGCACCCTGGAGCTCTGAATTTATTGATGTGTCAAACACAACAGATAAAGCAAGAAAAAGGGTATTGTAGGGACAACAGTATTTTTCCCTCTGACTACCTGAGCTTAACCTCACAATGCAATACAAGTCCCATGTTCCCCATGGTTACCACTAATTTTGAGTAGCCAATCCATGGGGTTTTAATTTTTTTGCTGCCTTTAAGATGTAAGTGAAATATTCATTGTTATAGAAGTGATCTCTGAATAATTAAAGTGAGCACAAAATTGTGGTGTAATATGAATGCTCATGGGGCTAGAAAAACACTACTTCCTACCCCCCAGTTTGAGACAGGAAATGTCTGTATTGCAGTTCAGTATTACTCACCTCTTTCACCTATTTTCTCTGCCAACAATGTGAGTAGAAATTAATGTTTTTTCATAAACTGCCATCCTGATTGTAATAATCTGTCATGTTAGAGTTGTGTTAACAGCCCCATTGCAAACTATCCATGGGATTCTGGTTCAGTGGAAGAGCTGGTGAGCAGGGCATGAGGCCAGCAAAGTTCCTTAAAAAGCTCCTCCACAGATGAGTGTGCAGCTCCCCCAAGCCCTTCTCTCTCCTCTGTATTCACTGGAGTCCACCAGGCACTTGTGCAGATACTTAACAGTTTAGACAGGGGAAATAGTTCCTTTGAAGTCAACAGGCTGCACATCCTGGTTGTAGTTAAGCATGTGCTCCACTGGATCAGAGCCTAAATAAATATCTAACATTTTTGTTAAACTCATCTGGGCATCCAGTTGTCCTGCATGACAAGTGAGGCAGAGAGAATCTCTTCTGATGGGCTCTGAGTGCAGGGTGGGGGGAATGAGGAGAGCATTTCGTCTCTGCAGCTTTCAAAACTGAATGCATAATGTCAGGCTAAACGAGTTGGACTCAGGCATCTGAGGAAGAACTGTAGAAAGACTTTGTAGGAGGAATTGTTCAATGGAATTGCAGCGTTTTGCTGTTGGAATAGCTGGGAAAGTACAGGTTTGGTTGGGTTAGAAACTAGATTCAGCTTTGGTGAGAAAGTTCAGGCCAGGGAGCACATGGCTGTGCATTGGAGCAGCACTTTTCCTGCTGGATGGGCCAGCAGTGTGTACTTGGAGTCTTTCCTCCCTTCTTGCTGAGTCCTGTCATCCTTAGCCCATCCTGCTTCTGCCGCATGAAGGATGCCGCATTGTTTGGAAGTCTTCTGGCCTAGCAGCCCCATTCCTGTGTCAGGGAAATGATTTTTTCTCCTCTTGGCTTTGGAAGAGTGTGTGTGTGTGTCCCTGGACCCTCCCCAGACTGTGCAGATGGACCAGTGCTAGTGGATGTGGGAGCAACAGCATGTCCAGCACAAGCAATTGCGCCAGAAAAAGCAGAAGCTGAATTTTCAGCAGCTGCAGCTGCTTTAAGGACTAGAAACAGATTCTTTGGGGTCAAGCTCTGAAGGAATCCCTCTGGTTCCAATCTGGCTGGGTTCATTTGAAACACCAAGGCACGCTTGCCTTTTGAAACTTCACCTCTAAGTGATGTTTCCCATATCCGCATTTGTATGCAAAAGTAGATTACTTAGGTGGCAAATATCCCTCCTGTGGGATTTTAATAGTATCCACCTGAGTTCCAGGTAAGAGATACAGTGTGCCTGTGAAATAAGATGCACCATTGTCCAGCTCAGTAAATAAATAAGACAGTGGGAATAATCTGTCACAGCCCTAAATGTCTATTGCAGTCTCTATAATCATCAGAATTTTCTCATTCAGCTTCTGGTTTTGAACTTGCAGAAATTCAGATCTCTTGCATCTTTGGATAAAGTACTTCATATTTTAACAGGCAGCTAACCAGAATAACTTCTTTCTGCAGAATCTGTATCTTAGTGATTTTAGAAGCATGTCTCATTTGAAACACATTCCCTCTCTTGATCCCTCTGTCTTTTGCATTCCCTGAGAAATCTCCAGGCACCCTGATGTCCCAGCTCCTGGTTGGAGGTGTTTGGGTCACCTATTAGACTATAGGGGATGTGACAGCAGAGCAAAGAATGTCCCAACACTGACAGGAACAGGATTCAGAGTTGTCTTTAAGTAAAGATTTGTTTTTTCCTGACATAGTGGTGTAGTTGTTCCATTTGCAGTCTGTTCCTCCCTTTCACATTTCTCCAGCCTTTTGCCTTCCCATTAAATGGGCAAATGGAGGAAACTGGGCACATAGTGCTGCTAAATGTACCTGTGGATGTGGAAAGTTTATTTTGGCAGGTTTTGGATTGCACCAGTTTCCTCTGTCCTTCAGCTTTATGACCCTGCAGGGTTAGACTGGTCAAAAGATGTCATTTGGAGGATGCTGGGAATGGCCATTTAACAGAATACTTCTTATTCCTGCTGCACAGTTCAGCTACTGTCCTTCTTTCTCACAGGAAGGACTTGAATTGCAGAGTGTAGCTTAGCACAGTTAGGTATTTTTTTCCAGTTGGTGGGAGCCAGATGGAAGAGTGACTGTAGGAGGAGTTCTGAGTTCTTCTGGCTATCTTGTTGAACAAAACAACTAACTTGTCATTTTTTTGAGAATTGTTGTACTCTGCTAATGGAAACCCTCTGCTGGGCACCACACATGATAATGACTGAGAACTTCACTGGTCTCAAGATGAGAACTCATGTCCTGCTTGCTTCAGTCAGTGGCTAAAAGTGAAAAGTAAAACTGGTTCAGAGCTAGAGCTGTGATTTCAGTATATTATCCAAGACCTTGTGTGGTAAGGTCAGATGTTGGATTTGAACTGCAGCTCCTGGAGTAAGAGTTTTATCCCAACAGAGCTCTGTAAAAAATTCTGCTAACAGAACTAGGTCTCTGTGATAAGAGACCTTTTCACATGCCGTGAATATTAAAATATCTGTTCTGTATTGTTGAGTATCATTACAATATCAGTCATGTCAAGCTCTCACACCTGAAAAATGTTCCAGAGAGACACCTGTGATTTTAAACCTCTCTGAAAGCAGATTAGTTTCAGGTGGCAGGATGGAGCCAATTAAATCATTGCTGGACTCAGCCACAGGTGAGACAGATCACTCTTAACACCTTTCCAGGTTGTGTCTCTCCTGCTTGCCAGGACTGTGGGAAGTTCAGTTGCAGGCTTTGTGATGAGATGTCTCCTTGCCTTTGGAAGAAGACTGAGACCCACCAAGTTCATCTGTAATTACAGGTTTGGGTGTGCTTTTCTGTTTGGCCATGGAGTTTTGGGGTAAAACATTTGCAATGGTCCGGATGATTTAAATCCTAACATTTTCATATGTATATTTGAACAGAAGGATGAAGTCTCTTGGACTTGTGTTTGTGACAGTTTTAAGGATAGGCTGAGGAGGTTTCACACTTGAATTGCCAGCATTCTTCTGTTCTGCTGCTGATGTGCTTCAAGCCCTTCCCTGACCAAACAGCATCACAGCACTTTCTTCATAAACAGGGATTGTTCTGCTTCTGTAGGAGAGTCTGCAAGTTGTGCTGGATCATTTACAGACCCCTCATTTAATGGCATGGTGGTAATTCCTCCATGGAGCTGCCAGAAGGTGCCAGACACCTTTCAGTGTGGGACAGCGCGAGGAGCAGAACTCCTGTGCATTATTTGCAGGGCTGGACATGCCTGGGAGAGAGAGAGAGAGGCTTTTCTAGCTGTGGCCTCCTGCCATCCACTAATAGTTCAGCTATCTGTTGTCACAAGAAAAGCATCTGTTTGATTTACCAGTTTATATAACATAATAAGTCCTTAAATAAACCTCTGTCAAGTTGGCTCTGGGAACTGGAGCAGTGCACTGGTGCCAGCTCTGTCAGGAGACTGTCATTAGTCTTCCTTGGAAAGGCTGGAATGCCAAGGTGTCGAGACACAGTTGGGCTGCAGTGAAAAATGAAAGCTGGGGCTGGTGTGTGGTCGTAGCTTCCGATTTTTGTTTGGTTCCTGTCTGATTTTTTAACACTTTGATGGTTGTTATGGTTTCTCTGCACTGAAGCGTGGTTGCTTTTCAATGTCTGCCTAACAAGAGCTGGTAATGGCTGTTTGTGCTCTCCTTCCAAGCCCCTGACAGCTTGATTTGTGACTTTCAAAGGAGTTTGGTGTGGAGGGTCTGGATTCATCAGCCACAGTCCTGGGCCTTAAATCCCTTTTCCTATAAACCCTAGTTTCATAACTTCAAGGAAAGAGCACTTTTAATATTTATCTATTTTTCTATTTCTCTTAAATATTTTCTTTTTCTAAGTATTTATCTTTCTCTACGTATTTTTGATCTTCCTCCTGCCAACTTAAATTCCAAATCCCATGGGGTCTCAGGCTTTTCAAATGGCTCAGTCCAAGTGCACTAATAGGATTCTCTCACTTGCCTCCTCACAGGGTGAGGAAAGTCGCATTGATAGAGACTATGGTTTCTCAGCTTCCCTTGGGTTGAGGAACTTCTGAAATGTTTTAGCTTGTGTGGTGCTTTTCTCCATCTTGTCTTCATAATGGATTGCACTGCAAAGCAGCCCTGGTGAAGAGGGGTCCTGGAAGTTTAGGTCTAAGTGCTGATTGAAATGTATTCAAGCTGTTAATTTAGTTATAAAATACTTCCCCACCCCCTTGTTTTTCTGTAATGAGGAATCTCATGCTCAAAATCTTCTCACATGAAGTGTCAGTGCTTTGATGGTGAGCTTCAAGGCTTTTGTTTTGTTTCTGTTCAATACAGCTCCATGGGTCCCTAGCTGATTTGTGGGTGCCACTGGCATCTGTAGTATCTTCTCCTGCCTTGATGAGATGTGGAGGAGTAACAGAAACCAAATGAAGCCTCTTGAAACTCTCTGTGTTGGATTCAAACCATAAAATGGCAAATCTGACTGTAATAAGTTTAGCTGAAGCCAGTTTACCTGTTTCCTGGCAAATAAGGAAATTCTGTTTCTTCTTCCACATGAATATCTTTCTCTGTTTAGTCCTGCTTCTTTCTTGTTCCTTTCTATTCTAGTGGAAAAAGAAGAAAAAACTGAAGAATTGAGAATTTCTGGGTACACATTATTAGTTCTGTGCCTTCAGGCTGTGCCCCACACATCTCCTACTCCCACCATCTTTCATGGTGCTGTTGCATCACAGGGTGTCTGCTCCTTTTTGTTGCAATTCTCTTGTGAAAAGAAGAGCTTTGGTTTTAATCCAGCTGTGGGACAAGTGTGACATCACAGAGTGATGATCTTCTAGTTGCTAAATCTTAACTCTGTTACACTGGACTGTGGTCTGTGGGGATGATTCACTTAATTGCTTGTAATCCCAGTAGCAATCAGTGCTGCTATCTGTGTTGTCATCGTGCAGACTGCACAGCAGCCTTAAAAAATCCCCAGACCTCAACACCCATGATCTGTGAGTCATGCACCACTGCTTGTTCCTAGCCTGGAGTCTGGAGGCACAGGATACATTTCACTTCTGTTCTGTTTTTTCTTTCTAGGACAGATTTCTGCGTGCACAAAGACGAGCCTTGTGATACTGTGGGTAAGTCCAAGAAGCAGGGGAGGGTATTTTGATAACCACCTTGATGCTAAGAGGAGCATTCTGGGCAATATTTCACTCTTTGGTTTGCTGTAATGTTGGTTTTGCTGTTCTGTGTACCTCTGTGATGAAGATATGGATTAGCTGAGCAGGGTATGAGCTATAAATAAGCCATTAAATTTAACCCCTTCTAAACCCTGGAGGTCTCAGAGTTCAGGAATTATTCTTTAGTATTCCTGCTTCTTTGGACTGGACATAGAACTGCCTCTTGGTGTGTCTGTATAATGTTCTTTTCAGTCCTCTGTCACCTCAAACAAGAATTTGCTAACTAAGGAGTGTATTTCCCATTGTAAGAACCTGTGTGACATTCCCAGATCAAGCTGGCACTCAGACACTGGAGAAGAATACCTCATTGTAGGAAAGCCAAGTTAAATCTTCTTTTCAGCCTCCTGCTCCTCCTACTTCCTAACTGCCTTTAATCGTATCCAAAGCCTGCATACACAGGGTCTTTACATCCCACACATTAAATACTTTGTTTATTTATTTATTTCACTCAGGTAGCAGTAACCTTCACTCTGTTCTCCTGGTTTTTTTTTTTTAATCCCCACAGTAGCAGCAGTGTTTGGAGGCACAGCTCAACATCCTCTCTGTGATGATGGTATGATTTTTTTAGACTTAAAGTCAAGTGGCCCCTTATCCTCCATTCTATGTAAACTTAGGATTTATCCTAATTTTCAGCTGTTGTTACACTCCAGTGTTCAGGGAGACACTTGCAGGGGTTATTTTGACAGTGGGTGATGGAGAGGAGGGAGGGAAGTGCCTTCAGCAGGAGCCTGTGGAAGGCTCAGCCTGGAATGCAGGTCCTTCCTTCTCTGTGGTGTGGGGATCAGGTGAAGGGAGTAAATACAGAGCTGAAGGATACAGACACTGGAGCAAGGATTAGCCTGTGTGTCCAAGTTTTTTCCATTTGGAATCCCTCACAATGCATTTATTCTGTGTCTCATGGAAAACACACTTCCACTGGGTAAGGTTTTTACACTGTGCACCTGCACCTGGAGATGGCTGTGGTAAGATACAATAAAGAAGTTAAGAAAAAAAAAGAGAGAGAAAAACTGATGGAAGACACATGCTGACTAAAGTCAGAGCTCTTTCCGTATTTAAAGACAGTATTGTTGAAGATCTCTGTTCAGGGAATTATATTAACAGAGACAGCATGACTAAGGAAATATTTTTATTACTTCTTTTCTGTTCTTACAATACCCAAATTATTTCTTGTGCTGCAACTTGCTGCAGGCTGTGGCTGCAGTGAAGAAAGTAGAAGATCACAGCAGTGAAGATTAAACTCACTTGTTACTGTTTCCAGCATAGTTTTCCAAGATCCTTAGAAGGTGAATGTTCCTGGGACAAAACCAGTCTGGCCTCTTTGCTCTCCTCAATTCTGCTTTTGCCCTGACAGTTTGATTATGTGGCAGCAAAGCACTTGGATCTTCACTCATGCATTTTCTGTGCCCCATTTGGCCTTGTTATGCCATTTGCATTTTTTCATGGTAGAGGAAGAATAAGTTAATGAATGTTCTTTTGTGACATGCAGGTGGTTTGAGAAAGTGATTATTGTTGGTAGTACTAAATTTTAACAATGCAAAAGATTCTTCAATCTTCCTCCTTTGCCAGAATAGAGAAAACAGGTGTCAGTTGTGGAGAAATAAGTTTTTATTAGCCACTGTTCCCTGCCCTGTGCACACACCTGGGTGATATGAGCAGCAGTGTAGTGTGGCTTTTACTTGGGCTTAATGAGTGCAACAGCCGAGGCAGGCAGATGCCCATTGATGCTCCATGCTGGCTTGTGAAGGTTTATCTTGGTGTTTCAACCATCTCTGCTGTTGCCAGATTCCTGTTTCCCGCTCCAGCTCCCAGACACTCCTCTCCAAATCAGCAGGACTGCCTGTGGAGGCAAGAAGTGAGTCCAGTGAGTGACATTGCATTTAGTCTTGATGGTGGTGCTAACGTGGTTTCACTCCCCAAAGTTCCCTACAGCAGCAGCTTGCCTTCATTTTTTGCTTCACACTTGGACAGATGAAGAACATGGTCTCAGCAGATGCATTTGTGTTTTTTTACCTGCTTATGGCTGCAGTTGGCCCTTGCAGTGCCAGTGCTGCCATGCCATAAATGCAGTGAGCAGCCACAGTCCTAAAGCAGGGGACTGAGGCTGCTGCTCTATGTAAGGCAGAGAATCTGGACTCTCAGACCCCTGATTTCTATTCCCAGCTCTGGCACTGACTCATTGTGTGACATTTGGCAAGTCACTAGCATTCTGAATGCTTCTGTCTACCTCTGTGAAGTGAGGATTTTGAGTGCAAAGCTACAGGAGATTGCGTGGCTTAGGGAGGTCTCCTGTAAAGAGTGTGGTGTTCTTGGGGCTGTGATGCAATGCAAGTCCAGAATCTAATGTTGCTTAGTCATGTTCAAGAGACTGTGAGGAATCTGTTGGATTATATGTACTGAAATAAGAGGACTCAGAGTGCTGTAGGTAATGTTATTTTCAGTGACAGTGCCTTGATTTTCTTTGCATTGTAAGAAACAAGGAAACGAAACTTTCCCTGGTGGAAGCACTGAGGCCCAGCTGTTGTTTGGAAGTGGAATTATGAAGTTTAAATGGCTCTTAAGAGGTGTTCATTTGTGCTCTAAAAGATTCATAGTGAAAAACCTGTCTGGAATCTTTGCCTGCCATGCAGACACAGCGAGAAAACAGCAGCAGGAGGTTTGTATTTGTATTCTGGCAGGGGCCCCTCACTGAAACCAGTTGCTCTGGGGACTTGGTTCAAATTTTCTTGGCCCAGCTGCCAGGGTAGTGTGGAAGGTTACATAATGACTGAAACAAGCTCAAAAATGGGGAAAATGTGTAGGTATGTCTTGGTGGGGTGATACCCACTGGCTGCACCACAGAACAGAACCACGTTTGTGTAAGAAATAGTTTGTCAGTGCTCATTGCCCTACTTGGGTAAGTTAGGCTTGAGAATGGATGAATTCCAAAGGAGGTGGACAGAAGGCAGAGTATTCCTGTGTGGAACAGCTGTGTGCCAACACCCTCTGCTGTGGGACCTCAGACAGCGTGAGCAGGAAGGTTCTCTTTGTGTGACACAGCCTTGTCACTCACAGTCAGAATTCCAGAGGCTGCTTTGGGCTCATCCCTCGTGCTGTGACTCCAACCAGAGCTGCCGTTTCCTGCAGAAAAATCTGTGTTCCAGCAGAGCTGCCTGCGAGCCAGCCAAATTGCGAGTTTAATGTCTCGCTATTAATATCAGGCTGCAACTTGGAGCCTTGCACACTGTCAGGATCCAACCTTTCTGTGACATAAGCAGATTGAGAATGCCCCTTTCGTTCAATATTTCCACTGCCAGTGCCAAATAAGCAGCTTTACGGTTAGTTAGGAATGATCCTGCATATTTCAAGGCAAAGCTTGGCCTTCATTCCTCAGTGTACATGTTACCCCAGATCCAAGCTGAAGCTTCCCTGTATTCAGCTAATAATAAAAGTGGGGGCAGTGTGGAATTGGGAAATGGAAAATGAGAATGTGTCTTAAATATCCTTAAATTGCCCTGGTTAAAAATTACTTTACCTCTGCTGCAGTCACATGTGGCTTCTGTGGCTGGATGTTGGGGAAAAGAAAGCAGAGTGAGTGTGTTGTACTGCAGAGGGGCAGCCTGAGCTGGAGGAATAGCTGCCTGGAGAAAACCAAGCACAGTGTGGAGGTGATTGAGAAACATAATTTTCCAGACTCTTTCCACAAGTGAATCAGTGTTTTGAGAAAAACATTCCCATCTCCTGGCTGTTTATCACAGTAAAGCCTTTCAAAATATGCCTAGCTTTGGCAAACAAGGGGCTGTGGTCTGTGTGTCTCCAAGCAGGCTTTTTTAATTCCATGTAAAACACCTGAATAAAGGAGTGCACATTTTTACCTTTTCCTTGGCCATTTGCCACCCCTGGGTGGCCTGTCCACAATCCTGGTCATCCTGCCTGCACTGTGTCCTGTTCATTTAAATCTTCCTCCCTGTGTCACATTGATTCCAGTCCCCTACCAGTGTCACAACAGAGAATTCATCCCCAAGGAAAGGGAAAAGACTAGCTGGTTTGCTCTGAGTGGAAAAGGAATTCTCACATTAAAAACATTTTCCATAGTGGTTCATGTTGAATGTTTCTGTATATTCCAGGGCGGGTTTTTATTTGATGCCAGAATAAATAGAAATACCTGCTGCTTAAAACAATTCATTAGAGCAGCAGTGCCTGGCTTTAGCAAAAGCCTTGCTGGGACTGTCCTTCAGACCGAAACCAAACACAGCTTAATACATTAAAATGAACATACTGGAGGTTAAAATGTCCCTTAAAGAAACACCATCGAGTTTATTTGGTGTTTGGAAAAGAAAGAGACCTCACAGCACTGCAAATTTCTGTCCCCTGTGGCTCTGCAGGGCAGTGGAGTCAGGCTGTTGGCTTTAGGAAACCAAAGGGAGCTGTGGTCCAGTGTGGTGGAAGAGTTTTTCCCTTGCCTTTTGGTTGCTAGGGAATAAATGCTGAGCTGCACAACCCAGACAGTGCTGAACTGTGCTATTGGGCATATTCATCACTAGCATCTCCCAGGCCCCACCCTGCCCACCACAGCCTTCCAATTTCTTTTCACCAGCTAGCAATCCCTCCTCTTCCAAATTCCCGCTAAAAATTGGTGTGCCAAATGAGTGTAATATGAGATTGCACAAACCTCAGTAGGAGCCCTGGGATAAGCACAGCCACTCAGGTAATTGGGAATTCCTGCTGCTGTAACCCTTGCTCTGCCTCATTCAGTGTCCTGTCTGCCCTTTTTTTGGGGATGTGGCTTCAGCCAGGCTGCCTCGCTGTGCACTAAAGACCAGAGGAAAATCCTGCTTACACCACACTCAGAATCTTCATGGTGTTTTCTTTGGGGTCAGGATCCTGGTCCTGTTCCTAGACATTGTCTGAGACATGCAACCCTCCTGATATCACCCTATAAAGACTTACGTTCTGCTTTTATTGTTATGGAAAGTAGAGCATTTGAATTTCATTTGCTTTTGGGTTTGTTTTGCAGCTCAGTAGTCTTGTTTAGGTTTGTCTTTCTTCATTCCATGTACTGAGGGCACTGGTGGATTCTGGATCTCCTTGGCTGAAAAATGTCTGCCTTGGAACAGACACAGTAGCCAAACACAAGGTACTATCCTTAGCTGGGAGCTCATATTGTCCTGTTGCAAGGACTTATTTTAGAAAATAGGTGGTTGATTGAATTTATCAATCTGTGACTGCTATCAACTCACAGTTATCTCAACTTTTTCAATTTTCTCTCTGTTTCATGTCTTGAGTGAAAGAAATAACTTGGGTAATTAAATGCAAATGTTTAGGGGAGGGAGAGTTAGTTACAGGTTTTCTGTAAATTTGTCACTGTTCCCTCTTCCATGTGTTTCCAGCTCCCAGCTCTGAGGTCTCATAGCCCCTCAGCTGCTCTCGTGATTAACTCCCTTCCCTTTCCTTCTTCCCTGTTTCTCTTTAGGGTTAATTCAGAGCTCTTGCTTAGTTTTGTTCCTTCATGTTCTCTTTGTTCAGCTGGGCCTGGACACCCAGAGTTTGCTGTTCCCAGAGGCCCTGGAGGGTCTGTTTTCTGTCACTCAGACTGCAGGATGTGCCCACCGAGGTCACGGAATTTCCCTACGTTTACTCCACTTCAGTCTTCATAAACCTCCAGCAGTTCCTCATTAGTTCTCCTCCATACATCATTCTCCTTTTGCAGCCCCAAAATGTGTTTCAGGCCCTTTTATTTTCCTATTATTTATCTGTCTGTCTGTCATGCTCACCCATCCCAGCACATAAAACAGTGGCCTCGCAGTGTGGGGTGTGTTTGAAGCTTGTTCTCAGGGAGATGGAACTAAACACTGTCAGCAGCAAGGAACACCACACTTGCTGCTCTCTACCTGGCCTTTCATGTCCTCCATCGAGCTGCTATTGGTAATTAATGCTCATAGGTATTTAAGCTGGCTTGCTGAAATATGTTCATAGTCGTTGTCAGCTGTAGGGCAGCGTGTTCCAAAATCTTCCCATCAATTTCCCACCCTGCTTTTGGTTGTTGTCTCTGCTCATCCTAAATCTTGCTTTTCTTGTTGATTGTTCCCTCCTGACCCTCAGACTGTGACAGAGCTTTTGTTTTTGTTGTGGCTCACCCCAAAGTTGGTGCTGATCTTAGTTTGAAAGCTTTTCCTTCTCCCCCAGTTTTATTCATGGTTCGTGGGGATGTGTTTTGATAAATGCAAGAGAACAACTGTCTGAAATGCTGGGGGAAGTACTCATAGTACTCCTTCACCAGGCAACATATTTCTGAGTAAATATTCTCCAGGCCATCACAGCTCAGCATTATACAGGGTGGTGCTGATTACTGTTTGAATGAAATACATCTTCATAGAATTATCATCAAATTTTAGAATGGTTTGAGCCCATTAAAGCTCAGCTCATTCCAACCATCTGCCACAGGACATTTTCCACTAGAGCAGGTTGCACCAGCTCCATCCAGCCTGGCTTTCTTCAGAAAACTCAGTGGTTATCAGAACTGTGGTACTTTCCCATCAGGAATCCAGGACTCCAGCCCAAATCCTAGCCTAGTGTCTAACTGGTGCATAGCTAAGCTCCTTTCTGTTGCCTTTATTAAAAGGAGTAAGTCATGAGGGAAAATACTTGCCATGACTATGTTGATATTTATTCTGATACTCTGACTTTATTCTTTCATTTCAACTCCATCTCATAAATCACTTGATGTGCTAAATCATTGAGCAGCTTGACTGGTGCAGGTGCAAACACGTCTGAATTCCACTCCAGGGCCATTTCTGTCTGTGTGAAATTATATAGACATGTACACAAAGCACCTGGGAATTCTGGTCTCATAGCTTAAAGGGCAAATACCTGCATGAGATGTTCCCTTCCCCATCTTTTTACCCCTCACCCTCTTTCTGCATCTGGGGCTTTGACATGCAGCCACTCTGAGGGAAAAGGGTTTGTTATTACTGTTCTAACTAGCAGTTCCCAGTGAATTTATAGGATAGTGTCCCTCAGAAGCAATTATAATGCTGGCATGGAGAAAAAACAATCAGAAGTATAATATTTTAATATTTCCTTTTGTGTGATAGGCAGTTCTTTGGGTTTTTGTTCTCTTGACTATGCTATACTATGCCAGAACTTCTGAATTATAGTTTTATTTCCTAGACAGCTTTGTGCCTCAATTATTTTCTAAATTAAAGATGATTTGTGGTACACTGCTTGAGAACCAAGGCTTTGCTTATGGCTAAGCAGCATTTAATGATGATTTAAAGAAATCTCTGCTGTTTATCTCGGAAAGGGGTCATTGTGTTTGCAAACAGAGAAGCAGGAGCCTAATTGATGTCCAGCTAAGCCCACACTGCCAAACAACTGTCAGGAAAAGCTCTGGAACTGCTCCTGGCTACTGTGTGTGTGAGGCTGAGAAGCCTTTGAGGCAGACATGAGCAGAACAAGCTCATTATATTTGGTCTGTGGACAGACCATTAGTGTCTTTTGGGGTTTGTAGTATTTCTGATGTTGTCTCTTGGCTCATCCATGGAAATGGAGATTTTCCATGCTTGCTGCACTGCTTCACACCCCAGCTCCATCACTTCCCCTTGCTGAGGGTTTGTTTCTCAGGGGGATTCTCACCAGAATGATCATAAAACAAATAAAATCATCAATTCCTCTTTCATAGCTCATCCTGCTTCTTCTTTCCCCTTTTATTATACAAGGTTGTGGAAAGATAAATGGTGTTTGTTTTCCACGGTGTCAGACCTGCTGTCAGTGCACTATAAATAACCCCTCTGGGCTGGGAATGCCAACCCAAGGCTCTCTGCAGCAGAAAGAAAGGATTTTCTGCTATGACACGCTTCAGGCCAGGTGGACAGGGGAAAATGGGACTCATAAAAACCATTTCTTGCTGGTTCTTGTCCAAGAACATGGAATGATTTTGCACATCCTGATTTCCAGCCTGGCTCCTTACTCGTTAATCCCCAGTGCCTCCCTGATAGCCCTGTGCCATTAAGCAACATATTGAGGGGTTTTTGCATTGTATTTTATTTGTAAAACAAAAAAGAATTTATGGAGAGGAGAAGGAAATAAATCTGTAAACAGGGCTTTTCCTCAGTAAAATCCAAAGCTCTGTACCTGAGAGGTCAGAACTGTGATGCCCATGGTGCTGGCGAGGGACTGAAGCCGGGAGAAGGGAAGGGACAGAGGACAGAGCTGGCTGGGGATGAGTCTCAGTTCAACCCCCAGCTGCAGGCAAAGCTAGCAGAGGCAGCTCCACTTCCTTGTGCACCAGCCAGTTCTCCAGGTCAGTAAAATAGTGGTTAAGCCCTCCTGCAGGCCAGAGGTTTGTGTTCCTTCTTTCCAGTGCCTGGGTCCTTATTTCCCCTCTGTTTACACATTCCAGCCTGGTCAGTTTGCTGCAGACTGCAGCACTTTCAGAAAGCTGACGCGTTTAGAATCGAGAAACCTCTGAGGTTTCTCTTCTCCTGTCAGACATAGATGGCTTTTATCCAGTTGACTGCTTTACAGTGCCTTTATCCTTTGCTGGCTTGAAAACATTTCAGATAGTTCCTATTGTTTTATAGACCCTGTAGCTAAAAAACCAAGCTTGTGTAAAAACATCTGTACATAGCTGTGCAATAGGCTGCAGACATGTAGGGTAATAAGGCATGATTGCATTCATTGTAGCATTTGCTCCACTGGATAATCAAATAGAAGCATTCCAGTTGCACACAGGATATGTAAGAGTAAAGGAAGGAAATGAAGGACAGTTGCCTACTGTACTTTTACATTTCTTTTGTCTTGCAGCTGCCAAGACTAAATGCAATTTTTAGAGCAAGTTTTAAGTAACATAGAGATGAGATTTTACTGGTGATAACCAAGAAAACCACACAGGGAAGTGTGCATAAAACTTTCCCTCCCCATCCCCAACAAGTGATTTTGACCTGTGCTGATTTTTTTTTTTTCATTTGAATTGATTTTTTTCCCAGCTTTGGTTAATCATCTGGTAACATGACCTAGTATTATACCTAACCCATTTTGCAGGGTGTCTGGTCCTGGCAGGATTTTGCTACACCAAGTGCAGTCAATAGATTGAAAGTCACTTTAAATCCTTGGAATGTTGTTGGGTTTTATTTAACAACTCTCCCACTGCCTCAGCACAAGCTCCAAGCTTTTCAGCTGTGATTGTGCTCCCCATAATGCAAATAGGAATTGGGTGTGTAACAGCACTTTGCAGCACTGAAAATCTTCCCTGTGTTTACCAGGCACTGAAAATGTTCCTTGTGTTTACCAGCTTGCTGAAAATGCAGTAGGGAGTGTGCTCCAGCCAGCTGTGATCCACTACAAGCTCATTCCATGGCTGGAAATATTCATGGCAGGTGCTGTGGGGAAGGTGATGAAATTTTGAGCTGACCCAAGAATGCACAGACACATTCTGGAAATAAATTACTGTCTCTAAATGCATGGCAGAGTACTTTGAATTTTACATGCATTGATTTGACCAGATGCTCCTTGTAGAAAATACTGGGGCTTCTTCATCAAATCCTTACCAACTTAGATAGGGAGGTGACTGTAGACAGTGAAATTTTAGCCTAATTATCACTGAGGGATGTATCTACATATATGTGTGTGTATTTGTGTATAAACTGCCCTTTGAACAGAGGTGGAATTCCTTGGAATTTTATTTGGACACAAGGGTTCTGCTATATAAGTTTTTTAATTCCAGGTTCAAAGTCCTATAATCTGCAAGGGTTTTATTTGGATTAGTTTGACAAGTCTTCTTACCTCTTAGATCAACTGATAGAAATACACTGAACCTATCGAAATAATAATAGTAAAACCCCTAGACTCAACCCATCAAATATCTTTCTCCTCCTGTATTCTTTCAGGAAGAATGTGAGGGATTTCTGTGTTTGCTTAGCTCGGAATTAGCCTTGTATTCCTGCTTTGGTTGGTGGTCATGAGCAGTCAGCAGGTTGGAGGCATTTGTTGGTTTTGTGTGGTTGTGTCATACATTTTTGTGTGGCTGCTTTGCCTGAGCTGTTTGCACTAAGGCTCTGCCTGGCCATAACTGCACTGCTGGGTACACATGAATGTTCTGCTGAGGATCTGCTTGTTGGTTTTAGTAATATCATCCATCAAGCTCCAGCATGTACAGCAATATTTATGCTGTAGCAGACAAACAGTGTAAACACTGCAGTTATTTATAAGAAAACTGGCCAGTGAGTTAGGAAACTCTGTGGATGTTTTTATTTATTGAAAATGAGTCCATCAGTCTAATCAGACTATGTTGTTCTTGGAATGACAGGAAAATATAAGACTGAAGTTAGATTTCTATTTAGAATTTATATTTTATATCTCTGTTTAAGAAACCTGTACACTCATGTTTCTTATCCTGTGTGCTCCAGTTTGTTTGCTTTTCTGGCTCTGTCAGTCAGTCAGAAAGAAGATGTTGTCTCCAGCTTGGTCTTGTCTGGGTCCAAGAGAGGATGAAATTCCTGACTGCAGCTCTCTCAACCTGTGCTCTGACTCCTGGGGAAGCATTGGTGCTCCTTCTCATGCCTTTGATGACTCTTCCAAGTGTCTGTTGACTTGGAGTTCAGAAGGGCAGCATTCACTGGAGCTGCTTGGTCCTTCCAGATGGTTTTCCCTGTGATTCCTGCCTGACCTTCTGTACCATATGCTTCAGCAGCATCTGAAGTGGAGATGCTTTCCTGAGAGAATCCTGGGATCCTGCAATACAAGTGTTCCTTCAGGACTACTGAAGTTCTAAAACTTGTAGTTTCCTTTCAGTGATGCCTGGTGCCTCACAAGAGTCTGATAATTATGTTTCAGTTTCGTGTCTCTGTCTCCTGGTGTCTCAGTCCTTCTGGTGTGCCTGACACTTCTTTCTGTGGGTTATCTGTCTTGGATATTCCCATTTCCCTTCTCCCTCTGTGGAGCCAAGTGAGAGGCAGAGGTTCCTGGCACAACCCTCTTGTGTTGGCATTCTCTGGGATGTCTCTGTGCAGCTGAGGAGCTGGGAAGGGTGTGGTGCTCTTGGCTCAGGGCAAAGGTCTGGATTCTGAGAGCATTTGGCCCTTTCCATGATGAAGAACCTCAGCTCTTGACTGCTGTATTCAAGATTTTGTTCAATGCCCTGATGTGCTTACAGAGGTGCACGACAGACCAGTGTCTGTGAGCCACTGCATGGTCTGAATACTGAGGTAAATAAAACTTTCTGGCTTTACACTTAAGTAAAAAGATAAATGCCAACCTTCTGGAGGTGGAAACTAAGTAAAAAGAGGCCAGGAAATTATTTAATGCACCTTTTCCAAAGCCAGGGGTAATATTTTGTTGGTTCCAGTGAGACTTTGATCAAGCCAGTGGTGATTTTGATAGCTGTTACTGTTAGAGAGCATGTAATACACATCCAGCTTGTTCTGTGGGGATGCCATGAAGCTGATTATGTTATCATTAATCAGGTGGCTTTGTTGGGAAATGCTTCTCATTACATGGCAGCTGCGAAGAGGCCACTGCCACTGGGCTCCCAGGCAGGCTGGTTCAAAAATACCCAACCTGCGTAGCTGAGAAGTGCAGCTGTTCCTGCTGCAAATTCCCTCCAGGAGCCACATCCTGAGTGGACTTGGACAGCTGAGGAAAGCCTGCAAACTGTGCTGCAGACTGAGGACAGGGTTCTCAAAGAGGGACACATGGATTTGGTCAGAACTGGAAGTGTCACCCAGGCAGGTATTGAGGAGCTCCTGCATCTCCTGGGGCTGTTTTATTTAGAAACATGTGAGAATAGAGGAGGCAGTTCTGTCCTTGTTGGGAGAACTTCAGCACAAAGCCCTGGAGCAGTAAGCTGAACACACGTGCATGAAAATGTCCCCTGGCTCCTGCAGGATCCTGTGACACTTTCCTTTAGTGCAGTCCCCGTGAGCCTCCCAGGCTGTCACTTCTGAATTCAGTCCATAAAGGCCCCAGGACTGGGACTGTGCCCTGACTTGTGTCTGTGAGGCACCAGGGACTCTCTGGCTGCTGTCAGTCATCACAAGGAGCTCAGTAGTATTCATCCAAATTTGTGTTTTCTTTCACAGGAGCTCCAGTTTGAACATGAGAGATTTCTTTTTATTGAGTGTGAGAAAAGCCCAGGCTGGTTGTTTTCATAGTGAGAGTTTGTCCATAGCTGGAGTGGCTTTAAAAGTGACATTTTACTTTTGAGTAATCTAGAAAAAGAGGTACTTAGAAAACTAGATTCAGGACATATTAAAATATCTCCAGCCACATTGCCTCTGAAATTAGCCACTGCTTCTCTTCAGTAAGGGTGATGCTGTGATGTGTTTATGTGTGCATAAACTACCCTGGGGGTCACTCCCTTCCTGGGGAGTGGAAGCCAGGATGGACAGCTCTCTTTGGGATCCCAGAGGAGAGGCCTTTTGGGTTAATAGTAACCCAAATAATTTAACTTGCTTTGGTGAGAGTGCCTGTGCCCTGTGTATGCTTTGTCCTTGTGTCTGTCTCCCTCAGTGATGGTTCCCTCATATTTTTATAACTCATCAGCCAATTTGAATCAAATTTGAGAATATGGAGCTCAGAAATATTAGGCTTTTGGAAGTTTTCTGAAAATTAGGAAACTAAGAAGAGGAAGAAGCCTTCTCCCTCTGATGCTGCCACTGAGGGAAAGATTGCATCACCCACTTTCACATCAGGAGCCCCAAGTGCAAGTGGTAATCTCTAGAAAATCATGCCATTGATTTTGCAGTGTTTAGGGATTTTTTATTTATTCTCATCTCCCTTTCCACCATGCTGTCATGCTCTGCCAGGGCAAATGTGCTGACTGTTGGTAGTGTGTGAGGAGAGGAGCAGAGCCATGGCACTGCCCATGGACATGGAAGGATCATTTTCACTCCCTGCTCCTGGCAGCAGAGATATCAGCCAGGGTGGAGGTGCTGGGGAGCAGCTTTTCTACCCAAGTTCTGACTTAACACAGTAACTCAACCTATTAACCTTATCAGGCACAGCCCCTGGGTTTGTCAGCTTGTCAAGTCAGGCCGTGAGGTTAAATCAGCACTCAGCAAAGAATTAAAACAGAAGGGCTGAAGCAAGAACTGCTAAATAAGTTTATCAGTGCTGGCTGGCAGCTCCCCAAAGTGAAGCCAGGAGCTTCAGCAGCCCTGGAAGTCAGGATGTGAGAGCTGCAAATGAGAAATATCACAGGAACAATTCAGGAGGGCATCTGTTTGGAGTTTGATTATTGTGCATCATGCCATTTGCTGGCCTGCCTTCCCTGCAGGTCACCTGAGCTGCTCTGATTTTGCCAGGAGAACAGCTTTGACACACATACAGCACCTGAAAATAAAATACACTTTAAATATGAACATGTTTTGAAAGTACAAATTCATTTAGGTTTTGAGAGTAACGATTGCTTAGTCATTCTGTAAGAACATGGAAAGAATTTAATGGGGAGCTGTGGAAGAATGCCATTCATCAGCAGCACAGGTGTTCAGCCATCTCCAAAACGTTCAGCAGACGGGGCTGACAATCTCCAGACACTGAAATTCTGTCCATTGCATGTTACTGAACGTTGTTTAACCATTGCAGGACTGATCCTGGCTCATGGATAACAGCCAGGGTGAGATAGGCACGGCTCGGGAAAGCTCTTGGAACTGTTAAAAGAATCATTCAATTTATTTGCAAAGTTTCATGAGTGTCTTAGTGTTTGCAGCTACAGGAAGGGAAAAACTGGAACTGAATGCTGGACCCTGACTGTTAGCTCTTAAAAGCAGATGCTGTTTGGTGCAGAGACTCCAAATATTTTTTCTGATTTATTGCCAAGTCTGACCTTGTCTCTTCATTCTGGAAGGGAGATAGTGAGGAATTTAAAGGCTCCAGGATCCCTGCTGCTGAATTCCATGTTCTTCTTTGTTTAGCAGTCTCATTAAAAGTTGTGATTTGACATTTTTCTCCCTTGTCTCTGAATTCAGGCCCTCTGTTGAAGCAGGTGGCTCAGATGAGTTGCAGGGACAAACTGACAAATCCAAAAATGGAAAAGGAAGATGGAAATAGTCCCAAAGCTGGTTTTGGAACCTTACACAGTTTTCAAAGCTGCAGTAATTGCAGGCAGTGCCAGGGTTGCTTCTCCATTTCTTGGAAGATGGTAATGTGCAGGTGGGAATCCATCCTGAGGCAGGTGTTAGCAGACTGACACAGGCATGTGCTGGAGTGAGGGGCATGGGAGCCCTCGAGCACTTGCCTTTCTGATGGCAGTGTTGCTGTTATATTTTTCTCTTTTTGGTGAGTTATTTATTTCCTGAAAGATGCAGCTTAGGGGACACTGATGCAATTCTTGAGGTCAGGCCTGTTCCACCAGACAGGAGAGGTCAAAATGAAAATACTGCAATGCTGATGTTTCCATGCATGTGGGAAGGGAAGATCTTTCTTAACTGCAGAGCAGTTTGTAGAAAGGACTGTCAGCTTCATCCACTGAACACCATGAGGCCAACACAGGATATTCAAATCCAAATGCCTTTGAGCCCCAGGCAGAGGTGACTTTCGAGGGCCAGGCTCCAAATCCTGCTTTGCAGTTTGGTTTCACAGTTGTTGGTGATGTTTTCTTTCAGTTCTCAGTCGCATGTTCCTGTAGCCTTTCAAAAGCATCAAATCTCTGCTGACTTCTGCCAGATCTGATTCCTTTCTGGTGTGAGATATCCCTAAACAACCTTGTCCCTTGTGCCTGTCTCTTTTTCTCTCAATATCTTGTATCTCTCTGATTTCCATCCCTTGTTTCTATACCAGTTCCAACAGCTGGCCCTCCCTTATGCTCAGTGCCAGGTTTTGCCCACACTTCCCTGCCTGAATAATTCCATGCCCTCAGACTCATTCAGTAGTTCCTCAAGTGAACCCATGATACCAGAGACTTATGACCCAGGGCTGCAGATCCATTTTTCTGCAGCAGTAAGTACACACAGACATTCTCAGGGAGCTCATCTTCCCTTCTGATCTTATCTCCTGCCCTCCTTGACCCCGGCCTCCCTCAGAAGTGACTCCCTGCTGCCTAGGAGATCAAAGTCATGTTTCCTGAAGCCTTCTGGAAAACCCATATTATCTCCATTTGCTACTTTTCTGTCCCTGTCTCTTCTCATTCCTTAATCTCTTTCCATCTCTCTTTCTGCCTTGTTCACTAAATTTGAGCTATGCCAGGCTTCTGTGTGTTAACTCATCCAGTCCAATCCCCAACTGGAATCTCTCTCTCAGATCCACCTGGCCAGCTCTTCCCCTGCCTTTCCTCTTAACAGCTGTCCTAATATATCTTACTTTGAGTAATCAAGCCCATGTAATTCCATGTGTGTGTGTGAGCATGGAGACTTTCAGCACCAGGCAGTGATGTCTATAAACAGATGGTGAATTAGCTGCCTGGATTTGGGAATCAACATTCAGGAATGGTGGTCTGATTTGGACTAAATATCCCAAACTCCATATCTAACTAGAGAAACAGGATAGAAGGAAGGAGCTGTGTTTGAGATCTGCACTCAGCAGCAGCCTGGGCTCCAGGGAGTGTTGGGGAGAAGCTCTCTGGAATGTGGCTGTTAGCATATCAAAGTAGAGTAAACATGGAGATGATCCCTGCTTCCTCTGCTCCAGTTAATTAAGGCACTCCTCATGTCTCGTTGGATGGAGAGGATTTATTAATGTGCTGTCATCCAGGGAAGTGTGGTTTGCTGAAAGGGAGGAGCCATTAATGGCACAGAGGATGTCATGCTGAACAAAGAGCAGATGTCAAAGAGACAGGGAATTTCTTTTATCTCCTGCTTTGCTGAGGTCTTAGATCCCACTGCTTTAGTGTAAAAGCTTAGAAAACTGGGGCTGGAAGGAACTTCAGGTGGGCTTTTAGTGCATTCCCTTGCCCCAAGGCAAGATCAGTGGTACCTGTGTCACTCCTGATGGATATCTGCTCCAAGGGGCTGAACAGTGCACTTGTTTCCAGCTTTCTCTAAAATCCAGTGAACACCATGCCTCTCCTCAGGTATGGTCAGTGTGGTGAATATTTATGTTTGTGGTCACAAATCCTGGTGAATGGCATTGGAAAGGAAGGTGGTTTCAGAGATGCTCATGCCAAACCTCTGAGGGTTTCCAAAGTTGTCTGCTCTTACAAGGTAGCATGAATAATGTTTTTGTAGGTCTTGGTCAAAGGGTCTTCTCGGCCAAAAAAACTGCTAGAACATCTCTCAACTTCCTTATCTCACTGCATTTGGTATCTGAAATTTTTACTAATGTGGTTGAGGACAGGTATCCCTAAAGCCAGGAGAGGTCAACTGTCAACCCCTCTGCCCAGATCAGTGAATTAGCAGAGTGTAAATCCAAAGCAAATAACATCAGAATAAAGCTCTTGCCCTCCTGGGGAATGCCTGTGTGTGGGCAGGTTGGTAAAGGAGCAGATAAATGATTCATCCGTTACACTTGGAAAACCACAGGAGAGTTCCCAAGACACATAAAAGCCTTGCAGAAAGACTGAAAGGTAAAGCTGAGGGTTGGCCACGCTGGGGAAGGGATTCCTCATGTTCCATTAATTGCTGTCCTGCAGGGTAATTAAACAGAGAAGGGAGATAGCAAAGCACTCCTTTAAGCTCTAATGATTAAATCTTGCTGCCTCTGCAGGTTTACAGCCATGAAGAGGTCTGGCCTCACAAAGGCATTTTTATCAGGAAGGTACTGAGGAGGGCAGCTGGTTTAAGTGTCAGGGAATTTGTTTGGAAATGGGGCAGTGCACTCCTGCCTGGGCTCCACGGTGGGATGAAAGGGTTGACCTTTCAGAGAAGTCCTGTTGAGCTGCAGTGGTGCCATAGGTAAGATTTGG
Source organism: Lichenostomus cassidix (assembly GCF_008360975.1). Classification (NCBI taxonomy): domain Eukaryota; kingdom Metazoa; phylum Chordata; class Aves; order Passeriformes; family Meliphagidae; genus Lichenostomus; species Lichenostomus cassidix. The sequence continues at coordinate 3,144,454 of NC_139491.1, forward strand.
GTGTTTCTGCCTGAATCACAGGCCTTTCACAAGGATTAAGGCTTGTGGTTGAGTTTGGCTCTTTCAGTTGGAGCCTTGGTCTTGTGAAATGTTACCCAGGGCCACTCATTAGACCCTTGGGTGTCCTATCAGTATTCAATACCAAGTATCTCTAGTTATTCCTAATAATCAGCAAAGTATCTTCTGCCAAAGGTATTGAGCATTTCACTCATTTGTGCTATAAGGACCTTGTGTTCTGAGGAGTTTTTCATTGTGAGCTCCAGAAAGATCACAGCTGATACTGTGAATATCAGGGAGAGATTTGATTTATTAGTCCTTCAGGGTGAGTGTAATGAAAATCAAGAGATTCAGAAAGTAACTACACTTTGTGTTTCAGCTGTTTATTTTTCTTGCTGGGCTTTTGGGATTCTGACAGCAGTTATGTACACTGGAAATGACCATGTTTTCAGAGGAAAAAGTTATTTTATTGGGCACTACAGGACACCAGTCAGGGCTGGAGGGGAGTCAGGGCTCACACACTGATTTCTGGGAAAGTTGTGCTGCATCTCTGCAGGTCATGGTGGATAGAGTTTTACAGGGGTCATGTTGAAATTCGGGATAAGCCATGTTCTCCAGAGTGAGTATTCTGTGATGATGTACACATTTGCAACATGTTGCCCAGGTCAGAAAGTCACGATCTGGTGGGTATTCTCAGGAGTCATGGTGGCTTCCATCAGATGGTCTGTGACATCAGAAGCTCTTTCTGTAAAATATTTGAGTTCAAAATACTGTGATTTGCCCTGTCATGATTATTAACTTGTTTTCCTACCTGGCTGTAACTATGTCTCATGCCCTGGATGGTTCCACTGTAATTTCTGTACTTGTGGTTCATGATGAGTGTGTTGTTTCCAGTGTGGTTTTTGTTAAATGCAGTAACAATGAAAATTATTGCTAAGGAAAACAGTTTCCATACACTAATATTAAACTCTAATGGAAACCATGTTGTTACTGCAAGATTAACAGAAATTGGCATCTTGGATGACTATCCAGCATTAAGCCAAATTAATCTGTGCCACTAAGATTGCATGTGCAGCTTTGAATTAGGATGTTCTCATAAAATGAAGGAACAGCTCACCCTGTTCACTTTTCTGGATGATCCCATTAAACCAGACTTGGACCTGGAGGCTCAGTGGTGACAGCCATAGCCTGTCTGTGTTGTACATGCTGGAGAGGGTCCTTCCATGGATACAGCTCTTTTTCACCTGGATACCACTGACTCTTGAGACTTCTGTTTATTCAGCTGTAGAACAGTGTTAGTACCTATCTTGAAGGCAGTTTAGTGGGTACTTCTTTAATGTTTCATAAATTTTGGAACCTTTTCTACGTAGGCTTCATAGAAAGGGAAAAGTATTTTTCATTTTAAGTATCACAAGCACTGAAAGATTCCCTTGGTGACTGACTTGGTGTGTAAATACAGGCAGGGCATCTCTGTCAAACATATCATTGCCCTTGAATGGAAAGGCAGAGCATGAATCACTTCAGGGTTTCCTGATTTTACTCATGTAGGATGTTAAGAGAGGCTACAGGAATGTAATTGATGGCAATGTGTGAGCTGCACAAATTGAAAATCGTGGGAGGATGAGAAAAACATCAGCTCAACACCAAACTAGTAATGATGGGGAATGGGAGATTTGCTCAGAGCATGTGGATATGCAGGGAGTCTCTGTCTGTGCCAAGCAGACTTCAGGACTTGGAGTTTGGCTCCCTTCCCAACAGCAAATACATCGAGCAGGAGGAGAGCCAGCCAAGTTTTAATCAAGTAAAAGTTCTGTATCCAGAGGTGGTTGGCAAAAGAAGAGATTAAAGTATTAGGAGTGCAATGAAAACAAGACATTAGAGAGTTGAAAGCTGGAGTACCTGGACAAACCACTTGCTGAGTGAATACTCCAGAGCCATGAGGAAGAAGCCCCAGGTGTTTGGAGTAGGACAAAATGGGAATCCACACACCAGGACTTGTCTTCTCCCAGCTTTGGCCATCCCTGTGGCAAGTGTGTAATGTCCTCATGCGTCGCCGGGCTGGTGGGATAGATGGGATCATTCCCCTTGGATGGACTGGTGGAAGGCTCATTAGCTGGCAGGAAGGCCAACAGCTGCAAACTGTTTATGTATGACAAGTTTTTGGATAAATGTGAGTTTACACAGTTGCCTGTGTCCCAGGGCTTGCCGTGGAAGTGCAGATAGCTCTGCATGTCCAAGCCCAAGCACAGAAGTTATGGGCTGTAATTATGTAATTTCTCAGGAGAGAAAGGAAAAAACCCTCGTGCTTGGTAATAGTAAAAATAGTAATTGGCTTTCCTTTCCCTCTTCCACTGATGCTCCTGCTTGACCTTTTTTTAATATTAAAAATAGATTTGTGGCAATTGCTGATGGTGTATCTGAAAGATGAGGACTTTTTTGCCCTGAAAAAGACACTATCTGTATATTTGCACAGACATGTGAGAAGTGTGGGGTTTTTTTAAAAAAACAAACAAAAATCCCAGTTCAGCTTGCTTCCCTATTTTTCATTTTCACACTCACACACCTGTCCTACAGACAGGGCCAGAAGCAAAATTACCAAATAAAAGCATTTCCTCTTATATTATTCCCAGCCTGGTAGAACCACAGCACGCCAGGATTTTCACAAATGTGTCTGACTTCATGAAGTTTTTATTCCAGTTCTGCAGACTTGAAAGACTCAGATAAAAATCTGGAAATTTAAGAGGCAAACAACAGTTTCCATTCATCCCAACAAAGAAATAAATCACGTTAATGCAGCTACCAAGGCATTGTGCTACTATTGTTGTTGGTTAAAGGTGTGTTTTTCTCTGCATATCAATTATATGGATCATTGTCCTGGGTTACAAAAAAGTTGCATTTATGTTAATGGTTCAGATATATTTACCAAAGAACTGGATTCTGTTTGCAGATCAATAAATCATTTGCTGTTGATATTCTGATGAAAGGAATTCATGCTAAAATGTATTGGCCCAAAAGAAAATTATAGTCTTAGGAAATAGTTTGATAGAAAAAAATATATTTCATAAACATTTTTAAGGGAAGCTTTTTCAGGCTTAAAATGTGATACCAATTTGTTATAACTGGCTTGCTGTTCTAGAATGACTCTTATTAATAAGCACTCAGCAGTTCACAAGCTGGGCTTACTGAGTTCCTTCCATGTACTCCAAAGGTTTCTGCTCTTCCAGGATTCTGAGTTTCTCTGCCCAGTCCATTTCTGTAATAATAAACTAATTGTAAATGGCTACATTTTTTAATTGATCATTACATATATTATAAAATGGCCACACAGGATTCACATTAAGCACTGAAAATAGCTAATAAAAATAGATGACTAACAGTCTGTAACTGAGCCACAATCACTACTTCTTTGACCACTGGTGGATGTACAAGTCCTTAATCATTAGCTTTCCACCTTGGAATAATAAGGTTTGTAGCACAGAGCAAAAGCCAAAATAATAATGTGGAGATGCATTGCCAGGTTCAGTGGGGATTAGAACCACTAAACAAAGACTTCAGAAGAATTGCTATTTGGAGTAAAGTATTTGACATTTTAATGGGTATTTAACATATTTTAATGTATTGATAGAATTCTAGACTGTTTTGCTGCACCTCACCTCCTGAACATGGGAATGTTGATGCCTTCCATCCTCATGATGGCAAACATAGACCCAGCCTCATTTTGTGAAATTTCTCAGAAGGAACTTGGCATGAATAATTTCAAGCAAAACTGAAGTTTTTGCCTGATTGACCCTGAGCCTGAAATGCAGTTGTTGTTCCTCAGCTAAAATCTCATGTGTCAGATACAACAGAGAGAGATATTGGCACAGGATAATGGAAGATAAAGGTGGAATAATCAGGTTTAGTTGTAGAAATAAAACACTTTTGGTAAAAATCCTGCTCTGGTCATTCCTGCCTAAAACTGCTGAAAGGGAACCAAAATATCTCTCCCTATTCACAAAAAGTGGCACATTCATTGAGCCACCAGGTGTGTGGACCCTTGCAATCTCAAAAATCTTTCTCAAAGAAGGCTGTTACTTCCTGAGCAATTCCTTGACCTCCTTTTGACTAGTCTGTGTGTAAAAAGCAAGTCAGTCCAAGAAAAGTGCTGAAATCCAGCCTTTTATTGCCATTGATTTAAAAGGTTAAATCCTGATTTCATTTTTATTTTGCGTGTGGTGTGAATCTGGCCTTTCAGAGTCAGCATTTTTAAGGTAAGGAACTGGTAATGCCTGATTTCTGCCTTCACTCTGCTGTAAGTGCTGAAGTAAAAGTCTGTTGCCCATCCCTTCATTCCATCCAGAACACCCCTGGCAACAAATATCCATATCCTTATTGTTGTCAAAACTCATACAAACAGAGCTGGACTTCTTCCAGCTCTAAAGTTTTACATTTGCACCCTGATAAACGTGGCTTTTCCAACTTTGAGAGGAAATCCAAAGAAAAACAGGGATCATGACTCCATTGCATGGTCGTGGTCTGTTCTTTAAAGGCAGCTCCATCCAGCTACCCCTCCATGGGAGCAGCACTGCAGTGAGAAAATACATTCCTTGTGTGCTGTTAAATACCAACACAAGCAGACAAATCCACTGTGGTGCCCTGAGCTGGCCTGTGAGGCCGTGGCAGCATTTCCAGGTGCAGTGGCACTGTCAGCAGGGGACAGTCTGGCTGCAGGAAGGGCAGATGAGGACTATTGTTTTTCCACAGCGGAGCTTTCATGCCGTAACTGTTGAATTCCGTTTTGGCTGCAGCCTCAAGCCGTTTGTGGTGCCCACACAAACAGGAGAGCACTGTGCATGGAGCAAATCCTAAATTCCACTCAGTCACAGGAGACTTGTGCCACCTACGTTGGCTTTGTGACTCACTGTCAGGACTTTGCCAGCTCTCCTGGCTCTGACACTCTCACTTTCTTTTAAGTATGAAAATAAGGGAAAATTTAAGATCTTTTCAGAGTCTCTGCTTTATTGTTTTATTTCTTCTCCCTGTCTTTATTCTGAAAATTGGGAGAACTCCATTTAAATGCTTGTCCAGGCTCCTTCACTGCATCTCCTAATGCTGTAGTAAAGGTATTAGTAGACAAGTTTAGATGAATTTTTGGGTCAGTGAAATATATTTTTGAGACAGTGAAATATATTTTCCAGTGAAAGCAGTGAAGGTGAGTGTGTTTTACTTATTTCCTGTCTGAGAAAACTCTGGACTGATTCTTCACTAGGATGAAGAAACTACTCAGATGATTTTGTATGGAAACTGCTCTCATATTTTTCATTCTGGTTGCATTTTTGATCCCTTTGGTTGTCACTGCTGTATGTTTTGAGTGAATGAGCTGTTCCATGGATTTTGATGGGAATATTCTCTGTGCTTCTGTTGCAGGAATTGCTTACCTAGGAGGTGTCTGCAGTGCCAAGAGAAAGTGTGTTCTTGCTGAAGACAACGGTCTCAATCTGGCATTCACAATTGCACATGAACTTGGCCACAAGTAAGAACTCATCCTTCTGTTTCCTTCTTTACTTGTGCCACTGTGGGATACTTTAAAGCCAGACAAGTGCAATTACTAGTGTGGCATGTTTGTTATTTCATGAATGTGGCACATTGATACAGAATTTAATTTTCAGGAGGCTTGTGTAAATCTCCATTTTAGCACACATAAATCTTTCTAGTTGATCTTCCTCTGTTTTCAGCTCCCTGTTCTGATCTGAGTAGAAGCTTCATTCTCTTAAATGATTGACAGTAATAGAGAAATTCTGCTTTTCTTTACTCTGTAGAATAGGTACACAAAACCAACATCAGCTTCAAAATCTTGCTAAGTTTTCTCTGAAGTTCAGGTGTCTGTGTCAAGGACTTTAATAGTTAAATAGTTTGGTAGTGGTTTCATCTCTGCACGTGAAGTAATCTGCAGTGACTGAAATGGTAAATATCAGTATTTTAGAAATGCCCTTAAGCAGAATTTTTTGATCAACAGAAAGAAATCACATAACTTGATTTATCAGCTCAATCACACCTAAGTAACACACTTTGAACACACTGGAAAAAGCAGGAAAGAACGTGATCAGTCCTATTCAGACAGAAATTTGCAGAATGAGATTACTGGGTACTTTCTGCAGGTGACTTTGGAGACTCTTTAAAGCTGCCTATAAATATCCCGTGGGCAGAAGAAAACAAAGTTGACTGGGAGAGTCAGCTGCCTCCTCTTAGTGCAGATAAAGAGTTAACCAAAGGTCAGCTCCACTTTCCCAGTCAGCTCTCCAGTGTCACATGCACTCACAATGCTTTGGAGCTTTTTCCCCTTTCCATTGACATCCCTCTGGTTGCAGTGTCACAGACTGTAGGAGGTACAAAATTAGACCAGGAGCAAAGTTGTACAGGGGGCAGGACTGTGCCTGTGGGATTTTCAAGCACTCCTTCCTTCAGCCTCAGAAGGAAATCCCACCTTCATTCCTATTCCTGTAGTTAAGAAGTTGTGCCTGAGGTCTGTCTGCGCCCTTCCTACAGCTCATGTGTCTGGTGTATCTTCCTTTCCTACAGTAAGAAGTGTTTCACAGCTAAGTCAGAGCCAATGGAGCATGTTCAGGTTCTGGCCAGTCTCATTCCATGACAAATAAAATTATTTTATGGCAATGTATTTCAAAGCTGCATGGAGGATATTTAGGTTACCTACCAAAAATGAATCTCCTGTTCACCCTCCAGTGACACCAAAGGCAGCTGAGCCAAACCGAGGGTGGTTTCAGCTGAAATGAAGGACATTTGGTTTTGGTTTTATTTAAATTGCATGCCAAGATATTAAACTGAGCCTAAACTTAATAACAAATTAACCTGTGGGTAATGCTGAGGGAAATTCAGCACTCATCTTTGGATGGGCCAAGAGCAAGAGGGAAAAATACTTGAGCTGCAGAAAATCCAGCTGTGTGAAAGAGTGAGACTGGTCTGCCCTGGTGTTTGCCAAGTTTCTCAGCAGAGCTGACAAGCTTCCTTCTAATAATGCCTTGAAAAAAATCCCCATCATAAATAGGGGATGTAATGCCTTTGGATACAGCTTTCCATCTGTGCAGAGAACTGCAAACTCCATTTTCCTCTCTGAGGGCAGTTTTGGTGGTAAGACCATCATGTCTTTCCTCTGCTGGTTTTCTTTCTTTGCCTTCATCTTGGAACACTAATTCAAGAGTCCTGGAGGGGTTTGGGGTCTGTCAGGGCCAGTTTAAGGCCCCAAGGCATCTGGGTTAATGTGGCTCTGGGAGGACACAGGAAGGCTCCAGCTGAAGGTTGTGGAAGCTGTTGGAAGGATTTTGCTGCCACATATTTGGAGGAAATATTCCAGGTTATGCTGCAGTAAGATGCTCTGAGCAGTCCTGTTTCAGCATGTCTTGTGCAAATAGAAGAATTCTTTGCAGACTTTACTTACAAACTGAGATTTTTTAAGTGAAATATAAGAAAACCCATTGCAGACATGAACAAGAAGAAGCTGACATGAGCTTTAGAAATGAAAACCAAGGAAAACTAGGTGCAAGTTTCTTAATTTAAATCAAAATCCAATCAAAACTTACATCCATATTGGCAAAAATATAAATTTTGGAGAGCCATAATTTTGAGCTTCATTGAAGTCTGATTTCCTTATGAGTGTAGAAAAGCTGAGATTTATTATTCTTTCCTTAAGACTAACAAATGTCTGTGGAGATCACAAGCCCAGTTTGGCATTCACAGATAGTTTCTGATGTGGACTTTGGAAAAAGTGAATGGATTACTAATTGATGTGTCAGATTCCTAATCTGCCACTAATGTCATTTGGACTGACTGCAAAAAACACTATTCCGGACAGCTGCACTGTGAAAACATGGAGACACCATTAAATAGGTCCATTAGGATGAAATAGGTCCTATAAAAGTTGAAAGATGAAAGTTCATCTTCAGGTTTAACCTGTGGAGCTGTTGGTTGATGGTGAGGGGAGTGACATGGCTTTTGTATTTAAGTCTTGAGGTTTGTACTGATAATTTTGGTCCACAGACACAAAGGGAGAATCCATCTGTATTTAGATACAATTTTTTCTACACTGCATCCAGGAGAAGAGTCTTGCTGTTACAAAAAGGTAACAGGGAGTCCAGTGAATAGGTGACAAGGCTGTGAATCATAAACTTCATCCCACATGAGACAGGACCCTCAGCAAGCCTTGTTCCTTCAGTCAGCTGGGTCTGTAGTGGATGTCTTTTAAAACAACACAATTGAGTGTAACCTCAGTTGGTAGGATTTTATCCAGGGTTTGCTGGGTGGAGTCCTGACCTACACAGAAGGGAAGACCCAGAAATCACAGTGGTCACTGAAGTCTTTAAATGTTCAAGTCTGAGGTCTTTGTATTATAAACATAGTGTGAACACTGAGCATTTCTTGCTCTCATCTTTGCTCAGACTTGCAGGGCAAGTCCATCAGTAAAAGCTTAAAAGTGCCCTGCCTTTGTCACCAGGATCCTGACTGGTGCCTCCCTCCTCCTCCATGAACTGCACCAGTGTGAGGCTGGTCTGAGATTCACACCCCAAAGACCACCCTGAGCAACTAGCTTGGAGAAAAATAGTGCCACTTCCCCCCTCCTACTTCTCTCTTTGCCTACAGCAGTGACTCTGTAACCATTTTCAAGTCATTCTCCAAAGAAAAAGTCCAATAAGTTTTGGAAACAAAAGCCGGGATTCATCTGTATATCCGTTATCCCAATCCAGGCAGGGTGGGCTGCAGCCAGTGGTTTTTCAGGACAACAATGCCAGCTTTGTTGCCATTCCTTTTTCTTTCAACAGCCTCAGCTTTCCTGTTGTGGGACAGGGGCAGGCTTGGGTGAGGAGGGAAGATTCCCATTCATGAGCCAGCGGAACCTGGCACTGCCTGGATGGGGAGAGAATAGCTGGAGGTGGTGTGGCTGGGAGCCACGCTGGGGCAGATAGATGCCTTTAGGAAAAAGGGATTAAAATCAACTGACAATAAGCAAGGATTTGCCTCTTGCCAACAGCCTGAAACCGCATGGCCTTGAACTTGAAGCTGAAACAGATGAGGATAAAAATTATTCCAAAGGTAAAAAGCCCATAATGCACAAACCAAACAGCTCAGGGCTTGGAATCCAACAAGACAAGGGTTTGGAACCAGCAGGTTTCTCTCCAGTGTGATTATTTGCTTTAGATGTTGAGTATTGATAGCTGTAGCTTGCTTAAAATGACTTCAGAGTGCATAATTATTTGCTGCATGATGAAGTTTGGCCTTTGTGGTTTGTCTCCAGCATCATAGTGTTGCAGGTGAGGGAAAAGCACTCTGGATGTTCCCTTTGTGGCCTGATATTTGTGTTGATGGACTTGTGAATAAACTTGGCTTCCCTGATCTGTGTAGTTCAGCACCCAGCAGAGATTCATGCAAATGTGCCAGAATGTGAAAATACTGCAGGCTGAGGAGAGAAATGTCCCTGAGCAGATCCCAAAGAGGTAAAATAATGCCTTGTAACAACTTACACCAGCAAAGCCCAGTCAGTGTGGTGCAGCTAGTCAAGTTTAATTCCTGGGAAAGAAAAAATGCCAACAACCCTCTGTCTTTTTCAGAGCATCTCAGCACAGTCTAACCCTTAAACTGAGGCTCTACCAAAGGAGGTAGCTGAGTGTAGTTTCTATCCTGGCTTACTTTAAACATTAACCCTAGTCTGGGTTTTTTTTTTTTTAAACACTCTCACTTGGCCTTCTTTTTCTTTTCTACGTTTCTCTGAGTTAGTCCCACATTTACCAGGCAGGTTCTGCCTGACCTGAATTTCTGTGGAACATTTTTCTTTTTTGCTATTGTAGAAAGACTCCAATGTGTCCCCAGGCTACTTCATACCTCCCAAAAGTCATGAAAACCAACATTACTTAAGTTGTAGAATCAAACATGCAGAAGCACCAAAGTCTCCATTTCAGGGTTATCCAGACAATGTCAGTTGTAACTCTACTCCCTCTGTACTGCAAATGAGACCAAACTTCTATTCACAGGCCAGGATTTCATCATGTAGTTAAAGATTTTACTTCAACACATGCCCACAGGCATCCCATGCACTCCTGTGAATTAATGTTTGACTGTAAGAGAGAACTCTAGCAAAGAGGTGCCCATCTTGTGGGTCTGTAGGGTAATCTCCAATTATGGAGGGCTCAGGGATGTAGTCTGTGGCTGACAGCATCTGTCCAGTGGCTGGATAAACCTCTCCAGTGGCACTGCTGGGTGTAGATTCTGCCTTGTACTGGGGAGCTGTGATTCCTTCTGTGCCTTCATGAAGCCTGGGTGGCCCTTCTGACCATGCTGTGTGTCAGAACTCACAGCTCTGCGTTTGGAGGGGTGGAAAATCAAGGTCAGTTGGATCCCAAGGAGCACTGGAGCCAGAGGCAACCCCATGCAAGCTTTATTCTAGCAAGCTCAGGTATTAGTGACTGTGCTGCTGCAGTATGACTTCCTGAGGAGCCAAAGAGCTGGATTCAGGCAGTGCCTGCCCCAGCTCAACTCTCCTGGTGCCAGAATCCCCACTTTAAATCTCACAGGAGGATGTAGCTGTTCCAGTATACTGCAGTCTCAGGAATACTGGGAGTGACTGGCTGCTGTGTAGACATACCCTGAGGCTGGCCAAAAATGCTGGCAGCAGTCCGTACCCACCCTGGAGTTGCTAATTTTATTTTCTGCCATTTGTGTTGTAAATCTGTTGAGGAATGTCTCTCTCTCCGTGTTCCCAGGCTCCCTTTCCATGCTCCCCTCCTCCCAGGTTTCATTCTTCCTCCACAGATAATTGCAAGCACATTTTCACAGTTAAGTTGCCCTCCTCTGTACAACTCCGAAGGACATAATGGAACACTGCCTATTTCATCATATGTGATTGTGCATCAGAGCAGTATGATCTAACCAAAGCAGTTCTTTAATAACAGCTTCTGGTTCTGAGAAAAAATAGGTATATCCTGAAATTTCAGTAGATGCTTCTTCCGTTTCTGGTAACACACTGAGGGGTCTGTTTTAGAGAAAACAAATTATTATTATGTACCTTAGTAGCTTGATAATAACTTTCTGAAAACCATGTCCTGAGTTAGTGAAAAGGAAGCAGAGATCAAATAGAGATACAGGTTTAAACATATTAAAAAAAAATGAGTGGAGACTGTTGCCAGCATGGATGGTTTGACTTGGGGAGGAGGTAGTGGTGGAGCAGCACTAAACAGAAGGTGTGTTGGCACAATGTAAAACAGTACAGGATACCTGAGTAGGTTAATTGGAGTCCCAGAAATAAAAGGTCCCTGTGGTATTAACCTTGTCTGGAGAGGTTGTTTCTCAACGACAGTGGGATCACATACAGAAAAATGCCCCAAAAAAATCATGTGTGGAAATCACACAGAGTAAGAGAAGACTGGGGAGGGGAGGAGAAATGGAGAGGTTTGGTAGTTTCATGTGATGTGGATAACAGGCCTGGTTTGGGGTGTGTTCTTTTAGTTTCATGTAAAGCTGCAAGATATTTCCAGGTGCATTTACTGAACCTGCTAATCCTGGCAGGGTATCTTCCCTCTATCATGATGATCTGTTTCACCTTTGTACCTTCCAAATTTGATAGTTTATTTACTAGTAGTGTTGGAATGTAGTCACTTTGGAACTGGGCGTGGGAATGTCTACGTCCCATTGCTTTCTGCACTCTTGTGGCAAACATTAGTTCTGGGCAAAGGTTTCTATGGTTTTACTCTCTGCTTTGTGAAGGATCTCTGTGTGATCCCCAGGGAAGCAACATTCCCTTGCAGTCTCTCTAATTTCTTTGTTTTTGAGCATCTTGTACAGCTTTACTTGACATAATAAAACTGCACCAAACAGGCGAACGACAGCCATTTAGAAACACAATTTTCGTTTAATCAATAGCTTTGTAGCCTTGCCAGCTCTGCCTTTCTTTTTGAAGGCTTACTCTGCTGAGTAAGCCAGGGCTGTGTTAAGTAGCTGGGCCGTAATGATTTGGCAAATCTTGCATCTGCTTCCTGCCACGAGGGTTCTGGTTTCATGCTCCACTGGCTTTGCTGGCAACAGCCTGGTGCACCCAGTGACCCAAAACATGGGGACAGTACAAGTCCCCATTGTGCAGCCTCCCACTGCACACCAGCACAGGAAATATTAGGTTTGTAAGTGCCATTTACCAAATAATAATTTGTTTTTATACAAGGGCAGCCATCTAGATGAAATATTTACTTTTCCACTAGCAGTTGGGTTCCAATAGCCTGTAACCCATGCTGTCTGCCTGGCCTGCTGAGTTCAACAGGTTCCAGGTGAAAATGACTTCCCGAGCAGGGGAAGGTGATAAATCCCAGACTGTCACTTGGAAAAGCCTTTGGTAGTAAGTCAGCAGCAGCAATGCCAGTGGAAATGTTGTTGCCTCTAAAAATGTGGTTCCCTTTAGCTGTTATGTCAGTGGAAGGCTGTGCTGGGGTGGAACAGGGTTGGCTGCCTCTTGGCCAACAGTTGTGTTGAGAAATTCAGCAAAAAAGAGTTTACTGAAGAAGTGAAATAAACAGGCCTGCTTTGTTCTCAGTGATCTCTTTCCATTTGCAAAATTCTCTTTCCATTGCTGGATCCAACCCAGCAGGGAGTTTGTTGTCTGTGTCTTTATTTGAGCCCCAGTTTCCAAAAAAACCAGGAGAATAGCCCACAGTTTTCTGCTTTTGTTTTTGCTTAGGTAAAACAAATCAAAGCAAAAGGAATCTGATTATAATGGTTTGCTCTCACGTGCTTGAAAAGTTTCCTTCCTGCTGGGCTCTAATTAGCTAAGGGCCTTAAAAATGAGTATTTTTTACTGTACCTTCTTTCTCTGCTCCAGAGTCTGCAGGGACACTCATCTTACACACCAAATCTTATCCACATATGGGACAGTTTGACCTCTCAGAAGTTTCTCATGTCCACCCTCTGGTAGCTGTTTCTCACCTGCCAGTGACAATCCAAACCCTGCCTGGCTCTTCCACCTGCTCCCCACTGGGTTCCCTTCCTGCCACCCTGCTGTTCACCAGCATCACTCCAGAGACAGCTAATGAAGTGGCAGGTTCCTAATTTAGGTTTAAATATTCATTTTAATTGCACACAGCAAAACTGGGCTGCAGGATAAAGAAATGCTCCCTAGCAACAGTTTGCTTCTTAGTTTAGGTAGTCTCTGTACTTAGGGAAAGTATCTTCCCTTCAAAGGACAAGCAGAGCTTCGTTTCTTCCTGCTGAAAACACAACCACCAGCACTTTTCAATGGCTGAATTCTTTCCTGTCTGGTTCCTCCTTTATCTCAATTAAAGCTGCTTGCTGTGTAACGTGAGGTAGGTTTAGTCAAAGAAGGCAGAGCTCATCCCTAGTATCCATCATGGGCCACCATGAGTCAGCAGTGGTCAGATTTTGATAAAAATGCAGATTGCCTGCATTTAGTAGTTTTAAAGAAATGCAGCAATCTGGGTTTTCCTACAGGAGCATTATAATAATGGCTCTGTCATCAGCTTTCCTGCCTGTGTGCACAATCATCACTTCTTATCTATTCATTTGAAGTATCATCTGCAATGGGTATATTTTTTTACCTCCTTCTCCATTATTTCACTGTGTTATTGACACATTTCAAGTACTAATCAGATATAATCCTGGGGCTTCTCTCCAATCAAAGAAAAAGCCAACTTGTTTGTTTAAGAAAATAGATTCATATTTTCTTTTTATACCTAAGTGCCACCCTTCATACCTGCAGCTCCTTCTGAGCTGTTTATGGTGTGTGCTGAAGTAACCTTAGAAGATTTGCCAAATGTGTGATTGCAGGGCCCCTGTGAGCACAGTGAACAGAATCACATGAGAAAAGCTCATACACCTCTCCAGAAAGCTGTCACCACTTAAATGACACACAGCCTGCACCTCTTATCAGCTAGAGACCTTCTAAAACAGTATCTTCTCATGAAAATAACAGACTTTTTTTCTTTCTCTGTAATTTGTCTTCACATTAACATGTTCAAGCTAGAGTTATTCAAAGCAAGAGTGTCTTTTCAAGTCAGGTTTTTCTTTCCTCATGTCGCTTCTTTAGACAATATGAAAGCAAACTTGAATTTTATTAGCCTTGAGGTTTGTAGGCAACAAGGCACACCCACTACCCAAAGAATTTCACTTCAGTATTGGTCTGAACATATAATTTCTAAATTGCTTTGATACCAAGCCATAATTTGCTACATTCCTCTTTGATATTGAGTCTCTCCCTGCTGATAAAATGAGTGAAACTAAGATAACTTGCTGAACTTCTACAATCATTTACGAACAGCCAAGGCCAAGTGGTTCTGGTAATATAAATTATTTTAGCAGCTGAACCATTATGAAAAATCCCAGGAGTTTAGGGAGCTGGTGTACAGGAGTGTCACTATTGGAAACAAAATTTCCATAAGGAAGGGGAGCACTCTGACAAGGATACCACTGAAAGTGCCATGTCCTTACAGCAGATGTCTTCAGCTGGATTATAGCAGACTGACCCATAGAATTGGGTTGTGTATTTTCTGTGCAACGTTTTTCCTAAGCAATTCTGGTGGGTTTTCTTCATTTTGGAAGCAAAAGCAAGCCCACAGGTTTGTTACTGTTCACTGCATTTACTTGGCATGTTGGTGAATCAATGCAAGAGGGTCACATAAGGATGGATTTCCTCTTGCACTGCATCTGCAAGCCCACAGTGATTGACAATGAGGACCAAGAAAGAGGATGAAAATTGTTTCTGTGAAAAGGACTTCTGCTGCTCTGTGAACCATAAAACACATATCCACTGCTTTGTCTGGGGACTGCAGAACACTTGATGCTGGTAGAATTTATATATTACATTTCTTTCATACCTTTTTGTCTTTTGATGTCGGCCATCTCCTCATTCCCACCTCCAGGAATGGAGAATTCATCTCCCAGTGTGGGGAAGGCAGCCAGCATTCCTGACTCCTACAGTACATTCCCCAGGCTGTCCCACTTCCCAGCACATGGCTGTGGGTGGCTTCCTGATGGGGCAGAGTGTGGGACATCTGGGTTACTTGTGTTGCACGTATTTGGCAAGTATTCCTCACCATCTCTCCTCTCTCCATGCCATTCTTTTAAGGGTGTCTCGTGTTGTAGCTCTGCATTCAGGTTTGGCACTCAGTCATTTAATGCAGTTGACTGGAGGCTTTCAGTGGTTTCACAGGAGTTTTGGAAAAGTGATTGCACACAGAGCTTCCCCTGGGGTTTCTGACACTGTGAGTGACAGGGCTGTCAGTGCTCGCTGAGCTTTTGTCTCTATTCCCTCTTGGGTGGGAAATCCCACCCAGCTATCCCAGGGTTTGGTCTTTTTTTTTTCCACCCTACAATTTATATTCCCTTTTCATCTTCTGAGGAAATGCATGTCACATTTTCGGAGGTCTCGTTCTCACCCACTTCAGGCAGTGCTGAAAGCAAACAGCTTGTAACCCTTCAGCTTGTTCCTTCTGCTGTGCCCCAGGGTGCTTTCCAAAAACAAGGAGCTACAGATGGAGCACAGCAGCCTCTGTGGAATGAGCAGTCCTTCTCTGCCCACCACTGCTTCATTCATAGTTGTTGTGCTCCTTCTGCAGCAGTTCTCTGTGTTCTGAAACCAGACTGAAGCAAGTGAGAAGGAAAGAATTTTTTATGTCCAAGAAGTGGATTTCATCTCTTGGAGGGTAAGGAAAGAGCTTAGTGCAAACATTTTCATGGAGGCATCTTCAGATAAATTTGTTCTTCCTTCAGGGTCACAGCTCAGCTGTGATCATGACAAATAGCCAGTGTGAGACAAGTGATTCCCAGCAGAGAGTCGCTGATCCATGTTTTACAGTGAGTGTTTTTGGATATATCTGTGTTCACCTCTTCAGCATGGATTGATTGAAGGAATTAAAGCAATCCTTGACTCCTACTGATGCTGTTGTGTCAGAAACCTGCTGTGTGTTGTTGACAGGTATCAAAGCCTGTGAGAGGATGCAGAAATGTGGTTGGATGCCTGCATGGAGATAGGGTAGTGCTTTAAGGAAAGAGACAGGAAAGATTCATGTAATCAAATGGGACTTGGGAAGGAGTGAGTACTGAGATCAGAAGGAAGAAGGGTACTTTCCTGAGCTAATGCTACCTCTTCAGTGCTGAGTTTCTGCCAAGTTTATTTGTACATTTATTGATCAACTTTAGCATTTTTTAAGACTTTGTATTTGGTGGAATGCTCCTTTTTCTGCCTCTGCAGCCTCAGAACCTGCCAGCTCTTACTAGAAAGAAAAAGGTTTTTCAGGAAAAAGGTTGATATGCAGGGGCCACATTCTAGAAATTAGAAGCAGTGGAGGGAGGCCTTTGGAATGGTGGATGTTCAGTTGCAATGCAGCTGGATTTCTTCATCTCACCAAAGGTGTTGGGATACATCAGGCAATCCCTGTCCCACTGTGAATCACCCACTCTGTGCAGCAGCAAGGGCTCCTCAGAGAGAATCCCATGAGCCAATGTCTGCTACAAAAAGGAGTCAATAATGTGAGCATGTGATATTATTGCTGGGGAGAAGATCCTCTGAGGATTCAACCTGTTCTTCATGGCCTTGGTCAGGCTTCAGTCAACCCTTATAAAGGGCCTGGTTCATACCAGTGGGCTTTTAGATAAAATGTTTGAGTGCAAGGCCACAGTGGCTGTGACTGCTCTGTCACTCATGTTCTCTCTGTCCCTGCCATGTCACTCTCATGTGCTTTCTGTCCCTGCCATGTCACTCTCATGTGCTTTCTGTCCCTTGCGGCACAAGCTCGTACTTTGCTGCCTTTCAGATTCCAAGGCAAAAGAGCTAATTCTTTTTAAATGAAAACCATATCATAAAGGGCTGGATCTGTCATGCAGCTGAATAAACCACAGCTTTCCACACTGTTATTCACCATAGGCGTTCGTGTGTTCTCACTCGCTGTTGTTGACTTCTTGGCTGCTTGATGAGTAGATAACCATATAAAATATCTGGTTACTTCATTATTGGAGAGTGACATAAACTTGGTTATGAAAACAAGAGTCCAGTAGTCATGGCTTCCCTTAAATGTTGACTTTCCTGATTAAAAAAAAAACTCCAAAAGTACAGCACCCATCCCGAACACCCCTGTTCTAGATAACACTGTGTACACAATGACCAGTCTTGGTTACTTCAAATGCTTTCAGTAGGATCATCTCCCTCTCCTCATCACAGCTCCCCAAAGTGCTCCTGACAGTTTCTGGAATTGTCAAAGCATATTTAAAAAAACGTGTTTACGTGTTTGAAAAGCAGAGGGTGAAAAAGCCTGTTTTCTATTAAGCCAACAGCCTCAGTGGCCGCTGGTTTTGTAGGAAGGTTGCACAAGATGTTTCCTTGCCTCCTCCCTCAGTGTGAGCTTAGCTCACCTCAGCATTTTCCCAGGATTTGTTAATTTGTCCAAGCCTCTCTTGGCCCCCTCTGACCTCTCTGGCTGCCTCTGCCTCTCTTGGGTTGCTCTGCAGAGGCATCACCTTCCTGGGTCACTGTCTCAGATTTCCTGTCCTCACTTTGCACTGCAGCTCCTATTACAATTCCAGCTCAAATGAGCACCCCCACTTCATTCCTGCCTCTGTTATGCCCTTTATTCTCAACTGGATGCAAACCTCATAACTTGCAAGATGATCAGCATTTTTTATTGAAATGTTAAACATGTTGAACCAGTTCAGAAGTAGGCATCTTTCCAGTGATGCAGCTTCGATTTCAAATGTTAATAAAAATTCCTAACATTGAGCTCAGTTTGGGAGTGGACAGCTCACAGGCTGGATGGTGTGGGGTGCTGTCTCCCACTCCTGGCTCAAACCCAGCCCAAGGCAGGAGCTGCTGATGTACATCCTCTGCTTAGTGACCTGTTTGGATTTGAGTTTAATGGCCATGTTTCATGTTCTCAGCTGCCAGCCACACACCCTGTGTAACCTCCTTCCATGCCAGCATCTTCCTTTGTGGTTGGCATTGGATGCACTACAGAGATGGGATTCCCTTCTCAAGCCTTCATTGAGACCTGACAGGAGGTGGGAAGGGCAGGAATTTTGTCCTTGAGTTACATCCTTCATGTAAAAAGCAGATGGCATTTGTGCATGTCTAAATAGCTGTCCCTCCATGGGGCACTGTCATCCTGCCCACACTGACATGCCAGAGCAGATAAATTACACCTTCCCTTCTCCCTTCCCTCTCCCACTCTGCAAGGATGTTGTCCAGTCTGCCCTCCCTTTGCATTTATATTTCTCCAGTGGGCTTTAGAAAGAAATCTTGTGCTTAGTCCTGGCTCTGCATTTAATGCTGGATTACTTGTGGGTGAGTCATGGCAAGCTGGGTCACAGGGAATGACTTCTCTCATATTCTCTTCTGGGAAGGTCAGTGGTGACATGCAAGGCTGGTACTGCCTGTAGCTCACAGCAGTGTTCCCTTGCAGAAACAGAGCCTTTAGGAGAACATCTGCAGGCTAAGGCTCGTTGCAAACACAGGTAGAGAAAACATGCTGTCCAGCAATCAAATATCAGCCAAAAATGTTAAAACGTTAGTGGTTCCACTGAGCTTTTCACTTGGAGCATGAGATAGCACTGCCTTCTCCTGTGCCCCCTGTATTTGGGACACAGCTGCAATGGGCTCTTTGCTCAATTCTCCGAGTCCATGTTGGTCTGCAGGGCTGGCCCCAAGGAGCTCTTCTTGTTTAATGTCTTGCTGAGCTTACACAGTTACAGTTCTCTGTCAGTTGTTTTTTGGAAAGACTCCTTTGGATTTCTATCCGTGGAAGGGAGAGACAGCCCGCTGTCCTCATTTCCTTCTTGGCAGCTGGACATCCTCCCTGCCCTTTGGAGAAGTGGTGGCTGAGGTAAGTGCAGTTGTGTGGAAAGCAATCAGTTGTTTGTCATGCATGTTTAATAAGCAGCTGGGGTGACAGCCAGGACACCTTGGGTAGCCTTGATAGCCATGAGTTTCTAAAGTGAATCCAGCATTTGACTCACCCTGAATTATTTGCAGTCAAGTGGAATGGTTTGAGTTTCAGAGGGAGGCGATGGAGGTGGTTTTACTTCGTGGTATTTCCACTTCTGGATGTCTTTTTTTCAGGCTTCTGTTCTTCACATTTCTTTCTTTCACTTGCTACCCTTTTTCTGAAGAAAAGTTCTGCTGCTGATGATGATGGTATTTTCTACCAAACTTACCTCTTGTCCCTACTTCATATCTCTCCCTGCTAAGGGGGAGTGAAAGATAACAGTCCTGGGGATTTCTCCAGTGATCTCTTCCCAGCCACAGAGTTGCAGCTGTTGAAAAGGTTGTAAGCATCTCCTAAATCAGTTTCCCCAGCCCTTGGCATTGTCCTTTAACTCAGATTTGGGGTTTTTATCGAGAGTCATAGTGGTTCTGGTGAAGATTTGTGTACATGACCTCAAGAACTTGGAGGTGCAGCAGTGCATTGAAGGCAGTAGGAGGCTTTGCACAGGCTTTGGTGCACTTTGGCTCAGGCTTGTGAAGAATAACAGGAAACACTGGAAAACACACCAAGGGTAAACAGAGCAGTTTAGTTACATTAGCTGTCTAGAGGAGAAGCTCCACTAATGACCCAAAAAAACAAAGCAAGTGCATTCGTTCAGCATTGCTCTGGGAAGACAGAGGGCTGATAATTGAGTTTAGTTTAAAAGAGTTACACAAGAAATTGGCCAGCTCAGGCCCAGAGTGTAATTCTGGCATTCTGACCCAGTTCTGATTGCTGCACAGGCTTCAGGGAGGCCAGAGCTCCCAGAGACCACATGCTATTTTTTATTCATAGCAGTGCTACTTTCAAGCCTTGTTCTCCAAAAAAACTGCATCAAAGAGATCTGTTGTTGCTGCCTCCCTGTGACTCCTGATCAGATTTGCCTTGCTGTGATTCTGTTAACAGTCAGGACTCAATCTGGTCAGTCAGCTTGTTTTTGGCCTCACACATGATGAGCAATAGTAAATGTGCTGCAGGACTCCTCCAGTGAGGCCTTGGTGTCTTTGACTAGTAACCAATGCATTATTTATATTAGAAAAGAATCTGGAGTGTGAAACCAGAGTCCCAGGGTGCTTACTCTGAGTAAACATTGAATGAAAGGAGTTGAAGAGCTGACAGCCTGAGCTGTCCTTGCTTGCCTTTGTGGAATCTCATTGTCTTCAGGAGGAGAATGTGATGAACTGAAAGGCTGAAATTTCCAGTGGGGTTGGGATGCTGGAGTGACTGTGGTAGTAAAGCACAAAAGGAAACTGAGTCCTGCTCATCCATAATGGCTCTGCTGGCTGTGTAAAGGGAACAGGCAACATTTGTTTGTGGCTCCTGATAAAATGGACATTTATGTCTCAGAGAGCACAGAGGGCAGTGGGTTTGCAGAGCAGTGCAGTTTCATGTTGACATTGCTACTTCTAATCTGAGAGCTTTCCTTATCAACTCTTTGTTCAAGACCAGTTCATGTAAGAATAGAACTTCCCAAGGCAGAATATTAGAGGAGATTGATTACCTGCTTGTTATTCCATGTGAATTCTGAATAGCAGGTAAGATTAGATGGTCACAAAGGAAATGTAAACTATTGATTCAGTTTGCACTGCTGTTTAGTACAAACACACACTGCTCTGTCCTATTTATTTCTGTTAAAACGAGCAGGACTATTCATTAATGAAAAGAATCAGCATGGCACTGCATTTACTACGTGTTTAGGAAAACCTGGTCCTTTTGATGTAGCTGGAGACCCTTGAACTTCAGAAAAGAATGTGTTAGCATGCTAGGGTATGCCTTAGTCCTGCAGGTCATTTAATCATTTTCTCAAGTGAGTCATTGTGAGGTAAAGTAGATGCTGAGAAAAGTTCTGCATTGCCAATTAAAACAGGCTCCAAAGGTGTTGCTGGTTTCATTCTACCAGAAACTCATCACTGAGAGGCCAGGAGAGGTTGCCTGTGTACCTTGAGGCCACATCCCAAGCTAATATAAACTGGCAAAGCTCCTTTGCTTTATACCAATAAAGGTATTCCTTTCAGGCTCAATTCCTTTATGCTTATGACTTTAAAAATAATTTCTGTTAAGAAAACAGGAATTATTCAGAAATGAGTAGATTTCCACACAAGTAAGAATTGAATGAATTTCAGAAGAAGCCTGTAAATGACTTGAGGTGTGAGTTCTGATTCATTCTTTATAGAGAATACTTTTTTTTTGCCTCAAACCCCCTGCAAAATCAAAGCTGAGTAAAGACTGGCAGCCTCAGCATTTGTTCTAGGCAATACATCTTGCATGAGGTCAGGTTTAAAATAAAATTAAGGACAGGAATTTACTAATTAGTAACTGCTATCCTTGTTTTTTGCCAGCAAAATCTTACTTCCAACATATTTGACAAAAAATAATTAAAGTTAATCAGAAATCTAAAGCATTCCTTCATTAACAACCCCAGAACAAGCACTAGTCTTTTCTGGAAGGGATAAAATCAAGTAGTCTAAAGCACTTGTAAAGTCAGGAAGATGATTTGTTTTCACCCTTTTGAGGTGGAACAGCTGATGTGCCAACCAGGAGCCCATTCAGGAAGCTTCCAGAACAGGTGAACTGCCACATCCCATCCCACAGAAACAGGGTAGAAACCCAGAAAGGACCCAGCTTTGAGTCTCAGCACTGTGGCAGTCACAAGGCAGACAAGCTGTAAAAAACCTTGGAAAGCTGCTTGGTCTCCCCTAGAAAAGTTAACAGAATTGCCCACAAGCCTTCTGAACTGGCATTTTGGGGCAAAATTTCCTCTGGAAGATTCCCAGCAAGCTCACATCCCTTGCTTCATGGTACTGAGCCCTTCCTTCCCTGACTTCTAGGAACACAATCTTTAGATGGGCTTATTTGCATTGGAGGAATACTGCTGGAACTTTCATCCTAGCATGTGAGGAGTTTTCTCTGTGTGTAGAAACAACATGGGTAAAATATTTGGAGTGAAACCCAGGCTCCATTGAAGTCAATGGCAAAACTCCCATTCACTTCAGTGGAGCAGGAATTTCACTCTTTACTGTTTTGAAGTTAGAGTTACTAATAGACTGTTAGATTATTCCTGCGTGCATCAAACAAAATGTGATTGATGTTAATGTTTCTGCAGCGTTCAAAAACCACAAAGGCTTAAAAACACGAATAACTATGAACTTCTGAGTCTAAAAAGTATGTTAAATGTAGTTTTGCTAGAAATAATAATGTCCCTGGAGATAAACCTAAAATAATAGACTCCACCATATAATCTTCACTGTAAACTAAAAATAGCAGAGATGGTGGTTTAATCTAAGCCATAATTATCAAACTGCTGAAGCAGGTTTTGGTTCATTGCAACTAGAAATGGATGTCGTGTTTGGGCTCTGAACAGTTGAGTCCACGACTGGGGAGAAGCAAAGCCAAGAGCACAGTCAGAAAGCAAACAGGAGCCTCAGATTTGTAGAGAAATAGCATGGATTAAACACTGCAACACCATATTTAAAGGGACTGCTCCTGGCTTGCTCCAGCCAGCCAGCTGGAACCCAGTGAGTTCTGTGTTTTCAGCCCCAAATTGGTGGCATTTTGCTTGAAGGTGACACCAGCCATAGAAGGCACCTTTTTTCTGAAAGTCATTTTCCATTTCACCTTGGAATTGAAGGAGGAATGCTAAAATTTCAAAGAGTTATTACTCTATGTGATTCTAAAAAATGGGAGTTTAATGATCATTTGAAAGTAGGATGGAAAACCCTTAACCCACTTTCACTGCCAGGCAGGTTGGTGTTGAGTTGTTAATTGCTAAGAGTGTCATTGCTAAGGCAGTGGGAAATGAGAAACCCACATCATAACTTGATAGGTTTTTTGTCTTGTTCTGTTCTAATCCAACAGCATGGGAATGAGCCACGATGATGATCATCAGCCCTGTGCAGGGAGATCTCACATTATGTCTGGAGAATGGGTGAAGGGCAGGAACCCAAGTGACCTTTCCTGGTCTTCATGCAGCCGAGACGACCTTGAAAACTTCCTAAAGTAAGGATTGTGCTGAGTGTCAAAAATCCTATCAGGCAAGAATCCACTCTGTTGCTTTTAAGTGAAAGTATTAACAATTTTCCTTTTAAAAAAGTGTACATGTGTCATTAGGGTGTGCGAGTTTGAATCTGTCTCCATTGCAATAGCCCCTTGAAATTGAGGCTTGAAGACTGGCAGAAGAATTATGTGCAGTTGTCAACGTGCTGATAACATCTTTTTAAAAAGCCCAGATCACCTTCCTTTTACAGAAAATGCCCTTCAGTTTTTGAATGGCAGAAATCTGTGTGTAGGTGGCCTGCAGAAGTCTCTGCTGAAGGATGCTGCAGCTTTGTGCTGTGGCTTTTACTGTCTTGTTATTAAATAACTTTTATTTTATTGAAACTTTGCTTTGCCTGGAGGTAATTCTGATGTGTTTTCTCACTCCTCAGTGAGTGTTGGTCTAACTTCTTTCCCACTGCGCCCATGTTTCAGCTCATCATATTCAGTTGTTCAAGAAGGATTTCTGTCCTGCTGCTTGTTAAGTCTCATGTACTACAGCAAGCACTGGAATTGCCTGAACTCTGCAGTTCTAATCTTAAACCTACAGTGCAGCTCTCTGACAAACAATGCCTGGCACAGTGCTGTGTGTTAGGAGTGAGTTCAGCATGGAAAATTTCCCACTCTGGGGGCTAGAGGTAGGAAAGAAAGGAAAATAATGAAAGAAAATGGTATATTTACTGCTACATTAAAGGCATGAATTTTAAAAATAAGTTACATCTGAACTCATCTGGTTGCATCTGGCCCCTGATATGTCAGTGATATCCCAATTTGTAAAAGATTGTTCAGAAGGCAAAGAGAAAAATCTTCCCTTTATGCCTGTGACGGATAAGAAAAAAAGTCAAGGGCTCAGAATTCAGCTGGGGGGTTCAGGTGAGACACGATGGAAGACTTTCCAGCTGTCATTTCAAGGCTGACGAAGCTTTGGACTGGATTGCCTGAGGGCAGAATTGAGTCTCCATCAGATTGCTAGGAACAGTTTAGACAAATGTTTAACCCAGAATGTGAATTCACCCCAGTTGAGCCCACAGACACTTCAGAGAACCAAGTCAGAGAAGTGGGTATTTGCTTTATTTGGTGCACTAGGTGTGGGGGAATTCTCTCCTCCAAACACATACACCTCAGTACCTCCAAAGACACAGTGTTACAGGTAAAATTAATGAATATTCATCACATTCCCCGGGATAGAAGTGGTTATACAAATTATTTCTTGTAAGTCATTAATATTATTCAGCAATTTCTTGTGCTTGGCTTCAAAAGGAATCCTTTGCCCTCTTTTATCTTGATAAGATTAAGGGAATCCACAAGGCCAGAACTGTTATCAGCCTTCAGCCCTGGACGGGCACCATGTTGGCAGAAGGGGCAAAAGATCAAAGAAATAAAGATGGTTGAAGTGTAAATAAATTTATCTATTTGACCACTCCTTTCTCAATGCTGTGAATGTAGTCCCTCCTGCCTTGAGGCCTAGGGCCATGCATGAGTTCCCAGGACATTTCTGCCCATAGTTCTCAATGATTTAGAAGGCTTTGGGGGAAAACCCACAGTTAAAACCCTGTTACAGAGAGCACAGCAGTGATCCAACCCTGCAGCTCAGAGGTGTTTTCCCCTCAGGTCCAAGGCGAGCACCTGCCTGCTGCTGACCGACCCGCGCAGCCAGTACTCGGTGCGGCTCCCTCACAAGCTGCCGGGCATGCACTACAGCGCCGACGAGCAGTGCCAGATCCTCTTCGGGACCAACGCCACCTTCTGTAAGAACATGGAGGTAAGAGCTCCTGGGGTGTAGCTGGGGACAAGGTGGGAAGTGGGAAGAAAGCTGGGGAAGAGAGAAGGAGGCTATGTTTTCCTCAGTTTCAGCGCTGCTGGTGGGAAATGGAGCGGCTTTGAGCTCCGTGTCAGCAGCTTAGGCCTCATCCTGCTTTCCCCACACTGCCCTTGGTCATCTCCCAGAGCAGACCCAGAAAAACTGGTGTTTGCACGTTGTTGCCTTCTGACATTGTTTTGCTGAAATGCTCTGTAGAGATTGTTTTCCTGGAAGTTCAGCTGAGGTGAAAGTCTCCCCTCATGAGTGTTTGGCTACTTGCACAGTCAGCTTCGATGGCTGTCTGGGTGTTTCACAGACATCACCTTCAGACCTCTGCAGTGTTCTCAGGAGCTGACTGAACTCTGTGCTGAGGAAACATTGATGTCTGCTTGTTTCATAAGGCCTTTTAGAATTCTGTGCAGAATCCTGTGTGTTTTCTAAACAACAGGCTGTTTAATCAGGGTTTGGGTGCAATGTGGCTTCTATCACATGGTTGGTTGGCAAAATGGAAACACTGATTGCTGCTGTCTCTAGATTTAGTATTTTTCTTTTGTATTTGAGAAGAGGCTGTTGGACTCATCCTCTGGAATTTAGACAGCTAAACTTTGCACAGGGTCTTGCACATAATTAGATCTTTTCATTCTGAGCAGACCTCATCTGCATCCCACTGTTGACAGGGAGTGTGCCTGCTTCCAGTGTGGCCTTGGAGATATCCAGAAGAAAGTCATGAAGCTGTGCTGGGTCACCAGCACCAGCTGGCAGCATCCCCTCCTATACAGACAGGCAAGAAGCAGACAGGTTTCTTGCTCTTAAAAACTGGCCATTTGCATTTTTTAGTTGTCCCTCATTCCCATTTTGAACAAGCTTGGGCTCTTAAATCAGTGTTAAGAAAGAAAATAATAATCAGAGATAGCTGAGGTTTCTAAGTGCCAAATTACTAAAACTGTGGAACACATGCAAGTCCTGGGAAAATGCTCTTAGTTTCACATTAGCTGTTTTATTTATTTTGGACTTGGAAACCAGCTAATATAAAACAATAGGAAAAGAATCTGGATAGGTTGTATTTCCCAGCTCCATCAAGAAAATGCAGACCACCAGGACTACTGTACTGGAAGCAAAGTATTAGAATATAGATCTGTAAAGAAAACCTCAGATCTACCCAGCATGACTCAAGTTCTTCCACTTGTGTGGGTGTCACCCAGCTGGGCTGCTCTTGGAATAGATTTTTGCTATTTCCCTTGTTGCGATAAAAAACCGTTCTGTTTCTGGATATTCCAGTGCCTAATGAGAATGTCAGCCCGCTGGTAGGTGGTCAGCATTTCTCACACAGAAGTTGCATGTCCAGTCTGGAATTGCTTCAGGGAGGTGCTGTTTGCCAGAATAATGTGCCAAGAGGCACCGTTCTCTGTGAGATACAGACAGCAGGTGTTTGTGTCTCCCAAGATTTTTTCACCAGTCTAATTATTTGACACCTTTGGAGCACAATGAAAACTGTGCTCTTTTTCTCTATCTCTCCTTTCTCCCCCAAAAAAGCATATTTTCTGAGGACATTAATGCTTCCTAATGAAAAGCCTGATAGCACTTCAGCAGATTAGAACCAGTTTGCAGTTTCTTATTTAGAATCATTTCTGTTGCAGATGTGCATTAAGAATTAGCATTCACCCTGTGAAGCTCTGGATCAGTTATGTCACACGCCATTAATTTAAGCAAATATTTACATCCTGTTATGCTACTCTGAATTGGTGTTTGAAGGCAATGAAAGGAAATTCTTTAGAGGAAATTATCATTTTTGATTTTTAAACCTCTGAAGTTTGTGTTCTTTTCACCTTTGTGTTTCTCAGGCCTCATCTGCAGAATACTTGTATCATAAGTCTCAAAGCTGTCTACAAAAATATGAACCAAAAAAAAAATTGGCACTGGTCACTGGCATTAGCTGTAGAAATTATTGGCAAATACAGCTGTCTCCTCTTTTAGCCAATGGCAATGTGGTATTTTTAATTCAATAAAGTATTAAAAAAATCCAAATGTAAAAGCAATAAACATTTGACAGTAAATATTTGTTACGAAAAGGAAATAAACTTCAGGAAATGAGCCTGCTCAATCTTTTTATGATTACATGTGTCTACTGCCTATTTTCTTATATAATAAAAGAGTTACATTACAATATTTCTTTGGGGATAGTTGAGCTACATAATTATATCAGGCAAACTAGAGGCCCTGTATTCAGAAATGCCATACAATTTGGTTTAGAACAAACTTCAGAGATTAGATGATTCCAAAATCCCAACATTTTTTTAGAATCTGTAAAAAATTTCTGTGCAGTAAGCTCTCTCCTTTGACAGCATCAAAGCCTAGTTTTTTAAAGGAATGTAATCTTTGCCTTCCCAGAGAGTCAAGTCCCTTGGTGCTTGGCATTGGCTGGGCATCCAACACTGGTCCAGCAAGATAGGTAATCCATGAATGTTCAGCTTTATCTGGATATTTGAGACTGCATCCCCAAAAGTCTTCTTCCATTTTGTTTTTCATGATACGTCAGATGCCTTAGAACAAAACTGTAGCTCTCGGGTTTTTAAGTTTGCCAAACCAGCTGTCCTGCAGCTATTCTGCTCCAAATTTACAGAACAGAAATTAAAAGATATGAGGAAGGCTCAGGTTTACATGTACTAAACCTCTTGACAATTTATTATACTAAAAAATAAGTCTGTGATAGTCAGATGATCCAATCTGTTGCAATCAGTGACCTCCAAGATGTATAATTCAGGACCTGGTTCTGTAACATCACTGTTGGGTAATATTTTCTAGTACATGTCACCTCTTTAAGGAGCTGTGAATCAGGCTTTTAGCCTGGATTCTTGCTAGGGCATGGAACAATCAATTTTTATTTATTTGGAAAGGATTATTGTGCTGCATGAATAATAAATGGCAAGATTACCTCCAGACCCTTGAGGGATTGCAAGTCCATTTTGGTTTGTGCTCCACTTACAGTTTTATTTGTTTGAGAAAACATTCAGAGGCCTGGTTTTGGATTAACTTTAACCTGAGTATTGCATGGATGAGTCCTTCCTCATCATCAGGAGAGGAAAGGTTTTCTTGGCTCCATGGAAGAATTAGTTTTGGTCTGAGGTCCTGAATAAGAAAATAGGGTGATTCTCCCCCTCTGCTCTCATGATGCCCCACCTGGAATACTGTGCACAGTTCTGGTGTCCCCAGCATAGGAAGGACATGGAACTGTTGGAGCAAGTCCAGAGGAGGGCACAAAGTCAGTGAGGGGACTGGAGCACTTCTCCTGTGGAGAAAGGCTGGGAGAGCTGGGGCTGCTCAGCCTGGAGAAGAGAGTTGAGTGGAGACCTCATGAAAGCCTCCCAGTGTCTGAAGGGTCCTACAAGGAAGCCAGGGAGGGACTCTTCATCAGGAATTGTAGTGATAGGACAGGGGGGAACGGGTTAAAACTGAAGGAGGGGAAATTTAGGTGAGATATGCAGAAGAAATTCCTCCCTGTGAGGGTGATGAGGTCCTAGCACAGGTTGCCCAGAGAAGCTGTGGCTGCCCCATCCCTGGCAGTGTCCAAGGCCAGGTTGGACAGGGCTTGGAGCAACCTGGGATAGTGGAAGGTGTCCCTGCCCATGGCAGGGGTTGGAATGGGCTAATCTTTAAGGTCCCTTCCAACCCAAGCCACTCTGTGGTTCTGTGATTTCACAAATGGCAACGACTCTCTCAAGATCCTTCAGTGGTTCCCCCTTCACATCCAAATTACATCGTTTTCTCCTGGAATATGCAAAGGGATCAAAGTGCTTTCCCATGGTGTTTTGTGTTCATCTTTCCCATTGCAAATGTCAGGCATTGTCTGATCCATGCAAGTGCTTTTCTAGCAGGATGTGCACATGTGTTTCTGCCATGCCAGGCTTGCTGCCTGTCTCCAGCTGGGAAGCTGTACAGTGCTAGGAGAGCTTTGGCCCACCTAGGAGGTTACACAGCGGTCTTTATGTTGAGGGAGACAAGTTGCTTTTAGCAAAAATTAAATAGATGACTGTGTCATTCTAGAGCTCTGAGCAACATCATGATAATTGCAGGAAAGGCTGAACAGAAATGCACCTCTGACACTGCACAGGGCATTATCAGTGCACCCCAACCACAGAGATCCTGGGGGGCTCTGCCTGCTGAATGCTGACGTGAGTCCAGGGCTAACATGGGAGCACTTGTGCAAATTACAGGCAATTCAACCTGTCTGACCTCTGTCCTTCAGCTCCACACTGGGCTATGAATCAACTATTGTGAATTCATTTGACCCCTCCGAGAGAGGAAGCAGAGAACTCCAACCCCAGCCAGGCGATGATGCCTCGAGAGCAGGGCTTAACCCTTTGCTCTCCCTGTGTTTATTCCAAGAGGAATAGCATGGGTGGTTTCTGCTGAATCTCTCACGGAGCAGAGATGATGTTTCTCCCCTAGAAATGCATCAAAACACACTCAAAACCTCACATGGAAACATTCTGCGTGTTTAATCTTTATTTTTCAGACTGGCACACCTACCAACAGAGGCTTTTGCACTGAAATCATATTTATGGAGGGAAAAATGTGATTTCTATCTCATGTATCCATTTGGCTTTTTGTTTTATAAGCCTTTTGGCTTACTTATTATTAACACATTTTTGCGGGTTTTTACGTAACCATTATTGTCCAGCATTGTTTTGAGTCAAAACTGGGCTGAGGCTGGAGTGGCACTTGGAAGGAGATTAGCATTGCTACAAAGAGATTTTTGCTGACAAGGGACACTGTCAACTCAGATGTAGCTGGGAATGTGAACATGGCACTGTTTTTAGAAATATTAAACCAGCTAGAATTGGCTCCACTGTTTTCCATAGGTTCAGGTTGTTTTTTAACAACTGTAGGTATTTTCCAATATCTACAAGCTACAGAACAAGAGGGCAAAGTTGATTGCAAGCCAGAGGAGACAAAGTAAATTTCTGGTCTAATATGGAAAAGGAGAGGAACAAAAAAAAAAAGAAAGAGCAGCAATTGCAATGATGAAGTGGATTTTATGAATCCCTTCAGTTTGCATATTTGATGGTGTGGTGGTGAATATAATTCAGCAATTGTAGGTCCCTTTGTGATCTTGATCTTGCAAAGTGACTGCTGGAGTGGCCTCATGGCTCTGTGCATGGGAATCAATGGGCCTCTGTTTGCCTTCTCTCTGCAGGGTCATTTGTGAGATGCAGACTATGATAGTGAGCCCTATTATTTAGTAACGTATAGAATATTTACAAGAACATGGTAATTAGATTGAAAACTGAGTTATCCTGAAAATAATAGGTTGCATTGTCATTTTCTGTACAATCAGGGACTTTGTCTATATAATAATACTAATAAATCTGGAGGGTGGGTTGGGTTTTCTTGAGGCTTGCAGGATAGAAGCCTGGAAATTCTTAAAGAACAGGAGCAGATTTTTTTTGAGAAGAAAAGGTAACAATTAACTTAATTGCCATTCTATAGTTTATAGTTTTCCTCACGTAAGTTGTTAGAATTCAGACTATCTTCATGTTGCCTGTTTCTGTGAAGCTGAAGTGTCCTATTTCACTGCTTCTGTAGGTTGCAAAAGTACCTTTTTTTCTTTATTTTCAGTGGAAATACTTTTTGTTTAAGAGAGAGAAAGAACGAGAGAGAAGCAGAGTTCCTGCCTGGGCAGCACAGCCCAGTTTACAATTATTGGAATGCTTCAGAAATTTTTGTACGTGTTTCAGTTTGGAAGATGGTCAAAACACATTCTGGTGCAGTGGTTTAAAGAAAAATAAAAAGAGAGAGGGGAACCAAAATAAAATTATTAAAATACAATGTGGAAATTTAGGAATATAAACATAATAAACTCTTAACAATAGTAGAGAGAGCCTATTAAGAATTAAACACTTGAGCTTGGCAATCCTACATTTCTTATTAAGACAAGGGGAGGGAGAAAGAATTAGTGTAGCCTTGTGATGTGGCATCTACAGCTGAAGTTTGAACTTCACAAAATTAGCCAGAATACGATTGAGTATCAGCCTGAAAATAGTGTATAACAAGCTTGAAGGTCATTCAGACTTCTCCCACTGTCCTTCTGGGAACTTCCCATCTGCAAAACACTTCAAGAGAAACCCCATAATTTTCATAACCACATCTGAACAGTGTGTGTACATATCTATATTTATTTTGCTGTCCCTTGCTTCTCTTTTCCCATGGCCAAGAAACACAATCCATTATTTCATTCTTTTACCTTTCCAATTTTTTTTTTAATGGACAACTCTGCCTGTTGTTCAAACAAGTCATTAATTTTCATATCCTGCAATCAGGTGTTAAGGCCTGAAGAGTTCACTGGGAGCTGTTGAGTGAACATTACTCTTAGGAACAGCTCTTTTAAGCATTGGTAATAAGTCACATAACAAAATTCTAATAATTTAATTCAGAGGAGTGACTCTGTTCCAGTACCTTGTTCCACATGTCTCTACTTCCACGTTTGATCATATAAAGACACTTCCATGATTTTTTCAGCTGATGTGACATGTATGTGTTGTGTTCTCTCATTTAAGATGCTGAAACCTGGGCTCAGCAAAGCTGAAGAGCTCACACAGTGAGAGTTGTGTGTTGGTAGGAAGGTGCATAAAAATTGTTCTTTTTTTCTTGGATTTTCCATGTCTGTGGATCCCTGGAGCTGCTGTCATGAGTGCCCTAAATGCACTGGAAAGATTTGTATTCAGCATGATGTTTTGCCATAAAATTAGTTCAGGGTCTTATGAATGTTCTCTTTCCAATCTCTTTCTTTTGACTACTAATTTAATTCCAGGTACATGAAAAAAATTAAATAAAACTGGTGCTTTGCTAAGAAATCTTTTAGATAATGAATGTTTTTAGTTTTTCTTGAGAGCACCAGAAATTGCTAAAACTAGAGACAGTATTTTTCTGTTTCATTGTTTATGCACCCAAAATTAAAGACAGTAATGGTGTAGAAATTGGGGGCATTTTTTTTTGTCACCTTGTTGTGTAAAGAATTGCTCCTCAGAAGCATCCTGTGAGGCTTTGAGAACGTTTGCATAGTGCTTTGAACAGGAAGGTGAGAGTAAATTGTGTGTTTATTGAACCTAATTGGTGTTAATTAGGATCCTGGTTAGCAATATGCTGAGCCAAAATCTTGGCAAAATAAAAGAGCTGATACTTCACTGAAAGTCAACCTATGTAAAGCAAGCCTGTGTGTTATGAGATTTCTTCCTCCTCTTCCTTAAGGATATTTACTCTTCGTAAGTTCTTATTCATAGTCTCCTCATTTTGACAGAAAAATTGGTTTCATGGTGGTTTAATTCTGCTGCTAGAAAGAAGAGGTTCCTCTTTCCAGTGAGCAGCAGAAACAAATTCATCCTCAGGAGAAATAAGTATTTTTTACTTTGGATGCAGCTAAGGTGAGGAAGTGAACATGTAGGGAGTGAACAGTGTGAGTGTGTAGGGAATGAACAAGCTTCTGTAGTGTTGCTCTGTGGTGGGAAGGACACCTTTATTCACTGGATTCTCTTTATGCTATGGAGATGGGGAAGCTCCCCTTGTAAGTAATAATCTGAGGGTTTGAGGTGGGGAGTCTTGTGAGTCCTTTCTTGTGAGCCCACATGAGGTCATGGGGCAGCATCACACAGATTTGAGCAGCAGTGGTGATGCAATATCTAACCCAGAAAGAGAGGCTCCAGCCTTGCAGCCTGTGGGCAAGGAGCTGGCTGGGTTAACTCTATCTTCTCTTCATTTCTAACTCAGCACTGAGCTAAGGAACCTGAAATAAATCCCTTCCCTGGGCTGCGTGTGAGCTGTGCATGCTGTGAGTCTGAGTAGGCACACTGGGATGGAGTCCCAGGGAAGGGAAACACCATCCTTGAAAAGTGTGAAAAGCTGGGAAAGGTGGGAAGGCCCAGAGCCAGAGCCTGGCTTTAGCTGGAGCAGGCAGTGACACAGGAGCCTGTGGCAGTGACACTGAGCAGAGAGCTCTGAGCAGCTCTGGTTCAGCTTGTCTCCCAGCAGACTTTCAGCAAGACATTTAATCCCTCTCTGTTCCTCATCTTTCCACCTAGAACGGAGTGATAAAACTTCCTTTATCCCCAAGCTCCCAGGAGTCTGTTTAGATGGCGAGATCTCTGAGGGAGAGCAAACACCTGGCACAGTGAGGCCCCTGTGTCAGATAGATGCATTATAATCCCTGTAATCGGAAGCGTCGTTCACCTGCCGAGCACATCCTCTCCCAGCTTGGGAGTTTCCAGATCGTGACCTCTCCCAGGACTGGTTCCTAACAGCTGTGCAGACAAGCTTTCCTATCTCCCAGGAGTTTTTGAGAGTCTAAAATTTGCACCTTTATCAAAATTCCAATTTCTAAATTTTATTTTCTTTCTGTATAAATTCCTTAAGGATTCAGTTGAAAAATAATTTCCTTTTTTTTTTCTTTTTTTTTTTAACAAGTAATTTTAAATTTTTATTGAAACACTACTTTTCAACAGCCATCTCACTTTTTAAAATTTTATTTCACTCTTGGAAATATTTCAGACTGGGAGCTGATCCAAAGATGACCTTTCCCCACAGACAGTTTCAACAAATCAATATTTTTCCAGTGCGAAGTATCTATCATTGGAAAATCCTCACTGGCACTTGAATGCTGTAGGGAATACTTTGCAGGCAGGGACCTGCCATCTGAAATCTGCTTGCTGAATGCAGAATTAGCACTAATACTGTTCTTTTGATGGCTTCTTGTGTATCAGTATAAGCTCTGAGTTGCCACTCACATACAACAACTTCCTTAAAGTCCTGCCATTTCTCACTTGGATATTTCCCCACAAAGCTGGCTGTTTAACCGTTAAAAAGTCAGTCACTGCGACTGCTTAGCTGTTTAATGGGGAGTTTTGTTTGGGTTCCTATTGTAGCTGAGGAGGATACATGATCTCTTTTGAAAAGAGCTATTAACATGATAAAACATCTTGGGAACATTCAATCCCAAAGCTGATGGTTTCATCTTTGCTGGGGTATCTGAACACTATTAAATGCAGGGGACTGGGCTAACGAGGGCCTGGGCTTTGTAGTGGTGTGGCACCAGAACACAGAGCTCAGCGCGTTACCAGATTTTTCTGTAACTGTTTCCTGAAATATGCTTTGCATTTAGGATTCTGAATCAAACACAGGGATGCTATAAAAATCCGATGTTTTCCATACCTCGAAGATGGGAGGTTTCAGGAAGGTTGGTGTTGCTGAGAGAGATATTTCCTTTATTTATCTCCCTATAATTATGTGTGTGTATACATGTATATATAGGCACAAACACACACATATATACACACACCACACCCACATGGATGTGAATATTTGCACCCTCTGTATCCCTGGGCTGGTCCCAGTTCTTCAGGTACAAACACACATAGTTGAGGGGATCTCTGCCCATTGCTTCCCCATGCCATGGCTCATACTTGGACATGTGACCTGGTTTTATCATCTTCCACGTTTTTGTAGGCTGGGGAGGGATTCTGGTTGCCAGCCAAAGTTTCACTTTTATGACTTTGTTTCTACCACCACCCCCTCTGTCCTCCCAGTTTTACATCAAAGAGCAGAAATTAACCCTAATTTACATACAGTTTATGATCCAGGGACCTGAAGCTGAAGCTGAACAAGTACAGGTCTTGTATAATGCAAAGACATTTAGCAATGGTGCTCATATGTGTCTAGAACAACTTCTTTAGGGATGTAGTTACGTCCATTGCATCCTCAGCCAGGATGTCTCTGACAGAAAGCAGAAGCAGAGGGTTTCCTTCTGGGGCAACATTTCTGTCTGGGTCATTCAAGAGATCTGTGTAGAGTGTTTCTCTGCATATTCTGCTCTGAAGCTTTGTGGTTATAAGCAAGAGAGGGGCTGAAGACTGGAAAAGGGAAATACTTGCTATCTGCATCTTTATTTTTCCAAAGCTTCCCTTCATTTTATGTTATCAATATTCTTCAACCACAGTTTTGAAGGAGGTTTTGCTGGTAGTGCTTTCACACTGTGGTTTATTGCCTGGATTCCTGTTCTTCCTGTGACACTTATGGATGGTTAATTGAAGTACTTTTAGTCTTCTCCAGAAGGCAGAGGGTTGATAATCTGGGAGTTATAGGGTGGAACAGTGGATTTCTCCATCAGCTCTGAAATCTCTGTCTTGTCAATGCTTCTGCCTCACTACACCTATCAATAAAACAGTGTGTGATGTCCTTATGGCTAATTGGTGCTTAAGTGCTTTCAGAGCTGTGGGGAAACCACTAATTAGTCACAGTCATTTAGTCAAAATTACTAAGGACTGATATTTTCCCATATGCTCTATTTGTTCAGAGAGAATGTCTTGAAAATTCATTGATTTAGATTTCCCTGGAGTATTTGCTGTTGTTTGTTTGTTTGTTTGACAATGACTTTCTACGTTGTGGTTAATACAGCTGTTGAATTGTGCTGTCTGCTTCCAGTTTTTGTGAATGTTCTTTGGGTTTAAATAGTGCAAAATCCTCTTTCCAGAAAGCAATGTGGAAATGGAGCAGGATGCAGATACTGCTGCGATAACTATTTTGTTTCAGTATGTTCTACATCATTGCTGGGACTGGGATTTATCTCGTCTGCACCCTCTCTTGTACAGATCTATTTTATAGAGACATGATCTGTTTTATAGAGACATACCAACATGCCTGTACACAAAACACACATGCACCCACAGTCTCTTACATTACATTGGGAAAGAACCATAAGGCTGAAGCGTGTTGACTCAACTATTTAATGAGGTGCAATAAATCTTGACAAGACCAGCTGGCACTAGAGTCAGGTTTCTCATCTTTTTACCATTACATTGAAATGTGAACAATAGTGGAAAGAAATGTAACTCTTCTTTTTCTTTCTTTTGGTACTCAGCTATGTAGCACTGTCTTGAAATCATCCACTTCCATGGAATGCAAAGCATGGTGGATGCTGTGGAAAATGTTACGGATGCAAAGGCCCCTCTTCCTGGTGCTTTTTCTAAAATTCTGAAAACGTACTGATCTGGCAGGTCACACAGTTGTGGTCAACAATAAGATCCCTGCAGCACACCCTGGCTAAGCAGAACAGCAGCACTGGGAAATGATCTCCAGAATGTATTCCCAGTCTTTGGCCCTACCTGTCACCAAGCTCCTCATTTGCTGCACAGCACACCATGACATCCTTTCCTCTTTCTCATTCCACCTTGTCCCCAGGGGTATTGCTGGCTGATTATTGCTACCACCAGCTGCCTTTACTTGAGTATCTTTTTTTTTAAAAATAGGGGTAATTAAGCATCTTGGACATCTAAGCATGTGGCATAGTTCCAAAGCACCCGATGTGGCCTCCTGTATAGGATTCTTATTTAATGGACCAGATTTATTCTTGTGAAAAGAAATCTGTTTAAATAGCACACTTTTTGTTTGGGGTAGGTTTTGTTCCTGTCAGTGGCATCCATCAATCTCTTTCATGTTTCCAGCCTCACCACTTAATGCCAATCGACCCTTAAAAAATAATTGCTCCCAAACCAACTGGATGCCTCTGGATTCACTTGAGAAAGACTGCCTGAGCTTTGAAGTGTATCCCATAATGATGGCTGGCATCTCCAAAAGTAATAACTGCACCTCCTTGCTTTGTGATTACAGCATTTGATGTGTGCTGGGCTCTGGTGCCTGGTGGAAGGAGACACATCCTGTAAAACAAAGTTGGACCCCCCTCTGGATGGCACCGAATGTGGCGCAGACAAGGTAATCAGAATGCTCAGCAGCAGTCACTTTTTGTTTTCCAGCAGTGGGAATAATGTTTCCAAGATGTTCAGTATTTAGCATAAACCCATAGCTAGTCGTGTTCTGGGTTGTATTTGAAGTACAAAGTGTGCAGAGCTTTTAGTCTGACATTTGGAGAGTGGAGGAAGGTGGGGAAAGAAAAAGAGGCTACTTAAGAACTTTATAGTTTCTAAAAGTAGCTCAAAATAATTGAGTTCAAATTCAATGATGATCTGTTCTTTTTGGGGTATAATTTGATGTATATATGTGTGTGTATATGTGTATATATGTATATAGGACCTTGACTGGTTTGGTAACTGTCAGACTCCTATTTACTGGTTTTGGACTCTAATTAATTTTTTGTCTACTGTATAGTTGGGAGGGTAAGACAGGGTAAAATTAAAAAGCTGGTTGTTGAAATCAAGAGACCTTTTCTTTGCTTGCAAATAACAATAAACAATGACAAGAAAAGCTCTGTCCTGGAAGGCATGACAAGGAAATGGAGAGAAAAGGTTTCTAGGCCCATGTTTTTCTAACTGGAGGAGTCCTGGTGACTTTTTCATAAGATTCCTTAGCAGTGCTCACTGTGTCACATCCTGGACAGGCCAAGTTTGCTGCTTGGTCAGGAGCCAGCACAATCTATTAGGATCAGAGGGGTTTCGGGCTTTAGCCAAGTTAGGCCCAAAATACTTCAATCATTTTGTACATACTGGGAGCAGTGCTGATGAAGGCATTGCTTTGGGGTATGATTTCTTGGACTCAGTTTCTGTGAATCGTGGGGCTTTAAGTCTTAGCACTTAGATAATTATCTGCTTTGTAAAGTAAGGGGCTCAATTCTGTGATTCTTTTTTTAATGACAGAACTCCCTTCAGGGGCTTGTTGAGAGTGACATTTAAATTTCTACATTTCACCTCCTCCCTTCCTGCTTCTCCCACCTCCATCTCACCAAAGCCTCGAATCCCTAGAAATTTAAACTTGGTATTGTTTCAATCCCTCAGGCATCCTTTAAAGTCCACCTGTGCAAGGTCAGGGCTTGTTCCCAGGCTGTGCTAACCTGATTGCCTTGCAGTGGTGCCGAGCTGGGGAGTGTGTCAGCAAAACCCCCATCCCTGAGCACGTGGATGGCGACTGGAGCGTGTGGAGCCAGTGGAGCATGTGCAGCCGGACCTGCGGCACCGGGGTGCGCTTCAGGCAGCGCAAATGTGACAACCCCCCGTAAGTCCTCACACCACCCTGCCTCCTTCTGCCATGCAGACAGCCTTTTCCCACTTGGGCAACCCTTGCTGTAAGAGTATGGGGGAGAAACAGACAGCAGAGCTGTGCAGAAGCCCTGAGGAATTTCTCATTCACAAGCAGCAATGACCGGGTCAGAATCCTGGAGTGACTTGAAGTAGGTTCTGTGGAAGTGGCTTGAAGGGTCACCTTTGGGAGTGGCCCATGCGGTGATTCAAAGGGAGATACTGTTGAATTAATAACATATAGTTTGGCAGTAAAACTGATGCTGAGTTTCCCCTCCAGCACTGCAGTGAATGAGGAGAGGCTGATCTGGATCTACAGGCCATAGTGAGCCAATGTGCCTCAGAGATGAGTTTTGCAGGAAGTGCTGCCTCTGGGCTTGGGGAGCAGTGGAGTGGCTGACAATGGTCAGAGTGCCCCAGAGCTGTGTTGGCAAAGCACCTAGAGATGTTCTGGAGGTCAGGATGTGCTGCAGAAGAACAGGAAAGTTTTCACACATGGAGAAAGCCCTGGGTGCTGTTGCATAGTGACTACAAACAAGCCAAT
Source organism: Lichenostomus cassidix (assembly GCF_008360975.1). NCBI lineage: Eukaryota > Metazoa > Chordata > Aves > Passeriformes > Meliphagidae > Lichenostomus > Lichenostomus cassidix. The sequence continues at coordinate 3,182,830 of NC_139491.1, forward strand.
GTTCTCTGCTTGGCTTGGATTTTTTTTTCTGGTTCAGGATGAAATGTAGGTGTTGTCCTTAATCCCTCAGGTCAGCTGAAGTCCGTCTGGAAGTCTCTTCATTGTTTGGGAGGCCTGAACAGGTTACAGTGGTGCCATTTAATTGGCCACCCCTGATTGTGTTCATTACAACTTCACAGCCTTGACAGCAGCTCTCCAAGTGGGGTCTCTCTGACTTTATTCAGAATTTAAGTTTTCCTCCACAGACAAAGTACCCAAAGCTTTTCTTTTTAAACTGGGGCTGAAATTCTGAATAGCAACACAGCCACTTTGAAGACATGCCTAGATGATGGATAGGCTTACACAGGCTGTGTTGACCTGTAACCATGTGAAAAATATATTCGTGTTTATTCCTTTCCTTAAATAACACTGAGCTGCAGTTGCATGTGTATAATGTCCAGGTTTGATTTTTACCAGCTCATTTTCCTGAAAAGAGGACTGAGCTGGTTTCTTTGCTGTCAGCTACAGTGCTGACCAAACCTAAATCCATTCATAATAGTTCCTTAAATTACAGGAAATGCTCCTTCCAACACTGCACACTGATTTTAAAATTCTCTTGCTCATATACATTCTTGGCTGAGGATATGCACGTGATCTTCTTTTGCTTCAAATTCCTGGCCTCAGCCCACTTCTGCAGCTGGTTTATTCACTGTCCAAAAATACTGGCTAAGGGATTTATCTTTTATTTTATATATATTTGGTCTTGGGATTTTTTATTTTTTAACAGGAATCTCACCTCCTGCCAGCTGACTTTTGAGCCTGTGGGACTATCAGTATTTTTAAACCAGTTGCTTCACTGTTTGATTTGGTTTTTCCTCTCTGTAATTTCTTTGAGCATTTACATGCATTGCCTCCACATGGTTGTAAGGAGTGTGTCTTGAGCCAATTTTGAGTTGTACTGCCTTGTGTTCTCATCTAGGCTTTGGGCTGTTGGTGTACAGTGGGACTGAGGGGAAAACCACTGGTTTAAACAGAGCATCCCTTCTCTAGTCCCCTCCTGTCATGTCAAAGGTTCACAGCAGCATAAATGGGCTTTGATTTCCTCAGTTCAATTAGTGGGTAGATTCTCTTGGCATAAATACAGTGAAAGGTGGCTGTGGAGTTGTCTACCAGGAGATCTCACACAGTCACTGTTTCAGGGTGGGCTTGGATTGCACAGTTTATTGGAAATCCCAATCTCAGTCAGTGTTTGAACTTGTAGGTTTAGGACTTGGGATTCCAGATTCCATGCTTACTTGTGTTTTTTTTGTTTGTATTTTGTTTTATTTTGCAAAAAAAAATACAGGCTGTTGCTGAGAGTTTGAGTTTTCCCTCTTCTCTGGGGATTCATAAATAAAAAAGAATAGGTTTTGCAGGTGCTTAATCCTGATATTGCATTAGTGGCCTTTCCTGCATGTTTAAAAAACAAAGTTGTGAGATGGCATAGATTTCATGGATGGAGATTGTTTGCAGCAGAGGTTTGTTTCTGGATACCCTATTTACAGTGCAGGTTATAGTTGCTTCTATGGTATTTTAATTGCCAGGAGGACACGTGCTGGAGAGATGTTTGCTGTGTCTTCATCCTCAGGAGTGTTTGAGGCATGGGGCAAAGCAGGGGTGGGAGGGGAAAGATGTAACATTGCAGCTGTTCAGTGCTGACCCTGTTGTGTTTCCCACCTCAGCCCAGGGCCGGGTGGGAAGAACTGCCGGGGAGCCAGCGTGGAGCACACGGTGTGTGAGAACCTGCCCTGCCCCAAGGGGGTGCCCAGCTTCAGGGACCAGCAGTGCCAGGCCCACGACAGGTACACCAGCAAGAAGAAAAGCCTCCTGACAGCTGTCATTGTGGATGGTGAGTTTTTTCATCTCCCTCTGTAATTCCTTGCTGTTCTTTCACTGCAGTTTCTCATCTGCAGGGCTCCCATTGTTGGTGAGAAGGCTACAATAGGCCCCCCTTAGCTACAGCTGAAAGACTAATTACAGTTAATTGTTCTTGGTGCTGCCCTGCTGTTCCTTTAGCCTTCTTAATAGAAAATACAATTGATCTGTCAATGCTTTACTGATCTTTTCTAAATGCTGAGAGAGAAGTGCCTTAACTTGATTCCCAGTCTGAACAGTCGGGAATTTAAACATTAAAAATTTCAATTAATTTGGAACTAAAAAAAAATGGATTCCCTGTGACATTTTTTAATTTATGTCACTTTGGGGCATCCCAGCATGACTTCCTGCCTCACCTACATTCCTTTAATGCTTCCTTTGCTGGATCTTCATCTGCAATTCAACTAGATGTTGGTGGGATGTTAAATGTTTTGGAGAGCTTGTTCTTCTAAAATCACTGGCTGTAGCCTGAATTTTGTCTGACACACAATGACTTGATAAATCTTACCAGACTGATAAATGTTCCATGTAACAAACATCTTCCCTTTACAAACAGATACACAAAAGTGTGCTGACTAATTGGTTTTCTGTGCTATTAAAGCCCAGTCTCATCTATATTACCCTATAAATATTGATATTTTAAAGTGGGCAAATGACAGGCCTAAACCGAAAGCTTCGTGTTCCTTCAAAGGTGAGATACCCAAATCTATTCATGCAGAGAATGCATCACCACTGCCTCAAACACTTGTTTGTGCTGTTCCCAAGGGCAGTTGTCATATTTCTTTTTTCAGATAAGCCATGTGAGCTCTTCTGCTCCCCACTGGGCAAGGATTCTCCTGTGCTGGTGACAGACAGAGTCCTGGATGGAACTCCCTGTGGGCCTTATGAGGCAGACCTCTGTGTACATGGCAAGTGCCAGGTGGAGTAACTTTCTCTTGTTTTATTTCTAGTGTTATGCTCAGTCAAGGGGCAGCACTGTGTTGGTGGCTGGAGGCTGTCCCTGAGGGGAGGGGAGGGGACAACCCTCTTTTATAAGGCCCAGTACAAGTGCTCCATGGCCCTGTGTCTTGGGCTAGGAATTGTGCTAAAGCAGCTTTACTAATAGCAATACTAAAAGAGAAGTGAAAAATCTTTGTCTGGGTTTTTGCGTTACTGCAGGAGACACTTCCCACTGTTTCTTGACAAATGATGCTGAAGAGGCATTTTTAATTCAGTCTTTCTAATTTATTCTGATGAAGAATATGAATAGAAAGAGTCTGGGGAGCCAGTGCAAGTTTGATTCTTAATAACACAAAGTGCTTTTATACAACCAGGTTCATGGTGCATCCCAAGTTACTTAATTTTTCCCTGTTTTCAACTATATCTGAAAAAAGCTAAACAAAACCCCATTAATAATCTTTATAGTCAGGCCAGCTGTGCACCTCCAGCTGTGTGCCATTGACCAGTACTCTGGACTGGACAGTTTTACTGCTCCAAACCTGCAGATCAGCCACAAATGGTAAATCAGACATTGTGGCAATGCACGTTTTTTTCATCCAGGGAGGATCAGTAGCCAGCTCCCTCCAAGTGAATTTCTTTATGAGCACAGAGCACTGGAGGTACATCACGGAAAGCAAATTGCACTCTGAGTCGGGGGCAACTGCCTCTAACTGTGCAGAGAGGTGATGACAGCTGCAGAACATTCAGTCCATTTGCATCTGGCTGAGAAAAAATGTGAAATGATCAGTTCAAGCCGAGCAGATTTGAAAGCCCTGTGAACTCATTTATAATACTCCTCTGCCTTATATGCAGTGCAGTGCTGAGAACTGCCATATGTGCCTGTGTACCCCATTTGCCACAGATACTTGTCTAACTAGCTGCCTATTAAACCAATTTAATTGCCATATTCATTTAATTACTCCTCTCCTTATTTCTTTACCCAGCGTAGACAAAGCCTGGCAATAAGCATTGCAGGGGGCCTGGAGAAGAGAATAAGTGCTGAAATCAGAGGGTAGTATTACTGTTATTTATTTTCTTATGTAATCCTTCTAGTTAGAGGCTCTCAAAGGCAGGAATGACACACTGTCAGTGCAACAGACAAATTAGCAGTAACCATTGCCTGTGAACATCTAGTCCAGGAAATGTAATAGATCTTTTCCCTTTGTTAGATGCTCCTAAATGCAGCTTATGAATTGTTCTTGGGTGATGAATGAATGTAGATGAACATGGCAGAGAAAAAAACTGTTGTAAGGAGAGAAGGGTTTTGAGAAGGAAAGCAGGAACAGATTCTCTGAAGCCTCAAAATGTCCCAACTACATTTGGGCACTAAGGAAGGAGAGTTTTCCTTCATTTGTACTTTGTGAAGTTACTGCAGTTTAAAGCTGAACTCCAGTCTAAAAGGAGTCAATGAAGCCTTTGGTGTCAGCCTCACTATCCCTGAAAATCATCAAAAGCAGCAGTATCCCTGTATTTATCCCTTACACCTGAAGGCAGCTGGAGTGAGTAAGCTTGGTTATTACATTGATCATGCATAGAAGCACCAGAGAGCAAAGTCAGCCTTAAATTTAGCATGGGGGTTCCTAAATCATCTAGAATTTTTATAGCCTTACTTCTTGTTTTTGAGATGAATCATAAGGTCTTAATTCAATTTTGTCCTTATTTATTGGAGTTGTTTTTGAGGCTGAACATTTCAAATGCACCATTTCTTACCATCTTCTGAGCAAACTGGATCCGCTGTTCAAAGTGTAGGTAGGTCTTTGACCTTTTCTCCTCAAAATGCACATGGTCTCCTAGCAAGGAGAAATTATTTTCTCCAGAGATTTTGTCAGAGACAGAAAATCTGTAGCAGGCTGGAGAACAAGAGCAGCCTGATGTGTCTGAAGATGAGGAGAAGGATGGTGAGAGCTCATTTAGGCTTTGCAGCAGTTTGCTTTCCCATCATGGACACTGCAGCCATGGGGGAGATGGGGTAGGGCACTGCAATCTGCACCTCACATTGGGTTCATCTTCTCCTATTTCTCTTCAAGTGGCAAATGGCTTTCAGGGAGAGGATTCCCTGAGGGTTTTGTTCTTCCCTGAGCCTGTGGGGTGTGTGTTTGATGAGAGAACACTCATGAGAGCAGGGCGCTTTCTAACCTCTTACAGTGCTTCGCTCCATGCTGCTGAGGTTAATTCAAAACTGCTGGCAGAAGTGGAGCTAAAAAAAAGTGTCAGATGTCACAGAGCAGAGGGGCGAGGAGAAGACAAGCTGCTCAGCTGACTGTTATGATGCACATGACCTTGTGCTGGCTTTTCTCAAATGAGGATTAGTCTGAGACTCATGACAGCATGAGAACTTTCCACTGGGGACTGCAGATTGTGCTTCAGGATGTAATTTAAGGTCTCTGTGAAAAGAGAGATCTCCTGTATATCAGAAATGGGCTAGAGATCAAGGGCAGTCTTTGCTGTGATTTAACAGTTTAAGAGGTGAAGATGTTTTGGCTCTATCTGCAGTTTTCTCATCAATGTTTTGTCATATCACACCTACTTTTAACTGGCTGGTGAATCCACAGTACATTCAATGGTAATAAGCCACATTTTAGGCTGTCTTGGCACAACAGAAATGTTACAGAACTTCTTTCTTCCGAAAGTGACTGTCACACTCTATGAACAGGGAGCACAAACTGGAAAATGGACAAATTTTCAAAAATAGCTTCTGCAAAGTGGACAGGCAGATTGTCAGGAGAGTGCCACAGGTGGCAGAGAAGAAATTGAAGTTGTCTACTAGACCTGCTGCTGGCAAACAGGTTTTTACACACTCAGTACCCACTTTTTACATTTGATTGATGCCTGCAGTTCTGGCTTTGTATCCTCACTTGAGTATTTTCCATGTATTATTCATATTCCTGCATTACAAACTGTGGTACAAGATGTTCCAGACTGGGTAGCTTGTCTCCATACAACAACTTGGCTTAGCACTGTACTTTGATAAATTATTTAGTGCATGTGTGCAAAATCCAGAAGGATTGTCTGAACTAGAGAAACCTGTTGTATAATTGCATTTTTTCTTTTTTCCATGTCTGGATCTGTAGCAATGTAATCTGAGGCTAAAAAGAGTGTCAGGGATTTTGGTAAGTAAGGCATAGTGACAAAACCCAACTCTTTGTTGATATCTTACTAGTTTTTAGTGTACTTTGCAGTCGGGTATGAAAAAACTCCATGCTGTTTCCCCCAATTTTATTTCCATGTTATCCCATGGAAAGCATACAATAGAACAGAAGCAAAGGAGTTCTTGGGATAGGAAAAGGGCTTTTTATTATTTGCATCTTCTCTCATGAACACAGAGGTTTTGAGACATAACCTTCAATCTCTATATGTGGAAAAGTGATTATCAAGGATTACTGTGTACAACACCCCCATGAGCTGCTGAGAGATCTAAGCACAAAGTCAACAGGCAGGTGACATTGCAGATCTAATGCAGATGGGATAATGCTAGTTTAAAATAGGAGGTGTCTAACTCCTGATCCAACAGAGCTGCTCTGATTCAGACAAAATCTGAAGGCTTTGGAAATGGCAGGAGGATATTTGCTGAACTAACTCCTACATGGACTCCAATCCATCCCACAAAATTTGCTGTGGAACAGAAATAGGAGTAACTCAGAGATGAACTGCTGCATTAGGGACCCAGACTCACCTCTTGTGCCAGTCCTGACAGCCACCCACAATCCTCCACAGGGACAGATGTGTTTAAAACAAAGAAATAAGAATTCTCTTCCCCTCAGATCTGAATGTCACTTGCTCATGTGTGTACATTCCTGTTTCATGTGGTCTATCCCTGGAGGTATCAATGGTCACTGGATATTATGGACAAAAGAAATTGGCAGTGTAGATGAATCTGTCATAACCAGCCTGCTCTGTACATGATTAATTTGTAAAATGGCACATGTTGCATCAATATTTATATTTGATCCATTGAGACAGCCAGTTAGTTCAGCATATGGGAAGCATTACAATTTTGTGAGCCTACAATGTCATTTCTTGCACAGGGTGGGTGTGTATAGCAAAAATAATTGTGTTTATGTAGCAAAACATACTCTCACAAGCTGTATCAATTGAGGTCTTTCACAGCCATTGAAAATACAAATAAAAATATCATTAAAAAATATCCAAGCAATGGAGAGAATAGTTCACACAAAAGAGTCCAAGTGATACGTATTCAAAAGAGAAGAGGAGTTTTCCTATGCTAGAGCCAGCAATGACTGAAGCTGGAAATACCACCCAACAAGCAATACTTTCAGATGTTTAATTATAAAAATGAGAAGAAGGGGGAGGGAGGGAAGGAAGGGTGGATAGAGATATGAGCTTAAAGAGGATTAATTTCAGGCCTTTGGCTCAGCAAATGTGCAGTTACCTGCCAATTTAAAGGTCAGTGGCTAGTTCCAAAATGTGGCGTCAGAGTAGGAGACTGCCTGGGTTGAAGAGCATTAAGAAACCTGTGGACACATTTCTGACTGTCCATGCTGAGGACTTGAAGCCCTAAAAGATTTTATTTTCATGTTTCTTGCCAGCATTCCCATGTTTAAAAGCTGCTTCCCTTCTCCCCAGTCCGTTCAAGACTGATGGAACTGAAAGTATCCAGGAATTGCTGGTCCATGGACTGAGTCTGCTCATCTGCAGGATAACTCTTGGGTCAGAAAACACACAGGATGTCATTGTTATTTACAAGGTCTTTCTTTCTTCAGAATGTAAAGCTTCCCCTTTCTGCTTCTCAGTTTAATAAATCCCTTTACCTTGATTGATTGCACTGGACAGGAAGCAACACAAAGCAAGTGAGAGATGGCAAAGACCAAACAACTCTCTGGAATGATTTGGATTCTAAAAGATTCTTTCTGCACTGCGAAAGCTTGACTTTTGAGCGATGAAAGTGGGGATTTTCCCTTTGCACATGATCCATGAGGCCCTCACTTTTAGGAAAGCTTTCTGCAGGCTGAGGACAGCTCCATAGTTAAAGGATGGACAGTAGAATTCGTAGAGCATGTTGTCACTGGGAAGCTGCTGATGTACAAACTCGATAGTTTTTCCACCCAGTGCTGGATTCTCAGGGGCTTTCACACCTTGGAGAAAGCTGGATGTATCTCTCAATTAACAGCCCAAGGACTGCTGGCAGGTACTTTGCTCCCAGAAGGGTGATATCCACTCTGTTCTGCCCTTCCAAACCTGATCCACTTAGGAGTGGCTGTACTTTCCATGTGGGGAGTTCTTGAAGGATCAGAGTGACCGAGGTGGGACTGTAATGTGCTTCTAAATGACTTCGCAGCTTTTGGAATATACTGTCAAATCTTAACCAAAGCTGTTTCATAATGTAGTGTTATTAAATGTACTGTTATTAAGTGCACTTCCAGTTTGGAAATGATTGGAAGATTTGGGGAGAGGGAAATGGGCTCTAATGTTTATGTAGACAGCACTAAAGTACTTCCAAGATATTTTTACCCCATAAAGTAGCAAGAATGCACCAATTTTCATCTTGAAGCCAAGAAAAAAAAAGAAGTGGTTTATTCTCTTGAAGATACTCCTTTGTAAGAAGCCATTTCCTGGCCCAAATGTGATGGGAGCTTTAAGTCTCAAGGCCTGTACTGGAGGGAAAGTCTGCCCTGAGGATGGGAGCAACGGTGCCATGGAAGGGGAAGGTGCAAGGGTCAGTCCCAGTTCTTTCACTCACAGGGAATCAGGGTGAAGATGAAAGGTGAAAACCAGCAAAGATTCTGGGAGTTAAATTTGTGGATTCAGTGGGTTCTTTCCATGCCTTCAGAGAGGGTCTCTCAAGTCAAAGGGTGTCAGTGACCCAAGTAAACGTGTGAGGAAATGGCTTATCTTGAACCCCAGTCTCAGAAGAGTGGGGACTCAGCCTTCTCAAGCTTTGCTGGCTTGCATTGGTTTCCATTATCTGGGAAACTCCAGCATAAATACAAAGCATGTGATTGCCAACTCTCCATTCTTTCCCTGCCTCTGTTAGAGTCCTACAGACTCCTCATGTAGCTCTGGGAATAAGTGTGGTTCAACACTCATTATGTTCCCTTTATTCATCTGTGTGCTTCATAGTGCTAATAACAATGCAGCACAATAAAAGATAGCACCAGAGCCTTAAATTAAACACAGCCTTTCCAGTATCTCAGCAGGGTGGCAGGCAGGCATTTATTTCCAGCTGCCTTTCAGCAACCCCATTAATAAATCATCCTGATTTTCCTGGAAGGAGAACTGCTGGGACATCCTTCTGTTCTGGGGGCAGAATCACGTTCAATATCCCAAAATTATTTGTTGGACATGGGCGTGAAGTTTAGATTTGAGAACTGCAAGTGCCAGAAACTCCATGATCTTCTTCCTACTTCTTTTAACTCCCATTTATAGATTTCTACAGGTTTTTTCCTGCTGTTCCTGTGCACCAGTGTAGGTGCTGTGCCAGTTAATGAGCAGCATTTCCCTGGTATGTGTTTAGGATGATCCTCCTCTCTCTCAGCATGTCTGTCCCTAATGATTTACCCAGACAAGCTCTGCATCAGCACACGGCGGAACGCTGGCGATCTTTGATCCCTGGAATACATCTGGACTCAGGCAGTGGCCAGGGTCTTCTGAAACAAGGGGAATGTTGGAGTTCTGATCCAAATTGCATTGCTTACACGCAGACAGGCTCAGATAAACAGCCCAAGTTCTCTTAATATTTCCCTGCTTACCCTATTTTTCAAAATGTTTGTTGTTTTGATCGTTCTCTAAGATATCTCTCCAACTTTCCTCTGGCTTCATTATAGGAAGGCAGAGAAGGGAGAGACCCAACAGCCTTATTCAAATAAGTCTTATTAGTGACAGTCCTACTGCTCATTTGCCAAGAAACTGTTTATCTACACAGAATAAATCTTAAACTCATCTTTAATAGTGCAATCTCTGCTAATAACTTGCATAATGACAACATTTATTTCAGTAGAAATTTACATTTTAAGAGTGAATTGCTGATTATTTTGAGGGTCTTACGTGGGCAGAATACAGTTTATATAAATTAATGACGGTAAGTCTTGTCAACCTCAACATTTACAAATGTGGAATGTTCACCATCATGACCTGTGAATGCTTTGTGAATAAGGAAGATTACGGTAATAATCCTGATAGCTGCAGGGAGAATATTGTGACTCTTCCCATCTGTGGAAGCAGAACTGCAGGTTTTTATTGGAAAAAATTAGATATGTGTAGAAAACGATGAAAACACCATTTAAAATGAAGCTTCCGGTGAAACTGTTATATTTCATAGTTTGTTTTTCAATTGAATTTTGATTCTTAATACAGTGCAAACATGTGGAAAATGTCATAATTGCATAGGCAATCTTGTGGTAGAAATTGGCCAAATATGAACCTGACCTGCTTCCATTGAACTACTCTTGCATTTCAGGTATCTTGAGTCATCTGATTAATGAGGTCTTTCTCCAGGTATTTCAAAAGTGTAATCAGAATGTAATGCTTTCTCCCCATTCAGGTTTTCAGTCAGATGTCAATCTTAGTCTTGACCTCGATGTTTAGAGATGCTCTAACTTTGCAAACAAAATAATGGGGACCTCTGGTTGTTGTCATTAGAAAATTGGCTGTGATGGGATCATTGGCTCAGCTGCCAAAGAGGATCGCTGTGGGATCTGCAGTGGTGATGGCAAAACCTGCAAAGTGGTGAAAGGAGACTTCAACCACACCAAGGGCATGGGTGAGTAACACTCAGTGGAGTTCTTACCTGCTGGAGGAGAGGTAGGGTGGTGTTAAGAGCTCTTCTTCTTGGATAGCTTTGGAGTCACCTAGAAAAAACAGGTCTAGGAAACACCTAAGAAACACAAAACAAACCCCAACTCACTTCAAGTGTGATATCCCATCTGCTGCTTACTCAGTTGCCCAGATACCAGCCACTGCCTCTGCCTGGAATTCAGAATGAAGTTGTTTCTCATTTTGAGTGCTACTGGTGCTGATGGTTTTAAATAGGAGACAAAATCACAGAATCTTTCCCAGTGGGAGGGAAGTCAGATTTCAGCACCATTTTTGAGGTCTCAGAATGATGCATGCTGTAATCAGGATATCTCAGCTAAAAGAAAGAGCACTCCCCTCTGAATATTTTTACTGATTCCCTGCCAGCAGAAGTATCCAGTATAGGATATAGGAGCTTCCAGTCAGAGTTAAGACTTTTCTCTCTCTTGTTAAACGTTAATGTATGTACGGCTTGGTGTTTGAATTAGTCTTTGTTCCAGGATTTCTGTACTGCACTTCTGAGAAACCTGTTATCACACATCCTGATCAGCCAAAGGGAGGGAAAGCCATGTCCAGAACTTGGAAGCTGCTCCAGGAGGAAACAATTGTCCAGAAAAAAATTATTTCCCATTCAGTGAATACAGAATTGCCATTTCTGTATGGAGAAATACATTCAATATATGCTCTTCCAGGACTGAGTTCCACAAAGCACATGAAAATCCCCTTTAAGCACACATTTCAATTCAGTTTAGTGGCTAAAGCAGCACTGTGCTTAGCAGCTCCCTTTAGTCCAGGTCTCAGTTCTGATATCTGAGGCTCTGATTTTGTTCACTGATCTCTTCCTCTTCACCCTCCTCCTCCTCACATGTAAGGCCAGCTAGGATCTGTCATCTCCTGTGAGAGGCAGGTAGGATTTCCCATCTGCACCACATCTCTGGAGCACATTTGTGTGCTTGGCCAACCTGTCAAATGGTTTTCTGCATTAGTGCCTTTTACTCTTTTGTCCCAATGATTTTCCACCCACTTACCTCAAGTTATTTGCATTTGATGCAAGTGCTGGGAAAAGTTCCTCACTTCCATTGAAAAAAGCCCCAGCTATTCTCCATTTCTGTAGCAGATTATACAGCTTTCATGGACTTCTTACATGCTCCTGAAGAGTAGCTATCTTTTATCTTTTCCAACAAGTCTACAAAACATCTTGTGCAGATAAATAAGAAATTTCTGGGTCACTGCCAGGAGGCTGCACCCGTTTCCAGCTACACAGACTGCATGAGGTGGTGACTTTACAAGGCTGTAGGAACAGAACAGTTTCAGTCTTAATTGGCTGCCAGGACACTACAGGAGGTTTTCACTCCCAGTGCCCTGGAACCTAATCAGAAAGAATTTCTGATGATTCGTGGACAGTGTTCAAGCATTTGGATTCTTTGCTGATCATCACAGAAGCACAAACCTGTCAAAGTATTGCTGTGTAAATGCAATAACAAATGCAATGCAATGTAAAGGTTTCCACTTTTACCCATCTCATATAACCTAGAAAAGAATTGGTTTTACCAGTATAACCTCGTAAACATTTACTAGATGTTTTGTTTTATTTTTAATTCTATTTGGAAAGTTGATTAAATTTTATGTTTGCTCCCATCCATTACTGCTCACACACTGCTCTTCTGCAGAATCAGGTCCTCAGGTGGACCCACTGAATCTCATGCGGTAGGCAAAGCTCCAGATCTGGGGTGTCACAACTGAATGTGAGGTTACTCAAGGAAAAAAATGGCCTTTCTTTAAATTGACAGTTAAGTAAAAATTTGATGGAAGCTGGAGCAAAGCAGATTCCACAATAGGTTGGTGATAACAAGTTTCAAGGTTTGGGTGTGTAAAAGATTGCACAGTTCAATGGTAAATCCCCACAAATTAGCTGTGATCCAAGTCAAGGCCAGGATCCCAAGTGCAGTGTGCTGATTTATTATTTCGGAAGAGAACAGACTTCAAACATCAAGACATTGATTGTTGTGGATTGGTGTCTGTTTGGGGAATTGCAGCTGCAGCCTTGGGCTTTGGCTCTGCCCCTGGGACTCCTCTGGTTGCAGGATTGGTCCCTGTGTGTCCTGTGGTTGCAGATGGTGTGGAGCCCTGTGAACTGAACTAAACTGCTGCCAACTCCTTTCTGTTTCTCAGTAACCAATAGTCATTGTAAGAAGGTTTCCACATGTGTGATGGCAAAGGCAAAGGCTGTTCCCAAGTGTTTCTCGTGTAAGATACTTGAATGCTGTCTGCAGTGTCCGTGGGTGTTGGTGAAATCTTTTGGTGTTGGTTCTTTGTCTTCTTTTGGTTGGATTAGATGGGGAAGTTTGGTGTCAAAAACCATGGATAGACTTCAAGTCCTTTTACTGTTTCATTTGCCTTGTCAGAGATACAAAGTACAGATCCTTTGCTTTTAGAGAACCTATCTGCATGAAAGAAAGACAAAGTTTCATTAAGCAAGCAAAAAGAACCAAATCTATTTCTTTTTTTGCCCCAACTTTAATGTCACAGAGGTTCTGCTGCTCTGGTGGGGAAGATGGTGGAACATTCAAAGTGCCTCATAGGACATCCAGCAGTTCAGCTTTTACCACCTGTGATCCAGGGTGATCCAACTGGAAATTGGTTCTGTTTTTCTGTTGGAGAGGAGGTCAAAAGCCTTTATTTATGATGCTAAACAAGTTGAATATCACATACACTTGTGTGCAGCTGGCTGTCTTCAGCAGACCAGCTGAATGCACTGTTTATACTGAAGTTTCCTTTTGACTGGCAGCATGCCCTGCACCTATTTCTATGAAATAATTTATCAGAGCCAAACACAGAGTTGTTCTGAAATCCACCTCTGTCACCCTGCCACTGTACTTCTAGGGGACCTAGAAATGAAGGACAGCTCTTTGATTCCTGTCTGCTGGGGAGCTGATTTATCACTGACAGCTCCTCCAAGGCTGTGCTTGTAATGGTCAGAGACCTGTGTCTGTCTCTGTTTTTCTCAGCCACATCAAGATTTTCATTTGCTTATGATTTGAAAGAATGAACACAGATGTTTCAAAATTTTTTTAAATGGCAGAATGTAACAGGATGAGATCTGCTAGTTGTTCTGTCATTTTGGGAAAGGAAAAGTACGTATTTGCTAGAAATTTCTCTTTCTAAGATGGGAGAAAAGTGGGTTTTTTATTGCATATGCTGCTTGTCCAGCACTTATTTAAAAGAAATTTGAACAGTAGTGCTTGTTGTGCTGGCTGGGAGCATCTTCACAAAAAAATCTTTTTTTATTAATAGGGCATACATGTAAATTATGAGAAAATAGAGCTCAACCTAATCTTTAACTCAGAGATCTCTTATAAAGGTTTCATCAGAAAGTGCAGGTTAGAAATCTCAGTAACCAACTTCACAGCAATAGTAGGAGGTCTTGAAATCTATCCATGGCTCTCCAGAGAAATTTTTTTCTTCCAAATGAGCTATCCCATGGCTGGAAGTGGACAGGTGCCAATGCAGGATTTATTCTCAAGCTTAAAGTAGAGGAGAATCATCACAGCTATTCAGAAAATAGACACAAAGTTCTCACTCCACTGCAACAAGTAGCACTCAGCAAAAGCTGCAAGGTGGGAATGAGATGGAGTCTGAGCTGCCCAGCTGACGTTTATCCCTAAAAGATCATGGAAGCTGTGCTGGCTGGCAGGTAGGCAGGGCAGTCTGAGTTCCTTTGCTCTACCCTAAGAACTTTGTTCAAAGCACTTTTGGGAGGTTTGATAATGGGTTGAGCACTGTTGACTTTCTCACACCTGATGTTGGTGTGTGCAGGGATAAGATATGAAGGTGCAGTGCCCAGAGACTGGCACTGGCATTCTTTCAGCCATGGGATAATTTTTCCTTCACCTCAAAGTCTCTCTCTACAGTGTGAACCAGAAGAACAGTTTTGCAGTAGATCAGTGACATTCTGAAGTTCACACTAAACTTCCTGTTCTTTCTGGGTGTAATAACAATGGCTAACAATGGATTTTTCTGGGTGGGCTGCTTTCCTCTTTCAGATCTCTCCAGCATTTAAATGAAGATACAGTAGCCACTGTTCACATATTAATCTCCTTGATGACAAAGCCACCTCTTTGTTCTGGTGTCTCTCCTAATACGAGTTACACCATATAATTTGTATCTAGGATTTGCTTCAATCACAGTCTTACATTCCTGAGACACTGATGTAATGCAGATTATCCAGAAAGATTGGTGTGTGCCAAAGTAACTGTTCCCAAGGTGGAGTATACTGCATAGAGCACTATAAATTATCAAATAATGAAGTTCTCCTGTTGTGTTTTCAAAGCTTCATCTTAACAGGCTGATTTATGGGTGAAATTACTAAAAATACTGCCTGATAGTTGCCAAATCTCATCAGTCTTTAACCAGTTCCTCATTTAAAACAGAACTTTAAGCCCAACCTTGCAAACCCCTGCCTTGCAGACAATTACCCTAAGACCTAACAGAGCTTTGAGAGTCCTTGACTCAGGGCCAGCTCTGAGACTTTTTTTGGTCATTCTAGCTGACACTTGATAATCTTTCTGGCAATGTGCAGTTACAGTTTGTATAACAAAATGTGCCTGGAAAACACTGGAGATGTTTCCTGGTGCACTTATCTCAAAGGTCAGGAATCTGTGACCAGAAGCCTCACACCAGCTCTAAGGACCAGAGTGGGGTGGTGGAGGTGACCCAATTTTGTGGCAAATTTGCATGGATGATATCCAGTCTGTTTGCAACAGAATTTGAGCACTAACTCACTCAGCATCAGTGGAGATAATGAGAGTGTCCAGATGCTCCTGGTGGGACATGCCCAAGGGTTCTGCTTCACCTCTGAGAGGACAGGTCTGATCCCAACAACTGCAAAGCATTTGGCATTTCTCTAACAGGAGAGTGAAGGTCAGCAGTCAGGTTTGTGCCACAGTGAGTTAACAAACTGTATTTCTTCTTGTTCAGGAGCTGTGAGTGCAATCCCCCCAAAGCTATCAATCAGGATTAAAAATTACACAAGGAGAAAAATCTGGTGTGAAACCAAACTAAACAGTCTCCAGAACTAATACTCTATTATTAGCTTACACTTCACTATTTACTATTGTAAAAAGTAACATAAAAATCACTTTTCCACTTGATGTTTCTCTCATGGCACAGTGATGAAATGAGAGTGTATTTATGGCTTGAGCTGAGCCTCCAGCACAGCTCCAGGGTTTGCTCACCTCTAAAGCAGTGTGACACACTCCTGACTGCTGCTGGGTCAGGGGACAGACCCAGAGTTCACTGAACTTAGTGGCTGCCTTGCACTAAATTCAGAGTAACTTTGTCTCCAACCCCAGCATGAAATAGCTCTGGACATTTGTATCTGGTTTAAAAACGAAGTAAGTAAATAGTCCCCTAGTAGGTACATTAAATTACCTGAAACTTGGGCATGTTCCAAACTGGCTTCCTAACAGGGGTGTTCAGGGGTGTCTCAGGAGCTGTTTCCCTGTGGCAGACTGTCACTGGTCACACTTTTGCTGTGTTCATGTCTTCAGTAGTTGTTAGGGTTTATATGCAGCTGCATGGGGTGCAGTGAGGATGTTTGATATCTGAAACACTCTGTATTGACTGTGATTTGGTATCTCAGCTGATGAAAAACCAACTCCTGGCAATGTCTAGAATGAAGCCCTACATCTGTTTGCTCTGATTTCGTAACAGATTTCAGTATTGCTTTTAAAAAAATTGACCCTGGAAGTAATAATTTTTCCTGGTGAAACCCAGACTGGAACAGCAGCTGGGAGAGCCATTGCTCTGGCTTCTGTGCACAGACAAGGTTTGAGCTCTGCTGCCCCTCTCTCTGGTTTTCCTGCAAGGAGTGAATGCCCATTTCTGAGATATCTTGGGTAAGGGAGAAGTGAGGAGGAACAAGGGCAAAGAGAACTGAGCTGAAGGGTCAGGTGAAAGTGTCGTTCCCATACAACAATCAGAGAAAGAGGGAGCCTGTCTGACCCAAGTCAGCTGTCCACATTCTGCATCTGATGAAACCCAAGAGCTGAAGCCTTACTCGTGAAATGAATATTCAGGAAATGAATCCACCATCTGACCCCAAAATCCCCATCTTTATCACTTCATGTCACAGTAGCAAGAGAATCACTTAGTCCTGAGGTGGAAGAGGCTGTTACCATCCTCCTTGGAGTCTGCCCTGTATCAGTACAGCAAAAGCAGGGCTGTTCAGCTGCACTTTTATCCCTAAAATAGCTCCTGAGCATTGCTGAGTGCTAGAGGAATCACTTCTCCCTGTGCCAGCACTTCTCCAGCCCATTGCTCTAGACAGCCCACAATTCCCATAAAGGCATCACTGACACAGAACAGCTTTACAGAGCCCTTTAAAGCAAGAAAAGTGGATGAGGGAACATACAGGATAAGCTGCTTAACATCTAAAGGAAAGAGGACAGCAATAACCCCAAAAAAGTGCCAAGTTATACACAGCAAAATAAACTGGGTGGCCAATTAGAAGGAGTCAAGTCATGGTTGTGATGAGATTAGTGTCATTTACAGAGGCCTGATTCAAAGTCCAGTGAAGCCAGTGGAAAAACTCTGCCTGGCTCTTTGAAATGGGCCCTAGTGTTCCTCTGCTTTATTATTTAAAGGCACCACTTCCACCCCATGGAACAAGTCTGTAACTCCATGTCTCCTTACTGTGGGGAAACGGGCTACATTTCCTTGTAGTTCCTACTTATTCTCACTGTATTCTGTGAGTTGAAATTGGGTTTTAGAAAAGTTGTTTAGAGGTGACCAGTGGCCAGTCCGTGAGAAACTTCCAGCTCTGTTGTTGCATTAAATCTGAACTGTTGAATTCTGTTCAGCAGCCCAGTGCAAGGAGATCATTATATCCTCCAGAACTTTTGTACAAAGCTGAAATGTAAGTGAAAATAAGTTTTTCCTCATTTGTCCCACTAATTCCCTCTGTTTAGTTTTAGCATCATCAAAACGTTTCATGGAAGTGAGTCCTTTCTGACACCTTAGCCTCAACAGGGAGGACAAAGCAGGAGCATCTGTTGGAAATTTCACTTCAAATGTCTGTTCTGTGCAGTGTTGCTCCTGACAGTGACACTTTGCAGTGTCCTCGTGCATCCCTGTCAGTACTGCAGGAAAACCAGGGTGATTCAAAGGGTGCAGATCTAATTAGAGCTAATTAACAAGCCTGAAGTCACAGCTAAGCGGCACTCATGCATTTTTGCTGAAATCTTAGTCATGACCATGTCTGTCACAGCAGTGAAACCTGGCTGCCAGCACGGGGATCTCATTTGAAGTTTCTCACTCAATCCTCAGCCTGGAGTTGAGTTTTTCACGGGGAGATCTGGGATGGCTGATCCTGACTGGCCCTGCCCTGCTCTCATTCCTTCAACCCCTTTTTTATTGCCATAGGTTACATCGAAGCTGCTGTGATCCCAGCGGGTGCCCGGCGGATCAGAGTGGTTGAGGATAAACCTGCTCACAGCTTTCTGGGTAAAAAGACAAAAGAAAAACTGTTTTTATTAAAATTCAGCTCTGTTTCCTGTTGAAATAAGCCTTCTCTAAATGACCTGTGAGGTTTGTTGCTGCCAGGGAGGGGCTGCTGATTTCAGTCTTGCTGCAATCTGTGCTTTTGGGGCTTGGTTTCATGATGTTTGCTTGATGTGATAGTATGTGATACTTACAGGCCCTGTGCAACCTGGAAGGAGCAGAGAGTGCTTTTATATATAGACAGAAGAGTTCCTGAACAGAACTTGGCAGTGGGTTGCACAGAGCTGCCAGGAGCACACAGCACTTGAGGAGGGAGTGGAGAAGAGAGCAGTGTGTTTAGAGAAGCGAATGGCAGAGGTGCTGATAGGAAGGCGCCCAGCTCAGTCTGAAGCAGAGGCAGGACAGGGCAGCTGATACCCCTCAGTAACCTGCTGCCATTGCCTGCAGCACCACAATTTTCACTGAATGCTGTGCCCAAGACCTGATCCTCCACTCTGAGATCAGCTTAGCTGCAGCCTCTAGTCCACTTGCCTCTATTTTATCAGGCCAAAAAATTTGTTTAATCCTCTTGTCATTTCTGCTTCTGCATTCCTTTAGGGGGAGCAGGCATCCTCTCCTTCTTTTCCTATTGGGAAGAAAAAGTTTAGACATGGCTGATGGATAAGATTTGCCTGTGAGGTTGTTGTAGGGCAGAGTCTGTCAATGAATTTGTGTTCAGTCACTCATTGCATAAATTAAAGGTCAGAATGGCGTTTGTAAAGTGCAACCAGTCAGTTACACTGAGGATCTGTCAGTCTGGTCTTCTGCCTCTTCAGTATTTGGGGTGTTTCTTTTTGTCATTACTGTGCAAGAGACAAAGGGCTTTACCTCCCATCTACTTCTAGGGAGTCCAGGTCACAGAAATGCTCATACTGCAGGCACTGAATTCACACAGGAAGCCTGTGGCAGAGCAGGGGCTTCAAGGAAAATTGTCCATGGTCCAGAAAACACCCAGCACGTTGAAAGGTGCCTGGTACAATCTGAGCTGCATAGCCATGGAATTGCTTCCAGAGAGGAAGGAACACTGAGAGGATTGCAGAGCTTGTCACAGGCTGTTTTGTGGCAGGGGAAACGCAGGTGTTGCCACTTGCTCTTGGCTATGCAGGGAGCCAGAGCAAAGCTCAGAGCTTGATTTCTGATTTCCACATCTTTCGCTTATAATTCTCCATCTCCAGCCAAAAGGAGACATTGATATCCAGCACTGGAATACAGGATGCTGCTGAAAACTTTTGCATAGTGGTTGTGTCAGGATTTCAGGTCTAGTGCCATGGTTTTTCTGTCTTGAGATGCTGCCAAAGTTGGCAGTATCACCAGGAAAGATGCTTTTGTTCTCTTTCATTCCAGATTCAGGGGGAAAAAGGAGGGCAAAATATGTCATTCAGCTGCCCTTTGGTTAAAACCATTGGCATTTGTGCCACTTCTTGGTAGGAAGCAGTATCACCACTGCTCCTGTTTCCATAATGCTGTAGCCAGCCTGCCAGAGGATCCCGCCTACACGTGAGATGTTTGACATAGCAGAGCCTGGTGGAACAATGGGAGCCAGTGTTTCCTTGGGTTCTGCAAGTGCTCTGCCTTCTGGAAACCAACCTTTTTGTTTGTCTTGGTGGGGTTTGCACAGGGTATTTGGGCTTTGGCAGATAGCAGAGCACTGAGAGTCTTATGTGGAGTGAGTGACTGCCCTTCCTTGGGGCAACATAACCTTGACTAAAGCAGATGGTTCCCCACTGGGTGGTGAAGATTAGGATTGTGTATTTTTGAGAGCAGGAGTTGGCCCTGTGTGCATCACATAAAGATAGATAAAAATCTGGCTCTTTTAAAGCTTTGAGTACTTTTAGCTCTTTGGTTCATGGTCAGGAGCCAGGAGAATCTCTCTAAGCTTTCCAGGGTTTTCTCTTTCAAGGAACACTCAACACAGAGAAAAGATACCCAATGTCTTGCTGAACTGAGATGAAGAATAGCAGCAGGGGCGTTCCAGTAGGACAATAAAGATGACCAGAAAAAAAAAATCCAATCATTCTGATAAGGCTCTTAAATCCAGGTCTGAGTATGGAAGGATTTTCTGTTTCAATAGCACTGACAAAGCTGAGTCCAATCAGGTCCTATTTCTACTCAGAACCAGGTACAACATTTTGGAAAGAAGCCCAGCATAATCTGGAATCTTTATTCCATGTGCTGGGAGCAGTGCCTGAAGAATTTCCCTCCACCTACAGGCAACCCACGCTGGCTGCCTTGGCTGGCTGTAACTCTTAAAAACCACCTTGAACAGGAAATGCCTGGGCAGTTTGTGTCCACAGGCTGGGAAGCAAGCTAGAGGGACCCAAGGTGGAAATAAAGATCTGACTAGATGCCAGGTTTAAAAATTGATGGGTCAGTTCCTGCCTTCCAGCCAACAAGAAAAACAGAAGTTGTTGCTGGGGTTTCTATTCCTTCTGCTCTTCTACTGTACAACTTTGAGTTTAGTTCTGTCACCTCTGGGGCTGGGCCAGCCAGTGGCTGTGTGTGACAAAAGCCAGAGTTCTCTGTGTCTGAGATATGCAGGGTTTTGTAGTTGCAGCATCAATATCTGCTGATGGGGCAATGGGGGCAAACAGTGGTGAAAACACTTTGGTCCAAATGCTCTGCTGAGTCCCCAGTGCAATTCCTGCAATCCTCAAGGAGCATCTCTGGGAGCAGGTCTGTTTCCAAACTCTTCATCTCCTCAGTCACTAAGGGAGCAGTGTTTGCAGCAGTCAAAATCAAACCCTGCCCAGAAAATAGGGTTACAAAGGTGAAACATTGATTTTCATCAGCAAATTATCTCCCTTTGATGGTGAGCTGGAACCAAAGCATGGCTTAAGTCACTGAACCTCTTAGACAGTTTTGAGCACATGCTGGGATGTCTTTCCTAGTCACCCATGCTGCTTGGAGCTAGTTTTATCTCCTCCACAGCTTTGATTAGTTGTGTCCACGGCTCCTCAGGGCCACCATGGTGGCTGCTTTGATCTGCCTGGAAGCCACCAGGCCTTGGCAAAGGAAAGCAATCCAGCTTCAGAATTTTGTCTGGAGCTTGCAGAAGGTACTTTGTAGCTTGAGGAACAAAGCAGGGAGAGAAGTGAGCCGCAGGGAGAAACACATTGCTGCAGTCTGCAAATGCCAGGACACTGTCATACCCCTGGGCTGTGTGCCAGAGAGAACTTTCTTCAGAAAAAAACATTCTCCCACATACATCCTACTTCTGGTGAAAGCATACCTGCAGTTCTCCTTCACCCTGATTTTGGAGCCTCTCATGGGACTCTGAGAGCTGTCAAGAAGGTTGTGTGCTGCAGGACAGATATCCCACTTTTCCAGTAATTCCCAGGGCACAGATACTCAAAAAGGCATATGCAAATACAGAGAACATTGTGACCTCCACTTGCTCCAGACTCCCCCAGAGCTTAGACATTACAAATTCTATAAATCCTAAGCACATCCAGGAGGGTTTGCTGGCTATGGGGGCTTGATCCAAAGGGATGACAATGGGAGATTTCCTATTGACTTCCAAGGGCTTTAAACAGCTTCTCTTACCCTCTTGCAATACAATTAAGTGGGAGCAAAGTTGTGTTCTTTACTGGAAGAGAATAAAATAGGCATGAGATGCTAGAGGTTTAAAAAACATCTTGTTAAAGGCTTAGCCAAAAGACACAGTTAACCTTGAACTAAGGAAGCCCAGGAAAATGTGGGATATTCTGTCTGTCTGCTGTCAGGGCAGATTTGATCATGGTGAATGGATCTTCACAAAGGGGCCTGGCACTTTGTGCTGGAACAGGATCTGCCAATTTTCTCTTCCTTCAGTGCATCACAGCAACATCTGGATAACTCTCCTTCCGTTCTAACCCAGAAAACACATAAATCCCTAAATCAGCTTGCACTGATGAGTCAACAGTAATGTGATGCCCTTATGGCTGGAGTTGTCTTTGAGTGTTTGAAGGACAACAGTGATCCTGATGCAATAGTTATGGTGGAAGAAAGGACATACAATTCCATATATCTTTTATTCTCAATATTCATCTTCCTTCTGCAGTAGAGCTTTCCATGTTGGCCTTACTGAGGCAGGCACATGATGGGTGTGATCTACAGCACCTGACCAAATTCACGTTCTGCCCATTGACCAAGCCCTGCTTTGTACCTTGACTTCTCTTTACAGCTGTGACAGCTAAATGTTAATTTGTTCAATGTTTAATTACGGAGCACACACAAACACAGCATCAGTTGTGTTTTGTGCTTGCAAATCTTCATGTGTGTATCAACACAGATTTGATTGATCTTTTTCTTTGGGGAAAGTTTAGGAATATGCAATCTCAAAATCTGGATACTGAAAGAAAATTCTGCTTGGAAACTAAATTGCAGAGTTGTCTTGTTGCATTTGAAAGGAGATTTTAGAGATAAATTATCTATGAATTTTATGTAAATTCTTTTAAATACATTCATCAA
Organism: Lichenostomus cassidix; assembly: GCF_008360975.1. Classification (NCBI taxonomy): domain Eukaryota; kingdom Metazoa; phylum Chordata; class Aves; order Passeriformes; family Meliphagidae; genus Lichenostomus; species Lichenostomus cassidix. Next base: position 3,205,438 of record NC_139491.1, read on the forward strand.
CTGAATTACAGAATATATCCAAACATTACAATGGGCCATCTAAAAGTGAGGTTTTTTATTCTTTTAAATTCTCATCCACTACAAGGTTACTACATCTTGTGCTTCAGGTAGCCTGATACAAAGGCTTAATAGTCTATATTGTAATTACAAATTTGCTTGCATTTCATTCCCTGGTGTTTGATTCATTCCAGCTTTAAAAGATTCCAGTAAGAGATCCATTAACAGCGACTGGAAAATTGAGCTTCCTGGTGAGTTTCAGATCGCAGGCACCACTGTCCGGTACGTGCGAAGGGGGCTGTGGGAGAAAATCTCTGCCAAAGGACCAACTAAAATACCACTGCACTTGATGGTAACTTTATATCCTTTGTTTGTGTTTCTTAAGTGATGCAACAGAAAGGGTTTATATCCTAGCTCAAAGTTGAATTTTGATTGTTTGCTTCCTCACCACGGTGTTCTTTTGCAGCATTGCAGGGGCTGGAGAAGCCCAGCTCGCCATTCAAAGAGTGGTGCTTTGTTCTGAGAGAACAGGCAATGTCCCAGTCAGCTCATATCAAGTACAGGATACCCCTGTAATGTGTCACAGACAATGTGACAGGTCCATTCTAGAGGATGAAGGTTCCCAAGGACCTTTCTTATTTCTTGGACATACCTGATGACACACATAAAAATATATTTGCTGAAATAGCTTCTCATCTTATGCCAAAATGTATTCTGTGTTCAAGTACTCTGTTCTCTAAAAGGAGAGGTGCAGATCTAGCATGCACAGATGATACATGTGAATATGAATTTAAGTAGTGACTTAATTACTCACAGAAATGTTCTTTATTTTCTTTGTAATGTTTTTTTCAACTGCATGTAATTTAAGGTGTTTTTTGACATTTTTTCCTAATGTTGGGCATGGTCTTTCTGTTAACCCAACTTGTTATTTTATGAACAGCCATGTGGCTGAAGATGAGTGAGAAATCCACAGGGGTGAGGAGAGCAGGATTGTAGTCCCAGAGCTGTCGCCAGTGGGTGATGGGGTGACCCATGGGACAGTCCCTTAATGCTGGTGTAACTTTAACATTTGTACCTATAAGACAGCTGTAATGATTCCTGTCTCATATATGTTCCTAGTTGAAAGTCTGCAGAGAGCTTTACAGGTTCTATAGCAAAGTTTGCATAGAAAGTATTTTAATTTATTCATTGTTTCCTGTAAGTTTTTTATCCAATTCCATTTTTCTCCGAGTTGTTTCTTTTCCTTGTGACTTTTTGCCATGTTTGTTCTCTGAAGGCTATCTGTAAGCACTGCTAAAAATCAGCATTCTCTCCCTTCCCTCACCTGATTTTTTTGGCTTGTTGGTGTTCATTGTGCAACATTTCCTGACCCACTTTGAAAAGCTCCAAAGATGCCTGAACTTTTCACACACACAAAAAGCCGACAGTAATACTCTACTTTTTCAGTACTTTCTTGGTGTCAAAATCTGCTGCACAGGAACATGAGGGGTTTTGTCTTTGCTTTCTCAGACAGATGAGAGAGTTTTTAGGCTCACAGACCAGTGTAAAGCTGGGTTCAAAGAGGTTACAGCTGGAATAGTCAGAGGTGCAGGGTTGAGCACACCAGCACCTTCCTGTCTCACCTCCCACACAAAGGAGGTGCATACAGGCACCTTCCTTACCATCAGAAACATTAACTTCTACTTGACTTTGGCCTTAACACAAGCCTCCCCTCCTGAAACCAGGATTCTGACAAAGTATCTTGTACTGCCAAAGTCTTCCTAACCTCATGTGAGGAGCAGGAGTTGCACAGGTACCATTTGGGGAGATGCTGTGCAGGGTTCCTTTGGCAGCTCTTGGAACTTTCCAGGGCATTGCTTGTTTGAGGTACAGTGCAGTAAAATCTGCTATCAGCATTTTGTGAACCTCAGCATCAGCAGAGCTTTGGTTTTAAAGAAATGCTCGTTTCCCCTTCATTAAAGAGTAAGTAGCTAACATAGGAAACCAGTGATTATGAGCTTCTCCACGAGTGTCCTGTCCAGATACAGACAGGCCCTTTCAGCAGACATAAGCAAAGGAAATGTTCCTTCTTCACCTTCCCTCACAGAAATGATTAAAAATGAGGAATGTAAAAATTACCAGACCATTAAAAAACATGTGGCTTTAAATCAATGCCAGTGGTAAACAAAGCACACATGAAGTCTTTGCTTCAAATCAGATACAAATCTTTTCCCTGATACAGGGTGGTGGGTTTCATTCTTTCAACACAAGAAAGGCAGGATGGTTACCAGTTCCCTCTAAATAGAAAACTGTTGTTCAAACAGTGGTGGAATACACTGGACTGACAAAGAGCCAGAAGCTTCAGTCAATCCATTGTGACCTGCATTTGAAACCAATTATACACACATACACACACCCCCCAATTATATATGGCTACGAAATTGCATGAAATTGGTTTCATATGGGCCTTTAGATTCACTAGTCTCGCACCCATATTGAGATAATAAGGATTTCTTTTTAGGAGCTGGTTTTTAATACTTGAGGCATTTCTCCAAGTGCATTGCTGTGTGTGTATTTCTTGGAGAAACTGATGTTTGTGTAACTAGGCCTGTGCTAGTCCTCCTCTTGCAACAGAGGACAGCCAAACACTCCCAGAGCAGAAAGGGGCTTTAGACAAGGCTGACTGATCAGTTCTGTAGAAAAGGAGTTTGTATCTCCTGCACTTCAAGAAAGCCAGAGCAGGGCTTGAGCTCTCTGCCTCTGACTGCCTGATATTTGAACTGTGTTTAAAAAACCAACATTCATCTTTGAAATTGTAATGATGCCTGGCTGGTTTCAACCCTGATATTCAGTCCTGGTAGTAAGGCTCCCTCTGTAGCTGAAGCAAAATCATATCTTTGTTCCTTATATCCTCTGGAAGGTGCTTTTCTGCCCAGGGTTCTGCTGTGTGCAGAGCAGCTCATGGATGCTGAGTCTGTGGAGATCCCCCCAGCATTCATGGCACAGGCTGCCAGGACCCCTTCTTTCTGCACATTTGTTTGGCTAAATGAGCTCCTGACAGCTTTAGTGAGATTATTGGTTAAGTAGGAATGATTTGTGCAAATGTGAAGGGGAAACAATTATTGCTGGGAGAAAACAGTATTTGAAAATTTGTCTTTTTTTCAAATGGGCAGCTGCTTGCTCCACTTATGAGAGCCTTGCTTAAAATACCTTATTTGATAAGGCATTGCTCCTATTTCAGTAGGTGACAAAAGCCAGCACAATTCACCTGTCAAATGCTGCTCAGATTATGGGATAATAAGTATAAGTAAGTTTAAAGCCACAGCATAAACATTACAGTAGTATTTCTATGGCATTTGTTAATAGTGTGGTAACTCAGATTCCATGGACCCTGTACTTCATGGGATATCTTCCAATCAGTTCTGACTCAAGCCAGGGAAAGTGAGAGCCAAATGAAGTCCAACGTGTAAATCAAAACAGGACCAGTATTCTCATCTGCCTATGGTGAAAACATAAACATTTTTTCTCTGTTCCTTTGTTAATAGTCAGGGAATTCTGGAGTAATAACGTTGGAGATATTGCAAGTGATTCCTTAGGAAATAGTCAAGCTGCTGTTGGGAGCAAGTTTCACCTTCCTCTAGCAACATGCAGGGATGAAAATATATGTTGCCAGCAGCTGTATGATATGGCTCTTGGTTGTCATCCACAGTTTTCTGAGACATTAAAATCCTACTGCTACAGCTTGTCAGCTGGAATAGTCACGCTTACCTTGAGTGCCATGTTTACCAGGAGACACGGGACTTTTTTTGCATTAGTTGTTTTCACTCTGAGAAGAATCACCTTGTTCTTTCAGATGTTTAACTCTAGATACTCCAAGTTGTTATATGAAAAGTGCTGATTTAATGCTTCCTGTTGCCTTTCTCTTTGGGTAGCCAGTGGCTTACTGATCACATATGAGGCTGAAAGTTATGCCCTGAATCCCAGGTTTAGACATCCCTGTGACTGCTTTAAATATTCACCATTCATAAGCAGTTCTTGCTCCTGCAGTTGCCCTGTTTTACCAGTACTTTTATAATTTAAGTTTTCTTAATAAAGATTTAGTTGCCTTTCATGAGGTATTTCCATTTTAGGAATTTTGTTCCAGCAGTGCTATCTCCACAGCCTGTTGGCTCTCCCAGCACAGTGTGTTGCAACAGCCTCTCTTTTCCTGCCGATCCAGGTGCTGTTATTCCATGACCAGAATTATGGAATTCATTATGAATACACCATCCCTGTAAACTATACTGCTGAAAACAGAAGCGAGCCAGAAAAGCAACAGGATTCCTTGTACATCTGGACACACAGCGGATGGGAAGGATGCAGTGTGCAGTGTGGAGGAGGTAAGGACACTGGGAAGCTTGGTGGGAATCCCTGTGTGGAGTTTGTAGGCTCCTGCCAAAGCACAGTGGAAATTAGCCATGAAAATGGACATTGCCATAATGAGCTCAAATGAGAGCTCGTTCTCACCAGCTCTCCCAGCTCTGATCCCCATCCCAGTTAATTTCCAGGCAGCCTTTTGGCAGGGACACTGCTCTGTCACCGCAGGCTGGAGCTGCACCTGGATCCCTGCTGCACAGATAGCTCTGGGCACTGTGTGCAACCTCCAGTCTCCAGCCCCCATCACATTCTTGGAGCTGTGTCTCTGCAGGTGTTCAGACATGCTCAGGGAAAAGCACTTCCTTCCTTCCCCAGGGATGGAGCAGGGCAGTGCTGCTGTGACAGCTCCTGGAGACTTGCATCAGATGCTCCCGTGCTGGGTGGACGTGCTGGGAGCCCAGGAGCACATGGCATGGCCTTTCCAGAGGATCCCTGGATGTGCCCAGACAGATCCACTGAAGCCCTGGGGGAGTTGATGCTGTGAAACCAGAGACTGGTTTGTCAGACACTGTCCATTGCATTTTCAGTGCTGGAAGGAGTAGGTTGTTCCCTGAGGAAAACAGATTGTTTCCAAGCATTCTGGGCAGTCTTTCTTCACCAGCAGGCCCAGTTATTTATGATGTGACATGACAGAAGGAAAGAGAGCTCATCTTCACATTTGCAGACTCACTGCCCTCAGTGCACTGAAATTACCAATTTTTTTCTGTAAATAGAACTCATTTGAAAACAGACACTTTTATTCATGCATTAAAATAATTTTGTAAGCTATCAAGCCCACACATGAATGAGAAGGAAATTTTTTTGTGACTCTTTTAATTTTTGTTGTAAGTCTGCTACATATTTGAATCAAATCAGTGTCTGCTAGCATGACTCCCACCAGTAGTAGCTTGATAACTGTTCTTTTATTTTGGTTGTTCAATGCCTTTACTTCTTACCCAAGCTGAGAAAGGCCTTTCTCCCTTCCATACAGACTTCTGCAAATTTTTTATGAACAGGAGTTATTTTTTATTATCAGCTGCAGATCACGAGTAAACTCATTTGATGGAGACTCAGGGTTAGAAAGTGAATCTAAGAAACCCAAATAATTGGCAGTAAGGCAAAGTCACATGGTGCAGGAGTGGCATTTTCCTTGTCACATCTGGTCACTGCCATGCTGCCCTGTGGCACAGCTTTCCTGATGCCACTCAGGAAAGGCTGAACCCTGAGGGCCACACTGGGTGAAAGAAACTCTTGATGCACAGACAGTTCATGTGAGAAGTGCTGACTCCTCCTGAGATGCTTCCTGCTAGCAAGGGTTTTAAAGCAGTAAATCTGGAGGAGCAGAAGATGAGAAATAATTTCTTTTGGTGACTTTAATTTCTCTTTGTGAAATACAAACGAGCCCAGTTAATGACTCTTGAACCTCGGTCACTCCTTTTCATCCTGACTTCCTGCCTGGGGAGCAGCAGGAGGCAGCTGTCCTGTCATTATCAGTCACTGGGGGTGGGAGGTCGTGTGGCTTCAGCACATCTGCCCGAGGTGATGACAGGGCAGAGCTACCTGTGGAGGAGGAACCAGAAATGAAAACAAATTGTTTTCAAGCTCGTTTCTACATTAAACGCTAGAAAGAGAAAGCCAACTTGCTGTTCCTGTGAAACAGTAATTGCATGATTAGTGGGGAAAGATTTGTAGCTTTTTGGAAAAAAAGTCCCAAAACATGCCAGTACAAAGGAAGGTCAGGCAGAAGTGGAGAATAAGATTTCTTGCAGAGGTGGTAGAGTACATCTTGTAGATGGAGCAGGGAGCTGCAAGCTTCTGAGTTTTGCTTAATGAGCGAACATGGTTTTGTTCAGAGTTGTTTTTGATTTGGCTCGCAGGTGAGCGGAAAACCATCGTGTCCTGCACTCGGATCATTAACAAGACCATGACTCTGGTGAATGACAGTGACTGCCAGCGAGTGACCCGCCCCGAGCCCCAGGTCAGGAAATGTAACACACACCCCTGCCAGTCACGGTAAGGAGTTCAAAACCACTAAAAACCAATATCCTTTTCCTTCAGCAATTGCCCCTTTCCAAAGCCTCCATCTGGTGAACACAGTGAAAATGTCTAAAAGTATTGGGACACATTGTTAGCCACAGTAAGCAGCTGTAATATTCATTTCCTTTTGTTGAGCAGGTCAGATTTTCATTACCTCAGACAAAGCCCATTTAATTTGTGGTCAGTAAGGCCAGATTCCATGCAGGCTGCCTTCATGCATTGTTTGGGGATGGTTTTCTTTTCCCCTTGGCTGCCTCCTGGGAGACAGAACAACTTACAGTGTGAAGTTAGACAAGAGTACAGTGACTGCATGTCTAACCTTGCTTTTTTTTAATCAGCACAGAATGGGGTCTGATTAACTGTCAAACAGTGCTACAAAAATCTTAAGTCAAATTAAAGAAATTATGATGAAACACATTTTAGAATGCTTTTCTCCTCAGTGGTAGATATCTCTAAAAATAATAAAAAGATCTCTTTTTAATTTGGCAAGCAGTTTTACCTCAATTAATTTTGATCTGTGTTGTATTAAAGAAAAATATATTTCTGGCCAAAATGACAAAACACAGGAAGGTAAATTAATTTGTTCAATTTGTTTGCTTACAAAAAAGTTCAATCTTGCTCTGCAGTGATTTTTAGCACTGTAGGGTAGTGCAGACACTCCAATTTTGTTAGTAGTTACAATAACACCAGGATCAGAGGTTTGGTCCATATGTGGGCCATCACTTTAGAGTTGGACTCAATGATCCTTGTGGGTTCCTTCCAACTCAGAATATTCTGTAATAAGATCAATTTCAGATAAAGCTGAACAATACCTAAAAAAGCATCTTCAAACCAACCTGCTGGCTCCTGCATCTTGTATAATCAGAGAAGCCAGGAAAATGCACCTACAAAGCTATTCCTGCTGGCAGAAACAATGGGGGAAACAACAAACAGCACACTTCCTTCTAATTAGACCTGCACTCTGATTAAAGTGCCCTGGAGCAGGGAAATGCAGTGTCAGGCCATCCATCAGTAAAGCTGGTTCAGGTTTCAGTTTCTGTCTGCACTGCCTGTTATTGCTGCTGTACAATATTGTGGCTGTACAACTTTCAGTCCTGAAAGGTATAATGAGATACCCTCCTGGTGTGCAAGGAGAGCCAAAATCCCAATGGCTTCGAGGAAACAAATGTCATTTCCGTGAGGAAGTTCAGTGAAGTTGGGATTTCTGTCATGTCACTCTGCCTGGAAGAAAAAAGAAGCATCTGCTTGTGTTGCTGCCCTGGCATAAAGCACTTCTCCCAGACCTTTTGGAAAGCTGTTGGGAGGAGACTGGAGAGAGCCCAGGCTGGTATAGGGAGGAGTTCCAAGGGCCAGAGATGGAAAAAAGCAGCTTTAAAAGTTCTGGAAGTGAACAGCTTCTGCCTCTAGCAGCTGAGAGCAAGGATGGGAGGTCCTGGCCATGGGTTCTTTTACAGCCCTGAGACCCACAGTGTGCCCAGAGGGATCTCCAGGACCCTGAGCCCTTGGGGAAGTCTCTTTGATGCACTGCCACCATGGCATTGCTGCCTGTCCAGGGCAGGGACAGTGGGTGAGGTTAAATCACACAAAACCTCCTGAGAAAGAATGATTTGGTCCAGCCCATACTGTGTTATCCCAAGGTATCTCTTGGTCTGTGAGAAGTTGCCAGGCAGTTTGTAGGTACAGTTCAGCAGTTCTGCCCAGTGAGCTGCAGTGAGCTCTGGCACAGTGACACTCTCCTTGGCCCATTTCCTTCAAAGCAATGACAGCAGGCACTGAATGTGCTTAGAACCCGGAAAGGCCACAGAATCCTTGCTGATGATCTGATAGACCACACTCCCTCACTCCCTCCGTGTAGACTACACTTTCACACTTAACATGCTTTTAACTGGAAACATTTTCAGAAGCACATTCTCTGTGCCTCTGTAGAATTTAAATTTCCACTTGCGTTTGCCCACCCAGACATTAGAAATGCATGCTTAGCATATTCTCTGACCAAGAACATCTTAAAGAAACCATTCTCTTTCACCATGTCGATGCTTTTTTTATGAGCCCTGAATTTGTTTTAGGGTTTCAAGTAAAATTATTGTAGCATCTTGTTACAATAAGGTCCTTTCCCGTTTCTACTCAGACCTAAGCCCTTCACCTGAGTTCAGAAGAAGGAACAATGCTCTCCTTTCTCTAATAAACCTGCTCTGTTTTGTGCATTTTGAACTGCATTTGCACTTTCACTCAAAATTTAAGAGAATCACCTTTCAGAGTATTTATCTCTCAAGAGGGGTCTTTTGGCCAGCACAGCACTGGGTCAGAGGACACTCAGTCTCTGTTTCACTTTTGGATGGGCTGTGTGACTTTAATTCCCTATCCCACACTGTCTCTTTGTTTCCTCTCCCAATCCATGTATAACCTAGATTGCAAACTCTTTGGGATGGGGTGAGATCATATTGTTTGAGTGGAGGAAGAGGTTGTTGCTGTTGAGATTGTAATAAAAATAAAAAAAAATAGTTCCCCACATTTATAAAGTGATCAGGAGAAAAAAAAAAGGTATGTTATTAATAACAGTGTCTTTCTTCCAGCACGATCCCAAAGTGCTTTGTAAATTATATATCCCTTTGAACTTCAGCCACCTCTCAGGAGAGCCAAATAATGTAGGGCAGGGGACAGTGCTTTCATGAGGCCAAGGAGAAGATTGGAATTCTCCAACTGCAACCCAGCATCTGAGAAAAACAAAGCAGGATTTAAAACTTGATTGGATACACTGACATGTTTTAAAATTAAACGTCAGAGAAGAGAATTTTCTTAAGGGTTTTGTTGAAACTGGCAAAAATAAAAGAATCTTTCATTCTTTATTATTGTTACTCTTTCACCTTTTAAAAAAAATGCCTCTTTTTCTTCCTATTTTATTTTTTATGTTCCTTGACCCTCTTTTTCCATTAAATTCTTTACAGCTTCCTTTCCTGTCCCAACTGCACCCTATTAGCACCTCTTTATTCTAATCCTTTGCCTAGCTTTTTAGATATTTTTTACAAAACCCTGCTGTAACCAGATGGAATCTGGATTCCTGCATGCAGCACGTATGGGTTGCTTCCAGCACCAACCCAAATCCACCAGCAAGCCCAGCCCTGGGTTGGCACCAGGCTCAGAAATCACAGATCACATCAGCTGTTTTTACTGAAAACACAAGGTCGTTCAGTGGCCACACACTTCTGCATGCATGGTTGGGTCTGTGGCTATGAAACTGCTCCCCTCCAATGCAGGAAAAGGACCAAAACCACATGAAATTCCCCAACTGTTGGGCTTGTAATGGACTGTGTGCAAACGCTGGTAGTTTTTCTCGTTTTTGCTGTAAGAGGTTGAGTCCTTTCAGGGGCTTGCTGAATATTTGGTGTTCTACATGGATGCTGAACAGGAGCATAAATGCCAGAAATCCCTGGCTGCATCTACAGGAAACCACAGGAGACCTTGAGCCCTTACTTTCACTGTTTAGGACTTGAAAATATCTCCTGAGCCCAAGAGTTAGTTTTCTGCCACTACCAGCAGCATATCATAGACTCCTTTCTATAAACTGAGTTTTTTCCTCAGGCTCCTTCCCTCACTGGAAGGGCTCTTCTGTGACCTTGCTGTTCATGTGGGTCAGAACCTTTTATTTCCAGTCTTGGTTATTCATTGTCATTTTTCAGTCTTTTTTTTTTGTGCATCAGCTCTGTTCCTTTTCTTAGACAGTGTTTTCCCTCCCTTCCTCTCTGCCTTGGGCTAAGTGCCACAGGATACAACAAACCATTGTATCTCCTCCTTCCATCATTTTTCTGGGCTAAATCCATTACTTTAACTTCTTACTGCTTTTTTTCATGGCTGCATCATATTTGTGGCTTAGAGTCATTCGAGATGTTTTCCTCCTCGTTTGTTTCATTGTATGAACCCTATTTTAACACAGAAATGCTTGTTATTAGTCCCTGAGCACTCAGCCTTGCACTGTGTGCTGTTTATTTCCACCCTAGCTTTGTTATTGCAGTACCCAAGGTTATTCAGTTCTTCCTGTATAACATCCTAATCCTCTGAGGCATTGACACTGCTTCTAGGCTTTGCATTGTCAGCATTTTCCCCAATTTTTCAGCAGTTTTCTTCTTTTTGTGCCAAGGTCATTAATAAGCATACTAAATTAGATCAAATGCAAGACAGACCTTTCAGGAAGCCCAATAGTAACTGATCTAAATTCCTTTCATACCTGATACTCCTTTGCAGCACTAAAGGTAGATGAGAGGCCAGCTCTCACCTCCCATACGAATTACACAATTATAAACATCTTTCCCAGCATGTCACCAGTAAGCATTTCCCATGCAGCAAAAGGAGCTCTTCACCAAACAGATTAAATCTACCACATTTCCTCTGTCTGGAAAACCAGTTATTTTAGTCAGAGAAATGCAGCCAATGAGTTTTGCCTGGAGGAAGCCTATCTTGCATCCTTTTACCACTGTGTCCTTGATTATTGTTGCCCTCCAAATCAGCTCTAAAAGCTGGCACGCTGCTGAGGTCAGGTCTGTGGTTACATGGATCACTTCCCTCTTTCTTTCTTCTCTTCTCCTTTCACTTTTCCATCCAGGGGCTGCAATCCAGCACCAAGCTCTCCAAGAGCTCACACACCACACAGTGCCCGCTGGGGAAAAGTAAAGCCAGTTCTAAGAGTCAAGGCCCCAGTTGGCTCAGCACCTCAAAAACCTGTCCAAAGGCTGGGGACTGCCAAAATAATGGTGCCTTGGTGTGTGATGGTTGATAGTGCCCATTGCTTTGATTCCTGCTCTAAGTTCATAGTGTGTATCCATGTGACCCTGCTGGCTGAAAGTCCATCTAGACTCCACCATATCCCTGTGACAGTGCTCTGTTTAACAGCCCAGGAATACAGAAATCAGAATAATGTAGAAATCAGTCTGTCTCCCTGATTTTCTGGGCTGTTTGCACCTCACTTATGTGTGTTCTCATCACAGGTAGATGAGCAAAACAATCTTGAATTTATTTTGTGAGGTGATAGTCTTGCAAATAGTAGAATTTGGGGGGAACAGTATGATGGAAAATGTTGAGAATGTCAGCAAATTACTCACAGGGCTGTATAGAAATTGCACTAAACTGGAGGGATGTGGGTGTTTGATAACTGAAGGGGCTGAGCTGGACATTAAATGGCTCCAAATGGGTCAGTCCTTTCATTAATGCAGTCAGGCTCTTTTGGAAGCTCTACAGGTGTTTATCATCTGTAAGGTGCAATGCCAGCAGGTTCAAACCCTTGTCTGTGCTGAGAAACATCTTTGATGTGCATTGGATTTGGTTACACGAAAAAAAAAAGAAAAGAAGGAACAGCCATGGGGAGGGTTTCGTTTTAGCCTGGAAATCTGGCATAAATAGCAATGTTAGCACCCTCTGATCCAAGGAGGCACCACGTAAGAGCTCATTTTGAAGTACTTGCCAAAGCTGGAGTTGGGATCTCTAGAATCAGCTTAATTAATTTGCCAGGACTGTGCTGGAGCAGCTGGAGCAGGGAATGCTGTGCTCTGGTGGCAGCTCCTCGGGGACACTGCCTGCAGCAGGGCTCCCATGGGCCTGGCAGCAGCAAAAGCCAAAATTCTGCAGACCAGAAAGCCTGAGACACTCCTGGGCACCTCTGTGAGGGATGGCTGTGGGCTCATCTGGGTCCCACATCACTTAATGGTGATCCCCATCCAGCAAAAGGAGAAAAACACTCCTGTGCTCCAGGTTGTAGACAGGTCATCAAGTTCCAATTAGTGGTTAATTAGCCAGTGAAAGACAGAAAGTATCTTCAAGCAAATCCAGCAAGTCAACTCCATGAAGCAATTCTGGGAGAAAAGGCTGGGGAACAGACAGTGTAAAATAAGAAGTGTTTATTGGCTACTGCTAAATGCATTTACATCAAATAATCCAAGATGACTTGCTAGAGCAGGAGTTAATTTGGCATTAATTTCCACGTGGAGTCATGAGACAAGTCCCCTAGCTTTGCTGTAAACACCAGGCTGGCTTACATCACCTTCTTTCCCAGTGCAGTGTTTGACTCAACAGCCTTGTGGTTGACCATTGCCTTGTTTTAAAATGTTAAATGATGTGTGCTGCTTTATTTTGAGGCTCTTCAGGCAAGTGCAGTTCTAACCCACAGAAAAGAATTAGCAGGATAATCTAGCAAAATACTTAATTGTGAAATCCACTCCTCCTGCTGCCTGCTGTAATCTTCACAGTTTGCATCCTGTGGTGGGAGCTGAGAAGAAAGCACTGCCTCCCTGGAAAGGCAGGGAATGGAGCTGGAAACAAATTGCCTCATTAAAGCTACACCAGCCATGGATGTGGATAGGGGTAACTCACTGCAGAGGAGCTCTGAGAGTGCTGAAATTCTGTCCCTTGGTGCCAGCAAGGCACCTCCTCACACCAACCCCACACTGAGTCCTCCAAAACTGAGAGATTTGCTCATTTGGGGGAGGAGGAGGGGGAATACAATGGTTTCCATTTAAAAAAAGAACTCCCCAAGATGTATATGTAAATTATAAGACATTGTTCCATGGCTGATCTTGTTGGTAGGGAATTGAAAAAAAAAAAAAAAAGCTGTCAAAATGATAATCACTAAAGAAAAAAAGAAACCTGTGTGAGTGAAAGTTGGAAAGTCTGTTAGCAGAATGACTACTGTACTGGAAAATTACTGAGCACTGTTTATAAAGGCAATCAGACAGGAATGTTAGTCTTGGAGTCCTACTTTCGACATCAGCAGCTGTATTATTCTACTAGATTCCTTGTACTTTTCTCCAAAAATCAAAAAAAAGCCTTCCAGTGACTGGGTGTGGCACAACCTGGATTCACCTGATTGTTTTGACCCCAGTGCAGCAGAGAGGTGGTGGAGAGCTTCAGGAGTGTGTGGGGAGAGGACAATCCAATAGCAGAGTGTGTGTGTTCCATGGAAAACACAATTCCATTTGTAAAGAGAGTTTTCTTCTCCATAGTCGAGCATGACCTTAGTTTGACAGCTGTAAGCAAAGTATATCTGACTGTCAGTTCCACATGACTGATTCTCAGAAATCTTTTCCAATTCTCCTTGCTAAAATTATCCAATGTGAAATCCTGGCCCTGCTGAAAGTTGGTCTGAGTTTTGCCTAAATCAGTGGAGCCACATCCAGGTGCCTCAGTAAACTAAGAGGGACTTTGACAGGATTTTGCATCACAAACCAGTGCTAAAGACAACCAGTGCTAGCTGGGCATGGAGTTATCCTCACCTGTACATTAAACCAAAACATATTCAGTATAATCTATTAGAAATAGAAGCTTCAGATTACAGGGCTTTAGATATGTTTCTGTCACAAGGACTTTCTCAGATTTGTCTTGTTTTGTAGGAAATTTCCTCTCATTCTTTACTCAGCAGTAGTACAGACTCTAAACTGGTTGTAGTTAAGAGCCAGTTCTAAAAAAATAGGTTTAATAACAAAAAAATGTGTTATTGCAAACATGTCTTTGGTCACATCTGAGCTGTTACTGTGAAAGCAGGAAAATAAATTTCACTGTAGCATTGAGAAGGGAACAAAAGTAGCCTGTAGGTAGTGAGGGAATGTGTGAACAGAGCATGGATGTGTAGTTAGTGGAAGAGAACCCACTGTTCTTCTGCAGGGCAGAAACAACCAGGTGAAATTTAGTGGGCTGCAATATTTACAGCAGAAGAAGTAATGGCTTTATGTTATAAGAAGCTACAAATCTCTGAAAAGTGACCTCATGTTTTTTTGATTGCACTTCTTTACCACCTCCCAAATCCTTCAGCCCTGATTCATTTTTATCTTCCTAACATTTTTTCCCAAATCTTTAGCTACAAGCCCTCATTTGCAGACATTCATCTCCCCTGGGTTTATGTACAGTGCTATAGACAAATTTTTTTGTAGAAAATGTGGGAGTCTTAGGCAAGTAGGTAGAGTAGATAATTCAAGGTTAATGACTAATCCAGACCACAGAAAGATCAAATGATGAACTGAATCTCCAAAAGATATTTCAGGTTTGCTCCAGGGGCCTGCCAGATGAGTGTTGCCAATGCAGATTAGAAGAACTCCCAATTCCTCAGAAGAGATACTGAGAGGTCAGAGGTTGAGGAAGACTCAGAAGACAAAGAATTAGAACAGCCCTCTCAGATTGCATGTCCTGCCCATCCCAGCTTTTTGATGCTTTTGAAAATTACACCCTTCTGGGCATATTTTAGCTAGAAAGACAGCCTCTGGCTGGGCTAAAATCTGTGCTTAAAAGCTCATCACTTTTTTCCTGAATCTTAACCACCAGCAGGGATCACTTAGCTCTTGAATCTTCTGCAGAGGTAAGATTACAAAAAATAATACCAGGGATAAAGCCATCCCTTACGGTTGTGAGAAAGATGAGTGTGTTTGTCACGTAAATCAGTGCTTGTTGGCAAAATGAGAGGCTCTCCAGGGGCTCCAGCTGGAGCACTCCCATGGTCCCATAGCAGATAGGTTATAACCTGGGAGGGAAAGACCAAACTGCAAAGAACTGTGGTGTCAAGCAATCCCCAAGATCAGTTTACAGGCTTAAAGTGTAACTGGGAGCCAAATGCTTTATATGATATACACAGAGCTTAGTGTACAGCACTTAATTGGCTTAGTTAATAACACAGAGCCAGCCTGGGGTTTGGAGTTACAACACTGGAGGTATTTTTTACATTGTCATAAGAAAAATACTCACCCTTTTTTAAAGAAAATCACCCTCTAAGGAGGTCTTGTTGTTAAACACACTCAGGTGTGATCAGAAGGTGTAATGACAGTGTAGAGACCAAAATCTGCCTGTGGTGTAATTTAATAGTAATCATAATGTGATACTATTTGTACATCCCATTTTTCTCCCCTCTGTGTATATTACTTGCAGATAGTAACCCTGCTAATATCTTGCTGCAGATTCCTTCCAAAAATTTGAAACTGGCAGGAATTTTCATCTTTAATCACTTTATCCATAAATCCCTTGTCTTTCCAGGCTGGTTGTGAACGATGTTGTTGAAATATGGTTGCAGTGATTCTGTGTTTTACAGGCACTAAAACAATATTTTCAGCTGCCTGTGAAGGAGATTTTGGGAGAACTGTGGAGAGTCAGGGCACTGCCAGGACTGCATGTAGGACTCACCTTTACTTGCTTGCCAAATCATTTTTACAAGCCATTGAGCCAAGCACAGATTACACTGAGATTGTGGTCAAAGTGATCATCCCCTTGGTGCCTTTGAATATAACCTACTTTACTCATTATTATTCAGACATTTAATGTCACTTGTCTCCTGGATGTGAAAGTAAACCCACCACTTTAAAATAGCTGTTAATCTCTGTGTATTTCAAATGTCACGGGCAGGGCAGAGTGGGCTATGAGGTTTCAGAGATCCCTTTTTCAGCATTGCCCCACCTGATTTGTAACCAGGGGGTTGGGCTCAGGGATGGATGGAGTGGATGGTTGCTGAGGAAAAAGCTGGAGATTGTTTTCACCACAAACACATCTTTGTATTGGTGCCCTTGTTTTCAGCTTGTGTCCTGTGCAATCATTCTTCTCATGATGATGGTAATACTTGTTTTTTTCTGTGCTAATTTTCTAGTTACACTCGGTGATATCTGTGCCAGTATGAACTAGAGACCACCAAACAGGGTAGAAACCAGGTGATTTCTCCCCTCCACAAGAGAAAAAAAAAAAAAAGAAAAAGGAATTTTCCTTCCTGAAAGGAAAGCCATAAACTTGCTTCTTAAGGCATCTTGGGAATAGTTGGCATGTTGTGTAGTGCCCATCCTAAATGCAAGCTCACAGACAGCCTCTGCCAAGAATGTATTTTTATCTTTCTCCTTTGCTTGCAGCCCCTTTCCCTTTTTCTTTTGCCAGCAGCTGTAGATCACAGTGAGAGCACAGTGCTGAAGTGAATATTAGCTGAGTGGAGCCTGGACTGAACCCTTTCCCAGCTCTGTGACTCACATTCAGCTCATAAAGCACAATCATTCTGTCCCCTCCAGGTCTTTGTCAAGAGCTTCCTTCACCCAGATGGAGTTTGCTCCAACAGGGCAGAGCCCAGCTGATACCAAGGAGGCAGGGCTATTCATTTTCATGAACACTGATTTTTGCACTTCAGGGCTATTTTTATCAGCCTTTCAGCCCCAGTATTCAATTTCCCAGCTGACATTTTCCCATTCCATAAGAGAAATACCAAGCCCTGAGCCACAGAGATGCTCCAAAACTGCAGTCTGGGGAAACAGGTTTGGTGTCTTGCCAGCTGTTTTAGCCAACAGAAATTCACAGATGTGTCAGTCAACTGCTTTAATGCACAGAAACATTTGAGCAGGGCCCTCTTCCACAAAAGACAGCTGGCCAGTCTGCCCAGTCCTGCCCAAACCAAATGGCTTCAGCCTTCACTGTCAGCACAGTCATCAGTGCTGTCACACCAGTCATGGCATTTGAAAATCAATTCATGACAATTGCAGCAGGTGAAGATGTCTCTACAAGTGGTGCTGAACTGATTTTCCCCCTTCAGGAATGGGAAGATGGGAAAGAGTTGTTTGATTTGTTTCAGAGAAGTGGTGCAACAGCTTCAAAAGAAATGTGGTTCATAAGTTGCTCTACCTGGACTACAGGAGCCTCCAGCATAATAGACAGCCCAGGATTGGGTGACAAGTAAAAGATTCATGGTATAGGGATACTAATCTGGATGACAGTCCTAAATTACAGGCTAGAAGGTCAATTGCCTGGTGAGAAAGCCATGAGAGCCTTCTGGTGCTCAGTGCCTGCACAGTTATTGCTCCAGTCCCTCACTCCCTCCAGGAATGCCTGTAATTACAGAGAACATGCTCCTCACTGACAGATTGCAGGAAGCTAAAGATCGATGCTGTTTGTCTTTTAGAAAAAAAAAACTCCTTTCCTCCATCCCTCCTCCTTCAGGTCCTTCTTACACACTTTATTCCCTGCCTCATAGCCCTGCTCTGACCATGGTGCTTCCAGCAGTTGCTGGAGTCAGTGGGAGCTGGAAGAGAGGGATGGGAATGCCTCCTCTGTCTTGCGGGGAACAGTCTTGCAGGATGGTCTGCAGACAAGTCTGTCTTTATCTGAGGG
The DNA here is from genome assembly GCF_008360975.1 of Lichenostomus cassidix. Lineage (NCBI taxonomy): Eukaryota > Metazoa > Chordata > Aves > Passeriformes > Meliphagidae > Lichenostomus > Lichenostomus cassidix. The sequence continues at coordinate 3,222,946 of NC_139491.1, forward strand.
AAAAACTGCCCCACTGTAGAGAGTGGGGTTAGAGGGAGTGATGCAGAGTTTGGGTTTCTGTCAGGAGGGAATATTCACTGACACTGTCCTGCTTCACACATTTCAGCTGCCAAAGGGGATCAGTGAGCTCAGGGTGATGACAACACAGCACCATCAAAGCACCCACAAATCCAGGAAGAACTGCCCGTTTCTCACTGGTTTTAAGTGAAGCATGTTTTTATCCCAACAGTTTGCTAACATTTATCCTCTGGCTCCTTCCCAGGTGGGTGACTGGCCACTGGAGTCCCTGCTCTGCCACTTGTGAGAAGGGTGTCCAGCAGCGGGAGGTCACTTGTGTGTATCAGCTGCAGAACGGCACCTACGTCAACACCAGGGATCTCTACTGCCTGGGCAACAAACCAGCCACGGTGCAGAGCTGTGAGGGACGGGACTGCCTGTCCATCTGGGAAGCATCAGAGTGGTCAAAGGTAGGAGCTGCACTCCAGAAAGGAGCCACACTGCTCAGAGCTCTGGATACACTGGCTTTAATCCATGCTTCTCACGGTCAGCATCCTCACAGCACTGCAGCACTGGGCAGGACTCTCGTCTGTTGAGATGAGCAGTGAGGAGCTGAGGTTTGGTTTCCAGACCTGATGAGTTAGTAAGGCAGGGTTTAGATATGCTCTAGTGATTGTGTCTTCCCATCTGAAAACTGACCAGGAAGGAAAAACATTTCACTGACCTGAGGCCAGAAGTGCAGTAACCCAGCATTCTTCTGGCTCCGTTTAAATGTGGCATTTTACCACATACCTGGTACGTGGTAAAATACCATGCTTATCAAGCATCTGCCTGTTGCAGAGAATGTACAGTCTTTGGGCCCTATCCAGCCTTCTTTGGAACATAAAAAAGCTGGTTATGCTTTGTATAAAAGGTGCATCTCTGAGTAGTTGCAGAGTTAAGAAATTTTTCCCAAGTGTTATAGATACATTTCTCATGTAAATAATGTGTTGTCTAGACAGTTACCCTGTGTTTTGTTTAGCAGCAGAGTGATGTGGGAGTGTGCCTGCAGTTCATGACCAGGACTCAGCTAATACAGGGCAGATTTGTCTGTACCCTGTGAGTAACAGTCCTTGCAGGATGCCCATGTTCATTTTGATATTGTATTTGTTGGGCTCACCTGAATGAGGAGATCCTTTCACTCTGGGTGCAGTGCTTGCAGCTCTGCCAGCCTAATTCCAGCTTGGCTGTCCAGCAGCAATCCTTTCTGTGGGGAGGATTTCTCATTATTCACCTCTGTTTGAAACAGGGAGCTCCTGTTTAAAACATTGTCAGTGAGCTTTTGCTAAATATTATTGTTAGAAATGTGCTTAAAATCACAGAAGGTCAGGATAGAAGGGATCCTGAAGAACAGTGTCTCCTCACAGACACAATGGGATTTCATTGTGCACCTCCTGAACAGGAAATCTTAGTTTGGCAAGAGATGATGGTTAAGTGAGGGCAGTGTTCCCTTTCAGTGGGGTGCTGGGTCTGTTCACTGGTGCATGAGATTCGTGTTCTTTCTGAGTTCTTTCCTTTCAAAAGATGGGGAGAAGCACACCAAGGTTTTAATAAGTTGTCTGATAGGTTTTTTGTGTGTTGTAGACATTCCCCTTTCAGATGATGCCCTCTTTATTTCTTATAGCTAAACCAGCCAAACTGTTTATAGCTGAGATTAGGGTGCAATTCCTACCTGGTTTACATGTGGATTTTTCACTTGGGTCTTTTGTTAAGAATCCCAGGTACTTCTCTCTCCCGTTTATGAAATGGAGTAAGTCAAATTACAGATCAGTGGAAATCTTCCCTCTTCGTGATCACGTAACTCCTTTGCAAAATCACAGCATTTTTAGATAATTTTTTCAATAGCTGCTTTAATATTCTTTTGATAAATTTATTTACTTTTGTTGGGTCTGTAATTGTGCAGTTGTGATTTTAAATTTGTTATTCTGGCCCATTTCTGCTGTTATGAAGCACGGTTGACTCCAGGACATGTTTGATGCTCTGCCAGTATGAACCCTTCTCACACCTAGGACTTTCTTCAGTGGTAATCACTTTATTCCTCAGCATTTTAATCTGATGTTGTGGAATAAATATCACTGTAATTATATCATCTTATAAATCAGTTTTCTGATCTATTTTTTTTAACTTCTTGGTTATACAACTCAGTTGACCACACTGATGTCTGGTCCCTGGTCAAAAATGTGTGTTTTCACAGCAAATTCCAATGCAATCTTCATTGTGGAAAAAATTAAGTTCCCCTTGTATTGCCAAACACTTGAGATTGTTTTGGACAAAGTACTGCTCAACCCATTTTTAATGATAAAAATACAGGCTGTCAGGAGAAGGTGAATGTTTCTACTGTTAGGGAACTAGAGTGGAGAAAAATATGGATTTCCTTCAGATAAAGGAGTTGTGTCTTAACTGCAAAGTTGTATTGCTCCTTTGCAAAGCCTTGTGGGCCTTGACAAAGTAATTTGTTAATAAAATAAGACTTCATGATCTCAAGTAGACACACAGAAACTGCATATTAATTTGTGGACTCTCTGTAAAATCTGTATATTAAGAAATTCTTCACGAAAACAGATGACTTGAGGAAAGAAAAAAAACCTCTTAAAGAGGGTGATTTATATGTGACCACCAAAGATCTGTTGGAAACCTTCTTGCTCATGCTGTTTTCTCTAGGAAAGTATATGCAGTATTAATCTGTGAATGACTTAAAAGCTGTGGGAAGAACAAACAGTTGGTGTTTTTCCCAGACTTGCTTGTAAAACCCACCTAGAGATTTCTCCTACTGTGAAAAATACTCCCACTTCAGCTTGATTTACTTCGAGTAAATTGGACCGTTTCAAAGATTTTTATATATACTGGGCTTTGTAGTCTGAGATGAACGAGTGCAACCCTGAGGAGTCCACCCTGGGGCCTGAGGAAAATGATACAGAATTTGGGAAAGTCTGCACAACTTGAGGCAAATTCATGGTTTTAAGGTGCCATTTAGGGAGCTCCAGCCTGAGATCTCTGGCAAGCCTTGTGCTCTGAGCAGTCCAGCAAAGCGTTTTGTGGAATTCTGCAAAGCTGGGAAGAATTCATCCCATGCCTTAGCAGAACCATACACTGTGCTCCTTACAAAGATGTTACATCCGTAAGGGGGTCGTGCCATGAGCAGCACACAGTAAATTAAGTGGAAGGTTTCCCAGATTTTCAAGAAGTCACTTTGTAGTGCTGTGAAGTATTTAAAGGCATGTCTGTTTGCTTGCCAGCTCATAAACGCTTGTCATTCATGTCCTTAACAAGGCCAGCAGGTCAGAACTGCCTGGATTGTGTTTTTAAGATGGTTAGACAGGCATGCTGAGATTTGTCCATTTGATGTAATTTATATCAAGCTGACGCTTGTTTCCAGCATAGACCCCCTGGATGGAGAAGCTTCTTGGAACATGTTCAAAAGACCTCACAGAATATCTCATATCTTCACTATTTATTCAGTGTCAAATCAACTGTCTTTTCCCTGCTGGCCCCCCGAAGGGGAGAACTTGACATGCCAGAGGAGGTTAGTTTTTATCTCAGCTGGTACATAGATCATTTTTCCACCCACCTGTCCCCAGTGGCTCTGCAAGACAATTTCTCACTCTTAACCACTGCAGTGGCATGAGAATGAGGAGCAGGGAGACTGGCTGTGCTCAGGGGAGGTGACAAGGACTCAAGTGGCTGTGACAGCACACCTGGTGCTCTATTACCAAACTGGTTATTGGAGACAGAAACTGGGGTTCAGTTCATGCCACCCACCTCTACAGCCAAGAGAATCAAGAAAAATTCTTCACTAAAAGAGAATTTCCAACCATTGGCAGAGATAATGAGTGACCAGATATCCCTGCTCTTTAGATGCTCATTCCATAAAGCCCAGGCACAAAAACATTGGTGGATAATATGTTCTCACTCAGTGAATGTTTGTTAGAGTTTTTCAGAATTAAGATAGTGATGAGCAGTTGGCAAATCAAAAAGGGAAGGTGATGTGTGTGTTTCACATGAGAACATGTGTGAGAACTGTGATGGTACTACAGAAATGTGTTTATAACAGTGGTCTCGTGCTTCTGTGGTTTAAAATTGCATTTAACAGCACCATTTATCATTTGTCAAGGAATGTGGCAGTTCTGTGTGGTGAATCTCAGTGTGTCCTTCTTCAGTATGAATGAGCAGCTCTTCAACACAACATTTAGTGGCACCAATTCTAGCAAAAACCCAGCTGACATTTTTCAAAGGAGGTTGATTTTCAAAATTGCCATTTTTCATAAGTAAAGTATTTCACAAGCACGAATCATGCTTTTCAAATTACTCATGGGTGAGTGGCTTAGATTATTGTAATAAAATCTTGAGGATTATCATTTTCCTCAGTGTTCATAACCCCAGCTTTTCCTTTGAACTGTATTACCAACATAAAAGCTATCATTTCTAAGCTTCATGTAACCAAACCCAAACCCCTGGTTTTTTGCAGTGCTCAGCAGACTGTGGCAGGGGAATTCAGAAAAGAACAGTGACGTGCACAAACTCCCAAGGCAAATGTGATGCAGCCACCAGGCCAAGAGATGAGGAGGAGTGCGAAGATCACACAGGTTGTTACGAGTGGAAAACAGGAGACTGGTCCAAGGTAACAGCAAACATTTTGTGGTGTTTTCTTTCTGAGGGCAAAGATGTTCAGGGTGCTGAGCTCCCCTGTGCTGTCTGCATTAATTTGCAGTTTAAATATTTAGGAAGCAAAGGTTTAACTGGTTTTCAGGGTAATCTGGGACCTACACACATAGTTTAGTCCTAGACTCATTCCAACCACCTGAAATGAAAGAGAGATTTGAGTTTAAAGGCACAGCCAAAACCATCAGTCCCTTCCTCAGGGCTGGAGCTTACCTTCACTTAGGCCTGTCTGAACTTTGTTTCTCCAGTGACATCAGTGGAATTAATTCCTGAATGCAGTGGATTAAACCAGAGCAGAGTCTGCTCTGTATTTGCATTCTGATCTTAAAGTCATACGAGGTTTTGCTTGGGAAGGAGGCCTGCAGTGTGAGAAACTCAGCCCTTGCCAGTGGTGCTCAGAAAGCATCCTTTACATTACTGACTTTGTGTTTGCATAAAGGACTAAAATTTCCCAGCAATATTATATTCCAATTTGGTTTTATCTTATCTTCCTAACTGTGCTGTTCTTTAAACAGAAAACCTAGTTTGTGTTCTGGAATGTACGGCATGTGCAGAAACCGCTGGGATACAGTAGTTGCACTTTGCTTTCCAAAAACCCAAACTCCAGCAAGCAAAATCCAGTGAAGCAGAGGCCCAGGATGGGCAAATTGGCTTATCTGTGATTGCATTTTTTTTTTAGGAATTACAATTATGTCTACACTCTGTCATAGATACATGAATTTAATGGTGTCAGTGCTGGAGAATGCAGGAAGAACCTGCCACATTCAGAGTGTCTGTATTTATGCTGGGCCAGGAATTTATGTCACAAGATGTTTACAGTATTGAACATTATTTTATTCATAACCTGGCACTCAGAGTCCATGCAAGCTGGCCAAAACAAACAGTCCCCATGTGTTAACAGGTGAAATAACATTATTTATTTAGTTATTTATTTGTGGAATATTAAAACATTTTGGCATGCAAACAGACCCGGATTCTCTTGATAGGGAGGAATATGAAATAACTGTGTATTCACCAATTACATGGCTTGAAAGTTCAGTGTTGTATGAGAAGTTCCAATCTGATAAAGATGTTGGCTCACTGCTGGGAGGGCTGCAATCCTCCATGGGTCACAGTAAATAGTGTTGTTGATGGCTTTAGTGTCTGCATGTGAGCAGGGCAGGATCAGGGCAAAATCACTTGTTATTTGTGCTTCTTAACTCAGGATCAGGATCATCCCTGTGCAGGAGGGCAGAAAAGCTTGTGTGCTGCATATGTGGCCTGCTTCTGTCTGCAGGGAGCTTGTGCCAGTGCTCTGCTTCCCAGGAATTTCACCCTGTGTGAGTCCAGCAGGATGTTCTTGGACTTAGATTTGGTTTGTAATGAGCATTTAAAATTCTAGACATATTGGTTAATTCTGACTGGACACTTAGGTCACACAATTAGATTGTTATTCTCTGAGTAGAGGGGAAGAGATTGCTAGAAAAGGGGTAGGTACAATTCTTAGAAGAAAATGTATTGTTCCAGAAACCCAGATAGCTGAAATGTTTGGTGTGGAATTCAATTCTTCACCAATCCCGAGTGAAGGATTTTCATCATGAGCATCCAGAAGCTTCAATGCAGAGCTTGGACTTAGGAGGGGAGCCTTTACAGCTATCAGCAACTCTGGCTTAAAGCAGTTCCTCCTTTAAGGAGAAACACAAAGTCTGTAGCCATTAGATTATAGTGAACTCTTTAAAATTCATCCTTCCAGGGCAAAATTCCACTGTAAAACGTTTGTTCCCGGCCCTGTAAAAGTCACTGTAAGAGAGCTTTGTGCTGACTAAGATGGAAACTTTTTCTGTTAATACAAATTGATCTCAGAACAAGCAACAACTTTGTGCAATTAATGTGTTGTGCATTTATTACTTATTGTTTAAAACCATCAGGGAAGCACGATTTAACTAAGAGTGGTAATTATCACAGATTAAAATAATGGGCTTTGATGCTTTATGTGCAAACAGCTTGCCTGGTGACTTGGCCTCTGATCCCTGATTTCCCAAACCAAGATCCTCTTTGAAGATGCCGGGAAGTCATGTAAGAGAGAGGGAAAACCTCATTTCAAAGTCAAGTCCAGATACAACTTGTAAATAGAGCAGGCTGTTTGGGTGGTATGACAGAGTGTTATTTTTGTGTTAGTAGTGGCAGTATTTGTAGAATACATGGACTCTGTGCTTGAGGAGATTTGTTCTGTTACTAGACCTCCTTTACCACTGCTACTAAACTTGCAGCTTCTCTGCACTGCTGCCACTTCTCTTTTAAACCCGTTATCTTAAAGGGATATAATTATTATTTTTAACATTTCACTCAGCATTGGGTTACAAGTTTCATAACTAAACTGTTCCTGGCCCCAGAGTCTTCAAACCTAAGAGAAAGGTGAATTGCACAGGGCATGACCCACTGAAGGTGTTAACCTGAAATAATTTTATTTTATTTTTGCCTGGATTCTTCAGAATTGCAATATGTTATATCATCCTTTTTTGCACATGATGCAATACAGAAAAGGGAGTCCAAGCCATCTCCCATTCAATCGTTTCTTCCAAGAGGAAATTCCACATCCACTTTGCATTCAGTTAAAGAAACAAACATCTTATACATTCATTCTACTTTGAAATAGTTCCTCCTTGTTTGAAATCCGAGCTGTTAAATGTTCTAGCGCTGGAAGCATTTTTACATTTTTGTTGTAGTTGTGCTGGTCAGAGGAACAAACACAGGTTGCTCAGTTTCCCAACACTTGCCTCAGACTCCCAGACTGCTGAAAATGTGCCTCTTGATGCTTTAGCAAGACAGTAGTTCATTCTTTCATGATGAATTATATTTTTGCTGACAAACTTTACATCGAGGATTACATTCCTGCGAGGAGCACAGGCAGCCCAAGAACAGAGCTTGTCTTTATGTGTGTGGCTCTCTGGGGAGCTGAGCAGAGCACACAGCCCAGCTCCACACCATACCCTGCTCCAGCCTGTGCTGCAAGGAACAGCTGCAGGACTTGGACTTGGCCTTGGAGTCACTGGAGATGTGTCCCAGATGATGCTGGAGGTGCTGGCAGGTTGTGGTGGTGACACAGATCTTGTGCTTGAAGGTGAGCAGCACCAGGGCTGCTTTTTAGCCACCCAAGGCTCTCCCCCTGTCCTCAGCTCTCCCCCCTTCTGCTTCAGTAGTGATGTGGCAGGAAAAGATGGCCCAGGGGAGCCCTTACTGCTCTCCACAACCACCCCAAAGCAGGTTGTGTGGAGGTGGGGATTGGGCTCTTCTCACAGGCAGCAGGACAGAGGACGTTCAGGTTGAATATTATGAAAATGTTCATCACTGAAAAGGTGGTTAAACATTGGAAAAGGCTTCCCAGGTAAGTGGTGGAGTCACCATCCCTGGAAGTGTTCAGAAAGCAAGCAGATGTGGCACTCAGTGCTGTGGCTTAGTTGGCAAAGGTGATGTTTGCTCAAAGGTTGGACTTGACCTTGGAGGTCTTTTCCAACCTTAGTTATTCTATAATTCTGTACAGGCCAAGGCTGTATTTTTTGAGTTCCTTTCTTCCAGTTGTCCTTTGGACTCTTCTAAGGGATAGCTGAGGAGGCAAGGTTATATAGCAGAAGCAATTCTCCACAAGATCTGTACGGATTTTTCTTTATTTCCAGTTTTACTTAATTGTTTCTCAATTTCACATGCCTCAGCTTCTGTACTGATGGAAGTTCAGTATCTGGAGCCAATAACACAGAATGATTCAGGGCTCCCAGTTTCATTTTTTTGACTATTGTCCATTTAACTGGTGTTACATCAAGGAAGGTGGAATTACAGGCCAGATACACAGTCTCCATCATTAGCAATGCCTCTCACAAGGGGCATTTTCAGCTCTGTGGGTGGAAGTTTAAATATGCAACTTCTGTCCCTCAGGCCACAATTTAGCTCATTACCCTATTATATTACCTAGCCCAATGAAAAGATTTTTAGAAGAAAGACACATAGAGGCCTTGTAGCATGTTGGCTTTGCCCTATTTTTTTCTTTGCAGTTACAGTAGGTGCTCTGTAAATACTAAGGCCTGTATTAATCTCAGATAACCCAACATAAATCCAGGGTAACTGTCTTTCATTCTTCCCTACAACCCACTGGCCACGGGCCAAGGATCTCACTCAGCACAGTGGGTCAGATATCAGTCTCTCTTACATTAGGGTAAACCCAGATTAATTCAGGCACTTGAGTTAATGCAGGTTTATGCCAATGCCATGCAGAGCAGGATCTGACCTGGTGGATTGTGCAGGATCTTTGGGTCTTGGGTAGGAACCATCACAGATTCATGCTCTCAGGAGAAAGCAAATGCATGAAACGTCAAGCTGGGCTTCATCTAGCAGAGAAAGTAGAAAAAAATGTATTTCTACCATTTCACATCTTGTATAACCACCTGGCACAACTTGCACTGGATTCAGAAAGACTGTACACTCCAGGAACTGGAAAGCACTAGCAAGGATCAGCTTGGCAAAGTGTAATGTTAAACAGTATTCTTGCTGCCAGATAGTGTCAATAGTGATAAAGCACATCTGAAAAATCACCTAAAGCCACCTGTCCTCCCTGGGCATCCACGGTTGCCAATTCCTTTACAGCATTTGCTGAATCTGTGAAATGCTGGCGATGGGTTTCCATCCCAGGAGAATATTAACAGTAGGGAGAGAGGGAAAAAAAAAAAATCTAATTTCCTATAAGAAAAATACTGGCTTTTTGCCAGACATTGAGGTGCTTCACACTGAAGATCAGCAGTCATTCATCACAGTGGGTGGTAACAAGGATTTGTAATTGCAAATTAATTGTTTTGGCAGGATTACAGTAGGTTGTACTCTCTGAGAGATAAACCCCCAGCCTTGCCGTACACCAAAAAACATGTTGGTTTTGGGGTTTTTTTTTCCAAAAACACTCTACAATCTCCCAGTGCCAGGAAGGCATATTTTCCAAGCTCCAAGTGATTGGGAACATCGACAAAATCCGCTATGCGCCTCACTTTTAATGATTAATTCATATTACATAATAAGAAAAGTAAATCAATGACAGCTGTGGTTTGAGAGGTGTATTCAAAGCTGTTATAAATATAGAAGCAAAACTGCCCTTTGTTCTAACATTCATTACAAATTCATGGCTTGACCCGACATCTGTTTATGATAAGCTATGGACAACTTGTTAATTCTCCATAAGGGTCAGAACTAAGTTCATCTTCTTCTACCTTGGAGAAAATAACTTTTCTTGTTGGATTGAGAGAAAACTCTGCAGGAGGGATGGTAGCTTAAAACTGCAGAGGCACATAAGAGCTGACAGAGCCTTCCACTGAACAAGTTCATGATTTATGGCTGCTCACATGCCCTCAGCACCACTGGAAGGTGTCCACAAGCCTCACTGATGCACACAGTTGTTCTCAAGAAGGTGATGGAGCTGGATGGGACAGGAGAGGATCCAAGGAGTTTTAGTAGTCAAATTCCCTGCTTCTGTGGTCCTAGACATGGCCAGAAGCCAAAGCATCTGTCCTAAACCTAAGTCCTGCCCCATGGACTGCTCTGCATTGTGGTTCCCTGTGGTTTGTGCTCTGGCACACAATCACTGATGTGCAGACCAGAGCCTTTCTTGCCAGCAGCTGATACAGGAGATGAGAACAAATGGCCCAAATCTGGTTTTACCAGCCAGGGACACTCTGAATTTGAACAAGGCAGTTTCAGTAAGATGAATCCCACCCTTTTGCTCTTTGATTCTCTGGCCCCATGTGTGTGGAATGTCTTTAGCTGTGGGCAGAGGTGTAAATGTTGCATTATGGCACTAAACAAGGTCTGCCTGTAGCTAGGCTTGGGCTAAGAGCAGCCCCAGTGATGCAGCTCTAGCTGGGAGCTGGGCATGGAGAGGGAGCAGATGCCAAGTGCAGTGCTGGCCATGCCACTCCCCTGGGCACTGCAGGCTCCAGGGGCCAAGTCCTGCTCATGCCTTTCAAACTGCTCCGTTTGCACAACAAATTGCACAGCTCATCTCTGCTGGAATTTCTGGAAACATCCACAGTACAAATTATTGTGAAGGTTTTGTAGTAAAGGAGAATGTGCTGCAAAAAGATCAGATTAATCAGTGTTTTGTTTGAAGTGGAGCACACTCTGCCACAGTGTTATTGTCTCATATTCCAATAGAGCCTCCAGTGATCCTGTTAACTGTAAGAGTAACTTTTCTTTTTTGATATTTTCATTTAAAAGCCTGGTCCACTGAGTGCATTTTTTAATGGAGAGTTAAAGCCTTCCACCAAGATCAGTGGATTGGAAATGAAATTGCATTGTGACTATTTTACTATTGTTTTTTTAAAGTGAAGGAGAAGGAGTGAAAGACAAGCCTGCTTAAATACTGGCATTCATTTTCTTTGAGTTACTCTGAGATGTTACAGTGTCCAGGATCATATTTTTGAAAATATGGGGAGTAGTGAGTCACCATTTAAAGTTTGTTGTACCTATCTGAAGAGGATTTCCCCCTTGAATCCTTACAGTACAGAGACTGCTGTGGTTTTGCAGTCTTTCCAATAACCTTTTGAGATTTGTGATGACTACTAAGACATTAAGGTGACAATCTCCCAGAGCACCTTTAAGGAACAATTAATAGCAGTCTGACTGACTGTGCAAAGAGATGATGCAGTGTTTGTCAGAGCTGAGTAGCTCCATGTCTAGAAAATGCTCAGGCAGGACTGAATGAGAGATGAGCAGCCTCTTGCTCAAGCTAAATAATCCCAAAGGAGTCCTAAGTTTAATTACTTCCTTTAATAAATTGCATTGGGGTAACATTGATCATTAACTGATGAATAACTAATAGTAACTAATAATGCATTCAGTGGGGCTTTGATTCCCAAGCTATTCTCTCAGGATGACATCTGGGGCAGGAGTCAGGGTGGGAATAGAGCTCATGTGAGCCCTGAGAGAGTCTGGCTCAGCATCAGCAACACACAGTGCTGTAGGAGCAGAGGGGATTCTCCAGCACCCAGCCTGACCTGAGTTCTGTGATCTCATAGCTTCCCAGTACTACTGAGGTTATTAAAATTACCTTAATTATGCCTTTTACATTAGGTGTTTTTCACCATTAGGTCCTTGCAGTTTTTCTGGAGGAATAAGCTCTGGAGTATTTCCACTTCATGCCACAGATCCAAGCATGGCACAAGTGCAGCAGGGGACATGCTAGAATGTGGTCCTCTGTGGGCAGCACTGAATCACTTCACAGCTCTGCTTGAGGCTGTTCTTGACATCCAGTTTGAGACCTCCTGAGAAGTAAATTCTGCCTGATTGGAATATTGGATTAAATGGCATTTTCTCATCAGCATCCACCTGGGCTCCACTGCACAAATACTTAGGGGCACTGTCACTACCCAGAATATTCATGTGTTCAGCCTTTAATCTCTGAACTCTCTGTACACAATGGAACTTTTCAGAATGGCAAAGCCAAGCTTAATTATGCAGTGAGACATGCTGGATGTGCTGGTCAGGTCTTGTTCCTTGGGGTCATACAGTTTGAAAGTACAGCTGTAGGCAGTTTGCAAAAATTGCTTCTCTTTTCCTGCTAAGATACTGTCACATCAGCCACGAGCATTTGCTGCCATAATTTATTGTTTTTTCCCATACTGAGTCAGAAGGGTATGCATTTTTTCTTCTTGGCTAAATTAAACAAATCAGTCATTTCACAAAAGTTTCCAAATGAAAGATTGTTGTAAGCAAGACCAGATATGTTCTTTTACAGATCTGGGGTTCAAAAAGAAGGGAAAAAAAAAAAAAAAAGAAGAAAGAAAAGAAAAGAACAAGGAAGCTTGAAAAACAGCTTACACTTTGCTTTGGGCTAATTAGATCTTATCAGTGAAAAGACAGATATTTCTTTCTTTAGCATGATGCCATGGTGAAAGTTGACCTGGTGTTTATGAAAGCATATTGCACACTGCTTTTCAGCTAGAACTGTGGGGTTTAAATTAGTGATCCTCATAAAAAGCCTGATGTGAAGGTGTGTGGAGCACTGGCTTTCAAAGCACACATGTGTGTGCTATTAAGGTTCTGGGAAGGGAGCAATTACAGGACCTTTGTCATTCATCTCAGATGCTGTGTTAGAATGTTTTTAATAGGAACTTGTCTTGCTTTCTTTCTGACTTTTGTAGAGGCAAGAAATAAGACCCCCAAGGGGAAAAACACTCTACCCTAACGCCTTGAATACTTGAACTCTGAAGTCAGTAAAGCATGACTCTATCTCTCAATATTGGAGCTTTAGCCATGGTGTTATCCTTGGCTTCAGCAACTTCCAGCAAACTGGGGACAAACCAGTATCTTTAAACATCAGATGACTGCAGACAGATGAATAAAGAAAAAAAAAAAACCATCTTGCCTGCAGCTTAGTTATGACAGTCATGTAGAACTGTATCTCCCTCCAACAGATCAGCCTTCTCCATACAGGATTGGCTGGAGGGATTCTGTGACCTTCTGCTGGAAGAAGTCTTACAAAAAAAAAAGGTTTACATCTATCCCTCAGAGGTTAGAAAAGTGACATTTCTAAAGGTGGCCTGGGGTCTGAAATGTATCCCAGACACCCAGGAGCTCTCAGCAATCATCCATTATCCCATTCAGTGCTGAACCTGTCTCTGTGCTGGTAAATCTGTACCTGCTCTGTCCCCATTAAGCCTCAACACAGGGATTGTTCAGACTCTATTATGTGTTCCTGAGCTGCCCAACAGCAGCCCTGCCCTGGCTTAATTCATTCTCATTCCCTTCTTTCTCTGGCTGTTTTTTGTTAGACCAGGAGTTGATGAAGGCCCTGACAGATCTCAGCACTTACTGTAAATTCATTCTATTTTAGTACCTAATATTCTCCTGAGGCATTTGCTTTCAAAGCAATTAGACATCTGTCAGCACCTTTGCTAGATTTCAAGCTTTCATATCAGTATCCTAAGGTGGAAATAGCATTCCAGTTGAAAAATCATAGCTTGCTCCTAAGGTTAGAGGTTTTCAGTGAGTAAATCTTCTTTAAGCTGATGAATGCAGCTGCTGCCTTGACAATTTGTGAGTTTATTTCCTTCTGGATATCCCCACTGGCTTGCATGTTACTGCCAAAGAATGTGAACGGAGGCAGTTTTGTCCTCCTTTTGCCTTCTCAAGCAGTGTTTGAACTGGGAGTTAAAGGGGCTCTCATTAGATTCACTTTTTGTAGCTGTTCATTAATCCCCTCTGTTTTACAGTGCTGAGCAACCCTTTGATCTTTGCATGGGGGTGGATTTCCAGTTTACAGTGCCTGTATTATCAGTTTAGGGCATTGTGGTTAAACTCTGGGAATTTTGCAAATGCATTTTGGTGATAGTGACACCACTGGCAGAGCCTGGTGGATGGGAAAATCCACTTCTTTGTTTGGCACCAGCATTTCTGCTCAACCCCTTGTCCCAGTCCCAGCTTCCCAGAGGATTGCTGGTGGGTTTTCTCTGGTGAATCCAGCCCTGAAAATTGTTCTGTGGATATGCTTCCTTGCTCTATAAACATCTGGGAGCAGAGAGTCCATAGCAGTGCATTTAGCCGTCCAGAGAAGGAGAGAAAGTATTTATGGGAATTTGCTGTTCAGTTGGAGTTTGATTTTCATGCCTCTTTTAATGATGTCCTCTTTTCATAGTGCAGCATGAGTAACAATTCCCCCTTTGTATGTATTTTGTATCTATTCCTATTTCCTATTGAAATTCCTAGGAAAGAGACTATCCAAGTACTGAGTTGAAAATTTCGTCTTAAAATAAGCCAGATGTCCAACCTTCCTTTAGCTGCCAAGCCCAAAAGAGTTCAAGAAAGATGTTAAAATCTGTCTTCCTGGCTGTGAAAAACTAATTGCATAGCATAGGTGATGATCCCAGTCTCCCAGGAGAAGGAATAAAACTGCTTCGGGCAAAAGCTCTGCTGTTATTTGTCTGAGGATTGGAGTTGGCAGTGTCTGTGGAAAAAAGTTTCATTGCTTGCCCTCCTTGCTGGTTAACAAATGCAGAGACAGGAACACAGACAAAGGTAGGTGAGTGTTTGTATATTGGTATCTGAAAACCTAATTCACCTTATGAGAAAAATGCTGTTTTCTTGGTTTTTTTCCTTCTTTCTCCCCTGTTAGGAGCACAGGGAGTGCTTAAAAGCCAGAGGCAGATGTTTCAGACTCACTATGTTACAATCATGTGCAGGAATCCCTTGGCCTGAGGTATTTAATGCCTGTGTGATAACAGCTATTCTGTTTGTAAAATGGATGTACAATTCCCTCCTCATGTAAAGAGTTTGGGGAGGATTAAGATTAGTAAAGCACTGTGAAGACTAAAAGTGCCACTGAAATCCTGAGGATTAAGGGTTGCATTTGACTGGTGAAGTGGAAGAACCCAGTAGTTGCATTTATCAGGATAAAAATTGTTCATTTTAAATCCAGTGGCCATGCCTGACTGTCTTCCAGGCTGATGGAAGCAATTGAGGGCACTTAGTGCTGGGAAAGAGCTGAGGGACACACAAAACTAATGAAATGCCCAGATCTCACTGCATAAATTCAAATTGTGAAGGGGATTTAAACCAGGGACTTTAATTCCTGATATTTGGAATAACTCACTGTAGGGCAAGAGAAGGGTTCATTCAGCATAATCCTACATACCATAACCATTGCTGAGGTATTATTTGACAGTGATCAAATTTTTATGTAAATTCAACATCTGAAAAACCTAACTGCAAGAATATCTGTCATAAACTGGTGTGTTGAACCTAAACTGAAATAAGAAGATTTTAAAGGGAAAAAAACCCAAAAGGCAGGGGTTTCTTGTGATACTTCCAGACCAAAATGAGCATGGCTTTGCTGTACTCACCCCATGGATGTAGAGGTGGAGCTCTGTGTGCATCCACATGTTCTGCTCTCAGATCCAGGTCTCACAAGCATCCACACAGGATTTATACTTGGATTTCAGTCCAACTTCAGTGGTGCCCATCATCTGAGCCTCTCCAATGTTTGGCATCTCTCTTTTGAGTATTACCTCTCTGAGGTGATGGTGTTTTCCAGGGAGAAAGGTCTGATGCCCTGACTTTGCTCAGAAGCAGCAGAGGATAGAAAACATGACCTTTTTTTACATCATTCTGTTGATATCTCTTGGGTTTTCCTTCACCTCCTCCTCTCCCCCATCATTTGCTTGTGTGTGGCTTCAGCAGAAACAGGAATCTTACCCAAGTCTTGCAACCCTTTGTTTCTTTATGTTAAATATAAGGTTCTTTTATTGACTCCAGCTGCTTCACCTCCCTGTGCTCACTGTGTTTGCTTTATTAAAATTGAACAGCGTGCAAGTAGGACATTGTAAATCACAAGTGACTGGGCCAGAGGAAGAGGGAGGGAGAGGGAGGGACTGTGATTGTATGACAACAAAGAGAGCATATGAGCAGGCTGGGCCTCCTGGCTAATAGCAGCCAAAACTCATGAGTACAATTTGCAATTTCTCCCAGGAGGACAGGCAAGTGCCAGACAGTTAGCAGGGATAGACTGCGGGGGGAATAACCTAATGTGCTCTCTCCTCTCTGGAGCAGAGCTTCTCAGAGGTCTGGGCATGCAGGAGCTGCCAGCCTCTGCTCTGATCCTGAGATTTGTCTTTCATCAGTGCCTAGCTGTGGTCTTCCTGTCTGTGGATGTTAGACCATCCAAGTCTTGGAGAGGGCTTTTAAACCAAGTGCCACCAGGTCCCTCACAGAGGGGGAGGTGGAAGCTGCTGTCCATAATTAAGCAGTACACATTTTTCAGCTTTGCCTCTTCATGGCTGGTGGGGGGAATTGTGTTTTTGTCTGCATGAACCCCATGGGCATCCACAGGGGACAGTCAGAGTAGATGAACTCAGGGCAGAAAGGCAACAGCTCCCTTCCCTGTGCCAGGAGAGTTCCTCTGCTCACAGCACTTCCGAAGGTGCAAAACCATCCTGGACAAATGCCACAGCCACATGGAGGGTCCCTGGCTGCCACCACAACCCTGCTGTTGAGTCCTCAGCACCACAGTGGCTGCACACTGTGCTCTGGCAGTGGATTTGTCATTCCTGTGACCTGCAAAACTGTGTGCTCAGGGTGTTGTCTCCCGCAGTGCTCCTCGACGTGCGGCAAGGGGCTGCAGTCCCGCGTGGTGCAGTGCATGCACAAGGTCACCGGGCGGCACGGCAGCGAGTGCCCAGCCCTGGCCAAGCCAGCAGCATACAGGCAGTGCCACCAGGAGGTCTGCAACGACAAGATCAACGTCAACACCATCACCTCGCCCAGGCTCGGTGAGTCAGGGGACTGGGGGGAAGGTGCCACCTGCCCAGGGTGCCCTGGGGCGGTGACAGTGGGGCTGCAGTGACCCTGTGGGGCAGAAATGAGGAGAGGCTCAGCCTGAAGAGGCTCAGACTCCAGACTGAAGGTCTGCTGTGGGTAGGTCCTGTCTGAGCCCTGCCTCAGGCTGTGCCCAAAGGGAGTGCTGGGCAGAGCTTGGAGCTGAGAGAACAACAGGAGCACACAAATAGTAGGTGATCGATTGGATTGATTGATTGATTGATCACAGAGGTGAGGAAGCTGGTGCTTCCTTCTCCATCACCACACCCTGCCTGTGCTGCAGTGAGTGTAAAGTAGGATCATTTATTCATCGTGCCCCAAGAAAAGTACGTGATCCTGACAGGTGGTGTGATGGATTGATTTGCCCAGGGGGCAGGAGAGCATCCAGCCTCTTCCTGTAAAACCTGTGATTTTCTGTCACTTCCTCCTCCTCACCCTCCCTGCATCCCCTGTGTCCCTGGCTGAGATGGGAATATGGTGATAACCATCTGTTCCCTGAAACACCTTAACACTGTACTTAAGACATATCACTAGTTAAGAATGCCTCTGTTAATACAAATATGTGAGATTCCCATGATTTTCCACATCATATTTCCTCAGTTTATAAGGGGGTAAAAATATAAATATACCAAAAATATATTTTTCCAAACTTCAGCCCTGTGTGTTCAGCCACAGCTCCAAGAAGCAAGTTGGTTTCTTTACATTTCACACATCACCACCAGTAAGATGAAACTAAATTAAGGCATCAGCTACACTGACACAGCCCCATGGTTGCCTCCTGTCCCATTTTGGGACAAGAGGCTGGGTTGCAAACAAGAAGAGGTTACCAGGAGGAGCATCCTCCTCCCTCACAGCTGAGCTGGTCTTGTAGGCTGAGAAACCTCTAACACACATGAAAACACAGAGCTGCTAAACAGTAGACAACCACTTTCTAATAGTGCTGTCCAGTATTAAATAGCACTTAAACTAGGACTGGATTTGAAGCTTCTGAACTGAAATTTGTTCCCCAAAAGTTTACCAGATGTTTTAAGAGAATGGGTACTTTCATTCTTGCAGAGGCACTCATGCTGAGGGGCTTCTAACCTCTTCTGGTAAAGAACATATGAGAGTACTTCCCAGATATTTTAGCACTAAGAGCATAGTGGAAGGAAAACATTTCCTTTGAGAAGTAAGCCCTTGATACACTGATGAGACAAGAAATCCATCCTAATTCACATTTTAGGACAAAGCAATAAAACACGTTTTTAGAAGACTGGGGAGGCTCAAGTCCCTGCTGAAAGTAATCTGCAAGTAATTTGGGATGCTTTTGTTTCTAAACCAGGCTTGGAATCACCAGGGCCAGAAACAATGATATTTGATATTAGCAGAAAGACATATCATTGAGTGTTTTGGTCTTCTTGCTTATAAACAATTCGAATTGGATTAAGCTTTAAACAGAATTTTCTGTTTTCTGCAATGGAAGCATCAGAAAAAAAAATCCCAGAAAAAAATTCCAGTAGTCCACAGAACCCATGCTGCCTTGACCCTGCTTCAGAATGGTTTTTTGTCCTGGATAACAGTTGCAGAAGTGTCTACGTGTGGAGTTCACCTCACCTGACTTTTATGTCTGTGTCCAGTGTCTCTCAGTGATGACACATTCAGAGGGGTTTATTCTGTCACTTCCTTCCTGTCTTCCTTCACAACCTATGAGGGACATTGGACCTCTAAAATATTAGTCCTAGCCTTGTTTGTGGCTCATTTTCTATTATGTGAACTCTCTCATCTTAGATTCATAAGGTCTGTCTCAGATGTTCTTGCAGGTGTGTGAGTTACTCAGCTCCATCCCACATATTGCCATTGGCTGGAGTGTGGAGTTCATGGCCTTAAATCTGGGCTGAATGTTTAGATGTTTTGTTCATCTAGGCCTTTTTGTATCAGAAGGAAGGAAGGAAGGAAGGAAAGGAAGGAAGGAAGGAAAGGAAGGAAAGGAAGGAAAGGAAGGAAGGAAAGGAAGGAAGGAAAGGAAGGAAAGGAAGGAAAGGAAGGAAGGAAGGAAGGAAGGAAGGAAGGAAGGAAGGAAGGAAGGAAGGAAGGAAGGAAGGAAGGAAGGAAGGAAGGAAGGAAGGAAGGAAGGAAGGAAGGAAGGAAGGAAGGAAGGAAGGAAGGAAGGAAGGAAGGAAGGAAATCAATCGCCTGCTCTCCAGTGTTGGAGGCAAGGGTGGCCCTCCCTCCCCTCACGGCTTTTGATCACACCTTCAGTGCTGTTCCCTGGCTAATCTGGTAGTTTTCCTTTCTTGTCTCCTCCCAAGCTGCCCTCACCTACAAGTGCACAGGGGACCAGTGGACAGTGTACTGCAGGGTGATCCGTGAGAAGAACCTGTGCCAGGACATGCGGTGGTACCAGCGCTGCTGCCAGACTTGCAGAGACTTTTATGCAAACAAGATGCAGCAGAAGAGTTAATGAAGCTGTGCTACTCCTTAGAGTCTTCCAGCTGTTTGTATGTAAATTACGGACTAGTAGGTCTGAGTACTGGAACTTCATGAGTTGCTACATGGTGTGGTGGATCCCAAAGCATACCTAATGAGACTTGAAACTAATTCTGCAGACTGGATGCCAAAGTAATCTGCTCATCCACCTTAAAAAAAAACACACAGAAAGGGTCATCTCAAGGAGCCAGTCATTTCTGAGTATTTTGACATCCTCACATCTTTCATTAATGCTTCTTACTTTAATATATTAAATCACCAGCCACTGGATGGCTTGCTACCATTAAAGAAAAGGACAAGAGTTGCAAAGTGATTACATTGGATAAGGTTATGGGTATCTCCATGGAGGAAGGCCTCTGGCAAAGTAATTCATCAAAGGTAGAGACATTACTTAATCTTTTAATCTTGGCTTTTATCTGTTGTTTTCAGTTCCCAGCAGTTACCCCACTGCAGAGTGGGCTTGGAGGGACATGTATAAATGAAAGGCTTAGTTTAAAGAGAGGATTCTCTGTAAAAGCTTGTGAAAACTGATAGCAGAGGATGGGCATCTCTGAATTTCCTACAGAAAACTCAGTATAATTATATCCAACATTCCAAGTCATATTTTTAGAGCCACTAATAGGGAGTGCTTTTCCTTCTAATTTTGAAAAACAGTCCTCTCTATCTTTTCCCCAGAATAATAGAGTTTCTTTTATGAAACCTCATTTTTCTCTGATCTTAGTGAAATGGAAACTTATTAACAGCCTTAGATAATTACTTTTAAACAAGAACCATTTACATGAGATGGGAGAAGCCAGAAATCATTTCATCCAGTAGAGCTCACTGAGGGATTGCTTGGCCTACGCTCCCTCCAATTTTTAGAAGTCAATCAGATAATGAGACTGTTGGTTCTTATAAGAGGACTGTGAAACTGGATAGGGTTGGAACAGAAACTGGATTTGGAACAACCTTTATGAAAAGGATGTAGTGGGGAGCAGAACAGGTGTTTCCTATCTCTGGGCTCTTTTATACAGCTGAGGTTATGTAGCCTTTGGAGCCAGAAGTAGCTGGGGATACAAGACATTCAAAGTGAAACCTGGAGCTTGTGGAAGCCAGAGGGCTCAGGCTTCCACTGGTTTCAGGAAGGGTTGGGAATTGACTGGCTGTATTTGAATGCTCCCTGTCTCACTTTGGTGGTGCTGTCAGGTTTGGTGCTATCAGCTTTGGTGCTGTCAGAGCATTTCCAGGTGCTGCATACACAATACTTTACTCTCTTCCATGTCTCTGCACTTTAAACCAAACTCCTCTCTGCAATGTGAGACTTGAAACAGGAGCTCTGCCCAGGGCAAGCCTTGTCCCCTCCGTTGTCACACACATCAGTGTCTCCCTACCACATCTTGCTCCACCAAGTACCATTTCCCTTGCCAGGGCCCAAGGCCATGGCTGAGTTTCAGCCCACTGCTGGTGACAGGAACAGAGCCCTTTGGATAACTGCAGCTTTGTACTCGCTCTAGAACTGCGTGGGACTGTTGGACTCCTTGGAGCTGAGCACAGAACCAAGGCCAGCTACTCCCCCAGCCCCTGGGCCAGGCTGGATTGCAGCTCACACCTGGCCCCAGGTTGTCTTTGTTGCTGTTGTCTCTTTTTTTCAATGCAAGGAAGGATAAAGACTCTTAGTACCTAACAAGGCTTTAAAGCAATTTTTCCTTACTACCCTTCTTTCCATATCCAGGACCTCACTGGAATAACCTCTTAGCATTTTATTAAGGGCTACATTTTTCAAGCACAGGGAGATAATGTTCACCAACAGACTAATCCTGTGTGGGCTTCACATTTCCACCTGTGCTTGTTAGTGCAAATGAGTGTGTGTGCAGCAGGGCTGGCCTGATGCACAAGGGCACATTTGCACACCTTTTTCTCAAGTGCCTGTCTCAAACAGATCTGCTTTCCAATGCCTCAGATGATTTTCTCTATCAGGGAAATGATTCCAGCTTGGTTTTTGTTATGTTGGATGTTTTCTTGGCAACTTATAATCAGGATCAGACCTCATTTTTCTGTTATTCCCACCCTGTCACCAACGCAGAGGTTGTGTAACTACTTAGCAAGTAACCAATGGAAAATTGCTGGCAGGGGTGACAGGGAAGATTTAGGCAATACCAGGTGATGTTCAGTTAGGCAAATTAACAGGTAGAAGGACTGCTAATGAGAAAGTTCAAGACATCACACAGAGCCCAGAGGACCTGGTTTATATTGGTAATTCACAATGGTGTTTTCCCCTTTGCCTGCAGTGACACTGGGACTGTCCTTGCTGCCTCTCTGCCCCCACAGCCACCCCTGGGTCCCCTGACACCTTTCACTCTGTTTGGAATTTGCTGTTTTCCTTCTCATGGGCAACGTTTTCTCTCTTACCTTGGCAGAGTTGCATGTGAATTATCATTGCTGGAAATCAAAGGTGCTTCTCCACAGCAGGGAACATTTTCCTTCTGGTGCTGATCTGTGACCCTCTCTAGGCAAAAGGTAGGAACATAGCATAGGAGAGGAAGGATTTTAGTTTTTGTGGGTTTTTCAGTAATAATTCACTACTGGCCACTGTCCAGAACAGGGTGCTAGGCTGGTTAGACCTGTGGCCTGACCACAATCTGCTGGGTCCTGGACCCAAAGGACACCTAAGGATGTGTCCTACCTAAGGAAACAGGAATTTACAAGAAATTTCTTTGACTGTCTGAGCACTGAGGAAAAAACACCTCTCTTGCTCTCACAGCTCACAGATTAGCATGCATCAAGCTTTTATGTTTTATAATCAAACCCCCCAACATTGATTAAAAACTGATGGCACAACACAGCTCCATTTTATTCAGTTCTCTTATTTTATATGGTGACAACCTTCCCATCTTACAATAGCCAGAAAAATAATAAGAGAAGAAAAAATTTGTTCAATATTCCTGCAGTTCTGGTTTTTATCACTTTATAGGAGCTTTACAATGAATTCACAGCTATGCTCTGCCCTCAGTTACCACATTCTGGTGAAAAGAAAAGCTGTTTGTTTCAGTGTATCTATGACAATACTTTTCTTAGTTGTTCATAAGAGGTTGATGCTCTTTTGATTACAGTGGTGGTATTTCCATATTGTAAACAATACTCTGTACTGTTACTAAAGTACTGTACATTTCTAGTTGCACAATTGTGTTATTGAGTGTAGAGTCTCACTATCTCATGTATGGTGCTATTTTTTGTCGGTGGAAAAGAATCTTAGCAGTCGATTATTGCTTGATATTTTATTATAATACAGGGATATATTCTCCATGGCAACAATATCATTTAAGTTTTCTCATTACAGAGTGAAATGTATATATTTTTCCATTAGCTAATTTGCATATGTACTGTATCCATGGTAATTTTCTTCTTGGTGCTGGTTATAAATAGAAAAAGATAAAAACAGTCAAACTGAATGGAACCAGTTGTAAATGAAAGCCAAAAAGGAAAAGAAAAAGAAAAGAGGATCATTCCATTTTGAACTAATTGAATATGTTGAATAATAAATTTATTTTTTCCATAACAACTTTAATAAGGTTTCTGAACTTGAAACAAAAATACGAAGCAAACGCAACAGCATGAAAATTAAGAGAAAGGAGTGAAGCTGTAAGTGGTACATTGTGCATCTGTCTAATACTGAACTGAGGCTGGGATTTGGTCAAATCCAAGCCAACTGGTTAATTGCTGTGGTCAGTGTAAATGGTCATTTGGCAGTAAAATTCTGGCACCTCAGAGTTCTCAGCGTGCTAACAAACCAAGAAATGATGGGTCTTGTCCTGGTCAGGTTGCAAAATAAAGCACAGGATGTTAACACCTGAATAATGCCTTGCAAGGTCTGTGGTCAGTGACACAACAGTAGAATATTCCTGTCTGGAAAAGTGCCCCAGGCTCAGTTTGAGATATCTCTGTGTATGCCTGGGCAGGCTGTGGGGAGGGGGAAGCTTCTGCCTGGGGAGAGGGATGTTCTGAGGGTGCTTTTGGGGAATGTTGTTCTTGCTGTGCCAGAGCTGGGAGGGAGCAGCAGCTCCACAGGCACCCCCTGACAATGAATAGTGCTGAGCATGTGGAGATTTATACTGGAGCAAAACAATCCCATCCACTGGGAAGGGATCTGCATAACCTAGCTGCACACTCCCCTGGTGTGAAATAAACCGAATTACTTCAGTGCCAAGTGTTTTGGGTGTCTTTGTTGTAGGCACTAGCCAGAATCTTTGTAGTCTTTAGCTCTCCCCCAGCATGGTAAAGGTTGTTTCTTACAGATACACCTGTAGGATCCTGTCTTACAAAGATGTTATGATCTGTATCCCACTCCAGCTCAATTCTTGTTAAAAGGGCACTTTGTGGAAGTGCCTGCTTCTTTCTAAAGCAGCCTTAAAAACTCCAGCTCTGGGTTGGACTCAATCATCTTAAAGGTCTTTTCCAACCTAAACAGTTCTATGATTTTATATCAAACCAAAGCAGAGTTGGTGTGAGAGTTCTCCTCCCCAAATGACTTCCAGAAATGGAGTTCATGCTTTAAGAACAGAGCTCATTGACTGATCTCCCACTGGATCCATGGCACAACACTGATGAGTTTCCTGGTTTTCCTAGGCAGCCTTGGGAGTTACCAGCCCAGCTGCCACCCTGCACAGCACCATTGCCAGCAGCAAAACTGGGATAGAGAGACTCCATCCAAGTGGTGCTGTACATTTAACACACCACAGTGTTTGTGCTTTGCCTGGAGTCAACATCTGATTGCAATTGTTGACCTGTTTGAACAATAAAACGAAGCTCTAAGCCTGGGGAAGCCAAAGGGCTTTGCATTAAGCTGGGATATGGCAGTGGGTGGGAGGGGTGTAAGGAATGCTGTCATACATTTGGCTTGAAATGTTCCTGGTATGTGCCAATATCTCTCCTATAAATCCAGTAGGATTATATACTTAGTTTGCCTATTTTGCATGTAGCTGTTTGCTGTTTTCTCTTATCCCTAATCCCCGTTTCTACCCAAGCCATTGCCCTTCCCTGTGAGCTCAGTTGTTTTTTTTTTATTGAAGGCACCTCAGCCAAGGTCACCAAAGGCAGTGGGGTCAGATGGCTCTGGTGCTCTGGCACAGAAGGATCAGGAGGAAAGCAGAATTCCTCCTCCCCTCCTTGGAGCTCTTTGCTGCCTCCACCAGCCCTACCTGCTCCCTTCACCCTCGTGGTGCCCATGGCAGCCTCAGCTGTCTCTTGCAGCAAGCTGGCAGCACCCTGCATGCTCTGGAAGGAAATTTCCTTCCAAAATGTGGAACACTTTATCCCCACATCAGCCCCATGCTCACCAAGTACCACTACTGGAGGACTCTGGTAGAATGGAAACTGAATGTTGCTTTGTGCTTTCCCCAACACCACATGGAGCATTTCCATGGGGGAAAGGAATGTTTTCTTCTTGCTAAAGAGTGTCAGTGCAGACACCAGTGTGCTGTGGAGTTCCAGGCAGAGAAGATCTGTGCCAGATGCACTCCCATTCCATGCACTCCCACTTGTGATGGTGTAAGGAAGAATGGGATGGAATGCTGCTCTCCATGTGGTCTGGAAGGGAGAGAAATGCTCATTTTCCACCAGGAGAGCACTGGTAGCTCACCAATCTGCAGAGCTGGCTCCACCACCCCACAAAGCACGAGCTGCTGAAGGATCACTGGCAGCTTTCTGCAAGGTCACTGCACACTGCACCATCACTGGAGCCTTCCTGGAGACAGAGAGTGAAAGTACTCAGACTGCTGAGGGATTGGTGAAAAGGGGAATCCTCCAACAGAGCCTTTCATGTTGCACCAAGATCAGTGCAGCCTCTCCAGCAAAACCAGACAAGCCATTCTTGGGTTGGACTTTCCTTTTTCCATTCTCTTGGAAAAGACATTATTTGAACATTTTTCAGCTTCCATTTATTCTGTCAGCTCCATGCTTTTCCCCTTGATTTTGTCTCTGATGACAAAAGGACCCAACCAGACTGCAGCTGTGTTTGGCACCAAACTTCCCTCCTGAGAGGATCACACAAGAAGTCTTTATCACTTTGGGGGCTCTGAGCCAGAGCTGCCTGTGGTGGAAGTGGCTGGGGCTGTAACCCCAGGCTGTGCTGGGATGAGAGTCAAGCTCAGGCTGTCAGCAAGGGGAGTTGGAGCAGTTCCCTGCCAGGACACATCAGAGCTCCTGAGCCTGCTTCCTCCAGCCTGCTCTCATTAAGGAAAAGGTATGAAATCCTCATCTAGATTGAATTTAAAAATTTGGTGTTATTTAAAATATGAATCCTGTCCAGAATCATGGTCTGACTCCTTAGAAAATCGCTATAAATTGAACCTCCCTGGCTCCCCACTGTTCAATAACAACATTTGGTTTTTCTCACAGAGCTGTGCCACCTGTGCTGCTTTGGCTTCAGCACTGTCAGCTCTGTTCCATGCCCAGGTTTGTGTCTAGGAAGGAGAGCTCTACTGGAATACTGGAATTCTGCTCTCTCAGTCATCATCACCCTGGAGCTGCTGCCACTCTTGCTCATGGCTTCTTCCCTTCATCACATCACTGGCCAGCAATGCCTTCAGGAGGGGACAATGACACTGAGCCCAAGAAATGCTGTCAGCCACATTTCTCAGAGGGTAAGGAAGATTCCATCTCTTTCTTCCTTTTTTTTTTTTTTTTTTTGCCTCTAACCATATTTTGCTGAAGAAACAATTTTAAAGGGGAAAAAGAAAATCACAGTACTCTGTAAGCAAGATGGAAAACAGCTTTCTGTGTGTTCCCAGGTATTCATGTGCCATTCTCTCTGCAACAACCACTCTCTGCCCGTAGCTGCCTGAGTGTTTTTGCAGCAGCTGTGAGCACAGTACCTTGCATCACAAGCCCTATTCCCTGGCTGTCCCTGTGGCTCAGTTTATTTGTGTGCAAGGCAGCTGAGAGGTTATCAAGGCTTCCCATCAGCTGTACAAACTCAGAGCAGCACCAGCTCTGTGTGTGTCCCTTTCTGAGAGCTACAGTTTGGGGGTAATGGGTTTTTGGGCAGCTCCTGGGAAAAATCTGGTCTTTCTGATGTGTCTCTCCAGAGGAGTTGCTGCCTGTGCTTGTGCCACAAGCTATGGAGGATCTGTAGCTATATGTGTAAGAAAGAAAAAGCTTATTTGTTTGTTTTCAGCCTCCATGTAGAATGGTTCTAAAAGCAGAAGTATCCTTCACTATGGAGAAAAAAATGGATAAAATTGACAAAAACACCCTCATTTGTCAAAATTTTTGTAGATGTTTTTCAGGGTATCATTAAGTCTTGCCAGGCACCTCCCTTTCCTCCTCTGCCTTCCCCAAATGCTTCCATTTTTGGCCAAAAAATCCCAAGTTTGGGATTTTTTGACCAACAATATCAGCCAAAACCCAGGCTCTCTTCTCTAATTTTTCCACTTAATTTTTCAACTATCTTCTGGCAAAGCAGAAACACTGTTTTGATGGAAAGTTTTTCAACCAGCTCTGCTCAATAATTTCTGCCAGCAGTCCCAGAGGCAGAACGGTGCATCTTGCAGGAGAGGAGAGTGTCTGAAGGGCCCAGCAATGAGCAACACTCCTCTCCCAGCTCTGTGCCCCAGCCAGCTCCCTGCTCCTAATGAGAGACATCTTTCTAGAGAGGATTCCAGCCTCAATCTCTCTTGGCAAGTCAGCTCAGCAATTCAGGTACTTTGCCAGGTTCAGGGAAGCTGTGGGTGGGCATTGAAAGATCCCCTTGGAGCAAAGTCCCTCTGCAGGACTCCAAGGAGCCACGTTGTCCATCTCTTATCTGCTTGGACTAATTTTGGACTCCTCCAGGCAAGCACCAGCTGGCAGGGAAGGGTGGGGAGGTGGGGCTGGTCCAGCTCCCTTTCAAGGCAAGTTTCAGGGTGCTTTGATGGTGATGTTCAGATACACCAGCAGCTGAGCCAGGCACAGCCATGAGCTGTCTGTGTAACCCTGAGATCTCCAGGGACAAGATCCTAAAGTGGCTGCTGGGCTGAAAAGACACCAGAACATCCCTGCTGTGTGTCTGTTATCCATCTGTCCATGAGGAAGGGTTTTTTTTCACACTGAGCTCAAGGGAAGCCCAGCTCCTCTGATTTTTGTGTTCCTGTGATGACAGGAACCTGGGAGGCAAAGAAGGAAGATGTTCTCACAGAGTGGCCAAATTTTTCAGTGTTTGGCCTCAGCAGCCAAAGGAGCATCTGCCCAAGGGCTACATGGACAGTCTCCTCAGGGAAAAGCCATCCCTCAGCAGTCCCTGCCATTTGCAAAGCACTCTAAGCTCCTTCAGTGAAAGACCTTTTAGATCTGAAAAAGTTCATAGCCCTTCTCTGACCATGGCTGATTTTAGAGGGTTAAGTTAGGAACAGGAAATACAGTGACTAAAGGAAAGCCATTAATATTAAATTCAACCCTTTGCCAGATTGTCTTGTGTTATCTTTGCTCTTTCATGAAATATTTTCCAGTTTTCCTTGCAGGGCATTCCTTACAGGGGCAGCAGCTAAGGAGCTGTAACTTGGCACATCTCCACCTGCTTTTCTGTAGCAGTGCACATTTGTGCTCTGGGATTTGAAGAATTTCCTTTGCCTCTAGAATTGATATGCAAACAGTCAGCTGTACAGACATCAATCTGTCCAGTAGACATGCCACGTGACTTAAGGAATAATACAGGTGGTCAGCACCATGCTGGTGACTCCTGAATTTCTGGAGCAAACAGAATCATTTTCCTACATCCAGAAGATGGGAGGTCCTGTATACACCCTCGAGTAATCTGCTGTGCTTGACTGATCACAAAACATCCACCAAGATTTCCCTAACAAAATCCTTCGTTTCTGCCAAGGAAAGCAAAGATTTGCAGGAAATGAGAGACATGACCTTGCCACCTCATAAACAGCTTGGGGATCTCAAGATGCTCATCTCAGCAAAGGGGTGCTTGTGCCAGAGCAAACGTAGAGCCCTGTGTGGTCAGTGCACAGCTCTTCCAGCATCCTATTCTTCACCTTCCTTTATCAGCTCTGTTGTGATGAAAACAGAAATGGGCAAACTTAGTATTTTCCTGCCTATTTGCTGTGTTGCTGCAAATCCCGCTGTGTCCAGGTGCTGCTGTGTGAGCAGATGTGGAATGAGGGATGTTAAGGCTGGGAGAAAGGAGTGTTCATAGGTGCATAAGCCAGCTCAAACCACTTCCCCCACTTGTGATTTCCTCACAGCCAAAACCTGTGCTTGAGTTCCTGGGCACCCTGTGGGTACCTAAAGCCTCAGGGGAATTTTTAAGTGAGAAGGAAATGGCTCCAGAGAGCCCCATAACTCTGAGCAAGTTGTTCTCTAGGACAGTCAGCATTTCTGTGAAAAATAAGTCTTTCATTTCCCATTGATACTTCTCAGGCTGCAAGGAGAGCCATTCTGCTGCTGCTGGAGGCTCTAGCTGCAGACACAGCCTTGGAAGGGAAGCTTGCTCTCATGGCTACAGCAAAGGAATGGGAAGCACGAGATCTGGCATGAAGTTCTGCTCCCATTGAAGCCAGTGGGATGTTTGCCATTGGCTTCAGGGGAAGCCAAGATTGCAGTCTGCAGCCAGATTTGCTGGTGTGCTGTGCTATCCTGAGAGCAGGACCAGAGAGGGTTCTTGGTTTCCTGATAAAGCTCTTACTGCCTCAGCTCCTCCGCTGGGTTCTCACCTCACATTGCCCCCTGCTTGCTTTGGTGCTTTCAAATCTTGGGCCAGAAGCTCCTTGGTGAAGAGACTGGTGCATGATTTGTGCCTGTTGTGTTGTGCCATGGTTGGAGCTCTTGGGCGTCTTCACCAGCAAAGCCATCCTCTCCTCTGGGGATTGTGGACAGTGCTGGAATGGCATGAGGCAATTAAAGCAACAGGACAGGCTGGGATAAGAGACTTAGAAGAAGAAACTCATATGGGATTTGCTGCAGGTAAATAAATGTGCCTTTTTCTCCAGGCAGCAATTTGAATCAGCTCTAGAATTACCTCTGAGTGGTTCAGGAGAGCCTGGAGAGATTGTAAAGGTGGTCCAGGATGGGCTTCCCTGCTTCACACCTTCACACCAACATGGGCTGTTGGAAGCTTGATATTCTAAGCAGCCTTTCTCCTCATCTCCTCTCTTTTAAGGTTAGGTGGGAGCTAAATTGTGTTAGTAATGAGCTGTGGTGCAGGACCCTGTTAGTAACCCTTTCCCAAATTACTGCTCTTCCCCCTGACAGTAAACCAACTCCAAGGCTGCTGTGCTGCTGTAGTGACATAGGTGTTAACCAGTTCATTATACAGAGCTCCACAAAGTTTACACCCCCAGCACCCACGTTTGGGGAGGGTTGGTGTCCTCCTCTCAAAAGCAGCTGAAGGAAGTGATCACAGAGTTGATCAAGATTCTACCAGGCAGCCCCAGTTTGGCCTGTATAAGTCCAAGTTGGTTTTATTTGAGTGGACACATGGGGAAGCCTCTGTATGCCAAGGAAAATAAACATTACAAACAATTCTTACCCTTTTTTTCTATTTCTCCTTGATCAGGACAGATCTCTCTGTTCATCGTGTGGGTTTGGTCTCTGCTGCCCCTTTCAGGGAACATCTGTAAGTGCATCACATCTGTAAAAAAAGGCAGGAAGGTTTGACCAAGAAGTTGTCCTGAATTTCCTCACCTCCAGATGCCTCGTGTTTGACAGCTCCTGCTCCTGGCCAGCCACAGCTTGTGTTCTCTGGCCACCTGGGACTTCATCTCTTCCTCTGACACTTCCACAAAGAGCAGCTGGTGGGAGAGACTTTCTGGAATTGAAAGCATGGTGATTTATTTTATCACCACAATCAAGGAGTTGTAAATGTAGGTGTTTAAAGCTGAGGTAATGTTCATGTAGAGATCCACAGCTAAGAGTTTTCCTGTGGTTTTCTGCAGCAAGTTGAATCAAAGCTGCTCAGAAGTTCAGCTCTGGTGCAGGAGCGCACCCCAGTGTTACCTCTTTAGGCACAAAGATTTTTACAGGCAAAAATACTCTTTCTTCTAATAAGAAATGGGGAAGAATGGGAAGGGAAGGAAAGAAAAAACCAAACAATGCCATATTCTCTGCTGATTGCTTGGCTTAGCTCTGCAGCACCATTTCCATCTTTGTTTCACATCATTCTGAGATTCTTCCCCAAGAGGATCTTATCAGTAGATAAGTGGCTGCCTCTGAGCCAACTCTTTTCTTCTGGTGCAGTGGCTGGCACAATGTTTGCATGAACTCTAAACCATCAGCTTGTTGCTCTCTTTTCTTTGCTGATATGATCCCCACCAGGTCTCACGTTTCCTAGGGCAAGCACAATCAAGCACAATCAAACAAAATGAATCAGAATAAACAGAATTAGTGCTCATTCTTTCTTAACAACATGCCTGTAGGGGTTTTTTCCTCCCTTAGCAAATTCAATCCAGCTCCTTTCTGTCATGTTAATTCACTATAGTGCCTCCACAGGCTCTGGGTTACATGTAGCAATGAGATGAGAGGATGGTGCTTTGCTTTGAGCAAGACCTCAGCATTTGTGTGTTTTACATTTTGAGGAATGGGGTGAAGTGTGGGTTACTTGATCCACTTCCCACTGATTCTCTGTGGTATCCCTTCTGCTGCTGCTGAAGTCCCACCTGGGAATACAAAAGAAAGATGACACTTTGCACCTTTCATCTGCTCATGTGTCCCTTTAATTCTTCTAATAGTTCCTCTTCCCCTTTTTTTTTGTCTCTTCTACTGGCTCTGATTTTAGCACTCCAAGCACAGGGCCCTGGAATGACTTTCCCAGAAGCCAGCCCATGCAGGGAGGTAGAAGAGATGGTCCTGCTCCTCTTCCTTTTCCCTGCAACAGCTGGATTTGGCCAGTTGTGCTTTGGTGGTACCTGGTGATGACACTGTGTTTGTGTCACTTTGCTGCTGTTCACAGCTTTTTTCAGTGTTTATTGACAGCCAGACACATCCTTCATTTCTTAATGTATGCTCATCCCAGCCTCCTGGGATCTGGGCTGTTCTGACATTCCAACATTTCATGCAGCCTCGTGTGAACCATTTCACTGCTCTGTAAGTCAGAGAACCACTGTGCAATAGCAAAGGAACCATGATAGCTCTGCTTGGATGGGGATTTTTAAAGCACTTTGAGCTCCTTGGAAGGATGAGGGTAAGTGCAAACCTGTTGTTACTCTGTGGTTAAAAGTTGTCTGAGATGATGGTTTGAAGTGAAAACAGCCTACAGAGCAGCTCATACATCCCTAGAGGTGCTCGCTTGGTGGTTTGGGGCATTTTCAGGGGCTTCTTCACATCTCAGGTACTGGAAAGGGCTGGGACCCCTCTGCAGGGCTGTGTGCAAGAATTCTGTCAAGGGCCATGCTTAGCCTTAGCTTTTGCTGTAACAATTACAAGTGATAAAATATCAGTTTTCTCAATTTTCCTCCCCACAAGTTGGTTTAAAGGGAATGAAGGCAGATCCTGCTCTAGCTTAGTGCCTTACAAGCCAACTCAAATGACTCCCCACTGTCTTTTCATCTCCGTGAGACTTTTAATGCCCTAAGTCTTTGCATGTCCTGGCACTTAGCCCAATTGAAGCATGAGCTCTAACAGAAGTTTTACATTTAAAGCTGTTCTTTTGGCTTCAGAAATTTGCAGATTGAGGCTGAGAGAAGCAATTCAGCTGTTTACTTGCAGATCTGCACCAGCCCTGCTGTGCTCTTGCCCTCGCCTCGGTCAGAGTTGTGTTAACAGCATTTTCCAATTAAAGTAGCAGCCTCAGTTACAGAAAATGCTTTTCCTATCTGGGAATTTATCTGATTTTGCTCCTTTTAAATTACTCATGGAGCACAGGGCTGTTTGGTTTCCCACCCTTCATTATAATTAATCCTTCATAATTTCTGGTGACAGAGCTGGCTTTTGATAGATTTTTTATATCTTGCCATTTCCATCACTTGTGCCAGTACCACTCAGACACCACATTACTGGTGATGGGGAGACTGATGTGAGCAATCAGGCAAATATCAGGTGGACAAGCAATTCCTGAAGTTCTGCTCACTCAGAGCAGGAAAAACTACATATATTCTGGAGACAGCCCTGCCAGAAAATCTCAGAGCCATACTGTATAAATTATGGCCATTTCCCTAACTGAAATATTCCTACTCTGTAAACTTGCCTTCTAAGACTTTCACAGCCAAGATCAAGGATTTTTCTCATTACCTGAAAATTCCAAGTCTTCAAGAGAATAAATGGTAGTGGTTGAAGCCTTCATCTTTCTTCACAGTGAAGAGGTAAGAGCTGCTTTTTTTCACTTCAGCCAGTTTTCCATTGTAGACATTGCTGTGATTGTCTTCTGGTTGAATGTGGTTTATAACATGAACGTGGAATTGCTTGGGCTGGGCCTGCAGGAGCTGGGGCAGGACCAGATGCAGTGACAAATCCCAGGATTCAGTGCTGACATCCTGTCCCAGGAGGCCACAAAGGCCCTCTTGTCCTACAGCGTCCTTCTCCCAGAGTCTGAGCAGCTGCAGCTTGTGCCCAGCACAGTGACCCTCGAATGTGGGAGCACCTCAGCTCTTCAGGCCCCTTACAAGGATGCTCCAACCAAACTCCTAGACAGAGAAGCAAAGCCGTCTGCTGCCCCCACGTGTTCCTTGCTCATTATTGTTGCCACACACCAGTAAAGACCTGGGAACCCTACTGGGGAGCATGAAGAGGAGCCAGCACAGCCACACAGCTACCAAGCTCAAGGATCTTGCTTTGGAAGACTCTTCTGTCCCTCCCTCAAGCTCAGGGTGTTCCTTATATTCAAAAAATGGCAAAATCAGATTGGACCTGTTTGGAAGTGAGGCAGCAAAGCACAGAGGTGTCCTGGTCCCACCCAGGACATGTGTGAGCCCTGGGAGCCTGCCAGCAATGCCGAGCGATATCGGATACAGTGCAGAGCAGTCAGGAGTCTTGGCTCAGGCCACGAGGAGCACAAAGAGAGAGAGACAGCTCTTGGCAGGCTCAGCTCACATGATAAGGTCATTGGAAGCACAAGTGATGCTTTCATCAACCTGCCTTTCCCCAGTATCAGCACCAGCTCGAGCAAGGGCTCACTCTGTGCTCCTGTGATATCCCAAGCCCTGTGTAGTGCCAAGGACAGAAGCTTCCTCACAAATACATGGAAGCTGCATTTTCCAACCAGTGTCCCAACCCCCAACTCCCATCCTTCCTGGCCCTGTCATTTTCCAGTGTGGAACCACTGAACAGCACCCCTTGGAAGAGCAATTTTCTCTCTGTATCAGTGGCACCTCTCAAGCTGAAGGGAGAACAGGCTGTAGCTGCTTCCCAGCAGTTATCATTAGGGATCTTGTGGTTTTGTCCTTTGTTGGGGTAGCACATGCTAACTCTTCTGGAGAGCATCAATCCCAAAAGCTGCCTGAAGCCTGGACTGACAGGTTGATGGTAGCAGCCAGGCTTTCTCATGGAACCAGTTTGTGGCTCGGGGAGATCCCAGACCAGCATTTCTGACCATCTCTAACACAGCTCCTTGGAATGGTAGGACTGGCTCTTTGCCATCCTTTCACCCAGAGGCTTTTTGGCCTGGCACCATGAACAGATGGACCATGGAGCAATTCCTCAGCTCAGATTGTCCACAGGCTGCCCTGGACTCTGCCTGGAGCTCTCTGGGAACATCTGAAGGGAACAGCACTCACTGGCAGGGCTGACGTGCTCCGGCAATTGGGGATTGCAAACACATGCTTCAGCTATGCAAGAAATCTTTGACTTGTTCTGAATGCAACTCTGCCTGGGTTTCTTCCCAGGAACATTCCTGTTCTTCACAATTTACCAGTTGCAGGAAGGGAGAAGGGGGAGGAGGGATTTTAAGAGTAAGGGAGAGGAAAGGGAACAAATCTCACAGTGCTTTCCCTAGCCAAATTCCTCCAGAAGGACAGGGTGTGGAGCAAGGACTCCAGAGTCTGGGACAATCCCAAGAAAATATGAACTACAAAATTAAAACCACTTTTAATTAGTAATTTGTTTTTATAGAAAGAATAAGTCTCTGTTTTTCTGAAGTAATTCAGTGCCTGCTATCACACACGCCAGGCAGCCCCTGCCAAATGGTGCTGTGTGATAGAAGGCTAGCACAGAGCAATGGCTCTGAGCAGAGACACATTATCTCCTCCAGGAGACAGCAGTGCTGTTCAGATCTGCATTCTGCTTCCCAAGATAAAAGTCCCGTTCCTGAGTCACGGCATACGTGAGAGAGTTGCAAATGTAGTCCCCGTAGGTGGGAGTAATTGGATGTCTGAGAAGAATGATGAAGCTGAGCTTTATTGTCACACCTGCTCTGCTACAGACAGGAGAGGAAGTGTGTGAGGGTGGAGGGAGGAGCTGTGCTTCTGCCCTGGGAGAAGCCAGAGGTGCAGGGGACACAGCTCCTCCCACCCTGACCCCAGGGTGACAAACCCCTCTTCCCATGGAGGGACACAGGGCGCAGTGTGTGTCACCTGGCAGGGTGGGCTGGGCTCTCACTGCAGTGGGTGTATCCTTGGCTGAGGAATGCTGTGTCCAGGCTGTGGCCCCTGCAGGAAGGTGTGCAGCTGCTCTCAGGGCTGTTGGCACAGACATGGGCTCTGTGCTCCTTTCCACATGTGACCACCTGAGCCATCAGCTCCCTCCTGAGAGTGCTGACTTGCAGCCCAAGACCCTTCCAGGGCAGTCAGCAACAGGAGTTGTGCTCCATGGCCAAGTCTGGAAGCTCCTGAGCTGCACAAGCTCCAAGGGCAGAAACCCTTAAAAGACTGAAGGTGTAACCTCATGCTATCAAACATGCACTCTGACTAACCTCCATAGCTCAATTAACTATAGCAAGTATATACACCTATAATTAATTTAATTTAGCTGAGGTTTTCTCCCCTGTTGGGTGCTTACTGTATCAACCTCCTAAAATTATGGCTGTGGGTATAATTCAATCAAATGTACATGCAGTACCCAAGTGGGGTAACTCCACTGAAACTGGTTGTGCTGCATTAGTCCAAAGCCAGAGCAAAGCCCAGCTTTTATTCATGATTTGCAATAGAGGCATCATAATTTGTACAATGCCATGTCCAGAGTATGGATGGGTTTTGCTCCAGCTGCCTTCCCAGTCTCCCACTTGGGAACAATGATTAAACAAATTAAGGTAGAAAGGAATACTCATCTTTTTCTCTTTTTATATGTATAATTCAGAAATATCAGCAGACTTCTATTGCCTCACAGTGCTGTGGAGGAGCCTTTCCCATGTAGCTGCTAAACTCAACAGGAGTAATTGGTTGATATTAAGGAGATGCTCAAGAAGTTTTTCTTCAACTTGTGCTGCACATCGTGTCAGGATGGCAGTTCAGCCTGTGAGAATCCCCTCCTTCATTTTTTATTGACTCTACATTCTACATTTGTATTGTTAATGGCCCATATGGTGAAGGAAACAGGTGAATTATTTCGCTCTGCCTTGCTTTTATTAATCCCAAATGGGGGATCAGGTCACCAGTAATGATGGCCCTGGTGATCTATGAATGGCAATTGTTATTCCTGCTGGTCCTGAGCAGCTGGGGACTGTCAGATGCCAGCCTGAGCAGCAGTTGGCACTGGTGACAAGGTGCAGGGATGTGTGAAATGTCCCACCTCTGCTCAGGTGAGGTCACTGCACACCCAGGCACGAGGGGCAGGAGCTGCTTCTGCCACTCATATGTGAAGTCATTTGTTTCCCAAGGGTGCTGAGCAGCCTGTCACTGAGTGATCTGAAATCCAAGCAAAAGATTTTATTGCACAGCTTAGAATTCAGCTGAAAGAGAAGCAAAGAATGACACAGGGAATATGTGTTGGATGCTTCTCACATTTCTGAAGTGAGCCTGAAAAAGGAGGGACAGATCCCAAGTGATGAGGAAAACTGCAATTTTGGGACTGAGCAAGATCTCCCAGGGTTCTCCAGGACACAAGAGAGGAGCCCTGTTCTAGATTATTTGGAGAGCCCCAGCCAAGGCCTTCGTGCAAGTTTTGATTCTTTATCACAGGGATTAACTCTGGGAAGCAGCTGGCATGGATGTGGATGCCAGCTGGTGCCCAACACCATGGACACATTGCTCTTTGGGCTGAGTGAAAATGAGCAGGCTCTGTTGCCCTCTGCATTGCTCTAAGGGCAGGAGGATTTCTTCCTGAAATTCAGGACACAGATGACCCTTATGTTGGCTGAATGTAGATAATGACTGAACCATTGAGCTCTCAGACAGACTCTGCTTGTTTGGGGCTTTGCAGCTCTCAGTCTATCTGCTAACCACAAAAATATTCCAATTATTTGGAATGATGACATCAGCCATGCAATTGACCCAGAGCCAACATCAGCACTCCTACAAAACAGTTATTTCTTGTTGAGCACTATCAAGGACAAGTAATCCAGCCCAGACTGAGCCCTGTTAGCAAAGCCTGGTTGATTCCCCCACGTTTTTCCAGCATTTCCTCAGCAGTTTATTTTCCAGGTTTGAGCAGGTTACCCTGAGTAACCTGGATCTATTTGACAAAACGTGATTATTGCTTGTAACTTTGGAACCTCAGTAGTCACAGGGAGGCTGTAAGTGGCTCAGGAAAGGCATTTTGGCACCTGTCATCCACTCCCCATGGTTGCAGAGCCCTCTCCAGCACCCTAAATCCTTCATCTGTTGGGTCAGAACACTGCCTAAGCTGGCTGAGCCCCAAAGTCCTCTGGCCCAGGGATGGAGGGATGGAAATCCTGTGACCTGCTGGGAGATGGGCTGCTGGCTCAGCCACAGTCCTGCCTGGCCACTCTCCCACCACCCTTTAGTTGTGCTGAAATCCCTCAGTCCCATGAAGGTAAGGGCAGGTAAGAGCTGTGAAGAACAGTTGTTGCTTAAAAAAAATTGTTGATGCCTGTGGAGCCTTTGTTCCTCTCAGTGTGTCACATTTATCAGCTGATGCTGCACCTGATCCATTGGTAGCCAGAGCTGGAGAGCAAATACCCTCTCCTCTTGCCTCCAGTGCTGGGGAAGGCAAAGGGATGGCCAAGGACTGCACTGAGCTTTGATTTAATTCAAAAGCAGGTTTGTCCATCACCTTCAGGTCAGAGAGCAGCCAAACCCCAGGCTGTCCCTCCAGGAGATCTGCACTCCATGGACACTCGAGGGTTGCCTGGTTAAGTGTGACACTGGCAAGGAGAGCATCATTTCTCCTGTCCTGCACCCCAGAAAAGCTTCGGATGTGGAGCTTGCTCACAGTGAGTCCTGAGCTGGGATTTTTAAACATAAACCACGGGTCAGGGGGGCCAAGGCGAGCCTGGCAGTTCGGAGCACAGCTGGAGACACCGCAGAGTGGAAACAACATTGTCACTTTGTAACACTGACACAGTGTGATTGTCATGTTACATATTGACAATGTAATAACTGTAGTGTTACTGTAACAGCGCTGTGTGACGTGTCCGGGGCAGTGACAGCTCAGCCGGGCTGTGCAGGTGTGTGCCGTGTCCCGGGGCAGTGACAGCTCAGCCGGGCTCTGTAGGTGTGTCCCGCTGTCCCGCGGTGTGACATCGCCCGTGGCTCAGCTGTGTCACTTTGTCCCCCGAGCGCTCCGGGCTCTCTCCCCGGCCGGCCGGGACAGGGTGCGCTGGCCCTTTAAGGGAAGCCACACCCCCACCGCCCGCTCCGGCCCCGCCCGCTCACCCCCCCGCCCCTCTGCCAATTCCCAGCTCTCATTGGCTGGCGGCGCTGGGGGGCGGGACCTCGGCGCGGCCCGGCCAATGGGAGGAGCGCTGGGCGAGACGGTGGTCAGGTCGGTGCGGGGCTGATGGCGGCGGGTTCGTGAGGGGGGCGCGGGGAGAGGGGCGGGAACCGGGAACGGGACGGGACCCAGAGCCCTGAGGGGAGCCAGAGCTCTGAGGGGAGCGGGACACCCTGAGGGGAGCGGGGCAGCCTGAGAGGAGCGGGGCCCTTGAGGGGAGCGGGACACCCTGAGGGGAGCGGGACACCCTGAGGGGAGCGGGACACCCTGAGGGGAGCGGGGCCCTTGAGGGGGAACGGGACCCCCTGAGGGGAGCGGGGCCCCCGAGGTGGAGCGGTGCACTCGGAGGGGAGCGGGACCCTCCTCAAGCGCTGAGGGCAGCGAGACCCTCTGAGGGGCGCTGAGGGGATCGGGACTATCCTGAAATGCTGAGGCAATCGGGCTCCCCTGAGGGTATCGGGATCCCCTGAAGTGCTGAGGTCCCCAGAGGAGCTCGGGGAACAGTCTGGCACTCCCTGAGAAGGATCCGTGTCGGGCAGGCCCAGGTGTCCCCCAGCAGCGCCCAGCCGTCCTGCACGTTGCGTTCACCCGGCACAGCTGAGCGCAGCCCGCAGCTGAGGTGCCATGGCCGGCATCGAGAAAATGCCATTAAAGCTTAGTGGTTTCACCTGAAGAACCCGTAGAGGTAGATGGAGAATGTTCAGGTCGAGGTTGTGTGACAATGTGGGGTTTTGTTACCTATACCTGACCCTGGCAACAAATTGTTGGTGGAGCTGAGGATTGGAGAAAAAAAAAACAACCAACTTGCAGCTGCAGGGTGAGCAGTAATTAAAGTGCTCAGGCAGGTTTTGGTCTTCATGCAGCAAAATGAAGCCTTGTTATTCAGGTTGAAGTTAAGTGTAGCTTGAGCTGTCCTTATTAAAAAAAAAATATAAATATATACTTCCAAGAACTTAAAAAGAGGATTTTTAAAGTGTAGAGAATTAAGGACTTAAGAAAAAGGGACTTAAAGGATAACTTTGCTCAGTTTTCAATGTATTTTGGTAGAACTGATGTGTGTTTTGACCATGGTTAAAGACAGTTCACTCAAGTGACTGTGTTGCTTTTTAAGTGAAATTATAGAATGTAGCATTTAAAATATGTAGCAACAAAGTGTTATAAGGGTGTTTCTCCACGGGTAGACAAAAAAAAAGTTAGAATATAATTACTCATTGTTGCAGTTTGTGTACATAACTTTTCTAATAGTGCTGTTAGAATGGCACTTCGGGATTTGCCCCTGGGTACAAGAAACCTTTGTGTGTGTGAGTGTTCACACATGCCAACTTTCTGTGCATTCTCTGAATCTTGCAGGCAAAGAACTAAACACTGGTATTGAGGAAACTAACAACGTCTGGGCTTTGTTCCAGGTGCTGCTGGTGTAAAAGATGAGGCTGAACGAGAGCCGGACGAGATCCTTCCAGGCTCCTGTCACTGTCCACAACTACCCGGGCAGGCAGGTGTATGTGTTTCCCAACGGCCGATCCGACTCGGAGGATTCCTCCGAGGAGGAGCTCAACGTTATGGAATTACGGCCCCGGGGCAAGGAGCAGCAGCGGGGCAGCACTGCCCGGGACAGGCTTGGAGATGTGGTGCTTCTGGAACGGGAGATCACCGAGGGTGATAACCTGAACAAGCTGGCCCTGCAGTACGGCTGTAAGGTAAGGGCTGCCCTGCTTGGTGTGAGTCACCTCAGAGGGGTTTCATGGGCAGCACTTTGCAGAAGGTGTCCTGTGGTCTGGTAGTTTTGCCACTGGAAAGTGTTGGCCCTGTCTGGGCCACAGCATCTGGGTAGAACTGGAGAAAGGCAAAGAAACCCCCAAACAAACGCATAAAAGAGTTCTTCAGCCAGCAGCCTAGGAAGATGTTGTCAGCCTCACTCCCTGCCTGACCTGCTTTCCTGTTTAATTTCAATGACTAAGTGCAGGTTGTACTAAGTTATTTCAGGGAGGGCAAACATTAGGAAGCTGAGTGTAGAAATGAGGGTCAATGCTCTGCTTTCAAGGAACATTGGAGTTTTTAAGGCAAATTTAGCAGTACAAAGAGACACCATGGTTATGGGTGAGGTTTTTGTTTATTTTTTCAAAGGTATCACCTTACATTTTGCAAGGAAGGTCTAACGGGTAGATGTGGAGAGGTGCCAAAGTTCAGTCCAGAGTCCATGTGGTGTCAGTGTGTGGGTTTTGGTTGTTTGCTGTCATCCCAGAGTGTGCGTGGTTCAGGTGCCTGTGGGCAGGAGGGGGGGCGTGTGCACAGTGAGATTTCTCTGAGCTGGAACACACTACAGAACACATTTTCTTTGTTCCAAAGCAGAGCAAAACTGTTGAAAAGTTTAATTACCTGCTCTGAACATTAGAAGCTCCCTGTTTAGCAGTTTGAGCTGTATTTTTAGAGCCTTTATCTGCAAGCTGGACTGTGATTTCAGAGTTCCATGATGCAAACAATTGGACGGTGACCACAGTGGGGATAATGATAGTGGAGCTTTGGCTCCACTGCTGCAATGCAATTGCAGTCTGTCTTGCTTAACCACACAGCAGCTGTGTGGTGCAGCTGAGGCAAGAGGGCTTAGAGGGATTGCAGAATTCCTCCCCTCCCATGCCCTTAGAAACAAAAACAAAACAAAAAGGCACCCTTGTAGGTTCTGCTGACGAGCCTGATGCGTGTGGAGAAGCGAGTCTGGTAGGACTTGAATAGGCCTTGATTGGCCCCAGGAGAGCCTGAGAAGGCAGAGCTGCAGCTTTGCTTGGCTTTGGAGCTGTGACTGTGTGCTGCTCTCAGCAGCACTTGGGCAAGTCACAGCAGTTGGGTGAACTCAGAGGGAGATGCTGAGCAGTTCTTTGGTTTATGGTGTGAAAAGTCCTGCTGTGCCCTCTGCACTGTCACTCAGAGGACCCAGTCCTGTCCCTGCCATGGCTGCTCCTCTGCTGCCCCTCTCCTGGAGCCTTTCAGCCCCTCAAAGGCTCTGCCCAGGGGATAAACAAGCTGCTGGAAGGGACCATGTAGTCAGTGTTCTCCTCCCACAGGAAAAAAACTGTCCTGCTTCCTCCCTCCCTTCCAGAAAAGGCACTTCTGACTTGTTCCAGTCAAATTGAACAGGTACAGAAATTCTTACTGTAAGAGATTTCTGTATTTGTCTTATTTACAGACTGGCACTAACAGTTTTCACAGGTTTTGTTTTATTTGCACAATTGAACAGCTCTTGAAAGGTTACTAGGACAGCAGTGAGGAAGAACTGTAGCCACAAATATATAGACAAATGTGTCTAAAAAATCCAGGATGAACTTCTTGAAATCAATGAGAACTTGACATTAGTTTCAGAATCTGCTTGGACGGGTATTAAAGACAGCACAACAAATAGCTCTGTGTCTGTGCCACAGTTAACTTGGCAGAGATGCAAAGCACTTCAAAATTCTCATTTTTGCTCTTGACCATTTATAGTCCTGGCTTGCTTTTGGCATTGTTCTTAGCTGGGACAAGAGGAGCTCACTGCAGCCAAAGAAATGAGTACAGAAAATAAGCCTAAATGCTTGTGCAGCCCAATCTCTCTCATGCTTCCCATCAGCGTTGTTTGTTGTTTCTGTGTGAGTGCTGCTCTACTTTCTGTTTCTAGAGCCTTAGCACCACACTGCAGTATTTGATTGCAGACACCACGGGGGATATTTACTGTCCCAGTAATTTGTTTTCATTGGAACAAATCCAGAAGTTGGAGCAGCACCTCTGTTAGGAGGCTCTGGGTGAGATTGTTATTTCATAACTAAGAAATTTTGCAGAGTTTAAGTCCAGAGGTTATGCTGAGGCCGGCTGTGAGGAGCCTGAACCAGCAACTGAAGATTTCTTTTGCCTCAGGGTCCCCAGATAAGGTCTTGGATTAAATGTGCCGTTTTCAGAGTTGTCAAGCTTTGCAGAGTAAACATGAGATTCAGACATCCATTCCATCTCTGCCTTTGAGCAGAGTGCTTAGGAGCTAAAGTGGTTTTTTTGTTTTAGCTCCCGAGTTTCCTTGGCAGCCTCAAGTGTGTGAGTGTGCAGTGAATGCAGGTCATGCTGTAATTTCTGAAAGAGCAAAGCGCAGTCCCTGCACTGTGTCTCTTGGGTGTGATGTATGGGACGTGGTTTACCTGTTTGTGTTGCCTTTCTCTTTGGTTTGGCTCTTGCTGTTTTGTGTCCTCCAGCCTTTTCCTCAAGGTTCTTTTGCATCTCCTTGGCAGCTGTGGAGAGCTCCTGGCACACACTGACATCCTGTTTGTGTTTGACAGAGGGTTTAGCACAACTGAGAAGTTGCTGCACTTACTGGGTGGCTGTGAGTGGCCACTGTATTAAACATCTTCTCTTATTTAATGTTAAATAAAGAGACACTGCTTTGCCTTTGTCTTCACACTGCTATTGCCTGTCCCTGTGACTGACACTGCATGTGTGGCTTGTTCTTCCTGCTCTGGGTGGGGACACAGATCACAGACAGGAACTCTACACAGGAACCACTAAAGGTGGTGACGGGAGCACAGAGGTGATTGTCCTTCAGCAAGAGCACTGAGCAGCTCAGGAGGAATGAGCTGGATGAGCTGCTGTCCTGCAGAAGAGAGGTGCTGCTCCAGCAAAGGATGCTCATGCCTGTGTGGGAGATGCTGGCCTGCTCTCCAGGCTTGTGCCCTTGCTTTCAGAGCTGTTGTGCTCCCAAGGTGGAGCTCTGATCACTCTGAAATCATTTCCTGAGCAGGAAATGGATTTTGCCTGCTCACACTGGCATTGTGCTCTCACCTTAAGCAGTGTGTGTAAGGTAGGAGAACTGTTTTAAAAAGGATCTGTTAGAAAGATTCTTCTTGCCTTAACTAAGTGAGAGGAGGGCAAAGAAAGCAAAGGGAATGAAAAGCGATGTGAAGCAAAATGCAGCAGATACAAGAGCACTAGAGGAGGTTGCAGACTGGTTTAACAGGAGCAGGACCTGGAGCACCCCTGGAACAGCCAGGGAATCTCTGCAGAACACCAAACCACTTGGATCAAGGGACTGCTTTTATTCTCTGACGGCTCCTCGCACACTGGTTTTGTAGCTGCTTCCTGCCTTGTCCTGCGCTCACCATTTGTGTCCCTTTTGGATCCCGTAGGTTGCAGATATCAAACGCGTCAACAACTTCATCCGGGAGCAGGACCTGTACGCGCTGAAGTCCATCAAGATCCCGGTGCGGCCGCACGGGCTGCTCACCGAGAGTGCCGAAACCCTGCGGGCGCCCCCGGCAGGACCCGCCCAGCCCGGCCTGACGCGTGTGGAGCTGCCGGAGCCCGAGCCCGGCGCGGGCAGCTCTGCTGGCGGCAGGCGCCTCAGCGAGTACTTCAGGGGCATCGACCAGAGCATCCAGGACGCCGTGCAGGTGGAGGTGCAGCTGAGCACAGAGTACGGCGGCGCGGAGGCGCTGGAGAGGCCGCTGCCCGAGGCGAGGAAGCGGGAGAGCGGGAATGGTGCGGACTGTGGAATCCAGTGGTGGAACGCCGTCTTTATTATGCTCCTGATAGGAATTGTCCTGCCAGTATTTTATATCATCTATTTCAAAACGCAAGGCCTGGTGGCCCACACCTCTAACACAACAGTAACCTCAAATGTTTCAACAGCTGGATTGGAAGGGAAATTACCACAAAGCTCAGTTGTAGGAAAAAAATCGTAAGGGGAAAGGGCAGCCCAACTCCAGCCTCTCCAGCAGTGATGCCCAAACGCTCGTGACTGACTCAAGTGCATCCAGGGGGATACAACAATACAGATTATTTTTATAAGGAGCTGATGATGTAATCCTGAATTTGACTGAAAATGAGGTGATGTGATTTTGATGGAAAAATAAGGATGCTTTGTTGCTTACACAGATCATCACCCAGGTGGCCTAAGAGCTGGGAACTCTGTTGAGGGAAAGCATTTTGTAGCAATTTACTCATTGTGGTTGCTTCAGGTATTTCTTAATGCCGTGAGTAGAAGCAAATCCTTTGCTGCTGAGCTAGAGAGTGCAGTATTAACGTGGTTGGAAATCGTGGGTTGTTTGCATTTTAAGGGAACACTTTTTGCTGGAAAAGGAGGGACTCCTTTTCTCAGAACTGTCATTTTTGTCTCTTGCAGACCATGGTGGTTTTGGCCTGCTTGACCCCAATGATGCCTTCTGGAGCTCCAAGCTGTGTGTGCCAGGGCACAAGGATGCTGCCAGCACCCCACCTTGTCATCCCCCTGTTGATTAGGATGTGTCAGGCCCACCCTGGAAAGGGTGAGCTCAGACCTCTTCCCCTCAGTGAAATCCTTCAGAGATGGGTCTTGAGATCCAGAGATCTGAGTGCAGGATCTGTGCTTTCCCAGGGCACTGCTCTGCCCTGCATGGCCCCAGGTGGGCAGAGGGTGTTGGAAGAGGACAGGAGAGGAGGTGAGAGGAGTCACATGCACTTCTCTCAAGGGCTCGCTTGCTGGCGGGAGGTCTAGTCAGTATTACTTGCTAAAAAACTAATAATAGTGTATAGTGGTGCTTCTGAAACACCTGGGTTCAGTCATGGAATTACTTCCTTGTGTGCAGTCTGGATGGGAGTGAAGTGCTGAGTTGGATGCAGGTTGCAAGGTTCAGGACAGAAGTCCAAGATGAAAGGAGGAGTGAACCCTTTATAGGGCGGGACTGTGAAGGTGCTGATTGTGAAAGGTTTCTCTGAGCTGGC
The DNA here is from genome assembly GCF_008360975.1 of Lichenostomus cassidix. NCBI lineage: Eukaryota > Metazoa > Chordata > Aves > Passeriformes > Meliphagidae > Lichenostomus > Lichenostomus cassidix. Next base: position 3,267,850 of record NC_139491.1, read on the forward strand.
AATGTGCCCTCCTCGCAGGGCAGTGGAGGTGTCAGTCAGGCTCAGGGCTGTGCTCTTCAGGGCCAGTCAGCAAACACTACCTGCTGCAAGGGAGCAGCAAGGGAGGCCTTTGCTAAATAGAAGAATTTGCCTCAGAAATTTGATTCAGCAAATTCCAGGCCTGTGGGCAGAGGTAAAGGCTTTCCTGGAGCCAAACACTAAGGGATTTTGCATGGGCAGGTGCCTGTGGTGCTGAGGGTGAAGGCAGAGCTGGTGGACAGTGCAGGAAGCTGCTGTTTGTTCTCCCCTCAGCCCAACCCCATTTGCAGGTTCCCAGCTGCAGCAGGACCACAGGGCTGCTCCAGCTTCCCTCAGCAGCCCAAGGCCTGCGGGGAAAATCACCTGTGGGACAATCACCTGTTGTACAGGTGTAACCTCAGCCTGGCGGTGTCTGCCTGGAGGGGGAGGATTGAAGCTTCCCCAGTAAGGTGAGGAGCTCCACACCACACAAGCACAACCATGTGCTGTTACAATGAGAACCTGTGTTTCCTGCAGCTCTCAAAAGTGGGAACTGACTTTTGTAAACAAGCACTCCGAAGTATATCTTATACTGAACAAAAACTTGTGTTTTTCTTCTGTGAAGAGCTGTATCTTTGTTCGGGGGAGGGGGGATTCTTACATTTTTAAATAAAGCCACATGAAATAAAAGCACATGAGGCACAGCCTGTGCTTGTTTTGTTACCACAGAGCTGAGCACCTGCTCCTTGCAGCCTCACCTCACCCCTGCAGTGAGGAGCAGGAGTGGCAGCAGCAGCAGGAACCAGGGCTGGAGAGACAGGATGGCCTTGGGCTCTCCCCTCTGCATGGCCCTGCTTTAGCTGCCAGTTTTTTTAAGTGTTCTGTAAAAAGGTTCTTAGCATCAGTCCTTGAGTGTCATAATTAACTCCTGTTGATGAAAATCCTCACAGCTGCAGTTTAAAACCAACACCTCGCACCTGAAGTGGACGTGGAGGGGACAAGGACGCGCCAGACAGGACCATGTGCTCTGCAAACACGAGAGAGGCTGGAGTACACAGTAAAAGCCAGTTATCTTTACTTTAGTGAATGCAGGATACAAATATTTTACAACAACCTCTAGCATTTTCTTAACCATTTGATAAAAAGTTCACTAGAATATTTATTGTATATTGAAGAAAAAACAACACATTCAGGGAAAAAAATTGAGATTAACTTATTTTTTTTCTTAAAAGATTCGTCTCAAGGATGGCAACAAAGTCCAGCTTGTGCCGCCAAACGGCTTATCAGCATTAAACCGTGAACAGCTTCTTGTGAACTGTTGACTACAAACATTTACCAAATACATAAATCTCTTTTAAAAAAGCCATTTTAAATATAGCAAAGCAGTGTTCTCTTGCACAGCAAAGTGAAGAAAGGTTCTACTAAGATTTAAATGTTTACATTGGTTAAGTCTTTCTTTCACATTCGGATTTAACTTCTGCCCAGGATCAATTGTTAGGAGTTGTTTTGTTCCTTATTTACTATGTATTTCTTGTGCGCACAGTAACTCGCAAGTTTCTGATGCATTAGTGTCCTTGGAGGGAAGGCAAGGCTAAAGCAGTTCTCTCTGACGAGTCCCTGACAACGTGGCGTTCTCAAAACTATCGTGAGAGCTCGAGGATGGAGGTGATTTGTCACAACAGAGATAAAAATATTAACTCATTCAGACCTGACTGGGTTCAGCCCAGGATTGGATCCACTTGCACTTCAGTCAGCAGAGATAATTTTAAAAAGCTTTTTTTTTTACCTGTTGAAATATCTGTGCTATGTCATCTTCTTTTTTTTTTTTATAAAACATTTTTACAATTTCTAAAAAAGTATGTTTCAAAGTGAGTTACTTCTTATTAAAAACCAAGATTCCCATGTCCTCGGTGGCAGGAGGTGCTCCCCGAGACCGGAGGGCTGTGGAAGGACATTTCTGCTGGGCCTGGGGCAGCACAGGGCCACTCCCTGGCCCAGCTCTTTAGAACTGATTCTTTTTATTTCTTAATTCATTGGTGCAATTTCAATACAAACTCTAACCCTTGTGTAGCTTTGTCTTTAAGAAAACAGTAGTAAGTACTGTTTAAAAACCTGCATAGAAATAAAGACTATTGAGATACAGTCAGCAAAGCCATCTGATAAGGCACACAAGAAAATAGACAGTAAATGTGAATGCAGAACTCCCACTCGGATGTACAGCAAAGTTCATACAGGTGCATAAATCATGGAACTCACATCACTGGTCAGAGCAGCAAAAGGTTCATGGGAGCAGCAAGTGAATTGGGTCACTCGGGAGCACAGCAGCCATTGGGACATGTCCTGTTTGCCTCCAGGCTCCTGCCAGCCGGGACCAACCCCGAAATGGGGAGAGCTCCAAGGGAAGAGCTGCAAGGGACTGGAGCCTGTGCAGGTTTGACGTTGCCAGGACAACTGGGGACAGGGCTGGAGGCCACAGGTACCACCCAGGGGCAGCTGGCCCTGCTGCACCACCCTTCTCACCCCTCCACTACAGCATCGAGGGATCTTCTTAACTGCAAAAAAATAAAAAAACAGAGCCCAAGCAAAAATGTAATAAATATCAGGGCTTAACTCTGAAGAGTTTGGGCAACACCAGAGCACTGCAGCTTCCACCCAGAACTAGCACTGCCAGCCTGGAGGTGACTGGGAGCACAGGCAGGATCACAGCCCTGCATCCAACACCAAACCTGCTCCCAGCCCTGTCTCGCGGCACAAGGGGGCTCTGCATTCCTCCCTCTGTCTCGGAAGCAGCACATTTTTTCCCAAACCACTTGCCAACTCACAAAACCTTTTGTGCTCCTCTGATATGTGTCATTTCCCTATCATGAGAAATTAGGTCAAGTTTTTCCACTGTTTTTTTTTCCTCCTCGGAAGAGGCAGCTTTAAAATGATGCCTTAAAATGTGTTGTAACAGATTTTTTATATTTATGCAGGATGAACTTAACACCGGATTTTTTTTTTTTTGCCACTTTGCTATTTATATACATATATATAAAATGTATAATGAAGCTTAACCATACAGCACAGAGATTACAATTGAACGGCACACATTCACCACCAGTGAGGGGGCCAACCCCTTTATACACCCTCTGAAAAATCTGGATAATAATATTAATAATAATTAAAATCCAAAGAAAGTACAGTATATTTAACAAAATAGTAAATATTAAACAGTGAATACTCTACTTAATAAGGACCTCGCCTTGTTTCAAGTTGGCGTCAATCCACAAAAATATACTTTTTAATCTGGTGACCGTACAATACATAGGTACTTACACCAAAGGTGATAATATATTTAGGATGCTATATACACAAAGAGTTTGGCTCAAATTTAAATTTACATATAAGTGTTCATGGCTTATTTTTCCCCCAAGGTTCCGCCTGCAAGTTTTTCCTTTTCATCTTTGAAAGCAAAAACTAGAAAGTCAAAATAAGATAAAACTATACTCTACAAAAAAGCTACAACATACAGCTTTGGCTTATATAAATAATTCATAGCAGAATGTGTTCAAAAGTACTGTATATAACTTTATATATAGTCTTCAATTCATTAGGGTATTGTTTTCTTTAATATAAAATATACATGAGCTAAAATCCGTTTCTATATTTTTCAAAGGTATGAACGTAAAAACAAATTTGTCAAACATCTTCCAATTATAACTTAATATATTAATTTTATTTTGTTAATGTTCTATTTTCTAGGCTAATATTTTCTGAATATTTCATGCGAGTTCTCTATGTCTCTCTTTCACTCATTAAAAAAATCACTTCTTTGACCCAATACACTATCTTTTTTTTTTTGCACGTGCAAAACAGGGTTTTTGTTTTTGTTTTTTTATTTCTTATAGCATCAGCCCTTCTCCATGCACCCTCTGCAATAGAGACCCATGCCAGGTTGGGTAATAGAAAGGTCAGTTTATGTACAGTATTGCTTTCTTCTTCCTGCTTTTCTACTGCTCTGCTGCTACAAAGCAATTATTTCTTAACTACGAGTAACCATAGAGCTGACTACACACAGGGACAGTACTACAGGCGAGCCCTCGCTCGGGTCGGGTGTGGAGGAGGAGGAGACACTGCGGGGACAGCGCTCTGCCAGGGCCGGGCTGGGGTTACACACAGTCCAGGTAAGTGCCAGACTAGAGATCAAACCTACGGGATTGTTCTGATACGTTTTACCAAGGGACATCTGCAGCTATACAAGAGTTTGTCGTAAGTGCCTGATGATTGGTGTATGCTACACACACTAGCACATATATATGCATGTGAAGATATATATATGCACGTATGTATATACATATAAATATACTTATTCACGTCCTTATTTATAAATTTAGATATGTCAGGACAGTTCATTTTGAGAACGCAAAGCTGAAAGGGCGACACGGCGGGTTTATGTCACCCACGTGTCCATCCTCATCCGTTTTACCGAGGGGCTCTCTCGATCCTCCGCGTTGGGCGGCCGGCCCAGCACGACGGGCGAGTGGAAGTCGCTGCGGGGATCCTCGCGGTCGCTGCCGTCGTAGGAGCTGCTGGAGCTGCTCAGGCTGTCGACAGGGGAACGCCCCAGCTCCTGGCGCGACGGCGGCGGCGGAGGCTGCTGCGGCTGCGGCTGCTGCGGCGGGAAGCCGGAGGGGGTGACGCGGTCCCGGGGAGGGGAGATCGGTTCAGATTTGATGTTGATGTTTTGGTTGGTGTTAATGGATAGATTTGAACCCTGAGATAGCTGGCTGCCAGTGCTGGGAAGAGAAAGGTGCAAATAAGGAAATGCAAGAAATGAAAACCGAGTGACAATTCACGTGATTACAACGGTGAGGCCTTGGGGCTCAGCACATAAATAAATGCACCTTACTGGGAAGAGCAAAGTGGAAAAACCATTAATTAAAGGTCTGAGCTGCATTTACAGAAGTTCAGAACAAACAAATATTTCCTATTGCCAAACATTTCAGTCATCACATAGATGCCTCCTCAGTGAGAAGCTGAGCCTGCAGGGACACAGCTCATTAGCTGGAGGCTGCAGGTGACTGAAGGGACAAACACCCCAACACAAGAATGTTTTGCAGCACTGACAAGAGGCTAAAATGTGCTGAATATTCTCTTGGTGCAGCCAGTGCTGCTGCCCTGCACAGGGAGGGACCCTGGGTACTTACACAAGAGAGCTGAGGGCCGCGGGACCGAGGTGGTGCTGCTGCCAGGCAGACACCTGCCCCAAGGACAGCATTCCTGGGGAGTTAAATCCCTGCAGGGCAGACAGGTCTGCGCTAGTCAAGGAGTAATCTAAGAGGGAAAAACAAATAAACAACAAAGTAATGTATAGGGGGCTTTATATATGTAACATACATGTATAAATAAACACAAAGGCTTTCTGCCCAAAACAAATAAAGGCAGCTGATCCAAAGAAATCCAAACATTAACTCTCTGAAGTCTGGGAGCAATCCTGCCAACCTCACAGGGAGCTTAACAGTACAGAGGCCTCCAAAGGAGAATTCTTTTGCATTCTGCTTTCAGTTCCTACATGTTGCTGTCTTGGAGCTTCTTCCAAACCCACAGGTACAAACATTAATGCATTGTATATAGACAGGTGTGCACCTTACAGGAACATTTGGCATTTTTGAAGACTTTTCCTTCCATGGACATTTCAAAATTAAATTAAAAGGGAAGAATCCATGAGAGGCACTAGACAGGGATGGTGGATCTCACACTGAATTCACTGCATTCACCTGGGCTGTGGTTCAGGTGCCAGGTGGGAGGCAGCAGTTCCTCAGACAAGACCAAGGTACCCTTTGAGTGGCTCATGATGCCACAGAGCCCCTGGTGCTGCAACCTCCATCCAAGCCCAATGGAACAGCATTGCCCTGGCAGGCCAGGGACTCTGGAAAGGCAGGACAGAGGCCGAATACCCAAACCCCAGTGACCCCTCAGTGCAGTCCTGCTGTACCACATCACATCCTCCCCCTCCCCACAGTATCACTCCTTAATTCAACTGTCATCTCTGTATCACGTAAACAAAAGAAACCTCTTTATGTGGAGCAAGAAAACATCATTCTTTAGAAGTATAACTCAAATGGAGACCAAAGAATTTGATCTATTCCAACCCCAGAGCAGCAGCTGGGCTGCTGCAAGGCTCCCTCACTTCTCACTACATTCACAGAACTGAATGTGTTTTCACTTGATCATCACTCATGTTTTCTTTCAGGTTTGAAAACAAAGTCAAACTCTTCTCTGCTTTTAATTATTTTGTAATAAAGCTTCCTTAAAATAATTTTTAGTCTCTTGAGAATGGGACAAAATGTGAGCAGCCAAACTCACTCTGTACTGCCAAGGAGAGGAACCAAACATTCCATTTCAGTTGGGTTTGGCTTTGATTTGTGTTTGGGGGCTTTGGGGTTTTTTTAATAGTAGTACTGTGCTAAAATGCCACCACTATTACAATCTCTCTCCTGAGAGGATCCTTCTCAGGATCCTCTCTCCCATCTACTGACCTGCTTGCTGTAGATAAATTCAAAATCTCCCTAAAACAGCTCATATTGGGAGGAGAATCCAGGGCCAGCAGGGTCCTGTGCTGTCAGAGACAAACACACATCCCTGCAAGAACCTTCCTGAAGGCCTCAGGAGTCCCAGCTGCTCCCAGCAGGTGAAGCTCCTTAGGCTGCCTTTTCATTTTAATTTCTTCTCAGCTGACACTTCTACTGAAACTCTGAAAACCCTCACATGTATTTCTGCACAGCTTCAGAAAGGTTTGTCCCAAGATGATTGACCCAAAAAGCCCCTTTTGCAAGACTAAAATTGAATCTCAAAAATAAAAAAAGAAATAAAAACTGAGCAGCCCCTCCAGTGACCCAGCCATGCACTGAGCCTTCAAAGCAGCCAGGCCTAAACAACTGCCAAGTGCAGCCCCTGCAAGCACTGCAGATGGATGTGCTGGGCTGATGGGATTTGTCAGTGCAGACCTGAAGGAAATGTTGATAGGAATTCAGTTCCCATGTAATTTTTTTCCATTGCAATTACAGCTTTTATGACCATGGACAATTAACTTCTGATACTTTAAACAGAGTATGTCTGGTGACAGGGCTTTGAGGAGGTGTTTTTCCAAAGAGTACATATGTCACTACACAATTAGCTGCATTATTAATTCCCTAAATAATCACATATCTGCTGGCAGTGACAAGAGAACAAGCCCTGCTGCACGAGTGACCTGATGTGAGATGAAGTTGTACAGACAAGATCATCTTCTGCAGAAACCATCGCTGCTGTGACCTCCACAGGCAGCACTGGGAAGTTTGTGCCTTTGCAAAACAACTGACCTGAAACCAGGAATTTATTTATGGCTTGGTGTGCTCTGCTCAGGTGTCACTTACTAATTAACTGATTGCTGGAAGTTTTAATTTTTTTTTAATGCCTGGACTGTTTTAGAACCAGTAACTCAGTTGGTTCTGGCCCTTCCTCCAGCAGTCTGTAGAATACCAAACAGATTATATAAAATAGGATATTCATGAAACACTGATATCCAACATTTTAATTAAAGATCCAAGAGCTGAAGCTATCCCTTCCAGCCCTGAAAAAAACAACCCCTATCAACCCAGAAAAACAATTAAGGTATTTAAATTTTATCTTAGTCCTTGAACTGCAAAAGTGAAATTGTACCATAACTGGTGACTACCCTGAGAATCCCCAGGCGACAATTTGGTTTCAACATCAAATTTCTTCCTGCAAATCCCCTGAAAGGTTCAATCTAACAGAAACGATTCTAAAGTGCGTGAAAACCACTAAAGGCTAAAAGCTTTAGACAAATTATTTGCATTATCAAAGGAAATGGGCTGGAGCTTCAAATCACATCCCAGCGATACCAGCACTTGTCCATTGTGAAGGACATGAGTTCCCATTGTCTTTGCTAGTTCCTGAGATGCCCAATGCAGCCCCTCTCAGCTTTGGGGTGTTTTAGCCACCAGCTTACAGGTTCTTCTGGATGAGGGATGCACCCAGCACTGCTTCCTGAAACAATATCCAACTGGACAGAAGGGATGTGTCAGGTGAAACTCAGTGTGGCTCTGCTGAGCAGGACCAGAATGGTTTGCTTTGAACAGCCACTGAACACAAGGGCTGAACCACCTCTGGAGCAAGAGTCAACCCAAAATCTGCATGTGCAGCTAACTCACACTTCAACTGATCATCCAAAGCAAGTGACTGCTCTCCATGATGCTGCTCCTGCAGCCCAACTCCTGCACTCTCTGCTTCACACTTCACTCCTCAGGGCAGCTGTGCTTGCATTGAGTTCAACAACTGGGCTGGTGCTGCTGCAGGGCAAATACAGCCTCTGGCTGATGGGTGTGAGCAGAACAGTCCCAGCTCAGCCCCCGGCTGTGGGTGCACAGTGCCCTCTGGGCACTGCCAGCTAACGAGCTCATTAGCACAAAAAGACAAAGGATGTGAGGTGCTTGGCTGGCAAAACTAAAAACTGCAGTGAAACTTGCAAAGCTAAGAGTGGAGAAAATGTATGAAATGTCATCTCTGGGGGGTGTATGGAATTCCACCACTACCCTAGTGGATGTTGGACAACCCTTTTGGTGAAGAAATCTTCCCCAATATCCCCAATAAACCTCCCCTTGTGCAACCTGAGGCCACTATTTCCTCATATTCTATCACTTATTACTTGACTTTCATTAACTACTTTCCCAACCAGCAAACCACTCATCACTTTTACATTACCAAATGCCTTGCATCACACCCAGCTTGGACAAGAAGTAGTTTTAAGGTCCCGCAGACAATAAAAGGAGCTGAAAACAGAAACACTGAAGTATCAGCTATTGCCTAAACGTGAGGCACTCCAGTTCCCCGCGGGATCACTACAGGCTCAGTTTTGATGAATAAGAACCTTCATTTGAACTGGAGAGGAAAATAAAGAGTCACAGAAATGCAAATTTCCCGGGCTTTTGAACGGTGTGGCTGCAGCCCCAGCCCGACCCCAGCATGCTTACCAGTGTTGTAGGCAGTGGGCATGGCCGAGTACACGAGTCCCTGCGGCGGCAAGCTCGGAGTCGTCACCGACACCACGGGGGTGGCCAGGGGCTGCGTGGACTGAGAACTGCTTATCCTTTGGGTGTTCTGCCAGGGAGGGAAATAACAACACCTTGTGAGACCAGAGAGAGCAGTGGGAAATGCAGTGCTAGTGTGACAGAGCATTCCATTCAAATGTGCTGCTTCGCTGTGTGTTTGAGTTAGGAACACATCCTTTTTGTCAGGATTGGTTTTCTAAACAAGCTCAAATATTTCAAGACAACCAAAATGATCTTGGCAAACTGAAATGAAAAATTAATTCAAGGCTCACTGGGCCACTTCCCAAGCATGCAGATTTCAACAGTGTTAGAGTTGTAGGACACACAAAAATAAATGCAATTTCTTAGGGATACACCCAACAATTCTCAGAAGTTCTTAAGTGATTTAAGAGTTTTCAGTCTTATTTTAAAAGGGGTTTTAGTGCAGATGGCGAGGTACAGTTCCACCAGAAGAGATTCTCCCACTTCACAGTTGTTTATCCAATCTTCCAAATTTCAGCTGCCAGTTTTGACACTGTGCTGACTACACCTGTCCTGAAAGGAACACAGAGATCTTCTAAATTTGTGTTGATAAGACTTCAGTGATAAAATAATCTTGCTGTTCCCATGGTTCCTGAGAAACTGAGAGAGTACTTGTTACAATGCAGATATGTTTCCAAGCAAATGACATTGGAGTTCACAAAGAGCAACTGTGCTTTTTTGACAGGGAAAACAGCTAAACTAGATTGTTTCACATTGTTCAACTGTGGGCACAATTTGGCTTTTTAATGACAGTCGTTCTTTCCATGTACTGGAATGAACATCTGCAGCAAACATATCACTCAAACTAAGCTCTAACCAAACTTGCTGGTTAGAAAATTCATTAAACACTGTGGTGAACAGCAGCAGACAACAAAGCTGCTGCCACAGAACGTTCTGCTCTCCATGGAGGCAACTGTAAATCTTCCTTCAAAATATGAGGTTCAACACCATTTGGCCATGCCAAATACTGACAAGAACAGAAAATGTTAGGATTTTTATTTTTCAACAACAGATGTTTACTTTCATCTGCAGAATTCTTAGAACTAGCTGCAGTCTCTACATCCTGTATTTCTACAAGGAGCTGGGTTTCAATCTGCTGGAAATATGTTTTTTAAACCAAACCTCTATCTCTGAAAAAATATTTTCAACAAAAGGAGCAGTTTTTCATCTCTTTGGTAGGGATCCATTTCGTAGCTTTGTAAGACTGAAGTTACTACTCCTTTCCCTTATTTCAGGTACAGGTATTTCAGGATCTGCACCACTTAACTTTTTTCTCCACTCTGATCTTGAGAGAATGAGCAGCATTAAAAATGCATCATTCCCTTAAAAATATCAGAATGAGCAGGTACAGAAATGGGGCTGTATTCAATTTTAAGCTTAAATTTATGAAGATGAATTGAGGGTTATCAATCTTGTATCTTTCCCATTTAAAGAAAGAAATATATATCACAGCTTGCACATTAAAATTAGCTGCAGCTTTCACTCGAAGGCTGCCAGCTTCTGATCTCTCTTGTGTCTGGCTGCTCTTGAATTCCCCACCTTTGAGCCTCCCAAGGATTTGGGGGCTCTTTGGTATTTGTTGCCAAACACACACATTGGCAGATGTGCCCATTCTGCCTCTGAGCTCCCAGCTTTCAAAGCTCCAAGTCCCAGAGAAAGTCCCTCTGATTTTCTGTAATTGATCCCTTTAAATCACTTATGTACTTCTGAAAATCTCCCCTAGACCAAGTTTATCTGGCATAAAGAGATGTTATTAGAGCAGATTTTTGTGTCTGTCAGGAATTGACCTTTCTCCAAAGCTTTCTTGGATGGCTGCCTATAAAGTTGGGATTACTGTATAATGGAAAAGTAAAGAGGAATATACTGGGAAACAATCCAGACCAAAGGATTTCCTCATGGGATTTTTTTTTTGAGTGGCTAATAAAGGTGGTTTTCTGAGGTAAATTCTTTCTGATTATAATTCCTGGAACACTCAGCCACACAAAGACACTAAGAAATATTTAGAAGTGCCCAATGTTTTTCGTACTTGGAGATTCATGACATATGTCAGGATTTTTTTTTTTTTAACTGGTGCAAATGTAGCAGTAAGAATTCAATATCTTTATTTCATGCTATGCTACCGTTGGTAGCTGTTTTTCATATTCAGTGCTCAGTTCCAACCACACAGAGCTGGGATTTGGAACTGCTTCCCAGCACTGGAATGAGCATAAACCAGAGCACTGCAGGCGCAGCTTGTGTTTCTTTGCCACGTTTGAGGCAGAAGTGCACCTTTCCTTTGTGTGAGTGTTGCTGTGCCAGAGCTGATGGCAGTTTCAGAGCCACTAGATGGCCCACGCTGCTCAGAGATGCACAGCACAGAGCAGCTCCATCGCCCATCCTGCACAGAGCACAGCCTGGGGCAGCTGGGGATCCCTCAGTGCAAGGGCTTTAATTGGCTTTAATCCCAGTTGCAATGACATCTTGGTTTGGTCTTTTTACACTGAGCTTTTGTTGTTGCACTGAAAACCAGACACTCCTCTCTGAAGGTGAGAGGAAAGTGTGAGAGTTGTTTAACTGCTTGATAAACAAGACATCCCAATAACCCTTAAAAACTTCAGTATTGAATTTCAAAAGCCATTTTCCCTTACTTTTTAAATCTCATTTTCATGTTTAAGGTAAAAATCAACCAGTAGCATGCATTCATCAAGAAAATTTATCTAAATCACTACATTTTCCATGCTTTCATGCAATTAGAGCCTCATATTAGCAACAGGTCCATGTTCATCAACAAATCAAGGTCTGCAATAGGTCAATTTCTCTGTGAATCTGACACAGCATCTTCTGCCTGGTTTGTGCCACAGCAGCCAAACAATTTGCAAATTGCTCTAAAAATAAGTTACGCATTATTTTAGCCCTACGTTAATTTTCCAGACAGAATGCCAAATGTTAAAACCTTTGGGGGAAAAAAAAAATAGAAAACACACAAATCCCAAGAGTTTCCTTTTAAAAGCAAAATATCTTTCCACTGGAAAAAAAGGTAGAATTATTCATTTGCAATTCTCTGTTCCTTTTGGTAAACAGGGAACACCCCTGTGGTTTGATAATCTCACGCAGGATGAAATAATTCTAACCTCCAAAAAGGTGACCTCACCAGCAATGATGTCATCTCCTTGAAAGGAAGAGAAGTAACACAGGGCTGGTGTTACAATCTGAAGAACTTCACAAGTGAAGCCACTTTCTAAAAATATTCCAAAAATTTAGGGGATGGGAAGTGATTATTTACATTTTATATAGAAGGCAGTACAAATCCTATACACATGGACAGTTACTTTGTAAGGCTCTTTTCCAATGTTCCCTCCAAGAAAAACAGAAACATTTTCAGGAAAAAAAAAAATAGAAGTTTACAAATGGCAAGCGCTGACTTTGGATGTGTTTTCAACTTGAATTGGTCGGGTTTTGAGTTTGATAAAACAAATGTATTTTTGTCTGCTACCAAGGGAACACTGGAATTATTTAAAATATGTAATGAAACTACAGTTAAAAAGCTGTAGTGAAAGACATTTCCAGCATCTTGCTGTCTCTCAGCAAACAGCAGCCCAAACTCACCAACTCCAATTCATCCTCCTCCGACTGTACTCAGCAAACAAGAGGGATAACACAGTTACTAAAAATAGCATTGCTTTCAAATGAAAGAAAAAGTCACGTTTGTGCTTCAGGATTTTGATTCATTTTAATTAATCATGTGGATTTGCCACCTGATTCTGTAGATAACACTGCTAGAAATGTAATACTTCATGAAATTCGTGTCACATAAAACCTGCTGTACTGAGAGAACACCAGCTTTGGGGAAATTGGTGCAGCAGGAGCTTGGTGACCCCAAGGACACGGCTGTCACACGTGGATGTGCAGCACAGCAGTCTCTGCCTGCACTGATCCAATAAACCAGCTCAGCAACAAAGTGCTTGTCACATACAGCCACCATTCCATGCCAGCATCTCCTCTCTGGAATCTCCTAATTCCCTCCAAAAACACAGACAAACCCAAAGCTGGATATGATGTTGTTCTTCACAGCACAGCAGTAAATAGGTGCTGTGCATCACTAACATCAGAACTGCATTACTGTTTCTATTGCTAATTAAAAGTGTAATTTTCTCTTTAATAATCAGCCAGTATACTTAGTATACTTCCTATCTCTCCTACACTTCAGTATTCCTAGAAAAACCTTTTTTTTTTTTTTCAAGAATCATTACTCTGAGGCTAATTATAGCTTTTGTTACTTGGATTAATTTGGTAATATTCATCATGAGCACCAGTAACAAATGTAAGCACTTGTGGTAGCTTAAAAACAAATAGGAATTATGCAGAGAGTACTTCTGTTGTTTATATCCTGCTTCTGGTTATGGCCCATTCTTCCATCCACAGAAAACACCCATAGAGACACTGAAAATTTCTACATGGCAGCAAAGACTAAGACCAAAGGATTTGGCCAAGTAAATTAAAGGAAAAGCAGAGTAACACTTCCTGCAGGACCTGTTCTGGGCTCAGGGCCGTGGCTGCCTCATGGCTGCCACGAAACTGCTGTGCTATTCCAGCCTGGGCTGGACAAACATTGCTGCCCAGATGCCAAAGTGCAGAGCAGCACTGCAGAGCACTCATTGTCTTTGATGGCCTGGCTGAGGACACGACAGCACCACGGGACACCCAAGGTCACGTTCCAAAGGGCCACATCAAACAAGTGCTGCTCTCAGCCCTTCCTCACCACAGAAGCTGCACTTCACATCCCACAGCCATTAGGACCCAGGAAAAACAGGTACAAAATGTGCTTTAGGGCACGTTAATAGTGTTCTCATCACCAATAAGATCAGCTGTTCCTCCACAGAATAATGGATAACCCTTTTTAAAACCCACATCCTCCAAACCACTGCAGTTCTCAGTACCAAGTCAGGGGGATGTCAGATCAAAACACCAAAGTCCCCATCACTGTCTCTAGGATTGTGCTCTTACCACATTTAGGTCAGACTGCTATTTTACACTTCGAAAAATTCCTTACAAATTGAACTTCTCTCCCCAGGTCACAATTAGTACTTTTGATTCTCATCAGTGCCATTTCAGAATACAAACATCCCGCTATTCCTGTACCCTATGGTAAGCAGTGAGGCAGTTTCTCCCTGTGCATGTGGGCAAAACACTCCATTTTCACAAAGCCAGACCCAGTGCAAATGTTAGAACTCACCAGTGGTGGCATCATGCCCTTGCTGGAGGGTGGGATGACGACACGGAGGTCAGGTTTGCGGTTGTTCATGCCAAGATTTCCTCCTCCTGGTGGAGGTGGAGACTTTGTAGGCATGACTTTGCCTAGGCCATTCCCACCACCACCAGTACCAAGTAGACTTGGTGAAGCTCGGGAATTCACAAACCCATTTCCTGGAAGAGGGAAAAAAAATGGACTGTAAGACTGAGGAGAAGGACAATACAACATTTTGGTGCTCATGTACCAGTTATGAAATATTTATTTTGTAAAACTTCCGATAACAAACTTCCCACAAGAGGCTGAGTATTGACCAGTCCAACAAACACAAACCACTCTCACCAGAGGATCAATACAGAAAGGGAATATCACTTCAAGGGCATGCTGTGGCTGCTTAAACGCTGAGAAGAGCAAATTGCCAAAGAACTATTTCTAATAACATCCGTTCTGTTTATTTTGCCCTTTGAAGCTCCTCCAGGCTGAGCCTGCAGAAAAGTGAGGGTTTTGCACAATGCCACTTAGTCCCCACCCCCCCAGAGCATGGACTACACTGAATTGTTGCCTGTGAGAATAAAAGATCAGCTCTTAAAGTCTCCATTTCTAAAGTTTATTTTTCATATACCTCCAAGATCTGTAGGACTAATTTTAGTATCAATATTTACTATCTGATTATTATATTTTGCAACAACGAGGAGAACAAATCCTTTCCTTTCAGATTCATTCCAGATCTACACATCACTTATGCCCATAAGTTGATTTAACAAAGTCTTTCTCTGCCTTACTCCTGGTACTCATTTTAAGTGGAATTAGACAAGCCAAAGCCTACAGGTCCAGGGTTCAGCAGTGAAATCTCCAAAAGCTGAATATGCTCAAGGTAGAGGCTCCAGCTTACACTCAGAACAGACCAGAAAACAGTACCAAGGCAGTAAATCAGTGAAGTGCCCAGTATTCTATTTTCCCATCCTGACAGAAGCACCAATCATGTTAACCAAAATACATTTCTCAGAAAAAATTTTAAAGCCACATTCCAATCACAGAATCATATTTATAGCAACAATTCCCAAAATACACAAACCTTATTCAGCTGCAAACAGAAAAAAAGTTGTTAAGGAGAATTTTGCAACAGGGAACACCACAGTTCACCCTACAGAACCTGTGTGTGTGTATATAAATAAACACAATTCATAGTAAGATTCTGTTTGCACTAACACTGCAGGTCTGAAAGCAGCTTTTATAGTCACAATCAGGGAAAAGTCTACAAGACAAAGTTCACTGTGTGGGAAATTCTCTCCTAATCGCCCGTAGCGCCACGCTGGCATGAATTTTGCATTATTATTCTAATTTGAATAGGCCCCTATGCCCAATCCAATTTTATTGCATTAAATACATATTAATCTAAAAGCAATTAAAATAAGAAAGTTGTCAGTGTCACATTCCACCTTCTTTAACAACATTTTTAATGCCTTTAAAAGCACAGCAAGAAGGAAGACCAGCAACATATATCAGCAAGGACACAAAACTTCATGAAGGTGCTTGGTACTACCAAGACACTCAGCCAGGGCACACTGAGAACCTCGATGGGAATTCACCAGGATGCTGGTGAGGAAGCCTCCTCTGGATTTACTCACTGTGTAGACTTCCTTCTGTGCCAAAAGCCTGACCATACATGGATGATCTGATATGTCCCTTGAGTTTTGCAAGGTTAACAGAGCAAGGAGGAGTTATTCTAATTTAGTACTTTCCTACAGCATTTGTACAGGAGGTGTGGGAATATGACTTTTAACTCAGAAGTTATGGGGGAAAGAAGGAACACAGCAGAAAATAAAGTTTTTAATGTCAGCATTCTTCCTTCTGTATTAGAAACCACAGCAAAAACTCATTTTGTGATTAAAGGATCTACATTCCTCAGCAGAAAACAGCAGAATTTATTCGGATGCCTCTATGTTAGTGATAAAATTTAGTTAGAGTGGTTGAAAAGTTGGGCTGGAGATCAGAACACACACTAGAGCTAAATATAGTCTTTACTGGTAGGAGAAAACTCTCCACAGCTGGGTCACATGGAAAAACCAACAAGCCAAAGCGAGAAATTAAGTTCTGTGTTACCCTTAAGGTTCCTGAAACAGAGACAGTTTTCGTAGAATCATGATTTTGTTAACACAGCCATGCATCAATTCCTATCCATTATAAATGAGTGCAGCATGAGTTACAGACAGCCTGCAGTGCATCAGATTGCCAGAGACATCCTACACAATGGACAGGGTAAAAATTAAATGGATTTGCAAACAGACACTAGGGAGGAAAAATACTAGAAAATGGCATCATTTTCACCAAATTATATCTGAAAATTTGTTACCTCCCATTTTCAGCAAAAATGCCAGAACATTTAAAGAACTTACTGTTGTAACAGAAGTTGTCTGGGCTTTAATGTAATGACAAATAGCATTTTATTACTCACTAGGGCTGTCAGTGTTACCTTCCCATGGCAGGGCTGAGGAGCTCTGAGTTTAAGCTGCACAAGAATCCCACTCTGTGCAAACAATGGGGTTCTGTACAGCACTTTGGTCCATCCTATGATACCATTTCCTGTCCTCTGGTTCAAGTATTTCGGTAGCCCATGTGTTAAATCTGGACAGTGTCTTTCTTCCACACCCAACCCAGTCATTTCCTGAGCCCTTATTCCAAGGCTCTGCCAATCCCTCAGAAACATTTCATGCTTTTAGTGGTGCTGTCAAAAACAACAAACTCCCTGCCACTGTCTGCTCTGCACAGTATCAGGCGGCAGCAGGGCAGAGTTAAAGCATTTCTTCTGACAAAAGGCTGAGCACTTCTTGAAAGGAGTATTTAGAATGTATTAAAAATGGGAGAAACAACAACAAAAATATATCTTAAGTGTGCAACACTATGGGTATGAATCCAGTAGCAGCCCTTTGTGATAAAGAGCTGGCACTGAACATCAAGCAAACACTGGAGTGTCTCTATTGATTATCTGAAGGATCATATGCTGGGGCTGCAATAAGAGTGCAGAATATTCATTTTTAGTATGAAACTTCAAGCCTTTTTCCTTTTAATAATCTAATAAGAAAATCAAATTACCAGTTAAGAGTGAAAGGATAACTAAACGTGTGGTATTTCTTAGAGCAAGGTCAGGAGCCAGAAAAAGATAATGAGTTCAGAATGATGCAACTACACGGCCCTTTGCCAAGCTGAGGCCTTAACAACCCCATAAATTCCACTTACTATTTCATATAATACAGAAATTGTTTCTACCCCACTCACTATAGATCTTCTCCAAAGACAATACTTCATGTTTAAAAACATTTTCAAACTGAAAATGGAAACAGAATATAAAATCCTACATATGTGTAAAAATACGACTGCTTTTCCTTCCGAAGGGTTTTATTTAACTCTAATTCCTTAAAACAGACGTGAAAGCATGTTCAAAACAGTCCTTTGGAAAACAGACACCAATGCAAATATAAGCTCTCAATTATATGAATCATAATTTAATTAGATTTGATGATAACAAACCCTGCCAACGTACATTAGCCTACTTCTTGTTTAGTCAGAAAGTGTTTACTTTTGAGGCAACTTCTTCTCTGAAGTGAAATGTTACAACCCACCCATGATACCGACTGGATATTCTGCCTTCAGAGACATAATACAGCTTAATCTCATTTACTGTCCTGCAGCCCAAGACACAGCATTCAATTACATGAGCCAGACTCATATTTCACTATATAAATCACATCAGCTGAAACAATGAACACACGTGGCTGGAAAGTACTCCATGTACTTATTACTACTCAAGGAATAAATTATAGGCATTGATGCCATTAATCTTTTTTTTTTTGGTGGTTCACTTTGGAGAAACTGAACAGTTATACACAATACTGGAATAATTGTGGGCAAGCAGCTAAGCCATGTAAGATTATGCAAAAATCAGGATTGTAGTAAATAAATATTTATGCCTCAAGTGACACCATAAAACCCAACAGACATCATACAATTAGAAGTAAACTGAAAATTGTGTTTGCAACAAGCCATTGATTCATGAGGCATCAGAAGGGCAGATAAAATCTACTAAAGGAAAACATTTACATGAAGAACCTTGGGCAGAGGGACATATTGCAAGTAAACCCAACAATAGCATTTCTATGTGCATTAATTGCTCAATTTGTTTACTTTGGGGTTTAGTGTGACAGATTCAAGTGGAAATTAAAAACAGCATATGCCATTCCTACCATTTTCAGCTTTGCACAGCAACCACTGCTGATTCTACCATCGCTTCAAAAAGCTCAAGTTCTGTGTTAGCTTTGGAAAGAATTTACTGTAATAACTCAAGGAAGCTGAAATAAATGTATTTCTATGGATCTTTACAAACCAGTATGTCAGATAATACTATGATCAGAATTAAAATATACCTTTGACAGGAATGTAAGATCTTGAAACATGTCTAGCATGTAAGATTTATGCTTCTAAGGGAGTATTTTAGATATTAAAAGGCAGAAAAAAAGAAATGCACATGACTAAATGTCAAGGGAATGCTTAGTCATGTTACAGAACTTTAAAATGTTCATTTCCCAGGTTGTTAGAAATTTTCTTTTGCCTACAGCTACAAAAAAGGAGAAAGAATTTTCAAGGATATTTAGAATTTAAAGGGGTGGTTATTATTTAGAATGCAACAGCAAATCTAAATAAAGGCATACTGCTCTTGTGTCTAACTGAAACATCAGCGATGAAAACTGGATGTCTTTTAGGTCTTTTGTCAACTAAACAGGTAATAGTTAATTACATGGAATTTACTTTCTAAACTTACTGATTTCTATGTATCTATACAAAGCCAGTGTAAAGAAAGGTAAAGAAAGGAGAAGTGGTACAGAGCTAATCCATCAGCTTCTTCCTTGGAGAAGGGTGAAACCCTGACTTTTGCACTGAGCTGTGTCACCATCTAAGTCATGAGGAGCTCTGACTGGTGAAAGACTACCTGGGACAGATCCTACTGCCACTCTGAAGAGGAAGCACAGACCAGAAACACCACCAGGAGTGCACAGCCTTAGGTAGGAACACGCTGAGGGTTTATGGACAGCTGCCTTCCTAAGGTGCTCATTTCCCACAGGGCCAAGGCTTGTAGCTGATGCAGGTGAACAGGCTGGCAAGGGGACATTATCTAAATGTCAGATAGGGGTAGAGGCAGAAGAAACCTGTTTCCTTAAGGAAGAGGCTGACAGCATCAATGCAGGACATTTGCCTGAAACTGCAGGAGGTGTTTTTCAGGAGTCAGCTGGATACTCCTCACTGGAGTGCCTCTCATTTCACAAACAAAACACGACTGGAGAGGTTATGCACAGAGAGTGTTTCTGTTACTGGAGCCTCCGGTGCACTCGGCAATTGCAGCGTATTCAGACTTGTGCAAGACCAAGCCCAAGGATTCTTTTATCCTCAGACACATAGAAAGCTCCCCCCATCAGCCAAGCCCTCAAGACAAAGGGAACCATTTACAGGTGTGGCTTTTCACAGTTCTGTCTCGATCCCTTTCTGGCAACTCCAAACAGTTTACACGTGTGCGCAAGCTGTCAGTGGCACCTCTGCAAAATCCCTCCCCGGGCCAGGATAAAAGACCACACAGGATCTAAGACTGATTCCTAGTAGAGATCCAACAGCTCACAAGACACAGCTTTTCAAGCAGATATAGCCTTCAGTTCTATTTAAAAGAAATTTTGTATTCCTGAAGTTACCTCACGTTCTCAGAACCTGAAGATTAGTGAGGACATTAGAGAAGATACAGCTCTGGAACAAAGAGGGGAAATTCAGTACCCAAGCAGACCAGGTCTTTTTTTATCCATTCTCCTGATGGTAAAAATCTAAGAGGAAAGAAAACTTCTTTTTCTTTTTTCTTCTTTTCCAAAAGATTGTGTCCATAACCTGCATTACTGACCAGAAGGGCTACTTCACTGACACAGAAATGCACATAAAGAAAATACTGTCTTTGTGAAATCATAAACAGCCTTCACTTCCAAAAATTCCTTAAGAATCACCTGGGACTGGGAAGAACTTAGGTCTCAAGGTTTATGGTTTTCATGCAGCCTTGGCAATGGAAACCAGCTCAGGTCCTTGGCATGGTTCTGGCTCAATGCCACATGTGAAAGGAATGGAAGAAAAAGAGACTGAATAACTGTGGTGGTACTTCTGAGCTTTTCTGATTCTCAGAGTCCTCAAGGATGAGACAAGGTCACTGGAAGTGCATTTCACTGGCAGCCTGTGGATGATTCATGGTGTGATACCAAATCTACTGCAACACAGTGAAGCAGAACTCAGGGCAAACTGGAATGTCATCCATCCATCCATCCATCCATCCATCCATCCATCCATCCATCCATCCATCCCCTTCAGTTCAAAGCCAAGGAAACTCTCCCCTCTATCAGGGCACGAGGCTGTACTTTGCCCAGTTAGAATCCACAGCCTTTCAAAGGATGATACAGACATGCCAAGTGTGTTCAGATCATGGTGATGCTGACAACAAAGAGCAAATTCTCCACATCCTGGTGACATGAGACTCCTGGAGCACGTTTGATGCCCATCACAAACTGAACAGGGTTTAACACTGACCAGGAACAACAAGATCAGCAATGTTCTAGCTCAGAAAATTTGATCTAATTAACAGAAAAAATAAATTAGTTCTAGAGCAAATGCAGTTATAATGCTGGACACTTTTCCCCTCTCCAAACTGGTATATTTGCCAAGTAAAAATTTTCAGCAAATGTTTTTTATGTGGTGGGTAGAATTTTAAAAATATTACAAAATGAAAATGCTTTTTCAGAGTTATGACAGCTGCATGTGAAGTAAGCTCTCAGTATTATAAAGTGATCACAAAATTTTCTGTTCTGGATATAAAAAACCACCTACCAATCTTTGCTACAACACGCCGATATTTTTACTCAAAGTTATTTTCCACAGAAAAACTGTTAAGTTGGCAGATTGACTGCTAAAGCAAATCATTTCCATTCCAATCAAGTTACACAGGACTTGAGAAAAAGACTCGTGTGAACTCAATATGAGCCATTTTATGCAACATCTTTGTTTGAACTGAGTCCCAAATAAGCAAGATAACCTTTACTTGCCTTGTTTCTAAGAGATGAAGGCATATAAGTATCTTTCAAGGAAATGAGAACAAAATCTCAGATGCACAAGAACTTCGTAATATCAAAGAAGATGGGTTTTCCCTTTATTTATTTATAAGAGAATATCTGGGAATATGGATATGCCAGTACTCCATCTTTACCTCTGACATCACTCCTATAAATTGTGAGCTGCAAATTTGGCATGTGACCTTTCACTATACCCATAAGAGAATTCCCCACTCCTGAGAAGTTTAAAAAAAACCCCTGGAAGCTAAAAGAATCAAATAGATTTTTTTAAAGTGAATTCTACAATAAATGCAGCAAGAAACTAAAGCCATTATTGTCTGCAGACATAATTAGCATGAGATACATTTCAACAGCAGCTGTCAAGCTCAAGTTGACAGCAGATTTAGTCAATCTGGTTACGTATGATTTCTTGATTGTGGTTGTAACTGAGAAGGTTCCTATGCACCTGTCAGTAGTTAAAAAGTTTTTATGCCATAAGTTACAGCAAGTGGAGCTCTGATAACTCAGAGCACCCCTCTGATTTAGCATTCTGGTGTTAAGCAGGTATTTGAGTTTCACTAGAGGTACTTAGAGATATTCCCTTGTTCTTGTACAGTCACAACTCTCACTTGTGTGACAAACCTTTCTAGAAGTGAGTGGGTATAACATCTTGGGTGTGATGTTCTGGAAAGTAAGAGATAAGTGATGCATTTTGACTTTTTACATAAACTATTAATAAATGCAAGGAGGAAAACATTTTGCTGCATTAAATATGTTCCCCAAGCTGCTGTAACTGGGCATTTCTGGAGTTTGATACCCTATAGCAAGCACTGTAACCACTGTTTTATTTGCTTTTTGAAGGAAGGAGTCTTAAATCTGAGGCTGCTATTACTAAAGCCTGGTTTTGGAAAAGAGGCCTGAAACAGCCTGATAATAAACTTATTTAGTCTGACTCAAAAAATTCTATGGAAGTCAACATCTGACCTCCACAGTTTCTAAAAATAGTCATCTTTTTTCAACTGAGGAAGTTTCCTCCATTTAAAATCTTGCTTACCTGATGGAAACCACTCTTTAATATTTCATATCTTTGCTGCACATAGCCAAGGAATGGATAAAGAGTGGAAAGTCAATCCTGTGCTTTCAGCCTTGGAGAGCTGCAGCATTTTTTATTCATCAATTCAATTGTCTGATTTGATGTTCAAAGAACTCTTTCCCAGCTGCCACACTAAGTAGCCAGTGGGCAAACAGTGAAAGGTCAACAGTTGCTTCTCTAATTCTGTGCTATGAACACTTCCCAAGGGGAGTTAGGTGTGTTTGCAAAACTGACCTTCAGCCACCACAACTTCCAACGGCACAGGAGGAATGTGACCAAAGTGGGTGAACTGTCATTTATTTTGTCTGTCTGTGGCACAATACATTTCAGTGGCTGTCTGCCCCTCTATCAGAGTGCCAAATTTTGTTTAGGGGAGACAAAATATTATTGAAATGAAAAAGTGCTATCATGTATTTTTACTGAAGACCAAAAAATATTGCAGATTTGATTTTTGGCAAGATCTCTAATTTGTTTTCAAAAGAAATTCTGATCATCATCCAAAATTAAGACAGACCCTAGCTATCATCTTCCAAGATTTATTGCTTTTTTCATATAACTGCTAGATAATGATTAGCAAGATACACATGGCAATACAAACAATACAGTCTGTATTTGTTTCATTCTGATTGGCACTACAACCAGCATCAAACATCCAGGTCCTCTGAATACTAAAGTTGAGAACTGAACTGAGTTGCCTTTAGTGCAATAGTTCAGATTTGGCAAACATGGGATGTTTTTAGAATGCTGTAATTACACCTGTAGAGAAACACAAAAGCAGGAGCAGCATGCTTCTACTGAAAACCATGAAAATAAAAAAGGCAAATATTACTGAAGTGGAAAGGGCACAGCAGTAAGAAGGTAAATGCTTGATAAGAATTTATAAGACTTGAGAATTACAATGCAGCTAAAAAAATTACAACCTTTGTTCTTCCACAGCCACTTTCTCAAAAAGGTCAAAATAAAAAAACTGCTTTTGAATAACTGCGAGACTAAAACCACAATACTATTTTTTATAACAAAAACATGATACTGCACTTACCCACTGGACTGGTACCAGCTCCATTTGGCACTGAGAGATCAGTTGTCCCCAGCATTCCACCTGATCAAAACAAGCCAGAGCATTAAACCAAATTGTGCCATTACAGCATCGTGGCATTCTGTACATCAAAACTTCAACAGTGAAAATGCACTGAAAGCACTGAGAACTTGTCACTTGGCAGGGATATTTTCAGATAAAAGATGCCCAGGGGGTGTGCAAGGAAGGCCCAGCAGCCCCCAGAGCTCACCTGCGTTGCCGGTGCTGGGAGGTCTCTGCGGCGCCCCGGGGGACACGTTGCGGTGCAGGGTGGCCTGAGGAGGGGACAGCATGGTGGTGTCGGTGAGCGAGGAGCTGGCTGCCAGCGATGGGGACACCAGGGAGCTCCCTGGGTTACTGTAGGTTAAAGTGTTGGGATTGGACACTGGAACTGTCACCGACATGGAGAAGTTCTGGGCAGGCAAGCCGGGCTGTGGGAGAGAGGACGAGGAACAACAAGACAACACTGTTAGCATTAACTGTGCTTGCAGAAAGAACACATTGTAAAAATTCACAGTTACATCAGTTTGTTGGTTTTTATTAAAAGAAAGTTAATTCTGTTAGTTTTTAAACTCTATTAAGCATACAGTTTTAAACATCCATTTGTTGTCAATTACAGTGTTAAATTCTTATACATCACATAATTGCAGTTTCAAAGAATTACTCAAACTTCTAAAATACGTGAAGTACAAACAGAGAAAACTGAAAATATTCATATGAATTCACAAGCTCATAAATATAAGAAATTTAACAGTTAATTTGGATTATTACAAAACAATAACAAGCTAAACATGTCTACAAATCAATGAATTGTACCTTCAAAACATAAGGATAAACATGCATGTTACAAACAGTTATTACACAAAAAAGAACAAGTTAGTAGTAACATTTTCTAGCAATAACTTTACCAAAATATTGCTACTAATCTCTAAGACATGGTTTTTCAACAGACTAAAAAAATAAACAGATCTTTAGAAAGCCACAAAGTTCAATAATTTGAATTTAAACATTTCAGGTTCCACAAAGCCCTGCTTGAATAACCACTCCATCTTTTTTGCAGATCTCATTTTTTAAATTCTAGTTTTTATAGCATTATTCAAAAGGCAAGTGTTTTTCTGCAGTATATATGTTTGTTATTCAACAGCTATTGAATCAAAAGCTGAGCTGCCTGCCCATCTATGGTACTCATTTGGTCATGACTAACTTCTTTGGCCTTTGTCTCATTCCTATCCTTTGACAGTGATGGGTTTCTGAAACAAAAGGGACTATTTTCTTTCACAACTCTCATAATTACTGGAAACAAAACCATGACAGGTACAATTTAAGGGTAAAAACCCAGTAGTATTTATTGACAGAACAGAGAGGTGATAGTTTTGATTTAGAGGTCAAAGGCAGATGACCAACACACATGACCTAGCAATTATACTAAAAAAAATGCAATTTCATAATGTGTAGCTTAAAAATACCTTAGAATGATACTTCTGTATGTAAAGTTAGATAACACAAGAAATGTAACAATAACTATACTAATTAAAAGAGCAGAATATATCCTCTGCAAGAAACAAAACCTCTTACTAGCGAGAACCAAAGACATTGTCCTTACTGAAGCATTCTAAGAATAATCATCAATTTTTGGCACAGATGGAAGGAAAAAGTAATAAAGCAGAACAACGTAATGTTAGCAAATCATTCACAGTATCTAACCAATGACAAGCCCTACTGGGGCTTGTTTTCAGGGGAAACTACTTGAAACTACCCAGTATCTACCAAAACCAGGGTGTTTCAAACAGCACACTGTCAAGCAGCTCCAACTAAACTGGAAATACCTGAAATATGCTGAACACACTGCTAGAAGGTAAGAGCTGGGAGGTTTTTTCTGTAGGTTTCTCAATACAAAACCAGTAAGTGACAGCCTCCCCCCACACCTTACAATAAAGGCTGTCTGCCCATCTATGGTGCTCATTTGGTTACGACTGAATTCTCCACGCTTTGCCTCATTCTTATCCTTTGACAGCAATGAGTACATGAGAACAAGAGAAATTGTGTTCTTACACAGCCCCAGAAGTACTGGAAACAGAAACATGATTGGTCAGATTTAAGTTACAAATACAGAGCTGTAGAGCTAAAAAATAATGTTGCCTTTTTTCTTTACACTGATGTCCACACAGACATTTAGGCTGCTCACCAAAAACCCATTTAGCAGTAACATACTGAGAGATGAGGCCTGAAGATGTCTCAATGTAGAAATGTTGGGTATCAAAAGCTTCAAAATGAAGCAAAAACCCGAAGATATTGGCTTTATTCAAGCATAAAGTGCTAACAGAAGTGATGCTGGGTGTCATGACTGTCAGCTTGCTGTTCAGTCCCCAGAGATCTCCTATGCTCTGAACGATGAAATGATTTCCAATATCAGCAAGTCATTTGGAGACACTACTCAACTGCCCCAGGGTCTGTGCAGATTAACCCACCCAGTCCATCTCCTTTAATTGCTACAAGATTTGCCATGTTAAAATATTCAAAGGCTGTGGCAGAGCCCTGCATTAATTTTCTTAGAAAATACTTAGTAATACTCAACACTAACGGGTTTTTGTAGGTGGAAATTAAATGTCATCATGAACACCTCCACAAAAAACATGCAACATTTCCACTCCTTTTATCCCCAAACTGAAGTTCTGGAGCCAAGTGACTTATGGCTGCACACTGGGTTGGCACTTGGGAGAAAATTTTCAAGTATCTTTTAGTGTCCAAGCAAGTATCTGTTAGAATTTCAACAGGAGCAACCAGCAATCTTTAGAGCCTCTCATTGTGCAGCAGTTTTGATTTTAAATATCTAAATAAATTTCTACATCCAGACGCAAGCAAAATAAATTCTACTGGTTGGATGACAAAATTAATCCAATTCTATTTGACTGCTTGTCACATACTGTAAAATCTTGATCAACAGACAGATGAAGACCTACAAGATGTAAATAAATTATCCTACATCCCACAACAAAAATCTATCTTGGTAAATATATTTTAGGTAGGATTAGGTAATGCAGTAGGATCCTGAAATTTTGAAATGTTATCTTGTGTTCCAAAAGTATGAAAAGCTGTGAGTGCAAAACTAAAGCTAGAGATGATTCTTCTTATTCTTTACGATAAAACGTATTTTAACAAGACACAATCTCATTTTTCCTCAGAATTATTTTTCCTT
This sequence comes from Lichenostomus cassidix, assembly GCF_008360975.1. Taxonomy (NCBI): domain Eukaryota; kingdom Metazoa; phylum Chordata; class Aves; order Passeriformes; family Meliphagidae; genus Lichenostomus; species Lichenostomus cassidix. Next base: position 3,294,672 of record NC_139491.1, read on the forward strand.
TCTCAAGCCATTACATCCTCTTGTCTTTGAAGTGGTTTTCAGTGCTAAGCAAACACCATGAAAATTCTCATGCATGTAAGAGAAGCACAAACCATACTTTAGTACTCACTGCGATTTTATGATTCCGCATCATATTATCAAACTCTTCATTAATTTTTTTATATTTTTCTTCTGTATGTGGCGTGAGCACATATGAAGTGTCAGGGTCCGGGCTGTCGCACCCTCTGTGTTCCTTCTTGTTCAGAGCCTAAATAATGAAGTTAATAAAAAGGATCAACAAATAAAAAGTAGAGATAAAATAAAAGTACTTACAGGGCCTCGCTTGAAAATAAAATCACTATCTTCATTTAGTTTGCTGAATCTGTCCTCCGATAGTGGACTGTGCTCAAAGTAATCGTCAGCATCAGGGCTCTCACAACCATTAAGGCCTTTCTTTCTTAAGGTCTGAAATACAATTGGAAAATTCACATACAAATCATACTAACTTGCCAAGAAGTTTTGTACACTACTGAATCATTCAGAGCCCCTGAAACTACATCAGACAAAACTGTGCAACACACAGGATCAGTCTTTCAAGATAGTGGCAAAGTACACAAAGAGAAAAGGTTCATCCAGGTGCCTCTCACATCTTCACCCTACAACCACTTCATCTCCCCAGCATTCCATGCAAAATCATTTTTAGACATTGGCTGATGGAGTGAAGTTGCCTGACAAGGAACATTCAAGCCTGTGGCAAAGGAGTTAATGTATTCAATGTAATTAAAAGCCAGCTTACTGGATCTTTAATGAATTGATTTTAGCATCCCAATTTTAATATTCACATTTTAAAGAGCATACAGTTATATTGTGAGAAACACAGTGGCTAAAATCTTTAATCCAATTAAACAACTGCAGGACATTCATATATGTAACATTCGATCTCAGTAGTTGATAAAGGCAGGATCTTCCTGCACTTCTGTCATCCTGCACGATAACAAGAACAGCAAAACAGAAATTACATAATCCCTCTCTAAAATGACTTAGTTTGCTAAATATAAGCTTTTTCAGAGTCCTTTAGACTAACTTTATGGAGCTATTTCCTGTTTTCTGATGGAGAACTCACATCAACATCCCCTGGAAAAAAAAAAAGCAAGCTTGTCTACAATCCAGGCATTAAAAAAAGGATGTGAAACTACAGGTCTCATGACCAAATTATAAGATGTATCTGTATTTCTTGTTTTTCTTTTCCACCCTATTACACAATCAGAAATTCTTCTCTGTAAGGTCTAATTTATGCCAAAACCAATATTTAAAACATTACCTGTGGAAAAATCTTTATTGTTTTTAAAAAAGTTTCAAAAGGAAAGCAATATAAATTTTAAACAGATACATGTTATTGGTATGTAAGGCAGCAGAAGGACTATACAGGCACGGGGGAGTTGTGTGCTCCCTTTTTGTCAGAAATTATATATATTCCATTAATTTACATTAAAACCCCTAAAGATTAGAAATCTGCAAGCTGACTTTTCCAGCACCATTAAAAAAATCCATGTTTTCCTATAGAAGCGATTTCCATAACGCAGTGAAAATCTGACTTATAAAACAAAATGGTTTAGCTCATAGTATTCACCAGATTTTTTTTTTTACTGTCAACTGATTTTTAGTACAATAAAAAGCACACACTACTTCCTCACTATTCATATATATGCAAAATCCTTGCTTATTTCTACTGCAGTTTAAAGCAGGAATTGAAAATCCAATTCGCCGCCTGAAATTCTTTAATATCACAGTTCACCATAAGCTGCAATTCCTTCTCAAGTTTCCTGGCTTGCTCCACGTATCCCACACAGTATCTGGAACTCCCACAAAAATGTAATCACTAAATCAGCATATGGGGGAAACAGGTGTAGGCTCCTCCAGCACCTGTCACTGCTCTGATCCTGCTCCTCCAACCAATCAGCTGGACACGTATATGGACTTGGCCATACAAGGGCCGACTGCTCGGCCTCTCAAGGTCGGAGCCTCTTATCCCTCTCCCAGCCCTTCCTAACAAGTCAGCCTGCCAGTCTGCTACACTTTGATATCAGCAGGGAAAATGTTAACGCTGTGTAATCTGGATTACACTTCACCCCTGCGGCCCACGGCGCTCTGGAAATAGAAGGCAAATGTCTCTCCGCGGCGCTCGGCGTCACGCGCGGTGCCCGGGACACGATTAGAGCCGCGCTGGGGCTCTGCAAAGAAACCACTTGCATGACATGAACACACAGAGCCCAGCTCCTGGGATAAACACGCTGAAGCAATTCAAGTCTTGCAGCAAGGGAGTTTTATTTGAGCTCCTTTCAATAGTCTAAAGCAATCCAGTGAAAGCTTTTAAGCATAATGCTGCCAGTTCATCCCTCCGGAACGGTCTGAAAATTATCCTCCAAGTTAAACAAAAAGGAAGAGATTTAAATATAAAAATGCCTCCTTCCTCTCGGTGACTGCGTGTCATTTTTGCTAACAATGGGGTTAACTCTGCTTTGACTCATGAGGAAGGAAAATGCCTCAGTATCTCCCGTTTCAGGCTCTGGAAACCGTCACTCCAGATGGGGTTCCTGTCATTGTGGAGGGATTTAAGCCACGGTTCCCTGTCACAGATAATAAGGCTGGGTCCGACAGCCAGAGCTCTGTCTCCTTATCACCAAAACACCAAGTGCCACTTGGAGGACCTGACCATAAAAAGCCTGCGAACTTTTATCAGCGCCCAGCAACACAATAGTAAAACATTCCTGCTCCGTGGCCGGGGCTGCCCACGGAATGCTGCGAGCTGTTCGCACGGGCAGGCGAAGCCGACGCGACACAGAGCTGCTCCGGGCAAATCTGGGAATTGCTTCGTGGGGACGCAGGAAAGCCAAACTCCATCAACAAGGGCTGACTCCACCCTCCAGATTCTCTAGTGCTAAAATTTATTTCTCCAAATAATGTAAATAACTTGGCTCTCGGAGTTATTTCCAAGATATTATCACAGAGATTAAAATTTTATTAACTCTGAGGTTATTCAGAGAAAAAAATGCCAGTTGGTGAGACCAAGTAATTTGCATAACATGAAGAGAGGTTTATTTCTCTGCTGTGATACACGAGCTTGTTTAGAACAAAATGATGGTTTTTGCAGTGGAGGCTAATAAATATAAGGCATTTTTTCTTATTACAGCAAGAGGGGAAAAGAAGATTTCATTTCAGGTTTTGTTATTGGATGCTCACTGCAATTACCTTCTGGTGTGAAGTCTTGTTTTCCAGATCATGTAAGGGAATGTGTAGCCCTTTCAGTAAATCCATGTTACTTTCCACTTCCTCTAAGACTTAGCCAAAATTACTGGAAATTGTTCCAACATGTTTGCCAATGCACTGCATTGTGCCCCAGTAACTGAGATTGCGCAGCTTTGATTTCAGACTGCATTAACTAACTGATGAGAGAAAAATGCTGGTTTTACCCAGAAAATAATGCTAAGTATTTACAAGGAGCCCATGCAGGTGTGAAATCTTTTTTTTTAAAGAATGAAGGAAACACACAAGACATTTACGTGACACACAGTCATTACACAAGTGTTCCAGACAGCTCTGGTCATCTTGATATTGCAGAATGACCCAGGAGCTTTAAACTGCTTCAATTCCACTATTAGTTTAGTATTGATTTATTTTTATTTGAATGGCAGAGCTTAGAAAACACTGTGTGAGAACGGCTGGACCAGCTATGACGGGTTTAAATATTGCAGTCAAGCACATGGTACAAGAGCCCCAATATTTTCCTGAACTTCCCCACACATATGCAAAGTAGTTTTTAATTGCACTGCATTTTGCTAATTTAAGAAAAGAATCATGCTTTGGCAAGAAGCGTATAAGGAACAGAAGAAGGGCTTCTTGCAAAACAACAACAGAAAGGAATAATTGGCTTCTCCCTACAATTCAACATAAATTTTACTGAAACCGATAATACAGATACCAAAGAGTATAAAAAAAAACAATAAAGTAATTTATTGTTTGACCCATGAAAAAGCAAAGATGATACTCAACCATTACAGTGTAATTATCCTAGCACAAGCTTCCTTCCACGAAATCCAACAGAGACACACTAAATGCAGGAGCCTGAAGCTTGCTAAGCCCCCAAAACACGAAATCAAGTCACCACCTTCTCCAGGCTTGTTCCAGCCTTGCTGCAGAGCTGCTCCCACACAGCTCCCAGGGCTCCAGACACTGCTCAGGGCAGCTCTGGGAGCCAGGAACTCTGAACCAATAAACACAGATGGATCACTGCTGCCAGGGATGAAGTGACAACCCCCAACTGGCCTCCTCCCATCAAGACCCTGGGCTTTATATTCCATTCCAAAAGGACACATTGCTAATGATTAAAGAACACAATCAGCGTGTTTTGTGCTCCCATCAGTGAGTTTGGTTAAAAAGCCAAGACTCCTGATATTGCGATCTGGGCTCCTTACCAGCCCTGGCAGAACTGTAAAGGGCTTGATTATGTTCATTGTCACGTCAGGAAATTATATTTTTCTGCCTTAAAGCAAGAATGTAGGATGACCTCATGTGTAAAAAGTGTTATGAAGTGTAAAAAAGTGTCAGGTCATTCAAAACATTCAGTGTTGGGTTTCTTGTAATATTACACAAAAAGGAAATGGTTGTTGCTGTCAAAGCTACCATGTATCATGTTAACAGCTCTATTTTTGCACTTACTATTGGAGCTGGCCAGAGAGGATTTTTGTTGGTATTTCATCCCAAATTGTCGGAAAACCATGTCCAAAATTTGACTAAGACTGAAATGAAGAGTGATTTTCCTTGGAAAAGGCAAGCCTTTCACTTAAATCCTGTGGCTAGCTCTGTTTCTGCTCTAGCAATCAGAGCACGGAAAAGCCGCAAAGCAGCATAAATTTGGAGTAAATATGTTTTAAATATCATGATTTTTTTTTAAGTGCAAATATTCCTCGGGCCTGAAGTAATGGAAAAGCCCTACTAGTCCTGCTAAGTATTACTGCTGCTCTGGTAGGCACCCACACCATGGACATCAAAAAGATAAAGAATTAAAGTTTCTTTATGCTCTACAGATGCCATGCAATAGTGGAGAGTATTTTTTTCTTGCTAAAATGATACATTCTCCTTGTCCGTTCTTTATTTAACTTATTTTTGCTGGGTTTATACTCAGTTGTAGCAGGAATAAGTGGGTTGCCAACGTGTGGGCTGAGCACCACAGATAGAGAGAGAGGAGGCAGAAGGAATGGCCTGGCCTCGCTGGCAGCAGCAAACCTCAGCCACCACTGATAATCACATCCCACATGAAAAGCCACACCTTTTTTTTTCCAGAGATATTCACAGGATGAAGGACAAATAAAGCAGTCACAGCACCAGATTCCCACCCAGTTCTCACTTGTAATACATGAAAGATCAGTGAGACAAAACAGGGCATATTCCTTTACTGTAGCTCAGCTCCCTTCACACAGCAGGCAAGGACCACATGAATCACCACAGGCTTTACATGTAGCAAAAACGTCCTGCTGAAAGCAAGACAATTGTTTTATTATTTGCTTCCTGATACATATTATTGCCAAGAAGTTGAGCCTAAAACCAGGCTGTTTCTCTCTTCTTTTATAACACAAAATATTCCACTTTCATCAGCCTGAACAATACTAAGGTGTCTCATCTTTTGGATGCTGTTATGTCCCCCCTATTATGTATAAAACATATTCAAGTACCCGAGGAGTATTCTTAGTCACCAGAAGCTATTTTTAGTTTTTAAACTTCCTGCGGGTCAGTTTGGCTACAGAAGCATCATTATTCTTGTTTCTTTTATCTAAATTAACAACACAGCTCTGCAGAGTCAGAGTTTGACCCTACAGTGCTGGGTACACGAATTTACCACTGTCTAAAATCCAAGCAGGAGTGAATCCCAAGTTCAGCATAAACATCAAAAGCGAACAGCCAGAGAAAAAACAGATAATTCAACTCTTTAACGGTGTTTTGTCTATTTAACCTCATCAACATTATTTCTGCAGGCTGAATTTTCTTTTTCCACAGTTAGATGTAATGTATTGTTTTATGCGTTGTTTACAAAACTGATATATTTTCCTCCATCTCTACTAATATTCTCAACTTCAACCACTGAAGCATCTGCAGATTTCCTTATGAAGCTGTTTTCCTGGCCTTTGAGTCAGGAGGCCACTTACATGTAGCCCTAATACTATTCCTTTCAGTATCCCTGACACATTTTCAATTACATTTTGCCACGCTATCAGTTCAAATTTCACGTTCTAATTATAGCCACAAACACATCCATCCCGAACCAGCTCAGGGAAGGAGTGGTGCCCAGCTTTCAAAACTTCCCTGAAACGCACAGGAGGCCAAATTAGATTATGTCAGACATTTCCATGAGCTAAGCAACTTGGAGAGCTTAACTTCTTAAAGAACAAGGCCTCCCCAATCTTTCTGGCAGGCTCCCCAACCACAATACTGCACGCTAAAGAAAATCTGAACTATTGACATACTCTACTTTCAGCTTACTTAAATAACATTTTCCACGCTTGTGCTCAATTAGTAGTGATATTTAAAAAGTAAATAATTGACATTATGCAAAAATACGTGGATATGAAAAATTCTGAGTGCAATTCTTAATGTTTGCTAGAGTTATTGTATTTCTTGGCCAAATATTATCGTTTGTTATGAAAAAAAAATGGGAGGTTTAGGATTAATTACTTATTCCAGGGTTTTACAAATACAAAACTTCTAAGCCTGCCTAGCACTGTTCCATAAAATACAAAGAAAAAGAAGAGCCCTTTAAGCAAGCTCTGTGTTCAGTTTTAGGCAAAGGTATTCAGCATTTACAGATGAAAAATGTTCATGATTTGAAATTTTATCAGTGTCCCTGCTATAAACCACTCTAAGAAAAGAAACCGTCTTGTTTCAAATGTTGGAGCACTTCCAGTATCTGGCAAATTTTAACATGTATCCCTGGCTTGCCAAACATGAAAGCTAGCTGTCAAATTCCTCCCAGATATGATAAAGATGGCACTCAGGATTCAAACTCTCATTTATATAAAATAACACATACAAAAGGTTTTTAGACTTGATATGGCATGAAGCTTAAATTCTAGCCTGAAGCATCTTTGCTGTGAAACATTATTTTAAAAGTAGATAACCACAAGCAATTACTAAAGAATTAGAACTTTACAGGCTATAAAATCCACTCTTCACCACCAGAGTATTACCCAATGCTCTGGACTAGAAGGTATGGGAAAGGCAGCTGTGAGCCCGTATTAGTGATTTTAGAGAAACACTATCTGTGAACTGTGGACTTCATAAAGCAGTTGCTGACCTACAAACAAGCTAGGATTGCTTGGTCCTAAATGAACTCCTTGAGACTTAAAATGATTAGTAATCCATTAGCACTGATAATGCTGTTTCCACAGTGACAGCTTAGTCAAGCTCTCAAAGTCCGATATTTGATGCATTTGTCTTTGTTTCACTTTCTATCCAACTCAGTAGATTATTAAATTTTATATCACTGAGCAGGTTTGCATTTTACCTGTTTTATAGAAAGTACCATCAACTGGATTTTCCCATTAAAGAGTACTAAACTGCCAGTTTAACTCTGTCTTTTTCAATATTTTATTAACAAAGACAAAATAGATCGATATTCATCTTCAAGAATGAGAAACTATTCCTTAGCATATAAATTAAAAACATTTTATAGTCCTTTCAGAAAATGCCATTTTGCAAACAAACAAAATTAATGGTAGAAGAGAGCAAAACACAGTTCTATGTTAGAATGTTTAAAGAGATATTTTACATAAATGCTTTTTTCAGTCCTTTTCCAAGCAACAACATATAGATGTACATATGCAGCCTCCCAGAAACAGATCTCCATGTACTTGCAATAGTTAAAATTATAAATCAGCAGCAGCAGTAGCCGACTGAAGGCCTCCTTTCAGCAACAGTGCACTGCAGATAAGCCATATGGAACATGAAAAGTTTCCAAGTGCAGCAATCCATCTGCATAATATCCTTCATAATCTTTTAGAAGTTCTTTAGGAAAAATATTATCTCCTACTCATAGTTTGCCAAGAAAAAATGGCTTAAGTCCGATTAGAATTCATTTAATAAAAAGAATGGGGTTCTTCACGTCTACCTGCCTATGCAATTACAAATATTTCTTGTCCTGAATAGTTCTTTACAGCTTTAAAATTGGAAAGGATAACAGAACTATTTCAGAGTCTTGGTACTCAAGATAACTTAGTGCTATCAAAACATTAAGAACACCGCAAATTGCAAACATTCCCAAGGAAAATGTTTAGTAGATTCCAAGGATTTATGCTTTTGTTAAAATACTATTTACATGTAAGATTATGGGAACTGGCTGTATCTCCCAGAACAAGCTTTAATACCTTTAATGTTTGTATGGAACTGCCATCTTGTTTCACCAAAAAACACTCCAAAAGTAAGCAAGCTGAATAAGACAACTGAAAGCAGGTATTTGAAAACACCAGCTGAGATCAGTATGTACAACAGGAAGCAGAGAGCCTCCCCAGAAAAAGGAAATGGAGTACAAGAAGATACATCTCTATTTTTACTGAATTAAAATAATGAGAATGTAGGACTTCAAGACAAAGCTTTAATAATGCCACAACTCATGTTTCAAATACTGAACTTCTCCGTTGTGTGTCAGTGCAATACAGTTAATATATTTTTTCCTGCATAGGCTTCATTTAGTGCAAATTATTCAAAAGCCAAAGCACCTCTTTGAAGACTCCTGACTTAATGTGAAAAGAGGATGGGAATCAAAGGTGAGACCTGAAGAGGCAGAGGGAAAAGGCTGTACAGGAATCAGGGACAGCGAAATTTGAGTAAGCTTTATCATGTAATTCATGTCAACATTGGATAAAGAATGGCTCTGGAATGCTTGATTTATTTTTTTTCTATACAAAAAGTCACTGTAATCAGCAAGTACTGTATTTTAAGTTATTAGCAGGAAAGAGCAGGGCTTTAAATGGTACCAGTTTGTTACAGTTACAGAAAAGCTTTCAGTGGGACAATGTGTAACAGCTTTGATCTAAAAAAATCTTTACAACATTCCCAAAATATTTGGGAGTTTTGGGTAAAAAATATATTATTCACTTCCTGTTGAAATTACCTAGTATTTCTAGCAAAAGATAAAATTTAAGTTAAAATTCACACTATTGCCAATTTATCTAACCTGCCTAGCATTCCACAGTCTACACTGTGAATTACAGAGCTCCCATATGAAATACCCCATCAATGATATGACATGAACAAGATGTACTGACTATCCCAGGGAAGCCACAGAATGAACTGGATGTGCATTGGCTTACAAGTATTGTGAAGAATGATATGGTACATGTTGTATGGCACATGTATGCCATGTGTCATGTGACATGTGTCATGGGCTGCTAGGGTATCCAAAGGTCTGTAGCACAAGAACTCCCATGGTAAATATGATCTTTCCTCAGGTGCAGTTACTCTCCAAACTATCCCAAAAGAAAGGATCAACCCAAGTGCTTTGCTGAGGTGAATACTGAGTGTTGCAGCCCCCATGGCCAAACACCTGCAGTAAAACCCTGGCAATGAACAAAACACTAGACTCCCTGAGCCTTCTGCTGCAGAAGCACCACCAGCTCAAGGCCCAAACTTGAAAATTATTAAAGAGCAGCACATTAAAAACTGTAAACATGATGAGGTCCAAAAGGCAGGGAGCAGTGAAGCACTGGAGACAACCCTCCTTGGGCAGCTCATGCTGGAACAGTGGCTGATGAACAGCAATGATCCAGAAGCAGCACTGCTGCTCTCCCCTCTGCAAGGTGGTCTATGCCTGGCAGAAAACACAAAAACCCATGAGCCTGGAAGTCAAAAAAAGTGGGATGACATTAAGTCTGCACTGAAATCAAGCCTATCACACAAAGAACAGTCCTTTATCTTGCTGTAGTTGCAGGAGATGCTTTGTTCTGAGTCTATTCTTTGGTGCGCAGCTTGTGTAAAGTCACTCTCTCTTGATTAACAGATGCCATGGTCCTCGCTTTGAAATTGCAAAGTAAAAATACACTCTTCTGTCACTACAGAATTTCAAAAGCACCAAATTCTGCAGCAACACAAGGGCTGCAGAATACACGAGACCAGCACAGCTTGAAGAACTTGTTCATACAATAATTATGTCTTTGTGTGACTGCCTGCATGAACTCCAGCACTAACAAGCAATGAGCTGTTACAGATTTTCTTGGAGTCAATTTTCAATCCTACTTAACACAACGTCTCCAGAACAGCTAAATCTAGAATTGAATCTTTGACAAGCATTTCCAGTGGGTGTGAGAAATGGACGTTGTGTGTCTGCTCTATAAATTTCAAAACAATTCTCCAAACACAGCGCAGAATCAGCTGAAAAAACATCAGTTGCACAGCTGGGAAATAAAACGAAGTTTCAGAACAGAGGAGAGTCCCTGCCTATTGCAGGGGAGATTCTGCAGAGGGTTTGGTAGACAGACCATACAAAAGCTCTCTACCAGTATTTGACACAGATTTAGGATTCTGGCCCTCCCAGCAGCACAGCCTCCAGAGGAGCATCCAATCCAATCTGAGATTGCAATGCTGCACAGCCAAGTCAGCTGTCACTCATCAGCTTTGTCTGGTAGTTTATTAAAAAATGAGAACATCGCAGCAAATTTCAGTTCACAGGTTTAAAGTCGTGTCACTGTCACAGGGATGGCGTAGGACAGAGAACAACCCTGAATGGCAGCTTCATAAAATCATTGGTGACAGTACAGCAGCCAAGTACAGTCATTATTAGCAAAACTTCAGAAACTTCTATAAAAAGATGTATTCTAGACAAACTTCAGATATCTATATGCTTTAAGTAGTGACTAAATCTGGAATTCATCAAAATTCAGAATATCAGCAGAGCATGGTAAATTTAAAGCACGAGCACTGTTTTAAGACGAAGAAATAATGTATTCTTAACCCTAAAACACTAAATTTATTCACTGGTTTAGATACAAGGGAAGTACAGCTTTAGATTATTGCAGGCAAGCCAAAGCTGCTTCAAAACAAAAAAATTAAGTCTATCCTACTTCTGGAAATTCTTTATATATCAGCGACAAAGGAATGCAAAACAACATTAACTAGGAATAAAAACTTTTCTCCTAGCACTATCAGCTTGCTTAAAGTCACCAATAATCTGTCATTTTGAAATAAATAAACAAATAATCACATTAGTCATCAGTATGTCCAAAGCAATTTCAGCACAGCCAAAGAATTAAAAGAATATTGTTACGTAAAACAGTATTACCAAACGCAAGATATAGAAAAATTAATGGTAACAGAAAACAGCTCCCAAAAAATTACTGTGGGGATCAAGTGCTGAGCTTAACCTCCCAAATGAAAAAGAGGAGAGGAAAGCAATAAAAGACAAAGACACCATCACGAGTGGCAACTGTTCTGTTCAGCACAAAATACATTGTTGTCTTCTGTCACTATACTGAAAATAAGTATTTGCTACCTTGCAACTAAATGCTACCACATTTTAAATTTTTCAAGGTAGGTAAACCCTGAGTGGGAACTAAAACCCTAAGGTATAACCTGTTTGTAAGTCAGGTTTACAGCAAACACTTCTACCGGAAAAAAAAAAGAAGATTCAAACCACTATACACAGACACATCAAAATATGTATGTGGGTATATATATATATATACATACACACACATATATAAAAGCTTTTGATGAGTCATTCCAGACCACTTCAGTTTTCAAGCACTTTCCCTCTTTTTTAGGTAAGCTAAAAGAAAATTTTAGTCCTTAACCATACATAAATCCTCCTCGATCACCTCCTTAAAATGTCTCAAAGGTATTTGTGTGCCATCTCAAATTATTTGAAATGTTATATGCAGTATAATTACATTTACATAATCATTTAGCAAATCAAGCCCAATAATGCCTACATTTTCTCAGCATCATGGGCAGATTACCAAGTATTTTCCTTACTTCACTGAAACCATTTTTAAGCTTCTTCCTTCCTTCTTTTAAATGTGTACCACTTATTCCCACAGTGTTTGGAGACCAAATCAAGTGGTTTGAACTACAAAAATACATAATGTTACAACCAATACATGTTCTACCAGCCCAAACCTTTTTGCTTTTTTCTTTCTTTATTACCCACCATGTCTTGCCCACTTCTGGCAGTTCTCCATCTATCAAATAGGCAGGAATGCAAAACAATGTTAACAGATCACAGTGTCAGCCTTCCTCCAATCTCCAGTGTGTGTTTAACCATCAGCATTCCTGGTGCTGCCTCACAGTTCTGTAAAGCTGTGCCGATATTTCACGTAAATTTGGAGATTTTAGTCACCTACATTCAAGCATCAATTTCCATTTTCTTGGTTGCAGGGCATTTTCTTCTTAAAAATAAACTTTAAAACGCTGTAGCTTGTCCAATAAAACTTTTCAAAGAAATAAATATTTTTTAGGCATTTGACCCAATTTCCGCCATCTTATTTTTGAGCTTTGAATAGCAAAACACGGAAACCCAAATTGCTTTGCAAATCCTTATCTAGATCGGATACACCAGGTATCCACCAAGGAAGGAAATAAGATCAATTAACTGAAGGTCATTCTCATCTAATTTTGTATGTGTGCATCCAAGTATATATTTAGATACAATTCCCAGATCTTCATTTTCACATGAAGTCAACCCAAATTTAAAAAAAAGGAAGCAATGAACCAATTCAAGTGCTACGAAAACAAACTACTACACACCAACAACAGTTCAAAATACACATTGGTTATTCCCAGCCTGGAAAAGAAGCAATGCTGGGAGGTGGAGAAAGCTGGATAAAAAACAAAACCAGAGAGCTTTTGGTTTATAAACACAGTGTTTCAACACCAACTTTTCTGTTTATGCTCCCCACACTGTTACACTTGTCTCTTGGCATATGCTCCATCTGGCTGGGGAGATGCATCTGCTTCTTCCTGCTGCAGGCTCTCCACGTGCAGCTGAGCTCTCTGTGTTCACTCAGAGCCAGGAGCCAACAATCTCTGAACCCAGAGATGCTCCTGACTAAGGAACATGCATTGCTCCTGTAACAGCTCTATTAAAATTTCGTGAAAAGGCAGCGATGAAATTTAATGCAAAAAAACAGCTGATAACAGCAGAAGATTAAACTGGCTTGTTGACCCTGCTGAAAGCAGCAGCAGGTTCATTTACCTGCTTTGTCTGAACTATGACAAAGCCACTTTCACACCAAGCCATCACAAATGTTACTCCCCATTACAGTCAGTGATTCCCATGGTAAGATATTTAATACAAACATCCAAATCACTTGCAGCAATTTACACCAGAGCAGCCCTTCCACAAAAATGAGTATGTTTGCAATAATTACTTGCCATAGTTAAAGAGAGATTTTTTTGTTCTTTTTAGTTACAATTTTTATTGCAGATCATTACCTATTTCAAGGACAGCTGTCAATATCTGGGGTATAACCTAAGCCTTATTCAGCACATTACACTACACTGAAAACAGCATTAAACTACAGAGCACAGGAGAGGCTCATTAACTGACACCCACCTGGAATTCTCCTGGGCACAGATGCCAACTGGGAAAGTAGGTCACATTTTACACAGGCTCCTAAAAATCAAATCACCTCAATCTGATGAGGTGAGATGAGGAACATGCAAAATCCACCACAGCCAAGTGTAGGTGAAATAAACCCTGTTTTACTGCATCAGTCAAAGAAAATCAAAACATGGAAAAGAGATCAAAAGCTGAGCTAAACAGGCAGGAAGAGCCATCTTCAGCCCTTGACTCCCAGGAAAAGTGAGGCTGGAAGAGAGGGAACAACTGTGCAACTGCTGCTTTCTGAGGCCTTCTTGAGGGGCAGAAGGACCCAAAATGGAAGTGATCCCTTGTAAATAACCTGCAATAATCTTAACAGCCTGCACTAAAGAAAATACAGAAGTGCCTGTTCATCTCCCTCTTTTCCTTTGGATTTAAAAACAATGAATGCTCAAGGTCTCAAATTGTCTTTTATATATTAAAACATTTTGCTGACCATATGGATACAGAATCCTGATAAAACCTGAAATTCTTCCCATTTTACTCTGGAGAAATACTTTTTTTTTCGGGAAAAAAAAATTACTTGTCAAAAATAATCTGTTACAGAAAAAAAGTCCATGAACATTAAAGCATCGAATGCTTTAACACCTACAGCAAGTCCTTCAAATCACAGACAGAAATTCCGTGTAACAATCCGCAACTGTGCCATTATGGGTTTGTAAAACTAACTACAGGATCCCAGTATTTGAAGAATTCAAAGCACACACTGAATGAAAATTTCACCCTTCTCAATATCCCTAAATGGTCCACTAACGTTGTGCAAGAGCACAGTAACCTCATAAAAGAAGAGGTATAGCAGAGCAACAGATCATTCCCATCTACAACAACATGCACAGAGAAAGACTTAAGTGCATGCATCAAAAAAAAATTGCTAATATTCATTTAAGATGCCAGAACTCTCCCTCCCACAATGTTTTCACAAACATTCCAGCAGCAACAGAAGACACCAAGCTCTGGGCATATAAAAGCAATTCCTATGCCAAAACTGAGAAGGAGACAACTACAAGGGGAAGATGTCTAATCAATTTCACTTAATCACTTACAACATTGCCATCTACCCAGCACTGAAAATAAGTACCAGCAGATTTGTTTCCTCCCTTAGCCAGCTCCTGAGCTGTAGGGAATTAGCTTTCCTTCTAGCACAGGAAAACCTACCCTCCTGTCATGCACATCAGGACCACAGTGGGTCCAGAACAGTTCCAATTACTTATAATTTCATTTAATATGAATTTGACTGATATTAGGTGCTTTTTTCCAGGGCTTTTCATTTGTTAAAACAGAATTTCAATGTAATTACAATAAAGATAAGCCATTTTACATTGTTCTTTCAGCAGGTTTCCAAAATGCTGGTGATGTAACTAAACATCTATCATCACACTCGAAGCATCCATCAGTACTGAAAGAAAAAACCCAAAAATATTTCACAACCAGGCTAAAGAGCACACAGGGCTAATGTGAAGATAGGAGGATGCATTCCTAAGTTACACTGTATTTGAAAAAATGGGAATGAAGTCCCAAATCCCACACTAGTACAAAACAGTAAACCCAGAGAGGAAAATTAGAAAGAATCTGCAGATGAGCCATTGCATGTTCCCCAGAGCAAATCTGCCCTTGGGTACAAACTGCACTTTTAATGTACTTGTCAGGGGTCAAACACTTGACCCTGGTAAAAAACCCCACCAACAAAAAGAACTGAAAAAAAGCAGCCTTGCAGAGAATTATTCTGGAAGAGCTCCTTAGTCCTCATGATGTGAAGAAGCACCATTACCACGAGTCACAACACAAAGAGGCCTTGCATGCAGAACAAAACCCAGCTGAACTTGCATCACTGTTTCAAATTCATGTCTGTCACAATCAAAAGCTCATTCTGAAGGAATTAGGTTTTCCCTTCCTCTACAGTGGCTATCCCTTATTTATGCTAATCCAGTGACTAAGCTTTCAACTCTTCATGGCTTGTATTATCCCTCCCTTTAGAACTCCACGCTGAAGACAGAAGTTGGGGAGAGCTTTTTTCTGATCATAAAAGACAGTTGACAAATTAGCAGCAGATCTTTTCAGAAAGAAATATAAAGCATTTGTCTGTATCTCAGTTTTGTCAATCTGATTTTTTGCTTGCAGACTCATGTACAAGATCAGCTAGTACCATCCCTGTACTCTGATCCCCTTGGCAATAGGCTCTACAGCTATTCAAGGCTAATCATTATTCTGAAATCATTCCTAAAAAGCAAGGCATTTGTTCAGAAGACAACTTCAGAATTTAAATTAAACCCTTAAGTCAGCCACCTGTTTTGGTCTATTTACAGGACTACTGGAGACATGCTCTGAAATGCAGTTACAGTACATCAAGGCTCCAATTGCCAAGAAAATCCTTGAATTCTACTGCACCTAATTTAGAAATTATGTACTGAAAAGAGTTTCTATTTAAAGCTCAAGCATTATAAAAGTAGATGAAACCAATACCTTGGAGTAAATATATTCATGTTATTCTATTATTGCAGAAACTGCAGCCGTTCTGCTGCTATTTTAATTGACAGTCACTGGACAACAAATTTAATTAAGTTCGTTTAGTCCATAGATTCTCTTTTTTTGCCTTTTTTTTTTTTTTTTTGCTAAATAAGGGGCATCTGAGGCTGTGCCTGATTTGATCTGTGTTAAAGATATTTGTGGTAAAGTGGCTACTACCTCAGAGGGGAAGAAGGGCCAACTATAATTGTCTGTTAGGCTGAGGACACTCTTTTGACCTTCCTCTCCCACCCAGTCGATTTTTTCTCCCCATTAAAACCTTGAACAGTTCTCCCCCTCCTTCCCCAGAAAAACAACCATTTTTCACACCTCTATTTCCATTGCCAAATGTGATTGAAATCAAACATGTTTCCCAGAAACTGGCAGGGGGTGGAGGGCAGATGGGAAAACAACATGGCTGTAAAGACAAGTTATTGCCTCAGAGAAACCAGACTAAAAGCAGTAGTTCACATTTTATAACACGGTATGAAATAACTTTAAAACATTTGTTTAAAATATCTTGAAATACTCTATGTTGCTCTATATTTTAATTATTAAGGAGATAAGAAGACTGACGTGTCTTTTCAAATTGTTACCTCAACGATATCTGAGTTGGTTCTGCTTTCGTGGGGCTCGTTGTATTCTGTGTATTTTAGTAGAACTTTGTCCATGTCAGTGCTGGCATACTGAAAGAGTTTGTTAGAGCTGTTAAAAATGATGAGTGCTATTTCACAGTCACAGAGCACACTCAACTCATAGGCCTTCTTCATTAATCCAAACTTCCTCTTTGTAAAGGTGACCTAGAGAAGAAAGAATAATGATTGATTTATTATTTGAAAACACATGACAAGGGTTTGAAAGAAAATGATCAAGGAATACACCAATTGAGCTACATGATTTACTCCTCCTGTCATATGCAGCATAACACGAGAACTGCCTATAATATTTGGTGCCACTTTTAGGGCTCAGTGCTCTCTATTAAACAAAGTTAAACAATTACATACTCTCAGCTCTTCCACTAGTAAATAACTACCAAGGAGAGTTAAATTTTAGTTGGTTTTAGTTAGAATAGGATAATTTAGCTTTATTTCCTCTGTTCAGACTTTGACTTTCCAGGTATCACAGTATTTTCTTTTACAACCGTAATTCTAATAAAATCAAAGAAAACAGAACAATCAATGGAAGTAACACTGTTATTATACAATATGATTTGAAATTATGCAAAGCTAAGAAATATACTTATTTTGTTGCTATTAAGCCATCTAACCAGATACACTGATACTTTTGTTTCCTGCCACTTGGAAACATTGTGAAACAATTGTTCTGTCCAGTTAGAACTGCTGTGGGGAAACAAATCCATCACAGATCATCACAAAGGAGCATCTGCCCATTGGGGAAGGAGGAAACAGTTAAAAAAGTTACCATCAATTATGACCAAAAAAACCAAAGTTTAAAAAATTATTCCCTTCACAAGACAGCAGCTAAGGATATAAAAGTGTCAATGTATGTGACACCCCCATATTACAATTCCAAGTGTGACAGGTGAGTGATCCACATGCCTCATGTTTCACAGACAAAAGTCAATAAGCTTTTGCAATAGAGGAATGAAGTAAGACACCAGAAACAATCAAACCTGTTTTCTGGGTTTCTACAGTTTATGTTAATTACCAGGCTGTACATCAAGTTTTTGGAAAATGGATAGGAAATTTCTTCTGTGTATACACACCTGAAGGCTTTTTCCTCCAGAGATGATTATCTCACATGTATTACCTTTTTAATACTATCAATAATACAAAATATATCCTTCCCACCATGTTAACAGTCTCTGAGGATACACAGATAGAGCTGTTTTTCTCCTGACATTAAACTACAAGACACTTAAGAGGTTATTAGCTGAGTATGAGGAGGTACAGAGAAGTATTAGTGCTTAGTGTTTGTCATGAAAAAGACATCATAAACAAGATGTGTGTGTGCTGTGTCACCTGGACAGGACATTACACAAAAGATTGAAGGTTTACTGCCACTGAGGAGCAGTAGGATGCTGGACAAGGGCTCTTGATTTCCTTACTGAAATTTTATCTTTCTCACCTCTGGTAAGGCTGCCTCACTGGTGAGATTCTCAGCTGGCATTAATTTCTCACTTGGCACCTGGACAGTGCTTAACAAACCTCCCCCCCACCACAGCACTGCAAGCCTCACATTAATGCACACAGATTACTTTAGACTCAGTTTTCATTTCAGAACCCCAAGAGCAGGCTTAGTACTGTAAATTTCTCTTTTTTTTACTCCTTCCATTTAGGAACACATCAAACCCAAAGACACGTCTCTGTAATGCAGGTAAATAATTTCCCCAGCACTATTTTAATATTGCTTAGCAAAAAAAATGGGCAAGGAGGAGACAGCAAAGGCAGCAAGATTGAGCTCCTTTGATATCTAATTTACTGTACTGGATTCTCTTCAGCTTAATGAAGATAAATGTCCTACAGCTCATTCAAGCAGATAAGGCTGCTTAATTAATAATACAATGACAGTCTCATGACAATCATAATCCCCCCGAGAAATGGTCTATATATTCTGTTTTGAGCTCACATACAATCCCATCAGAAATAAGATGCTTCTGACAAAACAGTAGTTTTTCTTTCCACACAAGTTAAATGAACTTGCTCTGCAGGCAAAACTCTGTCCCATTCTACTCATATTTTCAAACAAAAAAAAAAAACAAAACAAAGATTTTCAAACTAAACATCCAACCAGGACATCAGAGGCATGTCCACGAATGACCTACTCACCAGCTATCCACACCACAGAAAAACTGACAGGACACAACTGAACTACACTTTCTGTTCAGCAAAAGAAACCCTAAATGTCCCCTTATCTGGGTCAATGAAAAAAAAAAAAAACCTCAAAGTAAGTATCTTATAAATGCCCAGTGCATAAGGGCATTTTAATTTGTTAAAATTCTACATACTGGCTACCAAAACCACATGACACCAGTGGGGTTAAATGCCATCAACACCTCTACATATGAAAAACAAGATTTCACTAACAAAAACTACCTAATTGCTCTAAAACCTTTTAAAACCAAGATGCAGTGTGTTTTTGTCTGAGTTTCCACAGCAAAAGGATAATGCAAGCCTAATTCTACTTTTAAATTAGAGCTTAAAACCTCTTCCTAGTCACCAAATAGCCCAAAAAGGTGCTAGCCAAGAACCTGACAGAAACAAAACCTAGAACTTCATCTCCCTATTTTGCTTCGGTCACAGCAATAGTGTAAGTGGGCTAAAATTTGATACAAATGCACTGATTCTCTTCCTCCCCATTGTTTCAATCTGAACAATGGGATGGAGATTCAAAAGAAAAAAAAAAAACAATTCCCCCTGAAAGAACAAAAAGGTCTCACCAAAGTCAGGGCAGAAGTATAATGCTATTTGTATCTCAAGCAGAACAAAATCAAAGTTGCCCAGCTTAATCCAGATTCATTTAAAAAAGGGGTAAGGGGGATCAATTTCCACCTCTTCCATGTGCTTTAAGTTCTATAGCAAGATCTGAAAAGAGCTGAACTTATTAATTCATCCACTTTTACTACGTGTACTTAAGACATTTATCTAGATCAAACATAAAGTCACTGGGTGATTAAAGCTGTTCAAACACAATACTTGGCTTTCTCCCAAACTCCAATAATACTTTTCTTGCTATATATAGACTTCTCAGAGTTTACATTGCTTTAAAGTGATACAGGGAGAAAAACAATCTTGATTTCACCAACAAAACAATGGGCTCTGAGCTGATGTGTCAGCAGCAAGAGAGTCCCAAGGAATTCTGACACTACCCCAACGTCAAGCTGGTGCTCAGAAGTTGAAAAAGGAAATCAAACACCAGGAAGGGAACAGAACAAAACAGCAGCACAACACTATATAAGTCCATGTTTTGCCTGCATCCTGAATTCTGGGTGCCTTGGCCACAAAAAGTAATGGAGCAATACTACAGAAGGTTCAGGGAAAAGGAGTAAGAGGTGTGGAAAAAAATCTGTATTAAAAAAGCTAAGTAAGCAAGGCAGCTACAGCCTGAAGAAACTTATTTTAAGGGAAAATAAGCAAATGTGGCAGATGTTCACAGAGTAACAAGCAATGTGGACAGACCTCAGACAAGGAGTCACCATTGTCTCTTCCACACAAGAGCTAAATAATTGGAAGAACCATGACAAAGGGTAAATAAAATGTTTTTTCTTCAAACAACAGGCAACAGACCTATAAGGAATTGTAGACAAAAGATGTTGTAAAAGCTGCAACATTATAAGAGCTCAAAGGATAACCGAACAAGTTCACTGGTGGGGGGCGGGGAAAACAAACAAAAAAAAAAAATCCATTAATGGTTGCTAAATATACGGAAACCACATCCAGCTCAGGAAATCCCTGAGCTAAGAATAGTTAAAAGCTGGAAGAGGATTACAGGGTCGTGTAACATGTGCATCTCCAGCCCACACGTATTTGCTCATGACCATCACTGGACAAAAGACGTTGGCCCAGCGGCAACTTCGGCCTCAGCCACCAGAACTGCTCTTACTTAAGTCATTCCTGTCATAATTTGCCTTAAAAATGATAGCTTCCAGATATCCCACGATATATTTCAGTATCCAATTAAAATTTTATTTTGTATCTCATGTAGTGATTTAGAAATTAAGAGGAAGCATTACTGCAAGAGTCATCAACTTCTGGTACTTTTAAATTTCACAGGGCACCTCTTGGTTAGGGCATGAGGAGCCAAGTGAGCAGCTTTCCCCAAAACACTCATTTTGAGCACTCTTCCCTTTCGACTGACAATTTTTAAAGATTGTTGTGGCAAACAGCACTTACAAGAAATACAAATCGATGTTTTTAAATAGAATCATGTTAACAAAATTTGTTACTGTATCCAAAGCACTGTAGATCATTTCCTGCAGCAACCTCAGACTCCCCTGTCACAGTGCTGCAGAAAATACCTTTATTAGATCCTTTCTGAATTTCTAATCCTTCCTCTGTCTTCAGTGGTAAGTGTTCCTAGTGGTTACCAGATCAAGTGATGTGCCTGCTTAAAAACATTCCTCTAGTCTATTGGTAGTACAGGCTAGGGTACCATTTAAGCAGGAACAGCAATTTTAAATTTGATTTAAAGTAGTAATAGTTATTACTTATAAATAACATTTTTCCTCAGTCATACATTCACTGAGGTTTCTTATTCATATTCTGCCAAGGGCATCTGCAGATACATGAGGACAAAGCTCAGCTTTAGAACAGAGAATTAGGATGAATGTATTAAAACTTTGCATTAATTTTTAAGATTACTGCTGGACCTATTCATGCAGACTTCTTGTTTCTCACCTGCCTATTCCGTTCATCCATTATTCTTGTGATCTGTATTTTCTTTCTCCCCATTTTTGCCTCTTCTTTCTTTTGCTTAGCAATCCAGAAATAAACTAATCCAAGAAATGTCCCTCTTCAGTGTTCTAACACATGATACAGTTTTCTTTTACTTTGTCTTCAGCTTGAGAAACGGTTCCTACTTCTTCTTTTAAGCACCTAAAAAAAAAGAAAAAAAATTAATATACAAATTACTGAAAAGGAAGTATCATTAAAAACCTGCAGAGCCAAAAAACATGTGCATCACAAAATCTCAGTGACAAGTCAAGTATTTTCATTACTAAAATATTATACTACACACTCTCTTCCAATTAAACGCCAACTAGTTTGCTGCATTCTACCTACAAACTACAGACTTAAAATGACCTATAATTTCACACACTTTCAATTGAATGCCTTAAAAATATAATTGTCAAAGGGGTGATACTCATCACCCTAAGCTTTAGCTTTTTGTTATCTGAGGTTTCACATGTTTACCAAGTTTTTGTAAACTCCATCCAGTATTTTAGGAAACCTTATAAAGAAACAATTTGTGTTTCCTGTTTCTCTTGTAAAATTATCACAAAAATAACAAAACAAAGCCACGAGAATATCAAACTTCTGTTCTGAAGCTAAATTACATCTCATTTTGGGAGACAATACTTGGGATTCCATTGGGAAACAAAAGAGAGAAGGAAAGAAGGAATCTCTTTACTTATAAGAGACCATAGAAAACAGTTTTGCAACAAAACCATTTCATGGTTACCAAGACACCAACAAAGAACTGAGACACTGACACAGTTCCTCTCTCTACAATAACCTGTAAGTTCCACATCTGCCAATAGCCACTTCCAGTCCAGCACCTGTTTCATTGTTATATTGTTCACCAAGACAAATGTGCAGGAAACTTGAAAAGCTAGTGTGCCACCACATTTAAATTGCACTGAACTACCTGATATTTAACAAACTTCCAATGTATTTTCAGTAAAAAAATTCCTAAGCCATATTTCAGACATACGGCTTGAACTGTAGGATAATATTAGTTGAAGAAAACTGGAGAACAATTTAAATTAAATCATTTCTAGAACATCAAGTGTATACTAGAATGTATAAAAGTAAAAGAGGTGCACCTTACTTATCTCATTACCACCTAATACTCATTAAAAGGGGTAAAATCAGCCCCAGGATTAGCTGATAACCTCTCAACTTTCCAACTCAAAACATCTTCTGAAGTCAAGCCTTGCATATTTTAATCTGGGTGTCACCACACCATATCCTTGAGGCCACATGTAGAAAGTGGTGCAACCACATCACCATCAGACAGTTAATGAGCAGAGACAGCAAGAGGCGATTAGTCACAGGCTACACTTCACAATATATTCAATTTACACCGAGGAAACTGCCATGATGTTCTTGGGAGAAAAAAAACAGAGGTGGAGGAACATCACAAAATGAAGGGATGTCATTTTCTATTTACCTGACGGTGACAAAGGATTGCTTCAAAAAAACATCGCAAAACACCCAAGAGTATTTAGAAATAGTATTTCATTAAATTTAAAATCACACCAACACTTACACAGTGTGATGTCCATTGGTCTAAAGGATATGCACTAGACATTGTCTATCAAGCAAAACACTTGAAAACATGCATCGACATTGCACTATTTCTGTTTTCTTCATGAAAAAGAATTTCTTCCAAGGTGTTGCTAAGAAGATAATTATCAGCCAGTGAGGACCAGATGAATCAACACCAACCAATAGCACAGCAAATATCATCCAGGGAAACAACAGCTGGCATATAGATTTATCCCATTTTTGTTTAAAAAAAATTCTCAGCTCATGCTATGATCACACTTCAAATTTATTTGTGGAAAAATCTAGTTGCATCCCTTGAACATACCTAATCAAAGGGTCTCTAACAAGCTCTTCAATTTGTTTTCTCCTTCACATGTGGCTTCATTTTTTAAACCTACCATGTATTATTGAAACTGTTCTCTGAATACAGAATGACCAGAGTCCTTCCTCTGCTTTTAAAAGCAAACCCCATCATAACTAGTACACAGAAAGAGCCAACATATGAGACCAAAGATCGATCTGGACCAGCATTTTATCTGTGGCTACCAGAAGATATCACTAGGATGGTCAAGGAAGAACACAGGAATAGAATAAGCATGTATCACTTAAAAACAGTATTTATAAACCATTTTCTCCACATATTAAGTGATTTTTGAATCAGGAACTTGAGTAATCATTTTACCTCCTGCAATACAGATTCAAAAGTGAGTCCATGCAATGAATAAAATAAAGAACTTGGGGGAGAAGAGGGAGAGAGGAAGATAAATATGATGCGAGATTATGCAGTATATATACATTTAAGAACACAAAATAGGAAATGCACAAATGTTTTCTATGAGCTAATGGAAGGCACAGTAGGAGGCAAACACTCTTACCTGCTCTATCTACCATCACACAAAGGGAAATGGGAAACACTGTAATTTTCACCGACATTTTGTTACAGCTTTGGGGTGTTGTTTCAGGTCTTTTACAGTAAGTATGTTCTATTAGGCATAAATGCCTCAAGCTATTTCCCATTTATGACAGTTCACTGTTCCCTCTCATCTCAGGTCCCACTTTCTTCAACCCTAAATACTTGCCTCACTTAGAAATTCCCAATTCCTAACTGCATGTGTGTCCAGCCTGGGTCCAGGCTCTCCTCCCTCTCCCCCAGGTTGCTCTGGCCACCAGAACCTGGCTTGGAAACACATTTGCCAAAATGTGCCCTGCTCCAGGGTGCAGCATCCCTGTCATTCTGAAGTCACACACAAGGTGATTTGCAAGGCTCAGAATTGAAACAGAAGTTTGGCTTGAGCTCAGGGTAGAAAGGACCTTGACACAACTGCAAACTCAGAGAAAACTGTGCAGTAAAAAGGCACTTTCCATGCATGCTCAGAACATCCCAATGGGAAGTTGCTGCTAGTGACAACAGTATGTCACATTTCTCACGGGAAGAACAACTTTTCCTTTTACTCATCCTTAATCACATCAGAGCTGTGGTTTTATTCTCTATCCTGACTAGCAACAAAACTATGTAAGATAAGATACAAGACTGTATCCACTATAGGGTTACACCAGGAATGTAACTAGCAAGGTTTTAATTTTGCTAAATCACAGTTGCATTACAAACACACATCAGGTGAAATTCGTAATTCACGAAGCCATTTCATCTAGATTAACAACACACTTTTGCTCAAATAAATACAGATAAAGATCAACCCACATTTATATCAGAAAGTAAATATGAAACTAACACAAAGTAACCTCGAGAAAGGTAGAGTTCTACTTCCTTAAGTGACAGAATCCAATCACAGCTGCCAAAGCTGCTTCACATTACTTGCATGGGCACACCGAAGCAAAAATTATTTTGTCCTAAAGAAGGACTTCAGGCATCTATTAAACAAAATAATTAGAATAAGTAGAGAAAAAGAAGGAAAAAAATCCCACGTGCTTCATGATGAGCTTTAAACAGAAAATCATGTCAGCTTGCAATAATAGCAAGAAAAATTATATTTGTAGTTGCCCAAGTAATAGCTTCTCTTATTGTTTAAAAGTAAACAATTCCAAATTTTCTGGATTTATTCCCTTCCCCAAGACATGTGAAAACAGCACGCTAATTACTGACACACAACAGAACCACATGCAGAAACATAGCCTCACAACTGCACACTTTCAAGAGCTCATCTCAGTTTGTTGTCAAAATTGCTTTCACTTTCACAGATTGTTGAGAGGGATGTAACTTTAAAGCAAGGAAACTGTATTTGACCTATTTAGAAAGATCCTTTCAAGGGTTCAGTGGAAACAAATTATATCTGTGCAAAACTACACAAGGTCTGGAAGCCTCCTGGCAGAACAGGTTAGGAAAAACTGTGTCAGAATCATACTCCTTCCATTTAATTTCCTTTTATTTCCCTCTGACTCTGTTTTCTTGAAACTTCCATTTCACCACCATGGTTACAGGTTACATCTGACAGTCCCCATCTCCTCACGGCTCATTTACTGCAATGCACACAAAGAAATGAGTGTCCTGACGTCAGATCATTTGCATGAAAACACAGATCTGCAGAGATGCATCTTACACAAGCCTTGGGTATGGCTTATTAAATAGCAGAGAGCAATTTTTACTAAACCAAGATTAATAGGTCTTTCTCTAGTCTTAAAGGAGCCTGTGCAGATATTTTTGTAGATTTGACCCCTAAGACTGATCACAGCTGAACTGCACAGTTGCTGGTTATTCTGACACTTTGCACACTCACATGAGCAAAATATAAAAATTCCCATTCAGAGCGACATGGAGATGAGCCCAACCACCACATGTTGGCTGCTGTACACCAACAAGGCAGATAACACAGTATCTCATTTTTCCACAGGACTAATAATGGACATGTGTCAGTGTCCTCCCTCCCTGCCCCACAGCGCTGAGAAGAGAAAACAGAGTCAAATAATGGCTTCACCAAAATTATTCATCTAAAGGTTAAAGGGCTGTGTGGAGCAAGGTCAAATATGATTCTGACTCCATTTCACTGTACAGCTATGAGAGAGAAGAACGTTTTCTTCTTCAGAACCTCAGTGAGATGCAAACACATATAAAGTAAGTATATAACTCCAAACAGCTTTTTTTTTAAATCCCAAATTAATGATACAAAATACATTCACTCAGATTTGACTCTGCACTGACACATGTTCAGATCCATGGCATGCCATCACTGTGCTCTAGACATTCCACCAGCCCTGCTCCAAAACTCACTGCTACCAGTTGAATTTGCTCCTAAATTTGAAAATTCAAATCTCCAGCAAAGGGATTTGACGTACCTTTATGTCTGCACTTAACAGAGACCACACTCAGATCCTTGCTGGGGTTTTTGCAGAAGTATGCAAAACCAGTAACAAAACAGTTTCCTCCAGTCACATTTCTATAGCCCTGTCACCATACATTGCTGTAAGTAATGTCACATAGAACTGTGAAACAATCACACAGCTCTCCTTCCAAAACAAGGGGATGTGCTGTCATTTATCTCTCCCTATTTGCTGCACCACACTCCTAGGAAATAAATCTTTTTTCCATCCTCAGTTTAGAAGCCATTCTTCTCCATCCAAGCAGAGCCTCACAGTAAATGAGAGGGGCCTCACAGCTTCAAGGTCCTCAGCCACCAAGTGATACACAGGCATTGTTATAAAACAATAATACAACCCTTAGCCAAAATTACTTTTTTTTTTTAAGTGGGACAACGTAAAAAACAGGAAGCCATAAACAATTCTTTATTGATATTCTGGTTTTATGCATCATATAACACTAGTTTCTTTCAGCTGGGAAGAACAACACGCATCTTGGGTACGAGACAATTTAAATAAACTGTACTTTTAAGATTTGTGGAGTTTTGCAACCAATCATGGTCCTCAGCTTCCACACTAACATCAAATCTATTTTTGAGCTTGTAGCTTGTAAGTAACAGAGCTTTTCAAATTACGTTTTGCAGGCATATTAAAAGAGATCACAAAGTATTTTTGAAAAATAGTCTTACTGAAAAACTGTACCTTCCAAGTGCTGTTTAAATCTACTGCTGCTCAAAAAGGCCTTTTCAGCCATTCTCTTCCATGCACTCAGTCCTACCTAGGATGAAGTGGAAGAACTCAACTTTCTTGCACACAGAACTTGGACAGAAATCTGAACTGTATGAAAAATGAACAAAGATTCAAATGCCTGTTTTAAAAGCAAATTTTATTACTCCTAGAATGCACCTTTTTTTTTTTTAAAGATATGTTTTCCTGAGCTGACAAACCAGTTTTCCAGAACTATCAGCATCACCTCTGACAGCACATGCACTCCTAGATAAATTGTCACTCCTAGTGACAAATGTGGCCTTGCCAGGATCACGGACAGCCAGGAATTCTGCTCCCATTAGTTATTTTAAATTAAATGGGTTAAGTTTTCAATAATACTCAATACTCTGACTATACACTTTTTCTTGGCCTACTGCTTAAATTAAAAAAAACCCAAACAAACTATCATCCTATTCTGAGCATTTAAAATTTATACTCCTTAGAACCAAAACCAGCCATTATCAAGCTAGCTGTTTAAGCATACATATTTACTACATCTTTTCAAGTAACATAAAATTCTACTTGATTATTCCCATCCATAATTTTTGTCTTGATATTTTCTAAAATAATTTATCCTTGCATTCTCAAAAACACATTAGAACACAGCTAGAAAGTAAGGTCTGGAAACTGCTAACAGTGCAGAAAGACCACAGAAAAAGAACTCAACTTTCAATACTGGATTAAAATCCAATTTTAGATACAAGCAGAATGTAAAATATTAAGTAATCACAAGAATTCTGCTGCCAGACTTCTACAAACAGATTAAGAAAATAACTGCATGACTGAATAGCTGTCTGGAAAACATGCTCCAGAGAGTTTCTCAAGAAACTTGCTCCTAATTTATCATGTAATTTGTTGAAAGAAGCAACTTTTCCATGGTATACAAAAATAGCCACAAACAAAGATGATTCGGGACACTGTTAACAAAACAAACCCAATATTTAAAAGCTGAGGCCAAAAGTACTGATTTCCTAGTGAATGGACCAGAGCTTTTATAACAGCTATGTCAGTTTGATTACAATTTCAGAAGTTTTGATCAGATAAAGTCTCCCTTTTTTTTTTCCATTTACAGCTGTTGGAAAATTAATGAACTAGATGCAGAAATCTAAACTTAAGTTTAGATATGAATGCTCAGTAACAAAATAAAAGAACATTTGCAGGTATTTAATTAGCGTAAAACTGACGTTTCACAACTTTCACAATAACAAGTTCAAAGTGCAACTAAAAGCATTTAACCCAGGTTTTAACCCCACACACATCTGTACATAATCCACCACAGAAGGTTTCTCTCCTATTCAAAATATACATATAAAACACATTAAATGTTTTTCAAGATCAAAAGCATTTGCCTCAGCCTTATCAGGAATTTGTAATGGCTGTGGAACTTAACTACCATATGGCAAAAAAATGGCACAGAGCCACATCTCATGTTATTACAACTCCTCTTGGGCTCAAATGAAGGAAGCCACCAAACCTCCCAAAATGCTGATAAGAACACAAATGCCAGAGATGGCTTCAAATTATACACCGATGCACCCACAACAAAAAGCTGCCACAAAAGACCTTTCCTTTGTTATGGGAGACAAAACCTGTGAAATGTATTTTTTATATTCCTCTTGGGATGGGGATGACCAAAACCTTGCTGCTGTTCTCAGCAGGGAGAATAAACTCCCTTCTTTAATGGCAGCCTAATAATGATTGGGTAAGAGTCAGCTGAACAGACACCTCCCACAAGCACTTGTGATTAATTAAACAACCAACACCTAATAATGTGATCAATTTAAAGGTTCATTTTCATATTTTTCTTCATCATACAATAACAGAGAATAAAATAAGTATACAGGACTGTTCAGTTTCCTATTAATGTATTTACCAACCAGAATGGAACTTTCTGGTTTTGCAACATCTTGCTACTTCATTAATCTTCTTCAGGCTCACTGATGCATCTTTAGATAACACTTAACATACCGTTAAGTCATGGCTTTAAGAAAAATATATTATAATTGGGAAATCTCTTTCCAGAAGTCTTCATATTTCATCAGTTCCAGCAGTGACACTCAAGCTTTAATTACTGCTACCTTGGCTCATTACTTCTCCCATCTCAACTTAACTTTATCAATAGATCAGAGAATACAGATAATCTTATTTTGCATAGCAACATGCATTTGGCAAAGGTGTAGCTCATTATCTGCGAGTTCTCACAATAGCTCTGCCCCACTTGTCACATCTCTGTTTATCTCTATGGAAATCAGCAGAGCACACAGAACACTCACTGTCCCCAGACCTCCTCGCTGTACAGAGACAGGAGATGTTTGCACAGTTACCAGAACAGAATTCAGCTGGAACGTCCTAAATTCACCTGGTCACATTTCTGTGAAATTCTATAAAGGGGCATCACTTTCATTTTTTTTGTATTTGTGGTCACTCATCATTTTCATCCCTTTATAGACAATTAAAGTCTGCTCTGTTCCTTTTTTTTTTTTTTAACATGGTCATACCAGGCTGAATTCAGTGAGAGCAACACTTTAAACACAAGCAACAATATGTCAAACTAAACTTAAATTCAGGTTCCTGGCATTTCTATATGGACATCCTTATCCACATAGAGCACTGTTCTTTTTGTCTCTGAGAACATGATTTAAGTAGATTATATTTTCTGAGTACTGAAGCCTTTTGCGTGCAGGTTTGGGAGGGAACTCTAATTTTACAATCATTTAGAACCTCAGCCAATAACCTACATGTAAAGAAATTAACATTCACAAACCAAAACCAGCCAAAAAATCTATATAAGTTCTGATTTACCATAACCACATCTCATAGCTAGATTATTTTGCAGAAAAAATAAACACCCAAAACCACATCAGAAAAGCACAAATGCAGTGCACTACTTTTACATATAGCTCAAAATTAAACAAGATGCCAACTGAGCTAAATCAAGCAGCATCCTGACATAGGATTTAAAATATATAGAAATGAAGACAGGCAGAAAAAATACCCAGAACACAGCACATACTGAAGAGCAATGCTATGACATCTATTACTTTTATCCTCCAAATATTCTCTTTAAAACTGCATTCAAATTCTGCAGGCTGCACTTCACTTTCCTTGTAGCAAATGCCAAAGCAGCAATTCTCCAGTCAGGTAAAGCAGTGTCTGCTCTCAGTATATTCAAACTGACTGGTGTATAACTGGTACAGTTTCTCAGGGCAAGAGTAGAAACCACAGCAGATTTCTCCCTAGGAAAGATGTAGATAGAAGGCATTTGTGTCTGTCTCTTACCTTTTCCTACTGGAAAAAAAAACCACAACATACATTACAAGGTAATCTTATTAACAGAGAATTTCCCTACTGTAGAAAATTGTACCAATTGGGTACTTCAGCAGACTGATTTTTTGGATTTGCAGCTGAAGTTCTAAAACACCGTGAAGTTCTGAACACTAACTAGTGAGTAAACTTCTAGTAATTCTTTGTTACTTTTCACAAAGAGGGAAACTGTCCCCTGTGCCTGCAAAATACAAACTGTTGAGGTAATACAACAAACAGCCGCAGGACAGCAACTCCAACACATGTTCCTGAACAAACATTACAGCAATCAAAAACATTTACAGCTGACTTCAGGAATGTAATGGGATACGAAGGCAGCCATAGCATTCTGTGGCTTTTCTTATACCTTATCCTACAAAGAGCTTCCTCAAGTCAGGCCTCAAACCTAACAATGCCAGATTTTATTGAAGTTCTCAGCAAGAGACAAATGTGAGTAGATGAGAGAATGGAAAATAGAAGGATTATAAACAAGATTCTTCCCTGCACATTGTGCCCTTGCAAGATGGGTTCTGGCTTCCAAGTTTGGCTTCAGTCAACAGCAGCTTTGTGACGCAGAGGGCTGTATGCTCCCGTTTTGTACTTGGGAAACATCTTCCCAAGGTTTGGCTCATCCTCAATTATCTGCTTTTTCCTGATGCTATAGATCAGCTTTTCTTTGTGCTCTGCACAAGCCACAGGCTCCGAGCTTCTTGCATAACTCCCATTTCTGTTGGTTTTTTGTTAGGGAGTTTTTACCTGCCATGACAGGCACTCTCCACACCATTTCTCTTACACATTTTCAGTCTTCCAGAGGATTCCACGTGACACATATCCCCCCCTTCTGAAGGGAATAGGACAGGAAACCCAAGAAGAAATACAAGAGAGAACACACATCAATGATCTATAAGAAGCTTTAAATCACTGAACAATTATCCAGAAAGCTTTCTTGATAATTTATTCTATGTCTGATTAAATGACAGCATGCAGTCATATTGTTGAAGTGCAACAATTATAAACCAGACAGACACGACAACATAATGCTTCAAGCAGCCT
Source organism: Lichenostomus cassidix (assembly GCF_008360975.1). NCBI lineage: Eukaryota > Metazoa > Chordata > Aves > Passeriformes > Meliphagidae > Lichenostomus > Lichenostomus cassidix. Next base: position 3,326,181 of record NC_139491.1, read on the forward strand.
GCGTGCCTCAGAAAGACTCTCAGCAAACCATAAAGACGCCTACGTGTTTCTAACAAAGATTAGTGGCAAGTTTCTTTCTCTGTGGCTGCCACAGCCTTTGTTCAAAACTCAGTCTCTGCTTTTAAAATTCAGATACACCACCAGTTCAAATTTCTAAATAAAAATTTTTAAAAAGCTATACTAAGTATATACTATATGCTTAGTATTTCTATGATATTGAAATGACATTCCAAAGGATTATTCCTGTCTCTGCATTGTTTTAAGCAAACAGCCCTATCATATTTAAATAAAATAGACACAATGACTGTTGGTGGGGGAGGTACAGCAGATCACAGAGCAGGTCCTCTCCAGACATGCATGGAGACAGTTTCTTTGTAATCTAAACATTTCAGAATCCAAGGCAGACAGGTAGCAAATGATAAAATAACATACAAGCAAGATGAATCCACTCAGCTACACCTCAGCAGTGATTATCTGCAAAAGGATTACACACAGGCAGAACTTAGGCAACATCAAGCAACTGAGCAAAATGGTGCTGGGCACCACAGTCAAGAAACTCTGACTCCCATGACCTCTCCGATGTCAGCAGACACTTTTAAAAGCAACCTAGAATGAAATTCCTTACGGTCCAGAACATTTTATCGATCCAAGGGCAAGTACTTCATCTCAACAGCATTACTGCCCTCCATTTGGATGTCCATATTTTTAAAATCAATCAAAAGCTAAGACTGTCCTAATCAAGTACAGGGCAAGCCATTAAAACCAGAAGTTTAGTACATTAGGATCCACACTCCAATACCTAAACTTACTGTGGTAAACTCCATTTCTATCAAGAAAAGCAGCAAGAATATTATTCAGAATATTTTCTGCTTCTGCATATAAATCTTTTCCTTTTTTGTCAGGTGATACCTGGTAGTCTGAGCACTCATATGCCATTAACATTAACCCAGACACTTGGATTCTCTTGCAAAAATGTCACCTAAACTACACTGATAATAGAACATTGACTCTTCAGGTAAGACCTAGTCTCTGAATATAAGCTAATTCTGAAACTATTGTTTCCTTAGCAAGAAACTAGCATACACAATCAGTTAATATGGTTTAGTTGATAAGCTGACATTCAGGATGCTACAGTAACACAATTACTTGTTAGACCTGCAAGACTGGTGAAATAATTACATTTTACCATTTGCTCTTTCTTGCAGATTGCTGCAAATGGAAAAATTAAGTTGTTTGACCCTAAGCAACATTACTGCTTCACAGCAAAGCTATGTGATTCAAGTGGCAGATAGCAACATGTATTCAAATATCTGATTCAACAGCTTCTGGAGTAAAACATTACATGACCAGAAACAGAAGAGAGAATTTTCATCCATTTGTTCCCATAATTGCATTAAAAACTGAGCCCCTCAAAACTTTAAAAAAAAATCTCAATTTTTGTTCCTGTCAACAAACCCTGACAAATATCTTACATGAAGGGGGCCACTAAAAAGGTGAATTAGGAGATTCAGCTGACAGAAGCTTAAGTGAAGGGGCAGAAAAACTTTAACCAAAATCCAAAGCAAGAACCAGTTAAGTAATCCACACAAAGTCTTTCTGATAAACTCCTACATGAATAACATATCCACTGAGGATCCCAAAAAGAGCAGGGAATATTAAAAAAAGCAAGGTATCACAGAATTAGGATCTTAATGTATTTGAAAGGTAGCTGGACTATTTTCACAACTGTATTATGTAGCCAGGAACCTGAAGCAGAAGCTCAGACAGTTTCAGATTGAGACTTGCCTTACTGAAAACCTCTTCTATTCAAACAAGTATATTCATTTACCTTTGACATGAAACATTAGATGCAAATGTGAGCTGTCTGAAACTGTGAGAGAGACATCTTCATCTTCACCACTGACTTGGCCAAGTAGACTTGACTTACAATGACTGTGCAAACCTGGCAATAACCAGGGTTCATCAGGAACCAGTTTACAAATATGGCTGGCCATCCAGACCTGCAACTGTGCACTCAAAATGAAAAAACAGAAACTGCCAGTTACACCAAGAAGCAGCCCTGAAACCCCTTCAGAAGAGAAGACTGCATGATCTCTTGCACAATTAGATGGTAGAGTGGACATCTCAGCATTTACTTATTGCATCAATGATTTAAACATGCTCAGAAAATACACAAAACAGTGAGTATTTCACACACACTGCTGGATCCCTTCCATCCATTATGTCTTCTTCACCTCTGACAGAATCCTAGCTAAGAGCCCTTAGGAGCCATATTTGAGTTGTAAAGCAAATACAAATCAGTTAGTGGTGAACGACTTCTTGAAGGTGTATTGTGGTAAGAGCAGTTGCATTCCACCATAAAACCTGGATACTGCCTGTAGCCCTGGTAGCTGAAAGTGTGCAGTGTGTAAATTCAGACACCTCAGCCAACCCATGAGCTTGGAGAAGTGAGTTAAAGCTGGTGTTCAACTCCTCATGTGAACTGACAGACTTACTCAGACACAGAAATTATTTTTCTTTATCCACCAGTATCACTAGAGTTCACATGAAAGAATTTGCAATCTTTTCTGTTCCTTTCTGGTATTATAATAAGCATCTCGTCTTTCCAAAAAACACCCTATGTACTTCTTTAAGAAAAAAAACCCATTCAAGATATTAGATATTAAATACATTTATTAAAGTGGATTCTTCCAGAATCAGATGCTAACTTAATTATTTTACATTATGTCATTTTACTCATTCTAGGTAAATAATCTGTGAACATTATATGAAGTTATATGAACAAAAAATTAATCACAGCAAATTGACACAGTCTATACACAGCTTTCAAGAACCTGCTGAGAAGCATTCTTGCACCTGCAAGAAAACTTAACTCCTCCTAAAAAAACTTCATTGTTGAGTACTCTGGGCCTTCAGGACATTAAAGCATTTTTTCCTCACATGCTGACTGGAAGCCTTGCAGCAGCTGAAGCAATAAATATTGACAGCAAGCTGGCAAACAGCAGATAGCAGAGCTCTGGTCTCCAATTTCACCTGCCTCAGCAAAGACACAGCCTAGAAGGGACAGCACAACCAGGGCCTCTTCAGCTCTATTATTGCTGCTCTGGCCTGTCTTGAAAATGTGTTTTCCCCTCAAATACTGGAGCACTTTTGAACATACCTGTTCTTCTATGCCACCCTGAGAACCTGAATTACCTCATTGCAACACAGATCCAAAGCAACAAAGCTCTAACTCTGGCTACAGATCATCCTGCAAGAAACTTTCAGCATCCAGTTCCATCATGTTGTGCTCTTTCACTATGCTTTGCAGGTCTTGCACATGAGGCCACACATTGCCTAATAAAAATTAAAAAGCCAACTCAGAGAAAAACACTGGAACAGCTGTATGCCAAAATACAAGATACTCCTGACAGCTCAGGAGAATTGGAATTAGTGAAGTGGATTTTAATTCAGAAACTGTATTGATGACTGAGTTCTGCTTTTCCCTCAATTCTGATATCCTCTGCTTTGAGGTAGGATTACAGAAGCTGTAAGGAAATGCATTCAGACTTGCATAAAGAAAATTGAAAACAAAACACTGTGACTACAAAATTCTGTCTTCCCACTTCAAGAAAGGGATCTTTCCAGCAATTCACTCCCTGCATTCAGACGAACTACAGATTGCTAGTTGGTTTTTTAGCAGACTCCATCCTGCTGCCAAGTTAACAGATTTTTAAACTGAGATTTGAAACAAAGACTCCTCAGTATAACCCAGAAAATTGAGCACTGAGATGGACCTAGTTCTCAAAACTTGATCTTATGATTTCATCTGGAGCTCATTTATTTTCACCCCTGTACAGACACACCTATGATTATGGGCTATGTTTAGATTTGTAAGAATTTACCAACATCCAGTGTCATCATTTTCTCCAACACACAGCTTCACTGAGGGAGGGGTGGAGACATCCTCCACACTATAAACATTTGCCTGCTTTCAAAGGAAGATAGGAATCAAAACAAGCTTACCCTGTACTTCTAGCAGACACCACTCTGAACATGTTACATCAACCAACACTTGAGGAGATTCTTCCTTCTAGCTTCTGATAGGTTTCCTTCCTCTTTGTCTACCACTGAATGTATTTCATTTTGATGGTAATATCTGATTAGCAACCTCAGCAAGCCTTTAGAGGTGGCAGGCACTCCCCTTTGTGAGCTTCACTTACCCAAAATAACACAAACCTTTTAGTATTCCACAACAGAAAAAACTTCACATAAAATCTTAGGGCCACCATCACTGCATAGTTCAGGAAGATACCTGCATGCATGAACCAGATCCATTCCACAGGAATAACAGCATTTAAAGCAGCACTGAGCTTTGGTTTAAACAGAGCAAACCAAGACTTCTGCTCTCACACCCTACTGCTGCCAAATCGTTCCATCTGCATTAGCTGCAAGATGTCAGCTTGAGCATGGAAAAGAAGAATTATTTAGTGCATTTAGTGAATCCTCTGATTCAAAAATCTCATTTCACTCAAATGGGTGTCCTTGCCTAGGTGGAACAGAAGCCTAAACATTCCTCAACAGGATAGTAATATCCCCTTAAAATTCCCATATAAAGGTGTGATGCTTTCAAGTCTTAGTGCTTTGTTCTTTTTTGAATGGGTCCAGTTCCTTCAGGGAAGATGCTCACCATGTCCAGCTGGAAGAAAGGCACTAAAGGGAAGAGCAAGTCCTCAAAAGCAAAAGTGTGACAGAGGACATCAGCAGTAAGAGTTAACAATAAATTTATCTGTAGGAAGTTTTACCTGTGACATTTTACCCAATTTGATGCCACATAGCAGAGAACAAAGACACAGACCTGGCTTTTTAAATTTAGTAGATTCAAGCAGGCATTAAAAAGAAACTGATTTTCATTCACTTTTGAGGATTTCACCTTAAGGGAAGGTCTTCAAAGGATGCACACGACATTCTTTGGCCTTCTGCAAATTAAATCAATTAAGCACAAGACTCAGTTCTTGTAAAAAAAAATATTTAGAACATCCATGAGGAAAAGGAAAATACATCATCGAACTGAAGAAATATTTGTTAATAGCACTGACTAACCCACTACAAACAGGCTGCAGCTTTTGCTAGAGGTCTGAGTTTCTTTCTACTGGTAGATCTGCAATGTCTCAGATCCAGGCTGCTAAGGAAAAACAGAATGGGAACTCTAAAGGGACCTTGTTGTTTTCACATGTCATTAACTCAGGAGGAGCTTGTGCAAGAAGATTATTGATATTTTGAAACACTTAAAAAGACCAACCATAGCTTCCAACACAACTACACCCTGCAGGGCTAGAAACAGGATGCATGCTAAGGTACATAACCGATGCTTTATGGAATAAATTTCTGTTCTCTATTATGTTTAAGACGTTTTAATGCTATTTTACTATGTGCATCCTTAGAGCACACAAAATCTACTGGGCTTCTTTGCAATTTTTCTGCAAATGCAGTATCTACCAAAACTACAGAAATCAATAGATAATATCTTCAATCTTTGAAGGAGTTTACTGGTCCATAATGACAGTGCATCTAGAACACAATAGAAACCCAGAATCCAACAAGCCATTATTCAGAAGAAAGTGCCTACACAGACTTCTCAACAGGAAGAGATGGAAAATGCTGATAGCTGGAAGATGTACATGCTAAAATCACAGCTGGGGGAAGGTAGAACCCTTCATTCCTCTGCTTTCATTCCAGCCTCACAATGAAAGGACATGGGACCACCCGACCTGGAAAAGAAAGGAACTCCCAAAGCATTAAGTACCCACTTAAATCTTCCACCATAAAAAAATGCATTCATGCAAGCTGAGACTAAGTAAATCCTTCAGCAACGTGTTGTTACAAACACCATGTCCCATATTCAGTATTAAAGCTGCACTTTGCTGCTCAGAACCAGCCCAGGACATTTCCACTCATCTGGGCCCACAGCTGCTGTGCAGAAACCACCCTGCAGGGAAAATGGGATTGTGCAACAAAACAGGGGACAGTGAGCAAATCACTCCCTCTGCTCAGCACAACACATGAAAAACCTCTAAACTATAAACCAACATCAACATCACACTTTGTGCAACAAACCAGCAGGGAAAATATTAAATTTTATTAGGATTTTGCATAAGCGAGATTATATTCCATTAAAGAGATTATCCACTTCTGAATGTTGTCTTGATAGAGGACTTATGTGTGCCACTCTTCCCTGCTTACCATCTCCCAAATGGTGTCCTGTTAAATCTGCAGAAGGCATGTAAGTGACACTTTAGCTTTTAAGCACAGATGATACCAAGACATTCTGACAACATCACAGCACTGCCAAAATTTACATTTGTGGGTTTTCTTAAAGATTAAGTACCTGAGGATCAGATTGCTATTTTCAGATTTCATTTAAAATTTAATCTTTAGTCATCATGGCAGCAGAAAACTGACCATAACAGCTAAAAAAACCCAAATAAAATACTCAAAAAATTACAGTGGAATAAAAAAATCCAACTACTTTAGAATTCTCTGTTGCACTGATATGCAGACACATTGCTGAAGCATTCCACATTCTGAGTTTGTTACATCTCAGTTACAAACTGAGTCTCTTTAAATAGTTTGATAACATTTTATTTAACTAACAGAACTCTGAAAACATTCAGAGAAATGTTAACTTTTGAGAGCTTCACTGTTTTATTCACTTGTGTAAGATCACATGGTTACTAGACACATGCATGCTAAATATATTACATGCTACCATGGCAGCAGGTCAGTTCTGCACAAGCTGCTTGTATTAAATTTCTCCTGTAAGTGACATTAGAGTTTAGCTCTGCTCCAGCACATATAGGAAGAGGCTTCAGATTCCAAACTACCATCTGAAGGGGAAAACTATGCCAACACAGTACTAAGTATGCCTGTGCTACTTTAACCCATTTACTATTTTAACACATACATGCAAGCCTTGCATTTATGTTATCTATATTATGAATTTTTCTGATTTTAAACTCCAAAGCTAATCGCTTTGTCATAGTCTTTTGCTATGAAGATTTAAGGAAAAGGTCACACAATTACACTCTATAATATGTGACATGTTAAGATTGATGAAATTCCAAAATTAAGTGTCATTGTCTGGGCAGGGTATTCAACTACATTTGAAATCTTTTACTGGTTTATTAAACTGCCTGGGTAGACAGTAACTACTAGAACACATTGATATAAGTATCATTGCATATTGTTCTAACAATTTTATAGCAGATGTTCTCCATAAAAGACAGCGACATATTAAAAAATCCCACACATTGTCTCTACATATATATTGACATATCTAGAAATACACACCCTGGCATATAAAAAGCACAAACAAATCTGAGTTGTCAAAATTAATGGAGCACACACTAAAAATATTTCATCATCCTCTGTCACAATGCTTTCCTATGTCATACTACAACAGAGGACACCACAGCAGAGAATGCCAGCCTAATGGAGGAAGGAAGGCAAACTCTTCTAAAAGAGTAGCACAGGGGGACATTTCAGATCATGTGTTTCATGGCTTCAGATTGGTGCCTTGGAGAATGCAAATATAAAGGGGGAATAGACTTGATCACCAGGGTCAAGAGAGTTTATCTGTATTCTGTTGGAAGAATAGATATTAATCCTTTTCCTAAGCACAGAGCAAAGCCTAACTCAAACACTTCTCAGTAAGGGTGTAATCACAGTCAGCTTCAGCACTGACGTTAGAGGCAGAGGAAATCATACAGACTCTGGTAAATATTTAGGCAGCTAGCCCACATAAAAATCTCAGACTGTTGCTCCTCTAGTGCAACCATACCCACAGGGGGTAGGTGAAAGTCCCCACAGACCTACTGCCACTGCATGTTTGCTGCAACCCATAAACACATCCTGACGCTGATGCTGTTCCTCTTAAATAGAAATTTTGGGAGATGGTTCATACATCACTGGTCTTGTCCTTCCCTGGCTGGGGATGCCTGGAAACCAGACACAGCTGCTAACAGGCAACCAGCTTATCCACAATAAAGATCTCCTATGGGCATACCAAGAGAACAGGCAAAGGTAGAGGTATGCTTGGATTTTGAGCAGATGATACTTTAAACCAGCTCATTATTCAGAGTCCTCCCTTAATTACTCTGCAGAGCACACCAGCATTTATCAAACAATACGCTGACAGAAAGATATAGAATATCACATTTTCATAGAAGGAACGTATTATAACACTTTTCATTTTAGTCACCTAAAGGTTAAGCACCAAACTACAAAATGTCTGCAGTGTAGTCTTGATACATTGACCAGTTTCATTTTAACATTAAAACTTCTGTACTAAGGGACCACGTTGGGGGCACAAAATCACCTCTAATATAAGAGAGACTTATTTTTGTATTAAGTGAAACTACTATTAGCTACGCATAGAATACGTACTCATTTAGTGTCACCCATTAGCACATGATTGAGATCCTTTATCCGGTCAAACAGCATCACAAGGACCAAGTGCTAACACACAGCAGAACTCTGCCTGAAGCTCCAGCATGGAATCTGGGCCATCCTTGCACTTACAGGTTTCTGTGCAGCTGCTGGGAAGAGCTCCCCACCCCCCGACCCAGGGGAGCACAGAAGCTGTCACTGTGAAGAGGAAAGAAAAAAATCCTCCTCAAGAACCATTCTTCACCTCTGCAGAGCTGTCACAAACGTGAGCCTGGCTGCATTACCATGTTCCAAACTTGGCATTTGACTTGTTACTCCTCAAATATTTAAGCCATCGCTTTCTTATCTGCATCAGAGCTGAACCCATTTTTTTCATTAGATCTTACTTGATATTTTTTCTATATTGATGACTTCAGAGGTGCAAACCCTTCTGACCTGCTCTTAGCAAACTCCCAGCACTGAAGAACAGCACAAGTCCCAGCACATCAGGAGTATTCAATAACTAACACATACATCAGATTCCTTTTGCAAAGAGAACACACACAGAACTAAAACCAAGAGCTGCACTGATAAAAAACCCCACAGAAAAGTCATTAAATAATTGAACCAGTAAACTTCCAGACGGAGACAAAACTAGGAAGCAGAATCTACAAATACAGCTTGTCTACAGAAAACATGTTTTTCATTTTTTTAAAGAACATGTTTCTGACTGCACAATTAAAAAGCAGCTTCCAAGTTTTATCAATACAGTAAAAACTAAATAAACAGTGTTTCTTTCATAAGCAAATAATATCAACGTGCTACAAAGAAGAGTTAGAGTCTTACACATCACATGAAACAAGTTTAGACTCAGAATAATAAATGCTCAATATTATACAAAGTACAAAAAATTCCCACTGAACTTGGTGAAGGACTTGGAATTAAATTATCTGCAACTGTGATGTGCCGCAGGTTACTCTAACTTCAGAAGCAAACAAAAACCATCAATAACAGGTAGAAATCAAAACCTACCCAACATGATCATCAATGAAAAGTAGAGCTTACATAGGGTAAAACTATGCAGATGCTCTTTTTGATCAGATAATAATTCTTTTCTTTCTCCAAAAGTGCTGGTCCCTAATCAGTCAGATTTGGAGCATCTGTTTTCAGGACCCCAGGTGAAAAGAATAAACAAAAATCTGTTAATGCAACCTACCCAGCTGACAGATCTAGAACTATATTCCTGAAATCAGTAGAAGCCTAACCAAAAATGGAAGATATTAAGATCAGTAAAAGAAGATATATTTGCCAAGGGTAGAATCAACAATACTTGCTTTCTCAGGAGAAAATAAGCTAGCATTTTAGTAGATAAATCTGACAGAAAACTTGCCATCTACCCACCAGGAAGTGAAATGAAAGAAAGCTCAATCAAAATAGCAGAGAAAGACAGAAGTGGGTGTGGTGGAAGTACTTCTTGCTTTCTTGCAACTATCTAAAAAAAAATTACAGAGAGTAAACAGCTGAAATCTGACATATTCACTCATCCAGATCATCACACCAGAAGTCATAAGTAACACAGCTTCAACTGCTTACAGCATTCAACTTTAGCCAAGACACACATCACACCACACCTCTACACAGCACTGTCCTGCCCTGTCACACTGACAAAGGACAGGGCAAGAGATTGCTAAACTGCACCTAGGCAGGGAGAGGAAGATTAAGACATCTGCACAGGGTCAATAAGGAACCAACTATTTCAAAGGCAAGGCACCAATCTTAAATTTCCTCAATGGCAAAAATACTCAAAACAAGGTAAGGTCTGCCAGTAAAGTAATGTGCTGCTAATTTAATGGACTAGCAGGCAAGTTTAAGGCACAAAAGTCTTGCAGGTCACAATTTGCACTTTTAATTTAACCTGGAGATATCAACTAGAGAACTGGAAACAAATATACAAAAACACAGCACTTGCACTAGAAAATTATTCCTCATTTTTTTATCCTCCAAATTTATAAATAGGAAGAGCTGATGAAATTATTCCTGGCAGAACACAATCCTTAGCTAAAGCTTCTCAGGGCCAGGCACCCATTTGGTCAGTCAAGTTACAACAGGTAGGAACTACCACCATCACCCACCCATTATCACACCACCAGACCACATGCTGGGCACTTCAGAAGCCTCTGTCACACATACAGACCAAAAGGAAATAAAACTGTCTCCCTTAGTTTTCCCAATTTATTAAAAGCCATCTGAGCCAAAGCTTTCTTAAAACAGAGGCATCAGTCTAGACCACGGACAAGTTTTGGAACTGCAAGTTTTGCTGAATGCCACGAACTTAATTGTGGTCTAATCACCTAAATTAAATATATAAACAATATTTCAGTTAAGGGTGACCGATTTAAATTTGCCACATTAGTCTACTTTTGAACGCATTTCATGAAGCAACACTTGCTAAATCAAAAAACATTAGCATGTTCTTACAATATTAAAAAAATGACCAAACCATGTCTAATAAAGAAAGAAATGGAAAAAGAATAAAATTTGGCGAGTGCTGTCATTTGCTTTACTGGAACACATCAAATAATTTCAGCACTGTTCCGCTAAAGATGCAAAGAAGAGCTGAGACAGGAATTCACAGCTACAAACCACACGAGACCACGTGAGAAGATGTATCCACCTCAAAATGCAGGTGCACTGCCAGCCACATCTTGCTAGTGCAGAATCACAACTGCACATATTAACCCACTTTCCCAAAGCCTTAATAATGACAAATATGACACTGAAGACATGTTCTTCATTAAGAAACAAGTCTGCCCCATTTAAGTGCTACAACTAAAGAGTATTTTGTGAAATGATGGATTTTCAAGCAGTAGGGATAATAAACTAAATGCCTTCTGTGTGCTACCCTAACATACCACTGATTGGCATAGCTACAGTAAATGAGTTTAAAGGTGTGCTCTATACATTTATCAAAATAGAGCTTTACTGTGGATCTTTGAGGGGATCTGAGGAACTCTAGCTAAACAGACTATTTTCCCAAATTTGGACTAATCCAGAAGGCAGATCTAATGTATACTATTTTTCCCATTGTATGCTCTTCAGTACAGTACCCTGGCAAGTCTTTCAAATCAGTGTTGTTAAAATAAGCCCAGGAAGGTACTGTACAGGAGAAACAGGCAAGGCCTATCTATGTGATACACAGACCTAAGATCTGAGTAAAGAACCTTCTGGTTTAGGAGATTTCACACAAATTGCTTGGGACTAGCAAAAGAGCACTAGAACTCAGGAACTACTTTTAGAAAAAATTTATTAAAACAATACAGATGTTATCATTCTTCATTATTCAAATGACTCTGAGCATCTCCAGACCCAGTGCATCTCCCCACAGGCAGCGAGAAGGCTGAAACCAGGAATTGCAGAAGAGCATCCCAACCCACTGGAGCACCCTGGAAGTTGAGAGTGGCAATCAAAGTGCAGATCTAAAGCTACGTTCATTAGATTGAAGAGCGAGATTTCAATATTTATTGTAGCTCTAAAAGAGAAATGTACAGATTCACAAAGAATGACTGTACACACGTTCTCTAAACAATGATAATCTAATTAGGTATCACTCATTTAGACAGATACATTACTTCAATTATGCTCAAATTGTCTCCTATTGCTAAAATAAAAGTTAAATAACTTAATTTTGTATGGGAATACAGAGAGGAGAAGGAGACAAAGACTTGGATTTAAAAGTTCATGTGACTGCCAAAAGGGGAAAAAGACTGCTCCCTACACACTCAGGAACCATTAAAACCCTTCAGCATTTTTTGCCAAACATGGTTTCACGTATTTTTTTTTACAGTGCTTCAAAAGGTTTTGCTAAGGCAACTTGTGTATTGACAATAATACAGCCACCACACTGTATTATAAAGAAGACAATAGCAAGATCTGAGTAATGTGTATTTAAGAAAACACATTCACTACCATGGGAACCCTGTCAGAATTCACCACTACTGCAAGTCGTCTACAGGAAGCTTTTCTTTGCTAGACTTCCCCTCCTAATAATCTCTCCACTAATACTTCTAAGACATAAACATTAATATTACAGCAGGGAACAAGCACAAAAGCAATGCTGTTGGCCTACAGCATTTTCATCTAAATAGGTCTAACAGACACAAGGAGACAGTAGAAAGAATTCCAGAATAAGATCTCCACCACTTACATCATCAGTACAGCCAAGGATTTCACTGGAACATTGACACTAATTCATTGAAAACTCATTGTAAGCACAGTTAATGAATGTGGGAGAAACCAGGAAAAAAAGAAAAGAAAGAAAAAAAACCAACTCCACACACACAACACAAAGAACCAACCATTACAAGAAATGTCCCAAATCCCACTGAAAGCTGACTTTATCTGAAGCGGCCTAGGAAATTTCATGGGAATAAATTTTTGGCAAGAAACTGCACTGTATAAAATCATACCTATACCAAGCTTTTGGGATCCACAGCTTTAACAGAAAGAGAGGAAAGTTCTCAGAGGAAACTCCCAGCCTCAGTTATAGTGCAACTCTATCTGCATGCGTAAGAGCACAGCAATACCAGCAAAATAAAACTGGAGTTAAACATTAAACTACATGTAGGACTTGCCTGGCCACAGCCATTTACAGGAAAAGCTCAAGGAGTCTTGCAGCATATGCAAGACATTAATGGATAGTTAAAACTCCTTTTCTCACTTCCTGCATAGGAGTAGTAGATCAAATCCACCTGGCAGCAGAACTCAAACATTACCAGGAGAATTTGTTTTTGACTGTCTCCTGCAGAATCTGAGTTAGTTTTTCAATGAAGGTCTGCAAATGCTCTGTAGCCAAAGCATCTCTTACAAGATTGTTTTGCAGGGTTTGAGAGATGAAAATACACAACCTAAAAGCATCAATGTGAAAGTTTTATTAGACTCCAGAACGAATAGTTATCAATTCAAAAAGAGAAAAAACTTTCCCTAAAAAGCGTTTTACACATTGAAATAACAGAACTACATTTTCTCCTTGACATCAAGAGCAGCAAGTACTGGAGTGCCCCAGCATTAGCTACTACTCCAGCAAATACCAAGCTGTAAACTAAACTATGAAATCCATTTTTAATCAACAAAAACACATGGAAACCGCAAATAATTTCAGGGGTTTTATGAATTTTGGAAGAAGTACTCTTCTACAGAAATCCGAAGAGACATCTTTCAGAAAATATAGGCTAAATCACACCACAAACAACATTCTGAATTTATCGTATAACAAGTTCCTTTCCCTACATAGTAACACAAAACAAAAAGTATTCTAACCCCTTGTTCAAGATTGTAGCAAACACAATAGCAACTGCAGCAGAAGCTTTTCCAAGAAAGGTATTTTAAATGCAGAGCTTATCCCTCAGAACTGGTATACCTACAACAAAATTCGTGAATACATACAATTATGCCCTTGTCCAAATTTGTATTTGTCTAAAGAGATGGAAATGGAGAAAGGAAAGACAATTCTAGAAATTATGAAACCCAGAGATAAGGTCTCAAGGAAGTATAAACATTCATGGTCGGACACTTTGAAGTTGAAAGGTCTCAGACCCCCTGAAATAGGGCTAAGTTTGAAACAAGGTGTTTGAGGTAAGATGAGGCTCAGTCTCTCTGAAGCATAAGGGTTGATAAACAGAGCCAGACAAACTAAAGCTACAAATATGAAAAACAACCCAAGGAAATGAAAACCCTTGGAACTGGGTTTTTGTTTCCATTCCACTTGTATCTTTGTTGAAACCAGGGAGAAGCTGCTTTCTAGTTGCTTTATTTGGCTGTCATCAAATTCCTGAAGGAAAACATCTGTAAATCCTAGCACAGGTGAGCTGAATCATTCCTGTTCAAGGTCCACTTATATCTCCAGAAACTTTTCACCTACTCCTCCCTTCCTCCCCAGTGGCCCAAACCCTGTCACATGAACTCTGGCTCACTACAGGAAACCCAGGGACTGGGTTGGCTTTCCCATCACTGTCCCAATACTACCAACAGATCAGACTATTTTAAGATAAGCTAATTATGCTACTGAAAAATCTTATAAGCCACTAAGACTAAGCAGAAGAGACCATGAAGAATTAAAAGCAGAGAAGTCAGGTACGACAGAAGCAAGAATTATGATCTCAGCACTTCCAGATAAGAAGCCTGGAGGATTCTTTGTCCGACTGGAACTCTGAATTTTAGTCTGTGCTTACTTTCTCCTACTTCTAAGAGTTGTAACAAGCACAAAAGGAACTTCACATGAAAGGCTGTTGTTCCTTACACCTTCAGAAAATTAGTCATTCAAGCCTTAGAAAAGCAACACACCAAAATCTTTGTGGCTTGCTTGTAGGCATTATCTACATGCATGCAAGACAGCTACAGAAACCAACTCAGGTGCCTTAAAACAAACAGATCTGAAGGAAAATCCTCAGTTATGAGTTTGTTGCACAGAAAGTTTTCAGGAAGTTTATCAGATCATATTCTCACCAATATTTCATTAAAGGACTGAATGACTGAAAAGCAGGTAAAAACTTATTTTGAGGACTATTCAGCCAGTACCCAGGAATACTGTGATAGGTTTTATTACAGAACAATTCAGCCTTTAAAAAAATACGGTTTTTAAAAATTGGATACAGAAAGTCCTACATAAAGCACAGATATGAGCATCACATGGTGGAGGGGTGAGGAGGGGGATTTAAATTTATTACTATATCTTAAGAACAACACAAGAAAGAAATTCCAACTATCTTCCCATACATTTACAAGATGGCTTCACCAAAATGAAGATATATTTAACTTTATTTTGATGAATGAATGAATTCCAGCCTAACATGACATTTAGATCAAATCAAATACATTAAAAGCAAAGCAAATTAAGAAACTGAATGCAGAGTTTTAAATCATCCTAACTTTAAGTTTATTTTCAAAAAATTAAATAAAAACACTTAAGAACATAAGAGTTTACTGATATTAGATTAGAGCATTATCAATGATGGCATTAAAATCCTGAAGACAGAACTGCCTATTCCCATAGCCTTCTGAACTTTTCTAATAAAATGATGTTTACTTAACCACAGTCTATTCTCTCTCATTAACAGCTTCTGATTATACTGGCCAGTTTCAACCAAGTGCCACAGCAAATGTATCAATTAGTTTTGAGATTTTCTGGAAGTGCTGCAGAATTTTTGACCTTGCATTTGCAGAGAACCCCTGGACACAGCAGTAGCCTACAGTGCAAAGGTAGCAGGCACTGCACTCAGCCTTGCACAGCATTCAAGATACCTGAAGAACTGAAGAGAAAGGCACTGTATAGAGGGGATATTCTAAAAGATCAGGGAGTAACAGAATATTCAAAAAATAAGGGAAATGGAAATTCTCCAAGTTTTATTACTTGCAAAACCACTTCTTTAGTATTACTGTTCAGACGATTTTTTAATTTACTTCCATCATTTCTCCAACCCATATTTTAATATCATAAATAAAATGGGCTACAGAATAAAAATTTTCATATACACACTGTCTTTGTTCTTCCCTCTTTCCCTCTTTCCCATACCATGCTTCACTTGCTCCTCAGCAACCCAGCCATAGAGCTGGAATCCTTTTATCTCATGCAATCACACTGGTTATGCTTGCCTAGAGCCAGTGCTAACAGGACAGTCTACAGATCCTTTAATGACTTCCATCTCCTCTGAGACAAAAATTAGATGGTGAAAAGAAAAAAACCAAAAAGGCAGCAAAACCCAATAGCACCCATGAGTAACAGCAGGCTGGCTGCAGCCTCGGCTTGCTCTGCAGTATTTCTTCAGTGGTGTGGCAAGAGCTGGTGGTTTCAGTCAGGAGGCTCAGGCAAGCCCCCGGTGCTGCACAGGCACGCAGGGAGCAGCAGAGGGAGCTGCGGGGGCTCCGAACGGGGCAGCTGGCCTCGGAGCACAGCCTCCTCACTCGGGGACAGTCCTGCCCTAAGCTTTAAAAAAACAGTTTTTACTTGAGTCTCTTAGAAGTCAGAATATTTGGATCCTCTCTCCCATCGCAGCTTCTGAAGGGAATGACTCTGTCACTTCCTGGTGGAATCTGGTGCAAGTTTTACATAAGCACCTTGTGCTAACACACAACTTGTAAAAATATGTGTGTACCAACAACAGGGTGCACGGACTAATTCCAGGGCATCCTCAAGAGAGAGCTATAAAAACAAGGATGTCACCACCAGGCTTAACTTGACAGGACAGGAGTCCAAGTCCTCAACAAAAACAAGGGGAATCTACAAATAAAAGCACAAGAGACTGCAACCCACTGAACCAGAGCCGCCTCACAGCGAGGGCAGGCTGAGGGTATCTGCAGGAAGATTTACTGCAAAGCAGCTTGTGGGATAACTGGGGGATATCGGGTTACATTTCATCCTGCTGGGAATCCAAGTCTCCTTTGTAGATAAGCCTAGGAAAAAATTCAACCAGGAGTCACCAGGAGCATCAGAATGCCATGACAGTAACAGTAGTTGAAATTTTCGACTCTCCCATAACCCTGTTTCACCTCCTGAACAAACCATTAGTCTTTTCGAATATTTCCCTCCTACTTTGCACAAGGCACCTAAATGACTCCAATATTCAGGAACATTACTCACATTTTAAAATTCAGAACTTCCAATTATTTGAGCACCACGTTTTACTAGTTTCTTGAAGATACTGAATTAGCAGTGACAAATAGAAACACTGACCATTAACTTTCTCTTTTTTTAAAGGAAAAAATCATTTAACAATTGTTTCATGACAACTCTTGTTTCTGCCTTCCTCTCAAATTTAATCTCATATTAAACCCATGACAAAGCCTGGGGGATCTTCATAAATTTCTCTGTCCTTCACTGAAAACAAGTGCTTTCCATATGATTTTGTAATACAGATTTGATAAAATAAAGTAGTTTTTACACTTCAGTTGATTCAATTGATGGTTTCCCATTATTTTTTTGACAGCTATGCAGGTTAGCAGTTTTCATAAGTGTGACAAAGAAAACAACAAACACCTATTTAAAACTCAATATTAGTCTATGACATCCAAATCCATACATACTCCTCAGGAATTTTCAGGGCATTTCCATTAGTAACTACAACTTCTGCAAATACACCCATATTCTATATCTCCCATATTCAGCAAATTCTTCCATCTACACACCACATCTCTCTTCAGCCATCCACAGTTTTGTCTCCTTCCCCTGAAGGAGGAGGTCTAATTTAGGGCTTCCTAATGGAAACCATTAATACTTTTACTGCTGGCACTTTTTTCATAGCCAAGCCCAACATCTCTCAAAGCCAAGATTTTCTCATAGGTTTCACCGACAAAAAGTTAAGACACCTCCATTTGGAATGTTATGAACAAAGATAAGGAGAACAACAGGAGGACAAAACATAAAAAAACCCCAATAACACGCAAACCACAAAAACCCCAACACTCAAAAGAAAGGCAGGAGGATATTAAGAAAGTCTCTCGAAGGAAATCCTTCTTCTGCACTCAAAAGCTTCAAATCCCTGAAGCCAACTATCCAAGTAAATATGTGTATTATTAAACTCAGACTAACAAACATCATTTGGCAGCCTATAGGCTCAAAAAATTTTAGCATAAAGTGCTTTTCCTTTTTGTAGGCATCAAGTGAAACAAATTATCTTGAATTGAACCTTTGACTTTCCCTTCTTTTACCCTGAAACCAAGGGGATTCTGAATATAAATTTAAGACACCTGATTTAATTAAAACCTCATACCATTACACAATAATTTTAACTGCTTGAAGGAAAAATAAAAATTCTGAAAAATTCAGTTTATTACCCTCAGTGCCTGACAAGATAATAAAAGCACAATGATGATGGAACATCTCCTTTTCTCAAACACTCTCAGAAGACTCGTTGCTTTGAAAGCTCGCACTGGAAGAAGCAACATTTTTAAATTGCTCTACACACCAAATTATTAGCAGTCATTCTTGTCAGCTTACAGCTTTTAAAACAGGATGCATGCAGTCATATCAGGAAGAGGCAGTTGCTGTGAAAGAACGATACCAAAAACAAGATGTCCCTAATGCTGATAACCTCACACAATGCTTCTGAGCTATACCAAGCAAGTTTTCCACATGTCAATTAAATACAATTCAAAACATCTGGAGAAAGATGCCCGCTTAAAAACACTGTCACTTCTTTTGATATCTGAGGAGAAAAAACATTTCAACTTTTTTCTCAGCTCTTTGACTAAATTATTGCAGATTTTGTGTGATACAGGGGGTGAAGTCACATTATCCTGACAGCTTTCAAAGGTTTCTTTAATGGACACTGCCAAGGCAAGTCTGTTGTGCCCTTTATAACCCCTCATCTTTAAGACATGTGTGCAGATCTTGGGTCTCTGAAGGTTCAACTTCTTGCTTACTCTCTTCTCTTCTGTTTGTAATTCTTCCATATCATAAAGGACACTAAAATAATCTCCTCTGAATTCTGTTTCTCAACTCTGTATGCCACAATCTCCAAGAAAGAAATGTGTAACAGCATAGCCACAGCACAGCTCATTTACAGACATGCTTACACAACTATATAGCTAGAAGTTTAATAATTTAACCCCCTTGACCTTCCAAACACTAAGTAATCACAGAAAATCACAGAATCACAGAAAATGAAAAGATCAGGCCTGTGTATATTGGTACAAAACTCAACACTAATCCTGACCACAGCCTGCAAGTACTACTGCAGGTAACAGATGACACATCTGCTTTACATATTCTCACAGGTCTACGGTCAGCTTTCAAACAATAAAAATAACACTAGTCCAGTCCATGAAATCCTAAATTACAGTGTCAGAAGCAATCTGGTTTTCAAGTGAAACTAAGTTACGCACTCAAAAGGATTTGAAATAAATGAAAAAAAATCCTTCTTTGCATCTATTACCATCATAAAGGCATCACGAGCACAAACCCATCCATCCCACACTCCCACTCTTAGGTGATCTCCAACCATGACACATTTTCTCCGAGTCAATTAGCTCCCGATTAGAAAAAAAGTGAAAGATGCTTTGTCATCAATGCCTGGTACACAGACACTTAAAGCAAGCACCTTTCCTCAGCTGTGCTTGGCTGGTAATTCCTAGCACCTACTTTTTATCTTGCTATACTTAAAATAGGCATGCAACAATTCTGAGTGACTCCTAGTGAAATCACGAAGCAATACAGAATGAGTTTTCAAGTTTCCAGGTTGGTCCATAAGGACTTTGACAGAATTCAAAAGCCCTCCAGGGACAGAGACAAATATAACTGGGAGACCTACCTAATTAAGCATCACAAACATTGTGAATATAAAGTAGTTAATTCCATGAAAAATAATTCAATTAATCACACTCTTATTAAGAGGGATGTATTTTCTTCTGATCATGGAGGCATGCTTGTATTGCTACAACACACAGGGAACAAAAACCAGAGTGCTCTCCATATGAAAAAGGTCTGTACTCCCCTGCACTGAAATTCTGAAAAAGACTGAGCACAAAATTTAGCCAGCCTTATTCTAATAAAATTCTTTCCTAATTCTTCACTGTAGACTCAGATTACTAATAACAAGTGAAAGAAAAAGAAACGTATATATCATATATATAATTTAAAAATTCCAGCTAGGTGATTGTTGTAGAGAGGTGGGGCTGAAATGTCAGGAACAGAGTGGTCTTGCAAGATATTAACTCCTCTTTAGTGTCAAATGGAAATGAGAGTATACAGTACAGGGGTTTACGTTCCTGAAGAAAGTTTTACATTAAATATAAAGAAATCTAGAAAAACTCTTGCAGAACCATTAAACAGAAGCCAAAACAATACAGTCGAACAAAAAAAATATATCAGTCCCTTAACATGGAGGAAAAATTTCTTTTCAAGTCCCTAAGCAGTAACTTGAAAGACCAAGTGTTAAAATAAGAATGCACCATAAGAGGGGAGTGGTCAGAGGTAGCAATCTAGATCAGATGCTTACTTTCAATAAACAGAGCAAAATACATGATTGCAGACTACAAGCTCATTATTTATTAGCTTGTGCTCTACCACAGGGGGGGAGGGTAACTGTCATATTACACAGCTCAAGTCTGCTCTGAACCCTCAGTAATACTATTATTTTGTTCTGTTACACTGGATACTGCATCAATGACCTAAAATGTATTTTGATCAGCTGTCCAAAAAAATTCCTCAAGTTTTTTACTGGAAGGTCAACAAAGCTAACTCGGGGGGGAAAGCGAAAGAATGTCTTGTGTCATCCTTCAAACTTCTTAGACACCCAAACCACCCTGCAAACATTCAGGGGAAAAACAATCTACATTTAGTTATTTCAGACCTGATGGCACCTTAAACCAAGGGGGTTCTGAGTATAAATTCAAGACACCTAAATTAAAACTTCATACCCTCAAAGTTTTGATTCATTTCTGACAGGAGCAAGAGTTAAACTAACCCCCATCAGCAGCACCTCAGTACCACAGTACATTCAGGTAATCACTGCATGGGCCTTGCAGGAAAGCACAGGAAAGCACACAAGCAAGCAGTGCTGTATTTATTTTCCCTGCTTACTTCACCAGAGCTGAAGGAATCAATTCTGAACACAAAGGACCAAATTCACCCATATTATCACAGACAGAGATTTTGACTTTTGTTCCATTTGATCCATTGAAGAACACATTGTTACACGTGTGAAAGAACATCTTTCCAATACAACAAATGTGAAAACTTAAAGCGATTTGAGCATTAAGAAGCACATACGTTGCCACATGATGTTCCAATTAATTCAAAGGAAGATTTGTTGCAATGAGAAGGAAAAGCAGATCCCAGTGCTTTGCACACATTACCAGGCTGCTGTCAGGACTGAGTAGGCCTAAAGCCCAAGTTTTACACAGAATATCTAATCCTTTAAAAATAAAAAATTAAGAATTTGGTGAGGTGGGTAAAATGTACTAATGTAAATTTTTAGAAAATATATACTTCTAAAAATTGAACTAAATCCCACAGACCTCTCTCAAGCAAGTCATAACAAACTGCAGCAGTTAATAATAATTTAAGATACTCCTTATTTAGGAAAAAAATTAGTTGCCAAACTAATATAGATTTGCTCATTAGAGTACACTACTTCAAGTGCTGCTGGAGAATTAATCAGCTGTGTTTTGTTAGGAGGGCATGGCTGAGAGCAGGCAAGGTAGCACAGCATTGTTCACAGAGCAGAGTGGTGCCTCCAGGCTCTCTGAAGCAGCACTTGGGCCCAGAATACACAGAATGACATCAACAAGTTATCTGAGAAACTTGGCCAACATTCTAAAATAAACCCATAAAATCTCTGCTGCCCGCATTAACCAGTTTAAGGTAAACCACACACACTTCAGCTCAAAGGTTGCTAAATAAGATGAGTCTTCTGCCATAATAAGCCATTTTATTCTCCAGAATTATTTCAAGTTTGAATTCCACCATGTCCTCCTCATCGTGCTAGTCCGACACGACTCAATTCCTCTAACTTCATAAAATTCAATGTTCATTTTTTTCTCCATCTGTGGTTTCACAGAGAAAGAAACTCGTGTTATATCATAGGGACCTAAATCCAGGCATCTGCAAAGCATTCCATGGGCCACTCAGTCCCAGAGGTGAGCAGTGACCACATCGAGTTAAACACACACTGAAAAAATGGAGCAGGAGAGCAAACAGCAAGCTAAAGGCTGATGTATTTCCACCATAATCTGTAAATGCCTGCTCACAAAGAAACGACAGAATATTAAATATCGGAATATTAAAACTGGCTTAGAGAGAGAGATCCATGTACACCAAAGCTGTCCTGAGGTAGAGCCTGTCTGACATTGAGGGATTCTTCCCATCTACCGATGATCCTCCTCTGCTACTACTGGTGGACCACGTCAACTACAGATGTAGGAGAGAATTATGGAGGAGAAAAATAACTGACCAGGGCACTGGGTTATTTTCTTTATGAAATTCCAAACTGAATGCTCTCAGGCAAAAAAGGTTCATCTCCAGCTGCCAGCACCATTATAATCCCTTAATATCATGAGAATTTGTTCCATTCTCTTTTTTTTTTTTTTTATTTGCTGGCTTAACAAATATGGAATTTTAAAATATCATTTAATAATGATACCCTTTAGTGAACAAAAGCACCAACATTACATCCTTTATTACAATTTATTATAATCCTTCTAAATTATGTAATTGAATAACATGTCATTTTGCACATATTCTAGCACCTCAATTAAAAAAAAATAGTTTAAATGAGGAACTTCACACTTCACCCCCAAATGCAAATCACTTGTGAGAGAGGAGGAAAAAACCATAAATATTACATTCTTACATGTAAAAGGCAGAGATAAAAATTTTAAATAATTTTAAATACAGACAGAAGAGATGACAGGAATGTTGCCCTGACATCTTTTGCACATGTCATTTAAATACTAGAGAGCAATAAGAAGACACCAGAATTATCTACCAAAATATAGATAGCTAGTTCTAGCTATTAAAAAAAAAACTCGCATAAGGAACAATTGTGTGTAGACAGTTCACATAATTAAGCTTGAAAGATCCAAGCCTTCCTCATGCTACATAAGAATTTCACAGACTGTGAAAAAGCTTTACAATAAATACGTCTACATTACCAATTCCATACCAAACGACTTTTTTCTTACTACTGTTTACAAATTATTTCTTTTCCTTCCTCCTTCATACTTCGCAGAACCCCTTTCCCCCAATGCTCATAATAAATTTAGTCGTTGTATGACTATGGGACACAATGCTTTTACACTAAACAATTTTTAAAAAAAACCTCTTCTTAAATTATCTTTATTCCCCTACAGAA
Source organism: Lichenostomus cassidix (assembly GCF_008360975.1). Taxonomy (NCBI): domain Eukaryota; kingdom Metazoa; phylum Chordata; class Aves; order Passeriformes; family Meliphagidae; genus Lichenostomus; species Lichenostomus cassidix. The sequence goes on from NC_139491.1 coordinate 3,349,430, forward strand.
CTCCAGTTTCTCAACTTTGAAATTAATCACCTGTCAAACAAGGCACTACGGTCAGTTTTTCTAAGCGATTCCACTCTCCTGGCCGCTTAGCATCTCAAAAGCAGGTAAAAATTTATTGCAAAACACAGGTCCGCAAACTTAAAAACATTACTGTCTTTCCAGTCAGAAAGGGACCAGTCCTTTTTGCCCATGACTTGTGCCGCCGAGCACCAAACCCTGCTGGCAGCACAGCCAGCTGTACCTTCAGCCTGTCGCTCTGGACAAAACCCCTCCGGTTCACACCTCGGAGCAGCTCTGCCCTGCCATTGCCAGCACACCTTCCTGCGGCGCACAACTCCTCCAGCCATCCCCACCTCCCCTGCCCGACCCCCGGCCGCTCCCGCCGGCGCATTCCGCCGACAAGCTCCCGGGGAGGCTTTTCCTGTCGGTTTGTTGTTCGCCGCGCTGTCGCCTTCCCCAGCGACACCCAGCACAAAGGGTCCTTTCCCCGCACCCCGAGCGCTCCAGGGCCGCGTACCCCACCCTGCTCCGCTCCCCGCCGCCCGCTCCCCGGGCGGATCTGCCGGCCTGACCCGTCAGTGTCCATCCCCTCCCGCAAGAAGTTCTGCGGAGGCTCCGGCAACTCGCCCACCCCGGGACCCCGCCGGCTCCCCCCGCTGCGCTCCCTCAGAGCGGGATGGGGCCGGCGGGGGGGAGCCTCCCTCCTTCCTTCCCCCTCCCGCCACCCCTCCGGCCGCTGCCCCCACCCTCCCCGACCCCGGGGCTGAGGGAACAACCCCCGCGGGCCGCGCGGAGCGAAGCCCCCGAACGCTGGCTCACCGCCGCTCCCCGCTCGCTCCGCTCCCGCCGCGGCTCCTCAGGAGACACTGACACCGGCGCACGGATACCGCGCCGCACTATTTTTGGGAAACAAGGCCCGACCGCGGCCGGAACTACAGATTCTGTCACGCTCTACCGTCCGTATCCTTCCGCACTTTTCTCCGCGCAGCTCCGGCGGGGCCGAAGGCGCTCAGCGGCGCCGGGCAGGGGCGGGACGGGGCGGGGATGGCGGGGAGGGGCGCGCTGCCCCCGAGGCGGCCGGCGGGGCGGGCACGGCCACGCTCAGCACTCGCGGCATCGCCGGATTATTTTGTTGAGGCAGGGAGCGGCCGGGCCTACATTCCTGCCCGCCGACCCGCGCCGGAGTGACGGCGCGCACAGCCAATCGCAGTGCCCGCACGGGACAGCCCGCCAATGAGCGCGCAGTTGGTGGGCGGGGCGTAGCGAAACGTGGAAGTCTTGATTGACAGCGAAGCGCTCAATCAGAAAGGCGGGGTGGGAAACGACAGCCAATCAGAGCCGGGCAAGGGCGGGGTCGCTGCGAAGAGAGCGCCCCGCCTCCCCGGGCTGGCCGGGCGCGCATGCGCAGAGCGTGGGGCCGGCTGAGGCGGTGTGACGCACCGGCTGTGCTCAGCAGCCCAGCCGCGCCTGCGCCAGTGCGGGGCCTGTGGGGCAGACAGGCTGTGGGGTCACTAAACAGTGCGGGGCCTGTGGGGCAAACGGGCTGTGGGGTCACTAAACAGCGCGGTAAGTGCTCCCGAGCCCTCTGCAAACCCTCACTGTGAGCTACAGCAGTTACCCACAATCAGCTCAGTGCCCTGCGTGTGTCACCCTCAGGAACCAGCAGCGCCTCCCCAACACGTACAGATATATAGTGTGTGTGTATAAATAAATATACACATATATACACACATTTATGTGTATATATAAATATACACTCTGTAGATACATTTTTATATAATGTATATATAAACTATGTCTAGTATCTAGAACATAACACTATATAAAATACACTGTATGTACTATGTATATATATACTAGTATATATTATATAATTGAAATACTGATAAAACTGAACAAGGACAAAGTCGCTGAAGCAAAACTACTAATATAAACTAGTCATACTATTAAATATATGTACAAAATGTATTTTCTACAGTCTATATACTACATATACATTATAAATACATGCATACAGTACATATACACTATATTATAACAATTATATAAATATATTTAATTGTATCTATAATGAATATATACTATACAGGTATTTAAAATTAATACTTTTCTGACTGGCTCTCTGTGGAACTCGCAGCTCTGAGGACAGGAGCTCTGTCTCCACATCCAGACAAAGGTGACAAGTCCACCTCAGTTCCACCTCCATCCATCCCCACCTCACATTAGCTCTGCCAGAGCTCCCATTAATTTTGCTCTGAGTAGAAAAGACTACTCAGGAATACATAATAAAAGACATAAAATGGGCGTCTTTCTCCTTCACAGAAGGCGGCAGCTGAAGAGCGACCCAAAAATAAAATTTTGATGATAAAATGATACTTGCCAAAAATCATCTGCGCTCCACAGCTCTTCCAGATTTATCCTGTGAGATACCCACAGCCTCGGAGTGGAGCGACAGGAGCCATTTCACAGCACTAAATCACTGAAAAGGGCACATCTCTAATCAGGACACGAGAACCAAAGGTGCTTTCTCTGAAAAACAGAGATCAGAGGGTGTTCTTTGTGTTTTAAAATGGTATCATTAACTGAGCACAAAAGAAGTAGCTCCACAAGAGGTTAGGAAATAGGATGCAAGGAATGATGAGAGGAGCTCCCATCTCACAGTGTGATGACCACACCATGGGATGGAAAAATGTAGTTGCTGCATGATTGTTCCCAAAAAGTGAATGTAAATTTCTGTTGTCTGTTTCCAAATGTTTGTCTCAAATGGAAGCAGTAATGCACAGCTCTCAGAAACCTTGGAATTTCAGGGTTTATAATGTACAGATTAGTTTGGATTTTAAAATGCAGGCAGTAAATAAGTTGAACAGTTTCTGAAACATCCACCTTTTGTTCAGAACAGGAGTGCAAGAGCAGACACTTCTTGTGGATCTAGGAAAAAGCTTATAAGAAGTGACAAAGACAACAAAATATAAATATTTGCCATCTACAATCGTATTTCCAAACTGATTGTTGCTGATCTATAACAATCAGGAAGATATTTAAATACATAGTTTTCATACCATTCTCAACATGAACAGTCCAAATGTCATTGATTTTTTATATGAATATGATTTATTTTCTTCTTCTTCACTATGCCCATCATCCATAATACCTGTAAGGTCTACTACTAGAATCTAATGATTAATACCATGAAATCCTCTCATGACAGCAATATGCTGAGAAGATGTTAAGATAAAATACTGAATATTTAAGTTATAAAAGTCAGTGGGAATCTGAGTAAGACATTGAAGCAAGGCCTGAGCAAGGACTTCTGGATATACTCATTAATTATTTTCAGTACATATTATTCCAAGCTGGCAAAAAATAGAGCAGGAAGCCAAAGAGATAAATAATTGGTTCTAATCTGTCCTTTTCAGCAGCAGCACAAGAATAAGCAGAGCATGTGTTGCTCAAGGGATTTCTCTGTGAGCCTTGCAAACAATACTTCAGGGGTACAGAGCAGCCTCTTTCCCACTGAAATGCATTCCTGCTCTGATGCAAACACTACCCTGTGCAACAATTAAGAAAAGGAAGTGCAAAATTGGGGTTCCCAGTTGAAATTCCAGATGTTGTTTTCCATGTGTGATGATGTGCTGCCACATCTGCTCCTGCAGACCCCTGTGGTACTGGTGGGGAGCAAGGATGGGTGGTGGGGAGGTCACAGATATTCTCATGTGTCACAGCAGCATGAATGAAAAATATCACCCCTCAGGGTGACTTGAATAAAGTCACAGAAGAATTGGTCATCAAAATCACTGAAATCACCACCTGACTTGATGGTTCTGCATTAGGTTTCATTTCCAGGACAACTGCAAAGGCCAAGCTCACCTGGATAACCCAAAGGGTGCAAAGCTGTAGGTGATAAAGAAAAATCCACACTACAGAGAAAAAATTGTAATTTTTCTAAGACTGTAGAAGCAGCAACATAACAAAGCCCCAGAGAACATCATGCTGGAGTGTTAATATGACAAGGGAAAAATTACCACAAGCATCTGCCAGGATCACTCCTGAGAGAGAAGGGAACAGCCACTGAATGCATTTCTGTCCATCTTATGTACAACCCAGAGACTAAAAAGAGCCCCCTGCATCTCTTCCCTTGGCCAAGTAGCAGGCTCTGCAATTTCCATGACATCCAAAGAGAAATAAACTCAGAGCAATAGCAAATATAAAGAAAGATACAAAGAAAGATAACCAGTGTTCTTAATTTTAACTAAATAGCCTCAGAGTTGAATAGAGCCATCATCCAGCAGTTGTTATGGCAATAAAGCTTTCCCTTGCATCTCTATTCCAGTGCATTCCCTCCCACCCATTCAAGGTATTTTGGAGGCACTACCAAAAAATCATATCTCTACTAACTTTCAACTTACATTTTAGGACCTTCTTACAAACCACTCCAGAGAGGTACTATGGCTTTTCCTCAAGTCTCCTTTCAAATGCTCCTTATATTCCAGAAATCAGCTTCTTCATCCTGTGTCCTGGAGAAGAGAATCTGAGCCTCATGCTTCTAGAGGTGAATTTTATATAAAACCGAAATGCAGGGCTTTAAAAATCATAGCTAAGAGGAACAGGGGATGCTATGAAGCTTTTGCACGTTTGCCAAACAATTAAGTTATCCTTCAAAGGGAAGGGGGTGTCTAAGAACAAGGTTTTCAGAACAAGGTTCCTACAAATCGCAGGCCAGATTAATTCCTAACATTGTTCCACTTACAATGGGGGAAATACTCTGTGAATGAAGATTTTGTAAAGGACTACTGATTGTGACAAAACCGAATTGTACTCACAGCGTTTCAGGATGGGAACTCACATTAGAAACAAAGGAGAGGGGCAGGGGGGACTCCCACCTAGGGAGCAGGAAATCAGAGAGGAGCAGATAATGGTTCCTGGCCATTAAGGCTTTTGGTAACCCTGTTAACCCCGTGGTCACCTCAGCACAGACACAGCCTGTCCTCTCAGGAAGCTGGCTGGGAACAAACTCCCCTGAGCTCCCTGTCTGTGTTGGGAGTGCTGCTGTTACACTACAGACAGATAAAATCAAGATTTCCTTACTTTACCGAAGTCCAAGTTGCCTGACAATGCATGAATTAAATTCACTCAATCCATTCCATAAACTGCCCTCAGTAAACCACTAGTTTTTCCACATCATTATATGGTATATTCACTAATCTGATTGCCTTGGGAATATTTGTTTTTCCAAAACTTGTGGCCAAGGTACATAAGATTAGATCAGACACAGCTTGTCTAAGAATGCTGTTATGTGGGTGTATAGTATATTTGCTAGTTTTGAGTTACAGGTAAAAGTTCTCTTTCAAACTCTTCCAGCCAGGGGTGTGAGCTCAGCTCCCTGAAGTTTTCTGCTGCAGCACTTGGAACTTTTCATTTTGCTTTGCTCTTGGTGTTCTAATACTGGAGGATCAACAGGGGAAATGCTGGAATTGCCTCACCGAGGGCACACCCGACCTGTACCTCAGCAAAACTTGTGATCTTTTATAGGTCCCCACAAGTCTCTCTGGGATTCACGCTCTTCTGCCGGGATTTTCTCACCATTCTGCATGTTAACATGAACCAACAGCTGGGTTTAGGAGATCTGATATAAATAGCAACATCATGCTGCGAGCAAGCTTCTTGGAAAGTAAAGAAAATACGTTATTTAATGCACTCTGACATTTGCCTTTCCTCCCCTCATTCCTAAGCTGCACTTCTGTAAACACCCATAATGACAAATGCAAAGAAGTTGACTTGTTCACATCGACAGAACAAGTGCTGCCTTGAGCCCAGGAGATGATATCCAGAGCATTTTACCTCTCCCCTCAGCTGGCAAACCCTGCACAGCAGGGAAAGGAGGCAGAGCGTGGATGGAAATTCCTGCTTCCAGCAGCATTCAAGATTACAACCTCTGGTATTTTATTTTCATGGTTGCTCTATGTTGCTTCAGAAACTTCCTGCTTTTGCCATATCTTTCCATTCATTAAAGTTGCAGCTTGCAATTAAACATTCTGACATAACATAGCTGAGATTTTTTGGCAGCAGCCTTAACCAGAGGTTTTCAGAGTTTCCTGCAGACGGCTTTAAATTTTCATATCCTCATGAACGCTTGCCACCTTCTTTTAATAACTTGAAAAAATAAGCCTCTCTTAGGAACTTCATTGTTGCTGTATTTCCCCAGCACTCGCTTGCTGCTGTTAGCAATGTGTCGTGCACATGTATATTTATAGAGGGAGCAAAGTGTTCATATGCAACTCTATAGTTTGACATCTCATAGGGAACACACAGATTGCTTAGCAGATCTAAAGAAAAATAGTTATGTTCAATATTTTCATTATTAAAATGTAATTTTCTCTTCTGACGGCATTGTGTTATTTCACCCCTCAAAAATAATTGTGTTTACTGCATTATTCAAAACTTACAGGCCCTCATCTGTTAATAATTTTGTAGCTTTGTACATACTACAACTGTTATATATTGCAACACTAAACTATTTGTATTATTTTTGTGCAACAAAGTATTTCTTAGGATAAATCTTGACCTTTTTCCAAGGAGCTGGAAATCACTTTAAAGGATTTTAAAGCTATTTGCATTTTTAAGGTGTAGAATATATTTTATCATTTGGAGGGCTGTTCAAATACTACTTGCCATTATCTCCAATATAGATTTGAAATTTATTTTAAAGGGGGTCTTTTTAATGTTCAAACTGACCTTAAAGTCTTTTTTCTTCTAACATTACCTGGCAAATAAATTCTTAAAGGGATATTATCAATTTAAGAACTATGCTTTAGTCTGGAAAAATTTCCAAGAGATTAAAGAGAAAATGGCTCCTTTTTTCTGTAAGTTTAATTTCTATATTTGACAGCCATATGTGTGGTCAGTATCTCATGCTGTTCAGAAACAAAAGGGACAGAAATAGATATAGGAGACCATAATACCTGAAACGTTTTTGAACTACTTTTTAAAGTAGATTTGAAGTTGATGGGGCCTCTTCAAGTGACAAAAGACTTGTGGAACTCTTAAAACCCAGATAAGTTTCTCCTGACATGTGCAGAGCACCCTCAGCTCCCTCTACAATCAACTAAAGCTGCTTTTAAAATGCAAGTTTAAGTGTTATTTTTCCTGCATTTTATCTGCTTCACTGTAAACTCATTGACCAAACTGCAATACACAAATGCACATTTTTTATCCTGATCTGGTAACCTTCATATCCAGAGCCCACAGCGGCTCTGCATGCATCTGTTAGAGTGCACAAGGCACAACAAAGAAACTTCTAAAGCAGTTAACTTCTGGAATAAAGTTTAATTCTTAAACTTGGGCCGTTTACAAGGTACATTTTGGGTTTCTATAATGGTGTCCAGACTCAGTACAAATATGTCCTTGGTGCATATCCCATTGATTTGGGGACACATGTGGCATGGTTGGTCTGTATCCTACAGGATAAAGGGCAGCCAGCAGCTTCCCTGCTCCCTCTGGCCCTTCCAGGTAAAGGCAGAAAAGCCACAGATCCTCTGCTGGAGTTTGGAAAAATAAGCTTAAAAATTTCCCCGGAGCGTTAACGTGGATCAACTGGTGCGCGTTTCCGAGTTCTGAATCCGAACAGGCATTTGTTACGGGGTTTGTGGTTTTCTTGGCTGTGATTTAGGATTATTGCATACTTTCTCAACCCTTTACTAAAAATATGCTCGGTTCTTACCATGAAATGCGGCAGCACATTTGTTGCAATCTCCGAGGATGGTTTCTTATCTGTCAAACAGTTTAGAAGACAAACTGGCACGGAGACAGCTCACCTGTTTTCTGTGGGTAATCGATGATAAACTGCTTCTCAGAGCCCATTGTGGCACCGAGGACAAGTGTTCTGAGACAAAGCTCGTGTAAACAGGTCACCTCTCACTAAAATGCCATTTCATTCCCAAGCCAAGCCAGCTGGCTTTGGACAGAAAGTTCTTTTCTCCTTGCGTGGGCAAACTTTATCGCCTTCCCATCCTTTTTCTCTTGCTGTCACATTACTGCAGAGGTGGCGGTGGCTGATAGCAGAGTGAGAAGCAGTGTTCAAAATGTGTCCAAGATAATAATGCCTGGTCCTGCAGCCATGTGTTGAATCCATCCACGTGATCTCACATAACCTAATCAAATGTCTTCCCTTTCATTATATGAAAGTAGAGATGAACTGAGACTGAGTTCAAGTTATTGAGTTAAGAGGAAAAGTACCCAAAGCTTTGGTGTTTGATCCTGCATCTCATTGGTTTCAGTAACTGTTTCAAAGGGTCCAAGCACATCCTTTGTTTAGAGCTTTTAAAACTTTAATTTCAATTCAGCAACTCCTTGCTGGAAAGAAGCAAATTTCTTCTTGGAAAGCATGACCCTCTCCCACAGGGGAGAGTAAGAAAAACAGTGTTATTTGGAAGGAAAGCTGAAAGTTTGGAATTGTGGGGTTTCTTTTTGTTGTCTTGCAGTTTGTTTGTTTGTTAAGATGCAAGTCCATCTCTAGATTCTAAAATGAAAGGTCTTCAGACTTCTCCATACAACACTGCTCTAGAAAGTCAATGGCAAGTCTCTTATTGACTCAAAGGTCTGCCCTGCACAACTGCACTACTTGAGCAACGAGTAAAACACACAATAGGTACAGTTTAACTGGCATAGAAGTGGTTTAAATTTGTTTTACTGCACTTTAGCCATGCTGAACTGTTCCAAACTAGGTTAAACCCATCACTGCAGAGGAAGCCAGGCTCTGCATTTGCCATGCCTTAGCTATACCTTTCCCCTGGGTAAAGGAGGACGAGGCTACCTCAAATCACCCTGCGTTTCAGGCAGGTATGCATATGGGAAAAGCTGACACATAAAGACTCGTTATCCCCACACTAATTTGTCCTCGTGTCCACAGCCATAGTTACACTTGTTTATATAACAGCAGTTTAAAAGGATACTTTCAGGGGCTGAATCCATGAATGAGTGATCTCATTCAGGTCCTGACGTGCCTGACAACTCACCGCGCATCAGCTGAGCCTCGCTAATTGACCGTGTGTGTTTGCTCTTAGCCCCTGGCCATCGGGGATGGAAGAAACCAGTTCAGACTTCTCTTTTTCTTGGCCTGAGGTCACGCTGACACATCGAGGCTCACGTTTGCTGCGGGCTAAGGACAGCAATGCTGCGGTTCCCGGGCTGCCGCTGCTGTGCAGTCACTCCGTATGGACCCGACAGCATCCCCGAGCTCTGGGTTAAAATGGGATAGCTGAGAGCATGGATCAGGTGTTAGCTCAGGTCAGTGCGAGTCAATTAGGGATGGATTTAAAGCAAATTGACCCAAATCACTCCTAGTCCAGAATAAGAGCTGTTACCCAGAACTACTTTTAACTAAATCAAATACAGCTGAATCTAACGTATATGGAAAGACTTTCAACTAACCATAAAAAGCCAAAAATCTTATGTTCCTTGCCCTAGGGCACGTGCATTCACTTCAGACAACAAATACAACTGGACATATAAAGAAAGTGAGGCAAATTCACATCTATCCCTGCAGACAACCATGAGAGAGGGACAGAGGGAGCTGTGCAAGCAGCAGAACCTTCTCTGGCTCTCCTGGCAGGTTTGGGACACTCATTTTGGGTTGTCACCTGCTGAAGGCAAGAGTAAATATTCTGTGTTGTCTCACAAGCATGTGCTCTGCCATCACTTAATAACGAGTGTGTAACAACCCTAACACAGCCCTGGCAAAAGTCAATTGTGAACAAACATGAAAACAAAGCTGAGTTTGTTTTCATTCCTTGAGCTTGATAAAAAGTATTAGGGATCAGAAGATGATACAGAGGCTGAAAAGTAAACTAGGTTTCATAAAGTTTAATAACCAAAGTGCTATTAGTAATTCGATCTGGCAGAAAATTCTCTAATTAATAAAAAGCAAATAAAGCTTGATTTTCTCAAATGGCCTTACTTTTCATGTCTAGAAATTGTTGCCTCCCTAGAAATTAGGGAAGCATAGCTGAGATTAGTCATATAGGGACAATTTTTTAAAATCCTTTACCAAAGGGAGATGGACTTGGATGAAGGAATTTGGCTCCCTAGTTCCCATTTCCTGGCTGAGTTATCTCTTCGAAGAAATTCTTTCATGGAGAGTGTCCGTGGGAAACTAGTCTGGATTCTTTGTGTTGTGTGAGAGTCTTTTAGAAAACTCTGTTGTGGATCAGCATCCCACGAGGGAGGATACAAGATGTGCACAATAAAATGACAGTCTTGCCCCTACAAACATGCTACATAGTCCTGGCAGCAGGCTGTGCTTCAGATTTATTCCTCTGTGGCTGTTGAGAACCGAGGAGTTGTCCTGCAGCCTGTGGGAAGGAATGCAGCCCTTTCTCATGGTGGTTCAAGGTAAAAAAACATCATCCTCCACACTATGGGACTGTGCTGTCAGTGCCCTTTGCCATGACATCAGTTCTGCTCCCTGATTTTTCCCCCTCCATACAGCACTGTACTCACACTGCACAGTTGCAGCAGACCACACATTTTGAACACAGGGAAAAAATAAGCATATTATTATCAGGATAATTGAGTGTTGGAAGGAAAGTTGCCTCCAGCACTCTGTCCAGATTAAAATCTCAATCAGCACCATTATCTGGGAAGTATCTGCAGTGACACGTGCATGCTCTGCATCTCAGTCAGCAATCTGGCCCAAGCATTTGCAGAAGCTTTAGCAATTTCTTTAATGACCCTTACAAGTCCTCCATCTATTCAAAAGCTGAAATGCCAGTCTATGTAAGACAAAAACTCCTAAAACAGCAGATTGAAGTACTCCATGTAAATTGAGCAATTTCTGTTAACACATGTCGACTAAACCAGAGCTGCCAATCAGCCAAGCTGCTCCTCTGTGACAACAAACATCTGAGGTACTGGAGCTTGAAGTTAATCGAAGTTATTTATTTTATCATGCAGAACTAAGCCATCAGCCATTGCTCTCACAGACATGGTTTTCATCTTCCCCCTCGACCAGGGTACACATGCTTTCTTCAGAAGAAGATAAATGTTATGTACTTAGCCTCAGTTTTAACCTTAAAAATTCAGCGATTAGAGTTGATGGTTATTCTGCCTCTAGTACCAAATTATTCAGGCAAGTATAATTTGGGGGTCATTGAAAGAAGAAAACCTAAACCACAGCTATTGTTAATTCAAGACCAAGCACTTTTGTTTGCATCAACATGAAGCAACCACGAATACAAGAACTGCAGCTAATACTGGTTTCCTCTCACCATGTCAGTGATCTGAAAGGTTCCTTCAGAGGATAATTGTTTAAGAATTGGTTCAGTGGAACAGTAACTAACTACAGCAAGCAAAGCAAAGCCATTTCCACAACACCATTTGTATGGTTTCTTTCTAATAAACCATCAGTTTATTTCTTTTCTTCTGGTGCACAGTTCTGCTCCTCCATCATCCAGAGTGAAATTATCATTCAGTAACATTTTTCTGACTTTGGACTGATTCCACTGACTGTTGATAGTGGTTGCCTCCAAAGGCCCTGGGGATGCATGTTCTCCTGCATGCTCTGTGAGGCTCCTTCTGAACAATGCAGAGCTGATCCCTCTCTCCGTGCCAGCTCTCTCGTGAGCCATGCGGTGGGGTAACAGTTCCAACTTCCTTCTGTGTCCTGGAGATTTTGGCTCCAGCCTTGCTTGTTTGCCATGAGAAGGTTCCAAAATAAGAAACGCATTCATTCCTGCTCCCTTCTCTTCACATGGTTACATTTAGCCTTTCTTTTAGTGCTTTCTTCCCATCGCAAGGCTGGGAGAATTCGCTGTCTTACTGCTTATGGAAATCATAATTTATGATCTGTCCCAATGATTTGCTCATATTTGAGCTGCTCTCAACGGATCTGACTTTATAGCCTATAGCTTTAGGTGCATCTGATGATTCCCCTTTTCCCCCTCATTGTTTTGGTTCGTTAGTTTTAGCACTGCTGACACAAACAGTGCATTTCAAAAGGCATTTTCCTGTGGGCTCTGTTTACTCGTTAATGTGGCTAAGTGTCATCTGAAGTCCTGGGTGACAGCTCGCTTTGCTTTACATTGTGCCATTCCCATATAAGATTTATTGTGTCTGAAGGAAAACACAGCCACATCTGTAGGAAAGGGAAGAAGAGTCATGGGAAAAGGGGAGTTGCTGGAGTTCTGGCTGTGAGGGGGACTGGGGAACTTGACATTTAGGCTCCTGCACAAGATGTAATTTCCAGCTGAACAGCTCAGGCACTTACACAGCTTCACTTTGGCCCCAGCTGTGCACTAAGTGCAGCTGACATCTCTCTTAAGAGCCACTCACAGCAACCTGACTTGATGTGACTGTTTTGTTTTCAGTGAAAGGCAGGGGGAAAGTTGCTTTAGCAAAGTAGCTGATAGCTCACATGAACTGGATTGGAGCATTTCGTCCAGGCCACTCAGAAGGAACCAAAGTTGCTGGGAAAATGGCAGATGAATCTGACAGCTTGCAAATAAAGTTTTACTGGAAACGTTGCACACTGAGTTGATGGCTGTGTAGCTTCTGGTACTGAATTATTGGTACAATCCCAGTTCTTTCCAACGAATCGCATTTTCCTCACTTCAGGATTAATCAACATGTCATTTAGATGTACTCTCAGACAATAAGCACTATGATATGGATGTCAAACTATTTTAGGTCAGGCAGTTTTCCATTTTTAGCTTATATATTCTGTTCGAGGACTAATGCCTCAGATTCAGAAAAGGCAAATGTCACAAGATCCGAGCAAAATCCTGATTCATGAAGGATCAGTCAGAGTTGTGCTGTTGACCGTGATAGGGCCAGGATTTCACCTGATGGGTCTATTTTAATTAAAGCTTCTTCCTGTTCAAATTGTGGTTCTATCCTCAGCAGCTGAGACAGTTACTCAAATTCCTGCTTTTAAAATACTTCACTGCACCATGACACTGCCTAGCACAGTTTTTTTGCTGTGAATAGTTAATATCTTTATGTATCATTCTAAGATAACCAAGACTGAATTTTGACTATGTACTTACATAAACACATCCCTGTTTTCTTGTACACTGCATGTACATACAGTGCTTCCTTCTTTAACATTATATAGTAGTACATGGTGAAATTGCTCATGAAATGCAGTCTCCAAAATTGAGAAAATAAAGAATTTTAGGAATAAAAAAATCTGCTAATCCATCTAGCAAAGATATCCATTTAAAATGGAGACAGCCTTTCATCTTAGTTCAAATTGGACACAAGTCCACCTTCACAGCTCAGAATTCAACATGGCCCATCAGGTGTCACATTGTACAGACATTTTCCTGCAGAAACTCACAGAGCCAGTGAGGACGGAATTCAAACCCTCCCTGTCCACAGTGAGTCCCTGCCATGCAAAACAGAAGAGAAACGCTGGGTATGCCTATGACAGGGATTGCCAACTGGAGGCCCACAGAATTTGGATGCAGCTCCCAAAGCAGTTTTCCTTGGCCAGGAGGAGCTGGCTGGCTCTGAGGCCAACCATGTGGTGCTGCTCTTTGTGCTTGGGGCAGGGTGCACAGGGAGCTGTGTCTGCCTGATCTGCATGGGCTCAGCTAACCTGCCCTAGCTGATAATAAAAATGGCTTTCCAAGTCCTGTGCAAGTTGTCTGTCTTTGTCTCCAAGCTTTTCTGCGTGCAGAGGAAAACTTATTTCACTCATGGTCTGAGCTGGCCAGAGCCCCGAGCTCAAGCTAATATCCTGCCTCTCAGCAGGCCACAGTAATTTGGGCATGTAGCACATTAGCTGCTGCTCCATGGCTTCTGGTTCTCTTGGCCAGCAGCCAGAGTAAGCTCGTATCTGCCTTCAAAAGCCCATGTAGACATCGCTTATGAGCCTGGTAGTCAGAAGACCTGTGACAGGAGTGGAAAAATACTGCTCCTGCTCAGTGGGAAGCAGGAGTGTGGCTTGTGCCTTACAGTCTCTAAGTGTCTTTTCCAAGTCCTGAAGACCTTCACACGTCTGAGCTTGGTTGCCCAGTCTGAGCAGTCAGGCCTAAAACTCAGTGAGCTCTGCCTTTGCCAGTGTGTGTTGAACATGCAATGCCCACACAGCAGTTCATGAAGTACCTGCCTACTTGAAATTTGATCACTCTCACAACCATGCCTGATTTCTCGCATTAAGTCTCCTAATCTCCAGGCTATCATTCCTTTTTAAACTGCCCCATTGATTTAGTAGCCTCTTTAAAAGGAGCATTAAAATTATTCCCCCTCTGCAGCACTGCTCTGGTTCATTAATTACTTCACATTACCAACATAAAACTTGTAAAGCGAAAGAAAATTGCAGCTCTGACTTGCAAGTGCTCTCCCAGTTTCTGATCCCAGTTCTGGGGCTGGTTGTACTGGGCAGTTCAAGCCCCTGCCCTCAATGCTGGCTGCACAAACACACTCAGGGCCATTCCCTGCTCTGAAAATCCTGACAGCACCACTTTGTGGACTTGGGCTCTCTTCTCTGCATGTCACTCATATGAAAGCTGCAGCAATCTGAGTGAGAATCAGCTTTTGGGGTCATTTTGGATTCTTCTTGGACATTTTTTTTCCTATTTTCTCAGAGAGGAAGAAACCACATGGCACTCTGCTCCCTCTCCTCATCCATGCAGAATCTCTCTCCTGTGCCTACAAGGAGTAAAAAATTGTATTTTCTTTTAGAAATCTGCAGATAATGCAGATTCAGTGATGGCTCTTCTCATATGTCAAGCATAATGAGCTGGGCAGCAGATAACAAACACCAGAACTCCATCCCCATTGATTGTACCTAACTGTTCACAGGGGAGCAGGGTGACAACTCTGCCAGGTGACATCTCTGCCAGGTGACACCTCTCTCAGCTGGCACAGTCCAAGTCTGGCTCCAAGGAGGTTGTGTGCCTCGTTGGGAGCAGCAGTGCTGACAGCACCTGAGCCTCGACCCTGCAGCAAAGAGAACACAAATGGGTATTGAAGACTCAGTGCCCAGCCTGGCTGTAGGAGCTGAGCCACTGTTCCACATCCAGCCCATGCACTGGGGAATTCTCCCCTCCAGCTGCTGCAGGGAGCCTCAGCAGCAACACCAGCTGCAGGCTGTGCTACAGGGCTCACCCCTGCCTCACCCCAGTGCTCCACGGTCTCCAGCTCCCTCCCTTCTTCATTTCACTCTCTAAGCCGGGAGCTTGCAGAATAAAGTTGTGTCGACTGACTATTCCTCAGCCTGAGCAGAAAGGGAACAGCAGAGTGATCATCTTCCCAGTGAGTCAGTGCTTGCTGGAGGATGCATGACTCACCAGTCCCCACACGGGCTGCCTCCCTCCTCCCCCAGCGCTGTGCCTCACCTCCAGCCTCTCCTGTTCCAATCCCACCTTTACAAAAATCATCTTTATTCATCAGTCCTTCCTGCCGTTACCTTCTTTGCTAGGAGAAGCCCGGGGACAGGGAAAACTTAGCAGTAATCCTTAGAAAAAGTGCTGCTCATTTTTACAGCTCCAATCGAGATCTGCTGGCCCCTCTGGACACACATGAGCTGTGCAGCCACAAACCTGGCTGCAAAGGGACTTTCCAGGGAAGCCCATTAGAAACAGCAATTCCCTGCTCCAGTACATCATTATGGGATGCAGGTAAGATCCCAATGTTCAGCTTCCCCTCCTGCCTGTCGCTATGATTTCTCAGGGGTATATCTGTTAAGAACTCGCTCCACTAAGAAGTTATGAACCTGGATTAAGGAGAAGCAGTAACTGCTGATTGAACCAAGAGGAGAATCAATGAGCCAGTGTTAGAAATCAAGGAACAGAGTGCTTTTCCTCCATCAGTTCCAGTGCAATGCTGTTCACTTCTTGCTTCCTGACTTTTACAGAGGCCTAGTTATTCTCCTCTTACCCCACTGAGCTAATTTTCCTCCCAGAAACAAAGTACTTGCTGCTCGGGATCACAGCAGGAAGGAGTCAGGATTTTACACCATGGAAAGGACATTAGCTGTAATGCAGAAATGGGGATGGGAGAAGCTGGTGGCCTTTTAAAAGGGAAGAAAGTGGGGGGTTCTTTTACCTTTTAAGACTTGCCGAAAATAAAAGCATGGAACTTCTGCAAACACAAGCTTTTGGGCTAGTGCTGGGTGTCAGATTTGCAGCACAAACATGCCAAGCATGGACTCCAAACCAAGCAGGGCTGCAGCAGCAAATGTCGTGTACATCTGCTGAGGGGAGTGGGAAGAAAAGCCTTCCCCACTTTGTGGTGGGGTCCTTAATGGATGTGCTGAGCTGGAGAAAGGTCCAGCCAGAGTTCAAGCTCCTGCTCCTGCCCCCAGGTGTGACTGCCATGCAGACAGTGATGAAGGTGATAATTTGCTCAGCAATGAAGGTGATCTCTCCACAGGGAGGACCTGCCCTGCCTCAGCCCACGCTGTGTTTTCCTAGGAAAAAAGGCAGCTCAGCATCCCGTACTCTTTGGAACATAATATCTTTTGCTGATAATAATCACACGTTGTCATCATGAAGGGCAAAACTTCATTAGCCAGCCAGGCCTGGTTTCTTCAGAAAATAATCAGAAAACAGCTGAAACCCCAAACCCCCAGCACATTTGTGTGACTTTACAGAGAGACTTCGTGACAGCCTGAGCTGAATGGGTCGTGCCAGTTCCAGCTCCTACTACAACACCCGACAAGGCAGACCCTGCTGTTGGGGGACACATAAGAGGACAAAAGCCACAAAATCAACTCATCCAACCCCAAAACTGGGCAGTGGTTGCCAAGGGAGGGCACGGGGTGGATCGAGTGATTCAGAGAAAATTCCTCAGCTTTTTAAAACCGTCCCTGCCCAATGGAAATGCCAAAAGAGTAGCAATTCTGCTTGCTTCTGTCTTGCAGTGAAATCTTTTGCCTGGAGCAGATCGGGATTAGCTCGTTACAGGGCAGCATGTATGACACATCCTGGCCACAGCCTGAGTGAGCAGAGGCTGCTCTCCTCGGGGCAATCCTTGCCTCTCCCTCAATCTTGTACAGCTCCACACACACGGAGTAAGGCTCTGTATAAATAACAGCTCTGTCTCCCCTCCTGCTCTCAAATGCAAGCAATTTAAATCAGAAGCCTTTCTTACAGGGAAGAGCAGAAAGCCAGTGTTTTGAAGCCACTTTCTTCTCACTTGTTAACATTAAGCCCAGCCTTCTGCTCATAAATAATGCATATAGCTCTTTTTCCTCAATTACACAGTAGTGTCAGATTCCACACTCTGCCTTCCCAGAGTTACTTTCTGTCTCTTCTGGAGACAGCAAGGCCCACTTGGATGTCTGCAAGAGCCACAGACTCATTAGACTCGAAGATGATCCTTTCCATCCACCAGTAAAAAGATACACAACACCTTTGTCCTGGAGTTTCGGCAATTATCCCTCTCTGGACTGAAGTGCTGGGGAGAATGTGTTTACAGTAAACAGGTTTTGCCTTATCCCAGCACTCGTGGTGCAGAGTCTAAGTGCACTCCAGGATGCCAGGATGAGCTGGGCAAGAGGGTCACTGCACAGCTCATGGGTTGGAGTGCATGGAGAGGAGAGAGGAATTAATGCTCCCGTGGGCCGAGCAGGGAGGCAGAAAAATCATGGGGAATTCAGTTTGTCAGGTGTGTCAAAAATGTGAAAACAAAAGAAAACAACCCCTCTTCTTCTCCTGCCCACCATCTTTTTTGATTAATTTAAACTTGCTGAGATGAGAAGCCAAGATTTCTGCTTTGCTATCAACAGCTTGCTCTCTATAGATACTGACTCATTACTGAGAGGCTGCTTGTCTTTATGCCTTAAACTAGGCAGCCAGAAAATGTTACACTGAAGTATCGCATGTTATAGATTGACAACATTTAAAACCTAGATGGCCAAGCTACTGATATAATTTCCATACTCATTAGCCATGACATCTCCAGTTCTCCCCCACAGCATTCTGTCAGATTTAGCCAGACCCAAAACCTGTCTTAGCTGCCAGAAATCATTTCTTTACTCCTCCACGGATTGGCATCGCCTGAATGTGCTCTTCCCCCTCGGAGCAGAAGTTTACAGAAATCCCTTTCCCGTTTCCCAGCTGTGCATCCTGCCTGCCCTGCTCACACACACGCTCTGTGAGCTGTCCACAGCCATGCCCTGTCTCGCTGGCGAGCTGCCTGCTCACAAGCTGCTCCAACAATTGCCCTTGAGCACGAGCCAGTGCCAAGTCCCCTCGCAGGAGTTCATGCTCTGTTCGAGCTCTAACACGATCCTGCTGGATGGCTTCACCCGCACGCTGACATCGACCTCGTAGGGACCCCAGGTTTGCTGATGGCAACGAGCTCCTGAGCATTTTCCAGGCTAATATTTGCCAGGTTGTATTGTCAGAGTTGTCTCACAGAGCAGCAATCTGTCAATAGCAGGGTTGGGCTTACAAATGCAGTGTGACACAGGAATGTGGAGCTCTTGGAGTTCTCGGTATGAAAGATTGTTTCACACATGATGTGACACTGGAGAGCAAGCACAGCCACAGGGACACAAGGTGATGCTGGGCTGGGCCAGCAAACCTTATGTGGGCATTTTGAAAGGGAAGAAGCTTAACTGGTGGGCGTTAAAAGGGTGAGAGGCCGCGTTTCCAAATAACTTATCTTACAAGGAGAGTAACTTTAGCCAGTAACAAATCCTGCCTGTGAGCAGGAAGCAGCTTCCCAGGCTCCTGCTGCACACAGCCAGGGCAAATGCCAGAGTGTCTGAGGGCAGGTCACCCTCAGTGCCTCACAGCTGAAGCACCACTTGTGAACAAAATTCTGTATCAACTGAGAAAGAAAAGAGAGGAAGAAAAACACCACCGTGCTGCCAGGCTGGGGCATTCACCTGCAAAAGGGCACAACTCAGTGCTGGCCCTGACACCACCAGCGTTTGATTAATGCCACCAAGTGCCACAGCATTGACGGGAAAAAAATGTTCTCACCCACCTTGTATGTGTGGGGAGAGCAAATCACGTCAGGCCCGAGCCCAGAGCTCACACGTGCCCGGGGTGCAGCCCTGCTGTGCTGCCTCACAAGGCATGTTCCCTGCACAGGGGAGCAATGTGCTCCTGGCACCTCTCACGTACCACTGATAACTGCTGGCTGTCCCCTCACGGCTCATCAGAGGTCAAATTACTGTGGTCAGTGTCAATGTGCTCTGCTCATGTCCAGCAGGAAACAGGGGAAAGATGCTTCGCTTCACGTTCTAAAGCTGGAAGAGTGGAAATACATGTTCAGCTTAAAAATCTCAAATAAAATATGGAACTGGTCCAAATGCTTCAGATTGGAGCAGCTCGGAGGAACAAAGAGAAGTCTTTCCAACAGACTAGCAACCCAGTCAGGAACAATGGGGCTCAGATTTAAAACACAACCCAGAACTGAGTTCTTGCAGTTCCTGGAAAATATGAGTGCTGGACTGATGCATTTTTTCATTCATTATTATTATCTCCCATAGACATTCATCCTGATCTTAACATCTTTATTGTCCACATAGAGCAAGTTTCCTCTCAAACAGAAATGAATGTTCCAGTAAATTTCCTTGGACAAAAACATAGAAATTAAACAAATAAAAAGACCCCTTTATAACTTTTTAAAAACCATACACTTCATGTTGTGATTCAAAGTGCTCTTTGTTTCACTAAGTATAAATACTGAATTTTACAAAGAAAAAAGCAAAAGTGAGAGAAAAAAACCCCTTGTGTCATACACAGGTTAGGTAACAATTGCAGTGTTAGTTCCAGACTGATTACACCAAGAGGCAAATACTAGGTGAAGTCAGGGCTGTTATTTTGCCCCAAGGACAACAGATCTTTGTCCTGAACCCTGCAGTCAATACCTATAAATATTCTGAATGTTGTCATAAAATTTTGAAAAAACTCTCTATGAGGAACACAAATGTAAGACCTTCTGCTTTAGAATCATAGCAGAGTTCAGTTAGAAGCCACAATTCCCTCCTTGGAAATGTAAGACAATCATTTTGCATGCAATTCAGCTGATGTAAAGGATCTTTTTGTCTGCATCAGTCTTAAATCCTTTTAGCTGAACTCATTAGCAGTGGGGACAGGGAGGACCAGTGTCATCTTCAAGCCCTCTGCAAGGGAAGTTAGACCTTCTCCCAGAGAGGGAGCAGTGGCCACAGAGGTGTCAGGGCAAGGGCTCTGGACATCTCAGAGCCCTCCCTGCCTCATCTTCAAACGAGCCTCAATAAATCAGCTCTGCAAAAATGCTGTGTGACCTCTGGCGAGAGAAGCAGTATAAAGCCACATGAACATTTCCTTTTATTATCAGTAAATACTCTTGAATTGGTTGGAATTGTTCCTGCCACTGATATTGCTGATCTCTGAAGAGATAAACATGAGCTGATTGATGACTTGTCTGCAAGATCTATTTCAACCACCCCCAGGCAGGATATTTTCCATGCGGGTAATAATAAATCTTACTATTGAATGTCATCAAATGAAAGAAAATTACTGTAAAAATAGGCACAGTTATGTATTTCTTATTATATAATATTAAGGAAAATTTTTCAAAGATTCGAGGAGCTTTCATTGACATGCCTGATTTTTTGGAATGTAATCCTTTTGCCTACATTTAATATATATATTTTAAAGCCTTGTACAGTCAGGCAATGTAAAGAGACTCTCTCCTCAAAATAGCCTGTTGTGTAGTCAGGTCTGGAAGGTGAGATTCTCATCATGGCTGAGACTGAATAAGAACAATGATGTCCTTTCTCAACAGATACCAGAGCTGCCTTTTACTACCACTTTTTATGTGGTATTTTCAGGTATCACTCGCACTATTTCGTTCATTTTATTTGCAAAGGAAGCAAATGGTATCCTTTTTGTCAGTTAATAGAAAAGGTTTGAGGGGAGAACTGTCACTCACTCTTATTGCTCCAAATTCTTTTCTAAAAATGATTGTAGAGTTCCAGCGAAAAGTTCTCCCTTCATTATCAGGGCAGTGTTGAAAATGCTCCTGCCACATTATTTGTGCCAAGAAATAAAGATCTAAGCAACTTCCTAGGACCTGTTACATCCAATAAAACCAGCTTTGTACCAGGGTGGCTGTGCTGCAGAGGCAGGAAAATGTGCAAATCCAAACCTCAAATTCAAGATGTAAGCATAAGAAAAAGAGCTGTGAAGACAAGATTACAGGTGATCCACTTACCAAATGTTGTATTCCACCATCATATTATCTGCACAGCATCAAAAATAAAACCAACCCTTTTGTCCCCAAAGGCAATAATCCAGACAGAAAAAATGTGGAGATACGAGAAAGAGGCTGGAGAGAAGAATTAATCTGAGGCAACATTTTTCTGCTCTCTCTGTCCTCTGTCTGTGGAGGCCAGAGAGAATTTGGGCTACAGAGCCTGGGGAGAAAAGTGACAGCAAAAAAGCAACTGGAGGGAGAAGCAACAGCTTGGTAGATTTGTTCTGGGTGATCTCTCTTCTGTGCAAAATCTACTGCTCCACTCTGGGAGCAATTTGTGCTGAGCAAAGATGGTGAGAAGAAAAAGAGGAGGAGAATGAAGAAAGATGGGAGAACTGTACAACTTGAAGGGAATGTATCAACTCCACAGGGATCAGAAAAACTTTTGGCCAGCAGGATAAGTGGATGGTTCTATAAAGACTGGGGAAAGCCAGGCAGGAGTTCAAAGGCAGTGGAAAAAGAGTCTGGTACTGCCAAAATTTAACACAGCCATGGATCTCATGAATGGAACAGCAACACATTGCACAGTCATTAATTTGGGGGTGTAGAGCCCAATTAATGAGACCACAGAGCCTCAGTGGGGTGGTCAGAAGCATGCTGGTCTAGATATTCCTATTCTAGACAAGAAAAGCTACTGAAAACTTTGGACCTGCCCAGTTCAGAATCAAAACCTACCCTGGCTCTGAGTATCCAGGTAAACTGCAAATATTTCTCCTTCAGCAGCCCTGACTAAAGCAAGCTGTGAGGTGATCTCTGCTTCAAGCTCGAGGCTGGGAGACAAAGGCATTTCTCAGAAGTCTTCAGCATGTGATCTACAAGAAGGAAAGAAATAAAAGACTTTGGTTTATTAGTTTCTTATTCTCCAATCCCAACCATTACAGGACAGGCACTGTGTTTATGATGGATTCATTTAGAGAACATTTTCTCCTTGCCCACATAACTGTGCTTCAGACTGAAGCCAAAGCTGTATGGGGAGGGGGGATAAAAGCTGCAGACATTTTTCAGGACCATATACAACCCAGTACTTCAAAAGTGCACACAAGGAGACGAGCCAGCAATGAGGAGCTGCCTTGACCTGTAGGAAACTACATCCAATTTTTCATTGCACCACAATATTCTCCTGCAGCTTCGACAAACCCCCCATTGCAAGGTACAACTGTGAGAAGAGGACAGGAAATTCATAAAGATTCACACAATCTGCCATTGACTCTTCCAACAAGCAATTTCTGTGTTCTTGGAAAGGTTTATTTTAGCCTCAGCACGAATAAAATTATTCCCTGACCATCTCCGAGCAGCTCTCCAGCATCTCTGACGAACACCAGGTTTCCAGGTACCACTGTTGCCATTTCACCTGCAGTTCATAGCACATCGACCTCATCTCTAATACACATGTACAGTCAAAATCACTGTGCCCACAGGGACCAATTTATTTTTCCATCACCTGTAGCTCCCTTCGGTTTATGCAGGAAGAAGCTGGCAGCCTCTAACAAGGAGTGTTATGAATAGCGTGGTAACGCCTTTCTTCATCCCTGTTAAATTTCTCATTTCATCTTGTGAAGTCAAATCCTGGTTTCTGCAAAGTCCCTAAAACAACCTACATTGATTATAATTGGCTCTGCAGTTGGACTGCATGTACTTTATCTCCAGTTTTGCAGATTCATTGCCTACCGCTGCTGTCTCCCTACATTTAGATAGTTATCCCACTGCCCTAGAGGTTGTTTTGGCAGCTGGAGGTTGTGGCAGTCCTGACACAATACACAGGAGAGGTCCTTTGAGCAGAAAAGTTTCCTTTCAGTCCTGTCTGACCAGGAATTATGGCTTTTGCCTTGTCCCTATATATGTATCACCCCCACACCCCCATTAGGAGCAGAGCACTCAGACAACTGCCAAACTGCATGGAAAAATCCTGGTGCACAGAAGAGGATCCTGTATCTTTTGGGTGGTTTGTGATTTGTATTCTTTGTTACAGGGGCCAAGCCAAAATATCAACTTATTACTTCAGTCAGAGCATTTGCATACAACTTGAAAGCACAATAATTCTGAACCCATGCCTGAATCCTTATGTTGCTCGTGTGTAAGGAATAATATAACAGGATAAAATCCAGTGAAAAATGAAGCTTCACATCAACAGGCAAAGCTAATTCCACTAAGATGGATCAAGTCATGGCTGCTGAGGATTTCAGCATTCAGGCAACTTTGTGAACCCTATGACAAATTTCATCTTTTTTCTCCAAATCAAAGCCAAGCAAGCTTCACTGGCATGAACTCTTCTCGCATTTCTGCTATTTCTATTTGTCATGACCAATGCCCAGGGCTCACTGGGCTCAGGACACACTGCTGCCCAGCCCTGCACCCTTGGCACTATCCATGAGTAACCAGGGTCACTTCACAGATGGAACAGTCCCACCATGGACCAGGACATTCTTTACACATTGCTTCACCGTGCTGTGTTGAACCCTCGATTCTCCAGAGTTCCACGGGTTTGCTCCCCTGTATTTTATCCTCTTGGTCACAAATGTATCACAACAGTGCTTCACACAGGTCTCCTGCTGCTAATGCATCCCCTCCCGGGATTATCTGAGTGCTCCTGGTACAAACCCTCTGATAAGCCTTGGAAGCTGCAGCAGCACATCCAGCGCTATCAGCAACGCGTTATGAAAGGAATGTCGTGGCAAAGCGCTGCCGAGTCACAAGACAAAAACCACCCCGGTGTTTACAGCGGGGTAGGAAATACCACATTAAAATAAAAGCATGACAAGGGAAGAGTGCACACGTTGGGGTGGAAAGAAATCCAAACCACCCCTAAGCTCCTGGTTCCTTTGTCATCGAGTCAGTGCATTACAGAGAAGATTTGTTTGGAGTGAAAGGCTTTTTGTGAAGCTTTATCTTGGCCTCTAGCAGACAGAACTGACAACCCTGAAGTGGCAAAAACCACTTGCCAAGTGCCACATTCAGCGAACAAAGGAACCCAACACCATGCATGGAACAGCAAACTATCAGCTCCCAGGGGGAAGTGTCATTTTCACATCCAGTTTGCTACACCAGAGTGGGAGAGAAGCTCCAACTGTTTTGAATTCATGTGTCAAGTCAATCACAGGAACAGATAATATTGGAGTTATATAAAATTTCGGAAGGAACCCCCACCCACCACCTGTAACACTCACTCGCCACTGTCAGAACAGTTCTGTAACTGAAGACAGCACCAAAGAGAAGTTGTCCTTACGGCTTTCGGCACAGCAGATGATGGGATCATTACAATTTATTCTACATATGAACTGAGAAAGAGAATAAGTGTTTATTTTTAATCCCGCCAGAACAGTATCTAAAAGTTGCCACTGGACTCTGACTGTAAGCGCTACTTGCTTGATTTTAGTTTAAAAAGTTTTGCATCTTAACCCAAAAACTTGAATTTCAACAGATTTGGAGGAAGGAAGAAAGGAAAGGAGGGAAAGAGGGAGGGAGGGAGGGAGGGAAGGAAGGAGGGAAGGAGGGAAGGAGGGAGGGAAGGAGGGAGGGAGGGAGGGAGGGAGGGAGGGAGGGAAGGAAGGAAGGAAGGAAGGAAGGAAGGAAGGAAGGAAGGAAGGAAGGAAGGAAGGAAGGAAGGAAGGAAGGAAGGAAGGAAGGAAGGAAGGAAGGAAGGAAGGAAGGAAGGAAGGAAGGAAGGAAGGAAGGAAGGAAGGAAGGAAGGAAGGAAGGAAGGAAGGAAGGAAGGAAGGAAGGAAGGAAGGAAGGAAGGAAGGAAGGAAGGAAGGAAGGAAGGAAGGAAGGAAGGAAGGAAGGAAGGAAGGAAGGAAGGAAATAGGAGCAGACTGCCCTACAGATGACCTCAGCCTTTTTTGATGCAAGGCCTCACTGCACCCCCCAAGGGAAACCAAACCAGATCTAGTTTTGTTTCCTTCTTGCACCTTAACCAAGACCCTCCAAAGGGAGGGATTTCTGTTCACCTACAGAGGTAGTGTTGGTCTCAGAGCTGGGAACTGAGAAGTCAAAAGCCATGTCCAGAGGAGAGTGGCCCCAGACCTCCAACACCAGAGCCAGGAATGGTCTCAGACATTCTGCTGGGCCCTGTAATGCAATGAATTTATTCCTGCCCACACCTAATCCAGCCAAACTGCATTAACAAGAGCTTGGACATGCACTGAGGTCCTGAATCTCCCCAGCTTTTCTCCCACAGAGAATTAGGACCTTGCATAGGATCATTTCCGAGCCCAGGCAGAAGAGCTTTGTGTGAATAGTACCTAAAATAATTTTTGATGCCATGTGCAGAATCTCAGGGCTCCCTGATGCTGCGAATCTCACCCCTCGACCTTCCCAACAGCCCTGCTCCCCTGCATTATACACACTCAGTGTTAAACCCCACAGACTTGAGTTTTCCCCTCTGCTGTGTGACAGGACACTGAGGAGGGATCACGCCTGCCCTCATTTCCCCATCCACCATTACCCAAATTAAAGCTACACTGGCCCTGTCCTCTTTCACGAGCACCGAGTGAGAGCAAAGGGAGAAAACCACAAGGGGAACAGATGCTGTGGTTTGAAGAACAAGAGAGAGAGAGAAAAAGATATCATTGCTCTCTGAAAGCATCCAGAAATGTTCCTATTCAATTCATTCAGGCCTACACAAGATCAGGGAGAGCACAGGACTACTGTGAGGAAAATCTAGGTCACATATGATCACAGCAGCACAGCTGCCATCATCTCAATGGCCATGTGAAGTGAGGACTGCAGCAAGGACCTCTGCTGAAGAGGGGTTTTTTTTTCCCAGTCCTGTTTTACAATTTCCCCTCATTAAGGTGTATTTTCCGGCAGGGCTGTGAGTACATTGGGTCTTCAATTGGGGTGAAGGATTTAGCTATAAATCCCAAAAATGATTCAGTCAGTGGAATTTCTGTAGGATCATTTAAATAGTTTATAGGCTGCCAGGCAGGATTTTAACCTTATAACAGTGACAGGAACAGTGTTACTTTCCTGTTCTTTTGAATGCCAACACATTTCTTAGTTCTCTTTGTTTCATATCTGTTGTGGATACACATTGCTCCCATTTTCATTAAGGAAACAGGAATCTTATGCTGTTTTAATACACACCTGTGAAAACTTCTTGAAATCCTCTCATTCAGTGCTCTCTTTTTGTTAAATACACAGGTCAAACCCTGTGGTCCCTTCTCCCCCTTCAAACAGAAAAGTTAAAATAAATGCATGCACACCAAAAAAAAAGGGAAAAAAAAAGAACTAGGACAGCACAGCCCCAAACCATTATCTTTTTTCTTTATACTTAAACAGACCCTCCAGCACCTTCTCCTCTCCCCTTTTCTCCACCTGAATAAAGCCAGGCAGGATCTAAAGCCCAAATACTGAACACTCCTGCAATTCAGGAGATTAGAGAGAAAGGACAAATGTTCCTGGGTGCCATGAAGTTAAGCCAAGCATCTTGGAGCAGCATTCATTAAGGAGCTGTGCCAAAAGTCCTGGCTCAGGCAGCTGGAGCAGGAGCAGCTGCGGCTGGGGAGCAGAGGAAGTGCTGCACGGCACAAGGCAGGAAAATAATGCACAGAGGGAACCTTTGGTGGAAGTGAGGATGTTACAGATAAAGCATTAATAAGGATTTGTTCCCCAAAACAAGCAGCCCAGAGAGCAGAGCAACAGGAAGTCAAATCACCTAAGTGCAGAGGGACTGACTCACACCTATTGTGAGACCTGGCCGTTTGTCTCCCAAGGTTTTCCAAGCCGGTGATGCTG
Source organism: Lichenostomus cassidix (assembly GCF_008360975.1). Lineage (NCBI taxonomy): Eukaryota > Metazoa > Chordata > Aves > Passeriformes > Meliphagidae > Lichenostomus > Lichenostomus cassidix. Next base: position 3,376,361 of record NC_139491.1, read on the forward strand.
CAGCCCTTTCCAAGCCCTGGGACAAGCACAACAGCTTCCAACCACAGGGAAAAGCAGTGACACTCGGGGCTTAGGGCAAGGACTCCTTTGAGTTATGGCTGCTAATTATGTAACTCAGTATGTGTGGAAAAGACAGATATTTTAATGCATGGCAGTTCAAGAGCAAAGAGTCATCTCAGTATCTTAGGTAATATGTCCTTTACCAGGGACTAGAAGTAATATCTCTGCTATAATATTAAAAAAATCTGACATGAAATCAATCCTGGCTGGAGATCTTGGGTGGCAGCTGACCCTGGCAGCACAGCCCCTCTGCCCTGGGTCTGTCTCTCCCCGTGGAAGTTCAGGGGGGATTCCAGTGGTTCTTCAGCCTCCCTGAGATTTGGGGGGAGTGGATGAAACAGATCCTTAACCTGTTCCTGGCTGCCAGGCTTAGATTTGCAGCCTGTGTTAGCTGGTTTGAATTCAGATTTCTAATCAGATGAACCAAGTAACTTTCAATCAAATTAGGAGAACAGTCGGGTTTGTTCTTAATCCACAACCATTTAATCTTCAGACTCATTAGCTGAGCATAGGCTCTATGAATATGTATATCTGGAAGGAAAAAAAATGTCTTTGACCTTGATGGGACTGATAACACACATCTCAAGTAGGTGTGAGCTCACCTTCCATCACACTCACTTTATTATGTAGATTCAACAATTCCTATTTCTCTGAATCAGGGTACTGAGAGTTACAGGCAATCCCGCAGCCAATTAGGGTCCTGATGAACCTGGAATGATTAGCACAGTATTTACAGCCAAGCTGCCTCCTACCAATTTGCATGCAAATAAAAATATATCTGTTTTAACAGGCCGTTCTAGGCAATATAACCAGGCTCCAGCAGCTGGGGTGAGGAAGAGAGGAAGCATTCAAATACAAAAGATTCAGAGCAGTATTTGGTTTAAGATCTTGAATATACTGTTTCAATATATCACTGTCATTCCTGCAGTCCCCAATGAAAAACTGTTCATACAATTTATTTTTTTAAAGAATTTAAATCCACATACAAAAATATTTAGCCACACTATTTCTAGAATGAAGATCTCAACTATCAGGAATATTTCCTCAGTTTAAGAAATTATTCTATACTGCTAAGAAAAATAAACTCATGGGCAAATTGTCTGATTTTCATCTGCTTTCCTGGTTTATATTTTATTTCTCCTTTTACTGAAATTAATGGGTGGGCTTCCTTTAACTGCAACAGAAGTAGGATTGCAGAAACCCTGTCTCCCTCAGGTCTGTTTTGCTCCTCTTGCATTCCATTACAAAAGCTCCCAAAACTGACCTTGACACTTGTCCACATTTCCTGCCATGAGAGTGGCAGAATTTGTACTGAAGTCAGCAGGCATTAGGCCCAAGTACCTGATGCATTTTGGGCACTACACCTGGAAAATATTTCAATATGAACCATTTGTGAAGCACAGACACTGGCCTAGGTTAAAGACAACCCCAGAGATCAGGGGCCAGAATAATCTGGCTCAAAGTATCTAAGGACTGTTGTGTCACTCTTGTTGGAAGTCTCCCTCTGGAAGCTGTAACAAAGCTGGGGAGGGATCCAAGAAAAATCATCTCCTGTTCCCTTTTTTGCTTGGATTTTCATAGTAGAGAAGACCAGTTTGTCCCATCAGAGCAGTCCAGAAAAAAGTGGCAAAAAAGCTACTGCAGACTGACTGGCAGAATTAAAAGAAGAACTATATTTACTTTTGTGCTCTTCTCCTGTTCAACCATTCTGTTTCTATCTGTTTGCTGTCTCCATTGTTGTTTATTTTAAAAGCCCTCACGGATGAGAAATCCCACACTTGTGACAGAGCCCCTGCAGAAGGAACTTCTTCCCTCAGCAACAAAGCAAATGCCAGCAGAGAAGTGGCTCCTGCTGCAGAGGCAGAGCTGCCCTTAAGTGAACCACCATCTACACGTGCAAAGCCTTCCCTCCAAGTGGGGAAGACCTTTTAACTTGACTCTGCCCGTATCAAGGGGATTAAGGGTACCATTTAACTCAGCCCAGCTTCTCAGCTAACAGTATCCTTGCACGCACCTCCACTGCTCTTTGGCAGCTCTGTGCAAGTTCACTTGAGCCAGCTCTTAAGGCTTTTATCTTTAAAGCTGATGCAGATAAAAAAGTTCAGGAGGCCACGGAGATGCAACCTAAAGCTGCCCCTCTAAAGTGGCAGGCTCCAGAGGAACGAGGCAGCAATAGTTGGTGCCTCAGTGCTTCCACCAAGGGATCCCAGCCAGAGCTGGCCTTGCCATGTCCACAGCAGGATTTGCCCACAGCAGCATCCCAAAACCCCAGCTTCTGAGGAGAATCTGCTCACAAACATCATTTGTTTCCAAAGGATGGCTTGTGCTGGGGTGAAATGAAACAAGTCCAGTTGTTGCGTTTCTTTTTCCCCGTGGAGCAGGTTCAGGCCAAAGAAATTTAACCGCTACTCAGCTGTTTTCTGCTGACATCGCTTGCATTCCTCCCTCTTCTCAAATAACATTTGGAAGTCCCTGCCAGATAGTGCAACTTGATATATGCCCTGATGATAGAGGGTGGAGGGGAGGAAAGTACATTGGCTAACATTTTTCCATTACAAATCTAAACGACCCAATCTACAGTTTAATCTGCAATAAAAACAGCAATTTCTGAAAGCTGGGTCACTGACTTGAGGCCAACACTTGCACCCGAAACCTTTACACGCAGATCACTTTTAAGAGGTTGTGATAAAATTACTATCAGTGCTATTTCCAAGCTCCAGCTTTTGAAGCTGTCCAATGGATTTTGAGCCGCAGCCTCCTGGATCTGGAGACAAGATGTGACTCTGCTCGGAGCGCTTCAGCTGGCAGCGGCCGCAGTGCCAACAGCCTCATTCAACCCCGATGAGATTTTTCCTTCCCAGGTACCTCAGAGATCCTTCAGTATTGGAAAGGATGGTTTGCCTTTCATGAACTCAAGTCTCAGTGGCTGCCACCAACGGAGGAAAAAGCCGGCATTAACCACACAAGGGTTTTCCTATACTAATGGCAGGAAATACCACAAATACCAGGATGAAATAAAAATCCACAGCCCCTCCAAATGCCACATGAATTAGCAAGGTAAGGGTTTAGAATTTCTGGTATTTAGATGTCAATGCTCCTCTATGTGTTTGGAAATTCGGGGGTTTATTACTGCCTTTTATCCACAAATATAAATTTGGCTATTTTTGCCTCCTGATCACAACAGCAGTGCTCTCAGAATTAATATATTTAAAAAATACGCAACAGGAATGATATGTCAGGAAAAGAAGAAAACCCAGTTTTGGCTGTGCCCCTGCTCAGGAAGAGAGGAAAGACAAAGTCCTTTCCTTTCTGTGGGGACTGAACTATGCAGGGATATTTGGTCCATTTACTTTACCAACTCCCTGTGCTTCTCTCCCAGGGCTGGGAGAGTGAAAACATGATGAGAAATTTTACTCCAACGTCAGCTGGCCCGAGGACAAGGAGGACAGAACCCTCTGAGGGAAGGCAGTTCCCTAGGGGCTCACAACTAAGAAGTATTTCAGCTGTAAAAGCTTTGCTCTCCCCACCAGCACGGCCATGGCTACTGGACATGCAGCTGGAGCTGAGCCCTTGTGAGCTGCACGGACAAGGATGGACAGACAGCCTCTTTCATTCCTCAGACTCCAGGATTAGTGACCATTTGTCTGGCTGGACGTCCTAGAGATGGAGTCTGAAGTCTGGTGCAGGCACCAAAAGCATAAATATCCTCAGGCTAAACAAAACCCTTAGACCACAGCAAGTTTCCACTTTTTCTATTCTATTACTTCAAGATTTATCACCTAACCTAAATGATACCACCACCAATCTGATTTATTTTGTGGTCGCCTCTCACTCGGTCCAGGGGCCAAATACCACTGGAGCGTGACAGAATGTGCCAGCAAGGAGTCCTGGGTCCACCCTGTCCCCTTGCAAGTCTCTGAGGGCCCCAACTCATGCTGCCAGAGCCTGCTGGGCTAACCTGATACAGACATTGCTTCATTCCAAGCAGTCACTAAAACATCTCTTTGTAAGGGATTTCCAAAGTATATTTATCACGAGGTGTTCTCCAGTCCTTCACCCCTATGGGGACATTCTTGGAACAGCCAAAATTCAGTTCTCTCTATGCCTCAGAGTCAGGAGGCAAGTTAGCTGGCTTGGAGTTTGTATTAATAAATCAGCTTTTAGAGGGGATGAAAGAAAAACGTGACAGAATTTGGTCCTTCTCATTCAAAAGACCTTATCTAGCAGCAGAGGGAGCGAGGAGGGCAGATTCACCTTCAACAGATAATCTCCTGCTAGCTCTCCTTTCAGCATTCCCAGCTCCTGCCCTTCACTGGATGCTGAGCACGAATGTAGGAATGAATCACTGCTGATCTTGGCAAAATACCAGTCTCCCTCCCTTTGCTCCAGCTTGGAATAATCCCAATTTTCCAAATGGCTTCAGTGAATCCAGGATTTAAGTTGTGCTGTTAAAAAGTAGCGGGAACCCATAAATCACGGGCTTTATATCAGCGAGCTCTTTGATGCATTTAAAACAATTACTGGGGAATATATGATCTTCCTAAAAATAACTATTTACGTGAACACCAAGAGAGAAGCTACTGTCAAAACAGAATACATAGACAATCCAGTCTCCACCCTCAACCCCAAAGGCAGGCACAAGAATCTCTTCACTCTATTTTGCTGCTCACAGCTGTATTAGAATTGATAATATGCCGAAATGACACATGCTTATGATGATGTTAGAGCAGCACAAAAATTATGCAGTAAATTAATGTATGCAGCAGATTAATGTATGCAGTAAATTAATGTATGCCTGCTTTCAAGGCCAAGAGGGTGGAGATCACCAGCCCATAGGAGGTCATTTTTTTCACCCATCATATTGCTCACAAAATGGCTTGTAATTACAGACTTTTACACCAGGCTTGTATCAATGGTGACATTTCATTCCTGCCATGGATATGGCCACAGGAGTGTTGGATCAGGCAGAAAGAGCTAATCTAGAAGCAGCTCAAAGAAGAACGCAGATTAATTCATCCTGCAGTCCCCACTTTGCCAGAAATTTTTACCAGCAGAACTTTTCCAGCCTGCAACCCACAATATTGCTTCTGCCATGTGCAGCTTTCAGCTTTTGCTGCTGTTGTTTTCAGGTTTCTACCAATGCTACTGGTCTGTCACCAGAGCGTGACAGGGTCTGTGTAGCACACGGATGTGGTTCCCACAACAGCAGAAACAGGAGTTGCCATCTCTGCTGCACATGTGGTGAGAAAATCTGACTTGTATTAATTAGGTTTTGGAGCAGAGAACAGGCTTTTATCACAGCTGCCCCACTGGAGAGGTTAGAGCACACCTACCCCCCGACCTGAGTCAGGACAGGGCAGGAAACCACACAGCAGAAGTACAGCAGCTCCAGGTCACAGGAAGCACCTGTGGCACCAGATGCTGCTCCTGAATATCTGCAGTGGCAACAGGAACAGAGAAACCTCTCTGCTCTCACCAGCAACCAGACAGGGCCAACACACAGCTTCCACCACTGAGGTGACTGCTGTCATCAAACCTACCCAAGCTGCACCTTGGCTCTGAAACCCACCCCATTAGTGGTGGTGTGTGGTGCTGCAGAGCTGCTCTGGTGACCCTACAGAGCAAGTCCATGCTGTCCTGTGGATTCTCCAGGCTGCAAATCCAAAAGAAATACCCTGCCTTGTGGATGCCAGGACCACGAAGACACTCCAGCCTGCAAGGAAGGCTTTTCCCACAATGGTTAGAACAGGCTGGGACAGGAAGAGGGAGCTCTTCCACTGTCCCCTGCAGAAGCCCAAACACAAGGACATTCCTGAGTTTTGTCCTCTCCTTCCCAATCTTTTGTCTTCACTCTCACAGCCCCAGATCCTTCACCTTCTTTTGCTGCTACTTCCACCACCCCTTCCACAAGAAAGGGCACATTGCTCCTGAGCTGGTGGTGCTGGAATCCAGGGATTTGCACTTCTGAGCCTCCCTGATCCACCTTCCCAAGGCTTGCTCTGTGGTCCTGCTGGCAAGAGGTTACCAGGGAAAACAGGCACAGGCACAGAGATAACCTGGTGGGGGGCATCAGCTCCAATTGAACACAAAGCTGGGAGTAGGATTTACTGCACAGAGCATTGAAAATCTTTGGGTTTGGCTTCCTCATGCATCAAACTCTTGACTCTCTGCTCTGTGTGCACAAGATGAACATTATTGGTTCAACCCACTTAGGAAATCTCTGAAAAAGATTCAGCCACTGCAGCATGATGAGGGAAGATGTCTTGATTTAAGAACACAGACATTACTAGAAAGGGAGGAAAAAAAATAAAAGGGTCCCTTACTGTTCTGACATATCAAAAGGAGACTAATGAACCACCAGTTCATAGAACGACCCTGCTCTTCATTTCAGAGCCAGGCTGGCCTTTTGTGTTAAGGACACTGAATAACAAGAGCAAGAACAAACAGAAAGGACCCTTTCCCCCTGCCCAAAGTAAATCCTGAAATGAAATAATTTAAAAACTACACCCTTCTGCCCTACTTTAAGGTCCACATAAGAACAGATGAAAAGTTTTGTTCCATTGGCAAAACTGAATCAAGGCTTTTGATCCTCAAAGATCTCTTAATCGCTTTGCACATCGGCTCTTTTCATTATTTCAAACATACTTGAAGACAGACACTTTCCTCTCTCCCTTTTTTTCCTCTTTTTTTTTTTTCTTTTTTTTTTTTTTAAGATTTCTCTGTGTTTGGGCCATTTCCCAGCCAACTCTGTCAGGATGGCAGACAGCTGTTTGTTCTTTACTCACTGTGAGTTTCAACATATACACACGTTGATCTGCATTAGAAAAAGTCCAAAAAAGCAGGATCCTTGCCACCAAAAGTGTTCTAGCTCACAACATCCACCTCTTCGCCCTTCTGGTGCTTATGAAAAGTTCCAAGGAAGATTATATGCTTCTGGTTAAAAAAAGAAAGTAGTTGTTGGTGGGATGATTGCTGGGTTTTTTTAAAGCTCGACTCAGAATTGGAGTCTCCGTTGCATCAAACTGAACTTAAATCAAGGTTTCTCAACAATTTCATGTCTCTGCAATTCCAAGAAGTCAAATCCAGCAACAAATCACCAGTTCTTAAAAAAAAAAAAAACAGGGATAGAATTTACATTAACCTAGGGCAGCTTAACATCCCTGTGAGGTAAGTCCAGATAACTGGAGTCAGTTTTCCAACGGATATACCTGCAGTGTCCTTTGGTTTTTTTATTAAAATCTTAATCCTGGTCTTACACTCACCACCCAGCTGAACGGGCAGAGACATTTTCTGAAGCAAAGACCATTCCCTGCTTGTGCAAGACTTTGCAAAGAGCAGGCTCCCAAAAATTAGACAACAAATTATGGACAAGGAGAAATGGGAGGAGGAGTGAGAGTTGGCCAGCTCCTGAGCCATCAAGGGGGATGGATAACATCAAAACCAAACTCCACCTGGAAAGCTGCATGTAGGCAACAGAGCAGAGCAAGTTTAATGCATTCGGTGCCTGAGGCATTGTTTAGCAAGTGGGTGGATGCTTTCTGAGCCAACTTCATCTACCCAAATGGTGTCAGAGCCATTGTAAACTGCCTTGTTAAATTATGGTCACAAAGCAATCCAGAGCTGAGGAGGGCCGGCAACAAAAGGCTGCACAGCACAAAACAGGCACATGCCTTGTGCTACAGGAGACAGGTAATGGCAGCACCTGCTCTGCAGGAAACCTTCTTCACCCAGTGCAGGCAACACAATCATCCTGAGCCCCCAGGGCTCGGGAGGACATTGTCTCCATCTGATCTGGGCTACCTCGGCCAGACTCCTCCATGTTTCCTGGTCATTAACAAGAGGAAAGAGTCTTTCTGCTGGGTGTCAAAAGATCTGACTTGGACTTCTGCATGCAGCTGTCAAACAGAGCAGCCTCCCTCAGCCTCCTCCGTCTTGACTCCTCTCTTTTTTCCTGCATTTATCCCCTAAAGGCAGGGGAAGTCTGTAAATAACTACAGTACCTAGCCCCACACTGCTTGTACTGATAGTCAGGCTTTCAGATTCAGCCACAGTAAAGCAACATTTAGACCCTGCTCATTTATTCCACTGCACCAGATGAGTCAGATGAAACACAGCTGAGACCACAGCAGCCATCTCTGCCCCACAAACCACTTCACTGGCCTTGAAGAGAGATGAAAACCCCAGCCCTGCCTGACAAGTGTCCTGCCTGCAGCCCTGGGGGTGTCTGCAGCAGACAGCAGTGCCCAGCTCCAGCCCACACAGACCCCACGGGCACTGGACACGTCCACACGGCCAGAGGACAAAGCAACCCCAGGAAGATGAGCTTTCTCCTCATCAATTTTTAGGAGGAAACCACTGCCCAACATAACAAGCACGTTTCCCAGTGTTCACCAGAGCACAAAGCTTGACAAGAGAGGACTAAAAGGAAGCCAGGGATTCTAGCCACCTCCTGACCAGTTTTCCATAATGGGAATGCCAGACATGGGTTGGCAGCTGGTGTGTGTCAAGAGAGAGCTGCTCCTCCCTGAGGACAAGGCTCCCTCACTGTCCCAGCCATGGGGTTTCTCACTGCAGGTGCCTGATATTTTGCAACACCTTCCTGCACCTCAGTTCTGCATCTGTCACAAGCCACAGCTGAGTTCTGCACTTCACATGGATTTCTAAATATTGTACCTACAGTGTCTTGCTTCCCAGTGCACGTTGTAACGTTAAACTTTATTTTACTTGGCAGCTGGAGCTCACTTTTTAAGCAGCTGTGAGCAAAAGACCCCTCAACTGATGCAAATAAACATGGTTTTATTTTTAATTTGTAAATTAAAACAAACAATTTGTGTTCCAAGCAGTGCAGTCCACATCTATGTTCGTAAAACCCCACACAGAGCAAAGGAGACCTTCTGGCCTCCTCATTGCTCTGAGAGATGCCTGGTTTTACCCTTAATATTGCACATTGATAAGGATAGAAAACTTCTGATGCATATCTGAGTCCTTTTTTGCATAACCCCTGAAATCTGAGGTCTGGTGTGCAGACTATAGTTTCCACTGAAATAAAAGTCCAGCTGAGCAGGAGATAGGAATTAAACCTAGAGGCTAAATTTAGCCTGCAGAGAACTGAAATTATGGAGTTGACCTGCCTAGATTTTGTTCATGGTCTTATTCCTCGTGGTGAGGGCAGGCTTGTAAAGACCACGTTTGGGAACTAACTCCCAGCAGCAGCAATCTGCTGTTTCCCCAGGAACAGCAGGTCTGAATGCCCAGTGAATTTTTATCCTCATGGCTGATGGCAATGGTTTTACTCCTGACAAACTTAAACCACTGAAGCCCAGCACTAAAAGGCAAGTTGGTCATAGCTCACCCAGGCTGGCTGACTGGAAACACAGGAGTGACAGAGAGACTGAGGCAGTGTCTGCAGGCCTGGCGTCACCGTGCTGCCACTCCACACACAGCTCCAGGAGCAGAGCAGCAGATGGAGGAGGACTGTTCAAATGGCAGAGCTGGTCCTTCCTTCGGAGACATACGGCTCTAGCAACAGAGGAAAACAACCAGTGAGGAGGTTTGAGGAGAGCAGTCCTGGAACACATGTGAGAAACAAATGTGAGGCTGAGCAGGGGCTCTGGAGCTTTTGTTGTTCCTGGCATGGCAGTATGTTGGATACACAGGGTCTTTTTCAAGTAGGACCAAGTTTAAATGAAACACCTGATGAGTGGATATTTCAATCTACATCCTCAAGATAGAGGAGATAGCCAACAGCCTGGGTCCTGCAGTCTCTGGCACAGCACAGGTCTCTGCCACGAAGTAAAACCCAGAAGGTGAAGATGCACCAAGTATGCACAAAGCTTCCAACCTAGATGTGCCCACACATGCTGCTGTAGTACAGAGAGATGCCAAGAGCAGAGCTTTTTGAGTTAGAAAGGCACACAGGCGGGCAATGAAAGAACTTCAGATTTGTGCTAAGTTCCTTTAGCATATAAACTATATCTACTATAAATATGCACACGATTTATTTATATGTAGTAAAGGCACAAGGGCTCAGGAGCACTTGGCTCAGTTTGAGTTTATGTCCCTCCCACAAGCTTTCTGCAAAGGTTTAGGAAACCTTCTGCTCATGTCTTCCTCTGGGTTGGGTTGTTACATTTGTAAAACAAATTCTTCACCTGTTTCTGGTTCAGATCCACTTGCATCAGCATTGGTATTGATGGAGTAATTTGGATCACTAATTTCTCTGTAAGAGAAATGTTGGCAGTAGTTCCACTGGAGCATGGTGAGGGGCTGCCATTCTGCAACTGCTCCTTGAGATTGATTTGGGTTACTGTGACTGGGGGGAAAGAGAGCAAAATCACATTGCAAATTCACTAGTTCAGGATATCAGGGTATTCAGGTCAGAGGAACTTGGTGGGTTGAAAAGCTTTGCTGTGGAGTTTGGAGATATGAGGCCGGAGTTTTCATTAGTCCCTCCTGCAGATGCTGTAACTCAGAAGATTGTTTCCAGTACCTCTGCCCACCAGCTTTTCCCAATTCAGCCCGTTGCTTGTGGGAGATTTGTGCAAGAAGCCAATCTGCTATTCTAATGCAACTCAAAGCCAACTCCTTCAGCGGACAAAATACAGGCAGAGCAAATTTCATATCTGCTTTCCCAAGGTCCTTTCTCTCAAACAAATAAACAACAAAAAAAAAAGTTTATTTTTATAGAGCTTGGCTTAAAAAGCCAGACTTGGAAATGTACTGAGTGGAGCAATTCTCCAGCACCACCCAAAACTAGCCAGCAAAGGAAAGCTCGCCAAGGCTGTTAATTTGACGGCTGGGGGGGAAACGAAACCTATTGCTGCCATCTGCACAAAGGAAACAGAGGCAAAGCAAAACCCCGCTGTGTGAGCAGAAATGAAGGTTCAGCATAGCAGAGACAACACAAACCATATGAGACACTTGTTAAACCCCCTCCCTGCTTCTTTTTCCACCACTAAATGCTGCAGGACAATGATCAATCTATTCAAGAGAAGCTTCAAACAAGACCCCCAGGACCATCAGTGGTGCAGGTCTCTATTTTCCTACAGATTCTGGCACACTGAGGCCCTGCTCCCTGGTAAATCTTTAAGACAACATGAATAGTTTGCATACTCTGAGCCCCACAGATGGTTTGGATCTAAAGACCTTGTGCAGACTGCAGTGGTCACGAAACCCATCCTCACAGCGAGAATTTGAGATGCATCACATTTTTACTGTTGCTTGTACTGCTCAGCTTGTGAAACAGAATAAACAAGTGAGCTTTAAAAAAAATAAAGGCAGTTTGAAAAGAGCTTGATCTACTGTGAGCCCTTGGTTCAGCTCATTTTACCCCAAAGGTAAGTGTGGCTCTAGAGTGGGCTATTTCCCAGGTGAAGAAAACCTCTCCCTCAATAATCCTGCTTTGGTGGGGGTTAATCTGCAATCACCTCTATCTGTGGCCCAGGCCCCTACAGCTGCACCAACATCTCGGGCTGGAAAGCTGGCAGGAATACCTTGGTAGTGCACCAGGAGGCTCTGGGAATTTCATTACATTTTCCACTCACCCAGCGTGTCTCCGGAAGGCCATCTACGGAAGAGAACAGAACCAGCGTGTTGCCGCCCAACCCTCTGGAGTTTCTCCTTTCACACCCACTGCCAAAGCACAAACACCCTCACCCCAGGCCACATTCTGATCTTCTTTATACAGCAAAACCCAAAATCCACTAATATCAGCTACAGGCTCTTGCTGCCTGTATGTTGCTGACCAGCAATCCCAAAGGGGACAAGTCCTTCCCTCCTGCCTCCAGCAGTGCTGAGCACTGATTCTCCATTGCTTCCAACAGAAGTTACAAGAGAAAACCACATCCCAGCACTGTCCCTGGAGTAGAGGGACTGGCATTTCCCCCTCCCAGGCTGGACAGTGGCTCTGGTACATGTTCAGGCTTGTTGCAGCCTGTCCCTCAGCTGACACTTGCAGTGGTGCCATGGCACTCTGGCACTTTTCACTTGAGCTTTGAAGAAGCTGCAATTCGCAGAGCTGGCAGGGGCAAGGGGTGAAGAATTTATCAGCTCTGCAGTTCATTTTAGAGAGGGCACACACAAATGCAGCTCAGCTGGATTCATTCATCTCCTCATCTGAGCAGATGTGAGGATATCCGGTGACCTTGTTGAAAACAGACTCACCTAGAGAGATTCAGAGATTTGTACTGAAACCAGAGCTCTTCCAGAGAAAAGTTTGCACTTGGTGATTGCAAAAGTCTCCTTGTAAGCAAAAAATCCTCCTGCAAATAACAGACCACCAGCAGGGTCTCACAGACAGAGACATCTCTGTGCTCACAGGATACACAGAATTTCCATAGGAGCCAGAAAGAGGAAGAAAAGGTGTAAGACCGAGGAGTCCTGACTCTGTGCCTGGTAAAGACTTGTTCCCTCCTTGCAGGAGGATATATGTCACTTTTTCAGTATGTTCACAAGACCTGGGGGACAACCAAGCAGACATCCTGCCCCAGGCATCGAAATGTCACCTGGCAAACTAATGAGGGGTTTGGAGCAATAGTGTCCCCTCTAGATCTGTCCAGGAGAGATGTGGCACCCCCAGGGCTGCTGTGCGTGAGCAGCCTCAGCGCTGTGCCCTGAGGTGATGGACAGCTGTGGTGTGAGCAAACCTCTCTCAGCAGGACTGTCTAACTCCAACTTAAAAATTGAGCTTCTGTTTCAAGTCAGATTTTCCCCTGATGTGCCTCATCCTGCCCAGAGACAAAAATAGAGGAAGTGAGAAAACAGACCTTTATTACCAACTGCAATCCCCACTGCCCAGCAACCAGCTTTACGCTCCCTGTCAGCCTTGCATAAAGAGAAAATAATAAAACCAACAGCCCGCACTAGCCACAAAATAAAATATAGACAGCATCAGCCTTTATGCAGCTCAGTCACCACGTGTCTGCAAGCTGAGCAGAGGAGAACTGCAATCCTTGTCCTAGACACTGTGTAACCTCTGCTCCAGCTCTGAATGTGCTTCAGGAGGTGACCACAACCGTGTCATTAGGTAAACTGGGTCTCCTGTCTCTCCTGCTGGATAGGATGATCCCTTTCCAGGATTCCTCATTATTTACCTACACATAGTAGACCATTTGTAATTTATTTTTTTCTCTGCTGGAAAGGAAAACAAAAGGCAGTGGATTCAGTGGTGAGGATAATGCAATAGTTCCAGCAGGGTTAGGCTGCCAGGCTGTGTGCAGTTGTGGTGGGGAACACGAGGAGAGCTGCAGGCTGCTCCTGGCATTGCTAACCATAATTACCCTAACCAGATCATGGTTACACCCTGTTCCCTGCAACACTTGGGATTGAAACACATCTCAGGCAGATATGGGGGCTGTTTATATCCCTCCTAATGTCCACAGTGAGGCTTCAGGGGTCCCAAGTCCACACAGACTGCTTATGCAAACCTGGTATTTAACAAATTATTTGGATGAGCCAAGGTAAATAGGCAATGGGGACACCATGGAAAACAAAGGAGCAGTTTTAGCTGAAGGAGCACGTTATGCCTTCACAGTATTTTATGAGGAACGCATTAGCCCTGAGGGGAAAGTGTGAGGAGACAAATCTCAAGTCATTATATAAAAGATAAATGAACAGCTCCCCAGGACACCAGATACACCATCCTTCTCCCCATCCACGGACTTTAAGAAGAAAGGACAAAATGTCTTTAACTGTCTCCCATCCCTTCCCATTTCCCCTCTCTCCCTGCCCTGCACCAGCCTAGGGCAGCACTGCAGTTTCCAGTGCTGCAGGTCTCTGGATGCAGCCGGGAAGCAGATGGACAAACAGAGCAGCACTGCTGGCTCTCAGCACATCCCTGGGGACAGAGCAGCACCTCCCTGCTGGGCACTTGCTGTGACACTGGAGCCCCAGAGTCTGGGCTCTGGGGAGCACGTTCAACCTCTGGCATATAACCCTGCAATCTGATCTCCCCCATTCCCAAGTGGGTCATCCCTTTCCGCCTCCAAGGCTCCCTACCCTGGGCACCAGCTTAACCCACCTGCTCCGAGCTGTTAGTTGGTCAAGTGTGCTCCTCTAAGAGGGAATTTATCTGCAGTTTCTGGGATGCTGGCACAACCTGCCTGCCTAGGATAGGCAGGATCAGTGGCATGAGAGCCTTCTGGATCTGCTGCAACAACAGGCCACAGTCCAGTCAAGCATTAACCCCCAGGCCAGCTCCTAAAGCCGGCAGCAACAGTCCAGCCAGGAATTTGAAAGGCAGTGAGATGTTCCCACAAACAGGCCAGCCCTTTGGCAGATGGGGGCAGGAGGGCCAGGGCGGCACACAAACACAAGCTCTCATAAGGCCATAAAGAGCTTCTGTTTCCCGACACACTGCAACAGCGGGAAGGCGGAGGCAGGGAAAGCAGCAGTCCCGGGCCACGTGGCAGGTCAAACCACCGCCCAGTTTGTTGGCATCCTCCAAAGTTTAAATACGCTTTGAGCCAGCAGTGAATCATCCCTGGCAGGTAAGAATGATATTAATTTATGACATGCCAAGTGCAAGCAGATCTTTTGGTGTCAGTCCAATGGTTTTAGCCTTATTAACACACGGCGACGGCTCAGGTTGCAGCTGTACACATTAAACTCTGGCAAGTGGCATTTTAAACAATGACAAACTTCAGAACAATCACTCCACACATGGAGCCAGGCCAGGCAAAACTGAAGGGTGGCAGAATAAAGGTCAAGGGGGGAACCTGTTTGTCTGGGAGAGGAACAGGTGGCCCGCTTGGGTTGCTGCAGGGTCTTTAAACTGTCTGAAGGACACAGCCAGGGATCATTTTAACCCATTAAGCTGCTTAAGCCTTCCCTTACACCGGTTTGAACTTTGAGAAAGCATTAAATCTTAAAGAGCTTAGTAATACATCTTTAGGAAAGCTCTCTCCCCTGTGCTTATGCATCCAGAGTGCACATGCTGCACCACAGACATGCACATCCTTCCCATAACAGCAGGACCCCTCTGGCAGCTGAGCCAGATCCAAGCAGCTAAAACGCACAAAGCTTTAAAGTAAAGCCCTGCACCAGAGCAGCACAGCCACCCTGGGACACAGACAGCAAGGGGAACATGTCCCCATCACCACTGGGCCACTCAGCAGGCCCAAGGACACTGTGAGAGGAGAACATTCCTCACCAGTTCCTCCCTCACCAGCCTTGCATGGGACACAGAGTTGAACTGCGGCTGCCCAGACCTTGGGTTGTGCCCATGGAACTCAAACCACATCCAGCAAGGAGGGCTGTGACAGACAGGGACTTCTGAGGGCAGCTTCTTACCTTGACACCCAGGCAGAGCTAAGTCAGTCCAAACCATTCCTGCCAGCTGTGTTTGCATCAGAAAATAGGATGATGGAGACATAAAAGACATTTTCATGGCAGGAAATGTAAACATTCCTAGCCATGTTTCAAAGCTGTGTTTCTCAATTTGAAAACCATCAAAATAGACTTTTTTTAAAGTGTCAAAAGCCAGATGTTTCAGAATAAAACAGTAGAATAAGACCTGACATGTAACAATGTTTTCCAATGCAGTGCTTCCAAACCAGTTGTTTTCAGAATTTTTCATTTGCCCCCTCTCCACCCAATCTTACCCTTGCAAGCAGAATTTTTATTTTCCAACCAGGTACTTCCCAAAAGAAAGAATTTTAAGCAATAAATCAGATCTTGTTAAATAAATACAAGGATTTAGCTACACATGAGATCTGATCCAAAACAGAACAGGGTGTAAATTTATAAAGAAATAGTTCTCTCAGATTTAAAAACCAGGTGTGTGGATATATTTATTCCCAAATGAAATTAAAGGAATTAAACTCTTTCATAACAAGGCACTTTTATTCTGGAATAGGAGCATCCACATATGAAATTAATCAAGAATAGCTAAAGCCACAGTAAGGTCTCAGGCTACTGACTGTAAGTGGAAACAGTAAATTCATTCTGCTTCTTGCAGTTTCTTGCTACATAACACACCAGATCCCCCTGGATAAATGTTCCTGTAAGTAAAAGACCAGTCCCAGCATGTCTGCGAACACCTCATGATAATACTTCAATGAGATGGACTGGAATCAATATTTTTCATCTTGGCAGCTCGGGGCCAGTGAGCAGGAGCTGGGCAGGGCTGGCAGCCAGCGCGACACCGGCGCGGCAGGGAGGGCAGCTGGCACAGCACTGACCTGGAAAGACATTTCTAGCTAGTAGGTATCAGTTCCTGCACCATCTGAGCCTCCTGGAGGGAGGAGGGAAAAAGGAGATAATTAAAGAGAGGTTTTCAATTCGAACCTTCTCCCAAATATCTTTATAGGGGTCAGACAGAAGTTTGGCTACAGTTTAGATTGAGCTACTGGAGAAATTTGAGCTCCCGTGTTTCATAATGGAGGCTTTAGAGCCAGGATTGGATACTGCTAGATCTAAAAACCTGATACAAAGTACTGATTTAATATACATTAATTCAGTAATTCAAGTTAGATATCCCTCAGTTCATGTGCAGCCAGAACTAACACCTATTTGTGATCCAGATAATTGTGCAGAACTGTGATTAGGTGGCTTTGTCTGATGGAGCACAAACCTGTGTCACCGTGCAGGTAACAAACTGCTTAATATTGGTGACAATAGGACCACAGCAAGGTCTGTTTTCTAACCAGAGAGTGGAACAACCTTTTCTGGTCAGAAGTGAAGACTGAGAGAGGAAACAAGGGCTGTTATTTACAACTACACTGGCAAAGAAACAGAAGAGGCATTACACTGTGAAGAGTAATGAGTGTGTCAGAAGCATAAAATCAATCTTAATTCTACAAAGATGTAAGATACAAGTTCACTCCCTATCGGGCAGTTACTCAGTTTTTATAGAAAAAAATATATCGAACAGTAAGGTGTGAATAGAGAGAATAATTAATACTGGTACCTTTAGACATGGGGTTCTCTACTGCCTGGACAACCCACTGTTCTTCATCCTACTTTAAAAGGAGCACTTACCTGGAATTCACATAGGAGACCTTGCCAGTTCTATTCCAAGCCAGACTTTCTGAAGAAAGTTAAAGCTGTTTTTCTTGGTAATTCTTCATGTATCCCCTCCATTGATTTGGCTTTTTGCAAAATGAAATTGGAGAGCCAACAGAGACAAGGCAAAGCAAAGGCAGCCAAATTCAAGTCCATGCTCAAACTGCTTCAGAACTTCAGTGCCAGCAAAGCAATCACAGTTATCACAAACTGACCCAACAATATCCAGCTTGATTCTTCTAATTGCTCTAACAATGAAAATCAATGGTTAGAACTCTGTGGTTTAAAGGAAACCTAGTAAGATTGAAGTAATAGCTACAAGTGCAGAATTTTAGGAGTTCAAAGCAGAACAAAACCAGAACAGGGCATATTAGAAACCATTAGTTAATATTTACCTGTAGAAGAAGCATTGGTTATCTTTTTATTTTTTCATGAGATCCAGGCAATGTTGTCAGCATCTTCAGACCATATCTGCATTTTATGATGAATTGTGTGCTCTCTCATTCCTAAACGAAATATTAGTGTTCCCAGCGGACCTTACCTGCACCAAAATGGGATTTAACAAATTTTTTGCTTTCTTAATAAAATAGCTTGATTTGCAGTTATAGCAGTGCACTCAGAGAACATTCATAGTGCTGATCAATAAACAAACACAGTATTGCATTTTTCATTACAAGAAAGCTTTCTCAACTGATCTTGAGAAAAAAAATGAACTCTCCTAATAACTTTGTGAGGTTCAGAGCAAATGACAGCAGAACACCTTGGGGTGTCCTGTGCCAGGGCCAGGATTTGGATGATCCTGATGCATTCCTTCCAGCTCACCATATTCTGTGATTTTATGGCCAGTCCAGATTTTATGCCGCCGCAGTCGTATTTTGCAACGGGACAGGGCTCCGTGAGTGGCAGCTTTCTCTGGCAGAAAGAGCCAGTCAATATTTACATTCCTCATGAACATACAAAAGAGCATCAGGGTACTTGAGAAATTAGCCCTTGATTGCCACTTGGAAGGCATCATCAGAAAGTCAAATCACTTCAGCACCTCCAACAACAGAACCGCTTTCGTTCTCAAGACTCGAGATCTCTCACAGATGTGTCAAGGTCTTTGCCTGGGAGCAGGACATGTCTGAAGGGCATAATGGGTGTTGAGAAAGCCTGATGTGAGGGGTTTATTATTTAAAATGTGCAAAGATAAAAAAAGCATATGGTCAACTCTTGCCTTCTTTCCTGCTGAAGTAGCAGACAGAAATCTGATAGTCCTGAGGCAGCTACAAGGAATACTGGTAGGATTCTTCAATGCAGGATGGAGAGGGTTCTACTGCAATATTAAACCATTTCTGAAGCTGGGGGACACAGATGCAGTGGTTCAACTCAGCTCTCAAGTACCCAAAATGTCACCACACAGAAAAGCCCTAAATCTTGGCTTGGAAGTCACAAAACATCCAGTGCCTTTCCAAGTGAGATCTCAGCTCCTCTCATTTCCTGCATACAATAGCATTATTCAGTCACTGAAGTTTCCACTTAGCTTGCATTTATGCCAAGTACTTTTAATTGCAAAGGAAAAGGATGTTAAGCTCTCCCATTTCTTTCTTTCTAATTCATAAGGGACACATCAGTGGTTGGTTAAAAGTTATAGGTTATGGGTTGTTCTCCCATTTATTAAGGGACTCACATCCTCCTCCTGCTGCCAGGCAAAAGAGGTTACCTCCATTGCAAGGGTAGGAAAAGTTACATTGTCACTTGTAAAATACAAAAAAGGCAAATTATGGTAAACTAGCTACCAAAGAGGCTTCAGGGAAGTCTGAACAGCACCTATACCCTGCAAGGTTTACAAATCATCTGAGTCCCCTTGACCACCACAGGTCTCACTGGAGAATGCATACTGAGTATTCACCCAATACTCTCACAGAAATCCAGACAGCATTCAGCTCAAAGAACTCATCACACCACGGAGAGGAGCAGCTTGAACTGAAGCAAAATGCTGCATAGCAAGGAGTGAAACAACTGGAAAAACAGATGCTTAATTTCTACTTATTTTTGGCAGCCTTGTTCCTATGATATCTGTTAGATGAGGGAAAAAAGCTGCTGAATGCTGCTTAGTAAGGAATCTGTGAACCACAGCCACATCTATGGACTATCAGGGTGGCAATATAGCCCTACTGAAACTTATTTTTCTTTTGATCAATCCGTGGAAGGGTCTGAAGTAATATTTCCATATGGGTTTTGTTCCTATTATGCAAGATCTGATGACTACATTGTCTGAGACAAAGGGATTAAATGAATTGAAGTGGTGTTTTGGGCTTGGGAGTGTCTTAAGTGTCTTCACCCCACCTCTTCAGCCTTGGGACAAGAGACTTATTAGCTAATTACCATGCAAATGAACTGAAATGTAAATTAAGTGCTACATTCTAACATAGCTTAATAGTCCCAGGAGCAAGAATTTAGTTAATTTTAATGAATGATAATTCTATCCAAAAATATAGTTTATTAACAAGCACATACAATAAATCGCACCACTAACTTGAAATAAACCATCTAGCAAGCTTACCTTCACACTAAGTGACATTTGGTTAATACACAGCAAGAAAGCAATGCACATATGCTTTCCACAGACACAGAATGAACTCAGTTGCAAACCAAGTTCAAGTTATAATCCAAAAAAGGGCACATAAAAGCAAAAGCAACGAAGACTTCACATGAACATTGCTGTTTCTTTCCACCAGACCTTCAGTCTCCTACAAAATAGGTCTGTAATACAAAAAAGTAATAAAAACTCTGGATTCAATTTATTCAGCCTCTCCCATCACAAGTTAACTATAACATTTTGCAACAACATGAGCATGATTAAGAGGGAGGTAAGAGGCAAAGATAGTTATATCTTGGAATTACAAGTGCAGCTGCAGACGGAGCAGCAGCCATGGCCTCTGGTGTTGTCCCAGTTTTTGCAAGAAATGCAACGATGGTAACACACATTCTTCTCTCACATCAATTAAAACTTGACCCACTGTCCACTGACATCGGAGCAAAAGCTCTTCTGTTATCAGTGGTACTTTGGTGGGGCCTTCAAAAGCCAGTTGTCCTGTCCAGTGACAGGTTTGTCACTCTGCAGTCTTCAGCTGGGCTGTAATGTCAGTAGAACCTGACACGCTGCTCCCACATGGGTGTTAGAACAGTCCTGTGCTCCCTTCATGCCAGAAAAAGGGATTCAGCAGAATTCAATCTGCAGGAATTGAAGCCAACTTGGCAATAAACAGCACTGCTCTGCTCAGAGCAACATCTTGACCTCACCACAACCAAGTAAATAGGAGGTTTGTAATGAACCTTGGTAAGAGCCCAGGAGAAGCATCAAAACAGAAAAATACACATTTCTTTGTATTAGACCTTGCTCTTTGCAGAGGAAAGGACATTTCTGATCCTCTGAGGGATGATCAGGAAGGTTCCCAAGAACAGTGCTCCGAATATGTCCATGGCAAAACCACTCCAGCAGGATTTTTAAACAAAGCCAGAGATTCCTTCATTTCCTTCGTGGCAGAACAAAAAGCTACCTCTATACAGGGTTCATATTTTACTAACATGGTCCTGTTAACACAACCTAAACAAAAACTATGCCTATGCTCCCTAGTTATAACAGCAATCAATCCTAGGAGAAGTTCATTGCAATATCAATGGGTTAAAGACATTTTATCTCATTCTTCTCCTGCACCTTTTTCTTTGTAATGCCTAGAAAAAAAACCCCAAAAGCTCTTCCTGCTCCAACCTTAAGCAAAGAGTTAAGATCTACTGCTACAACAAAAAAACTTTTTAAACGGTCTTTTTTTTTCAACTGCTGGGACCTGATTTTTTGTACTACACATAAAAAATTACCTCAGTGGGAACTAACCTGACAAACCAGAGCAAGCAATCAAAAATTACCCAGAAATAAATCATCCACAGAGAAGTCCAAGCATTGTGGCACCTTGAAAAACCAGTGATGCACAGTTTGATCAGCACAAACTCCCTCTCCCCTCTCCAATTTGCATAGCTGGCTCTCATGCTTGCTGGTTATGAAATACTCTTACAGCAGAACAACTTTAGAAAAATTTGGACAAGTGAGAATGGAGTTATTTTAATCTAGAAGAATTTCACCCAAAGATACAGATGAATACAAACACTGTTCATACAAAAAAAAAACCCCAAAACATCAAACATGAATTTAAGCTGCATTGTCAGTCTATATATTGGCTTTCCCCTTCTTTGTTTTACAAAAATAGGGTATGACATTTCAGCTTCAATTGCATGTTTAAGTCATTTATTTATTGAACATTCCATT
Source organism: Lichenostomus cassidix (assembly GCF_008360975.1). Lineage (NCBI taxonomy): Eukaryota > Metazoa > Chordata > Aves > Passeriformes > Meliphagidae > Lichenostomus > Lichenostomus cassidix. Next base: position 3,397,728 of record NC_139491.1, read on the forward strand.
CTTGAAATATCATCTATTAAAGTGTTAGTTAAGATTCATCCTGCTTATAGAACAGGCTAAATTTCTTCTGAACTGCACTTGGAGACAATAATAGAGACTGATACAGACTCAATAAGAAACAATTAGATTATGGGCAGAAGAAAAAAAATAATAAATAAATAATAATAAAATCAACCTCCACTCTTCCTCTCTGACTCCTAATAAATGCTAATGTCTTTTAGGTGATCACAAGATTTAACCCCAAAATAGTATTTACAGACTGAATTCAGATATAAACTGTGATTTAAAGTCAACAACTTGCCATAAAAAGAGGACAGAAACTTCCAGGAAAACATCTCCTTCAAAGACAGAGAAAGCCACAGTAAAAATAATACTGAAAACTCCTGATCAGAGTATTGTATAAAAATTAATATTTGTAACACTACCATAGCTTTTATCATCCATTTTTTTAAAAAAGCAGATTCTGTCCTATACTTGCACATTTCTGATACAGATATAATTGTACCTGGGCAATTGACATCTCAGCTCTGAGGTACTGAACGAAAAGGAAGAAGCTGAAGGTGGATTTTGCTGCCTAGCAGTGAATCCTGTGGGGTGGCTGGGCCTGCTGGGATTCTAACATGGAAACAAACCTGGGAAATGACACAGACAGAAATCCAACTGCACCAAGGCTGCTTGGACATGGCTCTTTCCCCTGCTGCAAAGCAGATTTAATAAATGGGATTTATTTCAGAAAGTTTCACAATTCTTAAACAGTAGATGATAGTTGCATTCCTGAAGGATTAAGTTCTACATTTCTTAATGCTAATTCAACTCTTTAAAACCAACCCAATAAAACCAGGAAAGATTTTACAAGTAACATGCAGAACCTAAAAATTCCACCCTCAAAACTGCCTTTTTGGTACTCTTTTAAGCTCTTAAGATACTCTATTTATTGAAGAGATGCCAGGAAGCCTGCAGAGGGAACAAATGCTTCTTTGGCAACAGGAAAACATTTTAATGCCTCCTGCCTTCAAAGTACGCACACCTCACCACAACATATGCTAATATACTACCAAATAAGTCTCTTTATCTTGCCATTTTTATAACAAACTGTTTCATTCATATCTATTTCAGCTTGTAACTACCTACTGCACAGAGCAGCACACTGTGCTAAATCAACAAGTGGTTTATACCTAAGAAATAGAAAGTTTTAAAAAAAATAATTATATTTTAAAAAATACTATATATTCAAAAAAAAGTCAGGAGGGGCTAATCATCTATAAACTGTTTCAGCATAAACTCAAAATGGTAAGTCACATAGGCATTTTGGGCCTTTTTTCCATTCTTTGTTCTTTATTTAAAATGAACAAGATATAACACAAAAAGATTCCCACAAATATGATAGTGAGTGGAAATTTGCACCAAATCTGCCATTAATATATGAAAACAAATGTTCCAGCCCTTCTGTGCAGTATCTATGTGTGCATATATACCTCTGTATGGAGATACACACCTGCTCCTGGATTTCCAGCCTTCTCCAAGGCACACAATCCACTGACACACTTGGACAAATCAGCCAAATGCTGAATCTAGAAAAAGATCAAGGCCAGCTTTTTGCAGATCTGTAGTCTGCAACTGTAAAAATATAATAAATATAAAGATTAACTATCATATTACTAGTTGGGTTTTTTCCAAGGGAAATTGATACTTGAAGTAATCTTTTTCCTGAAGAACTCAAAGGAACAAAAGGAGAACTATTTCTAAAAATAAAAAACTCAAGTAATGAAAATAAAGAAAACACACCCTCAAACATGCTGGAGCAAGAGCCCTTAGTGTAGGCATCAGTACCAGCCTTGACTGAAACAGGATCTTCAGTCTCCAGACATATCCTAGTTACTGCAATTAAATCACCGTGGTATTTAATGATACTTGAAAGAAAGATCTGCTTTTAGTATGTGGATTTAAATACCACAGAGAACTGTCAAAGACTTGGTATACAACTGGGATAACTGTGCTGGGGTAAATATTAAGATGAGAGGGAGAAAATAAGGCTAAATTCTATGGAAAAGTCACTAGGATCCATCAAAGGTTTCTGCAGCCTTACAGCAATACACCTGATTGCAGCTGTAGAGGGGAAGAGGATGGGGGTGAATAAGTGAAAACTTGTTAGCCATAACTGAACATTTTTTTTTCCTGTTAGAGGAATGCAACTGCCTCAAATGATGCAATGGGTCAACCTGAAATCAGGCACATTTGAAAAATACTGGAAATCCTGAAGTCAGAGCTCGTGAATGTGTTTGGTTTGTGTGCTGCCTCGGAGGAGAGAGAAGTTAATACTTTTAAAAGCTCGGCATTTACACTTCAGAAAAGTTCCTGCAGTTCATCCAGATTTGATAGGGAAGGATTTAAGTGCCTCAGAGTGTTCCTGACTGGGCACTTCTGCTGCTTTGGCACACACACATGGTATTCCAGTACCAACGGGACACGGCATCGAATGCAGCTTTACACTGGCAGCACTCCTGAGGAGCTTGAAATGTTTATCAACTCAGTAGGTCAAAAGTCTGCAGACACTGGGTGGAGCAGCAGTATGCCACAAAACTAACAGTTGTCCTCCTAGGAGAAAAAAAAAAAAAAGAGAGGGGGAACAGTTGTCAGTAAAGATTAAAACTCCTGGCACCATTCCACACAGACAATGTGCTGGTTTGTAGAATATGGGATTAGCCCATCTCCACAGCCCAGAAAAAGCACAGGTTCATTTGCTCTCTCTGGGTGTCTGACACCAAGGCAGGGAAACACTGCAGGGGTTCTCAAAACCTTCCTGGTTTCTTAGGCACTGGGTTTAGAGCAGCAGCGTGTGGTTTTTCTCTCTGTGCAGGGTGTGGCTGAGTGTCACAGCCAGCAGGTTTAGCAGCTGACAGGAAAATAGCTGGGCAGCCTCAGCTCTGCTCATGTGTTTCTTAAATTACTGCTTGTAGGCATGAAATGACTGAAGGCCAGTGTCCTCCCTGGTTAGCAGAGTGAACAACCAGAGCTTCAGAAAGGGTGAGTGACAGGCAGTGCTGTCACACTGTGCCACTCAGTGCAGCAGGGATGGCACTGGGCAAGTGTGATACAGCCTCAGTGACCCTCCTGCTGCCCCAGCCTGGCAGGGACCAAGATATCTGCCTTAAAAATGTTAAGATTAGTTTTTTACTAACCCAGAGATCATGCTTTACCCAGTGCTCATGGCATCTGTGCTTTTTCAGATACAGAAATCCAGTCCAACACTTAACTCTCCTTCCCTCTAAGAGGATACAGAATGTGATACGGAAATCCAGGCAGGAGTTACTGGCATGGATGTGGCATGTGCTAATCAGTGCTGCTCAAACACCCAAGATCCCTACCCTGTGTGTTTTCATGGTCACTTTGAGCTCTTTAGAACAGAAACCCTGTCCTTCACATCTTTCTAAACCAGCTATCACACCTCTACAATTCCACATAATCTTACCATGTCAAGTGCACGAGCTACAGAGATAAGGATGACAGGCTGCCTGTTTAGATCTCATTTTCTGTGGATTTGCATCAAATGTCAGCTACTTAAGACTGGATTCATTAAAGGCATTTTGCAGAACACAGTACATTCTTGTCTAAGGGAAGGAATGATAACTATGCTTTAAACAAGTGAGAACCATGTAGAAATATGTATTTTTAATTATTTTATTTTAGAATGTTAAGGTACTGTTCTTCCAAGACAGCTCTAAAGTATGTTTTTGTGGAGTCTTAACTTCAACAGTTCCTAAAGGTGTCTACTGATAATGTCTATCATCTTGTAACTGTAACTTCTACAATGAGCAACGCTTAGCAATTAATTACAAAGTAGTCCAAACTCTCACACTGTTGAATTATTCTGGGTAATATATGCATTTAATGACCAGCCAAAAGCTTTCCATCATTTTCTTAGAAAATGATACTGTTGAATGTTTGAAAGAAATTCTTTATAGCATGATTATAACATCTTATGACTAAGAATATTATGACTGTAATATGGAAGCAAATTATTTCACTCAACATGAAATCCACAGAATTTCGACATATGACTGAAGTGGAACAGAATGGCAAATTGAAGTGTGCAATCTCTGCAATCAGATCTTTCTCAGGAAGATGGCTTTTCCAAAATAGCATTTATGCAGCCCTCTGGCTGCTGCCCAGATTTGGCATACCTAAGTTGTTTCATTTCATAAAGCTGAATTGCTTACTGATGAGATGCTTCTCATGTCACAAGCTCACAGCAAAACAGGCTGTGATACAGCTGTGTAAAACAGGTACCATCAGCCTCAATCACCCATTAGTCTCTCTTCTTTTCTTAAAGATCTTCCTGTTGAGAAGCAGTTGCTTATTTTTATGGAAGATAACTATCAAATCAATGGATTGCAGCAGGACAGAACAACCATACCCCCATTTTGAGTTTCTTCTATGACTGTGTTGGCCAGCAGGTCAGCAAGTCTGGGTGGGTTTTTCTACTTGTGAATCCTGCACACACTTTCACAACTGCTACAACCATAAAACTGAAGTATTATTAAAAACATGTATTGCTACAAAATCTATGTTCCTATGCAGAATGCTTCCACAGCATATCTCAAGTTAATTAGTGTGGAAATTAAAACAAGAGTATTTTACTGCAGAACATTTTAATTAAGCTCCAGCTTTAGAGCTTTCTTCCTGCAGCACTTTTTATTTGGTGGTGGCAATCTGAAGTCAGGGTTGAGACCATCAGGGCAATTACTGGTTTTAGCTATCACTTCCTTCCCAGAGCACAGAAGTGCCAGGCAATGCTGCACTACCACAAACAGCTCAATCCCATCCTATCAAAACCCTTTCCTGTCTTACTGAAACAAGCATATCTGAAGACCCTTTAAATAGTCTAACAGCAGTGGTTTGTTGGACTCGTGAATAAAATATTTGTCAACTTATTCAGGCAATCACAGGGCAGGGACTTTGGATCTGAAACGCTAAATTAAAAAAAAAAATATCCGTAAGAATACGCTTTTTTCCATAAGGTGTTTTTCTTCCTAAATGAAACCCCAGTGTAATTTCCTGCATAATTACCCTTGATGCAATCCTGCCATTGGAGTTTCCCTCAAGGGAAAGAGCTTTGGGTAGACAATGGTAAACATAGGCTGGCTGCAGCGGTGGCAGTGTCCCAAGGGACAGTGCAGCAATTCCAAGAGGCTTTTGGGTAGTGAGATTGGAGTCAGAAAGTTTAGATCTAGAAAAGAAAAGAAACAAAAAATATTTATAATAAAATGATTGCAAGATAAATACAACAAGCATGAGCCATGAACAATTCAGAAAACAGCTGCCTCACATTCTTAAGGCTTTGTCAAAATAACAATGAGGTAATACAAATTAACACAATTAGAGTGAGGCACATGGTGTTTTCCATGTCTGAGTTCAAAAAGTTGAAGTTAAATGTACAAGTTTAGCATCTGTGGACATAAGTTTAACTGGGCTAAAATACACAGGTGAAAATATTATAGCTTGAGCAAATATTAAAAAGGATTAAAAGATCATGAAAGGTTTTTAGACAGAGATATGATCTAGAGAGGTGTTTAGTAACTAATAACAATACAACATTATAAAAAGGACATCAGTACAATTTACTAAAATATTTCAGCAACCAATCCAGCAGGATAGCTGACCTCGCTACAAAGCCCAAACTCCACCATCAGCAAAAAGGGATCTGCAATATTTGGAATTACTTGAAACTCAATCCAGCCCAGCATAGTTCTCACAGGTCCAACCAAAGAGACCACTCTAAAAAGATCAATACATTCCTCATCTGTTAAGTGTTCCCTCACAGCTTACAAGATGCCATCATTTTCACCAAAAGGGACTCCAGGGTCATTTCCTGGGAAAGAGCCATCATCTGCCCAGGCCTGGCCAAAACCACACAATGTTTTATAAATTAAACCCCACATGCTAATCTTCGTGTAGTAACTGAGAGACAGCCAAGACAGGTGAGTGAGTTTAGGTGCTGAGTAATCAAGACAAGATGCAGTACCTGATAAATCAGTTTTACGATATCACACTGGTTTCACCTTTCAAACACTGCAAGGTTGAACCCCAGACACGATGTACCACAGCAGCCCCAAGGAGGGGACAAGCAGGACATTTGCGTCAGAAAGAAAAGGTCACACTCTGCCAGCCAAGCAAAGATTGAGGAAAAGTAGTCCAGTCACTTCTGTCACTTTCCCAGCAGCCGCCAAGTATTTAACAGCACTCTTGAAACTGCAAATTTAGGCAGTGACAGATGAAATCTACTACTTTAATCATATGTGCCACCTGCTTCCCCAGCACACCATTATCCTACACCTGTCTGACACAGGCACTGCTCTGCCTCACTGAAATGGGGTGCTGCCAGTGGTAATGGCCACAGTCCTTAATAAGGTCACTCAGAACAGGACATATCTATGGGTGTGTATGTGGATATATAAATCCATCTTATCCAGGTTCTGCATCTTGGCTGAAAAGAAGCATAATCCTCACAGCCTTGTATAAACCATTTACAAACCAGTCCTTAAACTGATTCTGCAATACCACATTCCCATTCCCAAACCAAATTTCACTGGCATCTTCAGGAACCACATTCACACAGTTGGATTCCAGAAATTACTGTGCAAATCACAAGTGGGTGAGAAAAGACAGATCTCCTTGTTCACTTTTCCTGGCAAAGCAGTGAGGATTTACTCCAGTGGCCAAGGTACAAGAGACCCCTTTCCCCTTCAATCTTCCCACTGGAACTCTCTACTCTTCCACTTTCTCCTTTGACCTTTCAAGCTGAGAATTCCCAAGATGGCATCAACAGTGGGGAGTCACAACACATCCAGATCTGAGAGGATCTGCAGGTTACCATCAGATACTGCTAACTCATGTGATTGCACGATGCAGAACCAGATGAGCCAAGGGCCACTTCAGAGCAGAGAGCCTGAATTGGGGCAGAACTAAAGCAGCTCAGCTGTCACGCTGTGCTGAAATGGCCGAGGGCTGCTCGCATTTCTTTTGCCTTATGTATAACAAGTCTGCCAGTTTAGGAGTGTGCTGCCTGGCAAGGAGTTGCATTGTTGGCTGATGCATCTGATCTTGCCTCAGGAACTGTATTTCTCATCTCCTATTTCCATTAAAGAGTTTCTCCTGCAAAAAAAAAAAGTGTCCTTCATGCAGACTTCAAGTAAGAAACCATTTATAAGCACCACTTGACCTCAGAAATAGTCTCTGGAACTCTGGTTTGTGATATTGGACATTTTTGTTCTAATGCAGCATTTCAAACATAATTTGATTAAATAAATCTTTTAAAATATAAATCCTTGCCCAAGCCTTTGAAGAACTGTTAGAAATGTTCCAATCACTGCCAGAAAAGCACTCTCACTTTTTCTGTAATCTGAAGAATGCAGAAATTTCATACCTTTCAAAAATCTGCAGTAGGTGTTATAGAGGGTCCTCATGGCCAGTTCTTGCAAAGGCAGCACATGATCTGTTTCTGTTCCTATAGATTTCACCTCTGCTGGCAGGAACACAGTTAACTGGCCTGATGAAAAAGAGAGCAGTTTCACCTCTGAAACTTGAATTGGAGAACCACAACTAGAAGGACACAAGACATTTAGAAAGTGGTTAGAAAAAAAAATAATAAAAGTAACTTTATGGGGAAACCCAGATGACCAACCCAAAGTATGCCTGATACTGCTCTCCAGTGCAGCACCCCTCAAGGATTCCTTGCAGAGAGCAGTGCATGGTGGGGTTGACCTTTAAAGGTCCCTTCCCAAACTATTCTGTGATTCTATGTTTCTACAGATTCCCACCTTCTGTGATGTGCTAGACATGGGACATTTGGAGGAATTACTCATCAAGTAGCATAAAGAAATGAGAACACAATCCCAAGGGGGTAAACCAAATGCACTGGGTGTCCATTACATTTGCCCACGTGATAATCTCTGAATGCCACTGTTATTAAATACTTTACTGAGGGGAGCAGTTTCATACCCAACAGTTTGCTTCCCGTGTCTTGGATCAACCAGCTGAAAATAATAATGGATTTGTCAACCATAACACATGAGGCAAACTCCAGCCACAAAAAAAATGTATTTTAAGTGCCACTGGGTGATTCTGTACTACACCTTTCCCCATCCACAGAGATCCCTTGGAGGATATGGAGGCGTAGCTGAAGGAAAAATAAAAACAACAGCCATGCTGTAGTGGGAAGATATCCTAATAAGTCTACTAGCCTTGCCCTTCCCAAATCATATATGGAAAAGGAAGGTTATTTGGATCCAGGGAGAGAAACTTAGCTTGTAGTAAAAATAATAACTCTTTACGTGATCCCTGTTGCAAGTGATCATACCAGAGAGACACGCATAGGAAAATTCTACTAAGAGGTTGGGGAAGTCATCAGGGGAATTGGAATTGTTTATGACAACTGAAATTTGAAGCCAAGAGCAACTTGTTAGGGCCAGTCCTAACAAATGGAACAGAAACACAAATTTGTCAGCCTTCCCAGATATTAGACCTAAAACGGAGGTAACCACTCGCAACTTATCAGATGTGAAAATCTCATAGTACTTGTCTGACAACAAAAAATCTCATCTCTTCTGATTGAAGGAGAAACAGCCCAGAGAAACAACCAAAAAAGAACAGCATCAAACAGCAAGCAAGTCAATAAGCCACTTGCTAAATATTTAATACTTTCCCAAAATCCATTAGTGAGGTTAAAACATAATTGGGAATTTGGAGATCCAGTATTCCAGCAATCCATTCCCCAGCAATCCATGAGTTAGTTATCACAACAAATAAATCCATGATGTTGTATTTTCAAGCTGAATAACCCCTTACAACCTCACTGAGGAGCCAACTCATAAACTCACTAGAGTCTCTGCAGTCCAGAGCTGGGACATTTGGTCTACTTTACGTAAAGGGTGAGGCTATTAATGCCACACATAAAATCCATGGAGGTTAAAAACTGGAATAGAGGATGGTCTAAACAGCTGAGGAAAAAAAAAAGGAGCTGCAGAAGAAGGCTGGTGAATAAATAAGTGTGGGGAAAAAAAAGCTGGGACCACCTATTGGCTGCCTTGAACAAGACTGACAGATCCCTAACTGGGGACTATGAAATCCAATCTGCAAAAAATAAGATCAAAATTTATTTTGAGTGCTGAGATCATCACCTCTCATATAAAAGACTTTTTTCAGTCAGTCTGACTGCAGGATGCCCAGACAGAGATCTAATACTTACACAAGGCAATTTATATTCTATTTTCAGAAATCAAGCTTTATGTTAGCAACAGCAGCTTGTCAGATTTTATTCTCCAGTGGAGGACCAGACAGAGCACTAAAGCCTGGATCTTCAACTCTTGCCTGACCCATGAAAACCTTAGCCTGGTTATTAATGCTTTCTTGGAAAGAACACAGAAATTCCTCACATGACCATTATTACACAATTCTGAAGTCTCTCAGCACATTATCAAATAAAACCTTTGGTTTTTTTAATAATATGTATGTGTTCTTCCTATATTGAATTTTTTTCTTAAAAGTAATCTATGATGTTTCAAGACATTTTCACAACAAAGACAAAGATCCGTTTGGTGCATAAATGCAAGTATTGTTTTTCTTACTAAAATTATCTTTTTACCGTTCATTATTGAGGAAAAAAAATCACTTTTCATTCCATAGAAGCATTACAAGAATCAATTTCATTGCAACATTTGCAACTCCTTTAGTCTCTTCTATCCTAGATTTTTAAGACTAGATTCTATAATTCCAGATTTATAATATCAGAGATATTAGCAGGTGGTCTCACCAGCACTGTACATGTAAGAAGAACAGCAAAAAGAACTGGTAAGACCTTCACAAAGGTCAGTGCAAAAATAAAACTATTTTAACTGAGTATAAAATGAAAACTTAAAAAAAGAAAAAAATACATGGTTGTTGTTGTATAAAACCACCTGAAACAGGCAGGACAGTCGAACCAAACTTGTTGGAACATTTTCTGCATTATCACTAATGTTTCTGGTTGCAATCAATACAATTCTGTTAAATTTAAGGTCAGTTTAATGTCTGTCTAACAATTCACAATCAGTTCTGAAAGAAAAAAGGCTAGAATTTATCTTTTCTGAAAAACAAAATTAGTAAAAGCTTGCAAGTCACACAGTTCAGCAGAACTGTAATCCAACTGCAAGTATTTAAATATCACCAACCAGCTGACACGGGAATATTAGAAAAAACCTTAAAATGCCAAGACTCAGCATCTCCCATATTGCAGCAGAGTGCAGGCTGTAGAGAGAGAATTTATATTTAATGCGAGATCTGCTGAGAGTGAGCATACCAGAAATTTATAATTAGATGGTAATGGGGACAATCCTCTTCTGACCAGTTTTACACCAGTAAGGCTCCATTCATCAGGGGTGCTGATCCTAATTTATGCCAGTGTCAGGGCAGAAAGAATTAAGCCAGTGTCCTACACAGACCACTTTTTTCTTGCATCCTAACCACAAACATGAGACAGCCTAGGATATTTTTAAAATCCACATGTAAAAATAAACCTGTCAATCCGTAACTCCTAAAAAAAGTCACTTTAGTTAGGAGGAACCAAGACCTACAAGAAGCTGCTACTGGGATATAAAATGAGTGAAGGAGCTGCACATGACTTTTCAAGATATGGCCCACAGCTGACAGAAATGTGAGCACTTAGAACCAAATTGATGCTGCAATATATTCAAAATTATTTTGTTCATGCTTTAGTTCTGGGAACTCTGTGAAGCCTACACTTTTGGCCAACTTTTAAATTCAGCTCTAGGCCTTACATTATTGTTACAAATTCTTTCAGAGTAACTTCACTGTTATGCCTTAATACTAAAATAGTCAAAAGTCAGCAATTAACGCAGAAGATTTATTACGAAAATATAAAAGAGAACTGGGAGCTGCAGTAATCCCTTCCAAGTAACATCAGTTCTGAATCGATCACAGACACACAAAAAATAACCAGTGGTATCATACAGGAGAATTTTTACAAGAACAGGTACACAAGACATCTGAATTAATTCATACCTACCCACTGCAACCAATGACTTTATTATACAGATAAGATGGAAGGCCTTTCAGGTGAATATTGTTATCCACATAAACATATTGGAGCTCTCGAGAACGACCTAAATCTGGGTTTAGAAAACAAGAAAAGTCAAGGGGAGAAGGGATGACATAGTGACAATTATAAGCAAAGCAATTCTCTTTAATTATAAATAAGCTAATCAGACTCAATGTAAGCAAATATAAATTAGTACTTCTCATCTGTAAAATCTCAGCCAATGGTTTTATTATGGATGAGCTGAAAAGCTGTGCAGAAGCAAGCATTTAACATTGCTAAAACAAAAACAAAGCACCCTTTCAGAAGCCCTGAAAATCCCATTATAAATAATTAAATTTTAACATTGACAAACTCTGAAGTCAGTTTGAAGAAGCAAAGGGACAATTGATTTCAAATCCTCAGTGCATACTTCAAGTTCATAAGGTCAAAGCTGCTTTCATTAACTGGCCTCACGTCACTGAAATCACAGCTTCTCTATCTTTGGGAAAGTGGGCAAGACAGACACAAGAATGTGCTCTGTCCCCCTCTTCCTCTGCTGCAAGAAGGGATCCTTGCTGGGATTCATTAGCCTTAACCAAATACAAGTGCAGTCACTCAGAAATGAGTCTGTGTGATGCACTGAATTACAAAGCCCAAGGAAACAGAAAAGCTTTAAACTGCAGAATGTTAGACATCAAAAGTTGTGGCTGCAATAAATGATCGATACTTCTGGAGGTGTGCTGCTTGCATTATTGCTCTTAAAATATTCATGGCTGCTAGTCAAAAAAAGCAAGTACAGCATGATTAAGTAATGCCTTTGTGGAGTAGAAATCTATTAAGATACCTCTAGATAAGAGCGTATCAGTATGGAACAATTTTATTTGGCTTAGAAAATTAAAAGGGAAAGTTTAGGTTTCTTGAAAGAATTCTCAGAAATAAGAATTTTGCTTATTAGCAAGATCTAGTCAGTGGTAAAACTGTCTGCTATTAAACGAAGTGAAAAACATACTGGGAGACTTTTCAAAAGACACCAAACTGAACTAAATTGAATGGTCTGAAAGAGTTTTGGACTAGCAAGAAAGCTGATGTGTAGGATCAGCTGGGCAGCACCTCTCCTCTGTCACTCCCATGCCCTTCAAGACACTGGGGCAGGAAAAGATTTCTGTGCTTAGTGCAAAAAAACAAACCAGGAGAACAGAGTTTGAAAGCCTCTGCCTGGGAGGGGAGAGCTGAGAGCCAAACTGCATCATGAAAAATACAAATAATCTTGTGCCTCCCAACTTGTTAAACTTTTATGAATAGCTTAGAGAAACTAAGATAAACAAGCATTTGGCTGCATCAGCCACAAGAGGACAATACTAATATTGACTAATTCTGACTTCTCATCTTTATCAGTCACCTTGGCTGGCAGAAAGGCAAGGGTAACTGGAGAAATGGGCAGTGTTTCTGTCCCCTTTGTAATTGGCCAAGGACAGAATAAAAATTAAACCAATTTCCTTGATATTTCTATTCAGAAATTCTATTTGGAATACTGACCTCTTCTCATCCCCTACTACAACAATAAGTAATACAAACCCTTCTTTATTACTGAATAGTTTTATTGTACACAAGAGCTCTAAACACCACTTAGTGCAGATATTTTGAGTGAACCCTCCCCAAATGTGTGTCCATCTTAAAATATACTGAATGTCTTCAGCTGTCACCCACTTGAATGGCAGCTGTGAGCACCAGAAACCTTAAAAGTTCCTCCTGAGGAGTGACACATTATCAAATCTTTGATATAAAGAACAAGTGATGATACCAAAAGAAAACTAAGAGATTCCTTTTCTAAAATAAAACTGTTAACAGAGAAAAAATGAGTTTGGGGTTTGTTTTTTTTTTTTCCTTTAACACAGGCCCTTGCTTTGCAACAGTCTGTGGAGGTTTCAGGGACCGTAATCTGGGCTTTGTTCAAACCAGTCACTGGACATCAAGGGACACATTCAACCATCACATGCTGCTTTGACCCTGTCCCAGAGACATTCCAGCTCACACAACTATCTGCTGCATCCATCAAGTGTCCTGCCCCAGGATGGGAGCACAAATCCCTCTCCTGACTGATGGGCACTGCTGGAGATGCTGCTGAGCATCACCTCAACGAGATGATTTATTTGGGCTCAGTATTGCAAGGCTGAAAATAGTTTAGTAAAGTTCTGGGATATTTTTAGCTGAAACAAAACCCCATTGTTATCCTACAATGAATAAAAATACTGCAACACTGAGGCACCATAACATCATAAAATATTGTAAGGCTGGTGGGGAATCAGCCAATACAATTTAAAGCAGGTAGCAGGTGGATGGGACATGTAATGCTTAGAGAATGTTCTCTCGTGTTGCAGAAGACAGACTAAAAACAGCAGAAAACTATGGGTTGCTGGGGTAGTTTGAATGTGCTACTGTTTAACTTATTAATTTAGAGAATGGCAGAAAATTTTTAAAAGAGGCTCATCTTGCTGGTTTCTACACAGATGTATGCAAATGGGCTGAAAATCAGGCAAGTCAAAAAAAGCCCTAAAGCTGTTCTTTTCATATGCACTGAGAGGGGGGAGTGAGGCTGCATCTCATCTCTTCCCTCTGTCTTTATCTTATGCTATGTTTAGATTCTAAGTTCTGAGTTGACTGCATTTCCTAGGTAATTAAAGCAAATTTTTGGATGTTAGACAAAATATCTCAGTAGGAAAAATTCAATTCCCAAAGCCAAATAGCCTGTAACTATAAATGTTCCTTTGATATGGTTTCTTTGCATTAAATAACCAAGCATCTTCTAGACTCCAAAAGATTCTTCCCCAGTTTCAAACATTATCCATAAAGTTTAAATTTAAATAAATCATCACTTTGAAAGGCTCTTTGTATCCCATCCACACTAATTTTTATGTCTTATATCAGTCAACAAATATTGTTAAAAGTTCTCTAAAAAACCATGCTTCTGAAGAACTCTGTGCAATAAGGAAGCTGCCCATCTCTGAAAAGGCTAAAGCTACAAAGAAGGTTTTCATGTGGCTTTTGCAAGCACTGTACTGTGTCTAAAACATTTCCACTTTCCTCCTTCCAGGCTCCCAGATCAAAGACCTTTCTCCCAGAAATGACCAAATGCCATGAGTCCTGAACAAACCCCAATTCTATTTTTTTTCCTTTTTCTCCCTCTTTTTTTTTTCCTTTTTTTTTTTTTAACCTCAGGGCCCTGGCATATGCATTCCACATGGCTGAAGATGGAACAAAAGCTCTTGTGTGGCTGCACTGATGCTCTTTTAACCATACTGTGAGGGCAAAGACACAAAAGCAGCATATACTGAGGTAGAATAAGACCTTTGTTTACTGTGCACTGATAATTACTAGACCCATTTTCTAAAGAAAAAGTGCACATAAATCCTCAAATAAAGTGATATAATATGGATATTTGCTGTCATAACATCCCCTGTACTGCCAGTTCACTTGAGAATTTATGGCTTATTTTAATTATATTTGTACTTTATTACATAAATGATTTTAATTTTTGCAGTGTCATCAGATTCACATTTCTGCTTGCAGTGGAATTTGTTTTCAGGCATTGAAGCATTCGCTAATGCTAAAAATTTAATTTTCTGTCAAAAGATAATTTATGTTGTAAGTAGATTGATATACAATGATCAGCAGATTTCCTCAGACCATTTACTAAGGGAGCATGAAGTTACCATGACAATGATACACTGTTCAGGATCCAGCTTTCAGTTCAACTTACATACATAATTTCTGGAGTTATTCTCAAAAATTAGTTTATTAGGAAGGCCCAAAGGCTGAGATCCATGGTGTCTCATTTCTTTTAGTACAAACTGAAATACTCACAGGTGAAAAACAATTTTTGTAAAACACTGGCAAATCCAAGAATTAGGTGTATTCTGCAGAACAAATTACTCATTCACTATTGTTTACCCATCTGCTTGTTTATGTACCAATTCTGAAAGTCAGGGAGTGGGATCAGGTATTTTTACTGCATTTTGTAAAGCTGATTAATAATGTTACACTGTTTACATGTGCCTGCAAACTTAAAAGCATGTACAGGGCAAAGAACTAGCTAATCCCTGTCCAGCAGTGCTGTGACAGTGCTGTGCTACTGCAGGAATAAACTTTGCACCTATCAGTCCAGGAACAGGAAAATGCAGATTTCCATTACAATTAGCAAGAGGCTCTGCTGGCAGCTACAATGGACAAACCTGGACAAGGCAGAATGGATTCCACCATGTGAAATAAATAAAGTAAATAACACTTTAAAAAGCATTAAGCAATGTGCTCCAAACGTATTTCTTTTAACTTGGATACATCTAATAGAAAAGAAGGAAAAAACCTCAACCATTCTGTCAGGAGATGAATAAATTCTCTGCTTTTCAACACATCTCTCTAATTGCAGAAAATTGTTTTGACAATATTTGCTTGACTATCACTTGTAGGTATTTCTGCAGTATTTTTCACCATTATTTAACAACCTTATTCAGTCATTAACTAGTAAAGGGAAGTTGGATGTAAGAATACACACAAAAGCCCCACCAGCCAACATGTGCAGCAAGCAGAAATAATGCTACAATTATGCCTTAACTTCAGCAATACTCCAAGAAAAATATTTTCCCGAGCAACAGCAGATAGATTTAATCTTTTTGCTTTTCAATGCACTCTCTCTTCTACTTTATTTCATCACATCTTGACCACTCCGAAGCCTTCTGATTCTTCAGAGGAAGGATTAAACATTTACATTTATACTGTGCTGCTTTTCCTCTGAACTCTAGGATTTATGATTCAGTTTCATATCCACAGATAGCAAATTATCTCCAAATGTTCACCAGTGAGTCACTATTAAGAACTACTGAACAAGGTCAATTGACAGTCTTTGATGTTTCCCGTTATTTTAAAAGTTCCTTTTGAATGTTTTGAATTTGAGTCTAAAAATAAAGAAAAAAGAAGGTGTGTCATTATATTAGAGATTTATTTCCTCCTTTTGAACTTAAAACACTTTGGCAGATCTATGGCTCATCCAGGTCATGGCTCGCTCACAGATAAGCTACTAGTGCAAAAGAAGCAAAAACTTCTGTCCTTTAATATTTCACATCTCATCTTACTGAATTTTTGCAAAATTAAAAGTATTTAACTTCCTCTCTCATGGGAGTTAGAAATATTTGCCAAAATAAGGGAAGGCAATTTGCTTGTTTTAGTACTGTGGGATCTAGATGATGCATCCTGGAACTCATTTTCTCATTTATATAATGACATATGCTGGGATATAACTGCAACACTTTGTCTGGAGATATTATTTGCACTTACTTTCCAGTAATATAAGCTAAGGTGGTAAGAAAATCAGAAATATCAGGAAGTTCTTTAAAAATTAAACTGTTAGTACTGAAAAGATTAAGTTAAACCTATACAATGTAATTAATTTAAAAATTATGATCTCATTTTTAGCCATCTCAATTTCCAGATTCTTTCCAATGTGATTATCACAACTTAATCTGCACCTCATTAACACCAAACTCTGTATTCTAGAAAAACTATTAATGGTTATTCAGATGGCAGGGCAGCTCTGCATGTCTGTATTTCAGCAGAGGTTACTCTGTGGCAGGGCTGAAAAGTGACAAGTTCAGGGATGAGGATTTGCTTTTCCCAAAGGGGAACACACAGTGACTTCCCACAACAAAACCCCACACACTGACTGCACCTCCTACTCCTGACCTGCTTCCACACTTCCAAACTTTTAAAGGGTTGAGAAAGAGGCACATGAATTCCTCCCTGGGCTACTACTGTGGAAATTTTGATGGATGTCTATACACAGCACAAACTAAGCCTGCACTGGATTATGTAGTACTGACACTCCTAATGCTGAAAAATAATTTATATGGAGTTACTGGGATTCCACAGCAAGTTTTAAACCCTAGCTGAAGAATCTTAGTTAAATTACCAGATCCAGCAAACAGAAACAGATCATTACCCAAAGTGGTGGAACTCAGATTACACAGTACTATATTTAAGCACATCATTTAAACTTTTTCCCCTCGGTTAGCTAAAAATAAAGCAAATTTGATAGCTGCCTTATTGCTTTAAAAAAGACAAGAAACCTTAACCTGCATTTTTTTTATTAACATATTTTCCAACAATATGATCCTTGTGACAACTCCATAAACACAATCTGTGGGGACCACCAAAGGAACTCACTTGTCGAGTGTTTTTTTTTAAAATTTCTGGGGGCGGACAGCTTGTTTTGCTGTGTCTGACCCCCCCAGGTGGGGGACTCACCGAGGGGCAGGAATGCCAGGCGGTTGCCAGCCATGGAGAGCTCGTTGAGGCTGGGCAGCTGGCACAGGTGGCGTGGCACTGACCACAGGTGGTTCCTGTCTGCAGTCAGGTACTGCAGCGAAAGGCACATGTGCAGCCGCTCGGGTAGAGTCATCAGGCGGTTGGTGGAGATGTCCAGAGTCTGCAGCTCCCGCAGGTCTCCAACCTCTGCACGACAACAGGCATTAAGAATCATGACTATTTTCACAAAAATACACCACCAAAAAAACCCCTTCATGTAAATTTAAACCACAATTCATCAGCTGAGCTGCTTTTCTAAAATTCTATCAATCCATGTTGAGAACTGATACTAATAATCCCCATCATCTTCATATTTCCAATCTTTTTGGTGAGGAACAGCTATCAGCTAGGCAGTATGTTCAAATATGAGATCTTTCAGAGAGCATTCCTGAATTGTAACACTTTTTACAGTCAAAATATCAAGCATTTTCCTAGTCCTAAAACAGGAGGAAAAAAACCCAAACCAACCAAAAAGCAAACAAAACACATTATAAAGCTTGCTGATAATGAGGGTGTTTTGCACAATCCCAAACTCAGGGAAATTAAAATGAAATTATTATTTTTTTTAAACACTGCGAATGCAATGAGTGATTACTTATTATTCTCTTGGAAAAAGAGTTACAAACACATGTGTAGCACTTCTTGCCTAGTGACAGTCTTTCACCCAGCATGCTTAAGAAAAACAGCTCTGTCTTCTTGACACAGTTCAGAAGGCCTAGTTTAAATTAGAAATTTCTTAATAGCCTACAATTGATATTGTTATGTTATATTGTAGGAAGATATTTCACTAAGTTCTAACCTATAGTCACAATAATTACAGAGTCTAGAGTTTTTATTTATTATTTCAAAAATTTAAGAGTAGATTTTGTACTTCAAATAGTATTGTATAATTTTTTAATGTAGGTAACAAATTCTTAAAAGTCTGTATGACGTGATTACACAAGGAGCTTCACTTGTGCAACAGTGGCCTTCCTTGTGTCTGGCCTGTGAAACAGGATGTAGGACTGACTGACAAATATATTCAAAATATGTGAAGCAGCTCTGCAGGCTACCTCATTGTTTATTTAGTTATTCTTTTACAGTTACTCTAAAAACTGGATAATTCTATATATTATTTTCCTCAGCCATAGGGAAACCATAACATTTTCTCCCAACACAGGGAACAGTTTTGCTTTGTTTTTAAGTACTTCACAGCAATGGAACCAACTCATTAAGTGCTTGGTGCCCCTAAAACTTGCTGCAGTTCTCAGCATCTTGCAGACCCAAATGTACTTTGCTGTCAGCTGAATGAAACCAGCTCTTGCATCTGAGAGCTGCTAAAACAAGATTCACTAGAATTTTCTACACTGAAAACACCAGACAATCTCCACAATCCACAATCTGTACAATTTACAGCTCTATCACCCAGATTTTTTACAAAGATATAAATAGGGTAACACTGTTTAAGTTAAAGCTAAACAGAACCTGTTGTGCCCTTAAGCTCTGTGCAGCAGGAACTAGAAAATTCGCAGTTCCCTGAGCTCTGAGGTTGCACCTTGTATACTACACACAAAGAAGGAAACAAAACACTGGGTTAACTCCAAGCTGTCTCCTACACAATGGGAAAAAGAGGTTGACCTTGGGAAAAACAGCTGTAAATGTTACTTTCAAGACTGGAAACATGAAAAGGAAAGAAGGGAAGTTGTAATTCAGTATTAGAGATTTTCACACAAGTAATAATTAAACAAAATGCATGTGCACATTTAGAAGGAGTTTCTGCCCACTGCAAACAATCCCAGCATCAACTACAATAAAGACTCAACACAGTATATGCATCCTTTTAGAAATATTACTGACAGAAGCAGCTGCTATACACAGATGATCACATTCTTCAAACCTCTTAGCTTTGATGTCAACAGGAATAATAAGCTTTATTTGAAAAAGGCTTTTTTTTTTTACTATGAGATTGAAAATAAATGACAAAAGCAAAATAATCACTACTAAATAGCACAAGACTACTGTGCAAAAGAACTGCAGCAGATCTCATTTCGAAAGAGTTTTATATTCATCACAAAGCCATATGCTTGAAAACAGTGACAGGAAAAGAGCCACCTACATTCAGCCAAACCACTGACCACATGCAGTCAATAATAGGCCCAGCTATTTTCATGCACTAACCTTTTTCTCTGCCACTAAAAACAGTTCTCTAGTTCAGTTTAGGTCCAAAATCCCATAAATGTTACGGTTGGCAAAGCTGGCAGAGTTTCAAAGGCATTGCTAGAATGATATGTTTCAAATCTAAGAGGAAATAAAAGTATTCTCACTTTATCCTTCATCCAAAAAACACATACCCAAAACTTCATCCTCTCTACCTTAATCTCCCAATGCATACCAGATGTAAACATCCACTTTCAACATCTAGTGCCACATGTTGCACAAACACCCACCGACCCACAGTGAAGTTTAAGACTAAGCAAACATTATAAAGTGCCATCATGTTAAAGATATAACCCCCAGACTCCCTACTGTAGTGCTCAAAACTCAGTTTGAAGAACATGCTCAGACATTTACTAATGACACTAAATAGGTTTTCATCTCATTAAAGCAAAGGGAGATAAAGCAAAGGGAAGTAAAGAGGAATAACACAAATATAAACAGTCCATTAATACATTTTTCAAGCTTTTAGTTACTAAATACTATTATCCTTGCTTTTAAAGTCTTGCAGCATAAATACTGCAGGAAGCCTTGGCTAACAAACACAGTGAAAGACTTGCAAATCTCTCTCTTGCTGTCACCTCATCAAGCACTAGGATACACCAGAGGTGAACTTAGGAAATTTACAGTAGATCCAGAAAAGAAAATGGCTATTCCCGAACAAAAAGAGCTGACAAAGGAACTTTCAGAGATTCCCCCAGCACCCCCAAGGGTAAGAAAGAGACGAGCATTATACATCACCATTAAACCACATAGAGGAGTTCCAATTACATTTAAATGAAATTCATAAAAGTGTAATTTAAAATTTATATTAGCTCTAGGATTAACACTATCAAAATCAACACAGCAGAGCACTGAGCCCCATTCTGATACCAGAAGCCAGAAAAAAAACCAACTCCTCGGTAGCTTTGCTACCCCCCAGCTGAGAAGGACACAGATTTGTGGAGGCAGAGAGAGCCCAAACGTGATGTTCTGGTGCATCCATGTCCATCTGCAGGGATTGCTGCAGTCACATGGAGCTGGGCAATTCCAGGCCCATATGGTCCCAATGTGTTCCATGCACACACGAGGGGCTGACAGACTGTAAATCCAACACTACCTGACCCCACGGAAACTTCAGCGCAGGCTGCACACCCAGCGTCCTCCTGCAGCCTCGGCGGGGCCAGGCAGAGCCACAGACCCACACAGGCTGTTCTAAAGCTGCCAGCCATGGGTAATTAATTGTATCCTTTTCTTCCTTCACAACGTGCAGATTCAGAAGGGATCACTGCAGCTCCAAAAAGCACTCTTTGCTTCTGTTGTAAGAGCTTTCCCAACTACTTGGAAAAAGGGACAAGTGAACTGTCCTGTTGTGTGTTGGGGTTTTCAACAAGACTGCCAAATAGATCTGTCCCACAACACAATGAAAAAAGAAACATCAGCATAACTTTAATCTTTTTCTTTTAGAAAGCTAAATGTAGGAAGAATTTCAGGGAATGTCCAAAATTATTGACCTTCTACAGAAACTGATTGTGTAAAACACAACTAGCATCAAGAAAAAAGAAAAAAAATTCTACTTCTAATTCAGATGGTTTAAATGCCAGTTTTTAAAATTAATTCCCATGGTTTTACATGAAGGAAACAAAAAAAACCCATCTGGAAATAAGTAGCCTATACAACATAGAGTAATTGCCAAAGGCAATTCAAACTTCCTTCATCTTTCGGGGGGTACAGGCCTCACCAGCTGCATGGCCCAAAAATAACTAACAGTTTTTCTTTACATTTCAAGAGTAATCCCACCTTTCCCTGATGGGCCATAAACCCAAATTTCATCCAAAGATATATGAAACACATACACAGTTGGATTGGAGTGTATGGGAGGCACGGGTTTGCTTTAAATCTGAGTCCTTATATCCCAGGAAAGTTAAAAAGGGGGACAGGAAAGGGCTACAGACCTACCTGCATGAGAATGCACCTCAAAGCAGGATATTAAGGGGAAGTAGAGAACCTACAAGGAATGGAAAAAGGGACTGATCAGCAAAGAGAGCTGGCACTTAGAGGTCAGGCTGCAGAAGTTCAATGCAAACTGCCACAAGGCCAGGAAAATGGGAACTCACAGACAAACAAAAGGTTTCTCAACAAGTAATAAAGAGCAAGAAATGAAGAACTGATGTCAACAAGGAGTAGAAATTAGGAGGATAAACCAATAGTAAATTAGCTTTTTGCATCATTTTTTCCTGTAAGAATAATGCTGTGTATGAGGACAGAGACAGAATACCTCATGGGAACAAGGACAAAGCACTGCAAATTACCACATCCATTACTGAAATGAAATGAGGCTGCTTAAAAAAAATTTCCATCCCAGAATACTGGGGAAAAAAAAATGGGTTATATATCAAAATTGCAGATTTGGGCACAAGGATTCTCAATGAATAGGACATTTTCTGGGATAGCAGCCTAGGGTTGGAGAAGAAATATAGAACCTGTGTTCAAAAAAGCCCTGTTAATGTGAGCTCAGTGCTCCTCAGCATCTCATAACAACTGTTCTAAGGGGAAAGAGCACCCAAGAGTAACCAGTGACTGGAACATAAATAGAAAGCAGAATGAAAATGCAGCCCAGGTCTTCTCCAATGTAAATCACATCATACTGGTTCATCTTGCTTTGATGAAATTTCTTGGTTAATGGTAACACATGAATATTACATCTCATGGAAAATTATTGGGATGGAGAAGATATTTCTAGTGGTGGTGTTCCTCAAGGGTCTACTTTGTTTAGACATTCTATTTTGCAGCTGGGTAAAAAATAATATTAGGGTTTGGGCTGCTGTCAACCCAAGCATTTAAAGTAGTAGTATCATGGTAGAGAACCAAACCGTTGTACAAGAGGAAAAGCAAGAATTTCTAGACTTAAGGGATAGAAATGGAAAGAAAAAGAACAGAATATCAGCATGATAAGAAGGTACTGCAAGTCAGGGCTCTGCTTGAAACCATGAAGGAAGAGAGGGACTGGCTGTGCTTTTTCACTACCTAAGGGCAGTAAGCCACAGTGAAAATAAGGCAATTTCTAAGTACAGCCAGCATCTTATTAGGAGGAGGGAAGTTTGTTAATATTCCTTTGTACTGCAGGCAACAATGATGGTCTTGCTGTTATCATACAAACCTTTAACACTCTGCTACCCAAGGGCTCTAACAGGAGGTGATGGATCCTCTCTCTGTTCTGAGGCTGCACCTCAGGGCTAAAAGATCTCTGCTATTTACCATGGAGTGATGCTTTCCAGAGGGACAATTTCTTATGAACAGTTACAAAATTGAGCACTGTGAGGACTGGCTGTGACTGTGAACTCCCACAGCCCAGGATTGTGAGCCCAGCCATCCATCCCCATGTCAGCCTCTAAAATGAATGGTGGTTGCTCCAGGAAAGGAACAGAAGGTGCTAAAAGGGGCTACCCTATTTCACCCTTGAAATAATGTTTTAATCAACTCCATGTTTTAATCAACTCCCATGAACCTGAGCACAAGATGTATTTTCCTATTAGACCTGTAAAAGCAAGCACAGGTGAGGAAAAAGTGTTTGAAGTCTTCCATACTTATTACCTGTCCCACTAGAAAAGAAATCCAAGTCTATACATGCCCAGAATTTGAAGTGGATACTATTATCAATTTGAAACTGTAACAGATAGGAAGTGTAAGTTTAAATTGCTGAGAGCTTGATGGAAAAGATCTCCTTTAGATCTGCTCCGGGATGTCTCAGGAGGACTTAAATAGACTTTAAGATGGTTAAAACAAATGAAATAGCTCATTATATATTACATTACATTTACTGTCCTACCACGCAGCTCACATTTCATAGCCTATAAAAATTAAATTTTCTAGTACAAATTGACACTTAAGGTAGACCCATGCCATCTTCAAACAGGGAAGTTTGACCATAACTGAAATTGGTATAATTAGATTTAAGGACAATGAAAGGGGCAGGTAAATTGAATCCCATTTACATTTTGACACTGCTGCATGCAGCTCTTTTTCTGTATTCATGGTGAGAGAGCTTGAAAAATGTTCTGTTTCTCAAGTTTAACAGACCTGAAGATGAATTTCCTTATATCTTTCCCATATAGGTTAATACTTGCTTAGTTTTTTAAGGGAAAAAAAGGGTAGAGGTACTGGAAGAGATCTTGTGATACTGCAGCAACTATTTTATGAATAACTCGCTTTTAAATAAGGTGCTGAATGAGTTCAAACCCATAAAAATTCTATGGAAGAAGAAAGCCTCTATCCCAGCTGATCAAACTTCAATCTCTTAATTTCAAAGCAAAGCAATACTTATGGCTGCATTTCACACAAATATTCTGGTTGCAGAGAACAGGGGAAAAGATTTTTCTGGGGCAGGATAGTCTTTGTGAATGAACATAGTCATGTAACACCCCTCAAAGCTGTTCCCAATTCTTGGTTTCACCTACTTCAGCCATAAACTACATTGACTCTTCTCCAGAACACTTAAAAAGCAGACAAAGCCCAAAACCAAGTGAAAAATACATACTTCTACTGAACATACCAAAATAGAAACCTTTTTCCCTCAACCTTGCTAAATGTCACATGCAAACTTAGTCCCAATCCTTATTTATTTTGTGCCATCATTCACAAGCAAAGGTGAGAAAAGTGGCTCCATGAAGTCCAACCTTGCTAAACAGTAATTTTAGGTCAGCTAAAAATGGCTGCAAATAGACATCAGGCATGAGGGTCTCATTAAGTCAAACTCTTCTAAAGGTCAGTGGTTCCCCATCTTATACCACAATTAAACTTCAGTTAACACAACTGGCAGCTGTCTGGATGCCATGGGCCCAGAACTCTGTGCTTCCCTCAGCACACACACAGAGCCACAGTGGTTATTAGTCTGTATTTCCTCTCAGTGCAGGTCTGGAATTACATTTTTGTCCACAATTTGATGGTTTCAATGAGAACAGTTAGAATAAATCAGATGATAAAAATACCAGAAATTATCATGCACGAGAAATGTGGGAAAGGTAGGAGGAAGGGCAAGAGGGATGGGGAGAGAAAAAAATTGTTTATGCACAAAGGTAACTCAAGGCCATGAAACGATCAGGTTTGCTGTTTTCTTGGTTTGGTTTTGGGTTTTTTGTTTGTTTGGTTGGTTTGTTTTTTCAGAAGACAACCTATCCTTTCATTTTGTTCTAGTGTGCTCTGCCTACTTCACTGCCCCACAGTAAGGTACTGCTGCTACACAAACAAGTTGAAAGATGTGAAATGAATATATTAATATTATGCTATGGTTTTATTAAATGATATCTCAAATGTTGATAAGAGCAGCCAAATTAAGTATAAAGAGTCAGAACGGTACTTCATCAAGTATATTGCATGAGAAATTCTGCCTGCACACTACAGAAAAACTCTCTTATTTAAGGATTGCTTTTTGCTGTTGTCTTTCCTTTGAGGAGCAGCTGTTTTCCTTTTTCTGGGTGGTATGAACATAAACAAAAGTGACATGAATAAAGCATGAGACCTGTTATGTTTCCCTTGTTTTGTTTATGTCTGACTATCTTTACTGCTGCACATCGTCTACCATTCACTGTGCACTAATATCAATGCATGGAAAAGGGGGAGGAAAAAAGCCTTCCAGAAAAACTTAAGTGCATAAAACACAGAACTGATGATTCGAACTCACAATGCCGGACAGCTAAAGATGGTTCCTTAAATACAGCAAACCAGCACTGAAACCAAACAAAAGGAGCATCCTAAGGAGAGATTAAGGACAGCTCAGGAAGCCACAGAGACAGGGCTAGTCCTGGCTGTAAATTCTAGGACAGCTTTTTCCTTTCTTCTTCCCAGGAATAACTCGAGATCAACACAACAGAGTGGTCTCTCTCACAAACACAGATTAGTGGTTTCTAACCCATTACAGCACTGGTGTCTAAATCATCCACACAAAGACCAATCTGTTGTGACTGTTGCTATCAACTGTTTCCAACCAACTCACAACAGACACATCTTTCTTCTTCTTGAGGTTAGTAAGGGTTTTTTTTCTTTCTCTCCACTAAATGCATAACAAAAGCAATAGATCCAGGTTCAATTTTCATTTTTCAGTAGAAAGTACTGTTTTATCAAGGCAAGTTATGGCTCACTCATTGTACTCTTGGGAGACACCACAGAACAGCCTGCCCTGAGGGTCAAATTCGGCCTTTGTAACAAAAAGATGCAAATACAACTTTATGTGGGATGAAAAGAAGCAAAGGGAAATCTTTAGCTCTGAGCCATGTTTACAGCAGCAGAGTCACCATATTTGTTTTTTAAATGAATGCTACTGGATGGGACTGTCTCAACTCAAGTGCTATGAAAGTAAGAGTTCTTTCAGGCCACTGGAAGTTAGCACAAATTGCAGCAGTAATTACTGGGGAGGGACTGGCTAAATGGTCACAGGAAATATTCCCACTACAATAGACATCAAAACTATAGATCCAGATATCCTTTTCCAGCAGCAGCTCCTGGAGATTCTCATGCTCCTCCTCAGTGTCCCACCTGTCTGTGCTGAACTCAGCAGCCTGGCAAATTCACCAGCTGAGAAGGGGAGGCAGGAGCTGCTATAATGACATGGTTACTACTTGAAAAATGGTATGGACCAACTACTCACAGTTTTAAACTAACTAATATTATCAATAAAAAAGAAGACATCTGACTTCAAACAATGCTAGCAATGTCCTGATTTTATAAACACTGGGAGCAACTGCAAGCTTTGGCTTAATCAGTGATAGTTTCTGCTGTTTAGTGTTTCAAATCAGCACAAAGTAGACAAGTAAGGCTTGCAATTACACTCCAAATCCCCCACTCAAGTCATTCTGAATTGCATTCCTTTACCTACACAAATAAGCAGTCTTAGTTCATAAAGCTCTCAAATGTTAAATAATTAGCAACTGGAGTACACTTGCAGTTGCTTGGCATCAAAGCCTTCCATCTAGAATGACAATTTAATGCAGATTTGGACAATGCTAAGGTAAACACAGGTCTTTATTTTAAATATCACTGCAATAACATTAAGTTAACTGAAATTAAGGTATCAAACTCTGTGTCTGTGACATGAACCATGGGAAGGTTAATCTCCCATTATTCCTCGAGTTCTACACATTCTCTTTACAGGCTTTTTCCATTTAGATTTAGTGTCAGTAAATGATGCATTTTATTTTGCCTCAATTCATTTAATAGAGCAGCTGAGTAAAAACAAGGATGTCAATAACAAGTAGTAATTTAACTCTCTCACAATGGTATGCAGAAAAGTAAATTCTATTTGGTCAACGAGGTCAAAATGGAAATCGATACATTATAAAATTCTTCTATTCCACAGCATTAACAGTTTGTGTTTGTTCCCTTTCAAAAACTGAATGACTTTGTTCACCAAGCCTCCCTGAGCACTCAATCCCTACTAGTAAATTGCATTTGCTTAATGCACAAGTAAAATCAACTACCTGTTAATATTGCTAATCACTGTACATAGGTTAGGGAGAGCTTAAGGGAAGAAAGAAAAAAACCAAGGAAACCAAGCAGACAAAAGTACATTCATAGATAACTTTATAAATAAAGACTTTACTGTTTAATGGGAAAACAAGTTAGCTTTTAACTCCCAACCCTAAAAATATAAGAAATAAGCTTCAAGAGTTATTTTTTCCTGTCACAAATGTTAATTTAGTGCAATAAAAAAAAAAAAGAAATCTTAAAAATTTCAAATTAGTAAGAGGTTTTACATGAAAAATTACTACCACATTAGTTTTGGTAGTACCTAACTCAGAGTAAGTCTCTGTTAGAGTTAACAGATAAATTTATTTTAAAACAATGCCAGAAAAGGCAGTAAGCATGGACACAATCCCCCTGAAAAGCTGGTTTTCCTTGTATGGATTACTTGAGCTTGTCTTAGGACCCTCCCAAAATAATTCAGAGCAGCAAAACAAAGTCAGAGCTCCTTGGCAGTCCAGCACACTGAAATCACTAAGGCCTTCCTCAGGTAAACCTGGAAATTGCAAAGCAGTTACTACCATTTCTTTTTTCACACATTTACAAACGGATGAATGATTTCAGAGAAAAACCACCTGCAGTTTAGTATCTGTTCAAAGCTGAGGTTCTCTGAAAGCCTGGCTTAACACTATTGAACAGATTGTTGGTATTAAAGAACTTCACATAATACAGAAAGCCCAACACCATCTGTATGGCAAACATCTTTCTCAAAATACATCTCCACCTCCGAGGGTTGGTCTCAGCCTTATCAATACACATCTGCCTTCACCCGTGTGAACAGCTATTGGCAAACGTTTACAAGAGACGCCCTTAAAACTCCCTTGAAGTTCAGCTTTGTTTTTGGGTAACAGCTCTAAACCAAAGACTTTTACAAGTCTTTTAAAGAGCATCTGTTTTGAAGTTGCAGAAGTGAGGTTTCTATATCTCACATGTGTCCTGAGCCAGGCAATCAGTAAAGGCTTATCTTTACTATCAGACCATCAGCAGAAGAATTCAGTGCTGACAGATGAGTTACAAACCAACTTTTTTTGCAATTCCTTTACTTAGGAAGCTGGTCCAAGATTAGGCACTCTAAGATTACTTGAGGTTATTTTTTCAGAGTATGTCCTCAATAACAAGTGACTTCTGTAAGAACAGTCAGAGGGAAAAGACTTACTAGAAGTCCCATCCTGCTCCTCTCCCGAGAGGAGACAGGCTGATACACGCATTGCGCAACAAGGAGAATCCACCTCGTGACAGCCCCGGGGTGCTGCTCAGAACGTGACTGCTGCCAGCCCTACACGGAAAAACCCTTGGATCAAATTCCAAACAAGAGGCTCTGCTGAGCTCTCTGTAGAGGATTCAGCATGTTGAGGGAAGAAGTTTCAAAAGGAGGGGAATGACACCTTAAAAAAAGTTACAGCAACTTACGTGAATTTTCTTTTGATGTAGATTTTTTTTTTTCTTATGTAAGAATAAAGTTAAAAGATCCTAAAGATTCCTTTTTGGGTTAGGTTGTGTTTTTTTTAAAGCACAAAAGCATACTAATCCCCCCCCCCCAATATCTAAGCAGTCTATCATAATAAACACAACAGTGATTACATGAATTTTCACCAGTCCTGATGACAGCTGTACAGCAAACCAGCCAGACAAGCAATGAGCCATCACACCTTCTCATTTACAAAGATTATCAGAGATGCCACCAAGAATTTTGGGGGTGGGAGGGGATTTGCCAGAGCTATGAACAGAGTAATGATCTATTAAGCTTTAGAGCCTACTCTGATAACCCATAAAATTAAAGCAACGAGAAATGTTATGTTTTACAGTCCTTATGGATTTCCAGATACATTTATGTAACTAACACCTTCAAACACTCCAAGCAAGAATACACAGAAATACATCCCTGCAAAATGAAATTCCTGATAGTCTGCTTTTCTATAATTTAGGTTCAACTCCACAAGAATAAGATTGATCAAAAGCAACCAAAGACCCTCCACTCCTCCTTCCTCTCATTTGCTATGCAGACAATAAACTCACAAAAAACAAATGCCACAAACGGAATAGTGACTGAATTCAAACACAACTGTGGCCACTTCCAGACTGATTATTTTTCTGTGGTATATAACTGTGTCACAACGAGTCCTCCCCATAAATCTCAAACACAGGTTTTTCAAACAATCAAAACATAAAACACAAATAATTCTATTTGACCTTCATTATTTAGGTCTGTGTGCCAGCTCTAATCAGTTCTCACGAGCACATTCCACTCCTTATAAACAGACTGTAGAAATACATTTTTCAAACTAAAAGGAACACAACGCATTGTTTTGATGCTACAGCCTGAAGCCCTTTATCTGAGTTTTATCAAAGTATACTCTATCACTGATCAAAGCAGCAATGACAACTTAATGTACTTTAAAGTTATGTATTGCTGTATAAACTTCCCACTTTGCCTCGTGGCCCCTGGCTCAGCATGACATTGGGGGGACATTGAAAGGTCAGGAGACTTTCTTTCCAAAGCCTTCAGTTCCCCAGTGGCAGCTCTATCCATGGCAGAAGTGGGGAGAGGATTTTCATCAGGGGTCTGTTCTCACATACCCTAAAAACTTCAGGCTGTCATTTCTTCTGTCAGATGTCTGAATGACTGCTTGGTATGTTACTGTATCAACTATCTGTCTGTCACAGCAGCATTTCCACATCACCCACTAACTCATTTTATCATCTAAAGACTGTTTCTCTAGCATTAAAAATCAGTATTTAATCTTAAATTTCTTTCAATTTACTACTTTGCATATGCCACATAATTAGCTTTTAAAAGCAAAGTCTGGAAGTTACTTGGACATACAAGTACTTTCCTTAAAAAAAATAAAATCTGTATTTTAACAAGTCACTGAGAAATCTCAAATTGAGTTTACTAAAAAAATGTTATGCAATTTTATGTTTAATGAACTGTGTTGAAATGAGTTGTACTTCAGACTCCTTATTTAATAAAAAGGCATAAGAACATGCAGCATAACTACCACATTTCTACAGTCACATTAGGACCTCCAACATCTTCACAGAGTTTTAAGCTTCAGATGAATGGTTGTCAGGATTACTTAAAGCACTCTCAGCATCCTCAAAATTCCTGTCTAACCCCACAAACAAGAGGAAAACCCCTGGAGAAACGAGGCTTACAGTCGCTTGAGAAATCAAGGACTGCTGAGCAGAAGAGCAAGCCAGGATTCGAGAGGCAGCATCAAATCTCTGAACAATAGAAAATCCAGTTAGATCTGCTCCCATGCTCTGAGGAATTCGAGAAGCATCCAAGGACCCACCATTAGAGGCAGCTCCAAGTCCTTTATCTCCTATCTCAGAGCCCTCGAGGGGAACAGCTACCGGGGAAAGCCCATGGCCCAGAGCTCAGCAAACAGACGTGTCCCTGCAAGGATTCTGATTTTCAGGAGCACTGCTAAGCCAGCAGCTCAACAGGCTCGGGAGCACCACCGGGAATAATTACTTTGGCTCTTCCTGCTTCATCCTGATTTCTCCTACACCTCACCAGGGTTTTTAGTAGCTCTTCAAAGGAGGGAAAGAACAGGGAGGGGCTGGAGGGGGTAAAGCTGTGAGTTTGGTGCATGGAAATGTTTCACTATGATCTCACATGGAACAGAAGGGAACAAATGGCAGCATTGGCCCATTCTCAGAATCCAGTTTCAAAACGAAAAACATGGGGATCTAAAATTTGGAATTGAGAATAAAATCAGAATCAGAAATAAAATCAGGCAACAGCAGGTCACAGGCAGCCTTGCACAGACACAGCGTTACCCTCTACAATCAGGTCTGTTCAACAATTTATTAATGAAGTATTTAATGATTAGAACTCAGGTGGTGTCATTCAGAGATGTCTCTGTCCAGACAGGTGATGCTACCAGAACTCTCACTACAATTGGGTGGACAGGAAGAGTTGCCACATAAAAAGGGAATATTTGCAGGTCAGTTTGCCCAGATCACACAAAGAATTCCAACAAAACAAGGATGTCTGAGATGCTGATGTACAGCACTCTGCTCCCAGACACTCCTGGACCTATTAATGAACTCAGTAATTACATCAGCATACTGCTCATGTTTAAATACAGTCAAAACTCAATCATGCACAGACATTTTTCAAGTTAAAGCATCACCAAAACTGAAGCCAAAAAAAGTGTGATTGATCCAAAATCATTATAATCTTGCTAAAATGTGCAAAAAATAAGAAAAAAAATCAAAATCAATAGAGTTATGTTACAATTTTGAGTGACCTTTAAATATTGTAAAACTAGTATTAGAAAACACAAAACACTTGGTCATTACCTTGTGCTACAACACGATTTTAGGCTTCCACTTATTGACATGAAGCCTCAATGCCAGGTTGTATTTTGTCTGATCTTTTTTTTCTGATATGCAACAACCATAGTAGTTAAAACCAGTTTTATAAAGTTGCAGGTACTTGAAAATATAATGCACTGAACCGTATCACAATTTCTTTTTTTTTTTTTAACTAAACCCATGCTCATTAAAGGAGCTTAATTTCCAAATACTTTTTCCAGTGATTGCTCTAAATTAGAATAGCAAATTTTAAGATGGAATTTTCTAGTCCAATAAGCCTGGTACACAAAGCAATATTTGAATCCATAATTTAAATGTTACAATGAGGGACGCTGATGGCTTTCTCCAACTGGTTCCCATTAGTTTTCAGATTACTGAATTACAACACATACATACTCAGCACATGCATTTCTGAGGACCTGCTGTGCAGCACCAGAATGAGGAATACCAGGAATACCGCAGGCCATTGTTGAAAGAGATACTTTTGTTGGATTTTTTTGTTTCTTAACGTCATTTCTGCTGCAGTTACGGGAAATATTTCAGTTCCAGTGCACCCAACAGCAGCCCATCTGGAAGATGTGTTGGAACAAAAGCCTATATTGGAACAACATTTTTAAGCATAAAATATAGGTCTGGAATTTTTCTGACTATGTTTATACTATTTTTGCTACCAGCATCCAGTGACATTATGAACCTTCTGTGGCACACTGAAAAATGTTGTATGATAGTAACAAAGAAGCTTTTAACAGCCCCTCCACAGGGGGGGAAGTGGAAAAGAAAATAAGTTTAAGAAGGGGCAAGTAGACAAAGAGAGAACAGTGAGCAGCTCTATGCACAGATGACTCATTCTGACATTCTATACAGGTGAGGGTATACAGGAAAAACTTCAGTTAAAGAAAATTTCCAGGAATTTAGTGGAATTCTTTTATTCTCTGTCTTCACTTCCCTCCCCATAAATTTCAAGCACTCAGAAGTACTAGTAGTCCTCCTGAGATTTTAACCCAAACCAAATGTTTGAGCAAGGCAGACTGTTATAAAATCTCAAGCAACCAACATCCTTTAATTAAATAGGTACCACTGTGTTTGGAAGTGCATGGAAGTTAATCCATATGGAACACCAGCTGTACAATATAATGCCCTGTGCTTTGGTCACCTCTGGTCAGGTCTCAAAATCCAAGCCAAATCATCTCCCATCCACGTTGCCATTTTGTTCCTGACTCCTCCCTGCTGTAATTTCACAGGGGAAATTTTTCTTATAAAAAATTCAGTCTTTACAGGCTGCCTGGATAGGGCTGTCTTGGCACTTATACAAAACCAAAACATTTAAAACTTTTTCCTCCTAGAAATCTAAGGAATGACTTAGAGATACTATCAGGTATTTTTATTGTGCTTCTGGATTCATACAGCATAATTACCAAAGCCTTACTAATCCTAATGTGAAAAGCACAATACAGTAACAGGCAAGTATGGGTAAGTCTTGCATTGATTTAGGAAAAAAAGTAATAATTAGCTGTTGTTGAACCAAAGAGGTAATGCAAAGCTTAGTATGCTGACTCTTGGTTTTATACAGCAAACTGAAGTGAGAATTGAATTATTAAACAGAGCATATATTCTACAGACCTGTGCAAAGAAAACTTTGTTTTTAATAATTAGGCATCAACTATTTCAAGGAAAACAACATATTATTATAATAATTAACATATTTTTATTTAGGAGGCCATGCTCCTTTAAATAGTCACATACTTCCAGAGTGCAAAGCTCATGTAACCTAATCTGTGTTTTCCTCAAATCCCCACAAGTCCATTTACTTAAAAACACCACGCTCCTGGATGGGTGCCTGGCGTACCAAACCTGTCCCGTCGTGCATATTTTTATACATGTTACTAAATTAGGAAAGCAGAGTGGACTAAGGTTATGCCAACTTGGAAAAAAAGAACAGGGTCTGCATCAGTTTGTGCCTTTGCTTTTAAACTCGCAAGCATTACAAAAAAAATCTGAACTTTATTAAGTATCGCAGCGATCTGCCCTAACCGGAGACAGTAATAAAAGCAGAAGGGAAATCTGCAGGGATCAGGTAAGAAGCCAAATTTATTCCCCTTCATTTTGAAGCCTCTAAATCAAAACGTGGAACACAAGTTTAAAAAAATGAGTTGGGACCACATATTTTCATGCCAGGGTCTAGACTAAGAATGGAATCACTGGCACGCTGTACCCATCAGTGGAAATCTACTGTGAAACGAAGGGAGGGAAGAAGTCATGTTTATGTGCCTTTAATTAACATTTACTGAAATCCCTTATATTGAGCTCTATTCAGAACTCTAAGGTGGGTATTCAAGAAGTCTTCACCAGTCAAATACTGGTATGAATAGTAAATATAGATATTGTATTTTACAGCAACATTAAAAAAAGTGAGAGAAATGAATATGCAGTTTTCATATCTGGAAGTTTCTCCTGCCCCCAATTAGTAAAGCAAATTCCAAAGCAAAGCAGACTTTGCAATAATCACTCAACATTCCAAGGGTTACTGTATAAATAGACAAAGCAGCAATCAACAATTATCCTTGGTTTATAATTTTAATAATGATTGAATCTCTCTTGTCATTACACTGAAGTTACCTATGCAGAAGAAAATTCTCCAGTATTTATCTATAAAAGTTATATATTTCAAAATTCATTTTCCTGAACTCTTCCAGCCTTCAGGAAGGACAAGTTGCTTCAGTTACAAAAACGCACTGATCTTACCGCTATTAATTTCCCATTAACTTAGAAGGTTATTCATTATGGAGAGATAATTATTAATTTCCTAATAATGGGTGGGAAGACTCAATCCTCCCTAACATTAAATACGATCAGCCTCAAAAAGGTGTGGTCTTAACAAATGGAATGGGAACACCCAAGTTCTATTTCTGGCTAACACTGACTCCTGCTGTGGCCTGGAGCAAATCACTTCTGTTAAAAACACTTTTTTTCCACTCTGTAAAATGAGGATAACACTCCCTTATCAGCTTCACAGGATCTTTCTCAAATGCTTTGAAGATAAAGTTTTATAAGCCTACAAATGTATTTTAATGAGCCTTAAACTGTATTTCTAAAACAATTTGCCTTAAAAAGGAAAAGGATTTGAACAGAACGGAAAGGAAGGGTCTCTGTGCTGTTAACCTCCCCTAATACTGCTGCAGTTTGCACTTTAAATACACCAAAGGCACACAGATTCATTTGCCTTCAGAGGCTGCCTAAAGGAAGCGAAATGGCAACAAGTAGATGCAAAATGCAGAAGTCTTCAGAGACAACACAGAACTGTGGATTTGCAATGGAAGCCACACATTCCTCTCCTGGGGCAGGAAGGGCATTTGCTGAACCTGCCCTGGAGTCTGGCAGAGATCTGCACCCTCCAGCCAGAGCTGCTCTGTCACCTGCACTTCCCTTTAACTTTCAAACCAACAGCATCCCACTTTTGATAACAAATTTGCTATCATTTGGCCACATTTTCTTTTTTTTCCTTGGTCAATGCACTCAGCTCTTGGTTTCTAAAGATCCCAAACAATAAACACAGAATGGTCTAGCCCATGTAAAGACAACCGCTGATTTTTTTATCCCTTTCTTAAAGGGAATTTTGCCAAAAGATGGGCTGGGATCATAAACCATACCCTCTTCTTTAATTACTTAGCTTTTGCTCTTGACTTGGCAAAACATTAAGCTTTTCATTTCAGCAAATCTATAATTAACTCCAGCATGTGCTGAGTAAACATAACCTCACTTTTAATTAAATCTTAGAACAAGATGCTACAAAACTTGCTGTTTCTAAAGAGAAGTACCTCAAGTAATGGGAAAAAGAAGTCTAATCCTTGTCAAATAAGAAACTTAAATCCAAATTTGACTAAAACCCTCCCTCTTTTAAGTCATCTGTTCCCCAAATATGCATTCCAAGACCAAAATGTAAACCTGAAGAGGCACCACTGCACATCAAAAGATTTCAAGGCTGAAGTCAAACCAAATCTAAATGGTTACAGCAAGACAGAGAACCCTGGCTTTGGGACTCCTCAAGAGTAATTTTTAGAATGCATCTCACTGGATTTTTTTTTTTTCAAATGACACAGTAACTCTTAGACAGAGAGAAATAATATTCCTCAAGAATGAAAGGAGCTGAAATATCATATGCATTATAACCATCAGAAACAAAGGGGAACTTTCTAGTTAGTCATTTGGGAGTGAGAAGATTCAGAAGATTTCCTTCTGACAGTACATCCATGTAGAACTAACTCTGCAATTCTAAACCAAAATGAAGTTATCAATTCAGTGAATAAAAGGAGAAATCTCTGAAAAAATAAAGTTCAGCTACTGTGAAAACACAATGTCATGTCTAAGTCAAGCTCACACATGAACTAATGTAATAATATGAAATAACCATCTTCTATTTATGCTGATTTCTTCCAGTAACATCTTTGGTGTCACACATTTCCAAATGGCCCTCAAGAATTTAGATTATTTAAGTGCTACATTTAAATAGTAGAAAACTTGACAAAACCTTACTTCATGTTCAAGAATTGCATTTACCAGAGCCAAATAAATGAACCAAGAAACTGTTAGAGACAGCAGCTACAAGATTTACAATTTGCAGAACAAAAAAATGTTGTGCATTTAAATGAAAACAAGTCCTCAAGAGAACTTTATAACATTAAATCTCGTATTACTTTTCTGCAACTCTTTTAATCAGCTCTTCTCTGAAATTCAGAACCTCTAAGGGATTCTGATTACCACAGAATGTAGATAACTGATGACTCTGCATTAGGCAGAAGCTGGTCCACTTCTTAATCTTATCCAAAGTATACTCAAAATCTGACATTAAGAGAATTTCACAAAGCATTTTCTTCCAGCCATTTGATATTATATTTCAGTTTCAACACGCTTATTCTGGAAAAATTTTTCCCTTTAATTCTCATCAAGTTCAGCTGAGTCACCTCTCAGCAGTTCTCACAACAGCTGAGCGATGCTGATGGAAGCTCCATCAGCAGTGGCAAATCAAACACTGAGCCTTGAGGTCAAAGCTCAGGAGCTGATGCAGGGTGGCACCGATTTGGGAATGTTTGCTGAGCACAAAGGAAGGACTATCAAACCACCAGAGTGCCACAGCACAGAAGCTGCTTCCCCATCTCCAAGGGACACCATTGCCATGCTTCACCTAAAGCACATTTTCCTCCTCATCAGTCCTGTATTGCCTGATCTCTTCAGGAAGCTAAAGCTTATGTATTCACACTGGCTGCATGTATTTTTATCATTCTCCCCCATCTCCTCCCTTAAAACAATTTTTTAAAACTCATTGAACAATCATGACCAAACCTGGGAAAAGCTGTGTGGCTGTCACCAGAGGGGCTGTCATTATTAAATTCTCACAGGTTTTATTAAAACAGGTACTTAAGAGATTAAAACCTTGCCCATCCCAGGGAAGATAAACCACAGCACAGGCTCAACCTCTATCAGAGTCTGAAGAATCTCTACAATCAGACTAGAGGCTTAAATCTAAACCTTAAATGCACTCTACTTCAATTGGTTTAAAATTTCATTTCTGTAAGGCAAATATTAAATACTAAAAATGAACCTTAAGAGCACAATTGTGGAACAAGACAATTAAAAATGCATAATGAATCAACATATGCTATTAACTGCATTGTTTCTTCCAGCTCTTAATCACAATTACGGAAGACACAACAAAGAATCATTCTTAAAAATTAAAATGCAATAGAACAGTGGGGGTGTTCAGACACATAATAGCAAACATTTACCATCCAACTGTTCTGCAGCTGCAGTGAAGATATTTTTTAGCAATTGATTTAGGATATTACTAAGAGTATCCTCCTAGATATCCATGGAATTTTGAAAAAACTGAAGGTACTTTTAACACCAGGCACTGGGAATGTAGACACAAGAGGAATGACAGGGCAACAACTCTAAAGTAATTTCCATAAATGACTGTCACCTAAACCCAAAAGCTCTTTTTGAATGCAGATCTTTAAATCCTGCACAAGCTGCACTAGTAGAAGCTAAGTTATACCTTAAATGGTTCCTTATAATGAATTAAGAGCCATTAAGAGCTGTCTTTCCCTAGCAATGCATTACAGAGTGCTGTACAGAAAGTAGTGAGAACACAGAATGAGGCACTGCAGTGAAACCACATCCCATCCTAGCTCAGCTGAACTTTGCCAGCTTTCCCAACAGAATGCTAGCTGACACTATTATGAAGATTCATGCTACCAGTATAATTGAGGATGAAACAATTCATCAAAATTTATTATTTTGCTCTCCTTCTTCAATTGTTGAACATAAGTGTTATTTTGAAACTCAAAGATCTATTTCTTTTCATAGTCTTTGAAGTCTTCACAATTTTACAGAGAACATCTAAGAAAACATGTTTGGAAGCCCTCTTTGGGAATTGTTCTGTTTAGGAAACACTCAGTGCAGTAGATTAACTCTCCAATGGGCAAATTATGCAGTGTGAGTGAAAGGCTAATCCTGCTTGGGCTGGTAGCACTTGAGTGCCACCCGGTCACACTGCCAGTGACAGGATTAGTACCAGCAGCAGTGACAGCACAAGGGACATCACCACAAACACCCAGAGACCACACACCACTGCATTCTCCAACTCACAAGTAGGCAATGCCACTATTATTTCTAAGCATGCAAACTTTTCGTGCTCACAAACCTAAACACACTCAGGGACAATGCTCAGGACCAAATTTTGTATAAACTTCAGGAGAAATTTAATGCAGCAAGTCTCAGCTGATACCAGCTCCTAATCAAATGTGGTAGACTCCAAATCAACTCTTCAGTAATGTAAATTATCCTTTTGAAAGTCTTTTTTGGAACCTTTTTAAGTTAATGTGTGAAGTTTTGCAGAAAATGTGTCACTTTCTCTTTGAACAAGTCTTTCTTTCATGGTACAGCACCATAAGGTAAATTATCTTTGAGGAACATAAAGCACACTCAAGTCACTACTTTCTTTTGAATGTAGGACATCTGAAAATTGATGGAAATTTTATTGGCCTTGGGTCATAACGTTTAACAGGTTTATCTAATTTCATTCCAGAGCATTTACATAGTCATATACATTTTTTTTCTTTCTAATCATAACCATCCTTTGACTTTTTTTAAGCAGCCTAGAAAAGTGCAAGGAAAGGACAGCGAGATTTCTGCACCCAAAACTTCGAGGAACATTTGCAATACTTTTCTTGAGAATAAACCATGTGAACTTACAAACACATAAAGGTCATGTTGAAAAATTAGTTAAAATAGAGCCAAAAGTTAATCCTGTTAGATTAAGTTAGACCAGTTTTTTGAAATCATTGCATTAAATTTTTACCATCTCTGCAGATCAGAAAATGCAAATGCACAAGAGAAAAATTAAAACCTGAAATTAATAAGAGGATTTGAAAATCACCATCATCTTATCTGAACAGATATAAGGGTAATGGAAGAATAATAATGTTATATCTGCTTATCAAAGTATTTACAAGACAAAAAAAAATTGAAAATCTGCCTATGGCCAACTTTTTCTGACTTTGTGTCACATTTACTTTGAATAAATTTTGCTTCTTTATTATAAACTATCAAGACAAACATTTGTTATCTACTGTCACAATGAGATAGAACTGCCATAGGCAAAGCTACTAGACATGTGTCTTTTTAGAAAATATGAGATTGGGGCTGTTGGGTGAAAAGAAAGGAAGGACCGGAATCCTTTATATTGTGGAAAATTGGAAGAAACATCATTTTATCATAATGACAGTTGTCATTGGCATTTTGTGTCTTCTCCAAGAAGTTCAATATTTTCTTGATACGATGGCAAAGGCTGTTAAATAAATACATTTTTCCCACATCAGCAGCATTTTTCAGGACTCTGTAAGCACCCAGAGCACAGCTTTTTCTAACTACAGAGCACACTGGGAGCAAAACACACAGCAATCCCTGCAAGTTGTGCCACTCAGTAAAGCAAGAGCAGCTCACTTGGCTACCAAAGTTCCAAGGGCTGTGTCAGTGACCCTCAGATGCTGCACTCACCTGCAGGTAAATATTTCAGCTGGTTGTTTGCCAGGCGAAGGTGTCGCAAAGACCTCAGGCGGCCAATCTCAGGACACACAATCTCCAGGGCATTGTCACTCAGGTCCAGAAACTGCAGCTTAACCAGGGAGCCAATGGCTTGTGAGAGAACAGATTAAAACATGAAGGTGACCCAAGAGTAACATGGAAATCTTCACTGGACAGCGAGAGGAGAACAAGCCCCGGTACCCGACAGCTGTGTCTGAGCACATTTTGAGGTGTTAAAGCTAATCTCACAACTCAGTGACATCAGCTGTGGAAATGCTGCTCTAGCTAACAAATAGCTCTGATGGCACTGAGACAGGGGACAACAAACACTGTGAGGTACAGAATACTCCCATGTCTGGATTGTACTCAGACAATTCTGCTCTGAAACCACTTTCTCCATTCTCTTCCTTTAAGCCTATACAATTTACTTTCTGAAGGAGCATAAACCAAACAAATTCCTCAAGTTTGGTACATAATTCCACAATTAAGACAAAAAATAAACAAATAAACTAGTAGAAGTTCTTGCTCCTTTGGGTTTCAAATCTGTCATGATCTAAACCAGCAGAGTATTCAGTGTGGTAACTGCCTGAAAGCAGCAGACACTCTGGATTTTTGTGTCTGCAGATGAGTGCCATTTAGCCTTTTCACTTTCTGTAATTAGAACTGGAGCAAATAGCATTTAGGTACATTTGAGAATTCATTAAGAGAATTTAACATAGCATAAACAAGGATATTATCAACTAAAAGCTGCACTGGTATATTTTGTATGAAAATCTTTAATGTTTTATGGGAAAATAAAGGAAAAATAAGCCTCTTCAAAGAAGAAAAATTAATATTTTATGATTCCTGCCACTTATCGTGAGCTGGTAGATTACTTACCTTCAGGTACAACAACTATGTTATTTGAATGAAGGTACCTGGGGGAAGGAGAAAAAAGCAGAGGACACCACCTGTTACCCTCAAGGACTTCTGCTACATAATCAGTTTGCAAAATATCCAGTTTCAGACTGAAAGAGCACCCTCAAAGCCATTCCTCCCTATGACCACAAAAGCTGTGGAAACTGTATAAACCGGCAATGGACAGGTACTCGAGTTTTACTTGGATTATTAAATGATTAGCATAAAAATAAAAGAAAATGACATACCATTATGTAAAGCAAACCATTCACAGTTACAATAATAATGGGCTTTAGTTTTGAGAGTCATATGGAGGAAAACAAAAAGGGGGAAGAATAAGCAGAGAGAATAACCAGAATGAATCATATTTGATCACCAGGTTATTTGACACTAAATGCTGGCCAAGGAAAGAAAAAAAGCCCACACCCACACAAGTTATACAATTACAAACATTTTGCCCTGCACATAAACTCTCACACCTTTACTGAAGAAATAAGCACATGGCTTGTTCACTGCAAGTGGGTTTTTCAAACTTGAAGCACATTTTTCAAAAGAAAAACCCAATCTTACACATGGTTATTTATGCAGCTACAGAGGGTGGCCAGATCTCTCACTAAGAATATTCAGCACCCTCTGATGGAGCACTTCCAGTACTTCTGGTAACATAAACACTGATCTTAGATTTTACACATTTCAGATTTCTATCATCATTGCTGCAAAAGAACAATTGGATCTTGTAGAAAATAACAGTAACAAAATTTTCCAATATTGATATCCAACTGTAAGGGAGTACTGAGTACTCAATGTTCAATTGCTAAGGCACACATGGAATTATTTTCATGGCATGCTTTTTCCCACTGTATTCCAAGAGCATTTCCTAAAGTAGGAGCTTGTCTTTTCAGGGAGGCAGAACAAAAGAAAAGACATAGGAACACTTCAACTGCATGGGGCACCTGAACCTTTTCTTTTTCTTTAAAAATTATAGATATTTAAAATTTGCTAAAAATTTAAACATAAGAATACAACATGTTTGTAGAAACATAGGATGAGAATTCTCCTACCCATTTCAGCTGCAGCTCCTGAAAATACTTGTGAACTATTTAACTTAAGCTAAAAAACTGTATTATAAGCCACACCCCATAGCCCACTATCAGGGGAATGATACACAAAGAAAAACACACAACAGTAAAATTACCGAGGATGTGCCTTTTAGGAAAATAAAAATAAGTTAAGTTTGTCTCTCAAAATTGAAAGCTACTGTATCAAATTATTCTTTAAATAAATCTATTTTGTGGTCTCTTATCTGACAACAAAACACCTTTTAATGTCTCATCAAAAAATGACTTGTTCTGAGCTATAGAAACCACAGGACATTGCAGCTCTCTCTAGACCACCAGAATATGTGGGCTAATGGTGGGACAACTGAGCTTGCTGAACACCAAATAATTAGGTTTGAGTCCTATAAATCAGTGTTTGTAAGAAATTATTTTAAGCTGTCATTTAAACAGGTTTTCCTAAAGGCACCATCAAATAACAAGGAGATTTCTTGATGCCCGGCAGCAAATCATGATATCAAATACAAAAATATTTATTTTACTGCTTCAGAGCACAAACCCTCTCCAGAGAGGGGCATGATGAGACAGGACTCTCTCCTCAGTGAGTCAGAGACTGCAGTGACCTACAAACCAGTTCAGTTACTGTGGCACAGGCAGCAGAAAGGTGGGGTTAAAGGGCCACTCGAGGATGACAAGATCAGACAGCTGAGGGCATTGACTCCTCAGATAAACACCTCCCGCGTGCAGCTGGCCATTCAATAAACACACTCAATGCTCCTCCAGTTACTCATCTGAAACTGAGACAAAGGGGTTAAAAGGGGAAAAGAGGATGTGCCTTTTAACCCCCCACTGCCAATCCTACCACAACTTTGTAAGAAGAAAAGGGGAAGGAAGAAAGCATTGTCTCAGGGGCTTAAGTCTTAAATTAATTGTCAAAATAATTCAGTTCATGGGACATCCATTTTTTGGACAAGACTGGATAAACTGCTCTGCCTACAGCAATCATCATTCCATAGTTACTACCCCTACAAGCTCATCCCTGCTCCTGTTTGACAATCTGTGACTTGCTTCCAAAAAGTTGTTATTACAATCAGCAAGACTGAGATCATAAAACCCCTGGGAGCTGGGGAGGGAATGAGGAGTCAGGGATGGGCTGGAGGCTCTAACCTGTTACTCTGGCTCTGTCACAACCCTCTGACCACTGCACTGGCAGGTTCCAGGGCTTTATCAGTGTGACAAGTCCACACAGAATTTTGAGGGTGTTTTTTCCCTTAGCATTACAGACATTTGTATAAAGGTTCTTCTCATACAACAAATCAAAAAATTAAAAAAAAAAAATTAAAATGGGACTGAATACACCTCCCCTAGAAAAAAGGTCCAACAACAAACAAATTAAAAAACCCAACAAAAAATTACCCTTTCTTGCCCTCAAAGAAAGCCCTTCACTCTTAAGAGATAGATTATGTGCAAGCAATACATTCTAGATTATTTTAAGATGAGATGGATAAGCATAATAAAAATATATTAGAACTCCCACACAAACTCACAATTCCACGAGGTTTGGAAGCTTCTGTGCAAGGTTTTCTGGCTGAAAGAGAGTTAGAGATTTTTTAGGTTTCAAAACAAAAACCAGACATACACATATTGTGTACCCAAGTAATTTTAATCACCATACTACAACATACCAGCAGGAAAAATAGCAACAAGGAGTGTCTATAAAATACCGTGTCCATACCCCCAAATATCCATCAGAGCACTCTGGGATGTATCCAGGGTGAGCAATTCACTGTTGAACAGAACTACAGCCTAGAAGTGACATTATCATGTCCTCAGCAAAATGGGAGTCAGATTTCTGAGACTGAAAAAGATGGATTACCTAATCTTACTCTTGAAAATATATTCAAATAAATGAGTTAGTTGAAGGCAAGAGATTGCTAAGAAGCTGCAGCCTTTACAGACTTAAAGCAGAACAAGAACTACACAAGATGTCTCACCAGAATGTATTTTATAATGCTGCTAAACTGGGAAATGACCTACAATCTTTGTGTAGCTTAATCAATTACCACCAAGCCAGAACTGCTGAATCCATCAAACTAGATTTTCATATTTACATATTAACATGCATATCATTTCCTAACTGCCAACTGATCCCTAGCTATAATTCTCTTCCTTGGTGGCATTTTTAACTATGATCACATATCACAAAATTGGCTTCACAAGTTTCACATGTCGTGTTGGAAACTGTACTCAAAATTATTCAAAGTTAAGATAGTTTTATTGCTTAAGAAACCTGCTTTAACATAGATCTGTTTTATTGAAAGAAAGGGTTTACAATACTGATACGTGCTGAAACAACTGCATTTCAAAAGCAGCTTGACCACATAGTTAAATTCCTATTAAACCTAGAGATTTTCATGTGGATAAACATGATGTGAGAGACCTTAAATAGGTATGTTACCTAAAATATATAACTTCGTAACTTGATTATGGAAGAACATGCTAACCTGAAAAAGTAATGCCGTGCTATTCTCACGTAGCAAACATGGCCCATGCTAGATCTGAGTACAAAGCCCAGCTTGCTGAACTCGGGAGCAGCAAATGATGGCTCAGGTCAAGAAATGTCGGGTGAGGTCAAGAACTGCTGCCGAGTGGTGACGTCAAACCCCAAAATCGCTGTCGCTGATCCGGCGCTGCCACCTCGCGGCAGCTCCGCCACGGCGCAGCCACCGCCCCGCACCGCATTTCACCCGCAAACATCGACGCTGCCACTCGGAAACGTGCTCAGGCACAAAAGAACTCAAGCCTTCATTCCAATTAATGACAATAAGTACAATTAATTACAATAAGGATGTTAAACTGAACCACGTAACTCACCTGCTGTTCTGTTAGGACAGGACAGCAGCACATATTCTGAGGTAGTAAATCAAGAACAATTATTCTTGATCCTGATTCTGACAGGACCAACAAGGCAAACACCTATTTCCTTTTAATAGATGGGGAAACTGGGTATTGGAAGGCTCACGGTATCAAAGATTAACTGGGAAGTGGGAAGATTTGATGCTGGGATGCAGGTGTGCTGTATGGCTCCTTGATCCATTCATTATGTCACAGCACTCCATCACTTCCATCTTGCCAATGAAGACAAAAAAGAAATTATTCTTAGGCAAGGTAAATTCTGTCAGCATAACTATCCCTGACATTTCATAGGAGTCATCTGTCAAGGACAGAAGTCATTTCAGAAGACCAAAGATCAAAAGCTAATTTAGTCATTTATTTTCAGAATTTTGAAGGAATGAACC
Source organism: Lichenostomus cassidix (assembly GCF_008360975.1). Classification (NCBI taxonomy): domain Eukaryota; kingdom Metazoa; phylum Chordata; class Aves; order Passeriformes; family Meliphagidae; genus Lichenostomus; species Lichenostomus cassidix. Next base: position 3,442,496 of record NC_139491.1, read on the forward strand.
AGTGGGACAAAAGTACCACCTAATTTTAAAGAAGTATGGTGCAGGTTTAGTTTTGATGGTTGCTAATAATGCTTATGCAGTTTCAAGTGGTTATTGATGAGGTATTGCTCATCACCTTGCATCAGAGGAGTAAAAAGAAGACACATCTTCCTTCAGTAATTTAATTGTTTTCAACTATTCTCAGATGAGATATCCACTCCCCTCCAACACCCAGTGTACCTCACCTACTACAACTTTATTAAAATTAAGAGCACTACTTGTTCTACCTATCAGCAGTGGACATAAAAAAATCCTCATTATGAAATTCTGCTTTGTAAAAATACCTATGAATTGTGTTTTCACAAATTCCTCTTATTTTTCCCTCTCTGTCTTCTCTTTTTGCAAGAGGAATTAACCTCAATCTCTCAACCTTGGGCATGTTCTCTACAAGTCCCTCATTGCTGCTCTCTAGGTTCTCTCCAATTCACCCAGGTTGTTCATGAGCACGAAACTCTCTGCTCCAGCTTGTGCTTTAACAGTATCCAATAATTACTTCCTTCTGCTTTTAATGGAGATTGTGAAAGTTTCCATGTTCCAAAAAGACATCTGCCTTTTTTTGTAACATGCTGCTGACTTGGTCTATTTTGGTCCACTACAACTTCCAACATCTCTTCTGTGGAACAGATGCTCAGTGAATGACACCCAAATTTGTTTGCCTTGTTCCAACAATAGTGCTGAGCACTTGAATGAGATCCCAACAAGGCACATTATGAGCAAGTTATCCTGATTGCTGTGAATCTAATCATGTTCTGCTTCACACTGCTTGAAAGTAATTTTGCCTAAATATGATCTACATTTTAACTTTTGTTTCAGTTTCTTTAGCCAGGTCTTAACACTTAGATGCAAAACTCCTTATTGTTTCATCTTTTGAGTAGTGCAAAGTTTGTGAGGCTTACTATGTAGATCATCACTGAATTTCACAAAGTGTCAAGACAGAGCTGTTCACAGTCTTTGGCTATTTTATAGCTGCTTTAATTTGTAACCATGAATCCTATCCTCCCATTACGTTATTATACATTATTAAATTATTGCCCAAAACCAGAGTGCTAAAATAATTCTCTACAGTAACTGTCAACTTCAGTGACTCATTCAAGATGAAGAAAAGACATAAAATCTTCAGAATTTCAGCTCTTGGCCCTTAAAATAGAGTAGTGGACTTTTTCTAGGAAACACTGAAAACTCTACTATTTTGGTGAATTTTAAGTAGTCACCCCCTACAGCTCCTCTACCCATGCTACTGTTTTACTTGTCATACCATGGAAGAGCTCACAAAAAAACCCCAACTAACAAAACCAAACCAACCAACCAACTAAGCAAACAAAAATGAAGACTTGGGAGTTAAAACTATTCAGAGAGGCAAGCTTTGACTCTATTCTGTAGTCTTACCAGCTCAGAACATCTCTCACAGTTATTTAACTGCCCCACACTGAATTCTGAGGTCACAACATCCACTCAGGGTGAGAATTTCTTCAGTTCAGGGAAAAACAATAAAACAAGAAGAAATCCCAAAAGAAAATCCCACGACCTTGAGATTAACTGTATTCTCCTATCAACAGCAGCCCATAGATACAAGTTTTTACTTAACAGCAGTTTTGGAATTAGACCCTGGGACTGACATTGCCTTTGAAGTTGGGCACACACCAAGGGAAAAGTCCTTCAGCCTAATGAAGAAATGTAGAACTGACTGCATAGTATCTCCTGACAGGAGAAAGGCCTGACCACTTATGTGAGTTAAATGTATAGGTTAAAAAAAAATCCAACAGAACAACAACCCTGACAAAAAAAAAAAACCCAGCAAGTAATCAGAGCTTCAAAAGGGTAACCATAAAAAGTCATGAACTTCCATTTATTATTCTCTGCATTACCTAATGCAAGTTCAAGCACTCACATCTTACAGTTGATGACACCATTCAGGATCAGATCATCTATAATATTATTTTGTAAAAATTATCTTGTTTTTTCTGTTTCAAAAATCAGAATTCCCACACACACAGACAGTAAACACTGCAACAAAGAGGTTGTCATACCAATGTGGTCAGGGAATTTCTTTTCATGTAAAGTCTCTCCAGGTACTGCAGCCCCTCATCCTTCAGTAACTCCAGAGGGAAGTGGTGGAGATTTCGGTAATTCAAGAACAAGTTCTTGTGCCTTTCCAGCTTTGCCTCAGAGATTGTTTTGCACAGTTCTGATGCCATGACTAAGCACCACATCTACTGCATCACATCTTCTGAGAGCAGACCCATTTCTAGGAGACAAAAAGAGGAAAAAAACCCCAGTATTATCAAAGTGTAGCCAAGCCTTCTTTTGCAGGAAGAATTATAGATTACAGATTATCTGATAATTTATCTAAACACTCTTGTTCCTGTTAATACACAAAGTCCCCAGAACATCCACACCATAAGCTATGTGAGAAGCAAGTCTTTGAGTATTTTATGGACCAAGTTTTAGTGCATTATAGGACCTGAAGTAACAAAATCTTTAGGTATATTTAATGCTTTTAGTTTCATCCATGTTCGATAGACCTTTCCAATTATTTTGTGAAAACTGCCACCACAAGAAGGAAAAAAAAAGCAACCTTTATTAACCATTACTCATGTCCCACATCTATCCTGTGACATGTGCTAAAAAAAGAACCCACAGATAAGAAAAACACACAATTAATAGAGGACTTTAGTCTCAGATGACTAAAACCCACCATTATCTTTTAAGCCAGAAATACAAAAGGCAATGAAAATTTGATATGCTTTCCCATCTAAAACCAGTGGAATAATTTTCCAGTTGGAATAGATAATTGGGATGGATAGCCAGTAAAGCCATTTTAAAATAATACACTAATTTATGAGATCTGAAACTTACAGTGAGAAAATTTATAAAGGGTTAGATAAGACAGCAGATTTTCAGCTTGCTCTACTAAAAATAAAACCAGAGAGAACAAAGTGTCAAGGTTTAACTGACAATTTCAACACCAGAAAACAAAAGCAGGAAGACAAATTAAAAATTAACTCTCATCTGAAACCTGACTTCATTCAACTTTTTACATATAACTGAAATTCAAGTCATTATTATGCTGTCTAGATTTAGACAATAACAATGCTGCATCTTTTCAACTATCTCAGAAGAACATAATAAACCCAGACTATTCATTAAGTTGAAGTTATCATTGTGTTACAGACTCATGTATATAAATTAATTGCCATTAATGAAATGTAAGGACTCAGAACTGCTTCACAACAATAACAATAATTTTAGTTTTTCCATCACTGAAGGAGAGGATTCTAATCATTACAGATATTGGAAGTGAAGGTCCTAAATCAAGAATCCCATTTGATGACAGGCGTGGTACACAGAAACTCCAGCTGCAGACTGACAACCCAACCATACATGAACATCAAACTGTTCACCAGTTTCAGTAATTCCCTTGATTTGCAGACAAGCTGCTCTTACCAGTGATCTGTCCTTCTAGAACAATACCCATTTGTGGGGTTTTTAAGAGGTTTTTAAGAGTTGCCTTCATTAGCTGGTTTAGGGGACAGGGCACACACATTGGCCCTTGGCACTCTTAACATTAAGGTTCTCTTGGTCCAGAAAATCAAGGAAATGAAGCCATTGCAATTCCCAACTTCACTTCTGTGATCAGCATTAAAATAATTCATGGGAAATCATTAAAATTTTTAATGGGCATAGCCTGAGTATTTATTATTAACTGCCACAATATAAGACATGGTAAAGGAAAGCTCATCTTTCTCTGATTTTTTTTTTTTTTTTAACTCAGAAGCAGTGAAATGACAAAACACACGCATAAATATCCAACAGCCTTCCAATCTGTCCAGAGATGCTTCTTAGGTGTTCTGCACTTGTGGGCTTCTCCTCAGACGTGTGACTCCATGCAGCACCTGCACATTTAGCCATGGCACACAACATGGACACAACAGACCCCGAGGATGCAAAGTCCATCACACCCTCCTTGGGCTCTCACTTCAAAGGAACCTCCTCCTACTCCCTTCCACCACCAGCCAAACTTTTCCTCTCTCAATGAGCTTTTTCCAGCGATGAGGCACAGCCTTACCACAGAGAAACAGCCACAGTCACGGTCTTTAAGGGAGGGAAAAAGGAGGATGAGGGCTGAGAGCACCCAGTGCCGGTGGCCCTGTGGGGAGCCGGGTCGCTCAGGGAGGAAAAGGGCGAGGAGGAAGGGGAAGAGGGCACGGGGGGGAAAGAGAGGTGGAAAGGAAGGGCGAGAGAGAGACGGGGGGCAAGGGAACACGGGGAAGAGAAGAGGGAAGGAGGAGACAAGGGGGGAACGGCGCAGACGGGGAAACGGGGGCCCGGCCATGGCGCGCACCCCCTCACGAAGAGGCGCCGTGCCCGCGCGGTCCGGCGAGCGGAGAGCGGGGGCAGAGCGCCGGAGACACCCTCCCACCGTCAGGTCCCCGTCTCCCTGTCCCGTCCCGCCTCGGTCCCTGGCCATCGCCACTCACCGGGGCGCCGCGGCGGGAGCGGCACTGCCGCCGGCCAGCGACCCGGGGGCGGGACGGGACGGGCCGCGCGAGACTCGCCGCGCGGCTCTCGCGAGACAGCGCCCCGCCCCGCCGCGGGAAGCAGCCAATCACAAGGCTCCGCTTCTCCCGCCTCCCTCCGCCAGCCAATGGGAGCGCGCCGCCCCTCAGCGCCTTGCCCGCCCCTCAGCGCCTCGCCCGCCCGTCGCTGTGGGCTGAGGGGCTGAGGGCGTTCCTGGTGTTTAGGTTTTGAGATGTTCCCTGTGTTGAGGTGTTCAGGTGTTTGACATATCCTGGTGTTCAGGTGTTCCCGGTATCCCGGTACCTCCCGGTGCGGCTCCGTGAGGGATTGTGTGCGCTCTACTTGCCTCCCCGTGTGTTCACACAGCCGCCGCTGCTATCAAGTCATCCCGGCTAAATCGTTGCTAAAGGAGAACATCATTTGTTGATGAAAGTTGTGCTCAGGGACCATCCTCCCGGCTCTGCCTTTTGTTGCTGTGTTAACAGCAGAATAGAGACCCTCAGGCGATCCTGCCTGCACCCACAGCCTGACCAGCAGGACCATTTTTACCTGTGATAGTTGGCCTGTGGAAACGTTTCGATTTTATGTGTATTCACCCCCACTAGGATGACACAGAAAGGCTTGTTTGTATTGTGTCAGTTCTCTGCTGACAGCAAATTCTGTCATACTCAGGGTATTTAACATCACTGGGTATTAAAAAGTTGCTTTTTGCTGAAGATTAGCTCTACATCTGGCTAAAAAAAGAATTCCAGCCACAGAAATGCCCTTTCTATTTTGCACAGACTGATGAACATTAAATTGGTCCTAACAATATTCACACAGCAGGTCTGAAGGCTTACCAAGATGAACACCTTGCAGAAGATGTTTCTTCTATATATTCACATAACTTTCACTTGAAATAAATCAACATGCAGAAAAGCTTAAGATATTTTTCCTTGCATACTCATTTCTCTCTTTTCCAGTTCTAAATAAAGAATAGCAGCCCTTAATGGCTCATTTGTCATTTTCCTGCACATGAAAGGCAATAATTGATTGTGACAACTACACTTGCTCCATCTTACTTTTCAGTTGCAGTCTTTTTGGAGTTGTTTTTTTCAGAAAAATAATTTACCTTTCAAAATGCAACCTCCTCCATATTTATCATATCATACTACACACATTATTTCTTACTGTGGTTGATAGTACTTGTCTATTTTCTTTTCAGCTAATATTAAATTCCAGGGAGTGGCCTGTTTGTAGACCACCATGGTTTTAAAAACAGCAAATACATCACACTTCTTAATGTCACTTTGGTCTTGCACTATAAATATCAGAGAAATCAAAAATTATTTCAGACCAAAGTAGAAGCTGAATATGAGGACTGTTAGCAACACATTCCTCAGAGAGAATTCAATGTGTCAAACCAAATGTACTTCTTCAGGATACTGAGTCATTGATCAGGACAGAAACTGTGATTCTGTCTTCTTCTACTGAAGTTGAACAGGAAAGATGAAGCTTTTTTCTTGGAAGACCTGCTCTTAACAGAGCAAGGATACTTAATGTGTTTGTTTACACATATGTTGTAATGGTTTGGGGTTTTTTGGCTGGAGATTTTTTGAGAGAGTAACAGGTAGGAGATAAGATTACTGCATTATGATATTTTTGAGAGCAAATTTTGTCTGTTCTTTTCTGCTCACACCAACACACATCACTTTTTCTTCTGTCTTTCCTCCTGCAAGGTCACTCAGGATTCTCCCTTTATTGTTTTGTGTAGCCTGAATCATCACACTCATTCATTCTCTGTTTTTTCCCCTCGACCAATGCCACGGTGATCTCTGCAAAGCACTGCTCTCTCAGATGGAAAGCTGATCCCTGAAGCACTGATCCTGCACAGCACAGGTGTCCAGGCTTGCCCATGTAGTCACAAGGCTAAAAATGATGAGCAGGGCAGGGATATTGGAATCTGATCTTCCATCCAGGAGAGCACTTGCTCATGGTTGCCAAGTCATTCCCATCTAACAAGTCAGACTTGTGTGATCTCCCTGCTAAGTAAATTTTACTGTTTCTTTACCCTAATTGAATCCTTAGCTTTGTGCTTTTGAGAGCACAAGAGGAGCTTGACATTTCCATCTTGCTGAGAAGGATGGATGATCTTATCTGGGCCTACATAAAGAAATGAATAAAACTTGTTTTGAAATGCAGCTTTGAAGAAGTAGATCTATTTAAGTCCTTTGCAGTTGTCAATGACTTGAAGATCCACCATCATCTGGTGGTTTACTGGAACAAACTGGTACAGCTTCACAGGTGATGCCCTGTGTGTGCCAAAATCACATAAGTCCGAAAGTCAGGTGAAGATTGTGGCTAGCACAGGTCTTTCCCATGAGAAATCCTTTTGTGTTTTATAAATAAAGATAAGGTTTGGATGTTATTAAAAACAGTGTCCCAAGACTTGGACGGTGCAGACCTGGCCAATCAGGCCTAGGGGGAGGTTTTTGACTGACCAATCTGGGTGACTTTTGAAAACTCTCTATGTATGATGAAATCAAAACAATAAAGGTTTTTTCCTTCTTGCCACTGAGAACTGGATTCTTCTCTCTGCTAGTGGCTCAACAGCGACAAAGATAGTGTGAAGAGATGATGCTTCACAAGATTTAGTACACAAGGTAACTAATTGAGACTGACAACTTTTGGAAGATGCAATTGGAATTACCTGTGCATAGAAAAGCTTTATGCAAACATTTTCTTTTGTTTTGCTAAGTGAAACATGAAGAATTTTTTTATTGAGGTTTTGGTCACAAGTTTCCTAGCTCCCAATGCCACAGACCAATGAAATCCAAAGTATCTCATTGAATTTTTGATTTTGAGTTTTGAACACTGTGAGGTTCCATCTCTCTAATAAGCCTACATGAGTCTTTTCCACCCAGTGCTGTGGATACCACTTATATTGAATCATGTGCATTAAATTAGTCTTTTTAAATTTGGAATATGATAAAAATATCCACTGAGCAATTAAAGGTCAGTTTTTAGCATCAGGAAAATTCAGTGTGATTGATGCATGACAGCAAGAGTGTTTCTCCTTTAGGGTTGGATAATTAGTAAGTATTTTTGTTCTCTGCTCTTCAGTGTGTTAACTAGCAGTACAAAATGGGCTTTCTTGAACATCTCTGTGTTCTGAGAATTATGGTGAGGCAAAAATCCATCAGTAAGCACTGAGCTCATGCAGGTATGCTTGGTACAGAGAGGTCCTGAGGGCTGGAGGAACCTTCTAGGCACAAGGAATCAACAGATCAATCCAGTGATCAGCAGATACAGTTTCAGCTTCCTTTAGGTTATGGTGTGTACTAGTGTTAGCACAAGTGTGTAAAGCAGTAGTAACTGCCTGGTGCATCTGCTATGTTTCACAGCCAGTGAACATCTTTTCCATGCTCAGACTGGAGAAGAATCTGCTTAACACATGCTTGGGACATTTGCAGTGGTCAAGAGAATGGCAGAGCTCTCCTTTCATAGCAGGATTCCAGCACAGGGGCTCAATGGTTTGTGCTGCCCTGTTGTCTCCTGTTTATCCCTAGAAAATGAACATTGCCTGGAATTTTGAAAGTTCTTATGCAGTTGAATATGCAATTTCATTTTTCTGCTCTTGTGGGCACTGAGGGTGGCTTTCTCCCTCATCTGAGGATTAATAACTTCCACTTCTCTTTTAACAAGAGCCTAGTGTCATCATCAGGTTCTGCAAACTGAGATTTAGGGAAGCACACAGAACATTTCCACTTTGCATCCTTTCTTGCAGAATTTCAAATCTTAATTCTTCTTACCTTTATTTTGACTTTACTCTGTCTTACAAAAGGTTTTTTTCAGTCAATCCAGATTTCATATATATATAATGATGCAAGAATCAAATGGTATAAATTTCAATAATTTTGGATCTGTTCTTTCCACAGGAGGTTTATTTTGCATCATTCATTGATTTGTCTCTCGTACCAGAAAGAAACAAACTCTCTAAAATGTTCAGGTTTTACTAATGGAGAAAGAATCCATTCTCCAGAAAGTCCTTGTTCTTCTTAGGAAGTCTTTTGTAACTTCCAGTTAGTAATTTTGGTTTAGGGACAAAGCTCTCTTATTTGAGTGGAATAAAGTTACAGTGACTCATTACAGTACTGCTAACTTTGATTCCATAAATGTTTTAACTCGAGCTTTGCAGCAGTACAAAAGTGGGAAGGCAGATGGAGCTCCTGCACACCGAGTGCCAGCATGCCAGTGTTTAACGTTTAGACATCATCCACCTTTGGCTCAAGTCTTTTTCTTTTCAGTTTATTCATTATTGTATTTGTTAAACTCGAACTGACTCCTTTTTCAATGGCACAGTAATGCTAATGCAAAACCTAATTTCAAATGAAGTTATTTGCACTGCCTGGTACAGTTCAAATCAGCATCACTGATTTTGTCAAAATGGAAGCTTTCAGAACAGTTTATCGCTAATTTGGTCTGAACTATTTTTTGAGGGAAATTTCTTGGTAATCACGTTGATTATGTTGTGTAATAGATTTCCTAAGAAGTAATGGAAAGCACTGGTCATTTGGACAAGCTGCATTTTGAATGGAACAACCTTAATACAGAATAAGCAAGCAGTGGATTTTGTCCCTGATCATGCAGTTTCTGCTCATTCTAAATTCCCACTGATCTAATTAATCTCAATTGGAAAAAGAACAATGCCTCACTGACTGCCCCAGAAACCAAATTCCTCTGTTAATGTGTTAAGCAAACATAACAATAGGCAGAATCAACATTTCTGCCTCTGCTCCATGGGGAAATCTCAATGTAGGATCACTGCAAAGGTAGCAAACCAGGCAGCTCTCCATGGCTTTTCAGTTGTTAGTCCTTTAAAGATGCAAAAGGGGCATGTAGCATGTGGAGGTATTTTGTGTTACCTCTTGCTGGCAAGATAATCACAGCTTGCAAATTAATTTCAAGTAACCAAGGATTTTTCAACTCACCGACATTGCTGTATGTCACAAATGCATGAATGAATAAAATTTTGTTTATTGTTTGGAATTCACTTGATGAAACTCTAAACTTGACTGAATTGATTCAATTAAAGTAACTTAGAATATTATCTCCAGTTTTGCTTTGCTTCAAATCAGTAAAGTAGTAAAACTTAAATAGCAGATTTAGGCAGCACATGGACACTTATTAATTTCAGGCAGCAAATAGCATTAAATGTTCTTTGGTCTATTTTTATGTGTCCTCAATAATATTATTTTTTACTACCGCCCTCGGCTGCCACTGAAGCTCTGTGGTGGCTTTTGCTCCATCCTTCTGCCTGCCCCAAGGTTTGCTTTTTTTTCGTCTTCACTGCATTTCCCTTCAGTCCAGTTGACAGACCTGCTGAGTTCACAATAATTGTCAAAAGATTCCTGAGTATTTCTAATGATTTGTTGGATCTAATTTGACCAAAATTTGTTATTCATCCAACTGAAATCAGTAGTTTTAACATTAATCATTAATCATTAATTAGTCTGAAGTTGTTCCTATTTCCAGATACCAAACCTACTCCAATTCTTTATGTCTATTGCTGCCTAATGTCATTTTCTTTCTCCACTCGGCCATTTATTTTTCTGAGAAGTCCCTTGATCTGGTGTTGAAACACAGTCATATCTTGTACAGAGGCTCCCTATCATCAGCACAGCTCCACTGTTCCCATAAATTTACTTTAAAACTTTGATAAAATATTAAATCCCTATACTCTCACCCACAGAGTTTCATAATTTTAGCACATATAGGCTTGAAATGAAAGTATTTTAGTGACAATACACACACTTGAAATAACATTTTTATATATTTATGAGGTGTTTGTATTTCCTATGGAAAAGTTTCAAGCGAGGTGCCAAATGTCCTGGTTGGGTAAGGTGACCGGTTTTGTAATGTTATTCCACCATTCATATCGGAAGGGTGTTAACTCTGTGACCTGTTACATTATGATAGAAATGAGGCAGGTGGTGAGCTATTTTTCATTCCAAGGGAATATAAATAGTGAAGGGGGGCAGCATGGTGTATACACAGCTCTTTGATTTATGCAAGCATATTGTGGAACCTGTTTGAGTGAAGTCAGATATAGAAATCTTCTGTTCCTGAGACCAGTGGGAGATTTGCTTTCAGAGAGCTTGCAGGGTTTCTCCTTTTCATGTCAACCATCCATCTGGTTACAGCTGGGATCTGACCTTTCTTTTTACTGAACACTCTAGGAATAGCTTAAATATATGCCAGGATGTTCCACGTGTTGGGGAGACACTCAATGAGCTGCTTCCTGTCAAACGCAGAATTTTTAGTCAAACCAGAAAAGCCAAAGATCTTTCTTTTCTTGTTCACGCTCTGTGTTTCCTCTCAGAAATCTTCCACGTGAAGACTTTGTCCCGAGAGGTCTAAGTCAGGTAACCAAAGTCAGGGCACTCTTGGTTGGGGAGCCCTGAGGTGTGGTCAAGGTCTTGCAGCAGCAACTGCTGAGTGTGTTTGCTTTTTTCCGAGTCCACACCTCCTTCCTGGCTTTGTGACATTTGCAGCACAACACTGATAAAGATCTTTCCCCATTATAAAGTCATGGCACAGTACTGGTAAGCAGCTCTCCCTTTCCTTGGTGTGAGGAGTGTTTTGGACAATATGCCTTTGTGTCTGGCACCAGCTCTGCTCCCGGGGAGCTGTTCCAGGCCATATGTCTGTAGCAGAATAACATCTTCTGTCTGACAAAAGGAGATAATTCAGCCTTCATTCAAAAGCAAAAATGGAGACTCTGAGTAATTTCTACTAAAACTATTTCACTGAAACGATTTCTCATTTTTTAACAAAGGCATAGGAAAAAGAGCCATGTGCCTTGTACACTCTTCCAGAGATTAATGCCCCATAATTCTGGTCCAGTGAAATAATTAAGTCTGTTAAACCATTTTGGTGCTTTTAGCAGTGAAGTCATGGTCAATGAGTTCAAGCTTTTTAAATACACATTATATACTCAGAACAGCTCTCCTCTAGTGTGTGATGGCACCTTCATAGCAGGAACCCAGAGATACACATTGCTACAAATTGGAGATAGCCCCACCAGTACAGTTACAACCTCATTACAATCCTTAAATTCACGTGTGTTTCTGTCATAAAATAGAAGTCAAGCCAACCAACCCTATACAAAACACTTACAAAATTTGCCTGCAGGAGACATCCCTGTCAGCACTCCAGTGCTGCCCTCTGGTCCCATGTTGGGTAAGTCTATGGATATGCATCCTTAGCACACTGCTATCAGGAAAATACTTTAATTTTATTTAGATGTTCGAAAAACATCTAAAGCCAAGGGAGAAATTTATACCAGAACTGTTTGGTGTGGTTTATATTTTTGGGCATTCTCTGTGTATATAATGTCCTCACAGGTGGCTAATCTCTAATGTCACTCCTGACAAATGGATCAGTCTGGATTTGGAAAACCACATGAATAAATGCACCATGATGTGGCCTTTATGTTTTAAAAAATCAGTCTAAATAGCCTTAATATGCCCCTAAAGAAGTGGAGAAAGAGAGGAAACTGATATTAGGAAATGGAGAAGCCCACTTCCCTGGAAGATTTATGTGGTACAGTATGCCAGCCTTCAGCAGCATACATCAGGTTTGGAGAGGTTGATGACAGGGTATTTCTATTTTGCTGAGAGGGCTCAGCTCTCAATGACTTTGGCCATGTCTGATGCAGAGAAAACCATGGCAATGAAGCAATAAATTTTTCCTACTTCCATTTGCAGGTGTTTCCTCCCTCACCTCTTCACCACACATGCATGACTTCCAAAGCAGTTCAGGGTGAATCCTTTGTTTGTGTCCTTTTCCTTCGGTTCCTTAGGGAAAGGACTGTACTGAAACCACATGAAACAACTACTAAAGATACCTTTCCTGGCTGATAGACAAAGTCAAGGATCAATGCACAACAACAGCGTGGAAAGATAACAGCAAAGTTAAGTAGATAAAAGCATCACAACATAAATGCTTAGAAGACTCCTAGGGTTCTGACTTCTGCTGTCATGAAATCTTTGAGTTTGTTCAGTATCTGATAGGAAAAGAGTCCAAAACCCACAGAAGGTAAACCATGCAAAGGGGACTTTCCTTGTTCAGTAGGGACAGAAATTGTGCCACGATATTAAGACAAAATGAGTATTTGTTGTAAGGTGGTGTTGGTTACAGCATGTTGTCCTATTTGATTTATTTGAACTTTTCAGTTTTATCTTTCCTCCTCAAATTCTGCCTGTGGGACAGAACTCAGCAATATGCAAATATTGCAAGAATATTGCAACACATCTCAAAAGCTCATAGTATTTCCCTATGCTTTTATTTATACAAAGCTAAAATAAGGGAGGATCCTTTTTTCCAAAAACAGACATTTAGTAAAGCTGAAATTCAGCTCAGTGTGAACTCTGCAATTTGTTCATAATATTGGATTCCACATTGGATCTCTAAGTGCAATAATGTGAAATGTCCAAGGGGTTGTGCAGACTCTCATTTTGGGAATTTCAATGAGAGCAAACACCAGTGCATGTTAGAGCAAGGAAGAAACTAAGCTTGTTTTAGGAATTGGTATCAAGGAAGAACCAAGGTAAAATAGGAGTCTTGTAGAACTGAGTAAATGATTTAAAAATATTTGTAATATGTCTGCTGCAGAAAAAAGTCACTCAAAGATGAAGGTAAGTCCACATTCTTTAACCTCCCTACCTGCAGCAGGTAGCCAGGGCAAGCAGATCAGTTAAATGTGATGTGTGGGGAGAAAATAACATTTCCACACAATAATTTATGCTCAGTATTTAATTGGTGTATAAAAGCACTGCTAGCAAAGTCATTTCATGCATATTTAAAAAGGCTGTTTCAAGTGACCAGAGACAGGAAGGCCACGAAAGACTTGTGGATGGCAAGTTTATAAAAGGAAAACAAATGGAAGGGAAATAAAATCCCTTTCCAGCAGTATTTGACTTTCCTAACCTAAGTGATAGACATAAGCAAACTTCTCATTTCATTCCTGACACTTAGCAATGTTCCCGAATGCTTTCAGATCCCTTGGACCTTTCTTCTTTCCCATCACTCAATGAAGAGATAAGTTATCTTCAAAAGGCTTAGATATAAAGTCTAGTGAAATTACAGAAATAGAAATATGTACTAATCAGAAAAGCAAACCTACTCTCATATCTAAGTTTACATGAATACTATCAGTATTTAAGCCAATAAACCATTTGATTTCCCTTGTGCTTCTCAGTGTTTACCTCATTTTGACTTAGCTGTTAGATTATTAGCTTTGCTTTCTTGCTTCAAAAAATTCAGAGGAAACACAGCAACAACTTCCAAACAAAAAATTCTCCATCTTTGCTGAGCACTGTGGCAGGGAAAAGAGCTTTGATTTTGTTAGGATACTACAGGCTTGAGTCAGCCCCAAGCTCATGGTGAGTGGAATAACATCTTTGTACTCTTTTTTCACACCTAATCTTCCATCACAGGCTAGAGCTCTCCTCAAGGTATTTTTCTTTAATTGTGCCAGTCCCTTCATTAGGTAAAACCATAATCACAACTTCTGTTGCATTCCAGCAAGTTTGCAGCTCAGGATTCCAGCTGGATCACTGCTGGGTCTGTAGAGCTGCACTGAACCTCCAGTGGGATGACAGGGATAAACACTGGACAATGGCAAACAATCCAAAGCCAAATTCACCAATGCCACTGGTAAGGTTAACAAGACTTGATGACTGCAATACCATATAAATTCAAGCTACAGATTACTAGGCAGCTCTTTTCCCAGCAAACTGCAACTGTACATGTAAATTGTCCACTTAAAAATCTCAAGTGCTTTAATTTCCTGGAGCTATTTACCATCTTGGAGACCACAGGGAGAACTTCCTTAAAAGGGTAAGGAAAGCCACTGCTCTTCTTACAGCCAGAAGAGTTCTTACAAACAGATCATCCTTCTGGCCTTGGGCTGATTGAAGAAAGAGCATGAAAAAATTAAGAATATTTTGGAATGTCATTCCCGGGGGTGAGAATTTTTGCAAAAACTTTTATTGTCACTTATAAAAGACAGTCAGTTGTAGATGACATTAAAGAAATGTCCTGACTTTTGTAACATTGCTGATGAAAGGGAATCACACAGGTAAACCAGCTCTCAGAACATTCAAGGCTTTAGAAATTGTAACTGAATTGCTCTGAAGAGAAATTGATAAAGCACATTAAGGTAGAACATGTTGGCAACTTCATCCATTCTCAATTTCAGTTCATTTCAAAGAAGGGCACAGGTGTCCATTCTGAGGTCACTGATCAAGGTTCTCATGTTATGACTATTTTTGTACACTTCCTAACACTCCAAAGACACCCAGATCATCAACAATCATCTTCCCAAAGCCTTTAGAATATCAGGGCGTTTTCTCCCAGTTCCAAGTTTTACAGGCTCCCAGTTCCAAGTTTTACAGCACTTTGGGTAAGTGCTCATACTGGTTTAGATGATTGCAGAAACAGCTATGTCAGACAAATTTTGGTGGTTTTTTTTCTCATTTGAACTCTGTACAATCAGTTTGGAGAGGGGAAGTCTATAGATTAGAGTCTTGCAGTTATTTTCTGCTGGGCTGGGTGACAAAATGATAACCTGAGGCAGACTGGCCTTACCAGGGTGGCCGGGGGCAGCTGGTGTCAGACTTTTATAATAACACTTCTCCCCAGCACTGAAAAGCATTCAAGACATTTCCCTTCTGTTTACAGCTCTTCCCATAAATGATATTAATCTGAAGTAGAGCTTGTGAGGCAAAGAGCACTTCAGTGTAAACCTTCCAAGGGTGATACCAGCAGCAGAGCTGCACTCAGGCAGCCTTGTTAGGAATTGTTTCCCTCTTTGCTTTTCAACGCTTGAGCCACTTCCAGATTGAGTTCTTTAAAGAGCATTTGCACAGAGTCTGCACCAGGCAGAGAAAGTTCTCTAACTCTGCTCTTCTTCCCCAGGTTGCCCTTGTTCCAGGTCAGTACAAGGCTGAATTTCCATAGGAGATTTGGCCCATAGGCAGAGATATTTTGGATTCAGTTCCATTTGCTGCAAACTCTCCCAATTTATATCATCCCTTATGCTATGCTAAACACACAAGTACTTTCCTTAAAAACTGTTACATAAATTAGGGCATTACAGTTTTTGGTATGACGATCTAAAAAAATTCTTTTTCATGAGAGAAAGAGCTGCAATGAATTACTTCTTGTCACTCAATAAAATATACATATTTAAATCAACAAGAGTATAGTGTTTTCATAGGAATTGCTTATATCATCTCCAAATTAAAACAGCTGAGTGGTTTTAACTCTGTGGCAGCTTCACTTTCAGTGCATGTAAATCTTACACATAAAACAGTATTATGCCAGGCTTCAAGTCCTGTATTTGCACTAATAATTCAATTATTTGGCCATTTTGTTGAACAAATTAGAAGTAGATGTACATTTTTTTGCATTATTGAAGAGCTAATAATGTTGTTTTAGCACATCCTATCAGCAGGATTTCAGTTCAGGGATGTTCAATGTCCAAATCAGTCAAACTGGATTTAATTCAGACATCTAACTCCCTCAGGCCTTGTTGGAAAATGTCAGCCTAAAATAGCTTGTGCTTGAGTACAACAAATGAGAAAGGCACTTCTGATGTATGTATTTGTATGTCCAAATGTCACAGAGTGTTGGAATGGTGACTGAGCCCTTCCTGTGGAGCTGAACTGCCATGCACAGAACTCAGAGGAGCTGCAGGAGTTCCTTCCACCTGCACAGCACCTCCCTGAAATCAGGGAAAGAACTCCTGCCTTCCCCAGGTAGTGAGCAGTGATCATAGGAAGGATTCAAACAGCTGCCCTGAGGTACCAGTGCCAGGCTGGCCCAAATGCCAAGGCTTTGCAAGGTGAGCTAATGCTCTAAACAAGACTATCTTGGGTGACTGATGAGTCAAGAACAGGATTTAATGCTCCTCAGTAACATGAACACAGAAAGCAGTAAACATTCCCTGACTTGCTTTTGAACAGGACCAAGTAAAATGTTTCTCACCTTCATTTTCATTTAGAGAAATAGGATATCAGAGGTAGATGGAGAATTAATTTAATTTTGTGTTTCAGTAAATGCAGCACAGAATTTACAAACACCTATTTCAAAGATCAGTTAATTACCTGCTGCCCTGAAGCTCTCCTGGAAGGAAGGGAAAAGCTTGTCTGAAAGATGCTGAAAGGTAAATAAAGCATTTAACATTCCAGAGAAAACATAAAATAGCCACAATTTTGAGGGCACAGGGAGAGCACACAGTAGAAAGGAAAAATTCCAAAATGCATTCTTTATGGGCAATTGCTGAGCAAAATCCCAAAGAATATATATGGGAAATTTCTTTAATTCTTTCACTTAACAGAAGAAAATCAGTGATAGGAAATTTCTTTGATTCTTTCACTTAACAGAAGGAAATCAGTTACTCTGTGTTTTTTCATCCTGAGGTCATTTTAAAGCAGCATGACAAAAACGTTCTAGTAGAAATAAAGAATTCTGCATTATCACCTTGATCTAATGAAATCATTAAATATTCAGAAGTTCTTAAATAAATATTTTTAAACTTCCTCATCCTGTTTATTTATAGATTTATTATTAAAAGCTAAACCTTTGGACTTCCTTTTTTTTCCTTTGCAATAGGTAATTTATACCACTTATACTGAAAAGCAGCAAATTGCTTTATTTTTCAGTGTTATGAAGAGCTATACTATGTTTCACTCAGATTTCTATCAAAGCTGCTTGTAAACAACATTTGAATTAACAATTCAAGTGTAAATTTACAATTCTACTAAATTCAAATAAAATTAAAACAATCAAAAGTAAAATTAGAAATACTATTGGAATTCGATTTATTTTACTACAGGTTTGTTAAAAACTGCGTTTGAGAAAAAAAGCATCTTATAGCATGAAAGATATAGCACCTGATATTTAGTTAATTACTAATGGATTTTTTAAAAATATAACTCAAGACTTGAACTATCTATATCCTATTTTTTGCTACAGTTTTCCCACTGTTTCTACTCAGCTTACCATGAACAGCAAGAAAGAAAATGCAGAGAAAAGGAGAAAACTTGGCAATATTTTGCTCTTTTTCCTCACACTTAAGGAGAGAGAGTCCTTCCACAGCAGGATGTTTCACAATTTGACATTTGCTTTGTCAGCTCCAGTTTGCATCTCTTATGATTACTAATAGAGACCTTGGCTGCATTTTTCCACATGCTGTATTTTGCAAAGATTAGCACAGAAAATTTAAAGACAACTCTGGTGAATACATTTGGATTACATTTAAGGACAAAAATGACAGTCCCAAAGTGGAACTCAGGAGACAATGGCAAGCTCTTCACTCTATTCAGCCAGCTTTGGATGAGGCAGTTTTCAAAAGCAAGTTGGCAGAAACATAGGAAACTATTACCTATCTAAGTTAAATCCCAGAAAGCAAACTTGGGGGGGGCTGTGGGTTGTCTTTTTTTTTTTGGTTGGTTGGTTTGGGGTTTTTTGTTTTTTGGTTTGTTTTTTTTTAATGGCTCCTCTGTGTTAAAATGAAGGAATTGAGGTGGCAACACCTGATGTTGTCCCACAGATCTGGTTTAGGTACTCATGTCCTGCCTTAACTTAGATCATTTAAGATTAGGCCACATGCAGGGAAGACTTGGATTCTGTAGTAAGTAGGATTTATTTTCATCTTCTTTCACAACAAAAATGGTAGCTAAATAGCTCAAGTAAGAGTTGGCATTTTTTCCTCTCCTCTCTGACCAGCAGTTAAGTGTTTTGGTCACTGTTTCTCTGACAAAAAGCAACTGTGCTGCTGAAAGAAGAGAATTAGAGCAGCTCCACACAGGGATCTCAGCCCAGAAGGAGCCAAGACAGAGGGGCGCCTGGGAGTGAGGGAGTGGCTGAAAGGACACACAAATAGAGCACACATGAAACCCAAGCAGGTACAACCATTAGCTGAAGAGCTGGCAGTGCTATAAAGATGCTTTTCAGATAGGCATTTTATACCCTGGCACATCTTCCTCTGGCTGACTGTGTAATGAGCCAGGGCTCTCCATCTCAGTAACAGGAACTTGGCTCATCCGAGTCATCCACAGAACCAGGCAAGTGCAAAAGCAAGCAGGGAAGATAAATCCCATATTTGTAGCTGCTGCTGACTCTGCTGGAGGATCCAATGCTGGCATCTGCAGGCCATAACTCATGGAAAAAGTTACACTTTTCAGCTCTGCCATCTGATATGAACCTGTGTGAAACTGATTTCCTATTCCATCAGCACTGGAGAAGGCTCAGAGAGCATCTGGGCACAGGACTGGGACAGCAGAGAAGGTCAGCAGAGATATCCACCCATTCAGATCCAGGACTCCCAGCCAGCTCTATGGCTTGAACAGAAACACAACCATTCCCTGTGCCCCTGCAGGCTGATTCTGACCCTCCTGACTGATCTACAGGACCTGAAGGAGCTGCATTTGTCCCCTTCTGGTGTCCTTGACACAGGAGAGCTGTTGGCAGATCACTGAGGGCAATCTCCTCGAGTGACAGGAGGAGGAGGAGATCATCTGCCAGAGTCTCCTGCACTGCTGGGAATTTCCCTTCCAACTCAGCACAGTCTATGGTTCTGGGTTCTCTGAATTTGGCTGGTGGCTCTCAGCAGTGATAAAGGGAAATTCTTCTGCCCTCTTGCCAGCAGAAGCTGTTTTATTTGTGATATCACAAAACATTTGCTCTGTTTCAAGACAAAAAAAGGGATGTCTCTGCTTGCTTTCCAAAAATAATCTTTACTATCTTATTCAAGTCCTTAAAGGCAGTTGCTGGGTTACTTGGTGATGTGTTTGATCATCTCCTGCATGAAGTTAATGTCCCACTTATTATTTATTTTAATGACATGAGACCAGGACCCAGCTATGAGCTATTCTTTACTAGTCACACCCTATTAGAACAGTTGCTCAAAAACATGCTCTGCCTTCTCCCCCAAGCAGAAGGCTATTTGTGTCAGGATAAGAGGAATCATTAAGTCATCAATATATTGATTGGTCTGCCAGCAACTGCTTTACATGTGACAATTGTATTTTAACTTACCAACTCAGTGGGCTGATTTTAATAATGAGCATGTCCTTCCTAAATTTCCAGAATAAAGGAAGCTAATGCATTTATTACAGAATCTTATGGCTTTGTCCTGACAGAGAACTAGATCCACTCAGGAGTGCTAGCACAGTTTTACTGCCTTTTTTTATCCTCTTGAATTAATGTACACTTAAAATGAATTCTTATGCTCTAGATGAGGTTAATCTATTTTCAGCTACAAGTAAGCAAAGCCATATTTGGTGTCACAACGAATAAACAGCAGATCTCCAATTCAGATTTTATACCACAAGTTTAACTTATTGCCATGCTATTTAATCTCAGTTGAACCATGGTGGAAGATAGACAGTTAGTTATTGAAGAAAAACTGGGTGGTGTTACATTTCCCTTTAAGGAATTAACATCAGGTTTCACAGTTTGGTTATTTTCTTTCTTTACAACACAGCAATTATCCTGCTAGTCCTCCCTCTTTGGTAAATTCAGTATGCAAAGTAGCAATCACTTGTAACAAATATTAGAAGTTAAAGTAGCTTGATGGGTTTTTATGGAAGTGCAGTCTTTAGCTTCAAATCAGAAGCATCTATAGCAGTTTAAGAGAAGTTATGGCTCACTTAATTTCTTAAAAGAATACAGAACAGTGTAATAATTTGATTTTCTCCCCATTACATTGCTCAGCAGCTGATCTTTTCCTTCCACAGAAACATTCAACTATTCTGCACAATAATGGGCTGTTACTGGTCTAACTGGAAAAGATTTATTAAACTGACCAATTTTTAGAGGCAGATTTTTCAATGAGAATTGTGCAATTACTCATCTGATGCTGAGCAGCAACATCTAACAAAGAGCCAGAACTTGCAAAGCTGAGTCCACGCCCCAAAAGTTGCCCAATTGAGGACTCAAAAAGCGAGGCTGGTCTCTCAGCATGGGCTGTTTTTGTGGCTGCTGGAACAGCCCATTCTGCTTTGTACCAGCAGCTGCTGGGGTAGCTTCCAGCAGAGCTCTTTGGAAAGCATTTCAATAGAAGTTTTTCCAGATGTAGGTGTGAGCACGCCAAATGCTCTGGCTCTTCATGTCAAAAGCAAACTGGAAGCTCACGCTGGGGTTTTAGCAGAGAGCAGCTTCAGTCAGTGCTGAGCTCAAAGAACCTGCTCTGAAATATTGCAATGAGTCCCCAGGGCTCGATTTGGAGTGGCAAAAAATGTTTGCAAAGTCTTCCTACCCCTCCTTCTCAAGTTTTTCCCATCCCAGTATACAAATTGTCTAAAAACCTGTATAAAGTAAAAATTACTTCTGTCAAGGCTTTAGAAAAATTACTTAATACCCATAATACAGAAAAAAAAATACCTGCTAATTCTGTATTTTATATATAATTACTCTCTCACACAAGGACAGAATAGATTGCCAGCTATTTAATCTACCAAATTATTTACCATGCAATGAGAAAGGATATTATGGAATAAATAAATTCTGCAAAGGCACAACTTATCTAGCATTAAATTACCTAGCATCTTTTTACCATATATACCTAGCATCTTTATAATGTTGATAGTTCTCAAGTTATAGGAATTCCAAACTTTAACCCTTTCCCTCATCCAAGAAACACAGATGTTTAGCAAAGACTGATGTCAAGGCATTGCAATTTACAATTACAGGGCTAACTGTATTACTCAAAAGTAACACTATTTTTCATATCTATGCCCACTGTATATACTAGTGGACAATAGATGCATTTGAATTTTCTCCATCAGTTTACTCCAACGAGAATCTAAGAAATCTGTATCATAGAATTGTACATTGTGTTACCTTCACTGCCAAATCTCATTTGGCACCCACAACAAAAAAAAGGACTGACAGCAACTCAAGAAACTGCTGACATATTCAGAGCGAGGTTTTAATTGGATCCCTTCTTGGCTGAGCATCTTCTTGCATCCTGTTAGAATCTCTATTCCTTTGCACTTCTCAGAGATATTTGGGCACAGGAGTCACACAAATGCCTGACGGAAAAGACAGATGAGTCAAACTGTTGGAAAGTTCCCCAGGCAGCAGCTCAGATTGCTCACTCACTCCTCAGGCTTTTTCCTCCACTAAATGTCAGATGTGTCACCGATTTAGCAGCCACTGCCTGAAGAGATTTGATTATGTGCCATCATTGCCATCACTGATTTTCTTGGTTAATTCCTCTGCTTAAGTGAGAAGAGCAAACAGTGGCAGAGGTGGTTGTAGAGCATCTCCATGTTTTCACAGGATGAAGCAATGGCATTAAATAAAACCAAAATTAAGAGAAAACTCAACCAGTCTAAAGCAGAAGTTTCCAGTTATGAAGACAACTTGCTTTTTTATATAAAAAATTTGTATTAAATAGCTGGATAATTTGTTAGCACTCTCTGCAAAACTAAAGTGGCAAACATGCTTGAGCTGAAAATAATCAACAGCCTGAATATTCCTGCCTGTTTTGCAGGGCAACAAAAAAGGTGACAAAGCAAAGATCAAGTAAGACAGAACAATACACTGAAACATCAACCCACCATGAGTCTCCTCCTGATTATTGACCCAAATCAAATAATCATGACAAATGTAAGTAAAAGGAAAATAGAAATTTCAGTGTGTCAGAGGCATTTTGGTTACAGTGTATTGGTTTTCCTGTCAGATTTATAAAATGTGAAGCAAATTCTACCTAGTATTAGGGTTCAGCATCTCTTAACTTTCTCACCTGGAAAAAGAAGTCTATAGTTGTACAAGCAGGCTTGATTCCAGCAGTAAATTCCTGCTATGCCAACTCCACATTGTGATTTGGAAACGCAAATCAAAACCAATACCAGTGGTTTGTGATAATCCAATAGTTGGATATAACATTTTTCAACACCCAGAGCTTTTCCTAGCTGAAGAAAAACTTTTCTTTGTTCATTAGGCAGGTTACTTTTTGTTAGTTGCAGGGATACATCAGGAAAAGGTTTGTCCTTTGAAACTATTTAAATTTGGACTAGGAATAAACACATTTAATTTCCATTTAATTTTAAAGTCTCCTTTTAGAATTTAATACTGAGACACCCCTGTATTTTCAGTGCATCCTCAAAAAGTTATCACAACTGACAAGTGTCTCAAAACCGGGAAACTGGAAAGAAATCTTGGTGTATTGAACACCAACCCACTTTGAGTTCCATTCCTCACTGCTCAGAGAAAGGCTTCAAGTTTCAGAGAAATCACATCTTCACCACTGAGAGTTTTAACAGCACTACTGCTTTACTTAATTGAGCATGAAAACATATTTTTTCTGACAGAGCCCATTTTCAATGGAAACTATTTTGCTGATCACTTAACTATCTTCTATGCTGTGATTTAGACAGCAGCTTCAGGTACTTTCTTCCCTGATTTGCAAGGGATGGAGAACTGTGCTTTTTTTCCTCAGTGTATTAAAAATGGAGGAGCTCTTCAAAAAGTCTCAATATTTCACATATACTCATTCTGACCCATTTCTTTAAGAGAAAACTGGGTTAAAGGTATATTTTCATTATAAATCAAGTGTGTGGTTTAAGAGAAACATGAACTTTACAGTAAATTCAGAGGTACCATTTAAATATATGCATATATATATATGCACATTCTTTTCCATTAAAGGGCTAACTACGTGTAAAATGGTTTTCTTTGCTAGAAAAGAGTGAAAGCAAAACTTACCTTGGCCAAATGCCAGGATCCAAGGACAACCACGATGCTGACACCTCAGGGAATTCCACCTTCTGTGTTGCTTTATACTCTGCCTCTCCCACTAGCTGTGGCACTCCAGAACCACTGCTGGTCCACATATGCTGTGTGCAGTTGCAATAAAGAATATGCCATGTTTTGCCATCATTTCTATCATCAGCCTGAAGGAGGTAAATCTTTGCTGAAATGAAAAACTAGGTTCATTCTTTGAACCAAAATTAACTCAGCCTGAGAGCAAGGTATTTACAGACATTAAGTCCTGTTTCTTGGACAGTGCAGCCTTAAAAACATCAGACAGGAAGAAAGAGAAACATCTGCGTTGATTTTCATTGTTTAATACTCAAGAGTGAAAAAGTGTAAAATCACAAAGCTTATACCACCACCACAAAAAAAAAAAAAAACCAACAAACGCAGTTTCATTGCAAACGACCAGAACACAAGCTGCCTGCAAAGTTTCACACAGCTGACACCAACAAACCCAGGTTCAACATTCTTACCGTCTTTTGAAACACCTGCAATTCACAAACATCAGCCAGCACAGACCTCTCGCTATCTCACACATCTTTCTTTATGTTCTATGCTCTATTTGCTTCCTAGACCAGTGGTTCACACATTTGTAAAAACAGTGCCCCACTTCTGATCTATGTCAGCATATAAACACAGAGTTTTTACCCCCCTCCCCAAAATACTAATGATATTTGAAAAGCATTTTGTTTAATCCAAACTCAGCAGTAAAGTTTTTATTTCTATTTAATGAAAAGCATAATGATACGAGTAAGCTTCAGAAGTGCATGCTGACTGAGGGTTTGTCACCAACCTGCTCAGCCACAGATATAATTCTTATGCAGAAAGTGATCACCTAGGGTGAGTTAGTACTCCAGGGAGTAGATTATGTTTGCTCTCATTAGTAATTGATGTACCTACAGCCCCAGTTCTGCACATGCAGTCACTGGGCCTGCAGGATGTGACTGTCCACCTAAATACACTCTGTTGTCTGAAGGTAAAATTACTCAAAAGTTATCACTATGTCAAAATGTCTCAGGTTAATGAAAACTATGTGGAAAATGGGCTGCTTCTATTGAAAACTTTTTAAAACTTAAACCCTTTTTATGTGAGGCAATGCTGTTTTCACAGCCTTTATTCATGCCATGGAACTGTGCCTGAAATGTTGAAATCTTTTTAACATCATGCTAATGCACATTTCCAGTTCTCTACAATAACCCAGCTTCCCAATAACTGATTAAAATCCTGCTCTTAAATAAAGTACACTGAACAAATTTTTCCTCCAGACAATCAAAACAGAAATGTATCTTGGCATAACCTACTGCATCTGATAGTGATGTGCAAATGAATTTCTAAAGAGCTGTTGTTGCCTCAGTAGAAACAATACTGATTTGTTTGTTTGATTTTTAATCCTTCAGTGCTGAAGGCACCTGCATTTTATGAATCACTTGCTCCTCACTGGTTTATTCCTTCACCTGACATTATAATCCTCTGAGCAGGTGAAGCTAAACAGAACAGTTTTGGCATCATTGTTCCTTAGGAGCACCTCTGCCAAAGGTTCCACAAGGTATCAATACATGGGCTTGATGTTCTAAGTAGTTTTTTGGCTGTTGCTAAATATATTTTCTGCACATATTCTTGTATCTGTTTTACAGAGAATGGTAAGTCTTGAATAAAATTTCAAGAAAACTTACACTGATTATTTTTACCTCTGTTGCTTACTTCAGACCTGACTTCTTCCTTTATGCAGTTGTTGAATACTTGAAGTACAGAATCTGGTTACTGGCAGTAAGGCATCTAGCTGGAAAATTCTGGCTTATACATGATTATTAAACACAGAGATGTTGCCACCTTTAAAATCATACAGTCAACTAAGGAAACAAAAGTATAGGATGAGATTAGAAGTATTACAATAAGTAACATCCTATTTATAAATGGAAGCACAAGATCTTTTTGCAGCATATAGGAATAATTTTGAAAAAAAATTATCTATTACATAGTGAACAGTGTAAATAAGCTTAGATTACATGCCTTTAGTGCTTCTACACAACTCAGTTTCCTATTAATTTTCCAGCCGTTGGTGGAACTTGCAATTTCAACAAATGATTTCATACAAAATGAAGAAAACATTCAGAAAATTTTGCAGTGCAGACAAACCTCATGAGTTAATCTTTGGAACATTAATAGCTTTGTACAGTTTCAAACTTAGTCACTAAGGCACACAAGGATTAAACTGTCCCATATCTGAAACAGCAGGATGTGTCAGTCAGCACAGAGCTTCTCTTCAGCTTTGCATTTACATTCATAGTATAAAGCAGCAGCCAGATTTGAGAAATCTACTTCTGTTAATAGTAAGGATTCTGCAAAGTGGCTAGTCATGCCAGACTAAGATAGTCTAACTGGATTCTAATATGGATCAGCACACACAAGACTGGGCTTACATAACCACAGGGGAAAACTGGGAGTCAGCACCTGCTGGGCTGGCCAGGTGTGTGTCTGCTCTGCAGAGGTGGGACAGTGAGTGTTTGTGTTTGTGTGTGTGTGTGTGTGTGCAGAAATAGCAGCTTCTCATCTCTGTTTCTTACTTCCATACGTGTCCAGTATGGTATTTCTTACCCCAGTGACAATATTTTGACTGCTATTTTTACTCCTGCCAGCACTGCCTGGGTCAGTCCAGCCAGTGGTGCTGTGCTGGCTTCCAAGATGAACTTGTAAAGTCACTGAATTATAAAGTTAAATTATGTCCTTCATTCAACCAATGTGCAATCCAAGTGAAATTAGCTTATCTGCAAACGATTTAAGTAGAAGGCAACTTTGGCCTGAGGCACATGTTACATTCAGAGGAAAAAAAAAGAAAAAAATAAATTCAAATCTCAGGTTGGGTTTGCAGGGAGAGTGATTGAAAAGGACATCTTGTTTGTAAACAAAGGATTATCTGGGAATGAGCTGACACACAATGATCATAAGTGTCATCAATGTCATTTGTAGAAGTTTCCTTCTAACAGGACACTTATCAGCTAATTTCACTGTGTTAGGAAATTAGGCACTATGTAATCATGTTTGACACTTCACACTTACCTTTGGCAATACCTAGTATCAGGTAACCCATAAACTGCAAAGTAAATTGAGGTTACTAATGTACAAAGCCACTGAATCTGTAAGGAGTTCTCCTTACCTCAGTGGGAACACTATCCAGTCTACTTTTTAAATTTCTTTTCTTTTTAGAGATATTAAATATACTATACTGTCGAGCCATAAAATTAACTATTTCTCACTTGGAATACTGTGAGAAATTTTTACCTCAGTGTTACCTCTTTCTTTTTGCACTGCATTCAAGCTATATAAATAAGATCACTTTTGTCAATTGTTGCTATGCTTAGTTTGATCCTACAGGATCATATTTGATTTTATAAATGTAATAACTGTCTCTTATAATGTATTCATTAGGTATTGCATATAAGTACACAGAAATGGAACTGAAAATCAGCTACTACCACTCTTATTAGTCTCATATTCTGTTAAATTTGTGGTTAGTAGCTTGAGATTTAAATAAAATTGCATAGTAATATTGTAGTAACCAAGTACAATACAGTATTAAGGAAAAAGAGTTATTTGAAAAGTCCTATTCAAGCACATATTAAATAGCTGATGTGCTATAAAACAGAAAAAAATTAGAATCCTTTGAATTCCCCAGTAGCAAATTCCTGTTTCTATGGGTGGAAAAATCTGAAAATATTAGACACAGAACTAACTCTGAGGAAAACATATTAATAGCGTAATCTTTCCCAAAAATAAAATTTCCAAAATAAATTGTGCTGAATAGAAGCTTAAATTCAATACTTCTCAGTCCACCATTAATAATCTAAATAGCTCGAGTGTTTCCCAATCCCTTTTTTTCTCTTTAAAAAAAAGGATAATAAAAAATACGTATAAACAAATAGCTACTTAGGCTTCATCACAGAGTCCTTTCAGAACCACTGTCCATCATTATCCTCATCCTCTTCCTCCTCGTGGTCCAGGTAGACAATTGCGACTTTCTTCTCCTCAGAAGTATCTGACCTCTGATCGACCGTTCTTTGCAACTGCACAGTTTTATCAAAAAATGACTGTTCCACCACTTTTTCACCTTGATCTTGGGAAAAACTGGAGAGAACGTAGCCACTTCTTGTGTTTTCATTTTCTGTGAGCTGGTTGCTTTCAACGATGACCTGTGGCTGACCAGAGGAAGGGTCTTGCTTGTTGGACACCAGCATTGCCACTTGCTGTTCTCCACTCTTCACTGCAGATATTCCACCCAGATTGGAAACATCCATTTGGAAAGTGTAAGCTGTTTCCCTGGAGCCTACTTTGATATGCTTCACAGACCTGCTGCTCTCAGATGACTCTCCTGTTTGTGAAAGATCTTCCACCACTCCAGAAATGGGTCCTGTGAAGATGACTTCCTCAGCATGAGTTCCTGCAGGACTTATTTTAACATGCCTGTAAGCTCTTGAGCCTCCTGAAAGGGTCTGGTCTTCCAGTTCAGTGATTTCTGTGTGCTCAGAGACAGGCCCCTGGTAGATGATCTCCTCAGCTGTCATAAAGCCCTGGGGACCCAGCTGGATTTGTCTGACTGAACTTTCTGCCTGTGAGAAGTCCCTGGTGCTGCTGACCTCCACTTTACCGGAGATGGGGCCTTCAAAGATAACGTGCTCAGTATGAACCTCCTTTGGGCCTAACCTGAAGTGCCTCATGGATCTGCTGACATCCACAGCCCCTTCAGCCTGGGAAAGGCCATCTGAGCTATTGAAGGCCAGAGAGTCAGAACCTGACCCCTCAAAAGAGACTTCTTCAGTCACTTGCCTTGATCCTACTGTGACACGTCTTGTGGCCCTGCTGAAGTCTGTTGAAACCTTCTGAGAAAGATTTCCAGAATCAATCTCTTCTACAACTGTAGTAATGGGGCCTGTATAAAACACTTGTTCTGTGGTTTGGATTTCCTTGGGGCCCAGTTTAAAATGCTTCACAGACTGGCTGAATTCGGACGCTCCCTCTCTCTGAACAACATCTTCTGCAGCACTGAGCTCCAGCGTTTCAGAGCCAGGCCCTTCATACAGGACCTGCTCAAAACTCTGGATTTCTGCTGGGCCAACCCTGACATGCCTGTGGGATTTGGTCTCATCAGCTGATTGTGAGGAGTGAGAGGTTTCTCCATAATCGGCAGTTTCCAAAACTGAACCGTCATAAACAATTCTTTCGGTGGTGCCACCACTCCGCCTCGTGGTGGATGAGCTGTAGATTTCTTGGTCAGCCAAAGAAGTGTATTGATCACCATAGGAAGAAATATCTGATTCTATATTGCTCCTATCTGAGCTCTCTTTCTTCAGGGAGTGTATTGTTGCCTTCTCCTTCTCGCTTTTAATTACTTCACTGAGCTGATCTTCATCAAATTCATCAGTATTAAGGGTCTGTGAGAGATTGACTTCAGCAACAATTGTCACCGAGCCCCCTTCCTCCTTCTGATCAACTTTTTTGATATCAAATGCCAAGTTACTAGCGTCAACTTTGCTGTCTTTTGTTAATGCAAACAGCTCCTCTTTCACACTTTCTGGGAGACTGCCCTCCAACTGCTCCAAAGCTTCCTTCAACTGATGTTTAGGGTCCTTCGTTTCCTTGGATAAAAGTCCTTTTATCGAAGTCTGAAATTCATGGGGAATTTTAATTTCTTTTTCAATAACGATGGATTCAACATGGGATCTTTCACCTTCAGGATGCTCTTTTAAAATACGGGCACTCGCTTCCTCCCCTACCACTTTATAAGTTTCTTCTGGAGAGCTCACACCTTCCTCTCTCTTACTTTGTGTGCCTTGCAAAAATTCATCTTGCCAAGAATATTTAATAGTTGATTCTTCTTCAATATGAATTTGCCCATATATTGAGTCATCATCTTTTTCATTAATAACAGCATGATCATCAGGAACAGATACAAAATATTTCTGTTCAATAGGTGAGTCATCTTCCTCAGTGACTTCTTCCACATGAGTGAAGCTCTCATGGCGCGGTTTCTTCTTTTTAACATCTTCGTAGGTGAAGGTGACGTTCTGTTCCTCTTCACCGTAACGCCTCTCTCTCTCAGGGAATGAATCCTCCACTTCTTCTACTTCAAAAGGTGTTGAAAAATCATCGGTGGTGTAATCCAGTGGCTCCTCTACGATCTCCACGTTCACAGACACGTTCTTTCCGCTCTCGCTTCCTTTCAGGCCGTGATGTACAATGTCTTCTATCTCCTCTTTGGAAGGAGTTCCCTCAACGCCCTCTCGAATCACTTTTCTAACATCCTGGTCTGATAGACGTCCTAAGTCACCTTCATCAGAAATATCTATGTCTTCTTTAAATTGAGACTGCACTGTGAACTCAGTCTTTATTTTCCCTTCATCTTCTTGTTCTTTCTTATCAAAATAGGTCACTTTGGCGTCTGTTGACATCTGTGAACTAGAAGACTGCGTGAAACTTTTAAGAATGTCAGTAACAATATTCTCTGCTATGCTTTCAGTTGGCAGAGCTCCCATTTTATGAGTTCCATCTCTAATTTGCTCTTCACCCTCCAGACTGGACTCTGCTTCTGAAATCCTCACTTGGCGAGCTTCAGCAGACTGAGTTACATGGTCATCTGTTTCTCTGCCAATGGAAGTTTTAACACCTTGTACCCTTATTTCTTTATGTCTCTGAGGTCCTTTGTCAGGAGCAGGCCTTTCAAGAGTGATTGGTACCTCAATGACTTCTTTGCTTCTTGATTCCGAGGTCACATCTGCATCTTTTTTTGTTGATTCACCTTTCCAAGTTCTTGCAGTAGAAATATCACTCCCTGTTATCTTGTGGCTAATTTCCTCACGGATATATGTTTTCTGCTCAGTCTTTCTTCCAAAATCTACACCTTCTTCTATAAAAGATTTCTCATCTGTTTTCTTTTTCTCATCCTTTGCTTGTTTCTCCAGCTTATCTTTTTCTTTCAGCAGAGATGTCTTCTCATCAGCTGGTTTGCTGCCTCCTCTTTTATCTTTTAGTGTGGTCCGAGTTTCAATTATAGTTTCTTCATATCTAGAAGGTGGTTTTGCATTGGTAATCAGCTCATAACCTGGAAATCTAGTGAAGCCTGGTTTAGTTCTTATATTTTCAGCATCAGGCTTCTGGTCCTTGTCTGATCTTTCAGTATGTGCTGATTCTTTCGAATAAGATACTGTGGATGAAGTTGTAACTTCTGTTTTCTTTCTTTCTGGAATCCTCTTTTGCTGCATTTCAGTGCTTCTCCAGCTACTGTAGTCTGGAGTAAATGTTCTTAGCTCTTTGTGGTCTGTTAGAATCCTTTCATCCTTTGTGATGGTTGTTGAAGGGCGATATGTTGAACTGAGTACATCCCTTCCAAAAGTTCTTCCCCCAGCTGTGTGTGATCCAGCCTGTGTGGAGCGAGCTGAGTAATGTGCAGAGCTGCTCATATTTGTCACTGGCATTCTGTGCTTTGTGTCAGTGATCCTGGCAGCAGGTGAAGCTTTAGTTCTATTTCTTTCTTGATATGTAGAGTAAATATCAGTGTAGTTATATGAAGTGTTTATAATATCTGTAAAGAGAGCACAGGGGACCAAGCATTAAAATGATGGCTTGTATCTAAAATAATAGCAATGAGAGGGCATGAGCTAAGAAAATTTGTATTATGTTTTTTGAAAGAAACAATGTCTTCATTTTCAGTGGAGCTTTGTAAAGGCATTCCTGTAGGTTTTGCCTATTAATTAAGTCTATGCATAAATTACATTAAAACTGAAAGTAAAGCTTTTTGCTAAGTTGCAAGATCTTGCTAATTTTACCTGTTGTGAACTACTGGGTATTGTGGCATTTACTTAAGAAATTACACTTTTGGTATTTATAACTGATATTCATTTACAATTTCTCATTAAATAATGCATGGTAATATCTCAGGCTGGGTTTTTGCTTCATTAGCCTAAGTGGCCTGAACTTTCTCCGTTCCTATTGACATTTAATGGCACACCTGCCACCACATACTAGAAACTGCAAACACAAATCCAACCCTTCATAGCCACAGAATAAAGTACAACAACAACGAGAAATAAAGAATCTTTTAGGCTCTATCTATAGAAATTAGTAAAATGTACCAGGAATGTCTGGCAGTAAGACCAACCACTACTGCCCCATTCACATCTCTCACTCCTGAAAAGCTACCACATCTCCTCTGACTTCTGATAGTGTTTCCTGTGTTAGCTCTGTAATTACTCCTGTAATTCCTTCCATATTGTGTGAATATGCCTGAGCACTGTCTGCAGAAGTACTGGCTAGGCCAGATCCAAACTGTGCTGTCCAGATCCAGGCACAGAGCTCATAATTTAACAGCACAGGCAGATCTGTGTGAGCATTTCAGCCCAGACCTGAGCCTGTTGAATTTCTTGCTACAGACACAGTCTTCAAATATCTTCTGGGACTACAGGAATGACCAAACATTTAAACTCATGAGTATTAACCAGATTAATTCTGTAATTAATTACAACTGCCACATTAATAACAAGGTCCATCTTATCTAAAATCCTGTTTACAGGGACCAAAAGTAGATACATAGGGAAGAGTGTAAGAACAGGGCAAGTAAATAGTGATACTTCCCTCATATACTCTCACAGCCTCCAGAGATTTGCAGCTCCTAAGATAGAAATGGTATCTTTATGTTTAGTAAGTCTTTGATTTGTCTTTCATTACGCTGCTAAAATATCCCTTTAAACCCACGTAAACTTTTTAACACTCACAATGCCTCAGGATGATGAACTCCATGGCTTTAACTACATGTTTTGTTAAACATCTCTTGCTTTATACTTCAAAACTCTCTTAAGACCTGTGGGTATTCAAAAGTTCTTTAGAGCTATGGAACATCACTCCCTGTGTTCTCCATTCAAGCCATGATTTTATAAGGTATCTCATACAGAAGAGCAATATGTTGATTTAAAATATTAACACTCAAAAGTAATTCAATATTCACTTTGCAGTACACCCATAAAAATATACTTCAGGAACACTATAACAATAATTTCCAATTATATTTAATTTCATTCAAAATTAATTTTTTAATATTCATATTTTACCTTGAGGCAATTTCCCTGCATACTCTTCTCTCCATATAATCCATGGCTTGCTCTCTCCTTCTAGCAAAGCTCTGCAAAACACAAAGCGCATTTCATTAAAATACTGAGAAGGATAAGCATAATATTTTACATTTATAAGTCTTAGAAACTGAAACAATTATCCTGCAGTTGATATATTCTGCTAGACTAGGTTGCTCCAAGCCCCATCCAATCTGGCCTGGATCACTTCCAGGGATGGAGCAGCCACAGCTTCTCTGGGCAAGATGTTTTATAAAGAAAAAATAAAAATGAAAAAAAAAATTGCAGCAACCTTCCTGTTTATAACAGGGTAGTAAAGGTAGTGTTGCAGTGTGATATGAGGGAACTGTTACAGCCAGGATTTGCAAATTCTATCACTTTCAAATGAAAAATTAAGGAAAGTGTAACTTCTACTGTCAAACACAGTGCTGGAGGAAACAATTCACAGTGTTAAATTAACTATTCTTAGTTCCTATTCAGTTGGAAATCAGCACAACACATTTCACAAAGAAGGACTAGGAAAATTCTCTGTAACAGCAACTGCTGGGTTTCTTTTAATGACATCTCTGTCTGTTCCCCTTTTCCTCAGCCCCCCTTTTTTGGCAGTGACACTCCAATAGCTCCCACACTTCCAGGAAGTGCTGGTGCAGCAGCCTGGAAATGCAATGTCAGGTTGCTTCCCTGTGCATGGGAATGTTGCAATCAGCACAGTACCTTCAGTGGGTTTATGTTCACTTCGACCAGCCAGTTACCCCTTTCAGCATTTCCGGGTTTGGGAATGCCAGATGTTTGGCACTGATAAGACACAGCTGGCAACATCAAAGCTGTCAAGATGAGGCTGGAGGACTGTGATAGCCAAGGCTTCTGACTCCCTGGGGCAGGAGCTGAAAGCCATTTAGGATTGGGGTTTAAACACCTCTGCTGGACATATATGACAAAATTAACAAAGCAGATGTTTTAAGCATCACCTGTACGTTTCACACTTCCCACGACTGATCACCTTGGCATTCACAAAATATCATTAGCAAGGTTTTCCTTGCCATCATGGATTTGTCTAGATCCAGAAGCCAGCTTAGAGCTACCTAAAACGGGCTCAGATGGGCACCTTTCCTTCTATTTTGTTAGTCAAAAAACTCCACAGTAAAAGCAATTTATCTTTCTCCATGTTAAGAGAAGCTTTATAGGAATTAGATTCCTTCAACACATATCATGTTCCCAAGAGACCAAACATTTGACCTGATGAAGCCAGTGAGTGCCAAACAAATTGCTCTGACAGACATGCCAGAGAAGCTGGTGGTGACACTGCAGAAACACATCCAGGAGCTGGCAGTGAAAGTGTTAACCATGACGAAGGAAAGCAGGAATGTGGGGAGTTTGACTAAGGATTTCTGGCTGCTGTTAAAACAACAGTTGTTCAGTTGCTGCAGCAACCTATGAAGTCACTAAAAATAAGTTCCAAGAGGTAACTGTATATGGCAAAGGGCAGCAGCCCACAGAAAAGCTGGATCTGAAATATTACTACTGGAAATGAAAGGCAAAGCTTCCTGAAACCTCTGTAAAACTGGCCAGTGAATCAGTATTTTACTGTACACAGTTCATAATAGCTGTGTCCTCAAGCTTATCAGAAAACCAAGAAAATGTTAAACTGAGCTTGGCTTAACAAACTGGCATGAGAAAGGGCAGTGTAATGTACTGAGCCAGCAAACTCCAGTTATGTTTCTCAGCTTGACCATAGCTTGAGTTTATGCAAGTCATTTTGCTTCTCTATTTCTCTGCATCCTTTCCTAATAATAACCTCTTGGTGGTGAGGTCTGCTTTTCAACTTACACTGCCTGAAGAATTGATTTCAACGGTATGAACTTTTAAGTACTCATAGTAATAATAAAAAAACATTCCTCTAAGCAGCACTCTTCTAAAAAAAATAACCATGTCAGCTACTTCCTGGAAATCAGGCCCCAAATGACATATACTCACAATTTGTTAACGTTTAAGTGTTACCAGAAAATAATCCAACTGCACCGTTAGCTCATCCCATTATTAATGTCATTTATCTAAAGTTAGCAGGGACACACTCATCAGCCTGTGCTGGATGACAACAGAAACAACCAGTCCATGAAAGCAGGAGGAGATAACTGGGTGGGGTGGGGAGAGAGAACAAAAGGATGAAGTGCAAATGTTATTATGGTCATTCATGACAGCAATGACTTTGTTTCAACTAGAAAAACCCAAAACCTCAAATGGCACAGTTGGCCAGCAGGCCATAAAAATTCATCTTCTCTATCCTGGGTATTTGCTAAGGAGTTACAAAAAAACCCCACTCTCCAGGAAGAGGGGATCAAGGCCATTCCACATCTTTTTTCCATCACAGGATGGGAGGACAAGGAGTGTGAAAACAGCAGGTAACCACATGTTAAATTCCCTGGTTGTTGAAAACTCAGTGTGTTCTCAAAATAAAACCAAAAGAGAGCTAGGCACTTATTGGATGTACTAGTTATTTAGGAGAAATAATGAGACTGAAAAAGCTGTGCTGAGTAGTTCAGAGTACCTTAATGCTGGTGATGATTTTGTGAGAGGAAGACATGGAAAGAATCAGAAGTATTGATGGAACAATACAAGTGGAAAGTCCACTTGGCAAGTGTGTTCAGAGATCCTAATAATGACCATGGAAATAAAAAAGAAAAAACTTGTGTAGCCTTTTGTGCTTCAGAGTGCAGGGTGGTAATCCAAACAAAACACTTGCATGACACTGGAATTTCAAAGTGAAATATTTTACCTTTCAACAACAACATATTTTAGAGAGGACAGATAACCTCCTGAACCTATTGGAGCACTCTCTGGGCAGGCTCTTCTACATGAAGAGAAGTTTGTACTAAGTAGAAAGGCCTGAGAGTAATTCTGATTCTAGGCAGGTTTTCTACCTCCTTTTAAAATCAAATGTTTTACAGGGTGACTAATTCCCCACTTCTTTCTGGAAATAAAACTTAAGCATAGTCTAAGTAGCTGCGGTTTTGCAAGGTTCCAAGAGCAAAACTGAGAGACATTTGAAAAATATTTACTTCAACAGTGGTAGAAAGGGTTTAGGAATGAAGATTCCCATGAAATATAACTTCACAAAGTCACATAAGACACATATTTCATTTCCTGAGTGAACCTCAGCTCCCAGAGCAGGAAGGGTGAGCAGAGTCAGAGAGGAAATACATTTAGACCTTAAGGAAGAGTGTTCCTTGCAACAATGATCCTTCTTCCCACTCCAGGAGCAATGGTGACTAATGGAAAGAACTGACCTTACAACAGAACTGTAGTTGTAAAACAAAGAGAAAGCATAGGGTGGGAGGGACAAAGAAGGCTCCAATACCAGCTACCACACCCTTAATCTATAAGGCCAGGAGGAGAGGAAATGCCAGGGCCTTCATGGGAACCTCTCCATGGAAAGTTCAGGATGTTGGACTAAGTGGGAATTGGTGCTTTTTGTTTCCAATGTGCATAAGCAAGGGCATGTGTCAGCATCCTCTGTGAAAACAAACTGAAGCTGGGCTCACATGCCCTGTTTTTCACAGGTAAAAAGGCCTGGGAGAGGAAGAGGATTTGCAAAAGTACATGACTGAATTGTCCAGAATCCTCCTACTTAACCTGACTGACTGGATCCCTTCCACAGCACTGTTGATAGAGACACACAAGAAGGAACTATTTTCTTGAATGGAGAAAAAGAAGAAAAGAGGAACAGGTAAAACATTATAAACATAAAACCACAAAACAATCACTTTTCAGCTTCTGATGTTTTAAAAGAATTGTTTGCTGGCATTAGCGTATTTTTTATCTGTAGCAAGGCCCATTCTCTGTTTTATTCTGTAGATCATCTTCAGTGGGCAGATGCTCATTTTTGCACTGACACCTGCATTGCCAAGGCCACCAGGGATACAAGTTGCATTCAATACCATCACCTGAAGAAACCCTACAGACTGAGGAGCTTCTTAACTGGAAGACAAACACACTGCCAGGTGATGCTGAATTGTTCTCCTTTCATTAACCAGGGCAGGGAATCCTTAGACAAACTAATAATGCTCAGATAATCAATGATACAACTCTGGAGAAGTTCCAGAATTTCATGGGCTTACAAGATTTTCAAACAACTGAATATCTGGGCATTATCATTCCTAGTTCTGGATGAATACTAATCATCAAAACAACTCTGATAATTCTGTTATTGTGACAGTGCTAATCCTGTTTCGCAGATGAATAAACCGAGGGAGAAAGTTTAACGACAACACTGAAAGTCAACAACAGAGCTGGGATTAAATTCAGAAGAATCATGTTTTTTAGCAAAGTTAATAGAATTAACACATACAGATAAGGATCACAACTGGCTACCATTTCCACAGTAATGCTCCAGACACTACTGGCTTTCCAAGGATCACAGGGATCTCACTCCACCAACAAACATCAAGGTCCTGTTGCTTATCAAGTGACTGCAGATTACTTGTCCCACACGCTGTTTGCCATTTCATCTCATCCAGAAACCAGCCTTGGTCTGTGCCTCCTTGCAGACATTCTCAAGGTATATTGAACAGGCTGTTGTTGCTCTTTCATGAAGACAGACATTCTCTGCTCCCTACTCTCTATCATGCTATTCTTTCAAATACCTCATATTTTCAGTTATGCAACTAAAATTAAATATCATATGTATCAGTGGATTGCTTTAGTCCACACACCTCACCCATAATTCAGCTGGTGCTATCTTTACCCACACTTACTGGTTCACATTCAGGACACAGCATTAATGCTTTAGGAAACAGAAGCATGTATCATATTTAACTGGAAATACCCCTGTCTGTTTACACAGGTTGAATATGAATAATGCACCCAATGCAGACAAGGTTGTGACAGAAGCAGCCTCCTTGAAAAAATAGAGGTAGCCTGACATTAAATTTTTGCAGATTATCTATTTTCTCAAAAAGAATCACTTATCTCTGTATTTCAAGATCAGTATCTAAATGAAATCTGTGGAAAATATTGTGTTATTTGTAGAAAAAACACATGATCTTTACAGTAAGGAAGGATTTTCCTTCAGTTCATCGGTTTTGGGTTGTTTAGGATTTTTTTTGCTCCAAATCAGTTTTAGGCCATATACATCATGATTCTCCAGACAGGAGAATTACTCTGGCCTTTCAACCCCACAATTACTTAGTGTCTAGAGAGATATACAGTTCTGAAGGCTCATTAGCAGAGATGTTGTTTGCTGTTATCTCACACTTGATCTAAACATGTTTCCGTAACAAATCAAGGATGAAGAAAGCCAGGATTAACTCAAACAGGCTTTTCTGTTATCTTCCCACTGTCCTGCAACTGCAAAAAGGATTGGGAACTCACTGCTTAGATCCATGCTGCACGTGGTCACTAATCAACATAACTAAACAATGAAATGTGCCATGCAAGTCGATGGCAACTACATGACCTCAAGTTTTATTGATTGCAATTTAGGGATATTGTCTCCTCTGCTTGTAATCAAATATTGCCCCAACAATTCCCATCAATTTGATATCCACTTGACCAGGACTAAGAAGGTTTCTTACATACCACTATATTTGTACCAAGTTAATAGGATTCCTATGGATTATATTGGCTTTAGAACCTTGAGACTCCCAAAGTCGCTGTCTGTATTTTAAATGCTGGAAAGAGGTTGAATGGGGCTCCTGTATCTATAAAAAGGGATTTAAATTATCCTCTGTCTAGACAATAGAGTGTGACCATAAATCTTACCTGTAGGTTTCAATTTCAAGGATGAGGCCTGCTTTCACCTGCAGGAGTTCTTGGTAGTCCCTCAGGTAATCCGTGATTGACTTGGTCAGGAACTGCTTTTCTTCTTCCAGGGCGTCAATTATTCTCTGAACAGAAACAAATTCTTTTTAGTTTTGGAAGAACATAAAAATCCATGCCCTTGAATGCCTAAAAACATAAAACTTTTAATTAAAAAAAATCTGATAGAAAAATACATCAATGTCCCATCATTTCAAACACCAGAAGAAATCAGCCCTACAACCTCCCCATATACAAGCTGAAATACACTGCTCCTGAAGCAAGTTTTATATTCATTTTATGCCTAAGTTAGTTAAATATTTCAGTAAAACTCATTCAGATGCCCTGTACAAAAGCTATTAAGCACACATAGCAAAGAAAATACACTTCTTTATAAATGTGACTTAAATGTGTTGATTTTTGTCATTTTAAGAGCATAGATGGATATGCTTAAATCCTATTTGAGATCAGAATTTTTAGCAACTGCTTTGCCATGAGTATCAGAATTTTCAGTTCCACAGACATGTGGGTCCAAACCAGTTTTGGAATTTGAGCATCTGAAGATATTCACAGTGCCCAGAAGGTGAAGGATGAACCTCCAGCGGATCCTTAACTTTCTACAGTATTTGGACACCTGCTTTGAGGTCCACCCAGCTCTGTCCTAACTGCTGCCTAGAAGATTGATAAGGGACTGCTCATTTTCATCTCAGTAACTAAATATGACCTTACACAACATAACTAAATATGTAAGGTTCTATATATTTACGCTGAAAGGCATAAGGAAGAACACAGTAGAAAGTGCTTTAATCACTGATATCACCTCTCACATGAAAGGTGAATTGCCGTTTATATATATATATTTTTACTAAAGCTAACCTTGCTAACTAAATGCTATAGACTGCACTTTGTTCTGAGGGCTGAGAAGACAGAAATTAAACCTCAAAGGCCCAATTCTGTTTTGTTCACTTCACTCTGCACTATGTAAGGATACTGAGATGTCCTTTACAGAGCAAAATCTCATACACACATACAACATTGAATAGGAATCCACAACAGTGTATTTTAGATTGCATCCTAACAAATGCTTTGCAATCAAACTGGAAAATCAAGGCCCTGATGGTTTAGTTTGAAAAAATCAGAATATATCACTTATATGCAGCAAGTGCTCCAGCATCACAGTTTGAACAATAGCATAACAATGAAGATACAGTGGGGGACTCTGCTGGTAATGCCAGCATGATGTGCTAGGCAGAAGTAAGAACTAAGAATATGAAGTGCTGGCTTGTCAAACATTAATAGCTTTCAGGTTTTTTAAGTAAAACTAAAAAGAAAGCTCTATGGAGGGAGCTGCCTATATTTGCCTACACATGTGGGTACAGTTCTCTATATAATACATTATTCTATTTCTTCATTTGCCTTTGCAGCTCTTGTTAAATGATTACACTGATGTTTCCCTTGACATGACAATCTTTGCCTACAGTCTTCAGTGCACTTAAAATTGCCTTTTTATGGCAGAAGACAGATCATATCTGAAAGAGCACCATGAACACCCCAACAGCTTCCTGGAGACCCCAGTGGAGGTACCATCCTATGGCCATGGAGACCTTTAGCAGCTCTGAGGTAACAATCCTGTCCAAGAACAGCACAGACACAATGGAAAACCCCATGGTGAGAAGGGAAGAAAAGTAGAAAGCCCTGCTTTTAAAAGGAAAAGGCTATCCAGCAAGAATGGCCAGGGTGCAACAGAACCAGGAGTCAAAAAAAGATGCAGAAGAAAACCAATCCCTAAGAGCCATGATACAAAAATTAAATTATTCAGATGTGTCTTGCCTCCTCTTGTGTTAAACACAGAACATATGTGCATGCATTTCTTAAAAAGAGCTTTACAATGCTGCAGTCCCAGAAAAATCCATACAGGAAATTTCTACACTGGACTACAGAGTGTGGGGAGCTCTGAAAGGCTGGGGCTGTTCAAACCTATCTAAAAACAGCAGCTCCAGTCCCTCACCCCCAAGTTCTCTAGTCTGGGTTTGAAAAGCCACCTAGATTCTACCCACTGGGTTTGGAGAGCACTGGGATCCAAGAGTTTGAGTTAATGATTACCATAAGGGGCCACATAACTCAGCCAGCTGTGCAATAGCTCCAAAGGAATTCATTCCAGCAGGAGCAGACACTCCATAGACCGGATGGCAGACAGCCAGCCCTCCATCACTGATGCTCAAACATAAAGCAGAGGACAGCTCCTCTCAAGTCCTGTCTCCAAGCACAGCAAAAAGCACATAAACCAATCCATCAGAGCTCAGGAGAATGCAAGCCAACAAACCCATTTTGCAAAAGGTAACCTGTACTTGGCAAATCTTGTGTGTTCCTCACACAGGACTCTCTTGGAAAGATCTGCTTCCCAGCCACATCAATCACATGCCCCCAAATCCCAGTCATGTCCTGCTAGGACTAAGTAACAGAATAGAAACTGTTTTCTCACCCTTCCTATGTTCCTTTCCAGGCAGCACTGGGAAATTTTAGAAGGGCAGTAGGGGGGAAAGAATTTACTTGGGTTGTCCAAGCTGCACCTAGGGAGGGAATAAAGAGAGGATTCCAGGCCCCAGCCCTTTCCATCTGGTACTATTTACTGATCCCATAGCTCATTCAGTGGCTCAGCAGGGGAGGAACTCACACTGCACTTGGCTGGCTCCAAAGTGGTACACAGAAAAAGGCATATGAAATATCGACATTAAATGTTAATTTGACAAGAAGTCATCTCCTTCTCTGGAGCTCACAACACTGACACAGGAACGGATCCTATGCCCACTCTATCAGTGAAAAATATGTGCCTCATTTCAGAGCAGCAGGATGGGCCATGGATCCTTTTACATCCAAGTAATACAGGGTTTGCAAATCACCAGGAGTTTTTGCATAAATATTCTCATAGCACACAGCTAAAATTATGGAAGTAAGAGACCTACTGAGTTCATCCCTTTAGCACTCAGGACCAGTGAAAATTTTCCAGTGCATGATTTACTGCTTGCCTGGTTCAGCTGCATTATAACTCCAAATACTTATTTCTATTTAACATTGCTGAAAGCTTCAGTGAGGATAAGGGCAACTCAGGAGGCAAAGATGAACATATAAGGCAACTGGATGATATATGGAAAATATGAATAAATCTAATTGCAGTTGCAGCTGCAATGAACAATTATAACTTGACTTTAATCTGTGCATACATATCATTTCTATGTGACACTCTACAATAAATAAGTATGGAATACATGCTTTTTAAAGAGTAGTTTAAAACCCATGCTGAACATAATTCAACCAGTAGAAGAAATGAGCGAGGAAAAAAAAAGCTTTGATCACAAGAACGAAACCTGAAACAGCTGCTCCTACGCATCCTGTAATTTTTCTTCCTGGATGTGAGCAAAAGATTTTTTTTTTAATGCAACTGGAAAAGGCCTTTCTCCTTAAAACCCAAACATAAGACCATTCAGAATTAATAAACCTTATGACATCTTTGAATATATATCTAGATAATATTTAATTTCTGGTTAAAATGGTCAGACATTTTCAACACACTTTTTTCTTCTTCTTGTTTTACTAAGATTTGAAACTATTTTTCCTGTAAAATCTAAAGATGCCAAATGCTCATGAGAGTAATAGTGAAGTCTGTGATGTTGGTATCAAAATAACAATCCATTTTGGAGCATTAAACCAGGACCACTCAAGGGCATCCATTGGTTTTGATTATCTGACTTCAACAACAGATTGCTTTTGTCCACAACAGGTTGCTCCACTTGCTCTTCTGAAGAAAATTCTTTAAATATACAACCAAATAGAGAGATAACTGGTTTAAAAACACTTTGCTGAGTTGAAAAAGTTAAATAAAGGCCATTCTAACTGGCTTTAGACGAAAAACTTGTGGCATGGATAGCGAGCTACACAAAGTGCGCTCTTTACTCCACATTTAGAGGTTTTCAATTTGAGCAATGATGGCTTTCATTATAAATCCCTAATAAAAATATAGACAGCAAGAAGACCATATTTTGGAAATGAAAGAAACTCTAAATATTAGTGTTTTATGTATATTTATATAAATTTATATGCCCCAAAAAACAGGAGAAAAAATAAAGAAGTTTTTCTTTTCCTATACATTTTCACTTGGCTTTGACTGTTGGATAGATTTAATTAATGAGATTTACATATAACATCCTCTAAAGCTTAGGACATGTTTACATATATGATTGGAAGAATGAATTGTCCTGTCAAAAATGGAAAAAAAATATTTAAGAGTTAAAAGCCTTTCTGATTCCTTCTAACATACCTAATCTGTCTCAGTTCACAGCATCTGCAAACTATGCAGCTTCCAAACAATCCAGCAGAGTACAAAAACCAGACACACACAGAGCAACAGGTCCCAGTCCCTTCCCAGCTGCCAACATCTCCATAATCACCCAGGCCTGCTGGACACAAAGCTGGACAAAGCACACGGGGTTCAGGCACACACCGAGCTCCAGCAGGGTGTTAATAAAGAGTCTAACAATGAACAAAAGAAATATTGCCCTCGGGAAATGGATCGATGGGCTGCATGATCTCATGTGTGCTGTCCACTCGGAGCTGGATGAGCGGATACTGCGCTGTTCCGGCAGGAGATGATCCCTTCCCACGCACAGGGCATTGCACATTACACCAAACAACATCCTCGCAGCAAACAAATCCTCGGCTGAGATGCTGTAACCCCCTGTTTGAAAACACCAACATCCACCTCCAGCATGTTCTTGCCTTTAAACAAAGTTTTCTTAACTATGCCGGGGACCACAAGCTTTCCCCCCAGGCTCAAGGAATGGGTGTAAAACAGGAAGAAATTTCAAATTATTTCCCTGACTGGGACAGGCCACCCTCAAGCCTCAGGCTGGATGGGATGAGCCGTGTCCCAAACCCAGCGACTCGGTTCATCTGCTGCCAGGGACTGCTCCGTGTCCCAAGCGCTCCTGCCAACCTGCCAGGAGCCCTGGCAAGCCCGTGTGCCAGCTCCGTGCTCTTGGGCACTTGCCGAGGGCAGGTTGGGAAGGGAGCACCTGTCACCGGGATGATGTCCTCAGGGTCACTGTCTCCCTTCTGATCCACACCCTTCGCCCGCCGCTCTCCCCAGACTCCCCGGGGAGCTCCAAGGCGCTCCCCGCCCCATACAGAGAAGGGATCGGCA
Organism: Lichenostomus cassidix; assembly: GCF_008360975.1. NCBI lineage: Eukaryota > Metazoa > Chordata > Aves > Passeriformes > Meliphagidae > Lichenostomus > Lichenostomus cassidix. The sequence continues at coordinate 3,485,969 of NC_139491.1, forward strand.
GCAAAAAGCTCCCGCTGGGCAACATCCTCTTCCAGCCTGAGGAAAACCGACTGCCAGGAGGCCAAGTGGGGTGGGCAAGCCCTGGACCACACCGAGTCAGAGCGGTGTTAGCATCCCCGGAGCAGAGGGATGGGGAGGGATAGGGAAACCGGGCTCACTTCGCGCCAAGGACCAGAACTGAAAGGAAAACCGAGTGGGAGGGAGACCCATGGGAGCCCCAGAACAGGCAGCGGGAGAGTCCCGGGGCCGGGGGACATGTGGCACCCACCTGGTACTCCTCCAGCTCGGCGCCGTGGCGGTCCTGCAGGGCCAGCAGCTCCTGCTCCAGCCGCTCCCGCAGCGCGCACAGCTCCTGGCCCTGGCGGTGGAGATCCTCCAGGTGCTGCCGGCACTGCCGGCTCTCCTCCCGCAGCAGCTCCAGGTTCTCCCGGTTCCGCTGCGCCTCCTGCTCCTGCAGCACCTGGATCTGCTCCTGGTAGCGCAGCAGGGTCTCCCGGCAGCTCTGGCTGAGCAGCATCTCGTAGGTCTCCTCCAGCTCCTCCAGGCTCAGCCCGGCCAAGGGGGGCGGCAAGGCGGCCAGGTTCAGCCGCAGCTCCCGCATCTCCACCGCCTCCCGCCGCTGCCGCTCCGCCATGTGCCCGTGCTCGGCCTGCAGCTCCAGCAGCAGCTCCTCCAGGGCCACGCACTCGCCCCGCAGCCGCTCCAGCAGCGCCTGCTGGCTGGCCAGCTCGGGCTCCAGGCGCCGCCGCATCCCCAGCACCTCCGCGCCCAGCGCCCGCAGCTCCTCCAGCTCCCGCCGCAGCCCGTCCCGCTCCAGCTCGGCCTCCAGCTTCGCCCGGCTCAGCTCCTCCAGCTGCATCCGCAGCCAGGCCAGCTCCTGCTCGGGCACCCGGAGCCCGATCAGCTCCTGTTCCCGCAGCTCCGCCAGCTCCCGCGCCAGGAAGCGGTTCTCCTCCTCCAGCTCCCGCACGCGGGTCACGAAGACCCGCAGGCGGGAGTTGAGCTCCTGCAGCTCCCTCTTCTCGTCATATCCCGGTTCCCAGCGCCGCCACATCTTGCCGGGGCCGCGGGGTCGGGGCGCGGTGGCCCCGGGGCTGCGGGCGCTGTGAGGGTGCTGCGGGCTGTGCGCGGTACGGGACAGGCCCCGCCCCTCAGCGCCGGCCCCGCCCCGTGCGCGCGGCCCCGCCCTCACCGCCCCGCCCCGCCTCGCGCCGCTGCGGCGCCCCCTGCCGGGCTCCCGGCCGCTCCCGCCAAATTGCTGCGCGGGAAGCTGAGCTCGCCTCAGGGAGGAGAACTCGCCTCGGGGAGCAAAGCCCGGCTCGGGGAGCGAAACCGGGCTCGGCTGGCGAAGCCGGGTTCGGGGAACTAAGCCCGGCTTGGGAAGCTGAGTCCCGCTCAGAGGGCAAAGCCAGACTTGGGGAGTAAGGTCGAACTCAAGGAGCCAAATCCTGCTCGGAGAGCAAAGCCCCGTTTAGTGGGGAGCCAAGCCCCGCTTAGGGAGTGCACAGTATTGCTTTCCTGATCCCCCTTCCTTGGCACCCTCATCCTCCTCCCGCCTGGCACCACACTGTTGGGCTCATCCTGCGCTCCCAGCACAGCCCTGGACACTTTGCTCCCCTCAAGGGATTCCTGGATTTACCCTTTTTGCCACCATCTGCTGCTGTTAAACCCACCGTGGCTGGGCTTATATTCTTATAAAGTGCCAAATGCCACTTCACAGCGCTACTTTTAAGTGAAACACCTCCAATTTTGATGTCGTGCCACAACTCCAACCTTTGCCCGGCAGAAGAACATCCCCCCTCAGGGCTGAGGCGCCCGCAGCCTGCATGTCCCTGTGCCCAATTCTCCCGGCCTCATTCTGCACCATATAAGGGCTCTGCATCCAGCTGGATCCTTTCATTGACTGCCTGGAACTCAGCGAGGAGGCAGTGAAGCATCACACCCTGTATTATCTACCAAATTAGACAAAAAAGACGAGGAGTGACTCATTTCAGCCTTTCTCATCTCCCCAGGCATTCTTCTCTCCCTCCCCGACGCGCACACATTTATATTTCACCCAGTGCTGCAGCACTGGGAGCTTCGCAGAGATTTGCTGCTTCGCAGAAGGCAGTACAGCTCCCACCTCTGTGTTTGCCCCTCAGGACTGCTCCCAACCAAAGCTCTCACATGGAAAGGGCTGGAATTTGGCACAAGCCCTGCAAAGCTGGGATCAGGGCACAGATGTACTGCACTGTCCTGCTCTGGTCATTGCAACCCCTTTGCTGCTCTGTCTCGCCCTTCCCAAAGCCTTTCCTCAGCACCACACCTCCCTGCCCTCAGAAAGGCCACATTTTGGCTGCTGCTTTGCTCTCTGCTGAGTAAGTTTTCTTCTAATCTCAATAAAGCCTGCAGGATTTGAGCCCAACCAACACAGATAAATCATTGGCTTTGGCCTAAAAGTCAGCCAATTTAGCCTTGGCAGATTTGCTCTGTCAGAGGTCACTGAGAAGCCGAGATTTACTAAAGGCACTTGCGTTTTCTTGGCTTTGTGGTCAAAATCAGGTCCCTCGGTGACACTCTAACACCTGCTGTTCTTTTATGAGGGAAACCACTATGCTTCTGGGAAGAGGTACCTTCCTGTGGTTTACAAGGCTTTTCCTCCCTCTGATGTCACTCTTGTCCTGAAAACCCCAAGTGACACTGACGTCCACACAGAGTGGTGCTGCTGCACTGGCCAGAGCTGGACAGCTGGACTAAACAAGCTCCCAGGGGTCCACCGTGGGTGTCCAGCCAAATGTCCCGCTCTCAGCACCTTGTCATGTCTTACTGACAATTTCACTGCTTTCTTGCTGCAACTGTATTCATAAATTTTTATTATTTCATCATTGAAAACAGTACTGCTTTTAACTTTCTTGAAGAAACACCATAAATCTCTCGTGATGTGGTACAGCTTTCCAGGCTGGGGGATCTACTTCTCCATCAACTGTATATGGTGTCTGCTAATCCTGGGCCTGGATCTGCAGCTGAGCAAGGCATTTGTGGACTAGGGCAGGGAATGCTTAAAGGGGCAAAGCTTGGGTGAGTAATTTCTGAGACAGCTCTTGAGATTTTGTTACTGAGTTCCAGTGCTCAGTGGACCATCCCGAATCCCCTGACTGGTGCAGATACATGGACACTTTAAATGCCCAATGAATAGTTGCAGTCCTTTGCCCTGAAAAGTTTAATGAATTCATCTGCACCTGCAGAAAAAGGGAAAGAAACCTCATGTAGTCAACCAAAGGTGGGCAAATTAAAAACTCCCAGAGGCTTTTGCTGCCACAGTTATTTCTCCTCTTCTGTGGGAAGAAACAAATAGGAGACCTTGACAGGAGGGAAAGTGAAGACCTTCAGCCCCTCCAAGGTGGAGGCATGGAGCATCCCTGTTCCCAAGGCAAATCCCTGGCGCCAGAGGCCACATCCTGCCCCGAGGGATTCAGCTGTAATGCACAGGTAAGATTAACAAAGACCTGGGGAAGGGGGATTTACAATCATCTTTGCCACTTCAGTGACAGCTGAGGCAAATTGGGTCTCTGTGTCGCTTCAGCTCCAGTGAAGGTCTTGAGCTTTTGTGAGGCTCCTTGTCAGCATCCTCCAAACTACAAAGTGTCACCCTGGTAAGTCTTAATCCTGCCTCAGCACAGCTTGTTCCGCGTGCTCTCTCATCTGCAGAGTTTAAAGGATGAAGCTGTCACTGGGGAAATGTTCTGATTCCGACATTCCTGAGATGGATTGACGCAAAGAAAACAGGGTTCATTAAAATGGTGCAAGATGTTGTGCTTCCTATTATGTGGGAGTTTCAAAACAGGTTTTTGTTTACAGACAGTTCCTGCAATTAGATCAGTGGAGGAATATTCCCCTGTGGTGGGTGGGAGGGAGTGTGAAGTGCAGAATTTCCCATCCTCACCTTTTGGCTTTCATGGCCACCCTGCTTTATAGCAGAGATAATAAAGCAAACACCAGCCATTCACTGTTTAATGAATATCAGCTACATCCCCAGTACCAGGAAAAGCTGGACTTCAGCTCTCTGCATCCTCTTTCTGGGACTCTGCAGAGCCTGCAGACCCTCAAAAACTGGCCAAAATGTCACCAGGGCAGGGAACAATTCTCCATGGGCTGGAACCAAGGCTCCTCTCTGCTTCCAAACCAGGGGGATGCTTTGCCACTCCCAAAATCCCTGCAGCATCTGCACTGTCCTTTCTGACTTCATTGGGAGTTTCAGTTTACTGATTTATTTTTTCTTTTAGGAAATCAATTCCCTATACGCCATCCCATCATATTTCACCCCTTTGGATAAATCTTAGCAGAGCTACACTCTAAAAGCAGGAGTGTGCCTGCAGAGGCGTCTGTGCATCCCTACCTGCCAGAGCCCCCAGAGCAAAGCACATCCTCCTGTGACCTTCAGATGTTTGAGGCACGAGCAGTGACCTGGTTCCCTTTTTGAAAGGAAAACAGGAGCCTTATTTGACTTGGTGCAGAAGGGCCTTTTTTTAGAAACTCCCTCGGAAATATTCATTTCAAAGAACGCAAAGGTTCTGATTAAAGCACTTTGTTACCTCTCTCAAGGTGATTTTCCTTCTCGGTATGCTGTTTAGTCACTTCTGCCTGCATTTTACTGAGGAGCGCTTGCAGAAGCGGTGGTCACCTCTAGATGGTGCGTTTTACTCAGAAGAACTTTGTGCTCGGCCCTTTACATAACTTTTGCTCCTTGTCTGGGGTTCCAAACACTCTCCAACCAAACCACACAGATATTAGTATTTCCTTGTTTTCTTAACTTGAGAACCTGGCTGCAGTAGTCGTGCAAAAATAATAAAAGTATATGCCTTAGATACCTTTAAAAGGTGTATTATGTGGCACATTTGATTGGACCGGTGAGATATCTACTCAGTGGCATATCTGCTATCTTCTGCATTCATGAAATTAAAACAGAATCGAATTTTTTAAAATACAAAAGTGCTGTCGTACTTGAATACAAAGGAAGAGGGAAGGAACAAATATGGGTAATACCACAGAGATAAAATGATGGTGATGTTGCAATAACTTACTCCATGTATGGTATTTATACTTCTTTTCTCTGGACAGCATTTTCCTGCTTGAAGAAGCAACACAAGATAATTTAACTGCCACTTTAGAAAAGCAATGAGGAGCACATAGAGAATATCACTGGGGAGAAAGGGCATTTGGTTTTGCTGCTTTTTGTTATGGGTTATTTTATTTTATTTCATTTTATTTTAAAGAAATTGAAAGAATGTAAGAATTGTTGTTGTCAATGTTCTTAGGCATAGCAATGGTACAGTTAAATTACCCAGGAGCAGGAAAGACACAAACCTGCTTGCACTGTCCAGCTCTACAGAAAGTAATCAAAGTGGAATAAATGATAAAAAATAAATTAGATCAAAAAATCAGCTGAGCTTTCATAAGCTAAAATGTTCTTCATACCACAGGTAAGGAAATTACTTGTGCCGACTTCAATGGGTCCAAGATTTTCTCCATGATTTCTAACCTGAAATTGCTGCTTTTAGGAGCTTATGAAAAGGCCATGTATGGAATAAACTCTTCCAGTGCATTATGAGTAATATCTGCTGCTCCTGTTTTACATCTCAGCCTAGTGACAGAACTTTCTTGTAAATAAGGGTTATTTCCACTAAAAGGCTATTATGAAGTTATCTTTGATGCCGAGGCTACAGTCTCAGCTCCCAAGCGTAAAAGAACACTTTAGGATATAAATAGCTTTGTTCCGCCTGCTTAAATACCCTGTTTTCTCCAGGAGCAGCCCGGGGAGGAGCAGGGACACAACCTGGGCTGCTTGGCTGCTGCGTGCGACATTCCACGCTGCCCCGGCAGCTCCCCGACAAAAGGCCAGCGGGCAGGACCTGGGCTTTTATGTGGTTATCGCAGGGTGTTGCTACAGGGTTTCACTTCGCTTTTACGAGGAGATCGTTCCTCCCGATAGCCGAGAGGCCCATAAATGCCATCAGAAGCACCTCTCCCGCCAGCCCCTCTGCGCTTTTGTTTGATGTCACCGGGGCTGAGCAGCCTTGTGGCTCTTGCTAGGTGCTGATCTGATGTTCCCCTTCACTGGTTTTGGATGCTGGGAGTAGAGATTCATTCTTATACCATTTGAGTTTTTTCTTCTTTTTTCTGATTTATATCAGTTTTAGCGTGGTTGACTGATATTCCTTGCTGCAACACAAAAGCCATTGGGAAAAGGATGGCACTTGGAGCCTTCTTGGAGGACACCTCTGTCCCCCTCCAAATTCTCCTTGGTCTTCTGGTCTTCTTCAACCTCCCACCAGTGTCTCTCTCCTCCCAGCCTCCCACTATTTTTGGGTCTCCCATTCACTCTCCTTGGAACCCCAACCCCTCCTGGTCTCCAGCTCTTTCGCAGCTCTAACCTCTCACTATTTTTTGGCCTCCCACCCATCTTCCACCCCTCAGTGTCCCACCCTCCCTTTCTGGCCTCCCACCCCACTATTCAGCCTCCCACCCACCACCAGCCTCCAACCCTTTTCTGAATCACAACCCTTCCTAAACTCTCACTCCTCTCTTTGCCCTGACACCCCCTTTTACAGCTGGACACCCCTCTTACACCCATTTTTGAACCTCCCATCGTTTTTGAACCTGCCTCCTCTTCTGGGACTGCAGTCTTGTTTTCCTTTTGCTGTCTTTTTTTTCTGCCTGCAACCCTGTTTTCAGCCTGGCACCCTATTTCAGCTGTTTTTCATCCTCTCACCCCTTTTTAGCCTTCTACACTGTTTTGGCCTCCAACCTCCTCCTCCTGTCCTCCCACCCATGCTTTGGCTGCCCCAGTTTGGGGGCTGGTGAAGGGCAGCACTGCATCTGGGCTATTTTAGATTCTGGAAAACACACCTGAGAGGCTGTTGATCACATTTTTTAACAGCAGGTTGTTTGCAAGGAAACTGCTGAGAGCATTTGCACTCGGAATTTAATCAGTCCCAAAATATTCAGAGGAGCCTCAGCAACAGCACTGCTCTTCTGCTGTCTGTCAGCCGGGTGTCTGTGCAGGGAGAAGTGGTAAATCTGCTCACACAGATGCACCACCACTGACTTCAGCTGTATCATCCTTTTTTTTCCCGTGTCCCCACAATCTTTTGGCTGTGTCTGACCTTCAGCTGTAATTGTTACTTAAGGTTAAAAGCCCTTATATGCTCTTGGGAGAGGGTGATACCTTGGAGGTGGTGGTCCTGCCTCAGCTGGAGTGGTGGCACAGGGTCAGGAGAGCCTGGTAAGGGCAGCTCACTGGAACCAGGCTGGTCTTTCATCTCCTCTTAGCCTTGGTAGCTTGGGTTAAACCTTCAAAATGGAAGTTTCCAGCCCATGGTGTTGATACAACATCTTCCCCAAATTTTCCTCCCCCCATTCCACCCTCCGTATCATTCTGGTTGGGAACACGTTGGCTCTTTCCATGTAGAAGATATGTTTTAAGGTTCTTCATGCACAAATAAATGCATTTTTCAAGCCATGCAATGATTTTCAGCATTCTATAAAGCCATGGTGGGACAGACCCTCTCAAATCTATCCCAGTTTTATCTCAGACTTGTCTAAACTTCAAGCAATTGGACTGGCAGGACAAATCTTAATGTTCTTCCTCCCATGCCCTTGCCCATTTTGACAGTCAGCTGAGGGGGGAGAGTTTAATTTGTCATTCCAGTCATACTGACCATTAACCCATCCTCATTTAGGACAATATTTAATCACAAGCTCAAAACGCCTTGAAAGGAGTAATTTTTATAAATGATAGGCTGAGCCATTTGTCCTGCTCCAGGCCTTGAGGGTTAACAACAGGAACATCTGCAAGGCAGTTATTGTAGCAATCAATCCCAAAATACAAATAGCTCAATAATTTATAACAGACCCCCACCATTAAATTGTACTGGGCTATTTTCATTTATCTCAGTGCTTATTATGGTGTTACACTGATTTTTAATAATCTCTCTCTGGCCTTTTCATTTGCCTACTGGTGCTCGTCAGCTTTAGCTCTGTTTTGGTATTGGAGAGCCTGTGAGCCAGGCTGGATCTACCATTTTAATTATTCCAATTCACTGGATGAAACAAATCTGAATTAGGAAGTAACATTTAGCCACGTCAGAGTGATGAATTCCTGTCATTCAGAGGAACAAGTACATGCAGTTATTTTGTCTTTTCAGGGTTCAGAGTACCAGTCCAAATGTTAATTTTTACCCCCATTTTCTCCCTTATTAATTCTGTCTCAGAGAGAAAAGTCACCTGGTCAAAAGTCACCTGGTCCTTACTTCACCTTTGCCAGCACCTCTGAAGCAGCACTTTTTTGGTACATTCAGAACCAAAGCAATGATCACCTGGTTCCTGTTCTGGGCTGTTTTATAACAAAAAAGCTCTTGACATTGCTGTGCCCTGGACACAGCCTCAGCTCTGAGGTGAAAGCTCCAGCTCTGTGGTTGGAGGGTACAGAACTGGAAACCCAGAAATTCAGCCCTGCGTGCAGTGGGTGTGAGGATAAGCTGACAGGAAAGAGGCACAAAGATACTGTGATTTTTTGGCATTGATGCAGTTCCTCTACAGCCTGAGGGCATCTGCATCCTTAGTCATGCAGCAGAGGTGGCTTGTGCAGGGAATGTGGTTCCTGCATTTCCCTGTGTTGGGGTTCTGTCAGGTTTTCCTCGCTAGACAACATCAAAACGAGCCAGGTGTGGGGACAAACGTGTGAGGTGGTGCCAGAGGTTTCACGGGTGACACTTGTTATTTCTGAGTGAGAGCAGAGGAGGTGTTGGGAAGGGCGTTGTGTTGTGCTGGCTGGGGTGAGTTGGTAAAACGAGGTCACTGGGGATGTTGTGCAGCACCGGGAAGGTTTTGCAGTTCAGCCGGGTGTGCAGCTCTACAGCCTCACCTCGGCTTTCTGGTTCTTGCAAATTAAGAAGCTTCATGCAAACCTTCATTTCCCAGAGCAGTCGGATCAGGTGCTTGCTGAGGAGGATTCAGTGATTTGGTTTTTAGACTTCTTTCACCAGAGAGCTATACAAATGCATTCTTTTGAAAGGAGGTCTTTCCGCAGCCAGACTTCCTCACGCTCTCCCCGGTTTCCATCTCCCAGCAGTCAAGGCTGTGCTCCTGCTCCCTTGGCATTTCGGAGGGGTGGGCTGATCCCCGCTGCTGTTAGCGGAGAGGGCTGCGCTTCAGTCCCCATGGAAACAATTTGGAGAGTTTTCCAGCTTGTGTAGCATCGCTGAGCTGTGTTTTGCCTTCCTTTTCACTTTCATCAGGAGGGTGGCAAAGCTTTAACGCATTCATGTTTGAAAAGCACTTTGAGGTGCTTGAAGAAGGTGCTACAGAGGAGCGAAGTGTTATTACCAAGATTAACTGTTTCTGTTTTGCCCTGGAGTCACAGCTGTGGTGTCGGCTGTGCCCGGTGGAAGCAGGATAAGGGAGGGAGGTGGTTGTGTACCCATGGCCTTCTGGAGAGCTCTTCTGCAGAGTCACCTCGACACCAATGGAAGGCTGAGCAGAACTTCCACAACCGCAGTCAGTCAGGGAATATTTTCTGGAAGCTCAATGGCCTGATTTACACAGGCAAAATGGAGGGAATTCATCACAAGAAATGGCTTCACACGTTTCACGTGCAACAGGAGTGCAAACCAGGCGAGAGCTCGTGGCAGGGGAAACTGGGGATCTGGTGCTGCCTGGGCTGTGAGGGTGCCCCCAAAGCTCTATTAGGAGACACTGTTTATGCTGCTAACAATACCCACATCAGGCGTGTTTATCCACTCCAGGCAGCTGCAGTTAGGCCAGTTCCTGCTCCTGACTCTGTGTGAGTGCAGAGCACTCCGGGACTGCTCTGAGCAGGTTGCACCCCAATGCTGCAGTGGGGTAAAACCACATACTTGTCTGGAATTCAGGAATGCAACGTGCTAGGGCCTAAGGGATTTTACATTTCTATTCCATACCAAGTGCCTCAGCACCTTCCAACTCCCTGAGCACTCTAGACACACCTAAACTCCTGTTAAACCCATCTGCACTTGGGAATTACCACACAGTCCTGGCCACTTCTGCACCTATGAATTGGGCTCCAGTTTCCCCATCCCTCACTCCTCTACCTGCTTCCCACAGGGTCAATCCCCTGCAAAATCCTCTCCAGTTTCTGGGCACACTGGCCTTCTCAGCTCTGGAAGAGGAGTCTGCAGCTGATGGCAAGGGTTCCTGAGGATCCTGCCAAGGGGTATTTTGTCTGGGCTGGCTTTTTCCTCCTCTCCTTCACCCCTGTTTTGTTTTGGTTTTGTCTTCTTTGAGGGGGTGGTGGTGGTTGTTTGTTTTTTTTCTAAATTATTTTTGCAAACTTATTATTTGTAACTTCCTGAAAAACAACATTATTAATAAATGCCAGCTGAATCTGTGCCACCTGCTTTGTTACAGGTACAGTGAGCTGGGACCACATTACCCCATCTCTGCTCTTAGTTCCAGCAACAATTGAAAAAGCCAGAGTTGTAAACTGCTTGCTTTAACATTTAAAACAAATTATTTTCCACACATGGTCTCTCCAGTTCAGTGTGATCAGCTGAAAACAAACCATCCCATAAAATGAAGGGATTGATTTCTGTCTCTGTCAGGTCCTCACCTGCCAGGCTGCCCAAACCCTCGGAAGGGAGAGGCCATGAGTACAGCCAAGAGTACAGCCAGAAGGGGCTCTTTCTGTCACAGCCAGCTTTAGTCAGCTTGAACCACCCACAAGTACACCCTCACCTCATTCTCATCTTCCCTGGAAAGGCCCTGTCCCCTTCCAGCCTCTCCCCTTGCTCCTGGCCCTCCGTGCTGTCAGCTGCTCCCCCTGCCCGACGTGCCTCAGTTCCCCTTCCCCCTTCCATACGTCCTCAATGCGCCGTTGCTGTGATTCATTAACGCTTCAGAGACACCAGTCTGAATGGAAAAAACCCAACCAAGCACCAGGTTGTGCCGCTCTGTACATTTTCTATAGTGACTCACAAGCCTGACCAGGTAACTCCCCTTCCCTCTCACTTAGTCACTCTCTCCCTCCCGGATAGGCTGGTCTGACTCCTCACTTCACTTATTGCTCTGTTTTCTTTGCTCTGCCCTCCCCAGCCCATGCTCTACGTGTGAGCTTCAGGATGGGAAGTTCTCCCTCGCTGACCCGTGGCACACAATGACGAGCAAAGGAAAACACTGACTGCAGCAACTTTGCCTATGGAAGGACCATAGAGCAGAGCTGCCCCCCGGCCCCCCCTTTCCCCGCTTGGGCTACGCACAAATTACTTTGTCATTGTGGCGAAACAAATAAGGCTTCGTTCTCATTACCATCCTGATGGGAGTAAACAAGTTTATTTACACTTGAGCACTGCTGAAGAATAAAGTCATAGAGAAAAGTTCAGGGTAGGTGGCCTGTCTTTGTCATTAGGGCCAGCTTTTACAAAATCACTGCCTGCTCGGCCAGACAGGCTGCTATTCAGGCAGGCCCGGGTTAATGAAAGTACGGTGTGTGCTTGTTAAAAGGAGGACTACAACACTTGTAATCATGGGTGGTCACATTTTTATTTAATGATACGTATCTTTCCTTTCTCCAGCCTTCGCTCGTAACCCTTTGCCTCCCACTCACCCATCCTTCTGCACTGACTAATTATGAGTCGCCAACTAAAATCTGATACCAGGGCCACAACCAGCTAAACCCACTTAACAAGTGATTTTTATTTTAAAATAATCTGTTCATTAACAGCCCTGGGATTCTGTCAAAGCAAAAAGCCCTCAAAGCACGAGGGGCCCCACACGTGTAATTGCTGGAGCTAAGATAATAATAAAAGGACAACTGCAAACAAACTTTTGGGAAGAAAGGGCTGTGAAACAGAACTGCTTCCTCTCTTTCAAGGCCTTCGTGTGGCCCTGGTGATAAATCTGTTGGGACAAGGATACTTCAAAGCCAGAGGTCGAACTCTGCTCTCATTTGTGCAAGTCTCACAATTCGTGTCAATGGAGTTTTACCCAGGCAGGAGGCTCAGACCTGCTGTTCTGCTCTCATGAATGCAGTGAAAGGCAAAGTCAACCATGATGGGGAAAAAATATCTATTTATCTATGACATGACCTTGCTGAAGTGCTGGTTACAATCGAGCTACACAAAAAAACTTCCCAACATCTCTCAACTTTCTTGCTATTTCTAAAGACTAACCAGTCTGAAGTGCTTGTGTCTGGGCTGAGGAGAATTTCAAGCTCAAATATATTTTTGTGGCATCTCCTGGGTGTATTAATGAGCCACACAGAAGGATGTCCTCACACAAAAGCATCACTCACCCAGCTTTTTCATCTGCCTGTTGCAGGCTGTTGCTTCTTTCTGTGGTCACGGACAGAAAGTTTGTCTGCCTAAATCCCACAGTCATTCTTGAACTTTGCAGTCATTTTTGACAGAGGAGCAGAAACGCGAAGACAGTAAATTTTTCCAGTTTTTAGAAAACCTGCATCTGTGTGAGAAGCTGATGCTCTGGTACATGTGAATTGTCACTGTCACTTGGGTATCTTATTCATAAACATTTTCCGCTGTCACTTAGAAATCTAAAAACCCAAATTACAGGCAGTTTTGGGAATGGAGAAGGGTCCCTCCTCAGACTTTCCTTCTGCTGGCCACCCCCATCCATTGAGGACAGGGAGAGCAAAATGCTTAAGACAAAGTGTTGTGCGGTGATTTTACTTAGCTACAGCCCATGCTTTGGTTTCTTTACAAGACTGGGAAAGACTTTCTCACCATGGTTCCTGCCCTACCTCGTGCTTCCCTCACCCAGGAGGGGCCAAAAATGTCAGTCCCCACATCCCCATCCGAGGCCTGGGGCAGCACTTGAGCAGGAAGAGCTGCCTCTGATACAGAGAGGGGAAGGAGCAACACAAACGTGTCACTGCCTGCTCCAGTGCTCCCAGCACTCTCTGGCCCTATTTTAACCTCAGTTTCAAGGCATATTTATTATTCCAGAGGAAACAGGCCGTTGGCTCCATGAGTTATGATAAGAAGGTGAAGGAAGGACTTCCAAACTTGGGTCAGCCTGAGCCTCTGCCTATTTCAGGTTCAGCAAGGGAAGCTCAGGTGGCTGAAGGTACAGTTCAGTAGTGTTGCCACAAGTCTGTGGGAATTGACTCCAGCAAGGCTCCCATTACATTCCAAAGGGCTCAGGAACACTGTTTGTTGGTGATGAGCATCACCATAGTGATGATGTTTGGTGGGATGGTGAGGCTGTGCCTGTGTCCCAGGCAGGAGCGGGAAGGAGAGCATTGCTGACATTGCAGGTGACAAACAGGGCAGTGTGGCCTCTGAAGTAGTGCAGACTGATACATCTATTAAATAAATATGCTGAGGCAACGGGCAATGCTGAAGCAATGTGCATAACTAATTCTCGTGGCTTGAAAATCGTCAACCTCCCCAAGCTCTTCACACATATTAGTGAGCAACCTGTGGAGCACCACTGCTTTCCCCAGTGGGAGGCAAACTGAGATCCAGAGGGTAAAGGACCCCATTCCTGATGAAGTCCCTCAGTTTGGGAGCCCAGTATGAGCCCCTCTAAATTAAAGGGAATGCTTTGAATAAAGGAGATAAGCATGAGGGAGTTAATGCAGAATTAGAAGAGCTGTGTCTCTGTATACGCAGCAGGGATTAATTTAGGTGAAGAAATTTTGAAGTGAATACTTGAACCTCTCCCCTTATTTACTGCCCCATGCTCAGAGGCAGAAAAAAACCCAGGCAGGGAACCAGGAATAGCCAAGGCCAGGTTTGATGGGGCTTTGGGCACCTTGGTCTAGTGGAAGGTGACCCTGCCCATGGCAGGGGGTGGAACAAGATGAGCCATAAGGTCCCTTCCAACACAAACCAGTCTAGAATTCTATGATTCAAAGGCCTCCCCTTAGCTCTGCAGCTACTAAAGTAACAGCTGAGTGTTTTCCTTCTCCTTTTCCATTTTTTTTTTCCTGTACTGTTCCCCGTCATTTACAGAAGGCATCACTGGTGGTACGAGGGTTAATGAACGCTCACACCTTGCTACAGCGAGGCAAAAACTTATGAGTCTTCATGTTGTCACGAAGGTGTTGCTGAGCTTACGCTGCATGAAATATCCCAGAACTCCTGCAAACTGTGGGATTCAAATTCACAGGCTATAATTACAGAGTCTCCGGCACCCTCCCACACTTTGCAATGCCTTCACAAGCGGGAGCAGCAGGAACACCTGTCCTGGGCTCCTGTGGGCTTGTAGGTCCTTGCCCGCAGCCAGGCAGGGCTTGCTCCCTGGCAGGAGGCTCCCAGCAAAGCCTCCTGCCACACTGGGATGATGGGCTGGGAGTCTGGACTCTCCTGGGTGCATTTAGGAAACATCCCAAAGCAGAGTCAGCACGGTCACGTTTGCAAACTGGCGCTCACAGCCAGGTTAATTTGATGTCATTTCGTAGTCAACTTGATGACAGGCTTGAACACAAGGTTTGGAGGATTTAGAAAAGCAACGGAATGAAAACAGCTTTCCCGGGATTGCTACTTCCTGAGTGAGCCCAGGGGACCTCCCAGGTGTGAACCCCAGCAATGCTCCTGAGGCTCTTGGGGCTCCCCCAGATCAACATCAGTGTAGCAGACCTGGTACTAAACTGGTTCCCAGGGTGGAGTCCAGTTCTGGATGTGGATGCTGTGGTGTAAATCAGGTGCACATAGGAGGGGCAAGATAGTGAGGGAATGGTTAAATTGGTATCAAATTCCCAGTTACCAAAAATGCCATCCCGAGATGCTTGGATCCTTTTTTAGGCTAGTACTTCTTGAGGTGAAGATCACCTCCATGCACAGAGCAGTATCTCCTGTGCCCTGGCAGGGATCTGGGTGTCAGGCAGGGTCCCAGGGGCTCTGGGGACAGGGCAGAGAGTCCCTCTGAGGTTCCAGGCTGTCTGTTTTGCAGCGTGGATCCACCACAGCAGGAGCAGGTTCCTTCCATGGTGCACAGCAGGGTCTCCTCGGAGTGTTGTGGAGCTGGTTGGGAGCTGATGTCATGAGGGCTCTGCCCAGACTGGCACGGGCAGGCTCTGCACAGAGGTGGTTCTCTCTGCCTCCGGGGCACTTTTTGGAGAGCCTTCCACAACATCCTCCCCTCCCTGCCCCTGCAGCTGAGCAGCAAGGTGAGGAGGAGGAGGAGGAGGAGAGCTTCCCAGGGCCACCTCAGGAATGTGGCTACAGCCTTACCCAGCAAATCCTCCTGCCAAATGGGTAAATGTAGAGGCTGGAGCTGCCAAAGATATCCACAGCCACCAGCCAAAATGCAGCAGCTCTGGTGATGGTGAAGCCTTGGGTTGTGTGGGGACAGGGACACCCCCATTGCGTGGGGTAAGTGCATTCATGCTGAAGAAGCTCCTCAGTTCCTTTTCTATCCTTATGTGCTTAATTTTTTTTTATCCTGTGCTGATGCTTATCTCATCACATAGTGGTACGGGAGGGTGTTTCTCATCATAATGAGTTTGAGAGTTAATATTGGGTCCTCCTTTTTGGCAGAAGGTGCATTTAGTGCAGCCTTACAGCAACGCCTGTCCCTGTATTTGTGTTTGCCTTCCTCCTCCACCCCTTGGCCCCTGCTGCAGCCCATTCCTCCAGGACCCCCATATGTGGGATGAGCCTGCTACTCCTCAACCTTCAGCCCACCTCTGCCCACAGCCATCTGCTCTGCTACCCCCTGGCTGCTCTAGCAACACGTCCTGGAGCTGCAGGAAGGACCTGCACACCCCCTCTGGCACCTGTGTTCACAAACATCCTCTGTGTCCCAGAGGAGCTGAGGTGACATAGAGACTCCTCAGTGGGAGCGAGGGCACTCTGTGGCCTCTGTTCCAGCCTGACCTGGTGGGGCATGTGCTGGGTCATCAGAGTGGCTGACTGCAACCTCCCAGCAGCTCCTGCTCAGTCTGTCCTGGCGTGACCCTGCCTGAGCTTTGCACCACTTGTGTCTCTGACTCCTGTATTTGGGCTGACATCGAACACCCCAAACACGACTCTCATTTACTGGCACCCATTATCACTGGAGCTCTGTCTTTATTAGCCCTTAGCAGTTGCTCCTCTGTGGTCTCACTCTGAGGTGACTGATGCAGAATCTGATAAAGGGCACCTGATATCACTGTGAATAGCTGATGTAAACTTAGCAGACAGTCCTGTGACATGTCATGTGGGCAAATTAATAAACCCCTTCCCAATAAATTCAGCATATGTCCTATGATCACAGTTCAAGGGCATCTCTTATGTCAGCATCACTAAGTTAGCTACTCTGCTCCCCTGGGAATGCAGCACCCAGACGTTTCTGGTCAGAGGAATTCCCCCTTTTGCTGCTGTGACCATGGAGCATTTGAAGGAGGACTCAAACCCATTTGTTTGGCTCTGCATTTCTCACAGGACTGAGACATCGTTTGTCACTCTGCTCCAAACCGCACTCCCATCATCCAGCGGCTCTCCCAGGGAGCAGCAAAACACAGCATTGGGGCAAACCCATGGGGGCCAAAGGCCACCCACAGAGCCTTCGCCTGCCACTCTCGCTCCAGAGGGCTGAGTCCAGCCCTGGGTGTTCCATCTAAGCTCCTTCAGGAGCAGCTCTGGGGTCCAAGGCTCTCTCTGCAGGTCACCACCATGGTCCCTGCTTAGCCCTCACATCCTCCCCTGTGCTCTGTGAGATCCCCCCTCAGTCCTGTTTGCCCTCCAGGACCTCCTTCTGCAACCACACTATCCCTGGTAATCCTTCCCTGCACACTCTGCTTGCTCCTCTGCATTGTTCCCCAGTGGATATTTATTTGAAGGGTTTCATTAAATTATCGCACAACATCACTTGGTACACAACTACAAATTAATTTAGTCAGTTTGCATTTGGCTGACCTAATATTCATTATATTCCAGTCAAGTGGATGTGTTTGCTATTTGACGGGTTGTTCCACGATAAGATACGTGGTCCAAAGTACCGTACTTAGAACTAGAGGTAATATTTACAGACACTCCATGCAAATACTGCAATTACCTGATTAATTATAGCCCTTCTGTTTGTTTCTGCAGATCATACTCTTATCCCTCCCTTCCCCATTGCCATATTTGTATATAGTACATGGGAATAGCCTTTAGATCTATACAAAGCAAAACTGGCTGGTTTTTAAAGCCTAAACACTCTGTGGTCACTCTGAGTCCTCCTCTCCCCAGTGCTGTGCCCGCCTGCAGTGGTTTGTTGTGGCTGGGATGCATGGAGCATTACCCGTGCTGCATTTTAATAACAATCTCAGTCCAGGAGATTGGAAATTGGAATCTAAACATAGCCCTGAAGAAGGACGAAAAAGGAAGTCAGGAGGGACTTGGAAATAGTGTTAAAAGTGCAGGAGTGCTGTAACTGCAGTTCCCTTTAACGGCAGGAATAAGCACACTCAGACCATGCTCTGGAGATGGACAGACACACAGATGTACAAAGGAATGTTACTGTTATACAGCACTTTTTATCCTGGGATCAAAATGCTTAAAAAATTCTGTGTAACTGAGCAAAATGCAGCTGCTGCAGTCACCTGTCCCTGCAGGAAATGCGGGTGCTGCTCACACCAGCCCAGTGCATGTTATTGGCCTCTGCCTCTGCCCACAGTTTAATTTTTTTTTTTTTTTTTAATTTAAGTTTAATTAGATGGAAAGATTCAGGCATCAACATTTGGCTCCATTCTTGTCTGACACTGTGTTTTGCCCTTCCAATGTCAATGAAGTAATTCCTGATGGAGTGGAGTCACTCCTCCAGTTTAGGAGGGCCTGGAGATGGCTTTTGTGCAACTCAGGCAAAGAAAGACGTGTCCTCTGGCTCAGGGGGAGGATGGCACAACCCCACACCCCACTGTTGTTCTTCATGGGACAGCCCAGGCAGAGGTGACCACTTTGACCCACTGGAGGGACTCAAAGCAGAACAGTGGGATGGAGTTCTGCCCCAAGCAGTGGCCAGTGGCACTTGGCACATCACCATTCCAGCAAAACCCCGTGTAGCTCAAGAGCTGTAACTGCTCCAAGGAGGTAATATTCCCCACCCATTCTCCTCAGAGCAGTGTGACACTGGGGCAGGGCAGAGGGGAACTGTGCTCCTGGTTTGGCCACATTTCCAAATCTGTTTTTCATGTGGAAGAGCAACAGCACCCCTGTCCACTTAACAAAAAGGTGATGGGAAGGGCTGGGGGATTGGAAACTGCTCCCAGCTTGGTGGCAATGGCACAGGAGTGGGATTTGCTTAGAGACCTCCATATGAAAAAAGGAAGCAATGGGAAGGAGCACACAAGCTCAAACTGCCCCCATTACCCAGCTCATCCTTTTTCTTACCTTTGTAGGATCACTTTATCCTCCCTCTGCCACTTCATCCTCCCCTTGCCCAGTTGGGAGTGGGCACCATCAGTCTCTGTTCTTTCTCACCTGCTTGCAGGTACAGCTTTTTCCTGCTCCCTCTTCCCATGATCACTGCCCAGTGCCAATCTTCCTGCCCCCTGCCAGGTATCCTAGGGGCTTCCTTTTGTGCTTAAGCACCTTGCAGTCAGGGACCCTACAGCAATGCAGTCTCATTATCTGCCTGCCAAACCCATCAATGAGAGGATCTCCAAGGTGAAATAAAACCATGCATTACAAATGAAATGCTCTGTTGCTCTCCTTTGCCTCCTGCCATCACCGGAGATCTTTGTGGTTAGTCTGCAAGACAGCTCTTCCCTGCTAATTAACATTTAAAAGTCTTCCTCTCTCCCCCTGCCACCATGACACAGGGGCTGCTATCACCCAGGTTGTTTCTTGAAATAATTCATCACTTGGGAAACATCAGAGGCTCATTGTAATCCCACAGATCTGGCCTAAAACCAAATCTGTCCTCCTGCATTCCATACTGTAGTCTTTGCAAGGACTGGCCTTGGATGTCAACCAGATTTAATTCTCAGAAAACACCTTTCCAAACTGTGTGTGTCTGATTTTACAAGCAGGATTTTGTTTTTCACGTCAGTAAATAGTCTGAGCAATGAAAATACACGGGGGTGTGTGTGTGACCTGTGAAAAATCACCAAATACCTGCGTGTTTCCATTTCCCTGTTGCAATTCCACCCTTTTTTTTTGTAGCTGGATAGAGAAATTGCCCTTTACTTTGCATATTTGCAGTGCTTAGCAGGAGGGCCTAATTCCTCAAAGCTTTTCTCTTGCCCTGAAAAACACGTCAAAAATAATCTACCTACATCTGCAGCTCCCATAGAGGAGCAGGGGAACTTGGAGAGCTTGCTGAGTCTATTTCCATGGGGCTGTGCTGCTGCTGTCAGCTCGTGGTGTGCATTGCAAAAGGGTCCTCATGTCCCCCTGGGCATCAACATCAGAGGGGTGATGCTCACCCTGTCCCCATCCTGGTTACAAATCTGCAGAATCAGGGAAAGCCCAATCTCTCCAGCTCACCTCCCATATCCTCAGGGCCTCAAACCACGCTGACAGATGCTCCTGTTCTCTCTGTTCATGGACTCTTGCAGCAGCAATGAACTCTGGAGGTCTTAATAGTTCTGGTCCTGCCTATTTCTTTTCCTTCCAGTGATATTCCCACTGCCAGATGGAGAACAGATTGGTTTTCAGTGTAACCCAGCCATTACCCACCAACCGCTCCTGCCATGGAGCTGGTTGTGCTCAGGCTCTTTGCAAACACCTCTGAGGCTTTTATTAGCAGACACCAGGGGATTTTGTGCTTGGATCTGTGGTTCATTCAGTCAAGGGAAAAAACAACAGAGTGGATCTACACAGCACTGGCTCAGCCTTGGAAGGTGGAGGAAAAGTATTAAATCAATGACTGTCAACATCACTGGTCTAAAGCAGCAGTTCCCACACTCACTTTGCTGAGGGAGTATTGACATGACAGCAGGAGAGCTCTGGGGTTTGCTGCAGCCATGCACCTCTGTTGATTTGCCATGGGATGTGACGTGGGGATCTGCAGGCAGGACCATGCAGGGCTCTGACAGCAGAGAGTCTGTGCCACGGTGTGTGCCAGGAGTGGGGAGCTGTCACCTCAGGAACAGGCCTGGCAAGGAAGTCTCTCTTGTTTTTTATGTTCTTCAGTCTGATTTTGGTCTTGCAGTGCTGACCTAGAGCAAGATCCCTTGAAGACCATTGGAAATAATCTCATAAACAGAGCGATACCCTCCAGCAACATCTGCCTGGCTCCACTCAGGCACAGCAAGCCCCGTGGCCACTTTCATGGGATGTGTTGCTTGGACCAACATCCCTCTCTGAGAAGCTGGATCTGAGAAGCTCTGAGAAGCTGGATCTTGCATCCTGTACATGTGCTGTACAGGAGCCACAATCTGGACTATCCCACCAGGAGCTGCCTCTTGCTCTCCTTGGTGCACAGTGAAGTCTGGTTTAATCCAAGCCAGCCGCACCTGGAAACGTCCTCTTCACACTCTAAGATGCAAAGGCCAAGCCTTGATCATTACTTGTATCCCTGGAAATGTGAGCCTTGGAGAAAGAGTCACAGTTTTGGGAGCGGGTGATGACAGAACGGTAAATTACATAATGTCCCATAAATGGAGCCCGTTCGTAGCCCAATTACCCGTCCCAGCAGCCCCATGCAGTTGATTGCAGGATTATATAAAGGGCTTTTCATTAGTCAGAGAGTCACAAAGGGAGCTCTTTCCACGTCCTCCTTAGGATTACTTAACCATCACTCCGGACAAGACCAGCAGAGCATTATTTGGATGTGTCAGAACAATATCCACCAACCTTTCCTAAAGCACGTCCGCTCCGCTCAAGCATCGTCCCGCAGAGGATGCAGGGACATGGTGGTGTGCTTCAACACAGGGTTACCCACACACTGTGTCCTGGGATGGAGGGAGGTCTGCTGTGCCTCGGCCAGCACAAGGAATCTCCAGCTGGGAGCACCTGGAACACTGGTGTGGGCTGAGTGAGCGCAGTGAAACCCATCCTGCATCCCAAAAGTGCCCCCCAAGCATCAGTGAGCTGGTGGAGCTCCTCTACTCTCACAGCCAAACAAATGCAGTGGCAGCACTTTGCAGATATCCCTCCCTTTCTCCCGCAACCCAGGGATTGACAGGCTTTTCCAGTTTCCCCTGACCTGGTATATATAATAAAGATGCAGAGCACTTGTGACAGCGGCACTGGAGTCGTGATGCTGCCGCCACCCTGGAGGATGTGGCCAAGGAAGCAGGTCCTAATCACGTCCTTATCACTGCCTGCTGATGTGACCTTAGAGAAGTTGCCTAATATAGCTCGTCCGCATTTCCCTCTCTCTGTGGCAGAGATAATAACAGTTCCTGGGTGTTGCAGAACTCATTCATTCCCATTTGTTTCTGGTATCTCAGATTATCAAAGAGCAGTCAGGAGGAAGACTGGCAAAGAACGAGCTCTTATTCACTTGTCAGTTAGAAACAGTAACCTATTTTAGACTAAAAAAAGGGGGAAAGAATGATCCTGAGAGAGGTTGTTCCTTGGCTTTTCCTGCCGCTCAATTTAAAATCTCCCCCAGCCTCCACCCTGCCATGGCTGGGGTGAAATGTTGACCATTTCACAGAGCACCAAATTGGTGTCTTCCCTCCCCTGGCAGGAATGACAATGCAAACAAAAATAGATAATGCATTTAAAAAATCTCCAGTGGATCGTCATGGCGATAAATAATTGTAGCATGTTGCCATAGTAACTCTGGCTGTAATAAAGAGAGGCCTATCTGCAGCTTAGCTAAATTTAGTTGTTCCAAACTATTAAAAATATTTTCAAATACTCTGGTAACTCTTTTTAACGTTTTCTGGGGTTGGAAGCAAGAGTTAATCTCCATTCATGCCTTTGTGTTGTCTCCATATTCCAAATACATTTCATCACTGAAATAATCAACGCCATCCAATTAAAAAGTTGTTAAACTGAGGAAATTGCTGAGGATTTTTCTGTTTCCCACCTCATCAAGCCTTTTCACCTGGAAGTGTAAGATCTGTCCATAGGAGATTTCCATTCTGGTGGAAACCCAAGATCTGGGCCCAGCAAATATTGGTGAGCACTGGGAGATGAGAGGGGAAAGAGCTTGTGTATGGTTTTTTTGGGGGAAGGTGGATTTGGGGGCCTGAGCCCTCATCCAGCATGGAGGAGTGTGGGTTTACTGTGCAGAGCAGATGGGATCTCTCCAGTCCCAAATTGAACTGGGGTAACCATCCCAGTTACCTACCTTGTTTGAAACAAAACCACATCTAATGAGATTTAAACACTGCTCAAATGTCCCAAATCCTTCCCTGCCTCCCTCAGCTCACTGCCTGTCTGAACGGGCAGCTACATCCTGTCTGGAAATGTTTTCTCTGCCAAATGGGCTTTATTTTCCTAGAAGGAAGCCTTAACACCTGTAATTCCTGATTTTTTTCAGGCTTTGACATAAGCTGGTCTCTTTCAGCCACATCCCTCTGTAAGGAGGAATGGAAACACACTGCAGGGGATATTAAATTTGTTCATTTTTTTGGTGGTGCTCCCTTTGGGCTGAAAAATTCTGAGTTCCCCTTCTGCCCTGGTGTTCTGCTCCTTCTCAGCGGAAAGGAGCTTCACCATTTCCCCCCAGGGACAGGCTTTCCAGGTTGCCAGCTCTCAAAGGCACTTACTGGCTGTCTGATTCTGCCTCCTTGGCTTCACATTTCTGAGCTTATCTGGCTCCACGACAGCAAAACTTCCGGAACTGGAGACTTTAATGCGAGCGCTCGATAACGGTGCTGCGGTTTTCCCAAAAGCCATCGGCAAAACCACATGGGACAGAGAGCCACGGCTTGAGGGATGGGGCCTCCTCCCCACCTCCCCTGGGGACCCTCTGCTGCAGCTTTTTGCTGGGTCAGGTTGCAGGAGTTATCTGAGATTTCTTCGTTCCTCAATGAAAAGGTGGTTTCCAGCTGCATTAATGTAGGTTTTTCCTGTAGAGGATGAATTTAAGCCTCGTGTCTGAGATGTCTGCAGAGCAGCACAGGAGTCTGTGCCATGGCCTGGGCTCTGTCCTGCAGGTCCTGGCAGCAGCAGATCTCCCTTTTCGTGGTGGGACTTGCTGGGTTGCCCAGGTCGTCTCTCTGTTCACCCCAGGAAGGTTAGAATCAGCCCCTGCTGTCTTGCTTGAATTCCTTAAGGCACAGAGCCATGGAATCCCAGAATGGTTTGTGTTGGAAGGAACCTCCAAGCTCATCTCTAATCCCCTCTCACTGGCAGGGACACCTTCTAGTAGAGCAGGGTGTTTAAAGCCTCAATCAGCCTGGCCTTGAAACGTGTTAATGACCCTCTTCCACAAGGAAAGCCATGTTTCTAAAGGCACTTTATAGTGCATTTATATCGTGCTCTGTGTTTGAGAAGAAACAAAAGCAAGTCATTCCATTGTTTTCTTACTGACAAGAGACTGCAGCCTATGGCTCAAAAACAACACAGCATAAAAACAGGATGAGCAGCTCCGTAGGCAGAAATACTTAAATTCCAAATAACCGCATGATTTAGGGGAAAAAAAACTATGCATGCCTGCTTGCTCCGATGCAAAACCAGAGGAAAGCATTTGGAGTGCTCTTAACACATCAGTGCCTGTAATTATGGAAGTTTTCCTCCCTGAGTGCCCTAAAAATCCACTGAAGTCAAGGAGAGGGCAGGAAATGCAGCCGCCAGCTCAAGGCAGGGAGAAGAGCAGGTGATCACAGTGCTGAGCAGCCCCAGAGGTTTGTTCAACCTTTATCTTGGACTCTTAGTAGGACCTTGGGGAAAATCACCTGCCAATGTTGTCCTGCTGCAGCCAAGCTGCAGAATAAGACTAATGCATCTCCCTCTCCCCCTTCAGACCCCTGGGAGGGTCAGTGCAGCAGGGGTGGTGTGGGCTGGTTGGTGCCTTTGTCCATCACCCAGCCCAGGCTCCAGCCAAGCCTTGGCCATGCCAGAAGGGACAGTTAATGACAACTCTTGGGTTCTGCTTTCCCTGGGCTGTGCAGCAGGATCCTTCAACCCTCCTGCTCCAAGCAGCCACAGGCTTTGGGGCAATTATTGGGATGGGTTTCCAAGCACTCGTTAGAACTAACAAAATTTGCTGCTGCATGAGGCAGTCCTTGGTTGGAGCCTTCACCCCTTGGCAGGTGTTGCCCATTCCCACGTGCCCACAGCCTTGGAGTGCTCCCTGGCAGCAGAGGCTCATCCCTCCCAGCCTTTGTGTTATCACTTCCCTGCCTTGTCCTTCCTCTCCTCTCCTCATGTGCAGTGACATCCCAGCAGTGACATCCCACCTTCCCCATGGTGCTGCCACGAGCTCCCAGGACTGGACCTCAAACCCCTTGAGAAGGAGCAAGAAGGGATGCACTGCCTTTTCCTTGGGACAACATCAAGTTTTAGGGACAAACCGTGGATGTAAAGGCTCTCTGGACAGGGCAGGAAAATCTGTTCCTGTGGGAGTTGTTATGGATGACACAATGGAACCACCTGCAATGTGAGCAAGACAAAGGCTGGCAGCTCCCTCTGCTCAGCCCTGCTCAGTGGGGCTCCCAGTGCCCTCATTTCCATGAAAAACTATGGAGAAGGGAGCATAATCCTGCCTCATTCATGCTCTGTTGTGACTGATATTTTGGATACCAGCTCTAAATTAGGTTTTAAAAATAGAGCAGTGGTCTTTTTTTTTTTTTTCTTTCTTGTTATAAACAGAAATTATTCTCTCATGGAAACATTTAACCTCAAATGGAACCTCATCTAATTTTTGCTGTGTTTATTATAGCCTGTGAAATAGGAATGAGCATCACTGATAGAACTCCATATGATTCTGGAGTTGTGATGGGGCAGCTGGAAAATCCTCGGCTGTTTGGATAAAGAACTGAAAGTTCTGATATCTCTTGATCTTTATTTGAATGATCCCAACCTCTGAGGCAGAGAATATTGGCTCAGAAAGCTCTGGGAATTGTCCCTTCTTGTTGAATTTTATTGTTTCTGACCCTGGTCATGGCTGCAATCAGGAAACACAAGAGTCAATGGGAAAAATGCATAGCAGGTTGAAAAATCACTAATTTACTTGCCAAAAAAAAAAAAAAAGAAAATAAATTAAAAATTAGGTTTACACTTTTATTTTCTCAGAATATTAAAAATGGCTGTGGTGCATAGTGTTGGAATTAATATTTCTAATTAATATTTGATTGGTTAACGAGAAAAAAATGGATGCAACCCTAAGTAATAAATTTATTATTATATAATATAAATTTTCATTTATCATATGATATTACTGAATAGATAAAAACATAAGAAATACACCATATTAAATTGAATATGGTCCCTTCCAACAGGATATTCTATGACACTGTGAATATATACAATATATGCAATATATAAAATACACAAAATAAAACTATGATGGGAAAACATTGCCTGATACTGCGAAAAAGTATGATTTTGTTTTCCTTTCATTTGAGCCAGTAGTTTTGACATTATAAATTTAAAATCAAAATAATACTTTAAACAAATTTTACCCATCCTGCAAACAGTTCCTGAAAATCACTGTGACTTAGTCAGGTTGAGGAATTCAAGGATTATCTTTTTGGCTCTGGATCTCTTCAGCTCCTGGGACACTGGCATCACATTTCATAGCTGGCTTTTCCAGACATTACTCTAAGAATCATCGAATCAGAGACTCGTTTAGGTTGGGAAAAAACCTCTAAGATCTTTAATCTCAATGATCATAATCCTAACCAAGGCTGTTAGTGCTCCACAGCTCACATTTTGGTTACTCCTTGTGCCACACATTCCAAATTACTCCCAGTTTTTATCACGGCCCTGGTTAGCCATGGGAAGGACACAGAGTTTGCCTTCTTTAAAAACAGCCCCAGCACCACTGTGGGGAATGTCCCAGGAGTGGGTGCTGCTTGGAAATTTGGAGGCTGCAAATAGCAGGAAGGTTTTAAAAATAAAGGGGTACAAATTGCAGGGAGTAAATCAGAGAAAATCAGTTTTCCAGTTGGATTGCTGTTAAGAAAAGCTGCATTTTTGAAGCGCTCACCCTCCAGTGTTCCTCGCGGTGACTTTACACAAACACAACTCCACTGGGTGCAGCAGTTACACCTGATTTACTCTCATAGCATGAGGTGGAAATTGGATCTATATCAAAGCAAAGCCTGATGCCCATTTTCAGATAAATCCCTGTTACACTCAGAGGAAAATTCACTCTGTGAACAATCCATGTACAGCACTGATTTTCACAAAGCCGCTGCAGAAGTCTATTGGAAAATGTAATAGGTTTAATTCCACTTACTGGATATTCCCTTAAAAAATCCTGAATTGGAAGACCCCAGGATTTTTCTAAAGGAAGCAAAGAAAACACCAAAATATCCTGTTAATCTGAAAAAAAAGAAAAGAATGATCAGTACAGTTCTCTGGTCAATTGGCTGGTGCATCTTTTGTAAAGTGGTTTCACTATAGAAATTGATGGTAGCCTAGGTAAGCTTTACATTAAATCTGTGCTTAAAATAATTTAATTTTAAAAATAAAATATTAAAATAAGTTACTGTTATTTAAAATGTTAAAAGAGTCAAAATTAATGGCTCTTAATGAAATGAACAGATAAATATTCCCACTGAAAATGGTGCAACTCTTCTGAAACAGGAATAAAATATTGCAAATAAAAGACCAGGTCTATTGTTCTCTTTCCACTGGAGTTTTCCCACTTTCACATATGGTACTTTTAGGGCAGACATAATGTAACTTAATTTCAGCCAGGAAAAAAAAATATTTTTTTTTGTGGGCAAGGTGTTTTAGTATGAAAATAACTAAACAAAGTTATGTTGGTTTTTTTCATGCAAGAAACTAAAATAGATGAATAATCAAAGGGCTACATAAGATGAAAACAGAGATAATTCTGTGGGACATCCTAATTATTAGTTATGTTATTTAGTAATTCTATTGCTTTTTAGGTGCCCAGCATTTAATTTTTTAGTGGTATGTTCTCTGCTTAGCTAAACAGAGATTAATTTATATTCTGCAATAAAATGTAATCTACTATCTTGGGGTTTTTTATTGTCTATTTAAAACCACCCAGAGATGAGAAATCGCTCGGTGTCTCATGTTCATTTAACACAGCATATAATTTAAAATATATGCAGGGGCTGAGCTCTCTTTGTAGGTTCCCAAATACCCAATAGCCATGATTACTTTGAAGCAATAATAATAAAAAATTGCCATTAAGCCATTTGCATGCCAGAATCATCCTGTGAGTGAAATAATTCTACATACCCATGGGGAGGGGAGCAGCCTTTGGGGTGACACCACCCCTGGTTCTTTGGGGCAGTCTCCAGTCTCTTCTTCCTCTTGGCATCTTGACTCTCCATCCCAATAATCCCATATTTTCCTGGATCTCCCCTGTGGTGCTGCACTGGCTCAGCAGGACCAGGAAGTCACTGCTGCCTCTCCAGGGAGTGGGGAAGAGCAGCACAGTTGTCACCTACAGATGGACTAAAGAGTTAATGATGCGAAGTTTGTGTTTGATCTTACTGTCCTCAGAGCTAAAAAAAGACTGCAAAGTAGAAAAAGAGGTTTATGAGCAATTATAGAATCGCAGAATCATTAAGGTTAGAAAAGACCTTTGAGATCATCAAGTCCAACCACAAAATGCTGCTCAGGGGTATCTCCCTGGCCAGCCCAGGGAGAGGGTGAGCACATTTTGAGAAGGGAATGAAGGCTGCAAGAACAACATTTAAAGCACCCACATGATGTGTGGCTGGTCTGTGCTCTGTAAATAATTTACATTTAATTTTCTGAGCATCCTGGGCTGCAGAGGTGAGTGATGTAGTAAGGGATAGGGTCGAAAGAGAAGCTTAGAGGACACAGATTTGGTGTTCAGGAAAAGCTCCCTCCACCCCAACCTCATCCCTTTCACACCAGGAAACATCCAGAGTGGCTTTGAACATGCCCTGCACCTCCAGGGCTCCTGAAAATTTGCCAGCATTTGTCTTGATATCAGAAAGAATGAGTGCTACGTCATAAAAATAACAGAATCATTAGAGTCAGAAAAGACCTCCAAATCATCAATTCCAACCTTCAGCCTAACATAGGAAGTGATCCAGCCAAAGTAAAATACTAAAGAGAGAATGGTTTACAGATTTTTTTTTTCATCAGTCTGATGCAGAAAAATTTAAGAAAGAGCCAAACTTTGAGTCACCCTGAGAGATGGCTCCAGATGAAAGGAGATCTGGGCTGTAACAAAGTCTAAGCTCTGGCTGATGGTATCTGTAGGAAGGAGGTGAGGAGGAGCACAGGGAGTGAGCTGCTACCTGCAGCAAGTGATAAACAGTGATAAATAGTGTCTGGCTGATCCCCACATTTAATTTGGGAGGATCCCTCGCAGCCGGTGGGAGGCTCAGATGCAGAGGAAACCTGCTTTCCAGGCTGCCAGTGCAATATTCATAAGGCAATGCTGACGGCCTGGTGTTTAAACATTTCATTGATTGTCTTTAATTAAGCAGGAGAGGGTGGCTGGAGCCCGGTGTGGAGGCTGGGCTGCCCCAGGCTCTGAGTCCTGGGCTCTTCCCTGGGTTTGCCAAGCACTTGGGCATTTGCTGACTTGGGGTTAGGAAAGGTGGAGGCAGCGAAAGAGCCTTATTGACTCATGATATTTTCCAGCCTGGCTTGTTTGTTTTCATTGTGCACACAAGTCCTGTTTACCTGGATCAAAGACGGCAAAATCAACAACAACACTATGCAGACAGGGACTTGCAAAATTCCTACCGAAGGCATGACTGTGCCCAGACCTGCAGCTCCTGCTCTTCCCTCATCCTCTCTCTTTCTGCCATTGCATCGTTTCTGCCTCACCCAGCCCTCACTGAGCCCTGTCTGCCAGGAAGCCCCCCCCAGCCTCAAGTTGTTTTTCTCAAGAGTGGCAAACTTAAATCCAAATTTCCTTGGCAGGACCAGTAGGAGGAGATGGGAGGAAGGAAGAGCACAGGCATTGCAAGCTCCTGATGCCCTGCTCATGGTGTAGCTGCTTCTCTCACCCCTCTGGACACTTCAGCCACCACTGGATTTTCAGCCTTTCAAACCTCCTTGTCATGATTTATGGAATGAGGTGGCCACAGGAGTGTATTCCCCACTAATGGGCTCTTCTGGCAGAGCACACAGCTAGCAGCATGTCTTCCCTGCTTTGGGGTCTTCTCAGCTTTTGAGGATCAGGGAGAAACAGAAAATTAATTAGGACAGTCCTGAAATTCCAAGCTTACAGTTAGTCCCGAGCAAGTTTCTGCACAGCCCCAGAGCACAACCCCTTCACCACCCAGATTAGGATCTTCTGTCTGCTCCAGCCTCTGGAAAACTTCTGCACGTGCACTCCTTGGAGGAGCCACCTCAGACATCCAGAGCATGGGGTAACAACAATTAAAAGTGGAGAGTTATGCAAAATCCATCTGCAGTTCACAGCTGTGATGCAATGCTGCAGCCTCGAGCAGCTCTTGCACAGGTTTGTGCAGTGGTTGCAATCCCAAGGACCCAACCTTGGGCAATGTGAGGAGCCTTGAGCAGCTCTGCCAGCCTTCAGAGTGGAGACAGAAGAAATGTCATTTTCTTTTTAAAATTCTTTCCTCCCTAGGCCGGATTTTAATTGTTTAAATTTAAAGGCCAACTAACACTTTAGTTTAGGTCTCTTCTGTCCAGCTCAAACCTGTGGCAGCTTCTCCACCTGATCACAAAGGTGATTTTGTATGGGAAAGGCACTGGGTAAAGTCGTGCTCATGGTAAGGAAAACTTTGTCAAGAGGATGCCCGCCTGTGGTCTTGTCTCACGGCTTTATAGCTCCAAATAATTCACACCCTACACCTTCCATTTCCTTCTCCCTCTGCATCCCAGCTTGGAAGATTTTATCAATAATCAAAGCGAAACAAAGGGGCCGAGGCAGGGCCCGCTGGCATCAGCACCCAGGGCAGAGCTCTCCCCCCGGGGGACTCGGCTGCAATAAATCGGTGTAAGATAAGCAGCACCTTTTTGCGGCGGAGCAGAGCCTGGGTTGTTGGGGCTTTTTTCCCCTCTCTCCACCCGAGATGAACGAGTGCTTCCCAGTGAGGCTCCAGGTTTTCCCCGGCAGAGTCCACCCCACGTCTTGCCGCGAGCCCCCGCCATATGTCATGGGCAAAGTATGCGGCGCCCCAAAAAGCGGAGCGGACCTCGCCCGCGGGATCGGGACCTGGCGGGAGCGGCCGGGGCAGCCCTGGGGCAGGGAGCCGGGAATGCGCCCGGGAGCATCCCAACAGCCCAGCGCCCCACCGAGCTGCGGGCACCCAGAGCAGCCCCCAGAGCAGCGGCTTGGCCTGGGCTGGTGGAGCCCCAACACTCACATGGCTGGGCTGACTCGCTCACACTCACACTCACACACATGCGAGCAAAATGATTTCCGTGCCTCCGCGGCTCCCATCGGATGTGGGTGGTCCCGGAGCCAG
The DNA here is from genome assembly GCF_008360975.1 of Lichenostomus cassidix. Classification (NCBI taxonomy): domain Eukaryota; kingdom Metazoa; phylum Chordata; class Aves; order Passeriformes; family Meliphagidae; genus Lichenostomus; species Lichenostomus cassidix. Next base: position 3,516,378 of record NC_139491.1, read on the forward strand.
GAATGCGAGCGATGGGATTCGCGGGACACCGCGCTGGGATCCTTCTGGAGGCGACTGACCCCGCAGCATCCCGGCGCCGCAGCGTTTTACACACCTCGGGCCGAATTGGTTTCTCCCAAAGTAAACATCCCTAAAATCACAAAAGAGAGGTGTTTCGTTTCTTTTTTTTTTTTTTTTTTTTTTTTTGCCGCCCCCACCACAACAAAAAAGACGGAAAGAATAAAGCATGGCGAACTCCCCCCCCGGTGCCTCCCCACGACACAGATTTACATCTCTGAGTCAGATCTCTGCAGCTCCCTGCATATGGTCCGCAGGAGATGCAGTTCCTGGCTAGTGACTCACTCAACGCCAATAGAAAGGAACAGTTTCAGACGGAGCAAGCGAACATCCCGAGTTTGCCATCTCGGGCTCCGCGGGATGAGGGACACAGCCCGAGCCGCTCCATCCCTGCGGGATGAGTCAGGAGCTGCTCCGCCGGAGTCCTGGCACATTTTAAAAAGAGTTTCTTAAAATCGCCTTCCTGCCCGATTTTTTGCTGTGGTCAGAACTGATGTCTAAGGTTACAAAAATTGAAAGAGATAAGAAGAATGGGTTTATCTCTTTCTTTGCAGGTTGTTTACTTGGTTCATTCGATATCACTTTGCGGAGAGGGTGTTTGGTTTCAGTGTTTCCACTGTGCGGTCACTCGGGGAGTTTCCTTTTGTTCTTCGTCTGGGTTTTTTTTTCATAGTGATGTAAAGAGAGTGAGAGGCAAAAGCCTTTTAAATCTGGTGGTTAAAGCCACAAAAATTGGCAGGTGGACTCACACATGTCAAGTCACAGAAACCAAATCCAATCAGCTACTCATTAATAAAAGAAGAATTTATTGTGGAATTGATTAAATTTCCAGTGGTCATTATGCTAGATGAGCTCATGGTCAGATCTGAGGTGTCAGGTTTGCATGACATTTAGGATGGGGTTTTTTGGGGGGTGTGGTATAGTTTTGAAATTTTTGAGTCACTTTAAATACATACAATTCAGCTGCCCTTATAAAAGAAAAAAAATTAATGGTAGGGAAAATTGCTGAAATCACATCATCTAGAATTTTTCACAAAGATGATTAAGAGAAACCCCACAGAAACAAGTCTCTTGATTTTGTGGGCTGAGCTGGTTCCCTGCCCTTTTTCCCTTTGTACACTCAAGAATTCTGAATTCAGAACCTGGAAATAATCCTCTGTAACTGAGCAAACAGACTGCAAAAAAGTCTCAGGAATCCCAGAATTAATTTACGTAGCTATCTTTAACCTCTCTTCTTTTTATTTAAAAGAGTAATATGAGATCCAAAGCCATTTAATTAATTGGAAATTGTTACAGTTAAGCATGTACAAAGGAGGGATCAAAAGGGATGCTACAGCCATTAAATAATCAAATAGCAATACCATTAAGTAAGTGATTAGTATGTGCAATAAATGGCCAGACTGTGCTAATGAGATCTCCCATATATCCTAAATTGGGTCTGATCCTTTGCACAGGAAAGATCACCTCGTGCTGTTGATTCTCTGTTGAGGGATGAGAGCATTTCCCTTCTTTTTCCAGGGGATCTCCTACATGCACATCTTCTATCCAGCCTCAAGTCCCAATATTTCCATTTTCATTGATTTTTTTATCTGGGAAAGACTTCCAGAAAGTTCCTGGGAATTCTGACTGAGAAGAAAATATGGATCCTTTTTTTCCTGAGAGCATTCATCCCTGAATGCCCTCAGGAAAAACGGAATAGGTGGTGGGCAGGTGATTTCTGTGTTCAAGTCCTGAGCCAGTGACTTCTACTAAAGAAAGCAGCTCAGAACGTCCTCATTCCCCTGCTGGCTCTTCCATAGCCAAATGTAGGAAAATCCATAGGAATAACAGGTGCTGACATAAGCAGGTGTGCTAGATTAGGTGAATAAAGGAACATAAAACAAAGAGATGAAAAGCACAAGATGATTTTGACCATAAGGTCTATGGAAGAATTCCCAGCAGCGTTAAGGGGAGGATGCTTCAAACTGTGTTCAGATGAGATGATCCTGAAATTTTCTCTGACTTGATCCTGTGTGTTTGCATCCCCCTGAGCTGCAGCAGCACCTGGGAGCCCCAGGACTAGGAAAATAGAATTTAGAGCAAGGACAGGAGAAGGATCTTGGCTGAGGTTGCCAAACAGGTCAAAAATGAGCTTAGCAGCAAACCCCAGGACTTGGAAATCCTCTGGAGATGGTTTCTTGGACCATGCTGCTTTCACATGAGCAACCCCACAGACAGAGGATAAATGACAATTTTTCTCATAAAGTACTTGGACCCCATGATTATGCAGGCACAGTGGTTGGGATATGGGGCAAAACCACTTATTTTTTTGCTCACCAGTAAAAGAGCCTTCAGGAAAAGATTCAGAAGGAACCCAACTCCTCTTACAAGCGATTTCCTGATCTTGACTGCTTACAGTCTACCACCCTGGCTCTGGAAAAGTTAATCCAGGCTATGCACATTCCTGGGAGTGGATCCCACCAGACAATGTAACACTCTAATTAGTACCAAGGCAACTGTTTACAAGTCTGTTCCAAATGCCTCCCTTGCGTTTGCACCCTCCTACTACACCAGCAATATTTAGTAGAAGCGTCCTAGGTATAACTCTCCTGGGGCTTATTCACATGTCAGTCAGCTCAGCACAAGTACACTGTGAAAACGCATGAAAACAAAAGAGGATGAGTCTCTGCCTTCCTTGAGAAGCAGCAGGTTTGTCAGGAGAAGGTTTTGGATGCTTTAGTGAATGTTCTGTAGTAGGAAGCCCCATGGGAATGGCAGCCCAGAAGCCTGAATTCATTGCCCAGGCCATATTTCCAGTGAAAATTCACTGGTGGAAGGAAGTTTTTGCATCCCTGTACCACCAATCCCTTCCTACCTCGGCTACTTGGTTGTAACACTGCATAAAAGGATGGGAAAGCACAGCCACCCTCACTACTGTTTCCTCTATGGACAGGATGTATAAGCTTTTCTTGCTCTTGGAAATGGGTTGTGCTGAGCTGGGGCTGAAATGAAGCAGAACATGGGGTGTCTGAGCTGCTTGAGGGACACTGGGAGTGCTGCTGTCACTGCACATCCCGGCAAGGAGGAGTCAGCGAGGGATGGAGAGACAGGAAAATGCTGCTATGGGAGGCTCAGAGTGTGATGGATGAGGCTCTGCTGTGGCTGCCTGCAATACTCTCCTTTTCATCCACCTCACACCATATGCTCTTGGCAAAATAGCTGTAATATAAAGGAATCACTTCACTTCCATTGAAATGCAGCTGCGTTAGACTACTCAGCTGTAATCAATGGAAGAAAAATACCCGGTGCCTTTTAAGCTGTAAGGGGAATTTACAGAGGCATAATGGAATTATTCAGTGTGAATTCAGCTGGGCTGCAAGTATAGGCAAAACCTTCCCTTTCCAAATCAGGAAGAAAAACTTTATCCAGAAGTTACTTTGGTTTTTTCGTGATCGCCAGAAGGAAAATGACACTAAAGGGTCATGGATATTTCTGAGCTGATATGACTAGGTCTGACTCAGACCAGTGGAAATTACAGGATATTGTCTTGGAGGGCTCTTGTGAGTTAATATAAAGTTTCCTGGAATGATTTACAAATCTGAATTGCACAAAGGGATACAATGAAGGGAAATGGGGAAACTCAGGTTACACAAAGCACTGCAGAACATTTGTGAAAGTCATTTTCTAGCAGTCATGAGTAAAGAGTGGATGTCTATGAGTTTCTGACATTTTTGTACACTGCTAAGTACTTATTTACCTTAATATGTAACATTTCATTACTAAAATACGTAGTTTCACCTCTCAAGTCTGGTTGTTATTTTTTTAAAGGAGCTCTCTTAAGTGTATTTCCTATTGAACCAGCGTGTGCTTCATAGTCAGGCTGGTGCATTCTTTTATAGAAGAGGGCTGGATTAGAACTGCAGGTTTGCCTTGAAAATAAGTTGACCTTCAAACACTTGTTTGGGTAAGGCATGGAATAGCTGAGGAGGTAATGGAGGGCTGGAAGGAAAGACTGGTTGGTAGAATCTTCAAGGAACAACCGAATAATGATCCTAACATCTGGCTTGCAACTCTAATGCAAATAGCATGACAATAAAACCTGCCATTAAGTTTTTACAATGGAATATCCAGGAAGATCATCAGACAGGTGACTTCAATGGATCTCTGATGCATTATGCCAGCTGGGGAACTCCTCTCACTCGCAGCCCAGGGAGGGTTTGTGAAGATGATGTGCAGGTGTGCAGGATGTGGAGCAATCCCAGCCAGAGGGATGAGCAGCGGGAAATGAGTTTACCTGTGTGGATATGGGAAAGGAAGGGAGCAGGGGGTGTTTCTCTCCAGGACCAAATTTTGAGGAGTACAGAGGACATCTAAAGTGACAAGTTTTGGTTCAGAATGGATGTGAATAGCAGCTGGGAGCCCAGAGGCTGACAATGATGGAGTAGGGTGCCGCTGGTGGGGCAGGACTGGTATATAGCACAAAGCTGCACATTTCCCCCAACACAGGTTGGCAATTACTTTGTTTTCCTTCCCACGTGAGGCCCCTGAGCTCAGCTCAAGGTCTGGCCCCTGGAAAACTACTGCTAGGCTGCTACCAGTGAGGTTTCACTGGGAGGAACTGGGCTCAAGGAATTTCCTGTGGCTGAAATGGCCTCAGAAGCTCCTGGTACTTCTCGTTTTTGAAGGTGTATTCCAGCTGTTCACTCAATCTCCACAGAAGACTTGTGTGTGTTTTCTTCTCCTTTTCTAATCACTCAAATTCAAATAACAGTCAGATAATAGCTGTAAAATATTAACCTGTTATACAACACTTTCTGTGGCAGTCAGTCCTGGTATGAAGGGAATTTCTTCAGTGTTACACTCTGGTGAAAAATGCCAGGCTTACAATTAGGAGGCAAAAAAGACTGAAAGAATGGAGTAACACAGCTGGATATTCCCCTTTTTATTTAGAAGTAGGCAGCTAACATTGGACTATTCAAGATTCTAGCATTACTATAGAAAAGCCCTAATTAATATGCATGAAAGTTTTTTCATGGGTTTGTGGTGACAAATTTATATAAGTTTATCTAGAAGATTTCTAAAACTAATAGCATTTGTCGTATGAATATTATACAATTAATGTCTAGCTGAAATACCAGCAGTCTACTATTAATTTTAACATAAGAATGGAAATGTTAACATTATCTGAATTCCAATTAGTGTGGGAAGCAGCAAAATACCACTAATGGGGAAAAAACCTGGTCTCTACTATTCCCTTCTGTCCTGTGCTCACTGCTCAGGTGCTGGGACATGTCTGCTGCTGGGGAGTTGTTTTAAGGCACTGGGGATTCAAAATGAAAAAGATTTTCCGAGCAAGATGCTCTCAATTTGAAAATGTGATGACATTTGGTGTATCACAGACTTAATTTGTGTTAGCCCTGCATATGTGACAGTTTATTACCAGTACCCAAATTTTCCAAAGTGGCAATGCATTGTACAAACACTGTTCCTGTCATTTTCCACTGCTGTTCACACACCTCTTACTGATGGCAAATAAGGGATGCATTGCAGTCACGGTGCTGCTTCTTGCTCAGTCATCCTTCCAAAAAAAAATCTGGGAAAAAGAGTAATTTAACTCTCACTTTTCCTAAGTACAAGAGCATCCCATAAAACCAAACAGGCAATGCAAGCTGAGCTTGGTCCTACATGCCAGTAGTGACCTCAGAAACCTTCTCCAGCTGTTTTTTTGGGGGATTTGTTTGGTTTTGGGTGTTTCTAGATTGGTTTAGGTTTTTGGGGTTTTTTTTTTGTGAGTCCTTCCACAGGAATGGAATGTCAGGAAAATATTTCAGGCACACCAGCCTGTGATCAGCTGCTAAGGCTTGTGTAGTGCCAGGAGGCTGCTCTAGGCATGATGCTCCTGTGACTCCTATAGAGAGGCAGAGGAAAGTAAAGCCCAAAGGCAAGGCAGTTTTTAACCTTAATTTCCAGCTATTTTCAGAGAGCAGATGGGAAGATGGAGACATGTTCTGCTCTCTGGACCCTCACAAGAATCCGGAGGCTGCAAAAGTGCCAAATGCCAGAGCTGAGAAGAGCATCATCCATGGTATGTTGAGTGGGGAGAGGGTTGTAATATAGCTCAAATCTTGATTATTCCCTTGCAGGAACACGGAGAAGCTGATTTTGAGGAGTGGTCTCATTGGGGCAAAAGGGAAACAGGTTCTCAAAAATGTTGATTTGATCTGGGGTGTTGGGTACACACTGTGGGATGTGCCACAATGGGGGTGGCCTTGTGTCCTAACTTGGGGTTAAAGTGTGGAGGAGAGCTGGTTCCTAGAGAAAAAAACCTGGATGGGTGCCATGAACAAAGAAAACTTATTCTCCCTTTGAAAATGTCTCTTCTACTGCAATGTAGGTCATCTCTAGCAGCAAAAAAGCCAAATTCCCATCTTTGGCTACACCTGCACCACTGCAGAAAGCTCCCCCTCAGCCACAGTGACACCACTGCAATCCTGAGCAGCACTGTCCAGCTCACTCTGGAGAGGAGGACACTTTTACTGGGGACTGGGAATGCTGCAAACCACCCCCTGGTGTGCCAGGATTCAGCAGCAGCAGCACTGCTCATTATATGATATTAATAGTGTGATTTGAAGAGGCCACTGGCGCATTTGGGTCTGGAGTTATACAGCACCATAAGCTGCTAAACACATAAAAACACATTACCCTTGAAGCCCTTGATTATCTTCAGTTTACTGTGCCTGCTGCACAGTGCTGGGCTTTACAAGGGACAATATTGCAGCACATGGGATAAAACTCCTTTATCATCACTACAGCCAGAGTGGCTCATGCTGTGCTCCGTGGGGACATTGCCATGTGCAGAAGCCAGGAGGTTTCAGTGTTTAAATGCCAGGATTAATACTTAGGATCCAGGAAGAAAAAAAAGAAAAAGTGACTATATAGACCTGTTCTTGCCCTTTAGGAGCAATGACAACCCCCAGAAGCTGATATTCTTCAAAGCCCCTTCCTGTGGTGTTTCTGACTCGGTAAAATCAGAAGATGCTTTTCACTGTGATTTATAAAATATTTTCCCCCCTGTTTCAGGCTCTGCACAAATGTTTGTAGTGAGGAAAATCTTTGGACTGAACTGATGCAGGATGGTGTTTAGGACCACGAGCAGAAAGTCTGAAAGGCTCCTTTACGGACCACATCTTCTGGCATTGCCTGCTCCATCTTTTAACTCAGAAAATTTACACCTTTTTACCCCTGGGCATTTTGTTCATGGCTCTTCTGGCTTTGTCGAAGAAGTTGGTATTTTTTTAATACATTTTATCAGCTAAATGGTGTATTTGAGATGCATGATGCACTGAGTGGCACTGCTGAATGACACAGTCCTGCCCTCTGGCTCCTTGTAGGAAGGTGCTTTGTAGAAATCCTCTTTTCTGCTCCAGGCTTCTCTCTCCTGCTCTCCAAACCTTTTCCATGGTTTCCTCTCAACACAGTGGGCAGGGATGCAACTTCTATGCACTTGGTTCTTGAGACTAAAGTATTACACCAAAAATCTGATCTGAGGGGTCTGCCTATTAAATAATCTGGTGTAAAAGCAATTTAAAAGATCCCACAATTATGGCGTGGTTTTGTTTGATTTGTGAGCAATGGCTGCTACTGTGAGTCTTGGAGTGAAGAAAAAGCCACCACCTAGAAAGAAAAAAAAGAGAGAAAATACCTCGAATCTCCCTGGCACCCCTGCCATGCATCTCCCTCTGATGGAACTGCCCTGCTGCCTCCTCAGGAAAATTCCTGCAGTTTTGCGTGTTGGAAAGTGAAAATAACATTTCACAAACGTCCACGGGCAGATTTCTGCCAGCTAGAAGCCCACGAGAGGATTTTTCAAAGGCATGTTTGACAGTGAGTGTGGTGGGACTAAATGATGGGAAGAACATTTTGACAACTCCACTTGCGCAGGTAAGGACGTGACCTCGTCTCGGTTATTTCTATCTGGATTGAGAAGGTGGAGAAAGTAGCCAGGCATCCTCCTATCTCACTCAGCAGTTTATCTCACATTTACATAAACTAATCTATGCCAAACTCTTGTGAGAACAGCCCTCTCTGATAAGATCCTGCCCCCTCGATGATGGACATCCCCCTGAAAAATCTGCTCTCACCAGATTTTGCTGACGAATCGGAATCTCATGCCTTAACCCACACAAAATTTTGCCTGGAGATTATAATGCTATTTTAATTTTTCTACACTTGCTGTTGCAAATACTACAAAATGCAAATCCTCTGGTATGAAGATACAGTTATGTAAGACCTCATTCAAAGGGTCTTATTTAAGAATGTACTTAAGCATATGTTCAGTTTCAACGACGCATCCTAAAATGTAAGGGTCTTAAAAATGCACCTGAGAGTTTTCCTTCCCCTCCCAGGGATTTAAATAAAATGCTATCTGATGCTATTTTCCTCTGTAGGATGACTTAGCAGAAAGAACATTTCTTCAGACAAAATCGTGTTCCTTTTCAGGAGAGATTCTTTCTGAAATTATTTGCATTAGAAGGTTTTTACAGTCATGTTTTAAAAGCATTGCATAAGAAATACTGTGCCATGAAGAAAAAAAAAAAGAGATTAAATGAATTCTTCCTTTTAAGCCCCAAATAAAAAAAAAAAAAAAAGGATATCTTGGACAGACCATCTTTAAACAAGGGGAAGTGTGAGTTCATGAGAACATGTCAGATATTCACACTGGGGCACAATGGCAAAAGCAGCTCTGCAAGACTGGCAGGTATTTTTTTCTCTACAATCTGTTGAAAAGACAGACTGATTCCTTTCCTAGGGACAGCAGAGAAGTGTATTAAGCTTTGCTTCATTCCCAGCATTCAGTGAAGAGAGGTTTTGGGAAAGATGCCAGATACTATGGACCAAGTTCAGCTCCAGCCTAAGCAGACAGAATTCCCACTGAAATCAATGGGAGTTGCACCTGCTGACTTTGGAGTTGAATATGGCCCAATATGTGGATACTATAAAGGTTCTGTTTCCAAAGTTTCTTCTGGCTTGTTTTATGGGAATGCAGACCTGGCGCCAGGAGCGTCAGAAGACCAATAAATTCACTATGGGAACTTCCAGGCAAATGACAACTCTCCCGCACAAAACAAATCCAGAAGCTCACACGATGCTGAAGGACAAATTGTCAGTGTTCCCCCAGTTCATTTGCATGAACACCAGTTCCAGAAATGCTGTGAGAGAAGAAAGTGGGGAGTGTGTGGCTGGGAGAGATACGAGAGGAAATTCTTTGATTGGTTTGTCCAAATTATTTGGATAAATATTTAAATGATCCCAAATGTTTGTTGACTTGCAGGAAAAGTGGTCCTAAGTCACTAAGGAGGGTATATTATATTTATACAAGCTATTTGATGTCTAGTCTCAAGAGCTGCTATTCTACATCTTCCCAATTTGGATGGAATTTTAGCTGTGACTGTCTCCAGGGGCAGAATAAAAGTCCAGACAGGCTAGAGGAGTCCTTCCAGAAAAAAAAGCAGTAGCCTGAATGTGTCCACGTGGCATTGAATACAGAGGAGTTAACAAAGGCATTATGTAAAGGAGCCAGTTTGTCTCTGTTGGGGTTATAATTGGCTGGTAACTGGGATTTAAACAACTGAGATTCAAAGTCCATTTTTTGAGTAATTGCTCTATAATGGAACCAGTCTCCTCGAAAAGCACATGTGTTCTTGGCAAGTGGTTTGTAGGTAGTGGAAGCACAGGAAGAGAAAGTTAAAAGCATAATACAAGAAATAATCTTTGAGCCCCTGCATTAAAAACTAGTCAGCTTTAATTCTTTTAAAATTCTAAATAAAAACAGCATTAGATCCACAGACTGTATTCTGATTTAACCTAAAGTCTGAGAGTGTTTAAAGTTGGTCTTTCTAGTTCAAGTTAATTTCCTTGATACACAAACCAAGAACCTTCTACATAAGACTGATTTATTAAATGCAGTAGTTTTCTAAACAAGGCATGGAGAAGGAGATACTGAATTTCATGGGCATTGTGCCCACTCTGAACACTCACACGTGGTATAAAGGGCAAGGGTGGAGGAAAGGGTTAAAGGCAGTGAGTGCCCAGGGCTGATGGAAACCCATCTTACAAAGGAATATTGTAACTTCTTGTATTTGGTGTGTCCTGGAAAAAAACTGTTTTAAGATTTCTTTTCCAAGCTGCTTATGATTAACAGCCTTCTTTCCATGTCCTCCATCTCTAGACCAATATTCCCTCTCCTACCACTAAACCCATATGAGTCATCCCTTTTAAAATCCATGGTGGTCACACAGTGCACTCACACACACACAGAGCAAATTAGGGGAAAATTGATGTCAAGACCTATCGAGTATGAAGGGCCTTTTAAAACCAACCTTCAGAATGTGCTAATATTTACACATTCCCAAACCACCTGGAAATATGTTCCAACAGCTTTAAAGCATTTGCAATATGATTTAGATGTATATGCAGCCATTCAGGGTTGCACCTTAATTTACCCTAAAATCCAATTTGATCCAATCCATAATTTGATCTCTTTGAAAAAATACCTGCCCAACCCTGCATTTTATAGGAAGTCAAAAATCTTATTCCATCCAAGAAGGAGTCAGGGTTTTTTCTTCAACAATTTTCAGAAACTTTTTTTTTTTCTTTTTATGCTGGAGATACAATTTATTAGTTTTAAGGCTGTGCTTTTCCATAATCTTTTTGAATAAACATTTGCTTTCTTCTTGTAAATAAGAGATAGTTTGGAGTTCCTTAGGTTTGAAGGAGTTTTGATGCAAGCATATCATTGAACTGATGGAAATGGGGATAGATAAAAACATATATTTTTGTATATATTGTCCTCATATAATGTTTAGGTCCTTTTATTCTGTATAGAGCTCTATCAAATATTTGATATAAATGAATGCCTACAGTCTATTATTTAATCCTATTTAATCATTATTTAATCATTATTTAATAAATTTAATCATTATTTAATCCTATTTAATCCTCCATTGACTTTATTTTGGTTTCCATTTGTATGTTCTGCCAAACTAGAACAAATAATATTAACTTTCACATACTCAGCTCCATCTTGAGTCAACTGCAAATGCAGAGACAAACAAGATGTTTATTTTGAAATCTATCTTAAATAAATGATTGTATATCTGAGGTTTAAAAAAACCCCAAACAACGCCCCCAAATACAGAAGCAGGTTGGATCCTTTTAATTCTCCTGCAGGTAAAAGGGGTGAGCTTGAAGTCACTGGAGTCATTCTGCACCTGTGTTTCTTTCTTCACAGCAGCAATAATTATTCTCCTTACAAACGAACTGTGACATTTAATTGCCTATAAACACATTTTAAGATCTAGTGATGATGTTACTAATCAATTGGAAAATGCAGCAAGTTTCTTCTAGGTATTGATATGATTACAGCACGTCCCTCTCTCTGCTGTGGGTCAGCATCACATCGTCCCTCGGCCTGGTTCATATAATCCTGGAATGGTTTGGATTGGAAGGGATTTTAAACCTCATCTCTTTCCAACCTCTTTGCCATGGGCTGTGAAACCTTCCACTAGACCAGGCTGCCTCATGTTCCATAGGATTCATGTATGCCTGAAGTTTCAGATGTGAAAACCCAAAGTGGTCAATGCAAAAATCATATAATCCAGTAGGGACAGACCCTTTCTGCCCAGCACACGGGGTAAAAATCGGATCCCTCTCCTCATCAGCTTGGTGGCATTCTTGCTGGTGATGTTAAAGTTCAAATACATGCTGCTTTGGAAGAGTTAATAATACAAGATTAATAGCTGTTATAAGCATGTTGCAGACACGGGGAGTTTGTGCTATAAAATGTAATAAGCCCATCAACAGATGGCCTGGTGGATGCTCATAAGCCACGGTTAGAAGCACGCGATTGACCTGTTGGACTCTGCACCAATCTCCACAACTGACTGGCCATGTATTCCAACACCTCCCAGCCACTCATTAACTCTTTGTAAACTATTTACACACACACCATTAATATGCAGCCTGATCACCTCACCGCTGCCTGCAACAGGAGCAGGATAGAGCCCTAATTACTTGCAACAGTTTATTAATTCAATCCATTAACAGGAGGCAAGTTCTGACAGCCAGAGTGGGGAAGCCAGCAGGCTCTGGAAGCAGCTGTTCCCCTGCACCTCTGGCTGACTTGTGCTCACCTTTGAGGTGCCTTTTGTCACTAACTTCTCACACCCAGCAGCACTAGGGGGGACACAGACAGGGGGTTTGGTAGGGAAGGGGTTTTGCTGCGGCTGTGCCACGCCACGAAGACTCGGCGTGGTTGCAGAGTGCATCGACAGCCCTTTAAAACGCTGTCAAAAAGGCACAAACATCAGCATAATTTATCGGTGGCTATTTTAGGCAGGTGCACGGGAACTCTAAATATATGGCATTCACCGCTTGCTGCAGTTGCTATGGATATGATATCTCAGGCCTGTAACTAGGGTTATAAATGCTGTTGTGTGCTTATTATTGTTGTTGTTATTAAAACATGAATTTTATAGTTATTTCTGCTCAGCTGCTGCCCTTAAATCATCCATGTAACTGCATATTCTTTGTTTGAAGGAGGGATGTGTATGGGAAAGAGGTAATAAACAATACCCTTTCTTCCTTCTGCTTTTTCTTTGCTCCAGAAGGGAACAATTTTCAGCTCCTGTTTGCAGTATTATTAGGGCCAGGAGAAATAGGAATCACTCAGAGCCAAAGAAATGTCCTTCATTTGGGTCTATCTGATTAGCACTCTGGTAGTTAAATCTTGCACACATCTAATGTGTCCAATTGGTTTTTTTTTCCTTTTCTTTGTCCTAAGAGGTTGTTCTGCAGCTGCAGGATTCTGCACAGCCCTCTCACTGTTACAGTGAGTTAGTTACTTCTACCCAAATCCTGCAGATCTAGGAAAGAGAAGATGGTCAGAGGCCAGCGAGGCTCTACAGACGAAGGAGTTAATGTCAACCTGCCCACCCAGTGTCCATCCGAGGTGTGCTGTGCTCCTGTCCCCTTGCCAGGAGGAGACTGAGCATCATCCTGCAGTCAGGAGCCTGTGAAGGTCATTGGTATGGGATGTGATTCAATGCAGAGCAAAAACTGGCAAAAAGCGGAAAACGTAGTTAAAAGGGGCAACCCACATTTTGCCTGGCTTGTTATGAGTCTAATAAAATGCAGTTTATAAGGGGAGACTTGGAGGGGAAAAAAGAGTAAATTCCAAGGATTTCTATTTGTCTCTCAGGTGTACAAAACCCACTCACCCAGGCTGTGTAAAAGATGTATCACTCACCCAGGCAGGAATCCCACCTGGAACTCCTACCTACCCACACGTCCCTCCAACAAGAGGGTTCAGCCTGAAGCAGAGCCTGGCCAAGGTGAGCTGGCAGCACCAGGAGCCCCTGCAGTAGAGGAGGTGGCTACAGTGGGTGCTCTCAGCTGCTGGACCATGGCAAAGGCCACGCCAGGAGCTGCAGAGACCTTCCAAAAAGCAGCACCTGGAGCAGAAACAGGCAGTGCTCTGTGATGGCTGACCTTCGTCCCGGGGAGCTGACATGGCTGGAGAAGGCAGGAGAATAAATTTCAAAGTCTCCCTTCTGCTGGTAATACAAAATGTTCAGATGCATAAAGGTTATGACAAGCGAGCGTCTGGTAAAGAGGTCAGGCTGCCCTGAATGTGCTGCAGAAGCCAAAATAAAGTCTAGTCAAGCCTATACGGAGTCCGAGCACTGAGGCAGGGGAATGAGTGAGGCCTCTTCCTCCCCAGTGGTGGCCCCAGAAAGCAGTGGTGAGGCTGCTGTTAAAACTGAAGTATGGCTGAGTGTGAGGATATTTGCCTTGGGCTGATATATGTTTTGAGAGACCAGGGTCAGTGGCTGTTTTAACCGCGTTGTTTCATCCCCACTGCCACACTTCCTGACTTTTCCACTTAAGCGGCATTTTAAACAGGACCCAGGTATGCTGGTGGCATTCGGCATCACACTCTGGAGGGTAAAATGTGTGTGTAATCAGGAGCTTCTTTCTGTTCATCTATCTCAAGGATCACAAACCAGCAGTGGACAAAGGGGAAGCACAAAGCCCAGTGCAAACAGAGAGGAGGATTGGTTGTAGAACCAACAGGATGGAGAAGAAGAGCCATCATGTCATGGTTTCATTATGAAGCACACTGTAACAAAAATTAAATTTAATTTGTCTAAATTATAACTTTAATTTTGCACATGGTACAAGTAGTTTGCTTGAGGTTTTCATCATCAAGGATATGACCCTTGTGTGGTTGTACATGTTAAAAAATCCTGACTTAAATATCTCCACAGAAAGTAACAGGAGCCCTCTTGGAGAAAGACGCCAACATACGGGAGCCAAATCTGATTAAAAGGGTGCACTGAAGCTGAGCATGTGCATTTACATGGCTTGCACTGGAAGCTGCTGAACATGGGAAAACGTGAGGAAAGCTGAACACTGGGCACAGCTCTCAAGAGGTGAAGAGAACAGAGCTATGGGCATCCTGGCATTCACAGAAATTCCTCCCATGTACTTCCATAGAATAAAAGGTAAAGGCATCCTGGCAGAATCCAGTCAGATAATTACAAATTATGAATTTCACACCAGCAGCTCAGGAGGATGGAGAGCACTGTGAATGTCTCTGGTTCAACAATGTGCTGTTATTACCACATTTTTTTTTTCAAATTTTAAAAGAATCTGACCGATTCCAGAAACAAACTACATTATGACACCTATAGAACTGTGTTTATATGAAACTGGAAGCTCTTTGGAGGCACAGCACATCTCTCTGTTCTCTGCCTGTATGTCATCCAGTACAATGTGCTGTCCATGACTTACCCTGTTCGCCAAAGTAATGAAAGAAAGGCTATTTGACAAAAATAAAAGTTCTTTATGACAGCAGAGTGATGCACCATAGACACGCAGTTCCCACTTCAGCGCTGCCTTTACACAACAATACATTAATTGGTAAATAAGACATTACAATTTATGCTGCATCAATTCCATGTCATGCACAGAAAGGACACTTGTTCTGCTCAGTACTGACACCCCTAGCAGCCACAGCTGTACCCAGCAACACTAAAAATTTATGGGACATGAAGATCTCTCTGGTTCAATCTGAGGACATGAAAGCCTGTGTGGTTGACAAAATCTATGGTAGACACACACGTGGCAGTCCAGAATGGCTTCATGTGTCAGTGTCTGATTTTCCTTCATGGAATCTTGAGAAGGTTGTGCTACCATCCAAATGGACACAGATGCCTGCTTTGAGTTGTTCTTGAATTATTGACAGAGTCCCGCATAGGTATGTACATGTGGCAATTCTGCCCCTGCTGTAGTCAGTGATGATCTTCCATTCAATTTCTATGATGCAGAATTGAACCTTTCCATCTTTCCTAAGGGGTATGAGAGCTAACAAGTAACTCACACAACTGGACTGTTCTCATAGTGCAAATGGTACAAGACAGGGAAACTACAAGAAGAAAAACATGTACAAGGTTGTGGGAAATGACAGGGTAGCATCACTGAAGGATATTGTAATACAAGATGTACAAGAAAAATTTAGGTTTAAATGTAAAAACTTAATTTTGACATTTGCATTAATAATGTGACATTAGCAAATTTCTTAGTGTACTTTTTTTAAAAAAACCCCAAGCCTAGAACATAGCCAATGCTCGCAGATGTCTGCTTTCTTATACTTCAGCATCATTTTGCTATCTCCCCATGCCAAAGTATTGCAACAAATCTGTGATTACTCAGGACACCCATATGCCGCGCAGCATGGCTACTATGAGCTCCGGCGAAACAGCGGCAACGCGGCCCACGTTTTCCGATTCTGAAAAGCCCAAAACTTCCTCTGCCTCATCTCATCCATGTCCCCACCATGTGGGGCCAGAGCATCCAATGTCATCGAGGGATACGGGCGAACAGCTGAGAAACAGGGTGACAGTGTTGGATGGGGATGGTGAGTGCGCAAGGGGAGGATGGTGAGTAGGGATGGGGACATGTTCTACCGTGGTTTGTCCCCTGCACTGAGCCGAGCCTTAGCTTCCCTGTCCCTCGCTGCTGACCCGCATTGCTGGGAGCACTGCTCCAGGGTCAGCCCCTGGCCCTGTTCTCGGTGTGAAACTGAGGAGCGGCTTCCATTAAATGCCATAAATAAATAAATAAACAAACACACCATGTAAAAATCGCAGCTACGGATTTCTCCTTCCTCCCAACTCCATCCCTGCCCTTTTTATATGTTTGATTTTATTTTTTTTATTTATTTGTCAGGAACACAGCGGTGTTTCCACTGGTGGGGCTCGCTCGTGGGCTCTCCCGCCGCCCCGCAGGATGCTCGCTGCACACCCATCCGGCCTCCTTCTCCCGTTTCCCCGTTAGGGAAGGCCGGGGCAGAGGCAGGAGCGGCGGCGGCCCCGCAGCATCCCGGGGTGCAGCATCCTCCCGGTCCCGGTCTGGTTGCACTCCGCTCCGGGTTTTTCCCGGCGCCCGCTCGCGCCGCCGCCGCCTCCGCGCGCGCCGCCGGCGCCGCCGCCTGGGCGAGGGGAGCCCGCGGGGGGGGAGCGGGAGCGCGCGCGGGAGGGAAGGGAAGGGAAGGAGAGGGAGGGGAGGGAAAGGCGAGGAAGGGAAGGGAGGGAAGGGAAGGGAGGGAAGGGGAGGGCGGGCGCGAGCCCCGTCCCCGCGCGGTCGCAGAGCGGAGAAGCGGCGGCGGAGCGACGCCGGGCTCTTGTTTACCAGCGTTCACTCTCCGTCGTGCACAGGGAGCCAGCGCGAAGGAGGAGGAGGAGGATAAGGGGGGGGGAGGCAGACGCGGCAGCAGAGCGCTGCGAACCCTGCTGCAAGCGAGCGGCGAATTAATCGGGAGGAGCAGCAGAGCAGCAGACCCTTCCCCCCCCGGTCCCTCCCCGCCCCGTTCCCTCCCCGGAGGAATTACAGACCCTTCGCAACAAGCTCCTGGGCTTTGACCTTCAGCAAACCGGATCGCCTTCCTCGCCCCCCGCAGCTCCCCCTGCTCACACACACACACACACACACCTCTCCCGGATCCCCCTCCCCCTGCCTTGGGCTGGGCAGCGCCGGGGGAAGGTTCGCAGCGCGCGCGCACCCAGAGGAGGAGGGAAAAGAGGAGGAAAGGGAGGAAAAAAAAAAAAAAAGAAAAAAAAAAAAAGAAAAAGGATTTACAAATTCGCTGGGTGGTTTTTGTTGTTGTTGTTGTTGTCGTCGTCCTCCTCCCCCCCGCCCCCGCCGCGATGGCAAGGCGGCTCGGAGGGATGCGAGGAGGAGAGCTGCGGGGGGAGGAGGCGGGGTGCTGAGCGCTCCGCTCGCCCCGCTGCTGCTGCTGCTGCCGCTGCTGCTGCTGCTGTTGCTGCTGCTGCTTTGTGTGTGTGTCCTGGATTCGGCTTTTTTTTTTTTTTCTTTTCTTTTTTTTTTTTTTTTTTTTTTTTGGTGGAGAAGAAGCTTGTGGCAGCCACGCCGAGGAGAGGAAGAGGAGGAGTAGGGGGGAAGCCTTTTTAATTCATTTTCGACCCGAATCCTGCATTTCGAGCCTCTGCAGGCAGCCGGACTCGTGGTGGCGGCGGCGGTGTTGTTGTGGGTGGTGGTGGTGCGTGGGGTGTCCCCCCCACCCTCCCCGGCGGAGCGGGGAGCGGAGCCGCGGGGATCCCGCCGGGGCAGCCCCGTCCCCGCGCGGGGGGACGGCGGAGCTGTTGTTGTTTTGTAATAGGATTGTCTGGGTCGCGCCCCCCCCTTCCCCTCCCTCCGCGGCCCTCCCAGTTTTTGTGTCTCTGTGTGTGTGCGGTGTTTGAAAATGGAGGTTGAAGATGCCGACTGCCAGCCCCGATGTGCCTCGTGTTTGCGGCTCCTGTGCACGATGTACCACCGCAGCCAGCGCTGAGGGGAGACGGCGGCGCCCCCCGCCCGCCGCCCCGAGCCCGCCCCGCCGCCCCGGAGACAGCGTCGCCCCGGGGCTTCCATGCCTTGTTGTTGTTGCCGTTAATACATCGTGAATATCTGTGTATTTTTGGTGTGGTTGCTCCGGAAGATCAACACCCAGGGACCTCAACAACCCTCCGGTTTGCCGCTCCGAAGGGTCTTGTTTTTTTTTTTTTTTTCTTCGTTTCTTGAGGCAACGTGGATTTATTTACCCTGCCCCGCTTCTCCTCCGCCGCTCGTTATTTTTAGAGGACGGAGAGAGGAAAGAAAGCGAACAATTTTGGACTTTTTTTTGTTTTGTTTTGTTTTCGGAAAGGGGGATTTTGTCCAATTAAAGAAAGAGGAATGAAGTCTGGCGCTGGAGGAGGGTCCCTCGCCGTCGTCTGGGGGTTCCTGCTCGTCTTCGCCGCACTTTGTCTGTGGCCAACAAATGGGGAAAGTGAGTACAGTGCGTGCCAAGGGGGTGGCGAGGGACCCCGCCGTGAGGGGCTGCCGGGGAGGGGGCGAGGGCGGCGGCTGCCTGTGTGTGTTTGGGGGGGCGTGAGGGGTCCCTGTGTGAGTGTGCGTGAGGGGGGGATCTGTGTGTGTGTGTGTGTGGGGTGTGTGGGCCCCTCTGTGAATGTGCGTGTGTGTTTATGTGGGTGTTGTGTGTGTGAGGGGGAGTCCCTGTATGAATGTGTGTGAGTGGGCTGGTGATGGGGGGGCTCCCTGCGCGTGTGTGGATGTGTGAGGGGCTCCCTGTGTTGGGGAGTGTGTGAGGGGCTCCGTGTGTTTGGTGTGTGTGAGGGGCTCCGTGTGTTTGGTGTGTGTGAGGGGCTCCTTGTGTTTGGGGGTGTGTGAAGGGCTCCTTGTGTTTGGGGGTGTGTGAGGGGCTCCCTGTGTTTGGTGTGTGTGAGGTGTGTGAGGGTCTCCCTGTGTTTGGGGTGTGTGTGTGTGTGAGGGGCTCCCTGTGTTTGGGGTGTGTGAGGTGTGTGAGGGGCTCGCTGTGTTGGGGTGTGTGTGAGGGGCTCCCTGTGTTTGGGGGTGTGTGTGTGAGGGGCTTCTTGTGTTGGGGGGTTTGTGAGGTGTTCCCTGTGTTTGGGGTGTTGTGTGTGTGTGTGAGGGGCTCCCTGTGTTTGGGGGTGTGTGAGGGGTTCCCTGTGTTTGGGGTGTTGTGTGTGTGTGAGGGGCTCGCTGTGTTGGGGTGTGTGTGAGGGGCTCCCTGTGTTTGGGGTGTGTGAGGGGCACCTTGTGTTTGGGGGTGTGTGGGGGGCTCCCTGTGATTAGGGTGTGTGTGAAGGGCTCTCTGTGTTGGGGGGTTTGTGTGAGGGGCTCCCCGTGTTTGTGGTGTGTGTGTGTGAGGGGCTCCCTGTGTTTGTGGTGTGTGTGAGGGGCTCGCTGTGTTTAGGGGTGTGTGAGGGGCTCCCTCCGTGCGTGAGGGGGCTGCCGAGGGGGTTCCCGTGTGTGTGCGGAGGTTCCCTCTGTGTGTGCATGAGGGGCTTCCCTGCGTGTCTGGGGCGTGTGCGAGGGGCTCCCCGTCCTTGCGGTGTGTGCATGCGGGGCTCCCTGTGCGGATCCCGGCCCCGTGCGAGAGGCTCCCTGCCCGCGGCCGTGAGGGGAGCTCCTCGCCGTTTCCCGCCGCGGCGCCGAGCGGGTCTCGCCCCTGCCCGCGGGGCTCTGCGTGTTTTCCTCCTGTTACGCGTCTGCTCCTCGAGCACGTTTAACAACCCGGGGCCGCTCGTCTCCCTGCCTTCCTTCCCCGGGGGCCGCTGCCCGGCTGTACCCACGGTCGGGCCCGGCGGAGGGGGCCGTGCCCCTCCTTTGTGTCCCCCCGAGCGCGGGGCAGTGCTCAGGCGCCGCAGCCAGGGCTGCGAGCTGCGTAGTAAACATTCGCAGGCTGGGAGGGACTCCGCTCGCTTTCCCCGCATGGAAAGGAGCTTGATCTCTGTCAATATTTAGAGGCTGTGTGCAATAACCTGCCGTAGTGAGTGAGGAATTCCTGGAAATGAGCGCCTTGTCTTTTATCTCCGCTTTACCTCCGAGGAGGGGTTTCTCTCGCTGGGCGCGCTTGCGGAATTACGGCGGCATCCCTCAATCTAAAGGTCACGGGCTGCCGTTCATTAAAAAAAAAAAAAAAATTAATTCGCACTTTGACACTTTACGTTTGTGCGTAAATAGACAGGCTTGACGGCCGAACGGGCTGCGATCTTAGGGGTGATGCGTTTTTCTAAGCGCCGAGGTTTGAGCAGCGTGCCCGCCGCTTCCCCGGGAGCAGCGGCAGAACGGATCGCTGTGCGCAGCCCGGCTCCCTCCTGCCGCCCAGCCTCAGCCCATCCCCGCGGCCGCCCGCCTCGCTCGGGAGCTGCCAGAGCCCCGACTTTGTTTTTGTGCCTTTCCAACCTGTGATTGTGTTGCAGTGCCCGCCCCTCTCGGGCGCAGGGGGAATCGAGGGGGCAGGGAGGGCTGCGCTGCCATTGATTACACTGCAATCATCGCCGGATTAATCCCGGCGTTGATCGGTTTTCTCTTGGTATGTCGGGCTCACGCTGGATTGAGGATCTCTTGCATGAAATTAGCCTTCCCTCGTTTCCTGGAGTATCTCTGCAGACGGGGAGATGGTAAATGTGCCTCGGAGCCCAACCATTTTAAACAGTGCTGCCTCTCCTTCAGCGTCTGCAGAAGCAGGGGTGTTCCTGTACTGCATCCTGATGCTTTAATTTATTTTGCCATGTGTTTTTCAACACACTCCTGGAGCTGTTGTTGTGTGCGTCTCCCTTTCAGAAAGATACGCGTTGTTGGAGGGAAGGAACGAGGAGATCAAATTTCTCCATTTTAAATGTAAAGGGAAAGAATTTAGGAGGCAGAGGGCTCTTCTAAAAGTAGTCGTTTCAGATTGAAAAGAAAGGGAAGTTCTTAGGATGCCCTGACAATGAGGCTAAGCACAAAAAAAAAGATAAGTGAGCAAGAAGCACGGAGATGGAGTCTGTAATGCATGTTGAGTAATAATTATGTTTTGTTAGGCAGTAAATGCCTGTTAACTCCTTGCAAATTAAGGCCCATTTCAGGCTTTTGGACCAGTTAGGGCTGGAGAGCTGCAGTCTTACTTCCACGAGTTCAACTTTTTGGCTAGAGCTGTTTTCAAGAGGGAAGATTAATCTCTTTAATTTAAAAACAAAACCCCAGTGCCCTTCTTCAGGGAAGGGCTTACAAAGGATCCAGTTGCATGGAGAAACAGGAGGAGGAGGAGATCTGGTGCATTCTTGAACTGCTGGGATATACACTCAGAATTTTTTTTCCTTGTCTTGCCTGGTGCAAAGTACCTCGAAATAAAAATGCTCACCCAGCTCTGGCAATGAAATAATGCAGGAAGATTATGTTAGGATTTTAGGTTCTAGTCCTCTGAAGTGTTTGTGGTTACCACTTACCTAAAATGAACATCCCAAATGAAATATCTTCTGAAGAAGATCCAGGCATTTAAATATGGGAAGATATGCTGAAAAACTTGTCTTAGCTGAATACTGCCTCTAATCGATTGTCTTTGTAGTTTACAGTTTAATAGCCTTTGTTTTCACGAGTTATTGCTGAAAGAATTTTGCTGTTAGGGGGAAAAATGATCTCCAGAGCAGATGTTTTACATCTCTTCATATTCTTCTCTCTCCCCACAATAGTGGAAGGAAGATTAATCTTAATTTTTATTTGTTTTTCATATATACTGTGTCATAGCTAAAAGGCATTTCCATTTTCGGTCAAACAAGCAAGGCATTCCTAAATAGGAATACAAAGGAGTTACAACTGGAGGGGAGAGACCCATCCCTTTAATGCTAAATTATATAAAATATGTTTGTGGTTATGTGACAGAAACCTCTTTTAAAATGCAGGTAGCTTCAGTGGAGAGCTTCTGATTCAGAAAAAGTCATGTAAAAATGCTGAGAATTCCCTGAGATTGTGTTAGAACGGCACAGAAATGGAAATGAGAAGACCTTTCATTAAGATAGAGTATATGCTGGTGTACCCGTGCATTTGATGTATAAAACTACAACTCTTGGAGGCTGTTTGATCCTGGGGGTGGGTTTAAGATGAAGCACAAACACTGTGTTTTCTTCCTTTTCTCCCTTGAGCACGATGGGATTTTGATTTTCAGCCTTTTGTGTATTTCCAGCGGGAACGTCTAGGAGGGAATGGGTTAAACACTTAGAAGAAAAATAATAGTTTCAGGTGTGATAATACTTCATATTGATGGATATCTTGATGGGTCTGCTCATGTTAGCGCCGAGCTTTTGTTTGTCTATCCAGGCTGGATGTTGTGTTTCTGATAATGAACAGTAGCTCATGCTGATGCTTAATCTCTCTCCCAGGTTGCTTAGTAAAAGCCCTCATGACCTGCTGAGTGTCAGCGTTACACACACCTCGCTTTTGCATCAGCATTTTCCTGTACGCCCAGTGGTTAGGGAATGTTGGTAACTGGCAGTTGGATAATTCCTGCTGTAATTGAGGTTGTGAATAGAAAATGCCTGAGCCAGTAAGGAATTGGCGTCAGTGGGGTTCACCAGAAAGGGGAGAGGAGGGAAGTGTTGGTGCCTGGAGTGTGGGGGGAAGGAGGGTGAGCCAGGCAGTACCTGGACTTTTTTTGATTGTGTTGGGTTGGACTTCTGGTTTGCAAAGCAGAATTGGAGCAAAGGCTTGTGTGACTCAGAAACTGAGAGGGTTAGGAAATGGAAGTGACTTAGCTAATATCGGGCAAAATGTGTTGAGAATGTGAGGAAGCAGAGGGAGGGGTGTGGAAAAAAGGTGTGTTGTAAGTTTCGGTGTTGACCCAACACTTGAGAGAGAAACACTGTGTTTTTTGTGTATCAAAAGTGAAGGAAATTTAACTTAGTTCTTAACGTGTGCTCTGAGAAGGGAGGGAAGGAAGGGGCTGCAGAGAACAAGAAGACAGATCAATTAGTTTGACTTCAGCACGACAGAAGACATGATTTATTTGGTTTAATAGGGAAATTGCTCAGATTTGATCAACTACTGTGTTAATTTTTGTGTCAGCTTGTCCCTGATGTGTTGTTCCTGCAAACTATTTCTAGGGTATAGTTAAAGCACACTCCAGTGATGCTGAAATTGTTTTCATCTTGAAAGATACACACGAAATCTAGTATTAAAGAGCATTCATGTGATGGTTTTTGAATCTATCTTCATTGGTAAATAATTAATTTCTATCAGTATGTGTTACCATGGGAAAAGTTGTTTCAAATCCTGTTTAATTTTTTGCTAAACTGGCATTTACTAAGGAAATCTTGGAGGAGAAATTTTTTAAAGCATCTAACATTTAAATTTTAAACCCATTTCAAGGCTGAAACTGTTAGCTTTAAAGGACAATTTCAGTTCATGTTTAACTGATGCCTTTTCTCTTCCCCAGTAATTTTTGTTTTCTTTTTACTCTGAGGTAGATTTTAACCAGTGATCACTGCAACGATTATCTCAGTGAGAGCAGAAGAGGCAGTTTTGTTAAATGATTAATTATATTGTGTGTATAATCCGTGTGAATATGTGAATTATGTGTGAATTATGAGCTACTGCAGACTTTATTGTAGAGAAGTTTGTTTATGGTCCTGAACTTTGAGAGAGAGAGAGAGAGAGAGAGAGAGAGAGAGAGAGAGAGAGAGAGTGAGAGAGAGAGAGAGAGAGACATTAATTATATGCAGGAAACCTGTTTTTCTCACACTGGATGTTAACTTTGTGATCCCACACAGCAAACAACTTATCTAGCTCATCATCTCTCATGGCTCTAAAGTTCATAACTTACAAAATGTACTGAATTAAATTGTTTTTAAGAAGTTAGTGTATTTATCTGAATTATCTGCAGTTAAATTAATAAACTTCATGGGCGTTATTGTACTTGAAAAGCTGATGGCAACTTGCTGAAAAAGTTCTTGAAACTTTGGTTTATGAAATTAAATACATTCTTACTTGGATTTTAGTGTAAAGCTCCCACATTTGGAAATGCTTTCGGATGTTATCAAGTAGCAGCTGGTTTTTATTTATGTGTGAGTGCATACATAGGAATGGGTAAACTGCAGTTTATTATTGAAAACTATTGTGGATGCTAAATTTTTAAAAAAGCTGCAGTTAAAGTAATTGTCTTGAGAGCCTCATAATTAAAGTTGTTGCAGATTTGTAGTTGCAGTTTATTTTGGATCTTCCTGACAGAGCTGAGCTTTTAAGGTTTCTGGGCTTTGGTGCTAATGGAATGTGCTGCTTTTAAGAGTTTGTGTGCAGAAAGACTTTGGGAATGCAGTGATGTGTTTGAAAGGTAGAAATACTGTTTTAGTATTTTGATCTATTTGACATGTATAATTTTTCTATCACTGTAAATTGTATAGACAGCTTCTTTGTGTAGGTTAGTTGGATTAGTTTTTATGATTTATGGAAGCCACTTTAAAAAGAATAGTTTCACCTTTTTTTTTTTTTTTTCTTTTTTTTTTATTGTACAAAAGCAGAACTCAACAAACAGCAGTTGATGAAGACACATTGGTGGTTGTTAGCCAGCCTGTCTTGTGTGTGGCTTTTTTGGGCTGCTTTTTTTCCCTCTTAGTCAAGTCATGACAGGTACAATCTGGACTGATTTCTGGAGTACTATATTTGTCTTTTTTTGTGTCCAGAGCTGTCTGAGAGAAACTTTGAGGACCGTCAAACGATCAGTGTTCATTCATATGTTTCTGTGCTCTGCAAACAGAGCTGTACCCAGTCCTCAAACTCAAAAATTGACTCAGGTTCCTTTAGACAAGACTTGTTGGTTTTGCCCATTAAGTTTGATAATAGTTTGACTTATTAATTAATTAAGGAGATGCATTCTGACAAACCCGGGTGTGTTGTGAAGATTTCATTTGCCCTTATCACTGAAAGTTTTGCTTTCTAACCTTTGCAAATGCAAAACATGAGCTGTTCCCTTAGGATATCTTGCAAGACACCAATTAACTTCTTCAATATTGATATCCTCAAGAAGTTGCTGTTGTGGCACAGGATTGTTTAAAATGTGCTGAAAAGCAAAATTGTTGTTTCTTTATTTACAGATTGATTTGCATATGACTCCTAAGATTTAATGCAACATAATTTTGTTTGTTTATTTATTTTGAAATATCCAAACCTGTAAATTTCCAATTAGTCTGCTTCTTTCTTGGTAAACTTGATGGCATGAGCAGAAACAAACATCTATATATGTCAGTGACTTCCCAGATGATTTTTCAGTGAGACTGTTGTCTTTGACCTGAGGAGAAGGGATCTCCCACCCCAGTAAAGTACTAAGATTATTCCTTTAGAGTACCAAAACCACTAGTAAATAATTTGGTAGAACAGCAAATGTATGCTTTTGCAGCAGCAGAGAGTCATTTTAATAGTAACTTAGAGCAATATTTCCCCTTAAGATCGTCACTGAAGTGCTGACCAGGTTGGGTTTTAAGACTTTGCTACATTGTTGACTTTTTAAAAGTCCACTCGATACACATAAATCTTTTAAAGCCGGAAATCGGCAAACTGCACGTGTACGTGCTTTTTCGGCATAGTTTGTAAATTGTGTGTGTGTCCCGCTTTTGTGAATACTTGGTTTGTGAAGGTGAGTGTTTAGGGCAGATCCCCTGCCCGAATGAGTTTGTTTGCCTGTGTTGCCAGCGAGGCGCACGTTGCTGCAATAGCTCTGTGACCGGTCAGGGAATGTTATCTCCAACCCCTTATTGGTGCCATTACATGCTGTAAAGATAGCTCTGTTTACTTGGAAGTGTGAGCATCAACTGATCAAAACACTTTCTCTTAACAGGTGGGCTTTTTTTGGAGTTCTTTGTCGAGCATCCCTTTTCCCTGAGCTGGGAGCAGTGTCAATGTGACAGCATCAGGCAGATGCAGGAAATATTAAGAGTTTTTAATGACTGAGGCAAACTTTACACAAGTGGTTTTCCCCTGCTGTTGAATTGGTGATGGGTCATTTTTACTGACTGTTTCCAGCAGCTTTGTAATTTTTTTTCTTTAATATGAACAGTTTGCAAGTTATTACACTACTCATTTAAGTGAGCTCCTTACACAATACTGTTCAAATAGCAGAGGGTTTGATTAGAGGCAGGAAAGAAGAATTTTTTGAAGTTCAGAATGCATGAAATGAATACATGCCGAAGCAGTCAAAGATCCCTTGTACTTTATCAGAGAGCAGTCTGCTTGAATGAAAGGTACTGTACCTGCTGTTAAGTTTATAAACTTGGTTTATACAGATTACTTTTTAAATTATTCATGATGCTACGTTACAAGTATATCTGACAGGTTTAAAATAAATGGCTTGATGGTAAGAGGGAGCATGCATAAATTAGAGCTGGGATAATGTGCTCTTTGAAGTATCTCTCCCATTTGTTACTACTGGAATACAGTAGGTAGCTGCAGCTGAGTGTGTGATTCTCAAGTGAGAGTACATCATTATCTTCAAACTGTGGTGTAGTGGCAGTTCTTATGTAAGACAGATGAGACAAAGCGGCAGGGAGGACCAAGGTGCTCACTTTGTTTTTAGTTACAGACACATTTCTGCTGAAACAGGGACAGCATTTATGGGATGAAAAGTTGGAAGCACAGCAGTTGAAAGGGTCTGCTGGTAGCTATGTGTTGCTAAGGTTAGGGTGGCATCACTTTGTTTTATTTCCTTTTCTCTGTTAGCATTGCTGTGGGCTTGAAGAGGTGTTTTAGCAAGGTGCTTGTACTTAGTGGGACGCTGTGTCTGATTTGCATATGGATCAAGGTACTCACCTTAAGAAGTCTTCCTGGGATGTGTGCATGGGAAAACTTAGAGCTGAGCCGTTGTGTTTGGAGAGGGTTATTGGTGGAGAAAGAGAATTCCAGATCTCTTGGATGCAGAAGCAGCTTCCCCAAACATAAACTGACACAGTGCTGATTTTCCTGATTCTGTAGACAGGCAGCTCATTATGTTTGAGAAGCAAGTTCCCGAAGGAGTTTATGGGATAGGGGGAACAAAACCCCATAATGATGTGCGATAGAGCAGCCATAAAAATGATCACAAGTTTTTCTGAAAGCGGAAGGTCTTCTTGTAGACAGGGATAGTTCAAATCTTAAGCCTTGGTCAAAGGAATACATCATTCTGGAGAAAGATCTGGTGACAGCTGCCCTGGAAACTGTCTATAACCAACCTTCTACAAGAGAATTGGCTTGTACTTGTGGGAAGGGCTTTATCCCTGGATCCCACTGGGCTGGTTTCCTTATTATTTCCATTGGCTTCAGTTTAGAGTCATCTCCACATTTCGACCTTCTGCAAGTAGTACTTTTTACTTCCCTGCTGCTGTTCTCACATCCCCTTGGGTCTGTCTGTGTGAGAGTAGCCTTGAAAGGCTTGAAAAGTGCACTCTGTTCATGTTGGGCAGGGAGTGAGGAACCAGCTCTGTATGGTAGGAGTGGACTTGTTGTGCACAGCTTAGCTGACCTCAGAGTAACACTTGGCTGAAGTGTGAAGAGTTGAAACGGCAATGGAAATTCCTTGTTTGTTCTGTCCCCGTGCTCTTTGCCAGGGCAGAAATTAGTTTTATTGTGGTCTTTTTTGCTCTTCCCTGGCTTTTTTTTTGGTCTGTAGTTAAATTGTTGTCTTCCCTAGTCAAATTTTGTGTATCCCACTGGGGATTTGGTTTGTTCTCCAAAATACTGCTGGACTTGCACAGCAAGGATTGTTCTTTTTAAGCTTTCAGGTGATTCTACTGTTCTTTTAGCTGAGAACTAACTTAAGAGAGACTCAGCACAGTGATGACACAAACTTTAAGAGTTCAGGGTTCCACTGGGATAGAAGGGAGAGCCCACTGGAATTTCAGTGGTAGTGCCTGACTTCCACTACAGCATTAGCTGTTGCTTCTTTCTTGTTCTGAACCCCAGCAGGTGGAAGCAGCTTCTGATGCTGTATTGGTTGCAGTTAACATCATCTTTCAGTTTATTGTGGCTGAAGCTTTTTTCTTGTTGTTTGCTGGTGAGATGGATGTAAATGTATTGGTCCCTTGCAAATGCTGTGTCTCCTGGGATGTGAAATGAGTGAATAACCAGCTGTGTTAAGGGATACATAGAAGTTACTCTGTGTGCTTTGCTCCTTTGCCTCAGACCTGAGAGATGGAAGACTGGGGGAAGCTGCAAACTAGTAGGATGTATGACCAGTTGTATGTGGAGGAGGATGCCAAAAGGCCAAGGGTCTGTTAGTCCTGTTGCTTGTGCACCTTGGATGTGGAGATTTTGTTTTATTAAGTTATGTTGGTATTCCCTGCAGCTCTTCCAGTGGCTGTGCCCATGATGGAGCTGGAGTCTGTGCAGTTGTCCCTGTAGAACAGAGCAGAAATGGGGTGTAAGAAAAGCACATTTGTTGTTTCAAACTTGAGACTTGGCTTGGTTAGAGACTGACTTGTGCCTGCCAGGGTCATGCTTGGGAGTGACTGAAGGTTT
Source organism: Lichenostomus cassidix (assembly GCF_008360975.1). Lineage (NCBI taxonomy): Eukaryota > Metazoa > Chordata > Aves > Passeriformes > Meliphagidae > Lichenostomus > Lichenostomus cassidix. The sequence continues at coordinate 3,544,794 of NC_139491.1, forward strand.
GTTTGTTTGGTTTTTTGTATCAGTGCTAATAAAATGTTTATATTTTTGTTACATTGAAGTAGGCGTACTAGGTGGACAAATTTTCATTGATACTATGTTTCAACAAGAGGCATGACGTATGTATTGAACATTCAAATTCTGTTGTGAGAGTCTCTTTTAAGATTCAAGCTTATATATTCTTAGATGGGTTGTGATTCTGAGGTGACCTGTGAAGGAGCAAAGACCCTTCCAAGTGGGTGCAATTGCTGTCCTACAGAAATAAGGCACAGAGAAGTGCAGTGGAGTGTGTGGTGGAGGTTCTGGTGCAGCAGAGCACACATGAAACCCACATCTGTTTGTACACGGGCTGTGCAGCTCTTTGGGTAGTTCATTGTTTAAATAAACATGTTGCATTAGCTGTAAGGCTTCAGTGCCAAATGCCCACTGATGAGATGTATGAGGGTTTTGTTGTTCCCAAGCCACGCTGAGGAACACAACAGCTTTATAATTCAACATGTTTGAGGAAGATTACAAAAAGAATTTGGGGTGGATCACAATCAGCACTTCAAAAGCAACAGCTTTAGAGTAACTCCACTACAACGCAGTGTAGCCCATGGAAAAACACTGTCATCTTAACAGATGCGGTGTTATTTTGGAGATTCCACTGTATAAATACATGGACTGTGGTTAAATTGTGATGGCAACAGATGCAATCTCAGTTCTCAATTCTTTCATCTCTTTAATATTTAAAAATACCCCACCAAGTAAAAAAAAAAAAAAAACAACCAACAACCAACATCAAGGCTGAAAATATACCTTCTGTAAATCGCTGGGGCTGTACCTTTTGGGTCTGATAGCATTTTGGGTACGTCACTGCAGATGAAACTTGGGCAGAGTAAATGCTCATCTCTGTGAGGGAGCTGCAAATGCTGCTACTCACGACTTATTGTACCATTTGCATATGAATGGAATTATTCAGCTCTACTTAAGAAATGTCAGCGAGATTGAAGTCAGAGTTGGTTAACCTGGCAAAAAGATATTTCCAGTATTTTTCATGAAAGAAAGTGATAGTATGTAGACAAGAATTACACATTCCACTGGCTAAGCCAACACTGTCTGAGGATTTTCTTGGTGTCTTTGTAGTTGATACCAGTGACTTTATTTTTAAATTTGTCTGTAATACATTGCAGTGTTGAAGAGCAAGAGAGTTGGAATGTGGGAATCAGATGCTGTATCGTCATGCTGAACAGTTGCGTTCACATTTGTTTTTCTTTCCAGATTTGCTTTTGTTTAAATACTGCTTTGAAATATATAAATTCAGAGCAGGAGTCTTCTTTTTAATGGAGAGCAGATAAAGTGTAGCAAGATGTTGTTACCAGTGTATTCACCTTTATCCATCCACTAGTTGGATAGAAAAGCCTCAAGTTAAAAACTGTAATTTTAAATACTGGGTTTTAAAAGGAGCCAGATAATTTGTGTGAGCATTGGTAGTCATGCATGCTAAAATAGGGAGTGATCACATCTCGTGCTTCAGGAGCTGCCAGCATTGAAGGGTTGGGAAGAAATTGTATTCCTCCTCCGGGTGTTTGTATTTCCCTCCCCATTTGTAAAACACAGAAAGTGCTGTCTTTGGGGGCTGGTTAAAGGCTTCGCTTTTGCAGCAGGGACGTGACTCGGGCTGCTCGTGTGACTCTGTCATCCAGGTGACAGCACTTTCACTGGGAAGCTGCTCCTTGCCAGGCGTTCGATGACTGTGCTCTGCACAGCAGTGTGAGGATGGGGGTGTTGCCATCAGCTGACTGATAAGGAGATAGTATATTACACTAAAAATAAACCCAGATCTTCACAGGCAACTGTGAGCATTACCTGGTGTCACATGCAGCTAGGGTGAAACAAAAGTTGAGGTGGGCTGAGTGTGGCTCGGTCTCCCTGTGAGGATGTGCTGGGATGCTCTCTGTTCCTTTCACAGGACTTCCCTCCCTCAGCAGGGGCTGCTCCCAGAAGTGTGCAGCTATTTGGTGCTTCTTGCTTTTTGCACGTGTGGCCACAGCCCTTGTTCACTGCAGTGTCAAAATCCTGTTGTGAGCTCAGGATGGCTGTCCCTGCTCCCAGTGTCTCATGCCTCGAGTTCATGTTCAGTGCCCTTGCAGCTTCTCCCCGAGCTGGTGACACGGGAGGAGGTGAATCCTGTTCAGTGGGGAGAAGGGGAGAGCAGAGGGGCTGAGGATGTCATTGTCACGTTTACTGATTTTTGCAGGGGGAGGGAGGAAGCTCCGTTTAGGATGTCTGCACACCCTGGTTATGTGCATCCTCTGTTCTCTCTCTCTATCAATATTCCACCTTCCAATGGTGTCAATGCTGCCCAGAATGTGAAAAAGTAGTCTTGGGCTGTGAGTTTGTGGGTTGCTAACTGTGGAGATGCTCAGAGGGTGGAAGAGTTCTTTCTCCTCCTCTCACCTGATTTAACTGGGGATTTATGCTTGTGGAAGGATACTGTGAGAGCCTGAGGGGATGGAATCGTGTGGCTTTGCAACCTTCTGGTGGAAATCTTGTGAGTTTTGGTCCAATTTGTCCTTCAAAGTTTATTTTTTCCTTAGTACGAAGACCTCAGAGCACTACTAGTGTGTAATTTTTTCTTTTATTGAGATGGAGTGAATGATTTTCAGAGTGGCTTGTAGCAGCAAGCAGGAAGAGCTTGCTCTAAATACACAGTTTTAATCTCATTTTGCATATTTTTAGTCCGTTTTTTTTTCTAATGACTGACAGCTGTTAGAACTCTGATTCACAAACAACCATTTTTGAAAGTACAGACCTTTTTGCTAGTGAATAGCAGTGTGTTTCTACAAATTCATGTAAATAATTAGATGCCTTGGATGCATTGGTTCAGATCCTTAATTTTCACATTTTTAAGTGACAAAATGGCAAATGATGTATTTTCTGGTAGATTACTTCTCATTTGTGTTATTTTTTTATTTGGATGGAAAATGGAATTTTAATTGAAATGCAGAAGATCTAAATTTTGAGACTTAATTAAAACTCCAAGTGTGAAAGAGAGGCATGATTAAAAAAAAATAAACAGAAAAAATAGTTTGTCATTGTTTCTCAAAAGTTCAGGGTTCAGAGATCTTGCCCACTGACTGTTTCACAGGTTTCTATGCAGGAGTCCTTTTTAATTTGGGATTAAGAGCTTGCTGAACTGAACCATTTGAATAAACTGAAATGAGGCACTGCAGAAGTAGCTGTTGAATGTAAAAACTCTCTGAGCATTTCATCAAAGGGTGGCTCCAAGAGAGCACTGAACAGCAAATTCACCAGTCCCGACTTTTTTTGGTGTAAATTATATGCTTACTATTTTTATTTTATTTAAATTACAGTAGGCATTTGCCCTAATATATGCTGTTACAATTTCATGTTAGATTTGTAATTAAGTTTATTTTTAGAAGAATGCATTTAAGTGGTTTATATAAAATGATTTTCTATTTTTGTAAATGAAATAATTGTTTTTTATTGACTTTCAATTTCATGCAAATGTGGAGGGTTTTTTTTTTTTGGCTTGAAGGTTGTGTTAGCAGAAAGAAATCAATGATTTGAGAGTATTTTCATAATACAAAGAATAGAAGAATCATTGTCAGTGGCTGGGGATGCTGATATGCAGAGTTAACTCTTATTTAGACATGTTCAAATTGAGTGATGGATGTTAGAGGGTGTGGTACAGCGGGTTCATATAATAAATTTTCCTATTGATTATTTTTCCTGGTTGAGTTAAAAAAGGCAAATAGTGAGTCCGTTTGGGATCTGACGCAAGATGGTCAGAATGTCGCAATCCTGAAAATGTCGCAATCCAGGGCAAGTCTGGTGGACAAGTGAGTGTTAATTGTGAGCCAGCCAGATTTGCTATTTTTAATTCGGCCTTGCTATCATGTCTCTTCACAGATGAATTTGAAGGCTACAGGGAGTTGAATGATGAGTCACCATTGAGTTAGTAAAATCACAATTGATCTCCATTTCCTGTTGATTCCAAAATTACTGAAGTGTGAAAGCCGAGAGTGACTGATCACTTCTTGGAGGGGAGTTTGAGGGTGGAATGTGGAAGTGACTCTCTCTGGAGTAACTCAATGCTGCCCTGGGTGTCAGGACAAAGATGTGTGTAGTGAGAACAGGTGTGTGTGATGGTCTGGCCGGCTGGGTTACCTCTGAGGAATGATAATCCCAGCACTAAAATACGCTCACTCCTCAGCAAGGTGGGGGGAAGAGGTGTCTTAAGTGGCTAATGATAGAAGCTTAAGATTAAACTTTTCATTCGTCTCCTCCGTGCTGGAGTTCTTTGATTGACCTGTGATTGTGTTGCTTAGCTCAGACCATTCTCTGCTGACATCCCTGTGCTGCCAGCTCTGCTGGCTGTGGCAGTGCCCTGCTGCTCTGGGTGGCTGCAGCACCAGCTGCCCAGTGGCACAGGAGGGATGCAGGGACAGCAGAGGGGTGGGACACAGAACATTTTGTGTGTCTGTTGTTGTTTGCAATTACCTCTTGATGAATGGCAAATTGTCTGTCATTCTGCGGCTTTGTTCTTTTCTTGTGATGGAAATGCTCTTTTGACAGATACTAATTAGAAACACTGTGGTAATGTGCAGGTAAGATTTAAAATTTCCTATTTTTCTTCCTAGAACTTACTGTTAGCATTTTTTTTTTTGTTAGGAACTATTAAGTCACATTACTAGACTCTGCCCACGTTGCATATGTGAGAGTAAATTCTGCTGAAAGGGGATTTGTTGGAAGAAATTAAAGGGAGGATGTACACTGTTCTGGGTTATATTGGAAGCAATCTATAAAGAAGCCTTGAAGTATCACTTCAGGAAGAGACAACTTAGTTTAGTTCACTGGAGGACTAAGAGGAGGTGGGAGGATGCTGCTCTGTTGCATCCCTCACGAAATTCTGATTTTAAAGAATTTTTCTGAAGGGGTGCTCTGGAAGTTGAAGTAACAACCTGTGTTCTGCCTTATGAATGTTCAGATGGTGTTTGAACCATTGAAACTTGTCCTGGCTCTAAACTATGATATACTGTGTTAAAATAGAAACAAAGAGCTAGGAGAAGAAGAAATATACTTTCTCCTTGGGAAGAATGTACAAATTTCCCCAATGTTGCCACAAGTAAGATTGTAGAAAATTGGGAAGGGGAGTGGGGAAGAGGTGTCTGATCCTGCTGTCTGAGAACAGCTCAGTTTTTGAATTTATAAACAAAACAGGAAAAAAAAAATCCTGCAGGCTTCCTGACAGGCAGGGTGTGCGGTTTTCAGTCAGAGGAGCTGATTCAGTTGGTCTGGCTTTTGCAAGGGAACAACGAGAGGAATAAGTTGCTCTGAGAGGGTGTAAAGAACTTTCCCTTCCTCTAGAAGAAGTTGAGCAAACATGGAGCACTGAGTTGCATGGTTGAAATTTGGTGAGGCGTGGAAAGGACACTGGTTTTCAGCAAAGTATGATGTTTGTTCAGGGTGTTGTGAATTCAGAAGTACGAGTTGCCACACTTAAAAGACACCTCTCAGTCATACTGAGGTTTAAAGGAGCTGCAAGAAGCTTTGTGAGGAGAGATCTTGGCAGCTCTCAATGCTGTTGCTTGCAGAGAATCTTCAAATACTTAAAGCCACACCTTGATACCTTATATCTAGTCTTGTAGGATTTCTGTTGATATGCCCCACTACAAAAGCACTTTGTTAGACCAATTAAATGTATAATATTTTTATAATACTTGTGTTTTGGAAAAATCAATATGACCAGTTTCCCTTTGAAATGACAAGAAGCTTGTTGTGCTGACAGAGTAGAACACATTAGGAAGTGGTGCTTTGTATCCTCTCAAGAGTAATGTGCTCTTGTTTTCTCTTAATCAGCAGGATGTTCTCCTGTATGTCAGATGTCTTAGTTGTTTTTGTGATCTCTATCGGAGAAGAGTGAGGGGGGGAAAAATGTCAGAGGAGCAGAATAGGTTTGAAAGCTTTATAGCAGAGAAAGCCTGCAGTCCTGCATTTCTGCTTTAGTAAAAGTGGTAATCACCACCTTAGGGTTGGACACTTTGTGTTTATGTTTGTGCTTTAAACAATAAATAAAAGGACAACTTGCCCTTCAGAAGAACATAATGCGGAGCCAGCTGAAATACTCAGGAGCATAAGGGATATAATTAACCCTTTTCCCTTTAGCTTTGGTTGCGTTTCAGAAGCAAGATGTCTAACACATCTGAAATTGCTTATTTGCCAGTTCACTGAAGTAAGGATTTTTCAAGTTGATTGTATTAAAATCAGGGTTCTTCTTTCTCCCTCCAATGCTTTTCCCTCCTTCCCTATCTCCTGAGCTGCAGTTTCCAAATTCATAATAGGTCTAGTAGTGGTTGCCCCCCGAGTTTTTTTTTTTATTATTTTTGTAACTTAAAAGTAGCCATTGAGAAGGAAATCTTATCTCACATGACTCTTGCTCAAGGCTATGTAGAATAGATCTTGGAAGTTCAGGCACTTGTCCAGGCTTTTCAGAGGAATTTTTAAGAGATGCTTTTGATGCAATGAAGGAAGGGCAAAGACTTGAAAGGACTGACAGGACAACCAGGATTTGGCTCAATGCATGAACGAAACATCTTCCTGTGATCCTTGAGTATTTTGCTTTACTGATCAGGTCTCAGGTAGCACAGATCAGTTCTGAACTGTTCACTCAGACAGTTTTGGTCTGAACTGTTCTCTCAGATAGTTTTGGTATGATTCAGTGAAAATGGCCTGAGAGGAGACAGAACCTGAAATTATTCCAACTTTTTTTTCCCCATCTTGACTCTCCTTGAAGTATGTGAATTAGTGTGAGAAAGTCTGTAGCTCCCACCGGGTCAAATGGAGGTTGAGATAAAAATACTTGTCTCTGTGTGTATTGTAATATTGATCGTCGTGTGGTAAATAATTCCTTGGCAGCAGGATAGCCAAGTCTGATGTTTTACACTTCATTTGTAAGTTCTGCTGCAGCCTCGCTTCTGGCTCTGTGCTCAGACCTCCTTTTTATTCTGTGATGGATATCTGCTTCATTATTTCCTTTTGACCAGCCCTTCCTTTCTGATAAGCTGTCATCCTTTGGTTTGGTTTAGCTGCCTGGAGCTCACTGGATCTGTTAGTCACAGCTACTCTTTTTGTTGTGATATTTTAGCAAATTACCGGTGGCCCTGAAGACCCGTTCCTGTTTCTCACCTCTCCCAGCATGGGTGTGCACCAATTCACGCCAAAACAAAGGTTGCTTCCCGGTCTCTTTCTTTGAATTTCTTTGGTTTTATCTGTTCCATTGTACGCGTCTTGACGAAGTATTACCCAACACAGTCATTCCTGTCACTTGAGGACCTCCTTCTTAGGGCACTCAGGTTTTACAAATCGGACTAGGAAGTTTTCCTGTCAAAGGCAGTGTGGCTCTTTCACACATCTGGGAGTGCTTGGCGAGTTCAGGACTTTATCTGTGTCCCAAATTGCTGGTTAACTGTGGAAGCAGCAAGGAGACCGAGTCCTGGTTTCTGAATCTGAAGCTGAATGAAGCTGGCATGCGGTAAAGCAAAGCACTGTCGGCTCAGATGTGTTTTCTTAACATGGAACCAACTAGCCTTGCACAAATACGGTGGTTTTCTTTCCCAACAGCGGAGCGAGGCTGGCGGAGCTGTCAGCCAGGGAGGCACAGGGCTGTCCGTCACCTCTGCTCCCCACGAGGTCACCTTCCAGCTGCAAAGGAGGCTGTTCTTGTCCAAATCTGTGCTTTCCCCCCTTCTGTTGATTTATGTTTCTCTTTCTCTGGCTTGGTTTAAAGCTGTATGTTTGGATGTGGATGTGGCACTGTTACTCACCATGGTTGTGCCACCAAACACTGCCCTGGCAGGAGCTGTTTGGCTGATGGGATTTAATGTTGTTTGGGCAGGCAAATCATAACTACAGGCAGAAGAATGCCTTTTTTGGGGTGGCTGTAGTGGCACAGTGAAGATTAGATTCTGCTTTTGCCTCGCAGATTGGCATCTGGTTTTGCTGTTGATGATGGTGGGGAAGGATGTGGGGTGCTATAATTAGCTGTGGGATTTCAGAGCGTGGTGAAACCTTCCTTGTGTCCGAAGGAAACAGCCTCACCAAAGCTTTGTTGAATGTAGTCTGGGTCCAGAGAGAGGTTTGCTTTGATGCAATCATGTATCCCAATTCTAAAGTCTTGTGAGCAGCTCCTGCCAGTGTGCCAGTTTCCTTCTCATCAGGAGATGTGCAGAATTATTTCTTTGGATGGTCCATCTGTTTGAGAGATGGCAGCTATTGAGCATTAACTAATTTTTTGTGTTTATATTGCAGAATGTAAAGTGGCTATATTGGTAGCATGATAAAAGAGTTTCTGAAGGCAATGAAACGAAAGATTATGTCATTTAGGTTTATATATTAGTAATATATATTACTGAGTTCATGTGGTTTATCTTGCTTCCCTTCGTCTAGTTCCTCCTTTTATTTGTTGCAGTGGATAAAGTTCACTGTTTAATTTTTAATCTAAGTTTTCTAAGGAAAGATTTCTTATCATAGGCTAATTATAAATATATTTTCTATAATAATTTGAATATTAAGTAGTACACAAAGTACACACTTACTAACACAGGGCACTTTGCTGAAGAAACACACCTGCTCACATGCTGAGGTTCCAGGTGTTCTAGTGCTAAACCATCTTTTGACAGCAGCCACACACCCCACAATTCCTCCAGGGAGGATATTTTTATTTTAATCCCATCAACCAGGTCATGACAGTTAAGGTCTATTGCAGTTAAGAAAATCTGAATCTAAAAACTTCTAGTGTGTTGTGTCCCCCCTGCTCAAGATGAAAATTGATTTTTGAGAGGATGAGCTCTTTTAAGGTAGTGATCTTTCCAAAAATTGTGCTTTTCAAGAATCGGTTCAGGTTACACCTAGAAAAGCATGTTTAGTTCCACTTTTTCCTGCTGAATGCAACAAACTAATTTTAAAGAAGACTTCAAAGTTGTGTGTCTGAGTTAAAATCTGGTTTTGTATATCTCTAGATATCCTCTATGAAAACAAAGCAAAACTTTCACTTGGTTGTTTTTCTCTCTGTGATGTTTTCCATCTTTTCTGCCTCAAATTTCTTCTAATTTGTTACATTTTCTTCTCCATGACCAGAGCAAATAGTGAAATAGATAGTACCAGGGAGCTGGCTAAAGTCAGGTTGAGTGTTAGTTCTTCATCTATATCTTTAGGTAGGAGTGGGGTGTGTATACAAGGTAAAGGGTAAACCCAGTGATGAAGACTGAGCTCTCCATCTTGGTCTTGCCTTGATTTACCTTCTGGAGTAACTGTGTGCTGCTGCAGATCCCAGTGAGGGGAGATTCCTGAAGTTGGGAGTGTCTAGAGCAGCATCCAGGTTTGATATTGCTGCTTGGTTTGCCCAAGTCCCATCTCCTGGAACCTCCTGCATCCTCTTCCCCTCAAAGTCTTGCAACACCCTTCTTGCAACACTCTTCCCCCCAGTTTTGATTGAGAAGGGGGTGGAGTAGGTAATCCCTGATGAGGAGCTGCTGAATGAAAGGTGCCATGGATTTCTTTGTCTCACCAAGATGGACCCATTGCTTTCTCACTGGGGGATTTGTTGGAAATGCATCAGGGCTGCCTGTTGCACCCCAGTCTCTCCAGAAGCACCTACCAGAGGGTGGATAGTAATTCTCCTTCTTGCTCTGCCATTCCAGTGCTCTTCTGATAAAAGTGGATATTGTGACAGGAATTGCAGTTGCCAGGCAATAGAACTCAGCAGAGCCTGGCTGGTTAAACTGTTCTGCTCACCAGAATTGCAGCATCGTGCATCACCCACAGTGCTTCCAGGCAGTGTCTGAAAACTGTGTGAGGTTGGAAAACCCATGTCTTGAGCAGTGTAGGAATGTAAAATGGACATTATGGGCTGAAAAGTCATCTTGAATGTAAGTGTGGAAAGCAGTTGGGAGTAAACCACTGTTGGCCCTTCTTTTTTAACACAGTATTTATATTAAGGGTTTTTTTTTTTTTAATCTTTACTGTTTTACAGTGAGGTTCAATTAATTGCTGATCAGAACATCTGCAAAGATACGTTGAAAATCTGATACTCAAGCTTTCCTTTCAGAGAAACCAAACTCCTGAGGTTCTGGTGCTTGACTGTGCCTAAAGAGCTCTAGTTTCCCATGCTAAACCCTGTTTATCTGGTAGCTTCTTGCCTGTGTGCATTAATGGTGCTTTGTTTGTGGAGACACTCACCTTGAGTGGTATCACAGAGGTGTTTGGTTCTCTTTTTCCATGGTTATTGTGCTGTGATGCCTCTGAGACAATAAATACCGTGTGAATGTTGCCCTTGTGGTATAAAGGACACTTCCCTTGGTTGCACTGTGTTAGTGATACTAAAAACGAGGCAGAAGCATCCAATTCACCAGGAAAGTGAGTTCACATAAGAACTCCTCCTGGTATAGCTACTTTGTTTTATATTTGCCTTAAAATTGTGTTCTGTTGCAAGTGTTTTTGGTTGATGAGACCTGAACTACTCGTTACCTTGTCTCTGGCGCCAGCCCACGTGTTTTACCTTGTATTTGGAGAGGAAGGTGCTTTTTTCAATCTAGTTAGCTCATGGCTGGAAAGCCCCACAGCACCTGCATATATGTAATTTAATACCTTTAAAGCCCTTTTTGGGGATTGCAGGTTGGTCATATTTTAACTGCCTTGAGAAAGCAGGTTACAGCACGACCTATGTGATTTTTAAGCTGTGTAGCTGCCATGTGAAGGGAGGGGGTGGGAGGGCTCCCTGTTCTTTTAAATGAAGTTTGATAGAATTAACTTTTTATTCTGTTCAGTTAGATAATTTTTTAAAAAAAATTCTATTTTGGTAGAGATACAGGACTAATGGAAGTCTTAGTTCAGTTTGTTGAAACAGAAACATTGCTGTGGAAGGCCAGAGAATGTGGGATTTCTGTGCTTGATTGCTTAAGAGCTGGTTAGCACAGCACAGTAGGGCCCTGTGTTGCATATTGTTAAGAGTAATTGCATCAGACTTGTAATTTTTCTGTGGATCTATGACTCACTATTAAATCCTTTGCTGACCATTATGGATGCAATTGCATGTTATGATACTGTTTTGTCAGTTTGCTCCTAATGAAGCCTGAATGATCTGGCCTGATTACCCAGCCATTTCTGGAAAATAGGAACACTAAAAAATTCCCCAAAAGCTTTTAAAGAGTGACAGGTTTCCTAGAATACTGCAGGGTGGCAACCAGCAGGCAGCTAAGAGCAATGGTAAAGTCTTCCTAACTGTGAGTTGCTGAGCCCAGCCACATGATGAATTTTCATTCTGGAAGAATTTGGCTGCCTATCCCAGCTACCTAAGTGTATATCCCATAGGTTTCTGTCAGCCAATTGCTGAGTCACTTGGATGTGCAGACAACTGTTTTAAAAACAAATAAATAAAATCATGCACACAACCATTTTTTTTAAAGGTGGAAAGAACAGTCCCCAGGAGAGACAATTTTTGCTAAGCTCAATTGTCATCACAGATTGTGAAACATAAATTCAGTGTTATAAACAGCTTGTAATTTCAGTCTTCCATCTTGCTTTAGCAGGCATTAGACTGAAACTGCTGGCATTGGGTTTAAACATTATTAGCACCATTAAAAAATGTTTTACTCTTATAGTTATTGATCATAACATGCCACCTACTCACTTGTATGTTACATATTTTGTATAGAATGGCACGTGCTCATTTTGTGGTGCTGTCAGGAAAGTTATAGTGTGGGATAAGAAAGAGTGCAGAGGTTTGAAGTCTGTCTCCTGTGAGGAGGGGGCTCATCTGCAGTAATTTAGATGTTATCTGCTTTCTTCTGCAGTTTTTTTTTTGTTGTTTGACAATTTTCCCACAAGCTGGCAAACTGGACCATACGGTGGCTCTGCAGTGTTGCAGGGAAGAGCTACAATCCTGGAATTGCATTCAGCTGGTGCTGCTAACAGCTTTCCCTTCCCTGTAAATGCACAGGACCACCTTGCCAGAGGTTTGAGTGTTCAGCTCCAGCCATGGTAAGGTTCAAACAATGGCTTTCAGTGTTTGACACCTACCAGGCATTAATGGGTGAGGAATTTGCTGGTAAGGTTCATCTTCTAGCTAGCTCTTTGTCTTTTCTTCTTCTTTGGCAGAGAATCTTACAAGGCATCACCCATAACCTGGGCCATAACCTGGGCCATAACCTGGGCCATAACCTGGGCCATAACCTGGGCACTGCAGATCAGGGTTAAACGTTTGATGCTTCTTTTCCTGGCTTTGATAGCTGGGGGTTCTGGGCTGGTCAGCCACTTGGATGTTCTGCCTCCATTCCTGCCCTGTGCACCCACGAGGATGAGCAGGAATCCATGCCAGCTGAGCCACTGATGTGCTATTTCAGCAGCAGGAGGTAATGGATGTGGCTTCGCAGGAACCCCTGAGGGATGTGGTAGATCAGTGCAGTCTTGGTCAGAGAGGATTAATTTGGGGATGACTTGTCATGAGGATGCTTTCACGTGAGCTGGGCTAATTCTAGACCTACTTGCTCTGGTGAGCTGTGTAGAGAAGGCATCAATCAGTGTTATTAAAGGGATTCAGTTCATTTTGTTGGCTCCATTTTTGCTAAGCTGCTGTTCCTGTTGACATTCAAAGTAAAATGTTGGCAGAGAGAAAGCAAGCGAGATGAGGGACACAAACGTGATTTATTCTGAAATTTTATTTGTGTAAACTTATGGGGAAGTTGGAGGAAGTTCATGGAAAGCAACAATGCCAGAGATATCTTTAGCCAATGACAGCTGAAAATTGCAAGAGCAAAAAGGCAGAGACAGTTTGAGTTTGTGATGTGGGTTGTAGCCCTTTCGTGTGTTATTTTTGTGAATGTTTTGTTCTGGTCAGCTTGGTAACACAGTGGCCCTGGGGTTTGGAATATATAGTTAGCAGAGTGGCAGAAGAGAAAATTAAAGTAGGATGTGTGTATTTTTCTAAGGGCTGTGGGAGACAAGGAGAATGTGTGTGGAGAAGGAGAATCTAGTTGCTTTTTAAAGTATTTGCACCAAATTTGATTGGCCTCCTTGACACCACTTTTTCCTTCCAAATCTGGGCCAAAATAATTCTGTAAAAGGTTGATAGGAGTGATGAGTGGCACGAGGTAAATTAATGATAATAGACTATGTTTCTCAGAAATTACAAGCTACATTGCAATATAATCTCCAGTCCCGTGAGTGTTTTGAAGATCATAGTGGTCTGGCTTTGTCCTCCAAAGCTTAACTTGTAATTAAATGAAAAAAAAAACCCAAGCCCTTCTTCTTGGCTTTAGATATGTTATCAAGAATGTTCTCAGGACTTATATTCAAGTGGAAACACTGGGGTTTTGTTTGGGTTTGAGTATTCCCTTTCATGTTTTGAAAGCCAAAGATGGCAGCGTTTCGCTAGTGCTGGAAATACAGGAGTTGAAATTCAATTATGGACTTGCTTAGCAAAATCTAAAATGATTGACATTTTCTGGATAGTGGGGTGCCTTTTATCTATCCCCTCTCCACCCTGAGAGATATAGCTTCATAAAATCTTGGTAAATGTAAAGAGGTTTATGTAGCATATTCAGCAAAGAGAAGTAGTTCAGTGGGTAGGGAAGCAGCTTGAATCGTGATGTAGATTTAGTTCCCTCCTTGTTACTGGTTCTGACATCCCAAGAGGTAGCACAGAAGCTGGCTTCCCTGGGAAGAGATCTAGTGATTGATGTGACACATACAGGATAGGTGAGCTTAGAGAGTACAGAAATTTTGTGGGAGGTTGTGTAAGTACATTAAAGACACTAAAATATATATCTCATTCATAGTGTCACTACGGAGGCAAAACCAAGAGCTCAGTGGGTGGTGGAATCCTGTGTTAATGTAAAGTGTCATAAGCAATCTCTCCAACCACTGATTTCTGTGAACTCCACATTTAATTTCTTCTTTGCAGAGTATGCAATTAAAGAATCCTGAGACTTCAGTAGTAATTTTTTTTTTTTCCCTTACGACTACAAATGGTGCAACTGTACTGAAACTTTTCATGGGCTCGAAGGGAAATTGGGATTCCTAAGCTGTTCCTTCTCAGTCTTTCTGCCTTTGCCTTCCATGTCATTGAGACTACAGGAGCAAAGAAGGCTTAGGCCCCAGCCATGGATTGCAGGGACACTCTGTGTTCAGCGATGACTGAATAATACTTCATTTAGAATATTCCATAAAGTTTTTTTCTTTAGGGCTGTATGACAGTCCTGACGGTTTCCTTAAAACATGCATAATTCTTAGTAGTAAGAATGAAGAGGGAGATTAAGGTCAAGTTATCCTTTCCCATGTTTATAGTCTGCATAGGCATCACACTTTCAGACTTTTCTGTTTGTTTTCACTGATGTGTCCTTCTACTTCTCTTCTGAGCAATTACAGTCATGTAGGATAGAGCCTCATTTTAAACCCCTGATTGGCTTTCTCATAAGTTCAGTTCCTTTTTCCTAACATGATTCAACCTTTTAGTGTCTTCAGGGAATTTTTTTGGAGCCCTTGGGTTTTTTTCCAATGTGCCAGACAACCCCTCCATTGAGTTGATCCAGTAGATAGTAAACATGTCAATATGCAGGCTGTGATACATTATGCAGATCTAAATCCACCCAGTGCAATAAACATGTTTTGTTGTTGTGGCAGAGGGACTGGAACTCTGGAGATGGTTGCCTGAAAAAGGATGCTGCATGCTGGGAATCTGGGATGAGGGCAGCTGGACTGCAGCCACGTACAGTAGCTGTTTTGGACTCCTTCTTTATAAGGACCTGCCATAGATTAAAACTAAAAAACACATGATGAAAAGGAAGTGGCTCTGCTGGGAATAAATAACAACACTGTTCAGAAGATGTGCTGATCTCCCAGAAAGACCCACAGCTCTGAGCTGACATTACTGAGGGGTGATGTGGTCAGGCCTCTTTCATTAGAGCAGTTGGGGAGAGAGCAATGTTCCTGCACTCAGTAACATCATCTCTCTGCTGACCAGAGAGCAGCAGTAGCTGTCTGGGAAGGCTGACCTCTCCTTGGAGTGGAGTGTGCTCAGAAAAGCCATTATTGGCAACGTGAGCTGTGGTGGTGTGAGCAAGCTACTCTCTAAAAGTAGAACCAGCCACAATTGTGTTCTTGTATTAAGCCTTGTAGCTCTTTCTTTGTGTAGGAATTCATCCAGCACTGATGGTAACACACTGTGCTTGTTACCAACTGAGCAGAATTTCAGGGTAGACGAGAAGTTGAGCAACCTCATGCCCTCCCTTAAAAAAGAACCCTTTGGAACCTTGTGGATCACAGAGTTTGTCCTCAGAATGGGTGTTACAGCCCCTGGACAGGAAAACAGTATGGAATTAGAATGATTTCTGCACCTTTAGCACTTTTTTTTGGCAACCAGTGTAAGGGGATGCTCTTTGTAAAACTGAAACACTGGAGGTATCCTCATTTAAGATATACTGTGCATCTCTACTGTGAAGTAAAGGAAAAAATTTTCACGGAAGGGAAGTCAGAAGAGGGGAAACAAAGGGGAATCAGAACGAGTATACAAATCAGGAGAAAGGTGAGTGTGAGTGGATATCGAGGTTGCTGGTGAGATGCTCATGGCAGCCTGTCTATCCTCATTCTCATTTCAGAGATGTAAAGGACTTGCTCAGGCTGAAGAAGTCTCTGTTGCTAGGGAAATCCTGACCCAGCTGGAGTAGACTTGTGTTGAAAAGGCTTTAGGATTGTGAAAGGGATGTGCTGGATTGACTCAGTGACTCAGAGCTGCCGTGGTGCTGCTTTGTCTGAGACCTTTTGGTGTGGAGTGAGCCAGATAGTGGTGGTTGCTCCATCTTTGACTTGTGGCTAGTTGAGAGGATATTGAGACTGTGCAGTGTAGTACAGTACAGCCTTTTAATGTCATCCAAAAAAGTAAAGGGTCAAAGGCAATGCTTAAAATGTCAAGGAGTGTGTTTTTTCTTCAAGAAAAACATAAGTAGTTGTGTTTCTTTAGAACTTCTAAATGGAGAAACTTGGAGGAATACAAAATTTGTAACTACACCGTGATGAAATAGCTTCTTGTAGGAAATGAGTCCTTCTCCTATTAAAACCAGTGAATGTGTGAGCTGTCAATGCTGCCCACTAACACCTTGGTATTGATAGTGAATTAGCTGTGATGAATTTATATCCAGCTGGGATGTGGTGTAGCAAGCAGAAGCTGTAGTGTAGGGTGGATATTGCACAGAAAGCTTTCTGCTGCTTTGTCTGTCCTAGTGTGACATTTTGCAGAAAGAAGGGAAGGGTTCCTTTCAAACACTGAAGGGCAACAGGCAACTCCTTTTAGGAGTCACCAGTGACCTGAAGTAACTGGTGGATATAGGAACAGAGTGAAGAGCTGCTGTGTGGAGTAAATGACTGTTTGTAAATTGGTGGTGATGAGATAGCAGGTGTTTATCAAGGTGACAAGGCAGCTCTCCACGTCAAAATGGTTTTAATGATCCGAGTAAGCTTTGGCAAATCATAGCTAAGGTCGAGAGGAATCTGCTGGATCACTGCACTGTGTACACAGCTCGTTTGGAGCCTGCCCAGTCTGTGTCCTCAGCAGAGGTGCAGGGTGTGTATTTGTGTGTTCACAGCCTCAGCTCTGCCCCGTGGTGTCCCAGCCAGAGCAGCACTCACACAGAGCCTTGCCAGGAGGTTCTGCCAGATCAAGGAGCATTAATTACTCGCGTCGCATGAACCTGTTACGTGCAATCATTTTTCCTGCTAGTTCATTGACCCCATCTCGGTTACATGAGCAGGCTTGGATCTGTCCTCTGACTAGGAATGGCCTGCAGGTTGTCTGGAAGACTGTAGTGTGGAGTGGGTGTGTTTCTGTTGCCTTTGGGAGTTTACATGCCCTGCAAGTTGCCCGTGGGATGCTCCCTGAAGAAAAGAGCACGAGTGGGCTTCTTGTTGGATTGTGGGCTTCTTCTAGGTGGAGCTCAGGGCTTTTGGGCTAAAGAGCTATTTCCAAGGAGTCATTTGTGTTTGTCTAGCTAATGTGTGCATTGCTCCTCTTCAGTATTTTACCATATTGGGGAGTTGTCTTTTAAACAAATAAATGTTTGTATTTAAAGAACAAATTTCTGACTCTGAATTAGGTACTTAGTTTAGGCTGAGTCTGATAAATGATAGGCAGTTTAAGGAAAGGCTTGGAAATCTGTAGGCAGCTGAATGAAAACAGCATGAATCTGACTATTGGTAATTATCCTGGGTGTTTATAATCTACCCAGAACTAGTGGGGCAGGGTAATAAACAGCTGTTGCTTTTTTATGTTCTGTTAGTGAGCAAAATAAATACATAATAGTTAATTTCCAATTCTGAATTGAACGTGAAACAAAGGCAAGTTATCCTAGTCATATTAAAAAAGTCCTCTAAACTGGAATATCCAAAATTGTTAAATGGAGTATAAATGCTCTAAAGAGCATTTTCTGTGCACTTCATTGTGTCTGACAGACCAGTTTATATTGTAAGTCCATATACACTTTCTCTCAAATGGGATCCAAAGAAAACACAGCACAGCCAGATGGAAATTGGAGTTGACTTTGAGCTCTGATTAATTTGTTTTTCATATAATCCTTTTCAGGGCAGTGAGAAAAATGTGAGAAAAAGATGATGTATTGTGGTATAATTAACTGTAGTGAACAATGTGAACTTAAAAGAAATTTCTTTTAAAAAAATATCTGCTTTAATGGGAGCTGTTTTTTCCAAGTGTCAGGATGGCCCACGATGCTTGTCCTATTTCCCATTTGTGTCTCTGCAGTTCTCATTATATGTGTGAAGTTCTGCAAAACATAACTCACTAGATGAACTAATAAGTTCTTAAATCAAAAATGTCAACAGCCACTCATCTGTGATCAATTTCTAATGTGGGACCCCACTGGACTTCATCCTTTTCCATATTAAGGGGATGATGTTTCATAACTGAGGCAAGTGAGTGCATACTTCTGCCATAAAGCTCTAGAAATTTCATTGATTTATAAAAGCATTAAATATCTAAAATTAAGTAACTTTCAAGCTGAAACAAACATAAAGCTAAAAGCAATATGACTTTGAAAGCCCAGCCTCAAACAGAGACATGAACAGATATATAATGCTTTAGTTAACGGTTGCTGCCATTTCTCTTACAAATTGTTCTTTAGGGTATTGTAACTCAGCTGTTTTTAAACCCATCACTCTGGAACCTTGCCTGCAAAATGTCAGCGCAAGTGCAAATTTTATTTCTTTAACAAAATAAAGGGCTTGGAGCAGTTAGGCTTTCTAAACTTTTATGGCAGGAAAATAAATTCCACTACTCTTGCTTTGCCATAGCAGGAGCCATACTGTTCACCTTGGCCTGCCAGCAGGCAGAGATGGAAACCAAAAGGGTTTAATGGGGAACACTCTGTGTGTTCTAACTTGCCTTTTCAGAACAAGAGAAGCCCAATGTCAGAGTGTAAATACCCTTTGGGCAGAGGGCACAGTCCTTGGGTGGATGGAGGGATGGTGGCTTTAGAAGATGATTTCTGAAGCTGAAAGCAAGTTGAGGGTACAGCTCATTAAAGGAATTTAATAGGGCTTGAGGTTGTCTTTCCTACAGGTTCAGGGGAGAGCCCCTCACTTCTGCACTAACCAGTGCATCTCTTACTGGATCTTCTGTCTTGGAGTTCTTTAACATTCCCCCTCTTCCATCTGGCTTCTAAAGCTGTGTAGTGCCAACCTCTTCACCCTTTTTAATGTTTTCCTGAAGTTCAAGCCTTGCCACATATTCCAGCTGTAGTGTCCAGCTTTTCTGGAGTCAGTATGTACGAAAATGGGGATTTCCTGTCTCAGTGCTCATGAGGACCAAGTGTTCCTGGTGGTGCATTAGTCTTTGTGTTTATTATTTTTTTTTAAGTTCTGGGGAATGAACTTTCTTGCACATAGCTACTTCAGTGTGGCAAGTCACATTTAATAGCCTCTGCTTTCAGCTTGAATCTTTACAGAAAGAAGATTAGGTAATACTTTGTGTAGAAACATCTGTTTCCTAACAAAGATCTCGCCCTATTTCATTTTTTTGTGCTGTCCCTCTAACCAGAAAGTCCTTTAGTCTTTTAAAGACTTAGAAGTCTTTAAGTCCTTGTTGGGTATTAGAGTTGCTGTGGTTTTAGCATACTCATGCTCTGGATCCTTTGTTAGCTTAAGTTATTAGCCTTAGATAAGTGTTGTGGGATGGAAGGACTGCTTTCTATTGTCAGCGCAATTTCTGAATCTCTGGACAATTTGTCTGGGTTAGAATTTAAGTTTTTTGGCTCCAGTGCTTGTTTAGACCTTTCCCTTGTCTGAGGAAAAGATGTTGTTAAAATAATTAAGCCTAGCATGCATTAAAAGAGAACCTTTCCACAAAATTGAATTGCTTGGGGTTTATTTGAGTTTTGGTTGCTTAAATAAATAGGCTTTTTGCTTTGTTTGCTTATAAGCAACTTAGTATCTATTATGGGGAATCTTTTTTCCCATGTTTTCCACAGAAGACCAGCTCTGAGAGTCTGAAAGAACAACAGCTTTCTACACTCTGTAGTTCTTTGTTTTACATCAAAGTGCATTGTATGTGTCCAAATATTGCATTATTAACACACATGTCTTCCAGCCCCTTTAACATTGCTATTGTGATATGTCTCTAATATGGAAAGACTTAATACACAGATTTATTTATTGGGGAATAAGCCTTTTGGCCATTGTTTCCTTGAGAGTTCATAGAGTTCAATCTGCTGTTTTCAAGGAGAGATTCTTCACTGTGATGCTATGTGTTCTTGTAAATAAATTTATCCTGTGTTTCTTAGAACTCAAGAGACTTTTTTATCTCTTGGTGCCAAAATTAGTGAAACTTGGTTTACTGGAACATGCAAACAGGAATTCAGTGCTATAAGTCCAAGCAGTTTGTTTTCTTCCCAGTCACAGAGCAGGAAGTGCTGACCAGATTTCTGTGGATTTAGTGTTGTTGCTGACCTACTGCAAGACTAGTATTCCAAGAATTAGGGCTTGTTTGGCGTGTGACCCTGGAAAGAAAGAGTGATTTGAGGCCTAAATTGTAATTTTCAGGGAAGTGCCCTCTTTGTGTTTGTCTTAAGTGGGGTGGGGAGTGAATTAGTAATGTAATGACCAGTGGATCACTTTCTGTGGTCACTTTCTGTGTTACCTGACTTGTTTGAAGTGATGTGGCTCAAGCCCTGCTCTGGCCACACATGTCAGGGTCTGATCTGAAGCAGGGTGTGTGAATGCATTTGTTTTGTCTTTGTATTCCTCAGTGTAATGCAGCTCCTGTCATCAGCAGAAAAAACCAACATTTCTCTGTGTGCTGCAGAATATAGAGAGCATATAATGCCATAGCCATGCTGCTCCTGGTAGTGCTTAGGGTGATGGGTTAAATGAAATGAATATTCCACATATGTGTAAATCAAGCACTCATCTTCTATTTTAACACTGCAACCTAATTAAACATTTTATGGCCATCAGAACATCCTTCCTGCGTTCCAGTTTCAAAAGGCTCAGGAAAGCCTTATTTACTAACTTTCCTCTCTCCTTTTCCCTTTCAGTCT
Organism: Lichenostomus cassidix; assembly: GCF_008360975.1. NCBI lineage: Eukaryota > Metazoa > Chordata > Aves > Passeriformes > Meliphagidae > Lichenostomus > Lichenostomus cassidix. The sequence goes on from NC_139491.1 coordinate 3,565,391, forward strand.
GCGGGCCAAACGTCGACATTCGCAATGACATCCACGAGCTGAAGCGGCTGGAGAACTGCACGGTGATCGAGGGTTTCCTGCAGATCCTGCTCATCTCCAAAGCAGAGGATTACCGCAACTTCCGCTTCCCAAAGCTCACTGTCATCACTGACTATCTGCTGCTCTTCCGTGTGGCAGGCTTGGAAAGCCTCAGTGATCTCTTCCCCAACCTCACAGTCATTCGTGGCAGGAACCTCTTCTACAACTATGCCTTGGTTATCTTTGAAATGACAAACCTTAAGGAGATTGGGCTTCACAACTTGAGGAACATCACCCGCGGGGCCATCCGGATCGAGAAGAACTCTGACCTGTGTTACCTCTCCACGGTGGACTGGTCTCTCATCCTAGATGCAGTGTCCAATAACTACATTGTTGGGAATAAACCTCCAAAGGAATGTGGGGACTTGTGTCCGGGAACAATGGAAGAGAAGCCATTGTGTGAGAAGACATCTATTAACAATGAGTACAACTACCGCTGCTGGACCACCAACCACTGCCAGAAAAGTAAGATTTGAGCAGATATCCTGTTTTTGTTACCTCTTTTGGAAGTGAAGGTTTAGTTTTGTGGTTTTATTTTTTAAGCTCTTCAGCAACTGAAACTTTCATTCTATTTGTGTATAATTTATGGGAGTTACCCAGTTGTCATGCAAGTAGATTATTCTCCAATTAGTAAAGGTTCGTCTCACTTAAATAAAAAAAAAAGACAAAACAACAAATCAACAACTGTAAAATGAAACACAACAAATTCCCAGAGTTATTTCCCCATGGAAAACATGGCAAGTGTAGTATTGAACCAATGCCATTCTAGCAAAGCTGGAGGCAGCTTTACCTCCCTCGAGGACTTTGGCAGGAGGTGGCCATCGAGTGCCATCTCCTCCTTGCTGAGGTGACATTCCGTGTGTGCCAGAGCTGTTGCTGTGCTAAAGCTGTTCACTGGACTTCGTTTTCTGCTTCCCTTGGCATGCACCTCCAGACATTCCTGTAATGGTAAATTCTGTACGTAAGGACTTGTTTACTGACATAATTTTTCACAGTACAGTCTGTAGAGTCAAGGAGTCCATAGATATCCTGACTCCCAGTGAAGTTATCCTTGCCTGTTTTGTTCTTATCTGACAGGTTTATGTCTTTCTCATAGTGAGTATTAGCAAAAACAAAACCTGATCTCTTCTCCCTTTTTAAAAATAGAGTAAACAAACACATAGTTTACTCAGGTAACATGATTACATGGCAGGCTTTTTGAGTTCATCCTGTAACTTTACGAAAGCTGAGCTCTGCAGTATCAGTAGGGTTTAATTACAAGCAGTCATCACTGGGAGGAACAGTTCCTAAATTCCACATGGAGTCTTGACCAAAGCTGCCATAGTGATAGGAAACACCACAGTGTGGGAGAAATCAGGACTATATTCAGGTTACTTTCTTCTGGGGATGTTGTTTTTTCTAAACTGGTTCATCAGTTGCTTGTGGAGCCCTCCTGTTCAATTAGAACTGCAATTAAAGTAGCTCGTGGGGCAGTTCCAGTCAACACATGCCAAAAATACCACTGCAAAAAGGCATTTGGAGTATGTGCTTTTATCAATACTTACAGGAAATAAAGTTCGTTTTTCAAACAAAGCAAAGAAACTCCCTCAGCCTGTTACTGGGAGACTCTGTGCTTTGCCCAGGGTGAGGAAAGTGTTGCTATGAGTCCTTAGGCTTCTGCAGGCCAAATTTGTGTCTTCATTAACAGAGTGTAACTGTTGTCTGCAGAGGGTGACCAAGGTGATTTCTGTGTAACCTCCTTGCCTTCAGTGGTTTGAAAGGATGTAACGACTGCCTATTTAATGACATATAACGACTTACTTGCTTTCTGTTGTGTGCTCTGCCTATTTGGAGCAGACAAAAGTGACGTGCAATAAAACTTTTTTGGCATCTAGAGGGCTGTTAGAATAATTTGGATCCCAAATACACATGAGAAGAAATTTGTTTAAATAAAATGAGGTCATAGTTAGACTGTGATAGCAGGGCTTTGAAGGCAAGGGTGTAGGTAATGGTTTTTTTTTCCCCATATATGCTTTCATCTCTTTTCATGGGAGGTTGTAAGACGAAAGCAAGTATTGGAAAAGAGCCTTGAAAGGCTTGTTAAGAGCATTACAGTGTGGAAAAACAATTAGGTTTAGAGTATCTTAGGATGCAGAACATATAAAGAAATTATCAAATTCTGATCAATAAAAAGAGTGAGAAAGTTGGACCTGGTATAATCTGTTTGTTGTGATAAGCCTCTGACTTCGAGGAAGATGACTTTAGATTTGCAGGCCATTCATCTGAAAAAGAAAACAACCCCTAAGTACTCCTGCTCCAAAGGAAAACAAGGGAGGTATAAAAGTGCAGTTGTTCCAAAGGAAGCTTTTTGTCTGCCCTGCTAGATTGCTTGGGCACTTTGGCAATGAACTCCTGATCAGGAGAGGACTCTTGCAGTACAGAAAACACACAAGACATGAAAAAGAATAGAAGCAAGGACTTTTCAGTTGCTGAGTGTTTCAATCAGCATTTTCCTGCCACTAGAGATATGACACCTATGTTATTTTCCTGGGAATATTTTTCCAGTGCAGTATCTAATTTAACCCTGACATTCTCCTTGTGCGTCACAGTAATGTTAAGCTGAAAATGCTCTCTATCATTCAGGGTTCCTTTTGTGCCCTTTTATTTTTCTTTGCTCTGGCTCTGTGGAGGAGCTTGTATTAAATCTCTCTTGTCCTTGTTTAGGTTTTACGCTGAAAGATCTGAAGTTGGTGGGTAAATGTTGTGTGGGAACACTTGGTACTTTAAGTAGCCTGACTTCTGTTTAGTTTTGCTGTTGAGTGGAAGTTGTTTTTTTCCTTCTTTTTCTTGCTCACAAACAAAGGAAGAAGCTTGTGCTTCCTTCAATATAACTTGTGCAGGAACAGTGCTGAGGGAGGAGGGAGGGAAGGATATGCTGTGTCTGACAGAATAATCCACGGACATTTCTATAGAAGAGCAAGCTACAAAGAAACTGTAACTTTTAAAATTTTCTTTTGCTATTTTTAAGGTTCAGCATAAAGCGTCAGCAGCTCTCCTGCCAGTTTGGTTGCCCTGGTTTCTGTGTAGTGTACATTCCTTTACCTTCGAGTGCCCCAAGGCAGCAGCAATACTAGTTTGCTCTCTTTGGAGCAGCAGCATGTTGTGTTGGGCTTGGCATGCTGTCTTTTCTCAGACTTGCACCTACTTTTATGTTCGTGTATTAAATGCCAGCTGTGCCTCACTTGGGTTGCAGGTCCACACAGAAGAATCCCTGAAGATAAAAGGAGAGTACTGAAGCTGTTTGTTTGCATCACTGCTTGTGCTTTGGGGCACAGGTAGAGATGGAAGAGATAAAAACTGAGCGTCCAGACATACAAATAAGACTATGGCCTTTTGTGTTTTTCTGTTTTTCTGGCAGTTGTGACTGCTGGAAAGGTTTATGGAAGCTGCCTGCATCTCACTCAGCAATTGATGTGAGAACCAGAAAAACTGTTCCTGCTGTACCCCTTGCAAGACTTGTCTGGTGACACACTTGCTCTGCCTGTCCAGTGGTCTGCTGTAAAGAAAACTTTGGTGGTTTTCTGTATTCCTCTTGCTGATGACTAACTTTTGAGGTCTGCTGCCTTAGTCACTAGGCCTTTCCAAGCCTGCAGAAACCAAATGTAAATTACACACTTGAAAGCCTGCCTGGAAGTTCAGGATCCCTTGTCTACTATAACCTCTGTGTTGTTTTTCAAGCAAGTCCAGCTAATGCTTCCTAAGACACTTTTGCTATTGCTGGGGCCATAAGAAATGAACTGGGCAAACTATTTGGGAAAGTAATAGCAAAACTAGCAGTGATCTGTATATAAAGACCCATGGTGCCCAGATGGGTTTTTTTCTCAATCTTAATTATTTGTCCTCTTTCACCCCAGTTAAGCTGGAGATGCTCTGTATCCCATATTAGCTGAAACTTTTCCTACTTAGAGAAAAGACAAGGGGTCTGGTGTTGGGGGAGACAGGCTGATAATGACTGTGAGGAAAGAGGTGTTGGCTTCTGGTGCTGTGTCTGTGGGACAGGATGAGAGCACAGTCTGGGTCTCTCCTTGTGAGAGAGAGCAAATTAGAGCTCCTATATATCCCAAAGGGGGTGGAATAGCCACATTTCTCCATAAAAACAATGACAGGGAGTACCTGAAGTGCACAAGGGAGCTTTAAGATTAGAGATTAGGCATTAAAAAAAGGATGTGTGAGCTGGTATTGTAGAGAGGACATGGATTAGGGCTATAAGCATCGAGCACTTGGTTCAAAGGAGGTAAATTTGACATGAGAAACAATAGCTCACGTAGACCTCACTGCACAATACAACAGGAGAGAACTTTCAGCTTCCGAATGTGTGAAACTGAGGACCACAGAAAAGGCATGTGAGGATTTGGAGGCCGATGAAGCAGATGGCAGCTAAGCACAAAATGTTTTTAATGAAAATGTATCCTTATTCATTTTTGAATTGGTTTGACAATGGCCCGAAAAGATACGGTGTATGAGGAACAGGAGGGAGAGAATGACAGTGAGTGGGAAGAGTGGTCCATATGTGCCTTCTACTAAAATGTTTAAACATATGGAGACAGTAACATGATGTATTCTCACAAATATTCGGAATCTGCTCCTGTTTGTTTACACGGAGCTCAAAAGATAATGCAGTTGAGTGGTATCGTTTGACATGGCTCCATTGACTTGTGCAGTGCTTACAGCGTGCGCCAGCTGGGAATCTGCTCCCTGTTGATTCAGCAGAGTAGTGCTGAAAACCATGTGCTGCGCTTTTCCCCCCACCCTTTTCTCTCCTTGTCTTCCCCTCTCTGAGGAGTAGTCACTGTATTCCCCTGTCCTTTAGAAATAGTGAACATACGTGAGCTATATAGGCAGGAAGAGAGGGGAAGAAGGTGGGAGCCAAAGATGCTGAATCAAATTACTCATTTTGCTTAAAATTATGTTTGCATGTTTGTTTTTTTTTCTGTTTGCTGCTTCATTTTTTTTTCCTTAAACACTGAAATATAGTAGATATTACATATCTCAGCAGAGGACAACATGCTTTAAGTTTTACTCTTTCAGCATGCAAATCAGATGTGGTATCATGTTAAGTGAAGCTGGTCTATGTAACACTAATCCTACCTTTGTTGGTTAAAAAAAAAATAAGTATCACGTAAAACTGACCATATTTTGAAATTGACAGGTTGGTTGTTGTATTTGGTTGGTATGCAAACTCTCCAGCAAATAAACATCTTCTGAAAGGAATAAACAGACAAAAAAAAAAAAAAATTGTAAAAGGCACAGTTGGTGTCACTGAGTTAGAAAAATCTGGAGCATGTTAAAAAAAAATTTGTTAGTGTTTTCCTTCTGAATGAAGTTTTTTGCTGACTTTCGCTCCCCTCCTGAGAAGTTTGCTCTCCAGCCAGAGGTTTCCCAGAATTTTTATTATGGCTGTGAGAGCATATTTAATTAGTAAGCTGGAATGGCCGCAGAGCAGTTTAGGCCAATCTGCAGTTAATTACTGCAGCAGTGGTTTATATTCTGAGAAAAGGGCTAAAATTAAACAAATGTATACTTGCCATTTTTCTTTGTTCTGTTGTAAAATGGCATAACCTGGGAAGAATCTTGCAGCCTGCACTAGCCACCAAAAACTAAGTCATAATGTTAAGTACTCATCGTGGCTTCCTAGTTTCTTTTGGCACAAAGATTTGTAGAGGACTGTTTGTTTTGAGAGGTCTTTAAATTTGGGAGTTTCATTTTCCAGTATGAAAAGACGATGCAATAAGCTCAGTTCACCGCTTGGCTACGTGTTTCAAAAAAAAAAAAAAAAAAGAAAATAAAGAACTTTTAAAGATACTTTGAACAGATTTAGAACTTTTCCCCACGTTTCGGAATAAAGAATGAAAAAAAGTTTGAAGGTTTTGAAAATACCCTTTATCTTTTCTACTCACATTTACGCACACACACATTTTCATCTTCTGAGGACTTTGCATTTTACACCTGCTTCATGATTTCAGCAGCACTACAATTCCTTATTAGTGGTGGGGTGATTAAATGCATGAGCCCAGTTACTCTGAGTAATATTGACTCTGTTTTACATAGTGACCATTCTAATGGATTCACTTGAATTATCTTGTGCCAAGAAACTGCTTCACTGTCAGAAAAAAAAACCCTGTAGAAATGCATTTGGAGGTCACTGATAGGAAATAGTAATTCCCTGCTTTTCTGGGTTGCATGTGTGTTCATCCCTCAGTTCAGTTTCTCTGATGCTGTGTGCTAAAGGGCTGGGGAAGAAAAGAGTGCCAGTTCTTCCTTCCAGGAGGATACAAAAGCATCACCAGATTGCACACTGTGTGCCTGACAACCTTCTAACGGGGAGTGCTTGAAAAGAAGTCCTGGTCTAACCTCCCATTATGAGGAAGCTCAGGGGAGAAGGGAATGACTGTGCAGCCCAAGGGGCCTGAGGCTGTGGAGCAGGGGGGAGAGGGAAATGATGCTTACAATCACATTCAGTGAGGGTTTCTAAGATGTTGTTTATTTGTTTTGAATTTCAAGTAAGAAAAATAAAAGGAAGTGCTTTAAAACTACAGTAACATCCTAGATTTACTTTTAGAGGTACCGTGTGATGTTAGTGATGTTTCAGCAGTTTGATAATCTGATGCTAGCTAGGGCTGGAAATGGAATGCTTTTGGTTTTTCTTGCAAAACTTTGCTGTTCTTAGCAACTTGCTTTCATCCTGGACCAGACTGAGGGTGATGCCCTGTTTAGAGAATTTTTTGGTTTACCTTCTTGTGCAGCAATGCCATGTTAAATCCATGCAATTAAATACACATCTAAACTTGAACCAAGTCTTTCATTAACGTGCTTAACATGGATTTTCAGGCTCCATTGATATGTATTAGACAAATGTTTGTTAATAGAACAGACAATTGTATTGGATAGTTAATTAGATGTAATGTAAGGCTTTAATTTTATGATGAATTTGCGAAACAACTTGGAGCTGGGAATAGCTAGCAGTGTTATAGGGAAAATGTCAGGGAAATGTCAAGTGTAAAACTAAAAGAAAGCTGTGTTTTTGTTGTGTTCTTGCAGATGTCACAGGGACAAGGCAAACTCAGCCTGGCTTAGCAGTTTTTGCAGTTCTCTGTGGCTCTTCCCCATGCAATGAGTCCAGCTTGGAGTGGGTTGCTAGTTTTCCTAGGGATTTCTGTTTTGATAGGTAATACTTGTATGAGTGTCAAACAAGGGGTGAACTTGAGCTGCAGTCTTCTTATCTTGGTGGGGGGCCTAAAATGATCTGTCCTCCACCTGTGCAGTTGTCCCATTTTCATGGAATGTATAGAAATATATCTTTTATGATGACTGATCTGCAATTAAATTTGAAATGGTCTGAAGGAAAGGGAGACTTGGGCTCAATCCTGGGTAGGAATCACATTCTCTAAAAATTTTGAATAGGAGGAACCATTTTCCTGTTTTTCCTTCCCCAAACACACATGAATGTAGGAATGAATTGTCCTGAAGCATTTTCATAAATAGTTTTTATGTGGCAAACAAGTTTTTCAGTGTTTAACAGTTGTGAAACAGCCTTTGTTTAGCCTTCTTTCCCACTAATAGTGGGATTTCCTTCTCAAGTCTGTTTATGACTCTGAGAATTAACTTCTAATAAAAAGATGCTCGGATAATAATATGTTAATACAGATTGTTGAATTGCCTTTTTCTTCTGAGGTGAGCTCAGCCTGGTTCAGTTGTCGACTGTCTCTTCCTCCCCCTCCTCTTGAGCGTCGGGAATGGAATGTGCATGTGCTATCAGCCCAGCGCTAAAAATGATTTAGCAACGAGTTTGCCCACCAGAAAATGGGGAGGGTCTGAGGTGCCCAGAGCATGGCTTTTTAAAGCTGGAAACCATGAGCCATTCTCTCCTGTTTTTTTTTTTTTTTTTTTTGTTGTTTACTGTTTCTTGCTGGGCAAAGTGAACGTGTAGTTACCTGCCCAATGCACAGTTCTGTATGCCTGGGCTAATTATTAAATGTATTTGTGTAGCCCTTGACAGTGTAGGCAAAAATGAATTCAGCACATGACTCTTGGGAAAGGCTGGTGTTTTTTTTGGAATTTGGTTGCTGAGTGATTTGAGGGACAAGTCAAAAGTTCTCAGTTGTTGCTAGTTAAAGTTCAGCTTAGGCTCTTAGGTGGATCAAACTTTTACTTTGTACACCAGTGTAACCCTCCTGATGTTTTTTCCTGGTTGCAACATATTGGGTTTTTAGGCACTTAACTGTTCCTCCCTTAATAAACAGAGTTCCAAAGCTGTCCAGGCTCATCTCCTCCCAGAACACTCATCTTCCCCCATTCATAACTTCTCTAACTTTTCACTCAGTTACGGAGTCAGTTTGTCTTAATTTGGTTTTTACAAATTTTTTTTACAGTTGATGTGCGAGGGATATAGATGGATGATCAAAGGCTATAGTTTTGGGAAATGATGCCATTTAGGAAGCATGTTTGAAGTGTTGGGTGCGCAGAGAAAGTCTTTTATATCAACGCAGCCCTTGGGGAGGAGGAGATATTTTTCTATGTATAGAAACTGCCCGTATAGGATAGCAAGGGAAGGTTGCAGGGGGGTTGCCTGTCTCTTTAAGTGGGTTTATAATTGGCTAGGAATTTTTGTCAGCTTAGTCACTGCAGCATTCAGCGGATGAGGGAAAAAAACCACAGGGCCCAACCGTTACGGCCGTGGATAGGCTCTGTCATCCCAAAGGAATGCATGTGAACAAAACACTTTGTGCGGTGCAACCGTTGGCCTAAACAGTATTGCATTCTTAGAGCAGCTCTGAGTCACATGGAGCAGATGGATTGTTTCACTAAAATGGAAGTTATGTATCACTGAGCGCTCCCATCGAGCTTTCAAGTGTGCTTCCCAATGGGTCGCTGTAAGCGAGGGTGATGGAGGGGTGTAAAGGGGAAAAAAAAATAAATCAGCTCCTTCTTGTGTGGTTGAAATAGTTTCGGTGGCCTTGAAAAGGTAAGAAAGTGTTTCACTTTGGTAATTACTGGGCTGGCTCCCTGGCCTCAAGGTTTCTCTCTAGATTTCAGACCAGCATGGCCTTAATTTTGAGGCATTTTTTTTTCATGCTACCCAAACTAGTCCAAAGAAACCCCTCTTTTGAGAGGAAAAAGGAGAGGAGAAGAACCCCAAACGTACCCCCAAACCTATTGACTCTTCTCCCAAAGCAACCAGCTGCTGTGCTCTTCCCCATCCTACCAGGCTTTTGCCCCAAAATCTTTCTTGCAGCCATTCTCTCTCGAGCCCAGGGTATATTGTTCAGTGAGGGAGCAGCTCTGTCTCTAAGGATGTCGTATCCCTTTATTTGCTTATATCTCTTTCCTTTGAGGGATTTGAAAGGATCTGATAGGAGCGTTTCCAGTCTCCAGCCTTCAAAGCGTGCAGGGGAGGAGCTGTGACTTCTGGCTAAACAAATGCAGAGCTGTCAAGTGGGGTGGTTTTTCTATTTTTTTCCCCTTCCTGTTTTGTGGGGAATCCTCTTTAAAGAGTGCTCCAGGATTTAGCGGAAAACCCAGCCTCCAGTTGGTCGATATTGACAACTGCTGTCGTTTGGCAGGCTGGCACTGGTAGGAGTGCAGCAAGTTTGGAGGTCTTAATCCGGTTATCACGAAGGCAGGTGTTTCAGAATTAGTGCCTCCCCGCGCAGTATTAATTGAATCTTAAATCATTACAGCACAAAGGGGAAACATTGACTAAATTCCCTTCCATCTCTGGAGCTTTCCTCATGAAGGCAGCACATGAATAGGAGCTCTTTCTTAGAGAAGCTGGTTTACTTTGAGTGCCTGTGAAGGCTGTTTGGCAGAGTCAGAATTGACTGGTCCACGTGAAGCGCTACATGCAGAACCGAAATTGCAGTGAGTCACTGTCTGCTCTGTCTTTTGTGATCTGAGAGTCTGGGATAAAGTACTGCAGTGGGTGTTACAGATAAAACCAGTATGCAAATCCCTAATTCAGAGATGAAGGCTTCTTCCTCTTCTACTCGCTGCAGTTGTTTGTCTGTGCGCATCCATTTCTCTTCTGTAGAAAAGAAATTAAAATAATCAGTAATACCTTGCACCAGGAGATGAAGAGTGGTGGCAGGGAAAACAAATACTGCTTCCAGCAAACCAGCTGTAGAGAGATTTTAAATTCAAGGGCTGCTTTAGGATCAAGTGGCTTACAGGAGAATATAAGTAATTGGAATTTCTTACAGATCAAAAAAAACATAGTCTTCCTAGGCAAAAATTATATTCTTTTCTACCCTTAGGATGCTTCTTTGAATAGTTAGAGTTATCTGCACCTGTCACATGATCTTTTTAGGAGAAAAGGTGTGAGAGAGTGAGAGGACATTTTTGGAGTGGAGAATGCAGTGGAAATCTTTCAGCATGGCCCTGGTGACAGTGGGAGGCTCCTCTGAAACCACAGGTCTCAGCCTCCAGCTTCTTGCCTGGTCTAGAAGGAACATTTTGCTCTGTGAACTGGCATTGCTATTTTAATCATGGCCCAGTTTTAATGGTACTTGGGTCAGTGTGCTGTACCTGTCCTGTGCTGTTCGTGCTCTGCATTCTGGATTCAGTGTCCTTATGTTTTCCAGTAGATAAATTCAACATCATGCGTGTAGTACCTGAAAACCTCAAGCTGTGAAGCTTTCTCGGTTTTCTTGTCTACTTATTAAATATTTATTGAAATGGTAGCTGGCCTGGGATGAGGGAGGAGGAGGAAATGTTGTTCAACAACACAGGGCTCACCTGTCGCCATAAATGGTGCAAAGCTCTGTTTACATTAAGTGTGCTGTAATGGGGTTACTTCAAGGAAATTGCATAGCAAGAAGTAAAAACATTTGCTTTTCCGTGTGTGCTGAGTGGGCTGCATGATCTGACCTGTATGTGAAGGTGCTGTCTGGACAAAGAATGCCATGAGCAAGTGGGCAGCTATTTTGCAATGTTATCCTCCTCATTCTTCTAGTATCCAGGAGACATTGGAATTGCTGTGAGTAACTGTGTCATGCCTGGTCAAACACAATGCTCTAAAGAAGGAGTTAATGCCCTAAAGAAGAAGTTAAACCCTAAAAGGCCAACATCCCCACCCCGAAATCTTACAGTAAAGGAAAAGGAGAGTTTCCTCCCAGCTTGTGTTCCCACAACAGGCGCAAGGGTGGCAGTAACCTGCCTGGGTTCTTGCAAGCTGTCTTTCTTTTCAAACCTCTGCTTTTCCATCCTCCCTTCCCAATATGTATTAGGGAAGCTGGAGCCTTCCCTTTGCCTGCCTGGCCCTTATCGCTGTTCTCTGCAGCAGCAGCAGCACAGAAATGATGTGCCTGTCCAGTTCATTCTGCTGCTGCTTGGTAAACTAATGAGCAGAGGCATTGCAGCTGCCAGGAGGAATTCCTTTCCAGCAGTTTTGCGAGAAAAGTCAGCAGGATTAGGGCCTGGTTCAAACTTGATTGTTCAGCATATCTGCTATGCAAACCATTTGGGTGAGGGAGAGAGCAACCAGAGTGGCAACCAACTTTGCTTGAGGCAGAAACGAACTGTGGGAACAAGGAGGAGACTGTCTTGTTCTTTGTAAACCATAGTCTGCTTAGAGCAGTTTGGTGTGCTTCAGTACAGACATAGAGATGTGTATATATATGTATTTTTTTTCTTCTCTGCAACAACACCCCAAGTTAGTGTCTATCCTGGCTTAGAGGAAACAATTATTTCAAAAGCCTTTCTTAATGGCTTTCTTAATCGCCTTTTGAGCTGCTCTCTTGTTTTGCTGCTTGGATGTGCCTGCTCGTGCCAGATCGTGCACTGGATCTCACAGCTCTGGAGCACCTACTTAGTTATCTATCTAGGCAGGGAGTATTGGGGCACCTCCCAGGTATTTAAAAATAGAAATAAACATCTCATGCTTGCTCTTCCTTCCTTGATTAAATTTGTAGGGTTTGTGCTGGGCTTGTTTTGGTTTGTGTGGGTGAGTGGGTGTGTCTTGTGGATGAAAAATTAATTGCGAGAGAGCTGGAGTCAAAGGACTGTGTTTGTACATTAGTTTGGGAACTGTAAGGTCTTTGGTCACTTTGCTTTCTGGAGTCAGTTTGCATGAAGGGTCAGCTTTCTATGCTTTTAAGTTTATTTTGGAGTGTTTTTTTTTGGTTCCCTGTGACTGTCTAGTGAAATGCTGCTGCTGTGAAAGGCTGCAGTCCCAGCAGTGAGAGGTGATCTCTTGGGTAGCTTGGGCCATTTCCATGAAGCATTTGAAGTATCTGGAGAGAGACTTTGAACAGTATTACCTGGGGCTGCAGGTACAGAAGGTTGATTTTGTCACTGTACTGTTGGAAAGACAGTATGGAAACAGGAACTTTCTAGGATATGATAGTTGAAGTGTAGGAACTGCAGTACCAACAGAGGAAGAGTCTATAGAAGTGATTATAGTAATGTGTTCTTGAACAAAATTAAGTGAAGGAGGTATTCAACTCTTTTTTAATTTTCTTGTTGAGCGCTTTGTTGTGCTTGTAATTTTTTTTTCCATTCTTGTGAAGCAGGTGTGGTTTAACCTACCCACATGCTGGAGTAATAAACACTTAGTGTTGTATGTAATACATGGAAAATAAGATTAGCAGAAATAATAAAAACACGGTGTTTGTGCTGCTGCAGATGTGAGAGCTAATGGGACAGCCAGGGGCAAGTGATGAACCAGTTAAACAGGGACCAGGCACTCTGGTTTAGCAAGCCCTTCTCTTCTGAACACAAACATGGATACAAGTTACCACTCTGATCGCAAACTTGTTTGTTTGACTTTGCCTCCCTGAGCCAAGCTGCCTTAATTATACCAGGGAATTGCTTCTCAAAATGACTTCCAGATAAATCATTATCTGCACTTGAGTGACTCTTACATCTGTAGCAGTCTTGTCTCCAGGTGAGGAAAGTATTCCTGAGGGTCTGTTCTAAGTGCATTTCCTTCGGAAGGCTTCTATTGACGTGCTTCAGTCTGTTTCCTCACTACCTATTGTGTAGGGCTAGGCAAGAAAATAGTAATTGTAGAGCAAAATATTCTGGGCCAGACGGTTTGCTTTGTAGCATGGAGTGTAGAGGGCTGCTTGATTTCTTACAGCCTTTACTCCTGCTGCTTTGGGCTGTGCCTTGGGTGGAAAAACTCTCTGCTAGCTTCAGTCACAGTGGTGAAGGTATGAGCAACTTCAGGCAAAGCCTAGACTGGGGTGGGTTTTAGAGCCCTGTCCTCATCAAGTGAGCTTTGATTAAGGAAACATCTCATGTTTTTACTCTCTGGACATCCTGCCAAAATGGGTTTGCAAAGCAGGGCTTCTAAATTAATGCTGAGTATTTCTCTGTGAACGCATCACGCTCCATCCTAGGGCGATATTGATAAAAGAAAAGGCATCCTCCAATTTATAGGAAGGATTTTTGTATACATCAACTGTGTCACTGACAGAAGGCTGCAGTCTTGCCACGGATTATTTGACTTATTCCCTACTCCTTGTGTCATCAGTGTGGCTATTTTCTATGAAGCAGTGGCATCATAATATTTGGATTCTCATTTTAACGATTTACATGCATTATCAACATCTTCTGTGAAAAAAAAGAAAAAAAGGTGAAATTTGGTGTTGTCAGCAGGATATCCTGATTGATTAACAGATTTTTTTTTACTTAAGAAGTGTTCTGGTACACAGCTCTCTGATGGGTGGTCTGACAAATCAAATGTAAGGTGCCTGAAACCAGTAGTCCTATTTGAAAATCTAGGCCAGAGGATTTTGCCAAGTGTAAACATTGTCTCATGGTGTGAAAAACAACCAAACAATTTTGGTTCGTTAATATAATTTACTTGAAGACAGACAATGCACTTGACATGGCTGTTTATACCCAGCCTTTTATGCCATTCATATATCTGATGGGTTTTTAAATTGGTTGGTTTAGAGCAGGCCAACCAAAAGTGGCTTTTATAATCCATAGTAGTAATTTCTAGATTCTACAATTACACTGGATTTATTTATTTAAGCAGGCACCTTATAATTAATCTTCTAGTTGGCTTTGACAGCAGTTTCACTGGGTCTTTCCATTGCTTTTTTCCCTTTTTTAAGCCTGCAAGTCAGAGAGTCTTTGATTATTGCAGCTATTTCTGTAGGTAGCTAGGGAAAAAAAAAATCCCCAGTTTAGCTGTGGAATTGGGTTCCATTTCACTCCTGCTGGAGCCAGTGGTGGGCACTGCTAGTGATTTCACTGTGCTTCATGGCAGAAGCTCCAAAACTAGAATCTGCATCTGGATAAGCTGCCCTGGAAGCAGAGAGAGATTGCAAAGGTGCTGTGCATGGAGTGATCTCCTTTCCTTCCACCTCCCAGCCTGGTTTGGAGACAGAGCAGCACCTGGGCTGTGTCTGTCTTTTCTCCATTCACCAAGAGAAGGTGGAAATGCCAGGCCCTTGCTGTGTCTCCTCCTGGGTGTGAATCCCCTCGGATTTTGTGAGCTCCAGAGCAATTTTGCCCCGCGTGGCTCACGTGGCTCTAATTGAGTTGGTGGAATCTCCACAGCCCTGTGTGTTCCCCAGGGCTTGTTGTTGTCAGACCTTATTTTACCCCCCACGCCCTCCATCCTCTTTTGTTAATCCATGAGTTTTGGGAATGTCTGAATAGTGTTTATTACTTTTATTGTTTGGGTGGGAAAATGGCCATGGAGCTTTGATTGTTTTATGGCAGGAGAAAGGCCTTCTGGAACCCCAGGCACTTTCTTGTTGTTTTTTTTTTTTTTTTTTTATTTAACCCCAACAAGGAGTGCAGAAAAGTAACCAGTAATTTAATTGTAAGTGAAGAATTTCTTGCTGGTTATAGCCTAGGGACATGTTTTATTTGAATCCAAAAATCAACCAGAAAATAAATTTAATTACTTTCTAATATGTCTCGTTAAAGCATGGATCAGTCTGTGCTGCAAATGAGCTTTGGAGGTTCTGGTGAGAGAGAATGCAGACTGCAGTTTTGCTGCTAGATTAAATGCTGGATGTCAGCGCTTTCTCTGATAACAGTGTTGTTGAGAACTGCTCTGGCACACCAGATTCCCCTGCATGCCTGTAGCTTGCTGTGGAAGTTAACTCAGGACTTCAGCTTGTTTTGTCATGCTCCATTTGGAAAGTTTGGATTTCAGAAGGGGGAAAATAGTGCTGCCTGCTTTTAGCATCTGAAACAACAGTGCAGAAAGCTGGAGCGGCTGGTTCTGAAGCTTGTGAAAGAAGCTTTACATATCTTTCTTCAAAGAATAACTTAGTTTTATCTTCTTGTATCTTTCAAAAGCTCAATCATTAGATCATTGGTATCATTAAAATATCAACAGACAAATGATGAATGTCTTGTTTTGCTTTGCTATGTTTTTTATCAGGTTGTTTATTTTAGTTTTTTATTTTTTTAAGATATTTTTCTGCAAGATGAAGCCATTTCTCTCAGCACATTTGATGTGTATTAAGTGTATTAGTTTTAGAAAGATGCTGAGCTGTATTCTGCTTTTCCTGTGGGCAAAGAGAAAAACCTTTAATTATTTACTGTGTTCCAAACAGTTTAAAAACAAATGTTTGTAGATACTTTGTGTCTTTGTCAATTTATGTGCTAAACACTGTTGATAATGACGGGAAGCACATCAGTTGAATGTTTTCTGTGTACAGAAATTTATGTGGTTATGGGTTTAAAATTGTCCTGACTACTCCTAGTAAGAGAAGTAAAGTAATTTATTACTATTGCTCTCTTCGTAACATACATTGAAAAATCCTTAAACTGATTTTTTTATTCTCTTCTTCAGGATTTTTAAATGTTTAATTATAACCTCTCACATGTCTGAATTTTGAAGGACGTTACCTATATTCTGGTTTATATCTGTATGCTATTTACCTGCACTGTGTCTGTATCTGCCTGTGCTACCTGCCTGTGTGGGTAAAATGCTTTTGAATTTTATGATGTGAGATTGGGCATGGTTTATACCTCTCCCCTGCGCTTGCTTTATGGGACAATCACTTCACTTGCAGTGTCCCATAAGGAGGACAATCTTATTTAACATGAGCATTGTGGTGCACCAGTGCTTGTGAGTGATTGCAGGTATCTACAACGTAAGCATTAATGAACATCTTGCTTGGAAATTTTGTTGTTAAATGCATTTTTGGTTACTACATAGCCCTCTAGTCTTGTATTTCCCTGGACCAGTGATGTATAGGACTATATATTACATTTTTCAGCTTGCTGCTGCTGGAAAAGAAGTCTGTTTGGGTGGGTATGCTGTAGTTGTTTTGGAAGCACATGTAAAGCACGTTAAGCAAACCAGATTTAAATTCATCACTTGAATATAAATATCCAACAGGACAGCTTTTACAGATTTTTCTTCCAGCTTTCTGCTTAGGGAGTTGAGGTGTTGTAGAGGAAGGAGATGTTCACAAGAAGGAGTACCCACTTCTCTGTTAATTTTTTACTCCTTGTTTTATATATCTATTGATATATAAGAGCAAAAACCAAAATGCATTAATTCTTTTTAGTAAGGGAAAAAACACATTCTTTTTAGATAATATTCTGATTATCTTAGTTGTTATCATATTAATTGATATTATCTCTCACTTTTGATGGAGAAGTACCTAATGTGAATTAACTATATGAGCTCTAGAAGGTCAGATTTTAAAAAGTGTTTTAAAATGCATCTCAGTGAGAGAAGCCAAATGTTGCTTGTTAGCAGCTTGAATAAGGTACTGTAAGACTCAAACTCCAGCTCTTTCAAAAGATTGAAAATAAGTGAAATAATTTATTTTGTAATTAGTTCATGATTCAGCTCTATTAGGAAATTACCTGTTTTATTTAATTGTATCTGCATTAAGAACAAGACAAATTCCAGACCCTTTTTTCATCCCCAAGCCCAGTCTAGTTAGGCATAAAAGGTGTGTGAGCACTGTGAATCCAGAATTGTGTAGTCAAGGTGAATGGGAAGGTGAAATCCATTATCTGCTGAAATGCTGGTGCAGGTATGTCTTTGGGAACATGAACTGCTGTGCTGATATTGGCTCAGGAGCCTGCAGTGTGTGTGCATCCTGACACTGCTTTTCCTCTCAGGGAGGGAGATTAGACATTTCAAAAATAACATCTGCCACGACAGCCTGAAAACCCATGTAAATGAGCCCTCTTTTTTGAATTTCTAGTTGAAATGTCTGATTTTTTTTTTTTTTTTTTTTTTTTTTTTACTTCTGTTTACAGTGGTGTAAAAACCATTCCCCTCCTTTTAGCATCTTTCTGCAGCCAAGTTCAGTTAGGAAGGAATAATGTATATTTGGCCTAGGAAAATAGGTCAGTTCTGTTTTTAAGTGTGTGTATAAGCTGTAGTTAGTGAGTAGCCTGCAGAAAGGAAGAGTGACTTAGTTTTGTTGATTGATAAACATGTCAGCCATGGCACAGCCCTGCCTGTCTGATCTGGGCTCTGCAGGCAGCACAAAGCATCATTGCTTGTGAAATGACAAGTGTGGTCACATTAGTTTGGCCCAGGTATCACTCAGCAATGTATTATGTATAAGGTTTTGGTGCATATTTATTTTCATTTTCAAGAGGCAAAACAATGCTGATGTGTCTTCTTATAGTCAGCTCAAGTCACCTGGTATCTAGGAATGTTATTTTGAGTCTTCTAGGAGCATGACTGCATTTTGGGACATAGAAGAAATTGGAAAGGTTTTCCTGTAATAAAATAAACCTTTAGCAAGCAGAAATTTTACAAAGAGGAGATTTTGTTTGTTTTAAATGGAACAATTTCCCTCAGGAATAACTGGTTTGTGGGTAGCAAATACGGAAATTTGAATGTTGTGGTGGGAGAACGTTGGCAAGACAGAAGTTCATGTCCATT
The DNA here is from genome assembly GCF_008360975.1 of Lichenostomus cassidix. Lineage (NCBI taxonomy): Eukaryota > Metazoa > Chordata > Aves > Passeriformes > Meliphagidae > Lichenostomus > Lichenostomus cassidix. The sequence continues at coordinate 3,583,335 of NC_139491.1, forward strand.
CCTGTAAGTGAACATTACCAAAGCTCTTCCTGGAGGATCCTTTCTCAGAAGATAAGGCATGGCTTGGAAAGGTACAGGTCAAGTCAGCTAGAACAAGTCAACTTAGATCTGCACATCAGGGAGAATATCCCAAACCTGGAAGCTTTGGTGATGGGATAATGCTCTTGGAGGCACAGGAAGCAAGTTATGCTCATGTATGGGGGAAATGAGATGCAGAACACTTGAATGGCTTGGTCAGATGCTTGTGCCCAAGAGGGTGGGAGCAGAAGGATGTCTGCTAATCCAGTGAGGAGGTTGTGCCTCACCAGCTTAGTGGCAATGACAAGGACATGATGTTCAGTGAGAGTTCCCTCCATGGATTTGCTATGCCTGTGGATTTTTGAACTAAAAAAACTGCCTTTGTGCATGTGTTTTATGTGTAACCACAGTCCAATGTGAGAAGGTGGCATGGTTTGGTTTTCTTGTTCTTTTATTCACCTGTTGGAGTTGGGGATTTACTGGAGTGCGGATGGATAGTGTTAAATTTGTTGCAGCCAGAAGAAAGATGCAGCAAACTTTAATTCTGAAGAAGCTCAAGTCTTTCAAAGGAATCCTCCAGGGAGTCATCCCTGTGAGCTGCAGTGACTGAGAAGCACTGACTTGGTCAGGTTAGTGTGTAGAAACAAACACGTTATCCAAGCCCTCGTTACAATCCCGAGTGTTGTTTACAGAGCCCCTTTTCCCTGGGATTTGGCTGGGGTGCTGTCAGTGCTCTCTCTGCTCTGTTTGGATTCCTGAAGCTGGGATGTATGGCTGGAGAGCCACATGGCTTTTGTGTGGCTCATAATCCTCTGTCTGAGCATCATCCCCAGCTCAGTGCAGAGAGAGCTGCACAGGAGTTCAGCACCATTTTTATCAGTGCTCTTTTATCCAGTGAGCCAAGCAAGCAGAGGAACAATGGGATTTTTTTGTAGCTCATAGGTGGCAAACAGCTCTGTTTGCTGTGGGTTGTGGATGAGGAGTCAGGATTGCTGTTCCTGGGTTGTAGCTTGGTGTTTTCTTCTTGGCTCACACACACGGACTAAGCTCTTCATCTAGCCTGCCCTGCCAAAGTCTAGGGCTGGACAGTACTGAACTGTGACCTGCAAAAGTTTACTCAGTAATCTTCCATGTCCCTGTTTTACATGGAAGATTCTCCTGGAAATGCTCAGGGGAAAAAAAGAGGGGTTGGAGGTGGCTGCTTGTTGAAAGCAATCAAATGTTAGTAAAACTGGGCCAATTTGAGAGTTACTGGCACAGTTATGTGAATTTATTCATTACTTTTGGCTTGTTTTGCTTTTTGGATGAGACTTACATGAAAGGAAGACTTCAGATAGTGAGGAAGAAATTACTATTTCAGTTGTTCCTCTTTGCTCTAAAGCAAGCAGGGTGGTGGTACCATTTCCATGCACCAGCAGCGTGAAAGTTGCAAACTTCTTTAGGCAACACTTGCAGAATTGTATGTAAGACTATTAAATTCCCCTCATTTTCCTGCCAAAAATAGTAAACCTTGAAAAATATGCAAAGCATTCCAAAGCTTGTAAGTACCAGCGTGCTGAACTACAAAGTTTTTTCATATTTAGAGCCCCATTTTAGATGCACTGTGGGCATATTTGTGTTCTCGTCCTGCAGGCTGCCCTGGGCTGCTGCCTTGTCAGATCTGCTGCACACAGGAGGGTCAGGAATACTCAGTCCTGGAAGGGAGAACTTCAAAGAAAGCTTCAACCTTGGAAGAGCTTGGCTGATTGAAATTAGGCTTCTATCTTTAATTACCGATGCTGCAGTTTCATACTGGAGGCATTGTTGTGCTCCAAATAGTGTTTTTTAGAGAGCTCAGTGCAGATCTTCACTGCTTGAATCAGCATGTAGCAAAGGTACTTTTTCTCTGGAATTGCAGGGGCTCTGTCAGTAGCTCAGAGTGCACAACTATTTGGTGTTTTCCTTGCTTTTCAATTTGATATTGTCATCGTGGCTTTGTGGACTTAAGTGTGATGCACTATTAATCACTTTCAGAGCAGCTGCTGCATTGCTGCCGAGAAGTGAGTGAAAACAGGATACTGATTGCAAAGCATGTTGGGATGTTTTGAAATAAAAACCACTTAATCAACATTATTTAGATCAGACAATCTTTTTATTAAGTATTTGAGCCCCGTGCTACAGGATGATGCTCTGAGACAAGACAGTTTTGCATTAAAAAAAAAAAGTATTATCCACATCACATAATACTGAACGATTTAATGCTGGAGTGTGCTTTTATGTGAGGATCTTGTTAAAATTCTGCAAGAGATTACCTTTGCATATTGCCTGATCTGAAACCCTGAAATGCTTGATGTTGAATCTGTGAAGTTGGGTTTTTTTAAATTTAAAAAAGTCATTGCAAATCAAGCAAGTAAAAGGAAGAAAACTAGCCATGCTTACATGCATTTAAGTAGATGTGTGAAGTATTTGGATTTCATATTTGCACAAAACCAATACATTTTTTCAGACAATTAAATATTTTGCAAATTAGTCACACTTAAACTGGCAATTTTTTGAAGTAACCATAAAAGCACTTACTGAGCTAAAAAAGTCTTTTGTTGCTTCAACTCTAATCCACATTAATTTTTCTAATTCATCTGCCCATCGTTGCCTTTAAAACTCCTTGTTCTTTGAAATGCACAAATAAGTTTCATCCTTGTATTTGGGAGCAATTTTATTAAAAAAAATTAAAAAACCCTCACCATTGTTTTTTCAATTTTGCCACACCCACCACAAGATAAATTCCTTAATTTTGTGCTGGGTTGCAGCATAATCACAGGGAATGGTGCTCCAGCAGCTGCGTGTGTTCAGCTGCTGTTTGTGACCACGAAAGTCAGCGCTGAATGGGGATTTTTGGGATTGTGTTGGAAGTAAGAAAACTTCATCTGGGCGTTATCTTTAGCTATAACATGCAAAATTACTGAAAGCTTCAAGCCTCTCTTGCTACACACAAATCCACTCTGGAAGTACCAGTGCAATGAGGCACAAGATTGGAAATATTCAAAAAGTAAGGCAAAGCACTTGGAGTTTGTAAGAGTGAAGACGTGCAGTGTTGTGTCTCTATTTGGAGAGCCATGATCTAATCTTATTTATAAGTATCAAATGAAGAAGGAAAATACACTTTCCCTGTGTGCTCAACATCAGCACCTGCAAAAAGATGGCCCTTATTTCCTTTAAAAGAAAATAATCTCCATGAAAAAGGCTGATTGGTGGCACTCAGTGGTGATTTACCCTCTTGCTGATATATTTCTCTGCTGGTCTAGGTTTGAAACTGGAAATACTTTAGGCCTGTGACTGCTTATTTGGTATCAACTAAAGGCCTTTCTTGCATCAGTACCTCCTTGTTGAAGCTGATTTTTCTCTCTGTAGCTGGGCAGGAGGACATGAGCTGGTGATTCCCAGCGTGGGGCTGGGATGGGTTTCCCATCTGTTGTGCAGAGTCAGGCTGACACACAAAAAAATCCTTCAGCTGTTACCACTGTGAAGAAAACCTTCAGGTGCTGGGGAAACGAAAACCTGTGGAGTCAGAAATAAGTCTTGATGAGTGGGTGGGGTTTTTCTGTGTGTGTTTGACTTTTTGGGGGAGTTTTTTTGGTTGTGTTTTTTTCCCCCTTCAGGTCCCAGTTTGAATTCTAGCAATCTCACTGTAAATGGAGCCACAGGTGTTGATGATGGGAGAGGAGTGGATGTTCAGAGGGGTGTAGGGTTGGGATAACCCTGCATGGCTCTTTAGTAGGATCTGGGAATATAAGGATTGTTTTGGGTTGCTGTAGTGGCAATGAAATGGATATTTCGTAGGTATTAAAGGAAAGGTACCTTGAAGATGCCAGTCACCAATCCCAAGCACAACTGTGCTTTTTTTTTTTTTCTTTTCTTTTTTATTTCCCCCCTCTCAGTAGCATGGCTGGCTTAAATGCTTCCTTGTCCTGTACCAACCTCTGTGCTGGTACAATTGTTTATGGACTCGAGCAGTGACTGGGAGCAGAGAACTCCATCTGGGTTAAAAATAACTCAGTCCCAGAAAATAAACTGTATTTTTAACCTGGATCAAGTTTCCTGATCCAGAACACTGTGCAGCCCTGCAGACACTTGTAGTGACAGAAGTGTGAAGGTGCTGCACTGGTCCTTGGGGCAGCTGGGGCACTTTAAGCCAGGTTTTATGTTATATCCCAGTTGCAATAACCTTGGCAAGCAGACATGGGAGCTATTTTCTTCTGTATCCCAAGCTTGCAGTGGAGGGATATGTTTTGTGGGTGTTTGGGGCGTTTTTGAGTTCTAAATATGGTGCTAACAAAACAGGATGTTTATTTTGTCATTTAACCAGTCAGGCATAATTTTCAACAATAATAATAGCTAAAAAAAAATTCATCCATTTAATACTGACATGTTTTGGTGGAATGGTTCAGGGAACATCTGACATGTGATGGGAGAGAGAAATGTTGAATTGTGGAGGCTCAGAAAGTGTGGTTCTGCAGGTTCTGTTCCCCTGGGGACTTGGTGGGGCTCAGCTGCAAAGGTAGGATGGTGCTGGAGGCCTGTCTGTGGGGACAGAATGTTATCCATACCTTTTAGAGACATCCAGGGGCTGCCAGGGATCCACGTGGCTCTCAGGGGGACCTTTGGTACAAGTGCATGTCATCCACCTGATGGGATGTGCCACTTCACGGGTTGTCTGCCTATTGTCTCCTGTCACCCTCCCTCGGTGGCCTCTTTCTCACATGCCTTCCACTGCCTACAAAAACATGTCCTGAGCCATCTTCTAGTCCCAGCAGTGTCATAGAAACAGCCCAGGTCTGTGGGACCTGCTTTTAGCAGGTAAAAAATGGAATATTTCTGAAGCAAAATCATTCATTTTTTCAATTCCAGCAAAAAGCAAAGCCCTGGGTATCTTCCACTTGGATAGAAATGAGCATGTAGTTGCTAAGGAGTGAGCACATCTTGCCTTTCATGTGTGAAGTTTGCCAGAAGGCTCAGTCTCCTTCTGAATGTGGATCTTAATTTCAGGCTTCTCCTTGGTGTAGTGTAAATCAGGAGTGGGGAGGAGGGTGAGGAGCACCCCTTGGTAATGCATCTGGTTGAGACAACTCAGTCTGCCCTGGGTCAGTCATCTGCCCTCTTGGGACTTTCTTTCTGCCTGAGTATCAGGTTGGAGAGCTGAGTGTGGAGAAGTGAAGATCACAACTGAGCCATCAGTGTTTTGGGACCAATGGATCCATTTATGATGTGGGGTTGGGAGGGGAGTTGCTATGTGGGTTTGTTGTGTTTGTTGTTTGTTTTCACTTTTTTTAGAATGTGATTTAAAATGTTAGGAAATGGAGTGAAACCACCTTTCTGCCTTTTTTTTTTTTTCTTTCCTTGCACTTCAGAAAACTCCTCTAGCATGGTGAACCTACTTTAATTAGGGATCTGTCAGTGGGATGCCTTGGTTCCTAATATGGCAGATACTACATCTGCTTCCTGTGTGTTATCAGACGTGTTTTTAGGTCTGGGCTGTAATCTGCAAAGCTCTTGTGGAACTGGCCCTGGTTATTTTAGAGGCCTTTTGAGTCTGTGGGCTGGAATAACACAGTAATCAGGGGCTCCAAGTGGACAGGGTTTAGGGTGATACTGTCTGGGGTGATGAGGAGCTTTCCTGGCAGCCCTTAGCCTGTTGTGTATGATACCAGCCCCAGCCTGGAATTCACTGATTTTAGGGTGAGATTTATCTGTGGTGGTAGCTAGGAGAATGCTCCAAGTGAGGGGACCTTCTGAGAGAGCTTCTCTGTGCCAGTGTCTTATCATGCAGCTCGTCAGGGTTTTAATTTTTTTTACATAATTACGATTTTTTTTTAATGTCTGATTTTTTTTTTTCATCTTGTAAAGGAATATCTTCCACTTTGCTATAGTAAAAAGCACCTGCTTTTTTGCCTGTGTCATGAACATAAGTTTAAAGAATTGCTTGTGAGAAGTGCTGACTTAATTTTCTAGCTTGGGAGATGTGTGTGATTTTCAGAGATATCCCTATTTCACACTCCCTTTGGATTTTTTTAGGTGAGAAGAAATAAATTCCAATTCCTGAAAATTCTCACATATAAAAATCCCAACTATTTGTGGATGTCTGCTACTGAATGAAAATGTGTTGGATATTGGACACTAAGATGTTTGACAAAAGACTTCAGAGTGGCAGCAGTGGAGGAGGTGGGGAGAATAATGTTTGTTTGAAGATCAGTGCACCCTGGAGAAGAAATTTATTATGATAGTACCAGAGTAAATAAAGTCCTCCTTTGGTGTAGTTTTGTTTGTGTCTTTCTAATTAGCGTGATTCCTTTGGGACTGTTGGAGATTGAACTGTGTGGGTTTATGATAACTATGGATAAGAATTTTTTTTTGTATTTTGTTCTAAGTAGGGTTTTTTGGTTTTTTTTTTACTTTTATTTATAATTTTTTTTCTTTCTCTACAACTGATGGTTGTAACTTTGGTTACCAGTAACAAAGGAGAAAATTTCTTCTTAATCATTCTGTTCTAGTGGGTGGGAATTATCCCAGGTTTAGTGTTTCTGATGCTATGTCTGCCATGAAAAGAGAAAAGGCAGCAAGTTCAAGCTGGAGTTACAAGTTCCATTTTCTTTGTCCTGCACCTCTGAGGTCAGCATCAGCTTGCCTGTCTGAGAAATGGGACTAATCCTAGACTTTCAGTTGTGACAGGTATTTTATGTTAGGAGGAGCATATTTAATGTCAGGAATTGAGTGTAATTGGCATTTCAGATGGAAGGTACAGCACTCAGATAAATGCTTATTTTAACTTACAAATACAGCCAGAATCTGTGAACTTTGGGATGTTTTGAGGGCACAGCATGTTCAGAAAAGTGTGACTTTGTTTTGTGCAGCAGCTTCTTCCCCTTCATTGGCTTCAACTGCTGATCATTGCCTTTCCCTGCTGTGCATGAACCTTGTAATCTCCCCTGCAGTCACCCAGCCCTGAGAAGCTCCTTTGCATGTTGCCAAGGCAGACAGCCACAGCCCGAGGTGCTGAGTGGATCTTTGGCACCCACCTCCCTCCTCCAGGCACAGGGGACATGGGATGTTGCTGCTGGGAGCAGACAGAGCTCCCTGGCTGTCAGGCAGGGAAGGTGGGAGGACATTGGGAAGGCTTTACCTGCTCTCCTGTGGTGCCCAGTGCCACATGCCAGCCAGGGAAGGAGCCTTGCTGCCCATCCTGTGCTCCAGGGCTGCTTGTCCTGCCTGCTCCAGGGCTGCCTTTCCTTCCCCAGCCTGGATTTATAGGGTTAGACCCCAGATTTATAGGGTTAGACTGTGCACCAAGCAATCTACTTGTGTATTTTTGTGAAGAATTGAAGCAAACTGCTTTCCCACTCATGCATTTTTACAGATAGAGGAGTAGTTTTTCTCATAATGCCATGAATTATTGGTTACTCTGGGTTTCCTTTCCATCTCAGATCGTGCTGCTGCAAAGGTAGAGATGTCCCTGCTCTGCAGCACCACTGAGATCTGGTGGCAGGGAGGGGACTCTAGCAAGTTCAGTGTTAAGAGTGAGCTAACAGTGAGACAGCAGAAGCCCTGTGAGACACAGGGGTACTTTAGCCCCGATAATCACCACTCACAAGAAATGTGTCTGTGGTTAGCAGCAGATCTGCAGGAACACAGGTCACTGTGACATTCTTTTACCTTGAGGAAAGCAGTGTGGTTGGAGAGCTGTGTAATGTGTGTGTGTATTCTCATGTGTTCATCCCTGGGACTTACACTGCAAAAAGAAAAGTTTTCTGAAGCTTCCAGTACTTTTACTTTTTTACTTATAATAAAGGGATGGAAAAAACCCTGTCATATGGTATTGGCATTATGTGCTTTGCTTAGAAAATAGGGTGTTGCAGTTTCCCTAGACAGCAGGATTTAGAGCAGAGACACGTGGAATTTTCTGTCTTGGAGTAGATGATGAGCTTGGTGTGTGTGCTGCACTCAGCTGAAACATCACCATTTTATCTGTGACCTGAGTCTGTGGTTTGGGTTTTTCTCCTCATTTATGAGAAAAGAGCACTGCTTTCTTGCAGGACTCCCATGCCTGCAGTCGACATTGCAGTGGCTCTTTTCTCTCCTGTGCAGAAATGCACTCAGCATGAGTCCTGTGCTGCTGTGGGGCTGCAGGTCAGGCACTGTGCAAATGCCCGAGTGATGATGGAGAGGCTGTAGAAATACCCATAATGTTGCTGCTGCTCTAATCCTGCCCTTGAAAGCAAGAATGTTGATGGAATCTTGGTCGTATCCTTTAGGTCTTGCATTCCTCAGTAAATAACAGGATTTGACTGTAAAATGCCATTTGGGGTTTGAGCAAGGAAATGCATGAGAGGCCCAAATGCAGTTGGGATGCTCTCAGTCTCTGCCTTCTGAGCAGGGAGAACAGGCTGTGGAGTCAGTTTGTGAGGCTGTATTTTAGCTCTTTGCTGAAGTACTTGGCATTTATATTGTCTTTCTCTGGAAAAGAAACACCCCTCTGTCCTTACTCTTTTCGTGCTGAATTAAAGGAGGTAAATCTGGGATTTTTATTCGCTGAGGTAGAGGCTCAGTGTTCTGCAGGGTAATGCTCTCTGTAAGAAATGCACTGAGGTTGATCCTTTCTCCCCTCTGACAGTAATGAGGGGGTTGATTTGAGGCAGGAAGCATCTTCTCATCCTTCTCTGATAATCTGGGCAGCTTGGAAAAGCTTAATCAATGCGGGCTGGTTTACAGTTTTTACTGTGTGCGGCAGAGAAGAACTGCAGCACTTATCACCCCTCCTGTTTTTCCTGTCTCTAGAAGCTTAAAACTGTCACTCCTCAGGAATTCCTCATGCTGCAAATCCCCATTTCTCTGGTGTGCTTGTGTTTCCTAAATGACCCTTATCTGTAGTGACAGGGCTTTAGTGACCAGTCGATCTGGATCTGGGTGGCCACTCTGTCTTATCTTGCCACATTGACTTTATTTTGAGAGCAAATTCTGCCGGTCATAAATGGAAATTACTGCAGTTCTTGCTGACTCCCTGGCAGTTTGAATCCTGCTTTAGAAGCTGGATAAGAGTTTTTAGATAAGAACCCTTAAAAAAAGTAGAAAAGTAGAAAAGATTTTGGCTTTTGAGACTGTGCCTTTCTGATGGTTGAATATGGGACCAGTAAACAGCTCTGCCATTACCAGCAATGTAAATTCCAGCATATCCAGTATCCTGTGGTGGCTCTGCTGACTTAATTGTTCTAGTGCAGAGGGCACAGCCAACTGATGCTGGTGTCATTCAGGCAGCTGCCTCTGGTAGCTTCGTTCACCACTTCCTTTTAATCACACAAAATTCCAAAGGAAACACATTTTTTTTCTTCAGTTGATTGCTTTACTAGAACAGCTAGAACCAGTGTGGACAATGTCCAGGCTGTAAGGTGAGGCACTGAGGCCTTGGTGTCCTGCAGCTGGGTTGGTTGACTGTCCCCATCACTTAGAATAAAAGAGACCCAGTTCAGTGGTTTTGAAAATCTAACAGCAAAGAGCTCAGTCTGCTCTCCAACCTGCACCAGAATCTTCTGGGGAGACAGAGTGAAAACAGAGAACACACCAGCAGGGTTTTAGTGGGCTTTTTTTTGTTGGAAAACATCTCTGTTTGAAGGCTCTGGTTGCACAAACTCAAAAGGGAAAGTGAGGCTTTGCCGGCAACTCTTTGTCCCTGTGGATCTTTGGAGTTTTGTACAATTAGTACCATATCAGTGTCAAACATGTTTGAAATCTCTCCAAGGCTTATAGCTTACGTCGAAGTCCACGTCAGTATTTTTCCATGTTAGAAGGATCCCTCTGATTCAAAAGAGGTGCAAGTGTGAGGACAAAAGCTGCCTGTGCCTGCCAGGCTGTAGGTCAAACAGATAGCAGGAAACTCTGGCTTTCCATGCCCATCAGTTTAATTTTTAACCCATTGGGCTCCAGACCTGTTGTTTTCTCTTCCCAACGCAGCATAAACATCCAGCATGTCTTCAGAGCACAGAGACTTCCCTTGCTTCCTGGATGACCTTAAAAGGCATCTGTCAAGGGTTTTTGGTGTTGAAAGAGGTTTGGTTTTGTATGAGCAGTTCACCATCCAAGCTTAAAACTTTATATCATGGTCTTCAGGAGAGTTCAGCATGTGCAGTTACTCCATAAATGCCTTTGCAGGCCATACATGGTAGCTCAGGACCCTGCTTAACATGTGTTGCTGTGTTGTTTTACCAGAATAAAATCTTCTGGAGCAGCCCAGAAAGTATTTGCAGACAGGAAATCTCCATCTAACTGAGGAGAGCGTTACTGGCTCTTGCAGGGACCTCAGTGATACCATTTTTCTCTATCTTAATGAAGCATTACGGTTAGTTTACATAGTGATAAATATAATAATTATTGTAGCTATGGCTGTGTGCCCAAGATGCCTAGAAAGCTGAACATGAAATCTTTTTAATGGCATCATAATGGTCTTTGTAAGTGTTACAGATTTCCTAGTGTTACATATAATAAATAATGCACATTATTTTCTGGTGGACTTGTACAACTTTACAGTGTGTACACACAGAAAAGACTTTATCTTGAGAAATTTTATTATTTCTGGGGCAACTTTCTCCTGTTAGACAGTGTTCTGCAGTGGAAATGCACAAGTTAAGCAAACGTATTTTATTAGGCCAATGTGTGTTTGTGAAACTAGGGGAAGATTAGATGGAAAAATACACCAGGCTTTGGAGAGTAAGTTCTGTGCCTCCCTCTCTAATGCATTTTTGTGTATTAATTTCTGATTTGTAAATAATGCATTTCACAGGAACACCCAAGCCTTACCCCAGTATGCCTTCCTTCCCTTTTCCCTTTTAGACCTCTCAAAGGAAACAATCTGCAGCCAGTGTGAGATGCTTGTTTGTGGATTCTGCTTCACTTGGCAAACTATGACTCTTTTCACTTTGGGTCCCATTCCTGGCAAGGGTCAACCGTTTAACTACAGAAATCAGTAGGAAGCTGTTGGACCAAAATGCATCAGGCCAGAGAAAAGCTGTTTGTATTTTTTTTTTCTTTGGTTCTTCCGGCAGATTTGAATAAAAAGTGTGTGGAAAAGTGTTAGGCCCTTGAATTTTTAATACTGAAGTGTATTCCTTCCTCATATTTAAAATTCTGTGAGTGTCTGTACCACAATAATCTGTTGAAGATGAACCATGAATTTTCAGAATTAGTGCTGAATCCCATGTGGCCCCACCTTCCCTTTTGCTTAAGGACCAGGATTTCCAGCAGCTCCACGTTTTTAGGATGCGTGAGTCGAGAGTTAACAGTCAAACTATTAATGCAGAATAGAACAAAATACTGCATCCATGGCAACTACAAATGAGACGGTACGAAAATCAGTGGTTTTTAAAAAATGCCATATTTGTAGTGTTCTGTGAAAAGCAAAATGGGAACAACTAATAAGATGAGAAAATATTTATGCCTCTGGTGACTTTACTTTGACCAGTCTTGGTAATTTCAATTTTTGCTTGTAGAGAGCAGAGTATCAAAAGCATCTGGCATGGTGGTGTTGTGCAGATATTTGATGAACTTTGTATTAGGGATCTATTTTTCCTGTGATTCCTGTTTTGGCAGGAAACAGAATGAAAAAGGGATGAGAGAAAAAGGGTGGGCAGTTAATAAAATATATAGCCTTCTTCTTTAGGAATACAACATATGTAGTCTGTCTCTCAAAGAAAGTTATTTGAAGTCTTCATTCCCGTGAGTTCAAGCAGGAATAAGAAGGGTCTTCTAAAATTCTGGTTTCATTATGAATCTTGTCTGGAAGGGCCTTTCCTGCATATCCACTGCTTCATTGGCTGTGTGGTTCTAATATTCCAGTAGTGCCTTTGAACAGGGGATTCAGAGTTTGTCCCCAGTTGCACCTATAGCTGAGGAATGGAACTCTGTTCTAGGGCTCAGCATTTCCTTTTTGTAGGCCCAGGGCAACCTTCTAACTATAAGGAATTTTGACCTACCTGGAGGAGCTCTCCTCAGACTTACACTCATTTTTGGATGTCCCATGCTCTGTGTACAGGGTTTGTTTGTAGGGGGCAATGCATGAAGGGCTCTTTTGCATATTCAAAGAGGAATAGACACATAATATGCACACAAATATTTTTATATCGTGTGCAAGATGATTAATCTAGTGAATCTTTTATATTTTAATTACCCTCTCTCACCCTACAGACTACCAATTTAGACAGCTGAGAAGTTCCAGACTAGTAGTCATAAATCTTGTCTGATGTTACTCTGCTTGAAATGTTGCTTATACTTCATTTCTGTCTTAACCAGAGACTTCTCTGGTCAGCCCACAGTGCCCAGATGCTGCTCATTTACAGTGGTCAATGTGTTGAAATACTGTGGAGGTTTCTTGTCTTTTCCAAGGTGACTGGAAATGCTGGTTGTGCGTTCAATCCCTTTTCACTGACTGCTGCTCCAGACTGTAAGCTCTTTCCTCCTCCATTCGACTAGAAATAAATGGGTTTGCTTTGCCCTTTTGGAAACAAGCTGATGTGCTAGAAGATGTTGCCAATACCTGTTTTTCCTAATGGTTTAGAAAGCTCATTAAATCCGCTTGCTTGGTGGAATTGCCAGTGAGCTCCTTCACACCACGTTAAGTTCCTTCGTTTCTCTCCTTGGGTCCTGGGCGGCTGCTGGTTGGAACAGGGAGCCTGGCAGGGAGGGTTTGGTGCCTCAGGCTGGTTCATGGCTAAAAGATGTGCTTTGAGAAGGAGACACGGCGTCTCCCTGACTGTGGAAAGCCAATTACTGTGGGGCTGTGCAGTCAGAGCTAACCTTGGCTCTGTGGTGAGTGTTGAGGGCGAATGTGCAGCTGTGAGACTCTTCCTCAGAGCTCGTGTTGGCCCAAGGAATAGGAACAGAGGCTGCCACAGCCCCTAAATCCACCCTGCTGAAATGCAGGAGCAATGATTGGCAGTGCTGGGAAAGGAAACAGGGCAGGAGTTGTCCTTTGGTGCAGCAGCTTGCAGAAAGCCAGAGGGGTTTGCTGGCTCAAGCTCAGGGCTGGAGGTTACCTCGTCCAGAGCTCAGATTTGGGACAGACAATATACTTCCTCTGACCTCGAGTCAATCACTTAATCTGAGTAATCTTACTTTGTGGTTTGTGTTCCTGTTTAAGGTAGGAGTGATAGTGTTAGCGGCTGCTGTCTGTCTCAGGTGTGCTGGGATTAGTGGGTTAAATTTAGTTAAGACATGTCAGGCAGAAGTAGGAGATAAGTGTAGCAAAAATGCTGCTGTTACTGAAATACCATCTAGGAGTAATCTTCTTGTAACACTTCCCAAAGCACAATTCTGCCTTGGACAGGGCATTTCAGAGTTTGAGCAGTGGAAGGCAGAACAGGTACTCCAATACTGGAAGCTTCTAAGTCATGCTGAGGTGGGATTATTATTGTCATGTTGTCTCTTATAGCCAATAAACCGTTTTGTTCACATGAAAAATCAGTTACATACAGCAAATGAAGATGTCACTTTAAGGCTTTCTGCAGCATGTTAAAATGATGATTATATTGCAGGGGTCAAGTAGGTGTGTTGGTGAAAAGGATGACAGGTTGCAGCTGAGCTGGAGGGAATTCAAGTTGTCTCAGCTTGTTCTCACTGAGATGGACTGTATGCCCAGCTTGGATTACCTCTGCAGCTCCTGCTGTCTGGCACAGATATTGTTTCCCTCCAAAGGCTGTGGAAGTGAGAGTTAACTATCATTGGAAATTTCGGCTGCCTAAATTGGCTACTTCTGACTTGGCTAAGCAAGATAATGAGTTACTTCTCCCTGATGTAACAATTTAATAGCTTATGGGGTTTTTAAAGGCTTTTAAGTAAGTCCTTCTTAGGAAGTAGTGTGGAGGGAATTGCCAACTCTTTTTATTTATTTATTTATGTATTTATTTTATTTTAATTCTGTCCCCCTCCCCCCCCCCCCAACCCCCTTGGAGAAACCCTAAACCTGCCTGGAGTCTGTAAGAGGGGGTTTTGGGGGCTTGGGTGGGAGGAGCTGCAGAAAGAGAGGGTATTGGATGTTTTGCTTCTTCCTTGGTTGGAATGCTTAAGATTGAGTAACCAGGGTATCGTCTGGCATATCTGAGGCCAGGGCTAAAGCTTACAAAAGAGCTTAAGTCATTTCAGTAAATGAATTTAGCTGTTGTCCATCTACATCCTGTGCTTGTTGAGACTTTGCTGATTCCCAGCTGTTTTCTATTGCTCCTGTGCCAGCAGTTGCTCCACCTCCTCTCAAGAGCTGGTGGAATAATTGGAGTGCTAACTTCCTCCAGGCAAAGGCAGTCAGGTTTGTCTAAACCTCCCAAGTGATGGGAAGAGCGGGGCTGGCTCAGGCTTCTTGGGTGGATTGGGAGTGCTCCTGCAGCTCCTCCTTCCTCTGTGCTCTCGGGGTGGCAGTGGCTTCTGCCTTTGCCTTTAGCTGCGTTTGGAGAAGTGATTCTGATATCCTTGGGAGCCTTTATCTTTTGTGTATGCTGAGTTGTGCCGGTTCTAGTGCTGCAGCAGCTTGTTGGAGTAGAGGAGGAGGAGGAGGGAAACTGTAGGAATGCTTTCTACAAATTGCTCAGATTTCCCGGAGGCAGTAAGGGAGAAGAATGCCGTGGTGATGTTTAAATCTATGTGAAATAGGGCCTTTGCATGTACTCGTAGGAAGACTGTCGATAGTAAAAGAGTAGGAGATTAAACATGTGTTTTCCCTAGAGGGTGAGAATTTCCAGAAAAGAGGAAAGAGAGTAAAGGTTTTTCATCTCCTTTTCTATACCATCCCAGGTTAAGGTTCCCTGTACCTATAGAGGATGATGACTAGAGCATTGTAGATGTCACTCCATCATCTCAGTGATGATTTCTGTATTCAACTCAGTCCTGTAGGATTGGTATGATTCAGAAAGTATTTGGGGCTCTTTTTCAAAGAACAAGTAAAAAAAAATGATCTACTTTTCCCACAAATTATTTGTCATGGGCTAAAACCCCAGTTTTTCCTTTTCAGTCATTTTGTCCCTCTGATTCAGTGAAAATCTTCCAGTGGAGACTTTCTGAAGACAGAATGTTTTTATTAACTTGGAGGTAGTCAGAGTACATGACAAAATCCCTAGAAAGTTCTTTCAGTGCTCAGATTTTTAACAAACACAGCCTTGGGAAACTCTTAAGTATTTAGAGGATTATGTTATGATTCACTTTGAAACACAGGGAAATGAGAGGCAGGACTGAAACCTGGTCTGCAGCTCTGAATGTTTGGAGGTCTTAAGCTCTTTGTATGTGGCTTTTTTGCCTGGAGTGAAGTCTGTAAGTCTGCATTCAGTTAGTGTTGGCTGGGTGATAGGGAACATGGAATAGGCTTGTCCTGATTGTAACCTGGGAGCCTGGAGATAGTTTTAAATTGAGAAAATGATCCAAATTTGTGCTTTTGTTACTGAAAACAGCCATCCCTAGAGCATCTCTCTATCCATCCATCTGCATCAGTCATGAAATACTGCTGGCATGAGAGGGGGCATAAAGCTAGAAGTATTAGCCAGAAATCTCTTGTAATATCGAATATTTTTATGAGTATTGGAGCAAAACTTGAGAAAAAATTAGATTTTTAATACTTTTCCCCTCTCCAAACAAATCTTCCTCCCCAATCAGCTGTAATTTTAGTAACACAGGTTAAGACTTGTGGCAATGATTTCAGTGTAGCTTCTGCCACTCTGTGGACAGAGGAGCTTGCTGTGTGTGGTCTGTCTTCACGTTTTCTTCTCTCCCCTCACTCTTCCCCTGCTTGTTCTGGAATACTGGGATTCTGCAGTTTTTTCAGTTGTAGTAGTTGTTCAGTGGGAGTGTGAGAATTTGCGATGTAAAGCTCAGTTCTCACTTTCAAATTTCTTAGTAATTGGTACAGGAAAGTAGACCACTGCAGAACTGCACTCACTGGCTAGTCAATAAATGTAGTTATAGAACTCAAAATAAGAAAAAAAATCTATAAATGGCATCACTCTCTTCATTCTGGCAGTCTCATTCTTGGGGCACCTCCCAGCTCTGTAAATGTTCTTACTAAAAGAAAAAAAAAAAGAGAGAATACTCTTTATTAAGCTTTGATTAAGTAGGGCAAAATCTTAACAAAACTTAACCAGACTTACTGCAGAAAGCCCTTTTAAAATGAAGTGACTGAAATAATTTAAAAAGATTAATAAGCTTGATTAGTTTAATGTGAACTGAACGTCTAAAATTAGAGGTGTTTTGCATTGGTTCATGTTCTTGCATATATTTCGCTCTCAGTTATGAAGGTTATGTTTTCTGAGCAGGGATTAGGAGTGAGGAACAAGTTATGGATACTTAACTTGGCAAATAAATCTGTCCACACCTTGTTTTCCTTCTGGGAGATTTGCTGGGAGCAAGAAAGGAAGATGTGGAACTTGTGGGGAAGTCACAGACATTGTCAGGTCACCCCCAAAACAGCTTCCTGAGGCTGAGCTGCTGCTGGCACTTGCTCCCAGCAGTGCTGTGTGAAAACTGAAATCCCAGAGGGTCTGAGGGGCTGCTGGGGGGTCCAGGTGAGCAGGTTTTGCATGCGTGAGGAAGGCTGGCTTTCAGGATGTGTGTCACTGGCTGGGATACATTCATGCAAAGCTGTTGGAGCTCTGGGGCTCAGTGATTCAGGTTTTCCAGCTGCAAACAAAAGGTGTTGCAGTTGGAGGTGAATCCTTCCTCCCTGCGGCTGCGAGAGCGCGAGGAGAGACTGACAAAGCCGATATGGTTAATGTTCTGCTGCAGGGAATAATCCAGTGGTTTTTATCCAAAGACTCTGTTTCATCAAAGTTTCTCAGCCAGAGATGCTGTATCTGAAAGCTGTTGGTGTCAGTTTGGGGATAATGAAGGGGGAAGAGGATTTGGGATTAAAATTACTTGCTGCCTGGTATGTGCTATAGATAGCTGTGAAATAGCGCAGTTTGTTCAGGGACAGCTTTGCTACCTGGAAATAGAAAATAATCCTGGAGGGAAGCTGTGTCCCGCCACACGAATTTGGTAAATAAAGGAGCCTTGTCTGGAATGACAGGTGAACCCACCCTAGTCTGTGTGCTGTCAGAGGTGTGTGATCACAGCCCTGTTGTTAAGATGAGCGTTCCCTGCGCTTTTGTGGTTAAAATGAAATTAAAATTGTGGATTGATTGGGGGGAGCAAATAAAATTGCATGTTGGATAAACGATCTTTAAACTTGTTTCTAATGATTTGACAGCTCCAATGTACATAGTGTAAAGGGGCTGAGACAAACCCCTCTAAGAATTAAGTACCTGTCTGCCAGTGTGCTGCCAGCAGATCTGCAGTGACATTCTGTGGTTAACTGGGATCCTGAATAATATTTTTCCATCATTGAAACCTACTGTTTCCTTTTGAATTTATGGATGTTCTTTTTCTGGAAAAAGAGTGTTTGCTTTACCTCGTGTTCCTGATAAAGATGGGGAGTTCAAACCAGAACAGTTTATTGAAATTTATTTTTGTAATGAAATATTAATTTATTTCTCCAGTGGTCAGTTGGCCAGAATCTAAACTTTGAACTGGCACTGGACTGTAAAGCACTTGAAGTACTGTTGTTATAACAGGGTCACTGTCAGCTTCGTTTTTAGCTCTAAATTTAAGTCCTGTTTACTTAATTTTAAGAAAAGAAGGCAGTAGAATGGCCTGATATGAATAATCGTGTTTTCTATTTTAATTGAAAATGGTTGATTTATCTCCTCATCCCTGGAGGGATCAGCCCCAGCCCAGAGCACTGCTCTGGGATGCTTTTGCAACTGAAAGGGGAAACTGAGAAGTGTGAGTTTTTGGGGTGAGGAGAGTTTCACTTCACTGAAAGGCAGGAGGAAAAAGTAGTGATGAAACAAAGCCACAAAATGCATTTTGAGTCGATGTCAGTTGTGATGATTGATTAAAAATAGGTAAATAATTACAAAAAAACAGCTCTTAACACTAGCATTTATAAATGCAATATTTTATAGCAATGAGCCTCATATATTTTCATTGTCCTAGGATAAAGCATTCATTTGAGCTAAGGGAAAAAAAATCTACAGAATGATTAATCCAGTACTTGAAAACATGCCTTTCTGCAGAATAACCCCTTGCTTCTGAAAGGATTAAGCATCACAGCTCCTCCTTGCACAGTGAAGTCTGTACCTTAACAGCTGGTGAAGTGACTTGTTCAAGGTCACAGTCCCTGGCACGGCTTGAAATAGAAGTGTGATGCCAGCCTTGCTGTCCTCTGACATAACCACCAGACACACTCTCTCCCCAAGTGCAGCGTGGAGCTGTGACTGCTCTGAGCCTGAGAGCACTGGGGAAGCAACAACTGAGGATCCACCAGCTTTGGTTTTACCTTCTGCACACACAGAGCAGGATCTGGGTGGGAGGAGGCAGTGTGCAGTCAGGTGAAGGCATAGGAATTACAGGATATCAGCTGTGCTCCCTGCAGATATTAACAGAGTCAGTTTGCTTCAAGCAGTGCAGCAGGGTTTTCTCTAAAAAAAGGCTGAAAACAAAGTCAATGCAAACAGTTAAATATTTCTGTTATCATTTTCCTTGACTTTTTGATCCATCAAGCAGGTATTCCTCAAATTCCTTCTGCTCTTGATGAATTACCTGAACAAACACAGACTTCATCAAGGATTTATTCTGGTGTCTGGTTGTCTGGTAGTCTGTCCACTGTTTTTTCTCATTATGGTGTTGCAAACCTTTTTTTCCTCCTTGCTTGCCTGAAACTAAAATCTGCAACTACAGAAATAATTCGCAGCATTTGAACAGAAGAAATGGAAAAGTATTTCTTTGAAATGCATAGATATGTTTTCCACTGACTCTTAAAGTCAGCCTAGTCTTTAGGCATCAAAGATGCTGCTACCAGAACTTGAAAATGTTGCTAGGAGTTAAGGTTAAAGAGTAAAATTTTCGTTGCTATATGGACAGCTTGTAACAGAGCTCATGAAAAGCTTATGCATGAGATGAATATAAACCTTTTCTCTTTATTTTTTCCCCCTCACTGAGTGTACAGAAGATTTGCAGCTCATTTTGGGAAAAGGATACAGTGAGAGGAATGGAGTAGGAGGGATTCAGCTCCAATTTTAGAGGTTCACAGAAATGCTGGTACTTCAGGCAGCTTGGTAGCCCCGTGGAGTGCTGTAAGGGGCTGTGGTTCAGAGGCTGCCATGTGAAGGTGGTGCAGCTTCCTGGGTAGCTTTTTCATCTGGAGTTTTCTCCAAGAACTGGAGTTTGCTTTGTGGCTGTAATAAAAGCAGATCCTTTGTCACATTTATTGAGCTAGCTGATGATCTCAGTGCTTGTCTTCCAGGCTTGTATTACTGTGTTACACTAATTTTGATAGACTGTCCTTTAAATTTCTTCAAATCCCAGCAATATAATGTGTTGTGGCATTAATTCATTGCCAGGGTAGACCAAAAATGGGGTGATTTCTCCAAAAACACACCCAGCTCTCTGCCTGTTTCCATAGCAGAGCTTCTCCCTCCCTTGGAGCATCTTTGTGGCCTCCTCTGGACTCATCCCAGCAGCTCCACATCTTCCTGATATTTGGGACCCCAGAGCTGGAGGCAGCACAGCAGGTGAGGTCTCACCAGAGCAGAGTAAGAGGATGAAAATCCTCTTCCTCAGCCTGCTGGGGATCAGCCCAGGACAGGGTTTTAGACATATTTTGGTCTTTCTACATTTTTAATGAATTAATTATGTGTAAAAACACATCAACAGCAAATAAATCTGAAAATGGGCTTGGATGCTTTAAAAATAATAATAAACTTAGTGTTTTTCAGGTTTAAAGAGCAGTGCTGCAGGTTTGTTGCTTGGAAAAGGCTGATGAGACCTTTGTCCCTTGTTCACTGGTGTCTTGGTTCCACCCAAAATTTGTGTGTGTGAAACCCAGTGCTCTGCACTCAGAGTGGTGAGGTCGATTTGTTTTATTCCCAGAGCCTGGTAAATGTCTCTGAACGTGTCAGATGCCATCTCAGCACTTTGCCAGAGCAGCAGTTGGAGCAACAGTTGGTGATGCTTGGAAGCATTACCTGCTGGCTTTAGTCACCCCAGCTCGGTGTGTTTGTCAGTGCTGCTGGAGAGGAGAGCACAGGCTTTGGATGGCTCTGAGCACTACCTGAGCAGTGGTTTTGAGTTTCCCTCGAGGCCACAGCAGACTTGTGAAACCCACACAACAGAAAATATTAATGCTTTGGGCACTCTATTGAAAGCTTTTGCTTGCTGTTGGAATAGGCTGCGTCTCATGTTACCAAAAGAGATGGAAATAGACTGTAAATGTGATATTTTCTTTTTTCCCCCTCAAGTTTAATTCCTTTGTATGTTGGCTAAGATCGTTCTCTGTAATCAGTGGCAGGTTTTTGCCCTTGGCCAAATCAGCCTGTTGAGAGGGGATGGAGTACATCCCACATGGTGAAGCCTCTTTATTGCTCCCTGGAGGGAAGGAGGCTTCAGATCTACCACCTGGACCCCTGCCCCTCGCTGCTTAGCCCTCACTTGGCTGCTGCAGCTCTGCTGGCAGCCACGGCTGGCCAGGGAAGCCTTTCATTGCTTCCTGGAGTACTTCCTGAAAAGTCTGCAGGGGCTCAGTGAGATAAACCTGCTCGTTTCCTCTAGGGTTTCCTGATGACTGGTCTGCAGTACAACTTTTCCTGTTTCTAAGGTGGGGGGAAGTTTTTTTTGCCCACCCACCTGCCTGGCCACTCACAGTTATGGGATGTGCATTTGTCCATCCTTTAGCTGTAGCTCTGCTTTACCTTGCTTGTGTTAGTTTTATTGCTTTTTCCTCATCCAGACAGTTTAAAATGAACTGCTTGAATTTTGTCAAACCTCTGATGGCCACAGGATTACTCACACATGCTGCAAACTGGGGTCAAACACAGAAGTGGTGAGTCCTTTCCTGCCATTGAAAACCAATGCTGCATGTGGGGAATTTTTGCTGACCTTAAATCTACCTGATGAGCTATTTTGTAGGAACCATTTCAACTTCTGCCATCCAGGGAAGGGTTTTTTTTGTTTGGGTTTTCCCCCCACAAAGCAGATTTCTCTCTGGGATGCCTCTCAGTGCTAAAAGAGTAGTTGGCATTTGCACTCTTCAGCCTTTAACCTCAGTACTTTTCTAATTGTTGAAACTTAAAAATTTTCTGTTCCATTTGGTAGGTTCTCTGATGATTTGTGATCAGAGCTTTCCCCTCAGCTGAGTGAAAATAACTTCACCTTTGGTGGTCTCATTGCTGCACTTTGTGTGTTGCTGACCAGTTCAAAATATAAATTACTGCATTAATTTAATGTGCAGATTGAATATATTGTGATCATGTGTGAGTGTCTGTAGTGTATTCTGTGTGTATTTGCAGTGTTATATATAAATGAATAATGCATTTGTTCTCTGTAAGTAGTTTGTTTCTGGCCCCTTCCTTCAGAAAGGAGGTTGAAAAAAAAAAAGAAATTGGATACACATTTTTCTGCTGTGTCCAGTTGCAGTCTGTCATTGCTTTCTTATTGTCTAGCTATCATACAGTCCAGTATTTCAACTGCAACTCCCAACTGATTTATGGTGGTTATTTTTAACAATAAAAATAATTTCTGCTACTTTAAAATAGGCAAATATAGTCAGGGAACTAAGAATGCAAACGTAAACTTTGTTTTGGGTGGGAGAAGAGCCAGAACTGAGTAGAAGTTAACTTGCAGTGGTGGCTCAAGTTGTAATTAGATCTAAGAAACTGGAAGTGCTATTAACTGCAGTGTATTTCAGGCTTCTGAATTTCCAGAGCTTTGAAGTGAAGAATAATAAAGTGTAGCATGTGGAAAAAATTTTCAGGACAGTCAAATCTGTTATTTGTGAATAAATCTTAAATTAAAAATAGTCACAGCTCACAGCAACCTAGATGGTAGTTCAAGAATGGACTACCACACCTTGCACTTTAGGAAAAGCAGACCTTTAACTGCATCTTTAGCCTAATTGTCTGCAGGAAATAATCTTAAATTTTAGCTCTCTTGGACTTGGTTTGCAGTGCAGGAGTGTAAGCTCTGATTGCCAAGCTGCTTTGTTTCTCCTTACTGGGAGCAGTTCCTTTTCCATGCCCACCCTTGCACGAGCCTGCTAGGAATGCCATCCTCACAGAGCTGCCTTAGGAATCCTTTTAATTTAGTGTAGGGATCACTGATGGTACAGAGGCAACCTGTGTTTCACTAGGTATGAAACCTCACACAGGCAGCGTGTGTGATGAGCCAGCAGTGCTGGTACTTTGGATATGTGATCAATGGGTTTCCTACCTGTTAGGCAAGTTACTGATTCCCATCTCTTGTCGTACACAGAAGTGCCTTTGAAAGGCTGAGACCTGAGCTGGGGATGGCTTTGGCTTTTGAAAAGCTTGAACACGTGGCTGTGCATCTCAGAGCCTCTGGTTGCTCTACACTTGTATTGCTCTGTATCAGTTCCCTTTCCCATGAACAAGTTCTTTCTGTAGCCAAAATGAACAGGTAGTCTGATAGTTTCTATTATCTGGTGATGACACCATTTTCTCTGACTTCAAACTTTCTCTGCAGTTCAAACAAGTCCTTACTGGTACGAACTTGTGGCAGAAGAGGAGGGGAAGATGAGTGCTCTAATGGCAGCTTGTCAGTTAAATTAGTTTTTTTTCCTGGTAGTATTGTGTTCATTGCGGGGGAAACTGAAACTGTTTTTCATAATCTCGGCGTGGTGAGGAGCAGCAAAGCGAACAGCTGGGAGCGTCTGCTCAGTGGGGACCTGATGCTGCCAGAAATTGAGCTGATAATGATGAGCAGCTCATAGTGTAATTAAGGGCATATTAACTCAAACATCACCTCCTACCTTAAATGCAGAAATCCAGAAAGCCCGTCATGCAGGAGAGCAGTCAGGAGTGGGTCCTGTTGGGTAGAGACAGCTCTAAATCCATGTGTTGAAAAACAAAGGGAAGTTCAGAGAAAACAAAGTTCATCATAGAGGAATGTTTGATACAAACATCCTACAGTTTCAGGACAATTTCCACGTCAGATTGCTGCAGATCCTTCCTCAGCATTCCGTCCCTGGCATGCACCACTGCGTGCTCTACTGGAGGATTACTGAGAGTAGTTGGAAAGGTTTTGTTGCTTCCAGAGCTGGAGGAAGGTGGTGTTAGGCTGTCATTTAGTCTGGGCTGTGGTGGGGACAGTGAGTGAGCAGGACTTGGAGATGCAGGATGACCGAGGAATGGTCCCAGGGGATGGTTTGTCACAGCCTGGCAGTGTCTCATTGTGTTGCAAGGGCAGATGACGAGTTCCTTTCTGAAAATCTTCCTCATGTAGCTCCTGAGCAGAGGGTTCTGCTGCTTACCCACTCTGTGCAGTGACCTAAGCATAGCTGTAAGGAGTAGCTGTACATTTTTCAGTGGTTATTAAAATCCAAGAATCCTTTAGAAGAGTAGCCAAGTGGGGTTGAAATGGATTTGCACCCCATACAGGAGCAGTGTGCTTCTGTTGTATTTGCTGTGTGCCTTTTAAAGCACTGCAAAGGCAAAATGCTAGGCAAAGTAAGTTTCTAGTGACTTTACAGAAGTATAAAAGTATTGAATGTATGTGAATAAGTTTGAATCACTCTGTTTTATTAATGTGTCCTGTCGTGAGGTGCTCAGTTGTGTGTCCAGCATGCAGCATTGCAGGGAATGCCCAGCTGCTGTGAGGAGTGAGGCTGGTGTGCCAGGGCATCAAAGCTTTGTAAGGTGCTTTTCCTCAGTCTAATCAATAATTAAACAAACACCTGGAATCCTTCGTTCCACTTTCCCTTTTCTGAAACGAAATGGGCCAATCTCAGAAGTGTTTCAAAATCTTGCACACAGAAAACAGTTTCAAATCCACAGAAAAAGCTGTGATCTGTGCTTCAGTTGCAGTCTCAAGTCCTTAGAAAGGAAAGAGATGATATTGTTGACTGAAAGTCTTTAATGCTTTGGACAACAGGTTTCTGTGATTGTGTTTTTTCTATGTTTTTTTTTCCTTGCACTTTTTGGAGACAGCAGGGTTTCTTTTGCATAAAGATTGATGAGTGTTGCCTCTGCCAGGCTTGCAGTGTCCCTGCAGAGCTGCCACTTCCCTGTGTCTGAGGGGCAGATTTTTGTTCTGTGTTACTGGGAATCCAAAAGTGCCATTTCTGCTCCAGGTGCCTGACTGAGATGTTGGGCTCTCTGTGCTGCAGCTCTCTGGGTAGAGGTGGTGCCTTCCCGTACCAGAGGGTTTTTCAGTGCCAGGGATGTGTTTATCCAAGCAATGCACGCATGTAAATCAGCCTGTGTTTATGATTTTTTTATTCCAGGGTGCGGTTGTAGCAGGCTGGCGCTTTCTGTGCTCCAAGTCAGGAAAACAAGCAGCAACAACAGGAGGGGTGAAGCAGAGGAAGGGCTGAGCAGACGCAGAGTGTGGGATGAGCGAGGGCAGCTCGGTGCCTCCTCCTCCCGTCTTTTTGAGGCCCCGTGTCTGTTTTAAGCTGCTCCAGGCACTGCAGCCTCGTCTCAGGGAGTGTGAGGCGCCTGGAAAGGGGAGAGGAGAGGGTGGCCTGGTTCTGCCCTTTGAGTCTGTGTGTGTGGGAAAAGGAATGATACCGAGCTTGGCTTTCCACACGGCTTTTAAAACCCATAGCCTCCCCAGGCTTCAACTGAGGATGCTTGTTTGCCTTGAGACCAGAGGTTTTATTGTTGCTTGTGTCCCAGAAAGAGGTTTCTCCTGGCTCTATTTAGAGGCAGTGCTGTTTGAGCTGGCTGTGATTGGGAGGAAGGAGGGAGGCAATGAGTGCTGTGCCCTCTTGTTTTTCTCTTGTACAGGAAGAAAAAAAGCTGAGGAGCCTGTCCTCCTCCTCTGAGTCAGCTGTGGTTACCGTTTGCTGAGTAGGCGTGCGTGTTTGGAAGGGAAAAGTAGCTTCAAATTAAGTCAGCTAAATACTGTACCCAAATAAGTATGGGGAGGTTCCCCCGCCTTGGACAGACTCTTGCTAGAGCTGACAGCTCGGAGTAAAACTGGTTTATGGTAATTATTAAAGCTATTGTGTGCATTGGGTAGTTCTTGAGCTAAACAGGAAAACAGGTTCTGTGTCCTGGTGAGGTTTCTATGTTGGTGTCTTTTGTTACCACAGCACACTGAGGTACAAATCCACATTAGGAGTAAATATGACACCAGATGATGATCTCCCTCCTGTAGGTGCACCCAGATCTTGGTAGAACATCAGGGCTGAACTGTCTGCACACATACTGTGTGTGTCACAGTGGGCAACATGGAAAAAGAGGGTCTGGAAGAGCACTTGGTAAAATTAGAAGGGAACTGGGCAGGCAGAAGTGAGCATCTTCCACCTGGTGGAAGAACAGATGAAAGGATGTCCAAGGAGTTCCTGTAGGAATCTGACAGCACAAAAGAAGTCATCTGGAAGTTTATAGGTAAATGTAATCATGCAATGAAGCAGCTCTCTGACAGTATTAGAAAATGACACAGAGAGAGGAACCCCCACTGTTGTTTGGCCTGTCAGTGTCAAACACAGCAAAACCATTTTGCGGAGAACCTCAATTAAGAAACAAAATAACTGATGAATGTTCGTCTTCAGCAAATGCTTTAAGGCTATACTGCACTTTGAATTTGTGAATAGTCCTGCTGATACTGGTTGAGTACTCCAGGGAAGTGAGAACTAACTCCAGTCAGCACCAGTTCTTTCCATATGAGAATAAATGTGTGCTCTGTAAGGTGTCCCGCTTCTCTTTTCCTGTATCAACTGTGGAAAGTACTGGGACACTCTTGAATTTTTAACTGAGCCACACAGAGATGCTTTTAGATCAAGTGGTGACACCTGCAGTCCCAATTATCAGCACAGTGCTGAAACACTGCCTTGAGGTGATGAGGAGTGGATTCAGAGGTGAGTGAAAAAATGGGAAGTACAAGAATATCAGTGTCCACACAGCAATAAAATGGGTGACCTGGTGCTGAGATAAAATGGAGATAAGTGAAGTTCCTGTTCCAGTGGTGACTCAAGGACTGTGCTCCAGGGTTGGGACACAGGCAATAGCTGATACTGGCTTGACTCTTGCATGGGTCTCTCCAGTATTTTGCAGGACAGCCTGGCTCCAAGCCATACACCTCCTGATGGCAGTTACTAGTGTAGAGGAAATGTTAATTCCTTACTTTTGTCTTCAATTGCTTTATCTTTGCGAACAGAAATAGTCTGTTCTTGTTTGGTGACAGAGATGGAAACTCATTTGCTTTGCTTGTTTTTTGTGTATCTTATCTTTTTTTTCCTGCTGGTATGAACATAATATGATTTGTACTGGTTATTTTTTGGACAAACTGATCTGAAATGAAACGTAAATGATACTGCGTGTTTTGCCAGCATAACTGAAGTTCTAAGTATACATCCTGTTTGTCACTTTGTTTTGCTGTTTTGTGAGGACTTTGATCATGGTGAAGTTGCAAGAAAGTACATAATGATGTTTAAGTGGAAGAGGAATGTATAAAAGCTGTTTTACTAGTCATAAGCCAGTGCTCAGCCTGTGTAAGAGACTTTGAGCTGACACCCCCGGGAAAAAATAGAAAAATATGTGGGCTTTCTGGCTGGCTGCAAAAGGAATGGTTTTGATGTATATGAAGTACTAAGCTGTCTCCTCTAGAGCTTCTCATTTAAGGTGAACAAGTTATTTCCATCACTTAATGTTGTCTTAGGTCTTGGTAGGTTGTTGAGATCTGAGACCAAGTTTCCTCTTGCTAGATACGATCGCTGGCACTTGCAGTTTGTGGCTTCTGGTTTTGTCCCAGCAGCTCTACTTTAGCTATAGGGTGTTGGGGTGTGTCTTGTGGCTCATGTTTGGATTCAGGTGACATGGATATTTGTGGACAAAAAGCTTATCTCCTTGAGGTCAGGGAGGATTGAGGTTAAGACAGAGAATTACTTAGAGCTTGTCATATTTGCCATACGAGAAGATTTAATTCACAAACAGGAGGAAGGGCTGTGGTTTATAGGCTGCAAAAACAACCAAATGTGTTGTTTATCTGCAAAACTTGATCTGCTTTTGATAGAAACCAGCAGGGTATTGCAGAGCTTTAAAGGATACCAAAATTCAGAGTTTGGATGGGGTTTTGGGTTTTTTTTTGGGGGGTACCTGAATGGGCTATTTGCCTTGTGTCTGAAGCTTTCCAGGGACTTTATCCCGTCATGTAATACCTCTCCAAAAGATGTACTTTAAGGGCATAGCCACAAAATTTAAGGAAAATTGAGGGACTTCCTTCCCCCTGGGTTGTTTCCTGGAATGCTGTACTGTGAAGCAGGCTAAGATAAACATATAATGTCTGTGTATGTGTTTTATATGTACATGTACATATATAAACACGAATGCTCATGGTAGTTGGCACTTTTGAAGTGTTGTCAGTGCACAGTGGCTCAGGGCGTGTGGCCCTGTGATTGGGAATGGGTAACTGTTTGGTGTGTGTCCTGGCCAAACAAAAAATCCCTTCTAGATTATTTGGGCCAAACAAGCAGCTGAATAGGTGCTGCCCTCTGATTTACCTGTCCTGCAGGAGGCACAGATGGTGAACACAAGAGTTTGGTGTTACACATCTGCTGTCAAAGTTTTCTGTCCTTTTTAGTGAAAATGGTTCCACAAGCCTTAATGGAAATGATGCCCATGAAAATCGGTGCTGATGTGTCCATGCTCTCCTGCCAGGCTTGTGGGTTCAGCTCTTTTTTTGGGAGTAGAAAATCTCCTATGATAATACCTGTGGGAGAAACATATTCATCAAATGCCAGTGGGAATTTCTCTCCAGAAGTATGCTTTAGACTTAGACGACTTGCAAAATATTTCACAAATAGTTCTTCCGGGGAGAGATGCCAGGTGTGGTTTGCCTTTGGCTCTGGTAACAGTACCTGTTCTTCAGAATGACTGTGAGTTAAAAAATGGACTTACAGGCTTCACAGATTTGTGACAAGAGGGGATGGAACCTGAGGGGTGATGTGGGGTGGGAGCAGGGTGGACACTGCCCACATTTTTTGAGTGCTTTTTGAATCTTAGATGATTGATGCATGCCTGGAGTAAACTCCTTTTGGTAACTGCAGACATTCAGGTGGGTCACATGTGGTAATGGTTACCCGGTTGGGAGTTTGGAAATTCTCTTTTGAAATGCCTGTGAGATGATGGATCAGTGCTGAGGATCTTGCACCATCTCACAGTATTCTGTGGGCACTTTTATGAAATGTTGACATGGAAATATCTGCATCTTTAATCTGTTTGATTCAAGTTTGAGCTTGTATTAATCCAGGGTCTTGATTTTTTTTTTTCTGGTCTAGAGAGAAAACTGTTTTGGTGATAAAAGATGTAGCTGGGATCTTGAGTTAATTCTGCAAGACAACTTTTTTTTGTTTTTCACTAGTGTAAATGTGATCCTTCCTTTCTTCCCACCCAGTGTAAAATGAAAATGAGGAGGGCAGGCTGCCTTTTCCTGCTGGTGAGCTGGGCAGCTGCCTGCTCCCACTTGCCTGCTGTTTGGGCTGGGGCCCCTCTGGAGGGTTAGCAGAATTGAAGAGAGATGTTATTTGTCATCTTTTACATTGTCAACTTACTCTAATTTTGGAATAAGAAACTGCTTTCTTAAGGGAATTACTTATCTTCTTGGAAAGTTGGCTGTAAAAGTAAGTCTGTTATTAAATGGCTTTGTAAGAAGTGGATTAAACTCCTGATTTATTGTTTAGCAGGAGAATTGCTCATTGTTCAGCAGGAATTTATGTTTGTTTACCAGGAGAATCAGAAATAAGTAACTCAGACTGATGGTGACAATTTCAGTAAGTTAATTTATTTTTTGAAAATGAAATAAGGTCCTTGGTCAGGTCTTGGCCTCCTTCACCATCTATCATCAATTATTCAGTTTTTGGGCAATGTCTGGAAACATTTTTCTTAATATACCTGCAACTGTGCAAGTCCTGAGTGTAACAGGTGGGTTCTTTACCCTCCTTCATGCATCTGCCTCACTCCTGTGCACATTTGCTCTCATTTTTCTTCCTTTTTTAAAAAAAAAAAGAAACAAAAGCATTTTGGAAATTCCCCTTTGTAACTACAAACAGTAGGATACTGTATAGCCCATGATTTATTAGTACTGATACTGTTATGGCACGTTTGAGTCTTGTTCTACCTAATTAAACTGTTCTGGAGGAATTCTTAGCTGCAGATAGCATGAAAGCAAGCATGAGGAGCACCGGAGTTACTGTGCATTCACCTAGCTGGGCATGCAAAGGAAAGCAAATTTCCTTGCTTTTAACCAGATTGGGGTGATGATTTCTGCTTGAAATCCCGCCTTGCTTGTTCGTTTCTCTGTGCACACAGCTCTGGTGGGACTCGGTGGGTCCTTGCAGCTCGGCACATTGTCCTGTTGTGTGTGCACAGCTCCTGTTCTCAGCAGCTCCTGCCGAGAGCAGCACAACGAGCAGCTCTGCGGAGCCCGCCTGGCAGCGGGGGTGCTGCGGGAGGCTCTGCATCGCTGTGTGCAGCCCCTCCTGCCCAGCCAGCCCCCAGAGTGTCCCTGCTGTCCCCAGGCAGGCTGAGGGGTGTGTGGGAGAGCAGGCAGGGCGGGTGGAGCGCGGAGAGCAGCCGGCCTTGCCTTGCCCTGCCCACGCCAGCCCAGCAGCCATTTATGAATGAGGCACCAGCAGGGGAGGAGGGACTGCAGCTACAATAGCAGCCTGCGCTGCCTTTCATTCACTCGCTGCCTCTCAGCAATACTATGGCCTATTTAAAAAAAAAACAAATTGCATTCCTTCTTTTTTCCTCGCTGAATCTGCCGGGTGACTCTCTCCGCTTCCATGCTGGAGCCTTGCTGCCCCTGTTCCCCTTTCCCCACCAGCCCACCCAGCACAGGCTCCTGCTTTGCCTTGTCTCTGAACCAACCCACCCTGGCTCCCTTCTGTGTCCCCTCGGTGTCCTCCGCTCGCTGGCAGCTTCCTGTCCCTGTCGCAGCCCCTGGCACAGCAGCCTGGCTGGAGGGCTAGCAGAAGGAGCCCGTGGCTAGTGCAGAGCTCCCTCTCCTCTCTCCTCCCCGCTGCTTTAGGTAGCCCATTGCTGTCAGCACTTCAGAGCCCTTTGTTGTGACTGCACTGAAGCGGGTGACAATGGCACCCTCGCTTCCTATTCACCCGAAATGAAGAGATGGGCCATTGTCCTGAGCGTGACTGAGCTTCTTTCAAAACAAACCCAAAAAGAGACGGGCAGCTCAGTTAAAGCTGCTGCTTTGAGCTGTGACAGTGGAGGCAGTTTGGGTCTAGAAACCTAATTACCAACAGTAAGCTTTCTAAAGCCAGGGCAGCATCCCTTTTGCGTTTAAGGTGTGCAAGTTAAAGTGTTTTTTAAAATAATGAATGCTATTTACAAGTAGTGGTGTTGGTGATGACACCTCACAAACCACCTGCTTCCCAAATTTGATTTATTTTTTTTTTTTAACCCAAACCGGGTCTACAAGAGATCACAAGTTCCAACATAGAGAATATGTCCTCAACTAAGCCAGAAGTTTCAAAAAATATCTAAGCAGCGTGTGCTGGGTTGAGTTTATATTCTCTTTCAGTTTTCACTTGCCCTAGTGAAGTTCTGGTGTTAGCACTTGTTCATCCTGTCTTTAAAAAGTCTCAAAAATAATTTCCCAGCAAAGCTCTGGCTGCCCCATCCCTGGAAGTGTTCAAGGCCAGGTTGGACTGGGCTTGGAGTGAACTGGGCTAGTGGAAGGTGTCCCTGCCTGTGGTAGGGGGTTGGAACAAGATGAGCTTCAAGGTCCTTTCCAACCCAAACCATTCTGTGATTCCATGATAATTACTCCTTCGCCACTTCATTCACATGAGTGCAGCATTTTTCTGTAGTCAGTCTCATACGAACTGCCAGAAATAGCCTATTTGTAAATTAATTTTCCTAGCCTAGATGGGAAGCTTTGCAAGTCACTTCCACTGCAGTGGTCATAACTTGGATGTAGGAGAATTGCCTCAGGGCGAAGGGAGGTGGGTTCATCTTGCTTGTTTCCTCTTAGTAGTAGGATTCTGAAATAATTTTTAAACTGGGTGGCTACTTTACCTTTGCATTTACATTCCACTCCCCATGTGTGTGGGCAGGCTGAGTTGAGCAGAGCTTTGCTCATCTCCTCAAAGCAAATTCTAGCCAGACTAGTTTGCATTCTGGTGCTATCAAAGTAAGCAGTGATAAACCTCTGATGATATAAAATCTGGTTCCCTCAGATCCATCTCCCTTTGAGTGTTGGCGTTAAGGGCCACTTTGTGACTCTTATCCATTAGTGCAGATTCCTCTCTGAAGAGAAGCCTTGAGGGATGAGTAAGCTGAGATGACTTGAGAGGCTTGTGGGCTACAAAAGGCTGGCTCAGAGCGACTGGAATGAGGCTTCAGGTTGCTGCAAAAGATGTCTGTAGATGATGTTAAGTTGTTGGTGATGAGCAGTGCACAGTTAATAGACTATAGTGCAGAAATAAGTTTTCATGTGAAGAGTTGAGGACTTGGGGCATGGCTTGGGCAAAAGGAGTAGCACCTTCAAGACCCAGCTGATGGAAAGCTTTTGAGCAGTAGCAGGCAGACTTGGCTGCTCTTCCACCCAGACTGCACAGTCTTATTTCCATTTGTTTTTCCTGAGAGTCGACCAAGCCAACATGTTGTTTCTGTGTGAGTGTGGGCTGCAGGCGTGTTTAATATGACCCCACCAAAGTGGTGCAGAGGCATATGCAAAATCCTCCTCTAAATGTGTCAGGGAATGTGTTTGGGACAGTTTTTATTTAAGTTTTCTATAAACAAGGAAGATACTGGAATGCTTTGGGTGTCTTTTCTGGAAGGACCTTGTCAGTCTCTGTCTGCAGTTCTCTATCAGTTATGTTGGTAGGATGCTCAACAAAGCACACACTTAGTTAAATATTTTGTGAGATTGTTGGCTTATCATGTTTAGTTCAGGAGATATCCTTGACGCTGGAACTTGTGATCTCTTGTGGACCTGGCTTGCAAAAAAATCACATTTTATGAGGTAGATGGTTTGTGGGCTGTCGTCAGCGATATCACTACTTGTAAATTCTTGCCGACCTTTTTTTTTTTTTTTTTTAATATTTGGAAATGTGCAAAGCCTGTCAGTGTGCCAGGCTTTTTAGAACGGTGGAAGAAAGTGTAGGAAAGAGCTCATCTTGCACCACCTAAGTGAGCTCTTCCTGTGGAGGTTAAGTAAGCGGACTGTGAACTCGGCGGATCAAAGGCAGGAGCACTTCGCCAACCAGGAACTTTAGAGGTTTAGCTCCAGGCAACGTTCAGTGGTTGCCCTCCAATTCTGAGCCCTCTGCTAATAAAACTCCTTTCTCCTTCCCTGAGCTTTACCTAGTTGCACGTTAGGGACTAGGACCTGGGAAGGGAAGTGGGGAGGGATGTGTTTGTGGCTTTGCAGTTTCAGACATGTTCTTTGGGGGTTTTATAAGCTATTTAGTGAAACTGAGCTGAAACAAAAGAGGAAAATACCTCTTATTTTCCTCATATTAATATATTATTAAACAAACAAACCCATAACAATTGTCAGTTATTTTTAGTGTGCGGAAAATATATATTATTTTTGTGGTTATCTTTTCTTGAAATTAAATTCATTTGTTGCCAATGGTAGGCTGAAAGGAGATGGGGAAATCCCGGATTTTTTAATCTTTATATCTAGCATGAGCTAAGCCTCTATTCTGTGCTTGTTAGGTGATTTCCATTTGAGCAGCTCGAACATAACCAAATTAAAGAATTAAAGTGAGCCCGTGGGGTAAACTGATGGACTATTCCCATTCTTCCAAGAGAAGCCATGTGGAGAGGGACAAGGCTGGCTGCATGCAGAGTTCTGTGCAGATACACCGAGCTGTGACCTTGCTGCAGTTGTTAAAATTGTGCACAAACTACTGCCTTGGATACACTTCTCAGTTCACACATTTGAGAAGAAGCACTGTCCTTCTGCATCTTGGCTGCATCTGGTTTTAAAACACCCCTGTGCTCTCCATGGGAATTCTTTTTGCTGTAGGATACACCCTTACTGCAGTGTTTCCAGACCAGTTGGGTGTTTTGAACCCAAAGAACACGTTATCTGTATCTCTGCCTGTCTCACTGATTTCTTTCCTTGCAGAGCTTTTCTTGCATGACGTAAATTTGCCTTTGCTTATTTATGTCTGGGGCAGAAATTTTTTATCTGTGGTTCATGAGCAATGGGCTGATAAATAAGGTGATACTGTGTGATGTTATTACAGATTGTTCTGGGCTTTAGTTGATTCTAAGCTACTGCAGGAATTTTTTAATTGCCACTGACTTGAGCACTTTTTAAACAAATTAAAAAACAAACCCCAACCCCACCACTAAAGCAAAACATGGCCCTTCTGTGTTTTTGTATGCTGGAATTTTTGCCTTGGAGGTAATTAAAAATATAGCTGTTGTCCTTAATGGGATTTCTACACAGCTGTATTTTTTACCAAGCATGTCTGTGTGCAGCTGCTTGAACTGAAACACAACAAACACAAGAAATGGCTGGTGTTGTACTTAGGTTTTTAAATACATGTGTGTGCTATATATTTATTTAAGAGCAGATCCTGCAGAGCAGCTTGAGTTGTACCAAGCAGCCTGGAGAGCTTTCTGAAGTGACCTTGGGAAGGGCAGGTGCAGGTACAGGGTGCAGGTCTGGCTGGTACATCTCTGTCCTCTGGCCATGCAGATGTACAGACCATGTTGTACTTGCCAAGGGAGGTGGAGTGGCTGATTATTTGCTGCTGTGTTTTGTTTCTTTTTATTTTATTTAGCTCTCTTGCTTTGTTTCTGTTTTTTAGATTACTGTAGCTTGACTCCATGCCCCCAACAAATAAAAAGATGAGCTTGGATGTAGGTCAGAACTGTAATTCCTTACCATCGGGGGTGACTTGCTTTGAAACTGGCCCCTTCTATGATAACCTTGCAGTTTGTCCTTCTCAAATCATAACTGTGTACTGGGGACTTGACATCTCATGGCCAAGAGATGAAAGCCTTTTATCATAATTCGAGTGCCCTGACTTCATTGAAAGACTAAACTCCACAAAGCACACTCAGGGGAAGGGTGGTACAAAGTGCCTTGGCAGCCTTGGGTTGTACAGTTTACGTAGTTTTTCGGTGCTGTGTAGGTGTTTGCTCCTGGAAGGTGGTTTTGAAGGAGTCCTACTTAGAAATAAATGGATTTTGTTTTCAGCAGTTCATGGCAGTTTTGTGTCCCTTGTATGTGTCCTTCCTCCACAGTCCAAGCACATGCAGCTCACAGCTTTGCCCCTGTGTGTGTTGCTATCCCTGCCATGCAGATGCAAAATACCTTAATATTTCATTTCTCCAGGTACAGATTCAAACCTATTCCATTTTCCTTATGTAGTAAGTCTGACCTGTGGATCAAGACATGCTCTTTTCTCTTGCCTTTGCTCACTGCCATGTTTCAGGTAGCTACTGATGTGCCTCCACCTCTGGAGCTGACAGCCATGGGAGCCTAGGAATGGAAGCTGTGGGTGCCTGACCTCCTGCCTGGGTGGAATGGGACAAACAGGTCAGACAGTGATTGTCAGCAGTGCTTTGACCAGGGCAGTGAGGCTGGGAATGTAAAGAAAAATGCAGGATCACCAACCTTTACCTTAAAGGCAATGCATTGCCTCTGAAAGCCTTGGCTTGTATCCTGGGAAATTTAAGCAAAACAAAAAAGCAATGATTGTGGTGATAGCAGAGAAGATTGTTGACCAGCGATGTTTCGGTTGCTTGGCAGGACTGTGAGACTGTATCTGCTGCTTCTCAGAAAACACAGAGCTCTGACATGTGGCCTTGGAAAACAACAAAAAACCCAACAAAATCCCCCAACCAACCACGGAAGCAAGCTTAGTTCAGCTTTGGGTGTTCACAAGCTCTGTGTTATTGCTGCAGGCTCCCTGCAGTGGATTCTGTGTGTGGTGAGGAGCCCAGGCTGGTGGCCAGGTCATGTTCAAAGTCTCTCCTTACTGGGCTGGACTGCTGAAACAGAGACCAGTAAATACAAAATTAAATATTATGTGTTGAGCCCTTGATGATGCTACTGTTCATAAATAGGGAACCAAGTAACATGCACGTGGAAGTTGTCTCTGGGTTTCTTCTAACGTACTGGAGTACTGAATGTACCCTATCAAGTTATTACATGCTGCTTTCTTTCCATTGCCATCTGTTATCTCTCTTCTGGTCCTTATCTTTAACTCTGCAAATCCTCTTAGAAATTTCTTGAAAATACTGAGAGGGGAAGCTGGCTCTTAGGTAATGCTTTTACTCATAGAGTATTTGTTTTTGTTTGCACCACCCTCTTTATTTCATCCTGGTATCTTTTAATGTATTTTGATGTGCAAGACTAGTGATCTAACTTGTTGATTCCAGTAATATCATGTCATGTAATTTAAGAAGGAAGCACTGGAGATCCTAAGTTCTGTAAGCTTGTCCCTCACAGTAAAAAATAAATAGTATTAGATGCACCAGCCTTTTCCATCTGACAAACATCCAGTGTATAAGCAACTTATTTTCATGCTCACAGAAGCTTTTCCTTCCCAATCTCAAATTTTAGAAACCCTGAGAGTGAGCTCCTGCTACACACAATACCTTATGTTTCGTGTTGTTGCAGGGATTTAATTCAAATTTGGAAGGGCAGTGTGAGTTCCCAAGGATTCTCTCTGTGTGTGACACTGAAGCTCCTCAGTCTTTTAATATTCTCACACTAAAGTCTTCTGATTTAGTGAATAAGGGGGAATAAAAGGTAAACAGGCAATAAGATGCTAATGATGTTTATGACATTTGGGGTGTGAAAGCAAGGAGAATGTATGTGAAGAGCACTCGGTTATGTGCTTGGATTTTTTTTTAGGAAGAGAAACTACTATATTGAAATGCTGCAAGTCCTTATGGCTGCAGAGCTGCTTTCGAGTATTGAGAAGTTTCAAAACAGGGTAACAGAAGGATTGTTCTGTTTGTGAGGGTGGGGAAGGCCTTTCCTCCCTCCTTTTGGTAACTCAGAATCCTTTGGTTTTCTTCCTCTCAAAATGAAGGCAGTCACAAGCGATAGCTGAATATGATACTGTTTGTTCCGTTTATATAAATTTTGCTTTGAGTTGAGTTCTGGCAGCTTTGCTGAGTGGGAAGCTGATATGTTTGGCCTCTGTAATGCCTGTGTGGGCTGTCATTAGGAGGTGTTTTGCAGAAGTTGCTGTATCTTACCTTCTCACTTCGTTATAAAGCTTCAACATGCGATCTGCCCTCTCCCAGCTGGCACTGAATTTGTGGGTCTGAAGTGGTTTTGAAATCCTTGGGTTGCCAGGCTTGCACAGAACAGAGCTCGTGTTGCAGATCGGGTGGGAGCTGCTGCGCTGCCTTTCTGGGTTTGTACCCTGAGTATTTTTACTAGCAAGGTACCTGCCTTCCTGTGTCATTATGGAGTACTACCTTGCATTGCAAAGCAGGGTTTCCACACTCAGATAAGCCTGAACCCATGAGCCTAACCTAGGATAATGCTGTGTCTTGGTGGTGGAAGTTGGCAGGTGGTTTAGTAAAGCAAAATGGGATGAACTGGGGGAAAAACAATGAGGACCACAAGGGAAAAATGAAATGCCCTAGATCAAGCAGCACTACATAAGGGGCTGTGCTTGATTGAGGATGGGGAGAAACTCCTTGCTTTGGGAAGTAAACAGCTCATCCTACAAGCTCACAGAAATAAATTATGCCAGCAAGTTACCTTTTAAAAAGTCGAACTGAGAAATGAAGTTACAGAGGAAAATTACCCCTTTTTCTGGCAATTTGTGCATCTGAATTAAGGGCAAACTTCATGGAGATCCCAACACTGGTCGTGTGGGTTTGTAGGAGACCCTTGTCAGTGTTGCCAATGACTGCACCACATGTAAAGAAGGCAAATGTAGTTTCTACATTCTCCACAAAAACACGGGAGACTTCCCTCTAAATTATCTCTGTGTGGAGGAATTTTAACTTGCATAGCCATGAAATTCTCTTCAGAGTTTAGGCAAACATTCATTGTGGAGGCCTACAAAAACATCAAGGCAGAAATGAGAAGAGCAGCTAGCAGATAAGCATTGCAAATGCTCAGATACTTATCTGAATCTTTTTGGTTTAGAAATTGGGTTTGGGAATCTTGAGAGAGCCTGTTCTCACGATAAGGTGCCTTGTAAAGCCCAGGCTCCCACTAGTCAAGAATAGCACAGGTTTAGCCTTTCATTTAAAGGATTGAATCCCAGTGCTGAACTGAGGTGGTGTAAGATGTGCCTCACATCTAAATATTGCAGTTTGGCTCCCAGGATAGAGGTTTTTGGGAAGGATGAAATTTGGTATTAGAAACAAATGTTTTGCTAACTAGCTAAATGGTTTTCTTACAGTTCTAATGTTTTTTATCAGTGTTTTTCGAAGTGTAATACATGTGTAAAAAAGCAGTAGGATTAGGTATAAATGTCCTTTTTTGGTGCTTGTGTCTGGTGTTCCACACAAGGCTTGGATCTCCCAAGCCCTCAGTAAACCAGAATGTGGATGTATCAGTGCTTCACCATTCTCCAAAAATCATCCATGGTCTGGGCTGAGGGATTTACTGAGCCCAGGCTGGAGATTGTCATGCCAGAGGCTTTTTGCAGTAGGTTATGGAATGAGCTTCTAGAGCAGTTTTGGACTAATTTGAGTTATGCTCAGGTTTTTCACTCTCTGTAATGTATACATGATGTTACTGCATCTTTCAAATACATTTCCACATGTTCTAACTTTAGCCAGAACCTTCTGTTACCTGAGAAGGGGGAAACACAGAACCACTGTAACCCCAGACTAAGCTCTTACATATATGTATTGTGGAAATGTTAGTTGATGGGTGGTGGCTTAAATCTCTGCAAATTATCAGCAATGAGTCTGCAGGTAAAAATAGGCACATATATGTAGAGAGGTGGGGCAAATACTTCTGACAAAAAAAAAATCAAAGGCGCTTCATTAATTTTATTTTTTTTTACATGCCTTAGTGAAGTTTGGTGGAGTCTCTATTAGTTTATTTGGTAAGTGCTGATGCCCTGAGGTGGACAGGTAGAGGAGTTGAAGAGTCTCCAAAGGGCAGAGGAGCCAGTGCTGTCCTGCCAGGCTGGGGCTGGCAGAGGTGAAGTCACCAAGCTCTGATATGGGGCAGGCAGGGACACTTCAGCCTTCAGATGTTCAGGTGTGTTCTGTGGCTATGAGTGACTTTTGTAGAAAAGGAGAACATCGTTCAAATGTACTGTTATATCTCAAAGCACGTTTTAAAAAGCATGACCAGGTAAGGTCAATGATAAGGTGATTTTGCTCCATTAGCTTTTCCCCATTTTCTGTGTGCCTCTTTATGCCTGAGCCTATAGAAAAACAGGCAGTGTCTCCATCTGTAGATGCATCTTGGAAAGTTTTTTTACCATATATTTTCCTTCTGTATTCTGTTGTGCTTTTTATTTTTTTCCTGCAAGTTTTGCAGCAGGTGTTTTGCATATATTTGTCATAAATTTGGTTTAATTGCTGTGGCCAGCACCTGTCCCTTGTTTTCTGTACACCTGACGTGGTGGGTGTTTTGAAGTGTGGTTCAGATCATTTTACCTGCACTGATGCATTTATTGACGTCCTTTTGCTGCACTTCAAAACCCAAACAAAACAACCTGATTTATTGCAAACTTGGCACAGCTACCTGTGCCCTTGCAACTGGCCAAGTGTCCTCTGCTTGTTTCTGTTGCAAAGAAGAGTCTATTTGGTCTCATAGCTGACTTCATGCTATTATAATTGGTTTACACAGAATAATATGCTGTGTTATATGTAAAACAGTATATTACAGTAAACATTTGGCTTTGTGGAGATGACAGTGCTGAGGTGGTGCAAGTACAGGCTGCTCTACTACGGAGAATTAATGCATATTTTGGGCAGGCAGGGTTGGGCACTCCTGTTACTCTGGCTTTTCCCAGCCTGAGTACTTCCTCATGCAGGTGATAAATATATATATAAAATTATTTTGAATGTGCTTATCTCCGAGGTGGGGCAGGCACCTTGAATAATCTGTTTGGAAGAAGTGTTTTGCACAGAGCCTGGGACAGGCAAAGCCCTAGCTGGTTTGGGTTTGGGCTGGCTGTGTCCCCAAAGTGCTGCCTGGGACATGAAAGGCGAGGAGTGCCATGGCTGCCTGGGGACTGAGGAGCACTGGAGCTCCTTTGATGTTGCCAGAGTGGGTTGTTTTCTAATTCTGAACGTGAAGGAGGAAGGTGAATCAGTCCGGGAATTACAGCACTCAGCTTTCCCAACTTGAACAGGCGACTCCTTCAAAACACCTTATAGGCAGGAAAGGTCTTTTCATTGTTATCTTTAATATCCCCAGCTCAGTTCTGCCCTCAGATGGCTGGGCCCCTTTGGGGACACTCGATGGGCAGAGTGTCACTGGTCACCCGTGGCTGTCACTGGTCACCAGCACCCCCAAATCGCTCCCACAGGGTCCCTCCTGGGGAAAGAAGAGGTGTTGCCCTGTGTGAGGTCTGTGGCAAAGCCAGAGGGGCTTTATAGCTTCTGTTAGTTTGCTTTTGCTGCCTGTCTGTGTGTGAGGAGCAGGAGCCCCTGATGGCTGCTGCTGCAGGTCCCAGCTAGGGACAGCACGGAAGGAGAAGGAGTAGGAAGGGAGTAGGAAGGGAGCAAGGCTGTCAGAGCAGGAGCGAGAGGCCCCAAGCCCTGAAAGCCAGCCTTTGTGTCCCCCTCCCCCCGGGCCCTGCCTGGGGCAAAACATTACACAAT
This sequence comes from Lichenostomus cassidix, assembly GCF_008360975.1. NCBI lineage: Eukaryota > Metazoa > Chordata > Aves > Passeriformes > Meliphagidae > Lichenostomus > Lichenostomus cassidix. The sequence goes on from NC_139491.1 coordinate 3,623,150, forward strand.
CCAGCTATTGTCTGCTTGGAAAAGTCTACGGCATCCTATTGCAATTATTTATGAAAGGAAATATTTGATGTTTTTGTGGAAGGTGGGTGGGGGAAGCTGAGTTTACCTCTCTTCTTGTTTGGAGCTTAGTATTTCTTGCCTTTGTTCTTCCTGTCCAGTTGCTCCAAATTTTTTTTCTGAGCGGCAGAAAGTGCCCATGCCTGCAGTCTGTGCTGCAGGGAAAGTCCTGCTGTGAAAACAGCCTCCTCCCTCTGCCCCCCCAGTTCTGCAGAATTTCATTCAGTGTTATAAATAAAAGATACCCACAAACTCCTTCTCGGGATTTGGTTCATGTCCTTCACGTTTTGTCTAGTATGTTTTTTATATGTGGCAGCATTTGGAGGTGTTAGATTTTCCTTAGTTTTCCCTGGAAGTGTAGGCGTAGTGAGAGAAGGAAGGAGCTAGGGAGGATCCAGAAGCTGATCCTGATGGAGAGACTCAAAATAAATGGCATCACTTGAACCCGTTTTTTCTCAGCTTGAGCCCTCTCTGCAGGTGACACAGAAGGCATCAGAAGTGTAGATTCTTGCTAATAAATACAAGCCTTTCCACATTTGCAAAAGAGAACTAAACTAGAAAATACTAGAAGTAGTGAGTAAATGCCCAACAGGTGTAATACCTCCCACTTTGTGGCAGTACTGTGCAAAATAAATCTCAGAACCTTTTTTTTTAAAGGCCAGGTTGTCCCAGGTTTGTTTAAATTGAGCTTGAGAAACTCTGTTTTAGGTGACCAGTGGTTGCTCTAACATGATTTCTGAAAGAAATCTACCTGAGACCGATGCTCATTAGTGTTATTTCATCAAGTGGGAGCTTGCTTTCTTTGTATCTTTGGGGGAGATAGTTCATTGGATTTGGGAACTTCCATGCTTGCTGGCTTTGATTCATCTGTAGGAACTTTCTCATGATGCCTTGTCCTGCATGTTCTTGCCAGTGGCTGGTGATGGAAGAGTCCTCTTTCATTGGTGACTCCTCCAGTCCTCTGGATCATTTTTAGGCTGATACTTCTGGTTGGTTGGTTGAAGGAGGCTTAGGAAGGCTCATTGAGGGCTGTGGTGGTTGAGGGGAAAGGTCTGGAATCTCTCACACTCTCATAGCCCAAATCAGAGTGAGGACAACTCAACTTAGTAACTGAAAAAATTATATCAGACCAGCCAGTAAACATTTTCCTTTTGCCAAAGGAGCTAAAGAAGTGCCATTTCCCTGGAAACTAGGACAGTTCCCCAGGGCCATTCCTGCTCTGAGGTATGCTCAGGTGCAGTGTTAGGTGCTCTTGCTGAGTTGTGTGGAGGAAGAAAATGTGTTCTTGTGAGTGATGAGAATGCGCTGCTCTGTGCAAAACCAATTGCTTGGAATTTTAGAGCATTCTGGAAAGTGTGTGATAAATGAAGAGGTTGTTACATGTCCTGCTTACTGCAGCCTGTTTTGCTGAAGTCAGGGAAAGCTTTCTGAGCCAGAAGGCTCAGTGTGGTGCTCCAAGCATGACCTGCTCCCCTGTGATGGTAGCAAAGAGCAGCTCTATCTTCCAGCAGCTGTCTGTGGCTGGTGCAGAACAGACTGAGCTGTACCTGTGTTGTCCTGATCCGTGGGGACTTCACCCTGTTAACCCAGATCCACACGAGCTGAGGAGAGCAAATTCTGTGTTTTCAAGTCTTTTCTCACATGGCAGGAAGGAAACTTTGATCGCTGACATTAACGGCTGGTGGAAAATACCCCTGTGAAATCCCAAATTCCAAACCACACGTGGTCAACAAAAGAAAATCTCACTCTCTATTTCCTTAATTTCGCCAGTGGTTTTCCCCCATCTTGCTGCTGTCTAGGAGTTGAAGCTAGAAGATATTTATAGCATTTTTTATTTCATTTGCACATAAAAGCATTCAGTTTCCTTGGGTCTACAGAAGGCTGAATTATTGTCCTGGTAAAACATGCCAAAGTAGGAATGCCATGAATGAGTGTTTTTAAGGTTGCTGGGGGGGTGGGAGGGGTTATGGGGGATGTGCTGCTACAAGGAAGCAATATATATTAAATTCAAATTAAGATGCAGTCTTAAAAGTAGTTCTGGAGTTTGGGGGATACTTTTTGAAATAAAACCAAACACATTGATTTAGTGTCCTGAAATACTGATGTTCTCATAATATAGAAGAAGTAGTGGCATCATAATGTGTAAAAGTGATGTAGAGTAGTGATGGTGTGCGTGAATTAAGGTAGAACTTGAAGTTATGTTGGTTTGAATTTATACAGTGGTTTGTGGTACTGCCTGTCATGCACAGGAAGCTGTGTTGGGACAGCAGTGCAGCCTGTCTGAGCTACACTCCTGCATGGCAAAGTGCCTGTCCAAATCCCTAGGAATGGGTCAGAGGCTCGGGATTTGTAGGATGGCTGTCCTTCAGGGTTGTGCTGTTTCTGTAGGATGGTGTGGGTTGTGGGATATACGTTTCAAATGCATGCTGCTGGGGGCGAGCAGAAAATGCGTTTTGTGGAGGAGTTAGTTTTGAGAGGATGATTGTATTTGTTTAATTGATTTTGTGTAAATTGCTCATGAAACATTTTGAAGTTGCAGGCTCTGTAGGTACTTTTGGATCCGTGAGCAGGCAGATACAGTACACTGTGCCTGAGAGCAGTCACTGAAGCTCAGCATTAACTTAGGTGTTTTTGTACTTGCTGGAAACTGATCTTTTGCCTGATTGATCTGTGTTTGTGTGCACATGAATAATTCACAGATATGTGTGTTTGGATACACACACACATCCTGGTGAGTGTGTGTGCTGAGCAGAAAACACACTGGGTAGTAGGTACCCAGAGGCAGAGCAGCCTTTTTTTCAGTTTATTTTCCCAAAGCATTGTTGTAGACCAGATATATTTTCCTACTCTTGTATGTGCTATAAAATAATATTTTTCAAGATGGGGAAAATATCGAGTTACTTCCACTCTGTGCTTTTACAAAAATCACTTGAGAAATTAACATTCTTGTGTATCAGGTTACAGGCGTCCGAGTTCAGGAGGGGCAAGTGTGTAAGGGGAAGCAGGATGTGAGCTTGGAACAAAGGCAGCCTCGTGTTGTGGAGGGGTAAACAGGGATGGTACCCTTTGTGGTGGATCTTTATGGGTGTTAAGTAAAGGATGGATACTGTTGATGAGTGGTGTTTGCAGTGTTTCCATACGCACTGTTTATCCATGTGCAGTTCTCTCTGTGTGCATGGGTGTTGTTAACTCTGCTGTTGTGTTCCATGTGGTTTCCATTTGCCAGTCTTCAGGTCTTTTCCTGCAACAAATTTCTTCAGGATTTTGCTTTAACTCTTGCTGCAAGCCTGTGACCCTTGGTTGGCTTCCCAGCACCATGGCCTTTCCCATCTCCAGAACAACCAGAGAGGTTCTCTGGTTGCTCCTTGTTCCCAAGGTGGGGACAGCAGCTCGGACCCTCTGCTCGCTCCTCTCGGCTCCCAGGAGCTGTGTGAGGTCCGGAGGTCCCCGAAAGGGGGAAGCTGAAATGCAAACATGAAACTGAATAATAAAATGATGTCACTGCTAGCCAATCCGGAGGGCTGATGTCACACGCCTGGCAGCACCAGCAGCCCCTTGTGCCTTTCTCACCACCGCGAGCTGCTGAGCAGCAAACCTTCTCAAGTTCATTATTTCTGAGTTAAGTGCACATAAAGCACAATTCATCGCTCCTGCAGTTCATGAGATTCCGAAGTTTCCCAAGACTCTCGAGCTGGGTGGGAGCCCTTAAAGCTCTTCCATGGAGCACATGACGAGCAGGCAAAGTGATTTGCTTAGTTTTTTTTTATTTACAGCACTCTCTGTTCTGCCCTGTGTGTGCTGGGTAGGATACATGTTGGTATGTGTTTGCTACTTTTGATGTGTATTATACACCATTATTTCCTTATTTATTTTGCGTTACACATTTAAGTCTTATTTTATATTGGCAAATCCCACAGATAAGCTCTAAATTACTCATGTTGTTTCTGTCTCCTCCTATCCACTTAGCAGAGGCTGTGTTGAGCATCTTGGTGGTTCAAGCTGTTGGAAGCTGTAAGAGCTGTTTATTATTTCTGAGTGAAATTTGATAGGTTTTCAAACCAGAGAGCTGAGGCACCCTTTTTGATATTCAAAACAATGACTGTATCTACAGTTTGAGGTAGATTTAAAATAAATACATAATTTTACTCTGTGAGGTCATTGTTGATGCCAGGGAAGAAAGATATGATCAAACAGATCTAGAACAAAAAATCTCATTTTAGATAGACAAGGATAGACAAGGTCCTCTATTTATAATTTTTAGTATTTCCTTCTTTCATTTTATTTTATGTTTTACTCCAGAAGCATGCTGGTGAGGAGGAGAATGGAAGGAGGAAGATAGCTGTAAGTTTTGTTACACAGACTTCATCTGTATTTGGGATAAGAAGTAATGTCAGAGGCTCTGATGGTTTTAGCTTTTTAGGGATAGATAATCTTCTCCAGTCCAGGTACTGGAACTTCTTTCCTATTTTAGTCTGCACTGGATTTCACATGACACGTACAAGAGATGTTTGATCAACTTTAAGGACAGCTATGTGACCCAGTTTGGGATGCCTGAAACTATTGCTGGAATGAGAGCTAAGCATGAGGCCTGGGAAAGGTGGTGTTGTGTTTTGGATCCCTTCTGTGAGGTGTGAGAAGGCAGAAAGAGCTGTGTTGTCTTTATACACTGAGAAATGGTCACATTAAAGCAAGTGATTCCTCCTGACCTAGAGCTGCTGAGTTGCAGCTGCTGCAGGCAGGGAGAGAAGCAGAGGAACAGCCTGAGTGTCCTGTACAAACCATTCATATCATAACCCAAATTAAAGGGTTTTGTTTTCATAGTGTGATATAAAAATGATTTAATGTTCTATAATTGTTTTCTTGGAGGAAAAAAAAAATTTATGTGAGCTTCAGTTAAAGATGCAGCTACTGTAATTCATCTCTGAAGGAGCTGGAATACTTTTTAAATGCAGGCAGCAGTCTGAGATAGCTGTATTATTGAGAAACCACACTGGAGCTATAAATCAAAAGGCATCTTTGAATTTATTTTCTTCATTGCCAGGTGTATGGAGAACTGTACCATTAGGCCAACAGGAGAAAAGATTTAAGGTTTCAGTCCTTCTCACAGTTTTATTCCTTTCTGATAAAGAATCCTGCTCTAATGGCAAGTATTGACATTAAAATAAGATACTTTAGAAAAATAATTAAAATAACATGACTCGTTTAAGTTCATCTTGGGTGGTTTAGCAGCATTGATGCTGAGCTTAGGAAGATGTTTCCTATATTTTACAGCTATCAATATGTTCCAAAACAGCGAAAGAGACTGTAAAATATTCCAGCTGATGGATGCATGTTGGTGTGGATTCTTGTATGTGTATAGAGATAGTGTGGATTCCATGGAAATGGAATGAACCAAAGGCATGTGAAGAGTTTCACATGAGATAAGCAGGTGAAGATGCTCCAAGAGGAGCCATCACCACTCTGCTGTTCACAGTTTCCTGTGCTTTAGGGCTTCTGGAACAAGGGAGGTGAAGCCCAAGCAGATCCAGGTCCCCTTTAAACAGGGAAGTTACACCTTTCTGTACTGGGCAGCCACTCGTTATAGGCCATCGTTGAAAACCAAGGACTAATTCTTTTTTCCAATCTCAATTTATGGGACATCTTTCATACGTGGTTTCCTAGAAGAGCATTTGTTAGTTGAAAGCAAAACCAGTAAAATTTAAATGCTTCCATTAATAGCCTATTTAATTCTGTAGAAGTTATGTCTAGCCATCAGTTTTCGATTTGGCTATATAAAAGGATCCTTTTCCTACCTGCAGTTGGGACTCACATTAATTCCTGATGCATTAAAATGGTAAATTTTGTATTGTAACAAAAATTGAAGATGTTTATGGGGCTGAGTTTGCCAACAGAGTGACCATAGAATAGGTAATTTGGTAAAGTGTGATATAAAAATGCACCAGCCTGTGTGGCCCAAGCACAATCAGTAAGTGTAGGTGTATCCTTGTAAACAGTGCACAGTTCTTATTGTTTGTGGTAACAGAAAAAATAACCTGACATAGGAGATTGCTTATCTGTGATGTAAACCTGGTAATATGCAGAAATTGTACCAAATTGTTGAGGTCCTTTAATACAGTTTTATGTTCCTAAGCTGGATTTGTGAGCTGTGTGAATTGGGAAGTGCATCAGCAGTGCTCTAAGTCTGTGTGAAGTTCTAGACTGGCCTTTGGGTCTTTTTTTGGGACTTTCTGAGCTATTACTGATGTGTTTTACTTGTGGTGACTTGCTTGATGGCCTGGTTCTCTTCCAGTAGTTCAGTGTGGTGATTGTGAAAGTTTCCCACTGTAGCAGTAGGCTGGGGGATGTGGTGATTACTGCAGTGGAGTTGACTCCAGTTTTGCCAGATGACTTGGGCATCCTTCCCCCTCCACCCTGAACTACACATTGAGCAGCCCCTTCTTTGCCAGCAGGGTGCTTTGATGGAAGAATGAGATAGTGGTGAGATTTTTCTCCTCTGAAAACCCTGACTGGCGTTTAAGAGGCTGGATAAAGGAGGTGGGGGTCGAACTGTAAGTGGTTGGTTAGAAAATGTTGGCTGGCACTGCTGGAGCAGTTGAAATCATACAGCTTCCCTTTCCTTCAGAGCCTTCTGTTGCATGAACTTTAATTTTATATGTCAGTTGTTTGACCAAAGCTGCATTCTGAGGTTGGACTCACTTTGAGTAAGCTGATACTAAGTTTAAATTGATAGACAGAGTTCCCCAAAGGGCTTGGATCTATTTGGGCTCTTTGTTCTCTCCTTCCTCTTTCCCCCATCTCTGTTGTTGGCAGCTGAAGTGATATCCCTGGAGACAACTCCCTGGAGCTGCCCAACCCAAGCTCTTACCTGAGGCTCGGCAGCCTCCTGGCCTTGGGGTGTTCCAGTGGCTTCCAAACAGCTGGAAAGAGCAGTGAGGATTCTGCTGTTGCACTTTGGGATTCCTGCCTGTAGAGGGGTAATTACTGCTTTAACTCAGTTTGTTTCTCTAGGAAGTAGACTGAAGAATATTGGAGTTATTTTGTCCCAAGAGAGCATCGTCCTAGTGACTCCAGGCTGTTTTGGAACATTTTGTGGCTTTTAAACCTTATAACATGTACCAGTTATAACCCGAAAAGAGGGTGGCTGTATTGGCATTAGTCTATTGGAAATTTTTTCCTGGATATGATCAAGCTGGAGACCAAAACCATTTCAAATGGACAAGAAATGACATCAGGCCATTTACGATCTTAGCATGGCTCAATGAGTCTCAGTGTTGATACTCTGTTGTCACCACCCTTTTTGCCGGAAAAATAGGTGTTTCTTGTTTTAATACAAGCTTTTGGTAATTTTGCACTGTTGAGACTATTAGCCATTTCATTTCTGACTGCACCTTCAGGAAAAAACAGTTACAGCTGATACCCTTCCTCTGCATTCAAATGAATCTTCGAAGTACTAAGACTAACAAAATACTGTAGAAAACCATTAAACTAGAATAAAATTTTATAGAAGCAGCTTTTTAATGAACTAAAAAAGCAAGTGAGTGATCTGTACTCAGGATTTCCCAATGCATTTATACATGGGCCTTCATCAGCATGATCTGCACTGGAATGATGGATTCTCACTCTGGGATGTGGATTCTGGTTATTTTTTGGCATTGGAGCCTGTTGAGTGTGGAGTAAAATATGCTTTTATAAACTCAAATGAGAGTGTAGAGTCTTGTGGCCAGTGTTGGACTGGAGAGATTCTAGTTTTGCAGAACTGTCTTGTTGTACAGTGCTTAGTAGCAGTACACAGGACACAGTGGGGCATCAGGGGAGTTTCTTGAATTAAAGGGATAAATTGTGCAATCTAGTTTCCATGTAGAGGTACTCACAGTGTACAAGTCCACCTTATTTATGCAAATGTACCATGAAAATTTGAAATTCATGAGTGGTCACATGGCTCAGCAGTGTTTTTGTATTTGGAAATAATAACTTTAGATTTCTCTGAAATGTCACATGTTACGCCTTAGCTTAGACAGAATCTTTTAGATCAAGTTAGGAACACTGTTGAGGAAAACGAGTTATTAATGGGAACACAAAGAGGTAACACCAGTGTAGTGAGCAGTGGATGTGAAATGTCTCTCTGGAGAGAAATGCAGCATCTCAAGGCAGAAAAACATTTTTTTAAAGAAGGCACTATTTCAAAGGCTGAGGGTTTTTGAAAACAATTTGGTGCCAAAAGCTTAACCTGTTTTTCATAAACACGGTTGGTGGTTGGAGCCAAAACAAACAATTAAGGTCCTTAAATGAACCGAAGTGAGGAATCATAGCTGCCCCAGCAGACTGCTAAAAATTGTAAGTGTGGCTGTGTGTGAGTCAGGGAGGACAGTCAGGAGCAGGACCAGGCTTTCCTGGTCAGCTCTTCCTTGGTGCAGCTTTTCTTGGAGGTGTGCAGGAAAGATATGAGTGAGAAATGGAGGTGGTTGTGCCCTAGCCTGGAAACCAAGGTGGCTGTAACTTGACAGGAGGGGAAGGAAGGTCAGTGTAGCCTGGGGTGTATGTGAGCCAAAGGCATTACTGTGCTGAGTGGTTTTTATTCATTATCTTTGCTATCTCTCCTTTCTGCAGCACCTCCTGCAAAGGTTTCATCTCTGTACATGGAGTACCTGTGTCACAGGTCAGCCTCTGCCTGGCTGGGCTGACACCCACTAGGTTTTGCTGGAAAATGTCCTCACTTGCCGTGGTCTTTGGGGTCAAGCAGCTCTTCACGAGGGGTGGATGCCTCTGAGGTGCTGAGGGAACTCATGCACATCCAGGGGGATCAGGACAGGCAGGAGGAGCTGGATATGTCTTTACTCTGAGCACTCAGTGGCTGCAAGATGCAATCACAACATGTTATTTTCAGCAGTTCTAAAAGCAACCCTCCCATACCACCTTCCAGAATATTATTATTATTATTAGAGATTTTGTGGAATGGGTGTAGAGCATTGGGAAGGCTCTGGCATCTGTGGGGATCTTGGGCAAGGCTGTCTATTCTCGTGCTTTGATTTTCTTTTCTAAACCACCTTTATAAAGATCTGCAGGAGAACATTCCACTTGACTGTAGAGTTGCAGATGCTAGTTGAGAGATGCCCTGGGTGGTCTTCAAATGGCCTTAGCTGCCCAAAAAACTTGAACAACTTCTGGAGAAGATACCATTGCTAAACATTGTAGCAATTGAATATAATCTGCTTCTTGTACATTTCTGCTTGGGAATTAGTTCCAATCTATTCCAGAAAACAGAGGGCTGAGTTTTAAGCAAAATCTCTTTCTCATGGACAAATATTCTGATTTTGAGAGACACTGTGTAATAGCAGCATTTTGCTTCACTGTGTGTTCCTTCCCTGACAGATTAGAGAAGCTGGCAGGGAAGGTTAAACTCTAGAAAGCTGTAAGAATGCAGTTTTCTTATGTGTTCCTTTAAAATCACAAGTATGAAAAGGACAGGCAGAGGTGAGGATTATTCACAACCATAAAATGAAATGGAGTTTGAAGTTAATTTTAAATTTACCTGCATAAACAAACCACAGGTGGCACATTTTTTCCCCTTCTTTTAACTGTGTCTGTGAGAGGGATGTCAAACGGTGCATTATTTACGAGCTGTTGCAGATATTGGAATTCTGCATGACATCCTCACCTCATAAATGCCTTGGTGGAGAGAGAAGAATAGCTGATGTGTCTCGTTTTCCAATCCTCCAATTCCACAGCCATGCTCTGGTTATCTGAGGGGCTGTGTGGCAGCCCTTGGCAGCCTGGAGGTTTTTGCCAAGTGAACTTGCAGGAAGTACTCAGGGAGAGATCAGCTGGATGTGTGCTCAGTTCACTATAAACAAAATATTTGTCCTTAAACATAAACCAAGAAGGAAATGAAGCAAGGAGTTAGTAATCCTCCTTAAGGAGTGTAAGTAACGATGTCAGCGTTAATTCTTTTAAAAAAATAATCTCTGCCTGTTAAAATGCTTTTCTGGTGAATGCAGAGTTTTCACAAAGGCAACACAATCCCTATAGAGAGATACTTGCTGGTTGTTGGAATAGCATGACTCTGGCATTTCTAACATTTCCTCAAATTCAGGAGCTAAATCACAGCCTCAGTACCTACATGTCACTGGAGAAAGTGCTCAGAGAGCAGGTGAAGGACTCTGGGACAGTGGAACAGGGACAATCCTAAACAGGATTTGAGCAGTGCTGCCCAAGAGCTGCACACTCCCAGTGTTGAGGTTTTTTATGTGTGTATTTTCTTACCAAAAACCAACAAGATTTTTCTTGTTGAGACCAATAAGGACTTAAATCTGCTTTTGTAAATGTTCCCTGTTGCAATACCAAGTGATAGAACTTTTTTTCTATAATTTTAGTGAGAAGTCAGGTGTCAGAGCTACTGAGAGCAATGATTTAGTTAAGTACTTAAAACTGAAGGAGAATAAACCTTGATTAGTGGAGACAAATCTCAAATACTTAAAGGCACTTGGACAGAGCTTTTAACTAGCTGTTGCATGAGTAAATACTGTGCTGAAATTAATATCAATGTGAATTACATGTTGGGCAGCTTCTGCAGTTAGTGCATAATCACAAAATATCCTGTTTCTTCTCTTGTCACCCCAAACCAACAGATGTTGCACTGGTTGCAGGGGTAGAGAGAGCCCTGTGAGGAACAGAGGGATGTTTGGCAGAGCACAAACTAATTATTGAAATACTTGAGAACTTCTTTGGAGAGCAGCTTTGAATCTTATTGCTTTGTTGCTGAAATAAATGTTAGGCTCCTTAGCAGGCAGAAACAAATCATGACCCTAATGCTGGACTTTTTGCAGCTATGGCTGTAGTAGGTGAGGCTTCTTTTCTCTCTCCAAAGGAAGGGCTTATCTCTTTGTTTTTGGCTTTTGGCACATGCTACCAAAATATTTGCAGTGCAGCAACATGTATTTTTTCATCTGGAAAGTGGGAAATAAAACATATTTGTTCCTATGTGTAAATACTTTTTTCCCACAAAAAAAACAATGTTTGCTTTGTAAATGCAGCCTGCTTCTCCCCTCAGACTGTGAATTCCTGTGAGCTCTGTTTTTGAGAGCAGGCACGTGCACCTCCAGGTTATCACTGAAATAAAGGGAGCTCACAGCTCTTCCCTTCACATGTGGAGGAATAGGTGAGACTTCCCAAAGAAAGGACCCTCCAGTGGTGGTTAGAGTGACCTTCTTAGGAAATGCCATTCGTGCCAGAGCACATAACCTTCCTCCCCATCTCTTCCCCTGCATAGGAGGGGCTGTGGGACACAAAGGAGCCTGGCAAAGGGAATGCACATTCTTCTGTACAAAGGAAGCTCAGAATCCCATGGTATATACATAGGTCTCTCTGTCTTCCCCCTTAAAAATGTTTTTCTTTACCCTGTAATCAGAGAAATTTTTCCTTATTAATTTTCCTTTGGGTGGAGAGAAAAGGGAAAGATCTATTGTTGGGCTGGAAGTTGCTGCCGGGGGCGACAATTGGGCTATTGTTGGGCTGTAACTCTAGTCCGGGGGCTCCGAGGGGAGGTGGAAAGGAGGAAGAGGAATATGAACAAACCCAAGTATTAACTCTGTAATAAACTCCTGTTGTTTACCTGAGCCAGGATAGCCAGAGGTTTGGTCTTGTTTTTCCTGAAGGCTGATGAAACATGGTGTTATTACCACTGCTGATGCTGCTCTCCCGTGAGCATCTGGGAGAGAGGGAAGAAGAGAAATTTTTTTCCCTCCAGCTGAGGACATGCAGTTATTTTTCTAAAGCCCAAATCAACTGTTAGTTGAAGGCAGAAACAGGCCTCAGGAAATGCTGTTTCTTCTGGCAGTAAGAGACAAAGATCCTTGTTCTTTAGACAAGCCTTTGTATAGTTCAGAACAATAATAATTTTTTAAAATGTCTGATAAAGAACAAGTACTTATTATCATAATGTGTTAACAGAGCTATAATTAAGATTGTTCTTGTCACTTTTTTTTAATATTCCATCTTCCTTTTGGAGTTCTTAATTGTTGAAAAAAATTAGTGTGTATTTACATTTGGTAAAAAGAGGTTTGGGGACCAAATGTTTTAGAGCAGCACTGTTTGCTTCTCTGGGCTCTTACCAAGAATACGAGAGACACTTTGAAAAAGGAATGAAAAGATCCTGTGGATTAACTCAGGTGTTGCTCAGGCTCCATCCAGAAGAGGAAGCAACCACTTCACTACTGGCTTCTTAAAGACTTACTGCCTTCCTGATGTTTCTGGATCTCCCCAAATATCCTGGGATTGTTTTGGCACCACTCCCCTCACACCATCCCTCCCAAGGAGGTGCAGTGAAGGCATTTACCACCAAACTGGTATATGTGCTTCTGTTTTGAAAGAGAGAGACTCCTTTTGAGGTTAGATAACCTCTTTTATTATTTTGATTACAGCTAGAAAATTTTAAAAAAATTTTTATTACATAGTATTGATCTCTAGTGCTGCCTGCTTCTAAATGCTGGTGCTCCCCCGGACTTTGATCCCTTGATGGAGAAATCACATGTGCTCTAATGAAGACTTGAATATTCATTTTTCATTAAAATTGTGACTTCATCCTCAGTGAGCCATGGGATTTTAATGCAGTTTTCACGTGTGGCCCTGGCAGCTGACAGTGCTGGGGAGGGAGGCAGCTGGAGGTACCTGAGCTTTGTTCTCCTTCAGCTTTGACAGCTGGTTCCCTGCCAGAAGTAGGGAAGGTTGTCATTAATGCTCTTAATTTTTATGAGCGTTTGAGATTTAAAATGTTTACTCCATGTTGTCGGTGGTGGAGTCTTTGTCTTTAAAATAAATAATCTTGTTTTAAATGAGTGTTTCCTGGAGGAAGCTATCTGGCTATTGTAAAGTGCTCTGTCAACAGAGCTGCATCCTCATACCAGCCCGAGAGGAAGGATCCTGTGTCGATACCCAGAGCTTGGGAGAGCTGACACAGAAAAAATTCCCACAGACAGGGCTTTCTGCTTCCTACTTTTTTTGCACAGATGGGTCTCTTTGTTTTTGATTAAACATTAATCAAAAATCAATTTATGACTCCATGTAAGTGGTATTAGATAAGTCTCCGTTTATCCACGGTAAATAAAAACATTGTTCAGACGTGAACAAACAACAGTCCTGGTTTGGCTTGAGTTTAAAAGTAGATGGGGGTAGAAAATTGTAATTAAAATTGCAGATTTCATAATTGAATGTGTTCTTTTTTAATGAGAACATTTAGTTTAACTGTAGCAGGATAAAAAAAAGCATAATTGAACTAAACATCTGAATGTTTTTCAAGAGAACATGAAAATAGGATCTGAGAGATCCTTCAGTAGAAAAAAGTAATCTTATGGGTAAGGAGGAGATTTCTGAGGAGGTGAGGTGTAACCTTGAGGTGTATTGGACAGTTTAGGCAACCCACAAGATTTTGGGGTCTGAATACTCTGATTTGCTTCAAAAGCAGAAATAATTTCTGTACATTAACAGTATCTCTGGGTGGTAGAAGGAATGTGGAGAAGCAGTCCAGTTATTCGTAGGAATTAAATGTGGGTTTAAGCATTTTACTTGCAATTACTCTGACAGTAACTGGTTTTTAATTCTGTTTTTTTCTTCAGGCTGAAGTACTGAAGACAAGTCTTTGTTTTCGTGCATGTGTGAATAGTTTTGGGTCTTTGTTATTCTGCTTTGTGCCTTTTCTAGTTTTCTTCCATCCTTTTTGAGCTGAAGTGCTCAGAGTTGCAGTCTGTATTTGAGATGTGAGCAACCTGCACTTTTACAGTGTTAGAATGAAATTTTTTTTTTTTTTTTTTTTTTCCCCCATCAAGTATTTCAACAAAGTATCTGCAATTCAAAGTCCCCCCTGGGGTGGGTTTTGGTGAGGTCACCCCTCTGGATTTGCAAAGAGAGGATGCAACTGAGGAAAGGATGAGGAGAGATGTTCTGGGGGCCTCAGCTCTGCAGCTTCCTGTTACACGATAGAAAATGCTGGATGGAGCATTTGTCGTGCATGAATGATGTAGTAGTTGGAAAAACTTTTTGGCCAGCTTTGACTTGTTCTGTTTGTTAGTTTTGTTTGCACCCAGAGTGCAGGGACGAGGATTGAATTAAGCTTCAGCATCCTCTCAGTTATTGGGCCAAATGCCACTACTTTCGCTGCCAATGCAGCCTACAGAAGATGTGTAGGCATGGAGAGTGTGGGAGTTTCAGAATACACAGCATCTTTTAATTGACACGGGATTTGTAAAGTGCAGCTTGTGTAACTGGTGATACCTAATCTCCCTTGTCCCTTCCGAGAGGCACGTTGATGATCCATATGCTTGATGGAGGTGTTGCTTTGTCTACGGGAGATAAGAACTGCATAGCTGATCAGAGATGTCTTGCCTCTGATTTGCCTGCAGGCATGCAAATCTAAGCCATAAATTCTGAATATTCTCTTGCTAGATGAAGGTTTTATCTGCTAAATTTTTGAAAGAAGTTTTCATCTTGCAAAAGGAGACTTAACTCCCTGTTTAAGGGGAGAAAGGAGGAGGTGTGGGGATGAGCAAGGGACAAGGAGTGTTTGGTGTGAGGTGCACAGTGAAAGGTTACACCACAAAGTCAGGTGCTGGGTGTTGCTTGCAGCCAGGTGGATGCAGGAAACACTGCTTTGCAGGTATTTTGTTACTTGCTGCAGTGTCACTCCTCCCGAGGGACTCGGCATGTCTAACCTTGCCTTATCCCCAGGAATTGTCACCCTGCTTTCCTAAGGCTCCTCGTGGAGGAACCTGTCAGGACAGTGGCTGCAGTGGCTTGGCCTTTGGGAATGGAAGGTGGTGGCTCACACAGAGTGTCTGCAGGAAACAGGAGATAACTGAATCGTGGAGTCATTTAGGCTGGAAAAGAGCTTTGAGGTCGTTGAATCCAACTGTAAACCGAACACTGCCAAGTCGAGCAAAAGTCAGGCTAAAGCAGCTGAAAGTGAGTTTTCAGAGAATGTATGTCCAGCAGAGCAAAGGAAACTGGGAGGAGGAAGAAAGGAGAATGATCCATAAATATTTTATTACTAGGTATAGAAACAAGGTGTGCTGACATCTGTTTTTCTTTCCCAGTGCAGCTGTTGCTGTGTAGTGCCTGTGGAATAGCTTCAGCCTTTCTGGTGCCACTGTCCTCCTTAAAAATCAAATCAAGCACACACAAAACCCCCACAACACAGAGGAAGTGCAAACTCTGCTAAGCCTACCGACAGTGAGCTAGCTGTTGTTAAGTTACTAAGACTACTTTCCACTGGAGCCTCTGCATTCCAGGCTGAGATTCCCTGCTCTGGGGGATTTGGGGCATCCACTGATGGTCAGTGTAGCAGCCTGGAGCCTTGGGCTTTGTCAGGCAAGATCCTGAAGTTACTTCCCGATTTTAAGCACAGGTCAAAGCTATGAGATTTATATGTAGGTTCTTCATAGTTTTCAAGTCAGTCAGGGGTTTTCTTGTCATCACTATATCAGGAATTTAATGGCAAGACATGAAAGTGGGTGCTGGGTGGATTGCAGTTCCTGCTTGCTTTGCAGATGCTTTTATAGCAGGTCTTTTGTCCCTCCTCCTAAGCCCTTCTGTTTTGAATCTCAGCACCCTGACAATCCCCATGTCTCTATTTTCTACTGTGTGTTTGGACAAAAGAATCAGTAGTGAGGAGCTGGGCACACATCTGAGAGCATTTTCTCCTTCCCTGCACCACCCCTTCCCTGTTTTTTTCCAATACACAGATTTGGAGTGTTGTGAAAGGGTTCAGTCTGGTTATTCTGTTTTGAGAAGATGGAAACAAAATGTCAATGATGTTTCATTTCAATTTGTGTTTAATTTAGTATTTCTTGATGTGTGATATGTGGGCAGTGGTGGTAGGGATGTTTGCATACAGCTGTGTAAAAATTAGGGAATGCTGTGTTCTAGAGGAGTAAATTGAGGCCAAATTTGTGCTCCCTTATGATGCTCTCTGTTGCCATTGTCTGCAGAACAGCGAGTTTTTTTTGATTAGTGTAGTTGTGCAGAGATAGCAAGAAGGACAACTTTTGATTGTGATCTGATTTTTAGATTTGTTTCAGTTTTAATTTACTGCTGCCGCACTCTTCCCTTTTTTCGCTTTCCACATTTCCTACAGCGCTGCAGATTGCTTTTAAACACGACACGGAGACCGTCGCGTCTAAAATACTCCAAATGTTTTCAGAGCGAGCTGCTTCCAGCCCCAACACACACAACTCTGTGCCTCCCAAAAATAGGCACCTGAAGGGAAAGACAGAGGCTGAAATGGAGCTGCTGAGCCTCAGCCTGCCCTGGGCTGTGCTCGCATTCCTCCAGCAGGGCCTGGGCCTCTTTTGAAAGCAACCTTTCAGCTCACGGAGCTGCATTGTGTAAACATCTTCAGCAATAATTTATTCTCTTGAAAGAGGCCAAACTAATCCCCCCACCCTGGTTAGAGCTGCCTTGGATGTTACTCTGAGCGGCACATTTTCTGTCTTGCAACAAGCGTGACATCACTCCAGTATAGCAACAGAATGTGGTCAAATAGCATTTTAAACAAATTTTAAAATCCTCCCCTGTGGGACAGATTTATTGGGAATGTTCTTCCTTCATCTGTATGTTATCAAGCTAAATACCAAGCCTTGGTTTTGCTAGAATGTTTCTATATGTGTAGAAAAACCCGCGGCTGATTTGAGTGCGTTGATATTTCCCTCCCCACTTTGTTTTCTCTCTTGGAAAAAAAAGTAAACGTTTGTAAAAGGGGGAGAAAAATCTTTAAAAATCTACCTGGGTAGAAAATTAGTAAAATTATTTTCTGTATTTCAGAGCATTCGTGAACATAGTTTGTCGTAAACAAAGTCATAAATTCCTCCGGAGAAACATATGACTTTGATTTAATTTTTTTTTCTTCTTATAGGAGCAGCATTCTTAACTTTTGCCTTACATTTTTTTTCTAGCACAGCCTGAGAAGCTCCATGTTGTTTTTGTCCTGTAATAGCACTCGCCCCAGCAAGGACACGGCATCTTTGGGGTTTACCTCTGTCTCCAGCCCCTGGGAGGTTGTTTACTACTTTCTGCCTGGAATAACAGGCCAGTCCCAGGGATCCTCCCCGGGGAGCAGGATTATTGGCATCTGCCAAAATACCCGCTCTGTGGCGGGCCGGGCGGGGCGGGATGCTGCGCTCGGGGCTGTCGGGATGGCGGTACGGGGGGATGCTGTGTTCCCGCGGGATGCTGCGGTGGGATGCAGGATGCTGCAGGGCAGGCACAGCCCCCGGCGCTGGGAGCTCAGCCCGTGGCTCCTCTCAGGGCGCCAGGGAAACAGTGAGACCCTTTTCCAGGAGCGAGGTGTGTTGCAGCCTATATTTGGATGCTGCGCCTCTTCTAAATTTGGTTTTCTCCTCATTAATACAGGAGCTGTTTTAATCGCCCCGTAGGGAAAAACACGGGGTTGCTGTAGGGTGGGTTATTCTGGAGGGGTTTTTTTCCACCTTTTATGAAAGGCCGAGGTCTGTTCGGAGGGCTGCAGGCGAGGGAAGGTGGAGGAAGGGGTGGAGGGCGGAGGGAGGGTCTGCTGCTCTGAGCTCCTTTGTGTCGAGCAGCGCTCGGCGCTCACCTCCCGCCGCCTGGGCAGGGGGCACCGCCGTGGGGCAGCTCCCCCGCCTGCTCATGAAGCCTCTGGGGCTGCCCACAGCAGCGGGGTGGCCCTGCCGTGGCAGGGGGATCCACACCACGGTGTTCCCACCTCCCTTTCCCCCGGCACAGGCAGCCCTCGGGCTTTCTGCAGGGAGCTGCTCACCCCCGTGTCGGGGAGCGTGGAGAAGGCAGCGTCGTGGGGAAAGGAGCGGTTTTGTCCCTTTAGCCGTGACCTGCAGCAGGTTTCCCCCGCTGCAGCAGCACGACGAGCTCGCAGTGGGTGTGATGGAGGAGTAGTGGATGGGAATTACTCGTGTCGGGGCTGCTGGCAACAGCGGAGTGGAGCCGTGCGTGGGAACGGACAGAGCTGGGGAAGGACAGAGCTGCCAGGCTGTCACTGCGTGCTGGACACAGCCCTGTGCTGGCCCTGGGACACAGCCCTGTGCTGGCCCTGGGACACAGCCCTGTGCTAGCCCTGGCGCAGCCCAGAGACCTGCCCTGGGCTAGCAGAGGTGTTTGCAGTGCAGCTCCCGCTGGGACAGGGTCACAGGGATGGGGACAGCAGTGTGTCCCGTTTGGATGTGGCTGCATTGGGCAGGCTGGTTAGGTCTGTGGCTGTCTGTCTGTCTGGGCTGCTGCTGGTGTCCAGCCTTGGTGCAGTGACCAGCAGAGTCTCCACATCCCTGCAGCTGATGATCCTCACTAATTCCAGGCGTGGCAGCATCCCTGAGTGTGGCTGATCCTGCCCTTACTTAGGGACATGGTTTAGTGGTGGCCTTGGCCTCACTGTGTTAATGGTTGGACTTGATCTTAAAGGTCTTTCCCAATATAAACAATTCTGTTCTTTAGGTACTTCTATGCCAGTCCTGATGGAAGTAAAGTTCAGAGGAGATGTTGGTAAATATGAACAATATGAAAGAGATTTAGCCCCCCCTAAAATGTGTAAAAGCACAAGTCCATCAGGTTATTGCAATAAAAGCATAAAGGACTTTGGGTAGTAAGTTAAAAGTCCAGGCAACTCGAGGAAATACAACAAAATTGAATTAGTTGCAGGAATTAATTCATTTTTTCTAAGTCCTGCTATTAATCATTTAAATGACTTGGGATGGAAATTACAATTATAATAGTTACTTTTTGCTGTATTTCCGGGTACTCTGCACTCCAATAATTTGACCTAGTTTATTGGTGGTTTAATTCCACTCTCTCATTTTGAGCACTTTATTCTTGTTACCAGCTTCGTCAAGTCTTCTAAATATTTTACTGTCTGCTCCATTCCAGGGTCAAATGGGACAGCATTAACTTCTGGCTAGAGAAAAACTGTGTTGAAAACCAGTACTAGTGAAATCCCTTAATGGAACAGATGCATCTGACCTGAAAAATTACATGTATGCTCCAAAATTTACTTCCTCCCTCCTTCTCCAAGAGTAACTATTAAAAGAATTTTCTATTGTAAAAATCCCTTGCCCATGTCCTTAGATCATTCAAGTTTCCAAACCCCACAGCTAACCACCTTTCTATACATATTTACTCAAGTAAGGGCTTTTTTTCCCCTGCTTTACTCTTCTAGTAGTCTTCTGTAGGGAAGATTAACTTCGCAACGAGGATTTGCTTTTCAAAAAAACAATGTTTGCCTTTTGTGAAACTTGTGTGGAGTTCCTGCTGGAATTATTTGTTCTCTCTGAGTTTCATCGTGTTGCAGAAACGATGCACGTGCTCCAGGGGAAGCAGCAGATTCCGGAGGCAGTGTGTGTATGGAGAAATCATGCTTTGTTGTGATCGCTCTCGTTTCTAGGACAGATGTACTTCACTAATTTTTTTAATTAAATTCGAGTCATGGGTAGTGCAAGGCGGCAGTTTACCAGTGGCTTTTGAAAAAACGTGTTTTTCTGTGAGGAGTGAAACGTGTGGCTTGGAGCAGCAGGCAGGGTATGAAGAGTTCCTTCACATGTTTATCGAGGAGCACACCTGACAGATCCTTAGATAGAAGCTGAAGAATTATGTTAGTGTTTATCCCTTTGACTTGTGCCCCGATATATTATGTTGCAGACCTCTTGAAATGTGGGGAGTATTGTGGATCTGATAAAATCCTTCTAAGGAATTAGGTCCAACTTGTATCAAGTTAAGAGTAGCAATTAATATTTCTATTGAGTGAATTTTGCAAGCAGCATTAAATCACTGAGGTTAATCTCCTGACTTCCCTTCCTAAGCTCTCTTCTGATTGAAGAATACAGGTAGATAATTTCTTCTTTCACAAGAAAAATGGTTTTCCTGTGCTGTATGGTGCCTGTATGTAAAGTATCACATTTCTGCAATGATTATGAAGAGGCACAGAGTTTGTCTGTGGTCATATTTCTGGCTTTCAAAATCCACAGCAAAAGTTTTGCAGAAAATAATTTCTTTTCAGTTCTTGTCCCTTGTTCTTGTGCAAAAGAAGACAGAGCATTTCTACCCCAGGTGACCATCCTAGCTGCCATCCAAGCCAAACTTTTTCTACTTTTGAGAAGTTAGGAATAGAGTTCTGCTTTAAAAAAAAATGAATGAAAAGCTTAAAAATGCTTTCTGCTTTGTGTTACTGAACTGTGTGGGCTGATGGGCTTCCTGTTCCCTTCAGAGGCAGCAGACTTGGGGTTTTGTGAGCTCGGAAATGAATCCCTTTACCTGTGTGGGCTCCAGGCTGTGACCTGCATCTTCAGATTTGTCATTTCCTCACCGTGCCAGAGAGAAGAAAAGTCAAATCACTCCCCAGCTGATGGTTGTTCCTAGCTGGTGAGGCAACCCGAGTGAAGGAAATGCAAACTTTGAGAGTACTGGAGTAGCTGCTACCTGTGTCCCTTTGGGTTTTCTGGCCCAGAGCAGGAGGCCACAGTGCCTGATGCTCCTGCTTCACTTAGAGGGACCTGGACTGCTCAGGTTGTTTCAAAAACAAAGCCAAATGCTTAAAGTCCATGACCACGAGACCAGCTCTGATAGGCGTTAGGATATATTATTATTCAGTGCATTCAAGATAGGAGTGCATGTAGAGCCCATGGGATTTACTACCTGGATCTCCAGATTGATGGGATGTCTGTTCAGTGAAAGAAACATCCACCAAGGGGTGATGGATGGGGAATGGCCTTTGCAGCGAATCACAACAGGGTGGGAAATGAGGGGTGGATGTGAATGACTGATAAGTAACACTTATTGTAAGGAGCTTAAAAATAAAGGAATCATCTAAGAGCAGCTACAACGTGCAGGAATTCAGGGTGTCTCACTTGTGGCTGTGCTGAAATCTCTATTTCAGCTCTTCTTTTTATATCCTTTGTCCTTTGAAATACCTCGCTGTTAGGGTTGGGCTCTTATTTATTTATTTCTTCCGCTCGGCAGCTGCAGTGCTCAGACTGGGAGGCTGAGATGCTCACAATGCGCTGCCTGCTGCCAAGAAAGGAGGTATTTGCATTCGTTTTCACTTTCTTATTCTGAATACAGAAAACAAATAACCCCCCCACGGTCCTACTGAGCCCTGCCTCCCCTAAACTGTAAATACATGTGTGGATCCATGATTTGGAGGATTTAGAGAGGGTGTGGTGCTTTCACTGGCTTACCAGGCAGGTAATAGGAGTGTCTGTATTCAGTGAACAAAGAAGTCTCACAGTAATCCAGAATAGCCATATTTAAAAAAAAAAAAAAGTGTAAAAAATATCAGTAACAGGTTTCATAGCAGTTATTTAACAGATTCTAAGCCTGATACTTTATTCACATTACTTTTTCTGTATTATTTTCTTTTTTTCCTCAAAATTGCAGGTTGTTCATACTGATCCGATCAAGAGTAGTCTGTACTCAAAAGAAGCAAATTGTTCCCATTTTCCACTCTTTAAATAATTCTGACAATGACATAAGAAGGAGAAAGGAGACATTTGTTTGAAGTTCTGAGCAGTGCAGCTTTTGAGGTGCTGAGCTGGGTGTTGGGGTGACTCCCATATGGATTGGGGGCGTTCAGGATACATGTGGGAGGCTGTGCTGTGCCTCTCTCCCTCTCACTGGCAGTCCTATGAATGGGGAACAAATGGGATCATAACCTTTCTGACTGTGGAGCTAGGGATATGTTGACTGGATTATGAAGGCAGCAGTTTAACTAAAGGGACAAATTTAGGGGCAGAGGCTCAGAGGAGCCTAAAGATTGAAACTCCAGATTTTTGTATTGTGACATATTGGCTAAAACAGATTTAAAAAGTAACCCCATTGCCACAACATTTGTTTTTGTGTGTCTGCTCAGGTTTTAACAAGCCTCTCGTTATGATTCAGAGCACAGCACAGAAAGCCACTGTGCCATCTTTTTTTAATGCATTAAATGATCTATAATGTGTTTCTTTTGTGGTGAAACCCCACTGCCTCAGCATGAGGAGTGTACATGTGTATTTGTTTAATTCAACATGTTTCCCTCTCTCAGTACTGGAAATAGGACATTTTAGTTCTCTGTCACCACTGCAGCAAACCAGTGCATTTTGTGCAGTTCGTGTTTGGCTTTGCTTTCCCACCTGAAACATCAGTGTGAAAAATCAGAGGGCTAAAGGGAAAAACCAACCTGCTGCTGGTAGTTGTTTAGAAATATCAAATAACCTCCAGCTTGGGGTTTTCATGTCGCTATCTTTGTGGAGTGAGTGGAAGAGAAAAGGCACGTGAAAGGCTGTGACAGCGTAGCCTGTAGCAGCTCTGCAGATTGATTCAGCTGCTCCATTCAGAGCAGAGCTGTGATACACAGTAATGAAATCAAACGGCTTAAAATCATCTTCTATTGATTCTTACGAAGAGAAATCCATACCTGCAGAATCAGACTGAGGTTATCATAAGCTCTGCCTTTAAATTTCCCTTTGTTTCGTGCGAGCCTTTAAAAGAGCCTTTTCCCCCCTGCGCTTTGAATGGCTGCTGCTTCTGCTTCCCTTTAATTTTAAGCCTGGAGTGAAGAGCTGCGTGCCGAAAGGAGCTCTGCATGGCCTGGTGCATGTGCCGGGCTGGGAAGGGATGTTTTTGTGGAGCTGTGGCTGGGTTGCTGTGGTGGGGGCGGTGGCTGTCCTGCCCGTGGGATGGATCCCGTGGGGCAGAGCTCGTGATGCTCTCCAGACTCATAAACAAACCATCACGTGGCTGTGCAGTCCTGCAGAGCGGGCATGGATAGACAGCCCAGCATTAGCCTTATTGGATTTCCCCTCCGAGCTGGGGCTCGTTTGAATGTGTTGGAACGAGTGCTGAATTAAACAGCACAAGGCGCTTTTTTTTCCTCTTCCTTTCTTTTCCTGTTTATTTTTTTTTTTTCTTCCTCTGTTCAGCCGTGGGATTTAGGATGCACAAAGAGTCACTGAACCTGTGAGAAGCCTCTCCAATGCAGGTGTTTGCAGTGCATCTGATCTTCTTTGTCGACAAAAATGCATTAACATGAGCAAGCACCACACGCTTACTGTCATGTGAGAGGTTGCAGAGGTACAGATTGTACTTGAGGATTTAAAGAATTTTGTCCTGTGCATCTTTTTTTCCTATTTAACCAATAGAGCTTTTATTAAAAATGGATTTCTCTGGCATGTATTTCCTTAGACCCACTGTGCAGCCAGTGGAAGCCACAGCCCTCTGGAATGTGACACGATTCCTTGGACTGGTCTGCTGAGCCTTGATTGGGAATGATTAGACTTCACAAGCATTTAGCTCTAAATGTGATTGTAGCTCAATTATTGAGTCTTTTGATTGACAGCATGCACATTATAAATGAGGAGGATGCTGTCCATGAAACAATATACGCTGCAGGACGTCGCTAAGAAAATAACTTGGATCATGAGATTAGACTTACAGCTGCTGAATGCTTCTTAGTTGTAATCTTCATCCTTAGATACCAGGGCTCAGCTGTAATTTGCTGGATGCATGTCAACATTGTTGTTTTATCAAGGTAACCCTGATTTAAATCAAGAAAAGCTAGATTCACATGTGCATCAACCTGGTAGCTTCTGGCTGTTGATAGGGTTCCCAGTAGGCTGTATGGATGTTTGGGAGTACCAAGTTCATGAGGATATTTTTTTAATGGTTTGTAGATAATAGCTCATGAGGTTGCATTTTTAGTAGTCTGGTTAGGAGGGAGGCTTGAGGAGTGATTTAAGAGCTCAAGGAAGAGCCTGCAGAGTGTGCAAGCTCCTAAAGGATAATTTAGGCCAACAGGGGAGCAGGGAAAAGCTAATGTAGAGCAGGAGATGGCAGAGTGAACAGGATGCTGTGTTCATCTATCCACAGAGGAGGCAGACATGAGCAAAGCTGGGCATTGCCATGCAGGTGAGGGGAAATCTAAGGGAATCAGAAGCTGGCCAAGGAGCTTGTGGCCTTGTAGAATTTCTTTTAAGTGTAGCTTGGCAGATTTCAAACTGCATTTAAAAAGATTTTGGTTTCCACAGACATTGCTATTAAGTTATTTGTTCTGAGTCTATTGGGTTTTTGTTACCCATTGCACCAAGAGCCACAAAATGCTTTAAAAATTGTCTTTTCTCAGAGACAGCACTCAGGAACACATTGACCTGGTAATGTCATTCTCTCAATGATAATTTTTAAGCCAGACACATTTGTTAATCTTAAAAAAGGCAGTTTGGAGCAATCTCTCAGGTTCAGATGCAGATGGTTTGGACCATGTCCCAAGCTGTGCAGCTGTGGGCAGCTCATGGAGACTCCAGGTTCCATCTTCATGCTGTGGGTGAAATCCTGTCACATCCCCACTGGTGTGTGTTGTTCACTCCAGCAGTGACTGCAGGGTACTGGGGCTGGTGGTGGCTGAGAAAATCCAGTTGTGATTGACACTGGTTGTGCAGTAGAGGTGCCATCAGACACTGGGCAGTGAACTGGGGACCAGAGATGAAAAGATGGGAGTTTTGTGTGGCTGGAGGTGGCTGAAGTCTGTCCATATGTGTCTGTCCCACAGTGGAAGAAGCCACCATCTCTCTCCAGTGAGCAAGAAAAGGAGAACTAGATTAACTTTTCTCAAGTGACAAATTTGGCAGTGTTGTCTCTTAAAAAACAATTATTGGCATGAAATTAATTCAAAGATACTTAATGATGTAAGCTTGTAAATTTTCCCAGGTGGCACCATCTGCATATGTGATTAAAAAAAACAGATTGACAAAACAAAGAAAACAATGTATTTTGAAAAGTGAAATTAATTTGTAAAGCCATTTGGCTTATTATCTAGAAAACCAAAAGGTCCTTGAGTTAAAGTATCTAAGACAGAAATCTTTGGAGAAGATACCTTGTGTGCATTTTCCTATAAGAATCTCAAGATTCTGCTTTACATTCTTTACCCTAATGTAGTTTATAATGAGCCTTTCAGCTGAATTTTTCCTTTAATTTTTCCTTTGGCCTCAAGCTGTGCCAGGAGAGGTTCAGGCTGGACATCAGGAAGAATTTCTTCACTGGGAGACTGGTGAGGCATCAGAAGGGCTGCCTGGGGAGGTGGTGGAGTCTCCATCCCTGGAGGTGTTCAGGAAATGACTGGGCATGGCACTCAGTGCTCTGGTTTATTTGGTAACATGGAGATCAGTCACAGGTTGGATTTTATGATCTTGGAGGTCTTTTCCAACCTTTTTTTTCTCTGATTCTATGATCTGTCATCTAAAGCCTTTGGCTTGATACTCTTTGGTCAGACAAGCCTCACTTCTTCCCATGCTAAAGTTGTCATTGTGTTTGTCCCAAAAGACCCAAGTCTGATATGACAAAGGTATTTTACATTGTAGACTAGGCAGGGGTCCACTGTTAGAGTGAAATGTCTGGTTTTTTGTGGCTACTGACATATCCACTGGTAGAATTTTTTACAAATACTCCCAAAGCAAGCTGATTTCTAAAATAATTTTTAAAAGATCACCTGGTTTTTGCTTGTTTTTTTTCTCTATTATGTGCTAACAGCCTGACAAGACAATACTTGAGCCCCAGGTCCTCTGAATAGCGTTCTGTAATCATGTGCTGAAGTCTGTAATTCAGGACCAGTTGCATTTTAAAAGAAAATTATTATGGTCATGTAGTGTCAGGGGCTTTTGCATATCAAGGCAAACAGCTTCTTCTGTTCCTAAATCTTCTGCCTTTTGCTGTACCATGGAGTAACTCATCTTGTTTTCATTGCATTTATCCCCCCAAACCCCGCATCAAAACCAGCCACTTGATTAGATTTCATACTTTGTAAAGCATTTTGAGAACTGCTGATTAAAAAGCACTGTCTGAATGCGAAGTATATATTTTTCTGTTACTAAGCATTCATCAAGTTTAATTTGTGGGAACCAAGGCCAAGAAGCTGATGTTGATAGGAGCAAGCCCTTCAAAACCTGGGAAAGGGAGGTGGAATCTTTGTCAAGTGAACTGTTGGTTGAAAAGCACTGCCCAGGAAAGGTATAAATGGATTAAAAGTTTCCCATGTGGGGAAGGACGTGATGTGGGGAGGAGGGAGTACTTAGTCAGTTTGGAGATCCTTCAGTAGCAGTTAATCCTCCAGTGGCAGTGTGGCCACCAGTGGATGCTGCATCCTTAGGGATGATCTCTGGGAAGCTGCTTTACTTTCTGTCATCACTTTAACGAGCCACAGTGCCTGGATAAAGTGCATCAAATGAATCTGAGAAATATTTAAGCTGAAATATGTATTAAGGGTAGTAGCTGGCCCAACCCCTTAATTTTTCCCCACGTCATTCCTAATTCATAAAAACAAACCATAGAACAGCCTTGAACTTTGTGCAAAAATCTGTTGCTCTGTAATTTGCAATTTAAATGATACTTCTCTGTATTTGACTGCAGGCAAGATCAGCTATTCTATTCCCATCCAATTTAATGCTTTTAGTTTTGGGTGTGTGCGTGGGACATCCTGGAATACTAATTATTTTTTCCCCTCCCTGTTTCTTGTCTCAGAGGCATCAACAAGCAGGATCTGCTGTTTTTGGTAGTTCCCTTTCATTGTTTTTCAGTGAAGGTTCTGTCTGCAAATTTGGATTTGCCTGGGTTTTGTTTGTTTTTTAACCAGTGTGATTTTTAAACACTGTGTTCTGGT
Source organism: Lichenostomus cassidix (assembly GCF_008360975.1). NCBI lineage: Eukaryota > Metazoa > Chordata > Aves > Passeriformes > Meliphagidae > Lichenostomus > Lichenostomus cassidix. The sequence continues at coordinate 3,649,851 of NC_139491.1, forward strand.
TAGTGTTTGCATAATTTACAGAGAACTTCATTTAATGGGTATGGAAGTTGAGGTTCATATAACTGCAGAGAAGGCAGGGCCTGTCCTGCTTGAAATAGAGAAAGATCCATTCATTGTTTCATGTTGCAGTCAAAAACATTGGAAGAGAAATGCCATTTCTAATGACGGAATAGAGAAGTGTTTCTCAAATTAAGTGATGGCAATACAGCCTTGTCCACTTCCAGATGACCAAAACCAGCCACTGGTCCACTTTTACAGAGAGGACCAGCTGGACCAGAGGTGATAGATAACTGTCACAGCATTTCTCAGCATTAAATGTTTGTGGGGCTGATAGGGTATTGATAACTGCAGCATGGCCAGAAATGTTTTGTTCTTGGTCTGCTTTGTGTACTGTAAATATACACCTGGAGAACTTAAGGAATGGCATGGCTGGTGTGTTCAGAATAGATCAGTACAAGGAGTAGGATGTACTTCTGAATAGTAAAAACACAGCATAGCATTGTGAGCAGATGGAAAATGGGAAGGATGGTGATGCTTTCACCCCTTTGACTTCTATAACCAAAGATATCTGCAGTTATTGGCTCAAGGAGACCCATAACTGGAAGAAAAGGTAATTGCAGTCTTGTTACTACAGCATTATTGAGAAATAAAGTTTAGAATTCAATAAATTTTCCATTTGTAGGTGTTTATAGATGTCCTATAAATGCAATAATTTCTGGGGTAAACGAGGTTGTTGAAAGTTTCATGGTCTGTCTGAAGTCTTCACATTCTGCATGAAGAAGCTGTAAATACTGAGATTATTGAATTTTAGAGCTTGTTTGTTTTGAGAACCTAGGTTTTCTTGTGTACCTAATACAAACCCTCTGCAGAATTAATGAAATACTTAGTGGAATTTTAACATTAAAAGAGAATTTCTAAAAACTGTAGAAAAGGGTCTGTCAAATTATCACACATTGTGGAGAAACATCATTGCTGTACTGCAGTATAAACATTTTTAATTATGTAAATATAATGAAATTTAAAAAAAATAATTTTAAATGCTAATACTAAGTTTTGCTCTGTTTAGTTCTTCAAAGATCTTTTTATGATTTTACTCTGTTGTCTAGATGGATGAAAACATAATCCATATTTAAATCCTTTCCTCAAAGTGTAGTGAACTTTACTCCACTGATAAATTTAGATAATTTTTCTTCTTGCTAAGTTGGAGGAGTGTTTAATAGCTCTTAAAAGTTTGTCTTGTGTGGCAAGTGATGGAAAACAATTCCACCAGTAGCATTGCTGTAGAGATGGGGAGAGGCACAGATCATGTTTTCTCTTTGAACATCTGACTCACCAGAGCTGCCTGTTAATCCTGACAGCTTTATTGCAAAGCAGAGAAAAAGGCTGAATAAATTCAGGGGAAAAAGAACATTGCAGCACCACTGCCTACCTGCAGCAGAGACAGTGACCCTGGGATTACAGGGAAGGAGAGGCAGGTGTTCTTGGTTTGCTTTATGGGAGGATTTAGGTGCTGTCACTCTCTCTCAGCTAGAATATTCTACAGGAACATTTATTTTGCTAGGGGAAAACATTCTCAGTTCAGCTAAACAAAGTTGGTCATGTTCACCACTTGCTTTCCTGGTCATGTTTTTTTTGTTAGTAGGTATGGGGGCTTGAATTTTCTAAGTGTAGTCCAGATATTGCCTTGCTTTTGTATGTGGAGCATTGAGACCCCCAGATAAATTCTGAACTTGCTTTTCAGCAAAGCCTCTTCGAGTTGTGGGTTTCTTGCTTTTTGTGGGATTTTTACAGCTCTAGTACTTTAATGAATCCTAGAATCCTAGAATGTCAAGGGTTTGAAGGGACCTTAAAGCTCATCTAGTCCCAAACCCCCTGCCATGGGTAGGAACACCTTCCACTAAACCAGGTTATTCAAAGCTTTATCCATCTTGGCCTTGTAATGATTCTACCTCCTAATCCTAGCCACCAACAACATAAAAAAAGTCTGTATCTATTTCTCCCTCTGTTTTTTGGATAAATATTTATTTATCTTGAGCATAAATAGGAGCTGTGAATTAAAAAAGCTTTGTGCCCCACAGGTGCCTGGCATGAGTTAAAAATGCATCAATTACGAAGCACCTCTGTCATGACAAAACCTTAGATTCCTTGCTGGGATTTTAGAACTAGCCAAGTGTTTTTGTTCAGAAGATGGGATTTGATTGCATGACTCTTGGGCCTTCATATGGACAAGCAATATCACCCAGCCCTCATTTGTATGTAATCTGTTTTTTTCCTTATTTTCCTGCATTTACCTGAGAGAGTCTCTTTCCCTGCCAGCCACTGGAGGTCTGTAGTGGGCTGGCATCAGTGAACACACCGTGGTCTCGGGAGGGGTTTTGGATAAAATTTGGATTTTTGAGAGGCCAGTGAGGCTTGGATTTGCCTGGTGCCTGTGGTGTGCCCGTGCTGTAGGTGGCTGAGGAGCTGCTCAGCACAGCCTCAGAGCGCTGAAATCCCTGGGATGAAGTGCAGGAATCCCAGGGGGTTTGTGCTGCAGACACAGAGCATCGATCCCAGCCCGGTGCCAGCTCGGCGTGTCATTGCCCAGACATGGCTTCTAATACCAGCCTCAGGAGGAGCTGCCAAAACCACAGTGCTCCAGGCCTCTCCCTCCGAGTTTGGCCAGGGCTCGAATGAAACAGCCCCCAGCTTGTTCCTGCGGGACACAGGCCTGCCTTGTTAGGAAATGGGTGAAGTTTGGGAACCCACAATACCTCACATAGCTCTGTGTACAGTAACGGAGGGTGGAAATAGGGCCATAGGCATGAGCAACCAGACGAGTTATAAATATAGAATACTCTCTCAATTCCAGTTTCGTTAGTCATGGGAGGACAGTGAGAGTTTTATAAACTTATAAGGAATATACAAACAGTTCTGAATTTAAAATAACTCTGTATAATTTTTTTAGTGTGTGAAAAGAATATTCTTTTTTGAGACCATCCATGTAAGTATCTGCTATACACAGAGCGTAAGGATCTGCGTATTTATATGTTCATGTGAATGTGACTTGAGATGACAAAAAAAGGTACCAGGGAAGAAAAGCGTAGCTCAAACGTGCCAAACTCGAGCAAAAACAGAGTGGGAAGCTGCGTGCTTCCCACTTTGTGCCAATATCAAAAACATGAATCCCCTCTTTTTCTTTAATAAGTGCTGTCTGATGCCTTCTTCAGCTTCAGAGTAGCCAGGCAGTGTCTTTGAGCTGGCTTTTCTACAGCCTGCAGCCCCTGTCAGATCCAGGGATACAGCTCACCTTGGCTGTCCTTCCTGCAAATAAATAAATAAACCTCTGGTACTCCCTAATCTGATCACAAATCCTTACTACAGGGAAGGATTTAGAAAGTCCGAAGCAATGTCATTATTATTTTTCCCCAGTCATGCTAGCAGGAATTCCTCAAAAGCATGTGGAAGTGTATCAGCAGAGACAACTCAAGCATCCAAGTCTGAGCAGTGTGTGAGTACATGGCCAGCAGCACTGTGTGTGCTGATTGTCCCGTGAGTATATTCTGTGTGCTTGCAGTTTCTGGGGGATGTCACAGTCAAACAGTTTATTTATCAAACTGTTGGAAGAACTGAAATAGTTCAGTCTCACAACGGAGGAAGATTTTAAAGATAGTGAGCTAAGTACAGCCAGGACAAGCTGCCATCCTTCACTTGGGCTAGCAGGAAACGCTGAGCACACCCAGCTGCTGTTCCATCCCTGCTCCTCACTCACCCAAGGGACTTCTTTCCAGTGTCTTCAGACTCAGGTGTTTGAATCCTTGGCTTGGCTTGGCACTCCCTGTCTGGGGATTCAGAGCTGCTGAACTTGCAGTGGTTCACCTGGGACCTCCTTTGGGTTTGTGGTCATGTCCAGTGGCACAATGGACTGGGAGCATCCTTGCACTTCCCAAAGCAGGTTCTGCAGCCCAGCTCCAGCTTTTCCATCCACACACACAGCTGGTCAGGAGCCCATGAGCAAACAGGCAACTGTTGCAGCAGTTCTGTTGTCTGGGGATCAGACCATGGAGGATGGAGTTAAAAGTTCAGGTTCAGATAGTCCAGGATGATTTACAGACTATGAAAGTAATTTGCATCAAGTCTGAAAAGATAACTCAACATTTTCCCATTTCCCTCTGAAACGTTTCCATCCATGGTTGCGATATATGAGAAGAAACTAAACTCAGTTGTATCCTTCCCACTGTCAGAGTTGCCTGTGAATTTGTTAAAATGCATTAAGAAATTGATTAATGCACAATCATCCTGTCTGCTTTTAGGTCTTAGAAATTCTGGCACTTTCTGTATTCCTTCTGTGTTTATAGTAGAGGAAGATTAAGAATGAAAAATATATTCCATGCTTGTTAAAACCAAGGAAGGAGCTCACTCTTTGATTGTTGTGCATCTCTAGAGCACAATCTTCAGTTGCTGTCAGATTTGCTTACACTCTTGCATTTCTGGAAGTCCTGAAGGAAATACTTTATTTGATCATTTTAGCATAATTACCTTAATATTGTTTGGAGCATCGTTGCTGTTGTTAACAGGGTGCCTTTCACTTGCAATGTACAAATATCATAAGTGATGTCATACTCCCAGATTTAGTAGTTTGTAATTGAAAACAAGTGCACCTGGTGTCTCTGGTAACTTTGCAAACCATCAGCATTCTTGCAACTTGTTCTGCCCTTCCATTATCATTCTGCTCTTTTCTCAGGCTCCTGAACATCTGGATCTTAATGCTGGTTTTAGTGGCCTATCTCATTGACAGGTGAACAGCTTGAAAAATCTTGCTCTGTAGTAAAACAGTTTGAATGCTCTTGGTCTTTCTGGCTGTTTCCTTGAATTTTTGTCTTTCTAATGTTTAGAACTCAATAGGTTTTGTCATTTGTTGTATCTTAGTTGGAGATGATGAAAAACTTTCTAGGTTTGCCTCACTGTCTGTGTTATAAACAATTTTCCTGAAGCTTTTTTTCCCCTTCAGTTTTAGTGTAATTAGCCCTCGGCTGGAGCAGTGTTGATTCAGCCTCCAAGATGAACATTCTGTTTCATTACTGGTGCCAGAATGGTTAAGCTGTTGATGGGTGTAAGGCATAAATGCAAAGGGCATTCCTGAAATGGAGCAGGAGCTGAGTCCCTCCGAACCAGTGACTCTTGTTTGCCCTGGATTAAACTGCCGTGATCCTTCGGCATTAAGAGAACTACATAATTTAGGCCAGTGTGATAATGTTATCAAACTGTCTTCCTCCTTTAGAATAAATCTGGAATGTGAATAGTAGTCCTCCTCCAGCTGGGCTTTTGCCAGGAGATGGCTGACCAGCACTCCTTGCTTGCAGTATATTAATTAAATCCTGTAAAGCTTATTGCCTTACACTTGCAGCATTTGGAAGACAGGCAGATTAAATCTAGCTTTAAGCAAGAACAAGCAAAACCCCAATATATCGCTCGTAATCTGCAGCAAAAAGAAAAATAATTTGCCTCAGAGCTGTTCTTCAGCAGCACTTTGCTTTCCTTATCTGTTACTGCAGAGTTCAGGAACTTCAGTTGTCCCTTTAGGAATGTGGCTAAATCTGTGACAGGGAGTGCTGGGGATGGCAGTGGATGGGGTGCAGCTTTCACCACTGCAAGGGGACCCTCATGTTCTTCCCTTCATCCCCTCTCTGATCAGTGTTGCTGTTCTAATTTGCATCTTCCAGTGGGAAATTTCCCTGTGCGTAGAGGAAATGTTTCTGGAACACTGTGGTACTGATGGTGAAACGTTCCCAGCCAGTTTGTTTACCCAGTGTTGAAGATAGAGTGCAACTGGCCTGAGCTCCCCAGAGATGGTTGTGTATCTGCCTCCGTGGGGTTTGTTTATGTGCTGAATTCATGCTGGCGTGGAAGGGACTAAATGGACTTGTTTTTTTCCTCATTCTCTCGAATGCCAGCTGCAACGGTGCCAGTCTGGGCTGTGCTGGGCAACACAAACTGTTTTGAAAGAGAATGCAATTCGTGCTGCCTGGGTTTGTCAATAACTCCTGTTTGTTTGCACCTTCCTGGGCTGCAGTGTTACTCACTGGGGGTCAGATGCTCACTACCTGTGCTATCCATGGGTTCCTGTTGCCTGTGGGATAAGGTGGTTGTTTTCTTCACTCAGGTTTCCATTTGCTCTCATTTCGGGGCGATGGGAGTTCCTGTAATGCTGCTGCAGCATTTAGGGTTGATTGCTTCATTTGCAGCAACCTGAAGGGATGGGAGTTTTACAGAGCCAAAGAGTGTCCCCAAGTCCTCTACTCTGAATAAAATGGATTGGCACACAGGTTGTTTTGTATCACAGCTGGGAAGCCTGGAAGCTCTCCTGGTATAACTTCCAGAGTAAGGAATAATGAGAGGTAGCCAAAAGAGGGATGTGTGGGGTCATCACACTCCAGTGTATCCAACTGAAATACACTCATTGAATGATGAACATTTCCCCTCTGCTTTATGGACCTCATTGCATCTGGTGGAATCTGAGAGTCTCCAGCTGCTGGATGGTGATGGACTTTCCCAACTCATCTCCCACTCCTTTCTTCCACTTCCTTTGCTCCAGAATCATCTACAGGTTCTTCCATATGAACAGTTGGCTCCAACTGCTGCACGACTGGCTGTGTATGGTTTTTCACTCAAAAAATCCTGAGGAGGGGGATGCAAGAATAGATTCTTTGATCAGTCTTTCATATGATTAAAAATTGGGCAGTTAGTGGGCTGATGTCAGGTTGGGCAAATCCACTGAGATTATTTTGAGGTTCTGGATGCTTCATCACACCTACTCCTTCATGTAGGGATAAAGGCACATACAGCATCTGTGACAAACTGAAATACTGAGAAGGAAGAGACCAAAAAGCTTTGTGTGGAGGCTGACCAGGTGTAGTGGGAAGAAAATAATTCACTGAACCACTTGAGAATAATTTTGGGATCCTTGGAAAGGTCTCTGGGATAAAAATGGGTTGGTAGTGACTAGGATTTAAACATGGAAACACATGACTGGTGAAATGATCTCCAGTCAGATGTAGCTTGTGGGCTGCAGACTTGATGCCCTGTTGGTAGAAGTCTTTTCAGACCTGTCCCAGGATCTTGCTGGTGGACATGACTTTACGTACTGGAGGTTTAAAGGAGGGGGAGATGATCTCTTTGGATCCTAGATCAGTGCAGGGTTGAGCTGAACCTTTGAATTCTGGCAGTTAATGTCAAAAGCTGCCAGACTTCATGCCTTAACTATTATAAAATAGTGCAACATGGCAGCACTTTTTGCCTTCAGGATTTTCACTGAATGCAAGATAACCAGTTTTACAGAAGGGGAAACTGAAAAGACAAAAAATATACCACTGTTGATATGCTGCTAATACCTGTTTCTGTGGTAATATAAAGATTTATACAACTGCTCTGAGTGGCCTCTTCAGAGCCTTGGAGATGACTTTTAGCCATATTTCTGTGATCAGAACACGCTACTGCATGTACTTAATACGTGTATTTCCTTTTATTCTGTAGTTATTTGATTCCAGTCCTGACCATGAATCACTGGAACTGGATTTTCTGAGTAATGTCTCTCCAGTCTCTCTATTTTCACAGAATATTGGACAAAAGAAATCAGGTCTTGTATAGGCTGTTTGAGCATTTGAAGTCAGCTGTTTGAAAGGCCGTACCAAAGTTTAGCCCATTAAAATGCAATATTTTAAAAATTCTGTCATGTAGAAGGATTAGCATTCCAAAAGTGACCATATTTTTCTGTCTTTGTGGATAAATTTAGACAGCTAATTTTTTCAGTAGTTGGCTAAGAGAAAACACTCCCTTCCTCCTCTGGTTTCTGCTCCAAACGAAGCACTTTTTTTCCCCCCATTTTTCTTCTGAAACATTATTTTATCTGAAGGATGCTCTAAAAAAGCCAAAAGCGTATTAAAAAAAAAAAATCAACAAAACCCAAAGAAGGATCAAATATCTTTTTACAAGGAGAGAAAGAATCTTTAAAAAATATTTATCCCACACTTGGCAACCTTTTGCTTGCCCGCGTGTGACTGGCGCGGTGCCATCCTTGGCCGAAGCCAGCGCCTCTGCTTGCCAGGAGTCTTCCTCCTCTGGCTGCATTTTCACTCCCTGTGACTGATTGTTTATTCACCTGATTCTTCTGCCCCAGCATTGCTGAAGTCATGGCGTCTTGGAGATGATAAGAACACTTTGTCTGTCCAAACTCTGCGATAGCCATGATGTCAGTTTGCACACTCCTCAGAGCAGGGAGGGATTAGATGTCACACAAACTTACTGCCACCTCCTTAGCCCGAGCCTGTCCAGGAGGGAACTGTCATAAATACAGGCAGATCATTTGTTTCTTGCTTTTTTAATCTTTTTTTTTTTTTTCCTTTTTTCCCTCCCAGAGCTGTGTTTGAGGATTTCCAAACCTTGCCTTTGTGTTTGCAATTTTGGTTTAGCATCTTGGGGGTTTTAATTGAGGATAATGAGTCTCTGAGTCAGATTCTCTTGGGGCTCCTCGTGTTTCTAAGATACTTGCATTTAGTTTTAAGGTATCTCCTTTCTGTGTGTCAGGTCTGAATCTGATTTGCTTAGTAAACAGGCATCTTGGGATGAAACATTTTGCCTTTTTTTTTTCATTGATCATAGTATCTCAATAGTATTCAGAAAATCTCCTCAATTTTTTGTTGACAAGGAAAACTCATGTGAAGAAATAAGAGAGAAGGTGAAGCATGGATGGAGAAAGAAAGTTCTGTTGCTGGTTTTGCTCCAGTAAATTTGATTTGTGGCTAGTAGTACTCTTGTACTGTCTTTTTCTGCAGATCTGATGATCTGACACTACTTCCGCTCCCTAAATGTAAATGGATGCTGGTGTAGTCAGGCCTCCATTGTCTCTTTATTAAAGTGCTTAAGGGTCTGCCCTTCTCCACGTCTTGCTTTGACTTCCTTCTCCCATGGCTGCCCTCCAAGGTCTCTGAAATTTTCCATTATTTTGGTATCTCCATGTGATGACAATTTAGCATTTTTTGCCCTTGGGCTTGTCAGCAAGGATTTGTTCAGGGTGTTGTTTTTTTTTTTGTACTTCGTCATCAGCCTTCGTGTTCCAAGGCACTGTTGTACCTGGCTGATAAATCCTGTCCCCAAATGTCAGCCCACTGTTTGCTCATGTTTGTGTCTCTGATGTTCTTGCAGAATAAAGTCAACAAGTTATCAAGTGTATTTCAGGGTGCTTTTTTTTGGCCAAAGTGTTTTGGAACCTGCATTTTACACTTTTTGATACAAATCTAGGAGCCCAAGTAGCACGATGGAAGGGTTGGGGGAGGATGGATGGGTCTGGACTGTGAGGTCAGCCAGTGTTGTTTAGTAAGGATTTTAGAACAGGGATATCTGAGGGAACTGCCTTGTAAGGCAGATAAGGCTTTTTTGTTGTTGATAATGTGTCCTACACACACAGAAGTTCTTGTTCTGCCTCTTCAAAGAAACAGGATACCCGTATTGTCTCCAGGCTGAAAACTCTGCCAACGTTAGCAAGAACAAGCAGAAAAATAGGACTGAGGAAAAAGCGAGGTTGCTGAGCTTTTAAAAAATTATCTTTATAAAGTTTTCAAGAGTTCATGTTAAAATGGTTGTGATTAAAATATTACTATAGTTTTGAAAACCTGTTTCACTGATTGCCTTTTTCGTGTGAACTTGTGTATCCTTCTGTGCTCCAATTTATATTTCCGTAGACCAGAGTCAGCAGATTTACCAGGAGATGCAGGGAATCCTATTTTTATAGCAGACTGCTCATGAATGGCAGAGGCATTAAGGGAATACAGGAGTCTTTCCCAGGAATGAAATAAACTCAATCTATGTTTATCCCAATACTTAGTACAGCAGTGTTTGTTTTCCAGCAAATAGTTCAGATGAAAACAAAAATTCATGTATTTAATCAATACATCCAGTAATGAACTTTGTGGAGGCATGGGGTGGGGGGGGGAGCTGTGATTTGGTGTTTGGTTTTTTTTTTTTTTTTTTTAGTAGGGCTTTGAACTGGAAGTGTAGCTACCACATGAAATCTGAGTTCTGGCACCCACTCAGCACAGCAGTCCATCTGCTAGCAAGACACACTGATTTATTTTTTTTTCTTAATCCCTCAGTAGTGCCAGATGCAAGTCCTGTGTAACTTAAGGTGAAAGGCAATTTGTGATGCCTTACTAATGTGGCATTTGGGCAGATTTCTTTTGCCCCAGTGCAGATTACAGTCAAAAAGAGAATACACACCTCTCATAGATGTTTTATGTTGGTGTATGGGTTTGGTGTGTATGGTTTGTTTCCTTTTCAAGAGAAAAAAATCATCCAGCATCTTCAGACAATGCATTATTTAGCAATGATTGCCTCTGCATTCCTGCTCTCTGTAGTCTCACAGGCTCTGCAAAAATTTTCTGAATTTGGTTTGCATGTGGTAGTTGTGATACTTGTGGTACCTGGGCAGGCACTGGCCATGCTCATGCTCCCACCTCCTTGTTCCCATAGTCTCTTCCTTCCACCCATTTAAAAAAAAAAAGGTGATTAATTTTAATCAGAGTCAATATAGACATTTTGAGTCAATCATTTTGATAAGAAATGCAAAATTCTGCGATGGAATTTTGAGAAGTGTTTTTCAAGGTGGGCATTACTTAAAGCTGTCAGAAAATGGCTTTTTGTAAGCAAAAGTTGGTGTGAGATGTCAACATCCTTGATGCAGAGCTATGAGCAGTGGGGGGTTTTGTGGTTTTTGGTTTGTTTGTTTTTGTGGGGCAATTGTTGTTATTATTGTTGTTGTTATTATTATTATTACTTAATAACACTCTTGTGCATTTTGTCCTGTGTCATGACGGTGGAGTTCTGCTTAATGACATTGTAAAAAACACTGGAAAGCCTGGACCTCATTATGGGAAGAGAAGGGTGTTAATATTTTAGGGTGTTTAGTCCTGCATTAAAACAACCCTGTAGCTGCCAACTGAGAGATAAATCACAATACAGAACTTGTGTGGAGTTTCATGAGCTGTTTCCATGGTCATGTTGGGATATGAACTTCCCTTCTGATTCTCTGCCTTTTGCTGAAATCATTCAAAGTGTCTGTGGTGCTTCGCTCCAATCTCTCTGCAGTGGCACCACTGAAATCCAGTTTTCTGCTGTTGTTACTGATAGATACAGAGTTTCAGCTAAGTTAGAAAGTGGCAAACAGCTACTTAATGCAAACCAGATTTTCAATCTGTGTGTTTCCAGAGCCTCTGGCACATGGCTCGTGTGGCTAAAAGGCCATACAGTGCTGTAATCAAAATGCTGTTGTTACATAAATATAATGCTGCCACTTCTTTTGATCTAGCAGTGGTGAGCTCGGCTGCTGAGGATTCTGCTCTTTCTTTGTGTCTTCCAAGCTGAAATGCTTTCACATGAAACGAACGTCTCCATAAATTTGCACCCCATTTTTTTTCCTCTCCCTTTCATATTTTGTTCTGTGAACCCAGAATTTGAGGATAAGGCAGAATTCTGTTATGCTCTTCAGGGGAAAATAGTAGCTCCGTAATTCCTCGGTATTTGATGTGGATGATGATTTGATACTTTATTAAACCGCATTTTGCACACATAAGCAACATTGGGATGCTGCACTGGGGTCAGCTAACCATGTGTGCTGCAGTAGAGCACTGCTGCCTTCTACAAGTGTAATTAAGTTGTTTTGAAGGAAGCTTGTTTTCTTGCCAATAAAAGACCAGTTTGAAGTACAAATAGGAAAGACAAGAAATGCTTAGAAAGACAATAAGTCAGCATGCCAAAAAAAAAAAAATTGTCCATAATACTAGGGCTATGGAATAGGTTCCAGTACTGCCTGTTTCCATTATCCTTATGTTGATCTTGCTTTCAGCAGTTTTCTTTATTACTTACTTGGTTCATGTCATAAATTTGATCCGAGAAAAAGATACTTTCAGGCAACTAAAGCTGAGAAAACAGGAATTTTTTACAGTAGCGGGTTTGGGTTTTTTTTCCAAGATGCTGTAGAGCACAGGGAATGAATCACTGTAGAGTTGCACAGACCAGAGGATAGCACCTTTAGCACCATTCCCAAGCAGCAGTTGCTCACCCTGCCTTGCTTTGTGTCCCACAGTGTGCCCCAGCTCGTGTGGGAAGCGAGCCTGCACCGACCAAAACGAGTGTTGCCACCCCGAGTGCCTGGGGAGCTGCACGGCGCCCGACAACAACACGGCGTGCGTCGCCTGCCGCAACTACTACTACGAGGGGGTGTGCCTGCCCACCTGCCCCCCAAACACCTACAAGTTCGAGGGCTGGCGCTGTGTCACCAGGGAGTTCTGCTCCAAAGTCCCCGCCACGGACGCCAGCGAGTACGAGAAGTTCGTGATTCACAACGATGAGTGCATGGCCGAGTGTCCCTCGGGGTTCATCCGCAACGGGAGCCAAAGGTAATGCAGCTTTTGCTGGGCTGTCCTGCCTGGGTTTGCCACTCCCTGTGCTGGGGCAGCTTGGGGTGCACATTACTTGGGGTAGAAGGGGAAATTGCAGTGGGGAATTGTGTGGCTTCCTGGTAGAAGCTGATTAGACCTTTCCCTGCTGAATCCACCTGATGGGTTTGTGGTCCTGTGCTTCATCAGTGGGCTCTGGTTCTGCAGAAAGGCTGGAGGAGGTCCTGCAATGCAGAATGAGGCCTTCAAGTAGAGAGTATCAAAACAAAAGTGAAGCTCAAGGTTACAGTTGGCTGATGACCATTATCACACAGAACAAACCCTAGGAATTGCATTGCTTTGTGTATTATTTGCTTTATGTGTGCTTGTATTTTAGACACATCTATTCTTCAGTGTATTTAAGTTCTCTTTTTTTTCCACTATTTTCAGAAGATAACAATGGTGTTTTAGAAGGAAGTGATCAAATAGATGGTGACAAAAATAATGCAGCAGCAAACAATATGATACAGAATAATTTCTTGCCACTGTCACTCACCTGCTGTTATTTAATTCTAACAGTTGGAGCAATGCTTGCTAATTTTTATCATTTGCCAGTGATTTAAGTAAGCAGCCTTCGTTGCCTACTGACCCTTGGAAGTCATGTACTTTGAGTAAAGAATACTCAGTGTGCTAAAATCTGTAGTGCTTCAGTACTACACTAAAAAGATGTCTTTGCAGGCTGCTGTGGTTTTTGGGCAGGTGACTGCGCTGATGCACCAGTTGTGTGGCTGTGCATGTGTGTCATCCACCCGTTCCAGGCAGTCTCCAGCTGGCATTTGGATACAAGCAACTTAACACAGCCTGTGCCCAAATCCAGATATTCACCTGAGAAATGCAGCTTTTGTTATCTCCTGGAGCTTGTAGTAGCAGCTGTTTGAGCTGCTTACGCTGGAGTGCACGGCCATCCTGTCTTATCTTGGTGTTGTGCTCTCTGCAGAGATTGAAAGGAGCTGTAACTCAAGGCTAGTGAATGTTCTGTTCCCCAGAGGTGCTGTTAACAAATAGTTGCAAATGGAAAGCATTTCCAGCATTCTTTGTACATTTAGTTGAAGCCTCTTTCTTGTGTCTGCAGCTTTTAGTGGTTTGTGGCATGTTATAGAGCAGGATTTTGAAATAGGAGCTTACTACTAAGGAAAGGAGCTTCTTTCTGTTATGGTTTATGCATGGAAAACTGTTACCAATTTACATGTTTCTTTAAGCCTCAGAGGAAAGTGGGTTCAGTTTCTTTAAAAAAAAAATAGTGAGTCCATGTCCATCAGTGTTGTCAGCAGAAGCCTTTGTTTTTTGAGCTGAGTTTGGTTTTTTTGGTTTTTATTTTTCCTCTCTAAAGGCATAGGGTGGAGTAAGTAATCAAGAAATACCAAGCAAAGTGCTAGAATAAATTGAAAAATAAAAATTACCTTGAATCAAGAAAGGCATTTACCAGGAGGAAGGATCAGAGGGCATGTGTTGTGCACACATGAAGTGTCCAACTTTGAGATTAATATGTAGGGAATATAACATGGGGCCTTTAAAAAGCTCCTGTAGCCAAAGGCTGGTCTGCCCTGAGTTTTTGCTGCTTGAGTTTGGCCTCTAAAAATGCTTCTGAGTGCCTGTGAGTATTAAGAAGCAGAAATGAGCTTGTGCTTCAGTGTTGCCTCCCAGCTTGTGGAAATCTGGTTTCTCTGAGTTTGGGGCTGTGTCTTTCTGGGTGTTTCCATCTGTATCACCCATTTCAAACCTGCTTAGACTTCTGGCCTTCCTCTACCAATTCCTGTTGCCAATTAGCTGTCCTTGCATCATGATACAACCTTCTGTTTCCTTGCTGCTTTAATGCCTCTCAAGCTGTAAGAAGCAGTGACTAATTGACTGCTCACTTTCTCCACATCCCTCCTCACTGTGTGCCCCCACAGTTGTCTTTCTGAGTTAAATGGCCAGGAGCATGGAATTCCCTAGTGCTGAGCTTTAAATATTCCTTTAAGGACATGGACACAGACAACTTAATAAGAATGTGAACAGTATTTTCCCATCTCCAGTTCTTGGCTGGCCTATTTTGGGAGGTTGTGCCTGGATTAGCACAAAACCTCTCTGCACTCTGAGGCTGCCTGCATACATGGGAAGGGAGGGGTTCCTGGCTACAATTCAGTCACAGTAAATGCAGACTTTCAAGGGCACTGGGTTTGCCTGGAGTGCCTTTGACGTTGCAAGGACCACAGAGCCTTCCAGAAGCTGTCAGACTGTGGCTATGAGCCCATTCAGTCACTGTAGGAAGCACAGTGCTCCAGCTTCTCTGGAGAGCAGCAGGCAAGTGTATCCTGAACAAGCATGGCAGCTTTCATTCTAGCCTGGAGGATTTGCCTAAACTTTAGAGGGAAATACCTTCCAAAATTCAGCTCAAAGCAGTCTGTAGGCTCAAGAGTTGCGTATCACTGTTTATTTTCAATATCCCCCTCTTTCCTCACAGCATGTTCTGCAGCCCTTGCGAGGGGCCTTGCCCCAAAATTTGTGAGGATGGGAAAACGAAGACCATTGACTCTGTCACATCAGCACAAATGTTGCAGGGATGCACAATTCTCAAGGGAAATCTGCTGATCAACATCCGGCGTGGAAGTAAGTGATCGCCCTCTCCTCCTGACCCCTGATAAGGCTGCTTTTTGCGTTTTTCCTTCTGTCGTCAGCGTGATGATAAGAACATTAAAAACTCAGCAAGCTGTTTGCTTTCCAGGCCCAGAGCAGCTCCTGTTTGATTTGGCCCACTGCAGCCCTGTCCTGCCCCACGCGGGTGGAATAGGTATTCAGCTCCCAGGGAAAGCTGGTGGTTTTGTTAGGTTTTTTGGCAGGACAAGGAACCAGGATTAGGCAGTTAAATGAGCAGTGGTTCCAAAGGAGTAATAAAGGCCCAAGAAGGGGGAAAAGTTGAAAATCCTTGCATCTGGGCAGGTAAATAACTTGTCACATGTCACTGTAAGACTGCAGATCCTCACTTTTTAAGGCAAGGTGTGGTGTTTTGCTGGAACAGGGAAACCAGAGTGCTGAGAGCTCATATAAAGCCTAACACTGTGCTGCTGGATGGTCAGCATTAGTGAGCTGGCCACCTCTGTCACATGTCTTGAACAAGCACTGGATTAAATTTGTCAGAGCAGTGATTCATCAGCCAGGGAGGTGTTGACAGTCGATGAGCTCTTAAAAGCTGAGTAAAAATTGCTGTTAGTTTTTATTGGACTTGTATGTCCCTATGGAAGGTTCCTTTTGGTTTCATGAATAAGGTTGAACGATTAGGATTTGTTTGATTCCCTGCCTCATGCTGAACGAAAGTTTCAGGGTTTAGTTACAGCAGCATGTGAATTTTTTTACTTGTGGTCCCACTGCTGCAGGTACAGTCTTCCCTTATGGGAGATGTTCCAGTTACCTGGGGCAAGTGTGTGGGAGTTTTTTTTATTTTATTTAAGCATTATGTTAGAGTACTGAAGACCATCTGCTTATATGATATTGGAACCAACCACTGGTATTTGGTAATTGGTCTTCCCAGCCATCTATTAGGACTTTGGTGTGTTTATGGCAGCAAACACACCCCACAGCAGCTTCTCCCAACTTCTTGTCACAACTGCAGTGTAACTTGGCAAGGTGGTGACAGCTGGCAATGGGGCTGGGCCAGGGGTTGCTGGAGGTAAGGATAGCAAAGCTTGAGCTTGTGAAGGATGGGGTTGCAGACCTGGGCAGGGACAGTTCATAGGAAGGGGACAGTTCTGAAAAGTGGAGCTTCCTCTGCAGTCATTTTAATAATTTGCAACAGAAAATCAGCTTTAGTTAGTTGTGTGGAACATGCTTCATGGCATGAGGACATCCTCACGGTTTTATCTTCACTGTTTCATCATCTGGTCTCAGTTTTGTAGCCAAAGCTTTTCTGGTCATGGAAAGCAATGCTCTGTGGCCCAGAGCAGAGCAGGAATGCACCCTCTTCTCTCCAGTCTCATTCTCTGTTTTCCAGTGAAGCTTTCTGCCTGAGCTTTGCTCCATACCCAAGGAGCAATTCCATCTCATGCTGTGTACATTTACACCAGGGTCCTTCATCCCTGCCAGAGTGCTGGTTCACAATTTGGTGCTGGCTTTACAGGGCATTGCCCATGGAAAAATCAAGTATTCCAGTATGGAAGAGCAGGACTAGTTTCCCACTGCTACTCTGGGGCTTTATTTTGCCCTTCAACCATCTGGCTGCACAGGCAACTGTTCCTGGGGGAGGAAAACCAGCATCTCATTTTCAAAAACAACAAGTACAAACATTTTCTTTTACTGAGCTAATACTGCACTAAGCAGATTATTAGTCAAAGCTGTGAATTCTGTCATGATAATGATTATCTTTGTCTTACTGTAGATAACATTGCCTCAGAACTGGAGAATTTTATGGGTCTGATTGAGACAGTAACGGGGTATGTGAAAATTCGCCATTCCCATGCATTGGTGTCGCTGTCTTTCCTGAAGAACCTGCGGTACATTCTGGGAGAGGAGCAGGTGGATGGGTAAGTGTTCAGATATTTGTGGATGCATTTCACTTTAATAGAAAGCTGTGGAGAATAAGTTTCCTATATACCATTCACTTGTCTTTTGTAGAATCTCCTCTTCCACTAATATGCAGCGTTTTTCTGCTCATGAACACCTCTGCACAGCATCCCTCATTTGCATTGCTGCCCAAATCAGTGTATTAAATTGAGTATATTACAAGTATTTTACGGAACCTTTGCTGTTGCTTTTCACTTTAGGTTTTTCTAGGTAGATTCTTTACATCAATAAAGTGTTTTTGTTTGTTCTTTTTGCTCTATTTGAGAGAAGAGTGTCTTCAGAAACAATTTCTTTGCAGTTCCTTACTGTTGGCTTTTAGCAGAGTTTTATGGAGAAATCAGCTGAAAGAAAATGTGCATTTTACTGACAGTGCAACTGGAAGTGACGCAGCTAGTGTGAAACAGTTACAATTGTTTGCAACTCCTTGAAATGTTAGCATTACATGGATTATCTTCCGAGCACGCAAAAGACTGGTCAGGAGAAGTTGATCCCTTGAAATGTTTGCTGTGGATTATATTGCTTCTATAATTACTCACCATGTGATACTTTTTGCTGTACATAACTCCTGTTTTCCTATGATGGTAAAAGATTGTCAAGGCAAAAGTTTTTATCCCTGCAGATGCTGTGGTGTGGTGAGGCTCCTTCAGTAAATTGTCTTGCTCTTTCTTATCCCAAATCTAATAGCCACCCTCAGTTTAAATCAGTGTTCTGTAGGAGAAATCAGTCTCCCTCCATAATGACAGAACTATTGAATTAAGAATTTGGGGAATTTGTAGAAGAAAAGGTGGTGGGAGGGTCATTGGAAAGGTTGTTTATATCTGAATATCTGCTTTGACTGTCTAAAGTTAAAGCATGAGGGATTCTTCACAGCCTCCCTCTTTCTCTCAGGCTAGTCTTTGGTCAGCCTTAAATTCTTAAAATTCCACCATCTGACAGAGTGAAAGGGCAGCTCTCCCTCATGCCCTTGCAGAGCACACTGCTCAGGAGGAGCACTGCCTCTGTGGAGGAGTTTGTTTCCAGCTGCAAATCCCAGAGGATTGGCAGTGTGGAGCTCAGGCTTGTTCATCCCCTCCCAGCAGGCTGTCCCCTCCAGTTATTGATTTGCCTTTGCTCCTCTCCCCTCTTTCCCTCAACCTCTTCGAATCTGAGTTTAGCTTTGTGTCTCAGGTAGTAATTATGTTTATGGTACTTTGTCTGTCAGCAAGCAGAGCTGAAATGAGGGGGAAACAGGAGGTTTTTCACTCAGATTCCCAAATAGAGAAGTAAATAGGGGTGGCTTTGAAGAAGAAAACAGGGCTGAGTGGGGAGGTGAAACAGATCTATAGTAAAGAGCTGCTTGTGCTAAAATTGCCCCGTGTTAGGAAATTACTGCAGTTACTTACTAAGGATCAGGGGCTGTCTCTTTGCTTGGAAAATGCCTGGCATAATTCAGGCATTGCCACAGTCTTAAATAACATGTCCAAAAATACTTAGGTGGAAGTAGGCACCTGACAAGGAAGGACTGAGCCTGAACAATTACTTGGACAATTCTGAACAACAGGGAGTGGGATCTTAACCTGGGAAGCAGTGGGCTGCTGGGACAAGAGCTGTTTGTGTCAGCAGTGCCTTGAGGGGTGAGAGGGAGGGTCACTTAAAGCCCATTATGATTATTACATGACTGACCCCACTGCCACTGTCCCTTTATTTATTGAACTAGACTAACAAAACAGCACTTCAGAAGTTCGTTGTTCCTTACTCAGTTGCTGGTGCTTGCCTTGGTTATCACGGGAAGTGGGAAGTTTAGAGGGAATCTACTTTGTTTTTAGAGTTTTCATTGCCTCTTTTGAAAACCATGTCTGTAGTGAATGTGCTCTCACAGCAAGAAAATAATTTCTCCTTGCAAATAGGGAAACTGAGATGGAGATGTGCCAGAGAGTGAAAGAAATGCTGCCATGGTGGGTTGGTGTGTTTTAGGTTCATCAGCAACCCAGACCTTTATCACATTTCCCAGTGGTGCATTCCTGTCCCTGCTGTTTGGGCTAGCAGGGATGGGAATGCACAGTGTCCTTGCAGGTGTTGTCTTGCTGCTGATGTAGAGCTTGTAATCTTGCTTCTGTTGCATGTGTGTCTTTTTTTTCAATCCAGCCCAATTGAGAAGTACCAGGAATTTCTTCATAACATTTAATAGAGCTTTCATAATATTTAATAGGCCTTATGCACACAACTTTGTATAGAGTATCCGTGGAAATAAGGGATGTGCATGTTATTCCTGGGCTGTGCTTAGGGAGTGGGCTCAGCACAGCTGCCCATGTTTAGTTCTGTGCTCTGAAGTGTGGATCCTGTGCACTCAGTACAACTGTTTGGTTTTGATATACAGGTGCAACTGTACTTGGCACAATGCAGGAAAGCTTTATTGGGCCAAGAGGTAAAACACAGAGGCAAGGAAACCTCACTGTGCAAACTCTTAGAGCTGCTTTTGTAAACCTAAGCAAGAGCTGTGTTAATGACTGTGGTTTTTTGTCAGAACTCCAGAAGGCTTTGCCTTCCATAAGGTATCTGAGGTTACTGCTTCCCATTTGCCACCAAGTATAAAATCCAGTGTAGAGGTCTGCTGTTCAGAGGACATGAATTTATATTCCTCATAGCAGCTCCTATACAATCATTAAAACACATCCTAGAGTGGGCTTTCAGTGGTGTGGTGGCACCCTTGGAGTCCTGTGTCACACTCACTTCCCTGCCCCCTGGGCATTCAGGGATGTCTTGCTCCATGGGAGAGAAGAAAGCCCTTTGCTGAACACCAGGTTAAAGTAAGAGGGAACACAGTGTTTTAAAGTTTTCTTACATTAAGGTATTCTTGACTGGAATGGGTTGTGAATTGAAACAAGTATTTTTTCTTCAAAAACTTCCTTCTAGGAATTATTCCTTCTATGTGCTCGACAACCACAATCTTCAGCAGCTGTGGGACTGGAACCATCATAACTTGACAATCAGTGAGGGGAAAATGTACTTTGCATTTAATCCTAAACTGTGTGTTTCTGAGATTTACCGTATGGAGGAAGTTTCAGGAACCAAGGGACGACAGAGCAAAGGAGATATAAATCCGAGGAATAACGGGGAGAGAGCCTCTTGTAAGTAAACAAACAAAAAAAATCTCTGTGCAAACTGCACAGGAGGGTGTCACAAGGAAAAACTCAACATGCTGACATGCTGCTGACCATTGCAATATTTAGAGTTTAGGACTTGCAGGAAGCTTTCAGCCCTTGTGCTTGTTCAGGTTTCAAGCTGTAGCTGTGAAGGTACATTTGCACGAGTGGAAAACGATGTGATTACACAGTCCCTATCTCATCTGTAAAACCCACTTGGAGAAGATGACTGCTTCCCAAATCCCCTGTTCTGTGACAGCAGCAGCAGATAACAGTAGAAGCATACCTGGGAAGTGAGAAATGAAATCCAGTAGTTTAGTGTATCCAACAAGGAGCAATTTCTCAGTCTCCTTTGTAACTGTGCATCATTATAGGTGTTTTCCTCTCTCAGATATTCTTGATACTAAGAATGCTGCTGAATAACAATTCCATAGACACCAAAAAAACTGTTCCTGTTACATATAGCTTCTCTTCATCTCCTGCCAAATATTGTACCTGATTGCTAGAAATGATTGCTTCCAACTTCGTTTGCTCTTTGTTTTCAAATTATTTGCTTTTGAATTGAAATCACTTTTTAATGTTCTGCAGTACTGCAAAGCCTGAGTGTCTCTGCATTTAATTTTGGGTTCTGCAATGCTCAGAGTTATTGGAAAGTCCTCTCTTGGCTTTGGTGGTCTGCACATCAGGACTCCAGGTGTAACAGCAAGCTTAAAAGCAATCTCTCATCTAGGAATTAAGAACGCCTACAAGTTTCACCTCAAACTCTTAAAACTGTCAGTGCCTTTTCTGTTTGGTCAGTTGGTGGTGTTTTTGGAGCTGAGCACACTAAAATGGATGTTGTGTGTAAGTCAGGCCCCCTTGTTGTGGATGGTGTTTACAAAACTAGGACACGTAGTCTGCTGA
The DNA here is from genome assembly GCF_008360975.1 of Lichenostomus cassidix. Lineage (NCBI taxonomy): Eukaryota > Metazoa > Chordata > Aves > Passeriformes > Meliphagidae > Lichenostomus > Lichenostomus cassidix. The sequence continues at coordinate 3,670,879 of NC_139491.1, forward strand.
ATGTGTCTTTCGGCGCGATGCAGCCGCGCAGATGGCCCAGATCCTTGTTGTAAGCACCCTCCATTCTCTGCACAGTCAATAGAGGAAAGCCTTGCAGTCCTGGAGGAGTTACAGACACACAGCCAGGCCTTACTACCACTGAGGCCAGTGCCAGCCGCTGCCTGCTTTTTTAAGAAACCAGTACAGAAAGCTTTCTGACTCTGAGAAGGGCAAAAGAATCAACAAAAGCTCAACTGCCTTTGCAAAGATAGCACCAACAGTGCCAGTGTACACGAGGGTGAAAACCTCTTTCTTTTCAGAGCTTCTATGGAACATTAGAAACTAGCTCACAGTTGACAGAACGCAATTTCTTCATCCAAGAATTAAGTTTTTAAAATGCTATTTTGTTTTGGGTTGGAAAGCTCAGTGAGTTGGTAGTGGGAAGCCATTCATTTCCAAGCTGTGGGCTTCCATCCAGGTCTGTTCACAAGAGTAGCTGGAAGCTGCTGCCATCAAATGGTTGTGCCGTATATGAACTGAGTTTTGGAGTTCTTGGTCCAGCCTCTGATGAATAGGAATGTAAACTCCTTTGTCTTTTCCATGTTGTTCACTCTCCAGAAAAACAAATGGTAGTTGTCAAAAGTTGTCCTGGAGAGTGAGCACACAGAGCCCAGTGACTGCTCCGCGCGTGCTTTGGAATTGGATGATGAATTTAGTGCTTCCAAACCAGTCCTGTGGATAAACAGCGCTTCATTCCTGCTCAGGGAGAGTCTGAAGTAGTTTTCAAGAGCTTTCTGATGATGCATTAAAAGAAAATCTGCTTAAAAAAAATTAATAACAAGGAGCTCAAGCATATTTTAAACTGATTGCCAAGGTTGCTTCTTACCCTTAAGCACTCAGATGTAGTAGGAGGAAAGAGGAAGCTCTACAGAGACAAAGGCTGTTGGTGTCCTGTGCTGTCATAGGTGCTACTGGAAAGGCTCATTCGCCAAAACTGATACCTGAGAAACAAAAAACCACTGACAGATTATGTGATCCCAACTCTGGCATGTCCTGTCCTTTTGTATTGCAGGTGAAAGCAAAATTCTACATTTTGTTTCCAACACGACGCTGAAGAATCGGATTAAACTGACCTGGGAGAGGTATCGCCCTCCAGATTACAGAGACCTCATTAGCTTCACTGTTTACTACAAAGAGGCGTAAGTAGATGTCGTCAGAGACTAATCAGGGCAGCCCAAGGGAGAGCAGACAATTCTGGTCCTACTGCTGCATGGTTCATCCAGTTTGTGTATTTCATCTTCAAGTCCTGCTTTTGTTCTAATTCTTTTCTTGGTGGAGCACAAGCATCTTTTAAAAAGAGCTTTGGTTTGGATGAGTCTTAGAAATGGACTGCAAATCCATCAGGAAATTTCAGATGGATGGCTTGGCTGTTCTGGGGGGTCTGATTTGGAACTCTTCCTAAGTCATCATGTTGATTGAGATATTTTCCTTATCTAGTCAAAGTACCGACTAGAGAGTGTCACAGGTCAGGAGTTTGCCCTGTCACCTGGATGACTTGTCTGCTCAGGGTTTGGAGTTGTTTAAACTGTCTAGGTTTGGTCATTTCCTGCGTTAGTATGTCTTGATAATGAAGGTGTGGGGCAGTTACTGGAAAAATCCAAATTATGAAGAGTTTGTATGCTCTTGCACTAGTGTTACAAGTTCTGAAAAGCAGAACTATTTGACTATGTAAGTGTGTTTGTATTTTGTGGGAATAAAAGGGTAAAAAGCTCATTGGACTGGTCAAGGCCAGCCATGGAAATTTGGGTTCTTTATGGTGAAAAGCTTGGCCACTATCAATAACTGTTTTGAGTTGCTTATGTTTGATATATATTTATCTAAAATCTAAATTTAAAATCTAAAAATGTCTGAAGCATTTCACTGCCTGTTTTGGGTAAAAAAAAATAGATAAATATAGTGTGTTCTTGGAGAATGTTGCTTTATTGCTCATGACTAAGACTTAACTCTGAATTTTGTACTGCTTGAAAATACAGATTTTTTTTTTTTCTGTTTTTTTCTGCTATAGAAAACAAGTAAGCCTTATTTGTTTTATTAAGCAAATTTGAAATGAGGCACTCTCATATGTATATGATGATTTTTAGGAGAAAATAAATATTTGTCATACTTTTTTTCTTCAAATATTTCAGACCATTCAAAAATGTGACAGAGTATGATGGGCAAGATGCATGTGGCTCCAATAGCTGGAACATGGTTGATGTTGATCTGCCACCGAATAAAGAGAACAATCCTGGAATTCTGCTGCAGGGATTGAAACCTTGGACTCAATATGCCATTTATGTCAAAGCTGTTACCCTCACAATGATGGAAAACCATCACATCCATGGAGCAAAAAGTGAAATTATATATATTCGAACCAATGCTGCAGGTGAGGTGCTGGGCTCTGGGGTGAGAGGTGGATAATGCTTCAGGTGTGATTAGTGTGTTGTTGTGCAGGTTCTGCTTTTGATACAGAAATTGAATTTATGTGCAGATGATATACATAATGCTAGTAGTTTCAGTAATTATGAAAGTAGCATTAAAATTTGAATTAAAACTCTGTTTTTTCAGTATTATTCCTTTCATTAGGAGCTATGGGAGTTTCTTGGAGTTAGAATTTCAGGCTTTGTTCCATTGTAAAGATGAATTTAAGTACAGCTTTGGGTTAGGACTGTACATGGCTGCAGTTGAACCTCTAATTGTTGTTAGTGGGGCATAAGTAGAAAGTCCTTTCTTTGAAATAAGATAGTGTTTTCCTTGCAGTATAGAAATGCATTGGGATTTGCTCAAAAGCTTGCATAGAAATACACTCTAGAGTGCTCTAGGTTTAAATACCTTTCTTGTTTCTTTCTTTTTTTCCTCCTCTAGTGCCATCCATTCCCCTGGATGTTATTTCAGCATCCAACTCCTCATCCCAGCTGATTGTGAAATGGAATCCTCCCTCTCTTCCCAACGGGAACCTCTCCTACTACATCGTGCGCTGGCAGCAGCAGCCTCAGGACAGCTACCTGTACAGACACAATTACTGCTCCAAAGGTAGGAGAGCTAAACACTGCTGTGTTGAAATGCTTGGGACTCTGCCTGCCAGGGCACTGCAAGAATAGCAGCAAGTAGAGGGAATGGGAAAACATGGATTACTGCTGGATCTGTGATCTGGAGAGAAAAGAAACCAGCTCTGCTCTTTTTTTTTTTTTTTTAAAGATAAAGTCCCAATTCGAAGATATGCTGATGGGACCATTGATACAGAAGAAGCCACTGAACCCACCAAGCCAGAGGGCTGTGGGGGAGAAAAAGGACCTTGTTGTGCTTGTCCCAAGACAGAAGCAGAAAAGCAAGCAGAGAAGGAGGAAGCAGAGTACCGGAAAGTCTTTGAAAACTTCCTTCACAACTCCATCTTTGTCCCCAGGTAATGGATTTTGGACACTTCTTTGGAAGTTGGGCTGATAATTTCATCTTTTAACATTTCCTAGAACTGAGGTTTCCTGGATGTGAAAGGACACACAGAAACACTTGAAACACCAAACATTACCTTTCCTTTCATGTGAGACAATACAGAGCCTTACTTTGTGGTTTCTCTTATTTCCCAGTTTTCATTTATTTCTTTCAATTCTAGCCCCTAGTAAGGGTTCTTACCTGTATTGATCAAGGATTTCAGTGATAGTTTCTTTTCAGACTCAAGAGTCACTTAAGGAGCTCTTGGACTATAAGGGTTTCAGAGATGAGCAACATGAGGCAGACAAAGGGTTTCAGATGTGATTGTCCTCTAAATAACCATTTAAGTGCTTGTGTTCCTAATCTGACGATTTATCTTTGAAATTAAGGGCACAGTCACCTCGCAGAATCAAAACTGGTCTTCCTTTCTCACTGCACTAATTGCAAAGGGCCTCTTTGTTTCCTGGGCCTGTGCTGTAGAGAAGTATTAAATATTTCCTCTCTCCCATGATAAACACCTGCTTATGAGTTAAGTGGAATTGTAGTGATTCTGTGCTGCAACATAGAGTAGATTCTACTGAATTAATTGGTGATTTTGATCCTTGAGTTCCCAATTTATCCTTTAGGTAAGCTGTTGTTACTTTGGGTGATTGGATCCTAGGGCAAGGCACACAGTGTACAGCTGTTGTGTTACAGTCTTTAAGGCTCTGTCAGATCTCAGTGGTGCACCTTGTCTCATTCTCTCTCCTGGCAGGAGAAGTCCATGGACAAATCCTGTGTTTGAGAACTCTAAAGTGTGGCATTGCTGCTCATTGGTGCTGGTTCATATCACTCTCCATTGTGATTTTTTGGACCTTTATTCAAGGACATGTTAGATTGACTGGTTGGGGTTGGGACTTTGATATTCACAATGCTTCTTGACATTATCCAAAAAATGAGGAACTAAATGTTGCCTCTCTTGGGAAGTGTGAAGTATCTCATCTGAGCTGTGTTGGGTCATACTGAGCATTTGGGGTTGACCTTGGGCAGTGTTTATCTACTGATGGTGAGAACAGCAGCCAGGATCAGGTACAGGGAAGTTACAGCCACCATGCCTGGCCACAGTGTAACTCCTGAGACATGGGAAATCTTAAGATCTGATTTTGGACTTCATGAAATAGCACAGCAAGGAGTTTTGAAAGGCATGTGTCAAGTCTAAACTACTTGAAAGTCTATTGCAAAGGAGGTTTTTCTACTTCCCCAAACAGTTGTAATTTAAAAGGTGTTGTCTTCTCCCAAATTTTCCTGCATTCCTGCCCCCCTACAAGAAAACTCATAGAACCATGAACTCAGTAACAAATTAACTGAGAATTTCCTGAAAGCTTGTCCTTTTTTCTTAAGTTACTGTCATTAGGGTGTTTTGTAACAGCAGGGGCAGATAAGGGACAATGCTCAGCAATAGCTGCATAGCCAAGCAACTTTTAGGAGACTGTATGTCAGGGAAATTAAAGTTTATGAGCTGGTGAGACATCTCCATGGGACAAATCTGAGCAGCTTGTTACTTGATGTCAGGTTTTTTTCTCTCTTTCTCAAGGGAGAAGTTAATTAATGTGTTAATGCAAGCCTCAATAGTAGTATTTGTTTCCAGTGTTCTACCTGTCTCCAGGTTATTATGAAAGAGCTGCAGCATGAAATACAGCATGAAAGTATTTGGCTGGATGGTTTTCAGATTGTTTAAGAAGTCTGTTGATCTAATCTCTTGTGCAACTTCTGGATGACCCCATGTGTATTAGTGCCATGGTGGATTTCAAAGAGGACTCTGCTTAGTCTTGAAGAGACACTCACAACCAGAGGAGAATGAGTTTATTCTTCAGGGTTTTTGTTTCTCTAATGAGCAGATTGGGACAGGCTCTGTGTGTAGTCTGAGCAGTAACATCAAAATTGCCATAAGCAGGAGAACAGTGAGCTTTGCTGTTAAATAGCTCAAGTTTTTTTTTAATCTTCTTAACTTAATTTTTGTAGTGTTATTTTAAATTTTTCTCTTGCATTTATCTTCCCTTCTCTTCCTAAATGGAATAGATGCTTTTTCAAGTTTTTATCTCTAGACTATTCCTTTTTTCCTTGGATGCTTATTTTTTGCCTTTATCTCTGCTTTTCACGAATGCAGGAAGCCGCTTGACCAAAAACTACTGATGTCAAATGATGTTTTAATTATGTTTGCCTTGTGGTTATTCTGCAGCTCTTTTCTCTTCCTGACACAACTGTAGTTTTCACCAACAAGTTTTGTGTTCCTTTATCTTTTTCCCTAAAGACAAGGTAGGGCTGTACTCCCCTCCACCCCCCCAGATACCACCAAAGAGTTGAAACTCCAAGCATCCCAAAAAAGCAGTGATAAAGTCAGGCCTTTTGGGTACTTGCATTGGTGCATGCTTTTGTGGTTGATTGAAAATGAACTTTGTTTTTTTTCACTACTTTAGCCACAGAATCTGTGCAAAAGTGAATCAATTCAGGGGTAGACATCCAACTTTTTACTGATGAAAAGTTTGTCCTTTCTGCTGAACTAAAGCAGTAAATCAATACTCACCTTAAGCAGGGTGAATAGGTTTAGTGAGTTCCATAGATACCAGTGTAGATGAGGCACAAATGTCTGTATCTCCTATGAAATTGCCTTAACTGACAAGATACCCACTTGTGTGTTGCTTAAAACAATTTGTTGCTAACTTAGGAAATTCTTCCTTGTCTGTGTTTATTTCTGTGACGTGGTTTACATGGTGGTTAGAGTGTCAAAACGGCTGCTCAAAACGTAGTAAAGGGATTCTGGAAATTTTTGTAGTGAACTCCTAAAGAAAAATATTCATCCAACCTCTGCCAGAAGGTTTCAAAACCGAGTGAGCTTGTTCTTGGCTCTCTCTGCAGCGTGCTGCTCTGTGGCTGCATGTACTCAGATGATATATTTGACAGTGAATTAAGTTCTCCTGTTGAGTCATCTTTCCTCCTGTTCTGTGTTTGAGGGAGGCCTCATTTGCCTGGTTTAAAATATATGAGTTTATAGAGCTATTGGACCTCATGTCCTTGGTACCTGTTGCACTGGCCAGGTGCTCCCTGGGCACTGGTGAGGTGACTTCAGGGATAGGATTCAAGCCCACTGTGGGTTTGTAGTGTGACTCTCCTTACATTCTCCTCTGTCTCCCCTGGGGTGTTGCTTTCTGGGCATGAGCATTCCTGCAGCCCTTGGAGACAGAGCAGCAGGAGCAGTGAGGCCAGACTGCCCTGTGGAGTTGGTGCTCCTGTGCAGAGCAGCCTCAGGTCTGGGGCAGGATCAAGGGACAGCCCAGTGTGTGGCCACAGGGTGTTGGTTACCTCATCCACGTGGTTCTAAGAGTATCTTTATCCCTGAGAGAAGTAGAGATACACAGATGACCACCCGAGTGAACATTCATGGCCTTCAGCTGCCTTCCAAGCTTTCTCCTCTCAGTGCAATACATTCTAATTTCATCACAACTGCATAGCTAACTCTCAGTAGGCTCAGCTTCCTTTGCTAATCCAGCAAACTTCAAAACAGTTTTTCCCCCCTGACCTTTTCAACCTTTAGCATCTGATTTTTATTTTCAGCGTCAACATTACTGTCATGAAATACAAATCCAAGATGCTTACTGAGTAATGGTGGAGGCATTTTTTGCTGTTTGGTTTATTGTGTGAGGTCAGAAGTTTGCACATTCATCTTGGGGCGCAGTGTGAGCTCCAGAGTTTTGGTTGGTTCCTGACCAAAAGAGAGAGAAATGAGATGTGCTGACACACGGCAGGTTCACATTAAGAGAACGCTTTCCTCTTGTTTTGCAGTTTCCTTTATTTAGCTTTTTTATTAGCTGCTGCCTGTTTCACTGGGGTGTTTTGTATAGTTTTCCCAAAGCTGGAGAAGAAGAGGATTTTCTCTAAAAGACCTTTTCTGTTGCTGTGTCTGCTCCTCAGGCCCGACCGCAAGCGGAGGGATGTGTTCCGGATCGCCAACGCCACCTTGGCCACTCGGAACAGGAACGCCACCGGGACTGACCACTTCACCAACGCCTCTGACACTGAGGAGAGCGAGGTGGAATATCCCTTCTTCGAGACCAAGGTGGATGGCAAGGAGAGAACTGTCATCTCCCATCTCCAGCCTTTCACTCTTTACCGCATCGATATCCACAGCTGCAACCACGAGGCTGACACGCTCGGCTGCAGCGCGTCCAACTTCGTGTTTGCCAGAACCATGCCTTCAGGTATGCTCCCACAGCCTTGCCTTACTGGGGAGACAGCAAGCTTCCCCAAACCAGCTAGAAATACATTGGGGTGTAGGGAAAAAAATTCTGTGCACAGGGATAAATTGGGACCGCACAGATTTTTTTTGTTTCGTGTCCTTGACTGGTGTGTTGTGTGCATTGAGGGCTGTGTTTGAGTCTGTGCTGGGAGCTGGAGAAAGGGAGAAGTTGACTGCCAGGATAATTAGGAGACACTCTGTCTCCCAGCAATAGAAGTGAGATCCCCAGACATGGTGGGCTGAAAGGTTTTGTTCCTCAGCTCCCTGTGTGCTGAATAGAGACACGGCAACATTTCTCTGCTAATGTTTGGTTTTGCTGTGTTCACTCCGAACTGTTTGCAGATGTTGGAGTTTTGCTGGTGGGAATGTTTGCCAAATGTTTCTTCTGTCACAGAAAGACCATGCATTTGTCCAGCCTGGGAACAGGAGGAATACTGTGTTTCTTTGTGCCCAATCCCTGGCCTCTAGACTACTTCAAATAGGAAGCATTGAATGCTGTGCTCGTCTTTGGGACTTTTGCAGATTGTACTTCTGAGAAGAATAGAGATGATTTTAGTGTAAGCTCATATGCATCCAGCAACAAGCTTCTGACTCCAGCAGATGTCTGGGGATATTGGATGCAGAATGGTAGCAATTTTGTTTTGTTTCTGCAAGGAAAGGCTATCATAATCCAGATCCAGCTGTGTCGGTAAAAAAAGCAAAAAGTATTGCTTATTTCAAGGAAATAAGGAAATATGTGAGATCAGGGAAAAGAAATGTTCCCAAATTTTTGACACATGACTTTGAAAATTAAAGGCTAAACAATCCTGTTTTCTTCTGTATCTTTGAGGAGGTGGTCTTTTTTGAGCCCAGACTGAAATGGGCTTTATGTTCCTGTTAAGTTTTGAGTAAGCCACAGAAAATTATTAAGAACTAATAAGGATAAAGCAGTTCCTGAACTGCTGATGAAACTCTGTTCTAAATGGGGACAGATTTCCTATGACTTTTAGGAAAGGGCTGTGAGTGGGGCAGATGTTGTGTGTTTACAACTATTTACAGCCATGTGGTGGGAATAGTTCCCTGCACTGTTTTGGTGTTGGGGAGAGTTGGAAAGGGAGAAGCAGGTGCTGATAAACACATTTTTTGTCACACAGAGCCCATACCTGGTGGGGCTTTATACTCTGCACTGGTTTTCTGGGAACCACTAGCTCAGACTGAGCTAATCTCCAGCAGGCCCTTGGCCAATGGAGTTTCCTCCCTGGATTTGAATGGCTCTTGCTGCAGAGCTTCTGCACCTGAAGAATATCATGAACCTTCCATTTTCCTCAACTCTTGCCTAAGTGTCTGTTTCAGGTGTTCTTCTCACATCACCCGTAAATATTTTACAGAGGGAGCAGATAACATTCCAGGAACGGTATCATGGGAAGCAAAAGAGGAAAATACTGTCTACCTGAAGTGGCTGGAGCCTGCAAATCCAAATGGGCTGATCCTGATGTATGAAATCAAATATGGGCAGCACGGCGAGGTGAGGGTTTGACATTACTGCTCATAACTCCCTAATTTATACACTGAAAAGGATCTTTCTCAACATGCTTCTGTGCAGTGCTGCACACACAGAACTTGTGATTTCAGACCCCCAGCACTTGCCAGCAGGTCATTCCTTTATTTCCTTTATTCTGAGTTCTTAAATTCCATGGATCTCCTTATGGTGTTTGAATTAAAACTGATCAGGTGGGGCTTTTAGTTATAAAAATAAGCTCATCCTGCAGCTGTATTGCTTTCTCCAGAATGTGAAGATATTAACATGTGTAAATTGCTTTTTTCTTTTAGGAGAAGCGGGAATGTGTTTCCAGACAGGAATACAAGAAGCTTGGAGGAGCTAAACTGACTCACTTGAACCCTGGAAACTATTCTGCTAGAGTTCAGGCCACTTCCTTAGCTGGGAATGGGTCCTGGACTGAGCCCATCTCTTTCTATGTGCAGCCCAAATGTAAGACAAATGTTTGTTGTCTGTGTTGAATTGGGGGATTATTGTCTTTTTAATGCTTCCTGATGTTCATGTGCCTGGGTGTCTGAGCCTCTTGCCTGTGCTCTGGACACTCCTCTTGCTTGCTGATGGCTCTTTGGGAACTCTTCCCTGGTCCATTTTTTGGGAGGTGTTGACAGGCAGGAGGTGTTTCTGAGGTGTGGTCCTTTCCTTGCAGCTCTGGTGTCTGTGAGAGGTGTGGGGAACACCCTGCTGTGGCTATGCTGGGAATGTGATGTTAGCCATAACAGCATGGAGCTGGCATGGACTAAACCTGTGGCAACAAGGCAAACCTGCTTTCAATTGCAAAATAATAGGAGAAACAAATAATTGGTTTAGATTTTTGGCTGGCAGGTTGACCTGTTCTGAGTGGCATTTGATAAAAAAAAAAAAAGTCCTGATGAAAAGGTGATGCTGGTCCTGACAATGGGAGTCATTTGTATTTTGGAAGAACATCACCATAGAGACCCTCTTTAAGAACTTCTGTGTTTAGTTGTAGAGCAAATATATCCCCAGAAAACTGCAGCTCCATCTTTTATCCCTTTTTGGTTTTCTGATTGCTGAACTTTGAACAATGTGAAGTAAAGAGCAGTGCATGTATATTCTGAATATAAGCAGCTGCAAGGTGAACAAAAGGTGGGATAAAAAGGTGAATGCACAAGTGAACAATTGGATATTGTTCACTGAGGAATGTAAGTCCTTTAAGCATAACTTGTGAAAACAAAGCCCAGACAGACACTGTTCTGTACCAAATTAATGCCTTTTGGTGTCTGCTTTCTTGTTTCACTCATCTGCAGTCAGGGAGGGTTTCCGAGTACATTTTTCCACATCAGACAAGAAAATGAGAACTTTGATTTCTTCCCTGTATGGAAATACACTGAGTGGGTTTTGAATGTTTCTTTGTTAACAGAGGCTTTATAGAAACCTTGATACAATTGTTTTCTTGTTGGTTGCAGCAGCACACTATGGAAACTTCCTGCACTTGGTAATTGTGCTCCCTATTGCTCTGCTGCTCATCCTTGGGGGATTGCTGATAATGCTCTACGTCTTCAACAAAAAGAGGTGAGTTTTATGTGCTCAAACGTGCAGGAGGGGAATTGTTTATTTTCAAATCTGTGCCCATGGAGTGAGTTAGAAATTAAAAAGAGAAATGGCATTCAGAGGAGTTAAGAGGCTGAAGTAGATTGTCTCTTGTTGGAAAAGGAGGTGGTTTAGAGTTACCAGCATCTGGCTGCTGCTGCTGGAGATATGAAGAGGCTTTTTATTGCAGTATCATGTCTGAGTGGGAAGAGGAAGGCTTGTGAGGAACATAGCAGTGGGGCAATGATGGCACACACTGGACCTGTATAATCAGAAGATTTGACTGAAGTATGGGTCAGTTCCATATGAATGAAAGTTCCATTTAAGTTAATCTGATTTTTTTTCGAATTCTAGAGGGCTTTTTGCAGTCTTTACATCCACTTAAAAATTATATCCTGGCCAGGAGCAGTCACAGGGACTGTCCTGTTAATTTGTTTTCCTTAGTTTTGTTTTCTGTAACTAGTGATTTGTTTTTTTAATCTCATTGAAATACGTAACAGGAACTTAACAGAAGTCAGTATAAATGTTCAGTCTTGCAACTTTCTAGTTCTGGTGTTTTTTAATTACTCTCACATTAATTATGCTCACTGAGTATCCCAGGATTTCCAGCCCCAATTCACTGGTAGCACTGCAGACAGGGGTACCAGTTCTGCTCAAGCTCTCCAGAAAAGCTTTGTCTCTGGTGGTTACAATACCTACTTTTCCTTTCTTAGGCCCTCCTAGGTGAAATGCCTGATGATTTTTCCTCCTTCAAAGTGTTGTTTTAGCACAGGAATGTTTTCTCTATGAGCCTGCCTGCCTCCTGCAAAAGCTCTCAAAGTGCATTTATTACATGTCTTATTCTGAAAATCACCCCAGTAAAATTGGGAGGTGTGGCATTGTGTGGTTCTAAAACAAAATCATAGAAACACTTAGGAAATAGTTGAATGGAATCTCCCACTAAAAGGAATCTTTTGCTAAAAAACTTCTCTCCCACAGCAGAGTTGATGATGTTAAAGTGCATTCTCAGCCATGGTTCCCCTGGTTGTATAAAAATATAGCTGCCCTTCTTTAAGGAAGTTTACCCAGCAGCTAAAAGTACCTTGTGTTTACATTTTCCTGGTGCTGATTTGGTATAGGGAAGACTCCAGAGTTCCTGGGAAGCTGTTCTGGACTGTGTTCCCATTGATTATGGGAGGTAGATAAGATCTCAGTTTGCCGCCTTTGTCTGAAAAACTCCACATGCAGTAAATAATATTGTGTGGTTGAGCAAACAGTGGAAAAGCTGCAGAAGAGATGGTCTGAAACATAGTCAGATTTAAAGATTAAAAACTAAAACCCAATGTTTCTACAGGAACAGTGACAGACTGGGCAATGGAGTGCTTTATGCTTCTGTGAACCCTGAGTACTTCAGTGCCTCAGATGGTGAGTGTGACCTTAACTTGTGATGCTTTACTGTTGTATGTTCTGTTGGTGACTTTGAAAGGTATGGAACTCTAAAAGACATGTTGCAAAACCACTTTCTCTGTTTTATTAGCACACCCATGCAATCCACAATTGTTAATATGTAAATGCCCCTTGTCTATTGAAACTGGGGAGTTTTTGAATTGTTTTCCCATAGTTTTATCCACCTGAGGCAATTTTGAATCCACCAGTTTCACTTTCAGATTATCATCTACTCTTCCAGTGACGTTTTCACTGGAATGAAGCAAGAATGAATGAATTTGTGGTCTTTCATGTTTGCCCTTTTAAGCTCTGTTTTGCCCCATTGAAACAAACCCACTGCTTGAAGAAATCAGAACATGGGACAAATTTCCTTGCGGCCTCAGTTCTTCTGTTTATGGCTTAGTTTGGTGCTGCTGTTGTAGAATTCTTGCTGGAACAGTGTTTCCAAAAGCCCCTAGGAGACTAATGGTTTTATCCAGAGTGGCAGCAGACTATTTTACTGTTATTTTTTATAGCAACACCACTAGGGTTAAAGGTCTGTCAGTGTTCATGCTATAATCCTCTATTTTCATCCTGTCATTTCACCCATGCAGAGCATGTGACACAAGTGTCCCCTCCTTTGGTGACTGATAGGCAGCAGCATCAGTGAGTGCTTGGATGTCATCTTGCCTGAGGCAGTCCTGCCTCCTGGCAGTCACCTTCTGAGAGCTCTCTTCTGCCTCAGATCAAAGACCTGCAGCAGCAGCAGCAAGTTCTGCCTTTGCTGGTGCAATGGTGTGTGCAGAGGATCAGAACAGTGCCATGCAAAGAGCTGCTGGATCAGAGCCTGCTTCCCTCTAGTCATAAAATCAGTGTGTTAATAGGGAATACTGCAGACACCGAACTGATATAGATGATCAAGTATGTTTGATGCTGTCTGGGAGAATTAGGAGAGCAAGGATTCCAAGAAAAGATTTAACCCAAAGCATTGATTTGAGCCTCTTCCCACCCTGGTTTCGTGCTTTGAAGTCCTTTATTTTTATCCCAATATGTCAGTACTGTAGTGAGGCTGCTTCAAGTCCATCTTACACCTTTCTTTCACATTTATTTGCATTCCATCATCCCCCTGCCTCTGTATGGGAAAGACCTTGGACTGTTTGCACACCTGGTGCAAGGTCTCAGCATTCTGTGTGGGGTTTGGAGACCAAAAGTGCTGCTGTGGTGGGGCAGGGAGCGATGTCACCACGGGCAGCAGTGCAACATCAGTGTGTTCTCTCTCCCCTCAGTGTATGTCCCAGATGAATGGGAGGTGCCTCGGGACAAGATCACCATGTGCAGGGAGCTTGGGCAAGGCTCCTTTGGCATGGTGTACGAGGGAATAGCCAAGGGAGTGGTGAAGGATGAGCCAGAGACCAGGGTGGCCATCAAGACGGTCAATGAGTCGGCGAGCATGCGCGAGAGGATCGAGTTCCTGAACGAGGCCTCAGTGATGAAGGAGTTCAATTGTCACCATGTGGTGAGTCCTGAAGATGTGACGAGGCTGGGAGTCATCCAGTCCTGGTGCTGATTGACACAAAGCTGTTCTGGGCACGTCTGCCCTGACTCAAGTGGGAATTTGGGATTTTAGCTTCAGCTCTGCGCAGATTTGTAATATTGTTGTGAAACCCCAGTCTGAAAGTGGAACCAAATCTACATTCAGACCTTTCCCACAGGTTCCCACAGGGCTACAAATCAACATGAATAAATGATAATTAGCTATACTTGTACTGAACATTTGTTTTCCCTCTGCCAGGTTCGGCTGCTTGGTGTTGTTTCTCAGGGCCAGCCTACGCTGGTTATCATGGAGCTGATGACACGTGGGGACCTCAAAAGTTATCTGAGATCATTGAGGCCAGACACAGAGGTGAGTCAGGAGTTGCTGGATGTTTATTTCTTCAGTTTGAATCATCTTGGACAAGACAGCCTCACGTTGGAATCAGCAGGCAATTAGCCTTTCCTGCCCTTCTCCTTCAGTCTAAGGACAAAACATGAGCTGTTCTGTGATGTCCAACAGCTCTTTCACAAGGCAGCCCAGGGTGCCACATGAAATAAGTCCCTTCTTGTGCCACTGAGTCCTCTTTTCCAGATTTGCATTAGATCTCTTGTCTGATCTACTTTCTCATCAAGATGTTACAAAAATTGGCTGCTTTAAGAACACGAGCTAGGATAGTTGTTTCATGTTGTGTGTGCTGCCTGTTGCCCCTGCTGGAAAGGAAACATCTGCCATCTTAGCTCCTATGCAAACTCTCATGCATAGGCCATCAGTCTTAGAGCTAAAATTGTCACATATGATGCAGGGTCTGAGGTTAAAGATGATACACAGGTCATGTGCCACTGAAAGTACAGCAGCCTATGTAGAAAATGAGCTCAGCAGCTTTTGCCCTTGATCTAGAAATTCTGATGCGAATAAATTAGAGGAACAGAACACGAGAACAATTTGTGCACAAGATAATGAAAGGGGTCTGTTAATTGCTTGATCTTCCCCATCTTGTTCAGAACAACCCAGGCCAGGCACCCCCAACTCTGAAGAAGATGATCCAGATGGCAGGAGAGATCGCTGACGGCATGGCTTATCTCAATGCCAACAAGTTCGTGCACAGGGACCTTGCAGCCAGGAACTGCATGGTGGCAGAGGACTTCACTGTCAAGATTGGAGGTGAGCTGTCCTGACTCTTACACAGATCATAGAATCACCCTGGAAAATCAGTGTCTTAAAAGGCTTTTAATTTTCTCTGTTTCTAAACTGAGCTCTAGTTAAAATGTTTGCAGAATTCAATATGTTCCTTGTGAAGACTTGCTGTGATTTAAGACCTGTGAGCAGTTAACACTGAGTTGAAACCTCTGGAATACCTCTGCTTGCTGTTGTTCCAGTGAGGCAATGTTGGTTTAAAAAGAGCTAGTGAGGCAGTGGTTTAGATGCAGGTACTGCAGACATCTGGGTGAATGGTGTAGTTCCCACTGGTGTGTCATTCACCTCTGTGTTAATGCACAAAAATAATTCCACCTCCTGTTTATTGATTCAAGAATGAGAATTTTAGGATTATTTTAAATTGTATCTGAGTTGGAAGTGGAATGACTTCAGCTGGGTGCTTTCCAGTCCAAACTGGAGTTCTGCTTCCCAGACAGCTGAATGGCTTTTCTTCTGCTCTGCTGTTAGATCACCAGTTTTTTTTTTTCCTTTCACCATCCCTCCAAAATAGTGTCAGATGAGTTTTTTCAGTCTTCTCTCCAGAGAGAGTGATTTTAAGCTGTTGGCTGTTTTTGAGTTGTGCATATTAAAATAACGTGTATAGCAACAGCCTTCTGCTGTAGGAAACTAATTCTTTTTCTCTGAGCTTAACTCAGCTATTTTGATAATTTGTGTAAGTAATCCTGTCATTTGGGAGAAAGAAAAAATGATTTCATTTTGAGTCAGTTAATTAGGAAATAAGATCTTTTGGGGATTTTGTGTATTTTCTGCAGGTTCGTGGGAAGTCAGCCTAAATCCTTCCCATTCCAGTTTTCTCCTCCTGCCCCCATCAGCTGGTTTCACAATTCTTTAAAATGCAGATATGGTGCACTTCTTCCCTTTAACATGTTCATGGTTACCCCAAAAGCATTTAGTAAATGTGCTGCATTGCTCTTGTTTATGTACCAGCATTGAAAATCCCCTCATGCAGAAACAGTTTAGGAGCATCTTGGCTGGAACACGCCAACTCAGACTGTTCAGATCTCAGAGGAAGAGCTTTATGCCACACTACCCTGTGCTCACTGTGTGTCTGTTTCTTATTTGCATTACATTTTGAAAGAATCTTCCGTTCAGCTGGGATAAAGTCACCCTGGTGTGTGGGAGTGATGGAGGAGCTGCACAGATGGGCTTTTTAGTCATAATCACTGAGGGTAGTGGTGTCCCTGGAACGCAGGGAATGCTGTGGCTGGTCACTCATCACAGGCTGGTGATAGCTGAGAGAGCTGGAGGAGTTCTCTACACTTTTCCTGGGGAAAAAGAAGGGGCAGTTACAGGTCTGTGGTGGTAAAATGGATTTTGCCCTCTGTGTGAGCATACAGCATTTGATATCAGTCAGAGGACTGATGACCTCTGATTTATTAACTTTCTGGTTGGTGTGTGAGGATGCAGTCAGTGGTTTCAATAGGCAAGTCTGAGACCCAGCAGATCTGTCTCAGGCTGATTGTACAGAAAAAGCCACTGGAATAAATCTGAGGTACAGTCAAGGGGATGAATATTTTTAGATGAGAGTCTTGCAAATGCTTATGAATTTACAGCTAAGCATGGATATAACTGGAAGTATGTCTTTAATACTTGTGTGTGTTAATCAAAAATGCATAGCATAGTCCTCTGCAGCACTTGAAATGGGATATTGTACAGAAACTGGGAATTACCTTTGGAAATAGGAAAAAGAAGACCAAGAGAAGTAGTTCCTTCAACATGGGAGATTCTTCAATTAAACAGAATAGTTTTAAGTACTAAAGGAGCTCCTTACACTCCTTAAAAAGAAACAAAAATCACTGAATTCGGGGAACAATTAGTGTATTATATGACCTTCAGAAGACTCATCACACTGCAAAGCTTGAGCATAAATGCTGGAACTTTTCACATTTCTATATTTAAACCATTCAGACTTGTCATTCCTGAGGTCAGTGGCACAAACTTCTGTTGGTGCTGTTGGGAGGGAAGGTCACCAGCCCTGAGGCAGCAGCTGAAGTGTCTGCAAAGTCAAGTGTCGTGGGAACACTGCAGATTCCTCACACCCAAGTGTGATTCTCTGGCTTGTAGGAAGGGGAAAATGCTCATCATTTCCTCATGCAGACTCAAAGTGTTTCTACCTTGTAGATTTTGGCATGACAAGAGATATCTACGAGACAGATTATTACCGGAAAGGAGGGAAGGGTTTGCTGCCTGTCCGCTGGATGTCCCCGGAGTCGCTGAAAGATGGAGTCTTCACAACGCACTCCGACGTCTGGTAACAAAAAAGGGGCTCTGAAAAACTGCTTTAACCCCCTTCTTTCTAGCCTCTCTTCTTGTTTTAGTAGACTTAACTAAGTGTATTACTTCTCCTATTCGTTCAAAGGTAACTCTCTTTTTCCACTGTGAAACATTCTGCTTTCTAGCTCATGTTTCAGCAAGAACTCGGGAGGTTAAATTTTCCTCACAGGGAGAGCAGAATTAAATGGATTTCCAAAACTGGAGGTGGCAGCATGTTTCCTGCTGTCTGTTGTAAAATCAGTTGAGCAGTGAAAAACATTACCTTCACCTGGAAGAGCAAGTTGTCATTTTTTAAATTGCCCTCCTTCAAGAAGAGCATTAAAAGTTGCCAAGAATATAGAAAGGTTCATAGTGCTGACCTGCTTTTCCATCAAAACCTTCTGTGTAAATATCTCCACTTGCCCCCAGATGGGTTGTGTACATTTGCAGGCTTTTTTTGGGATTTCTCCCTTGTGCATATCCCTCTCCATTTGGAGCTTTGTTTGCTTGTTTGATATACTGCAAGATGCAGAAACAGGGTTTTCTTTCAAAGCACAGTGCATGCTTGCTGTATCTGTGCAGTTATTAATAGAGGTGTGTACTTAGGAGAAGTAATCCCCTGGAACAATTCCCCACACACCCCCCAGCTTTTGGAGATAGGTAGGGAGGACTTGGCAGAAGATGGTTGTGTACTGGCAAAACCTCTCCTCTGTCTTTTATGGTTTCTCTGCCTTCCTAACAAGATGTTTTTATTGCTGATCTGTTACAGAATTGGCAGCTGATTGCCTCCAAATGTCTAAAAGTCAGTAGGAATGGTGTTTTAGGAGTAAACTGCATTTTCCTTGAGCAGCTTGAGGAGTTTGGAGTCAGTGGTCTATAGTTCACAGCACCAGCTCTGAACAAAATGTTTCTAAGAGGAATTCAAGTGAAAAAGCAAAGCACCAGAATGATGCTTAAATTTTATTTTACATATGGCTAGTGACTTACTTTTGAATCCAGTAACCCTCAGACTTGGAAGCAGATGAAAACAACCACGTTGAGTTGAAGGGAAGCCCTGCATCAGCCATTTATCTGATGGAGCAGTGCAGGCATGCTTTTGGCAATCCCCTCAGTAAAAGAATTTTGGGACTTGTAATGGCTTCACAAAGCAGACAGAAATTTGGACTATATCACTAGAAAATCCCCAGATGCAGAACTGACCGAGCCTGGAGTGAAGAGCTGGCAGAGCTGCCTGTTCTTACCACACAACAGGAATTTTCAGGTCCAGCCGTTGCCTCTGAAGGGTTTGGCAGTGGCTCAGGGTCTGCAGTGTTGATGTCCCATGCGTGTTTCACATGTGCTTTCCTTTATTCTGGGACTGCTAAATGATGTTATTCTTTAAACATAACTCAAATTCCAAACAAAAAAATCTCACGTGGGATGCCAAATCAAGCGTCAGAAGTAAATTAGTGCTGTGGTTGTTGCAGGAAGTACATGAGTGCTTCCCTAACGAGGAAGAGAGGAGGTCTAGATTGAATATTGGAAAGAATTTCTTCCCTGGGAGGGTGGGGAGGCTCTGGCACAGGTTGCCCAGAGAAGCTGTGGCTGCTCCATCCCTGGAAGAGTCCAAAGCCAGATTGGACAGAGCTTGGAGCAACCTGGGGATAGTGGAAGGTGTCCCTGTCCAGGGCAGGGAGCTTGAACAAGATGAGCTTTAAGGTCCTTTCTGGCCCAAGTCATCCCGGGATTCCATGATTTGGCATTTGTTGGTCCATCAGCCCAAAGCAGCATTGTGCAAACAATATTGCAGTTAATCAGTGGGACAGTCTGAGTGAAAATCCTGGCCTGGAAGGTAGTTTACTCATCACAGGGTTGGAAAACTGAAGAGAAGGAACAGTAAAATCTTGACAGATTTTTACTTGAAAGCATAGATAGAAAAGATTGTTTTATGGAGAGGAGGCCCACAGCACTCGTGGGTATTCCAGACAGTTCCTCCTTGGAATGGTTTGGCATCTTAATTGCTAGAAGTGATTTACTCTGAAATTTGGTTCACAGGGGTGTACTTTTCATGGACACAACATGAGAAATTTGCTGTTTGTTTAGGACATGTATCCACAGCTACAGAGAAATTTCAATCTAAATTCCAAATGTAGTGGAGCCTGACTTAACACTGTCATGAAATACTGTCTATTTACTTGATCTGCTTATGGCTAAAAGGATCATTCCTTCTCAGTAACTTTTACACCAGGCACTATACATTGGATGTCTCTCCATGCCATGAAAATTTTCCTGAATCCTTCTATTGGTTCAGATTTGAAGTTGCTCTGGGTAAACCATGGAGCTTTGCTGTTTTGAGGGTCATTTATTTGCATCAAACAGTAAACAAAAGGTTGAGATAGTTTTTCCTGCCTTTCTGGTCAGATATTATGACATGCAGTTCCATATTCTTCGAGATCAGTTTTAGAAGCCAAGATGTCAAAAAGACAAAACCCTGTTGAGTGGTCAGAGTCCAGGATTTATAAGCTGTAAGGTGAAATGGCAACTGCAGGAAGAGCGTCTGGAGGTTTGAAGGGTGGAGCTTTATTTTAGCAATTCATTCTTTTATTGCTTTTCAGGCTGAAGAATGAGGTAATTAGACAGGGCTGGTTTTGTTGTAGTTAGGGAAGGAGGACATTTTAAAATTAATGTAATACTATTCAGGGTGAGGGTGGATTTCTATAAATAAGTCCTCCACAACTTGCATTCTTTCAGGGCTGGTAGTTGTCTGGAAGGAGCAACCTGAGTTGATTTGTTAGGATAATCTGACGAGTAGGTGTGCAAGACTTGTCCTCATTATCCCTGCGGTGATCAAAGGAGCTTCAAAGGCACCCAAATGTTGAGCTGACCCCCTGTCCCTCCCTCCCCTGAAAGGAAAACAATTGCAAGGCAGTTTGTGGCTTCTGGCTCCAGATGCAAACCAGTTGAGATCCCAGGGATAGCTGAAAGATAAAACCACTGGGCCATAACTGGCTAATGACACTGAACTCCTGTTTTCATAACACCTTCCCAGTGGAACTGCGTGTTTTTCACTCAGCTTGACTCAGCATTTCACCACACAAGTCAGACAGCATCGAGATTTTCCTTCTTTGCCCAGCAGCTCTAAAAGTAGATGACTCTTCAGTGCAGGGCAGACAATTTGAGCTGTGTCTGCTCAATAAACTAATTTTAAATGGAGATATTTTTAGAAAGTGTCAATAGTTGCGTCCAAACTACCCAATTACATAACTATGCTTATCTTCCTTCACCAGTAATCAATTCCTATTATTAGACAAACTGCTTTTTTCACTTCTGCTGTCCTTTGTAGTTAT
This sequence comes from Lichenostomus cassidix, assembly GCF_008360975.1. NCBI lineage: Eukaryota > Metazoa > Chordata > Aves > Passeriformes > Meliphagidae > Lichenostomus > Lichenostomus cassidix. Next base: position 3,691,416 of record NC_139491.1, read on the forward strand.
CTGGAAGGAGCTGCAAGCTCTCTTTCAAGAAGATAGTTACACACATGTTGCCAAGGGGTAACTGGGTTTTTCTCACTTTTCTCACCGGAGTAGAGGTGTTTGAAGTCAGCAGTCTCTTGAGGGAGGTGTTGTGACTGTCACCACAGGCACGTGGTTTTTGAGCAACTGCAATTCTTTGGTAAAAGAAAATACCCATGGACACCTAGAGAACACCCCAGGGCACCACCACTCAGCATGCTGTAAGAAACACACTGCTGTGGAGATGTCTGTGAGGCCTAAAGCTGTGCTCTGTGCTGCAGGTCCTTCGGCGTGGTGCTGTGGGAGATCGCGACGCTGGCCGAGCAGCCCTACCAGGGCATGACCAACGAGCAGGTGCTGCGCTTCGTCATGGAAGGAGGGCTGCTGGAAAAGCCTGACAATTGTCCCGACATGCTGTAAGTGCCACCACTGCCCTGAGGGCACAGCTGGGTCCTCCTGAGCTCTGCTCTTCAAAGCTCCCACAGGAGGGGCTGTCAGAGGGTGACGGTGGGAAGAGCTGCTCACACAGTCTCTGAAAATCCAGTATTTTATGGTAGTGAGACATTCCAGAAAACAACTTTGCTTGTGGCCACAATCTCACCTTGGGCTATCTGTCTCCTCCAATAAGGAGCCAACACCCACTCTTGGTGTTCCTGAATAAAATTAGACTTAATAAAAATGTCACTTAATAAGTGACATTTGCTACTTCAGGAGGCCCTGTGCCTAAATCATCTGCTTAAAGTAATTCTGTTGAGCAAAAAGAGAAAAAAACATGGGGCAACCTGAACTGTGTAATGTGTGTAAACACTGGAATTTGACTTTATAGTTTAGCATGCAGATTAATCAATGTATCTGAAGCTGGGTTGGATCTTCTGTTTCAGTCACAGCACTCATCCCATTGAGAGAAACAAATCCCCCCTGCTAACAGTTTCCTTCCCTTCAAGGTTTTCCACAGAAAAACCTCTCCCTGCCCCAGGACCGACCCAAAGCCTTGCAGCAGCAGAGGGTGTGCAGTGCAGCAGCTTCAGTTTTTAGCTTTACATTGCTGAAATACTTCTGCTGGCCTTTGTGTACAGCAGTTTCAGTTGTTCAGACTTTAGTGCTTTGATATACTTCCCAAACTGACTTTTGGGAAGGAAATACTGCGTCTTGCAGTTATTGAAATTTGTTGGAGGCACACAGAAGGGATACAATCACTTAAGGGCCTCAGCTGCTTGGGATTCTTAGGAAAATAGCTTTTTTGGCTGGAGCCTGGCTGTGGTTTCAGATGACAGGCAGTGTTGTTTTGTTGTTTGAGGGGGGTGGGTGGTATATGCAGGGGGAGGTGTAGCTGCCATGTGATTCCTGGGTTTCACATTCCTTGCCTTTCACGATGCTGTGGAGAATTCCTGGCAGTCGGATTGACTGGACATTGTTTAATATGGTCAGAGCTGTGTAATGGGGGTGGCACAAATGGGGAAGATCGGGGATGTGACAGGTTCAGCTCCCTGAGTTCACGGGAAAAAGCACCTCTGCAGTGAGAACAAAGTCACCGGGGAGAGATCCAGCATCAGAATTTCCCCTCTAACCTGGGGGGTGTGTGGTATGAGCAGGGCTGGCAGGGGAGTCATGGCCACAAGTTCTCTCCACTGCAGCCCACCCAGTTCTCCTTCCTCCCCCTCCTCAGGGAATCTCCTCTGCTCCAGGGCTGTTGCTGCTGGATGAATCCACTTTCAAGGTCCTGGCTTGTGAGCTGGGAGAACTTGGTTAAAGTCTGGCAGAGCAAATCTTTGCACCAGTGTGTAACAGCCAAGGCCTTTCTTGTGCTGCTTCTCATGAAGAAGCTGTTCACACATTGGTTCTGGCCAGCAGGATTCAGCCTGACAGTGCAGAGGTGCAGAATGAAAAAAAAATAAAAATCTGCTTTTGAGTTGAACTGCTTCACTCCATCAGAAAAGGAATGAAGCTGAACTCAGACCTAAGGCACAACCACTTTAGTGGTGATTTTTTGGTTTGCTTTTTTTAGAGATAGAGTTGAGTGTAAAACATCCTGGCTTTATCCCAGATTTAAAACAAACAAACAAACAAACAAAAAGAATGTACTGACCTTATTGTGACTTGCTTTTGCTCTCTTTCAGCTTGTTTTGTCTTTGTTTTAGTACAGACACCCAAATCTGCTGAAATTCAAATAGGCAGCAGTAGGAATAACAGTAGGGAGCTCCAGGATAACCTTCACCTTTGTTCCCTGTACACGCACTTGGCATTCACAAAACCTATTTTGTGTTCTGTGGTGTTTTTTTCTTGGCATGTTTTAATTTCTTTCCCTGCCCAGGATGCTGTGACAGTGCTGTGCCACACTCAGTGACCTCCCCACTGCTCCCAGCCCTCACCCACACGCTGTTGCTGCTGGCAGGAGCTGAGACCTTGGTCCATAGGCACAGCTCCTCTCCAGGGCCCAGGAACCTCCTTCTCAGCTGGGGACCTGCAGGAAATTAGGACATGGGCAGAAGAGTGTTTCTAACAGTTTCCAAGAGCCCTGAAATTGTATATGGATCTTACCCTTCATCCTAGCATGTTCCAGGCCACTGCTTTCTCCAGTGCTTCATTAAACCCTTTGTAAAACAAGGGATCCTCTTTTTTCTGGAGGTTGCTAAAAGATTGTGTTTAAAGACAGGTTTCTTGGCATGCCTGTGCTAGTGGCAGGTATTTTTTAGGCAGCACAACGTCTTGGTGGTGGAGACTGGTCTGTGACACTTTAGTATTGACTCCCAATATTAACTCAAGATGTCCCAAAAGCAAAGCCAACTGCTGCAGGGAGGTCACAGTACTTGGGCTTGGTGCTGCCTGGAAGCAGGTGAGAAGGGGAGCTCTGTGCTGCTGTGTCTCACATGGTGGCTACAGATGGACAGGTACTTTGTTTCTGAAATCACTTGGACTTGGAAGCAACATAAATTGTGATCAGAACATCAGTGGATCTGTCTGTGGAGAGAGGGGAGTGTGCTGACAGAGAGAAACCCCCAGAAGAGGTGGAGGAGGTAACTGCTGTGGGGAAGCATAGATGAGAACAGGGAGAAGAATCTTGCTGCCACCAAATCTGCTATTTTTAGCCGTGCGGGTGATGTGATGTTGACACAGCCCTGCACCTTCCAGCCACAGAGCAGAGGCTCCCCTAAGCATCTTGTGTTTCCCCCATGAATTCTGCATGGTGCAGGCAGCCTTGGGCACTCCATGCCTCCATCCCTGCCATGCTGGGTGTGCCTGGCAGTGCCTGTGCTCCCCTGGCAGCAGTGGGTCAGGAGCTGCAGAGGTTCTGTTCTGCAGTGTGGCTGTGTTGGGTGCTTGGGCAAAGAGGGATTTTACAGGGGGCTGTCCTGTGGCTCAGAGGTGGTGAATCCCTGTGAAAGGGCGAAGCACAAAGGGAAGGATATTTCTGGAGGCTCTTTACTCTTGCACAGGGTGAAACAAGCCTCAGTTGTGTTTATGCTACACCCTCTTGGCATAGTTCGCGTGGCTTTGCAGACAGAACCATGCAATAAGACAGATGGTTCAGTAAGACAGTGCCAGGAGAAGCTTTGCTGTTTTTCTCCTCTTCCTGTGCACTCAGTGATGTTTTTATGTCCTCCCATTGTTATGGCACTGCTCATCAGGTGACGGCTGCGTGGCACCGAGCTTTGGTACAGCTGAAGCTCTCAGACAGTGCGTTCCCATGGGGCTTTTAAAAGTTGTGGAGGCTGGAATTCCACTCTGTTTTTGAAGCAGGATTGCTTCCCCCACATGCATTGTAGATGACTAGACTATTTATGCAGTGCTGATTTCCCTTTGTTCCTGCTTAGAACCCAAGGTCTGCTCTGCAGAGGCACTGGCAGCGCACGGCACCAGCAGGGAGGAGAGGTCCTTTTGCTTTTCCCCACCAAATCAAGTGTGCTGCAAAGCATAAATGGAATGCAGTTTCTATAGGAACTTTCCATTTTCTGTTTTTTTGGTCTCAGTGCAAAACAGGACTCAGTTTCTGCTCAGTTCCTTGAGCAAAAGATGCACAGAGGGATGCTGGCTATTCCCCTATCCCATCATGGTGCCTCCAGCTCCCTGGAGCTCACTTGCCACCAGTCAGGAACGTACTTTATAAATCTGCTCAGGTTGTATTAACAGCCTGTAAATTCCTCCATTGTCTATTGGAAAGCTTTTTATTTTGTTTAAGATAATGTAAACAAGGTCTGCGAACACACAGAGTTAAAAAGGAAAAAAAAAATCCTTTTATGGGAACTCTGTAGGGTTTTTAAATCTGGAATGGCTTAAAAGAAACATCACATGTCCTTGTTTGTGCTGATGTCACATGCATTACTCTGCTGCTTGTGGTATCTCCTTAGCATTGCCCTTAGGCCTCGGGGCTCAGTGCCAGTGAATATCCAGAGTTCCTGGCTCCAGCCAAGCTTCTATTCAGGGACACAGCAGTCAGCTGGAAGGGAAACAGCAATGAAGTAACAGAAATGGATTTTATATATTTATGTCTCAAGCTTTCCTCCCTGCTTGTGGGTGAGGGTACGGTGCAGTTTTATAGTCTGGCTTCGCTTTTGCTCTGAAAAGCTTTTTACAGACTCAAAAACAAGCAGGAGTTGGGCTCTGTTTACGTGTCTACGTGCAGTTACAATGCAGCATTGAGTACCCAGGGAGTTCTCCCAGCACAGACTGGTTTTGCCAGCTCTTGTTGGGTGTCACAAGGCCATTCTCAGGTGGCTGACGTTTGTTCACGCGGAGCGCTGCCAGGGGAGCTCTGGCAGGAATATTGGGCACTTTAGATGCACTTCAGTGAGGATTGCTTTGGTTTGGTTGAAGCACTCAGCAGTGTTTGCAGCCCAAACATAGCCACTTGCCCTCTCTGCTGGTTCACATCAGCTGAGAACACAGTGGACATGCAACAGTATTTCCCAATTTCTCCAGTTTCTGGGGAGGGGCTTTCTCTGCTGTGGGTTTGTTTCAGGCCAGGGCTCCTGCACTCTCCAGACCCACCATGGGCTGCAGAGCCCAGGGCTTTCCAGCTTGGTGTCAGTCCTATTGGAAGGCTTGTTCTAGAGCAGGGACGTTATTCTGGGGAGGGATTTAAGTCCTACTCAAAAAGAGAGTGATTTTTTTTTTTCATTTGTTTTTGTCTTTTTAATTTAAAAATAAAATCTTTCCAGGCTGATGCAAAGATCTGTTTAACTGAAGGCACAAGGCAGTGAGAGCTAATGAAAGGGTCAAATAGAATTGCTCGTTTGAGCTCTGAAAATGTGTGGAAGTTGGAAATATGGTGGTGTTATTCTCTGGAATTAAAGCTAAGGGTTTAGGTGAGCTGTCTTAAGGGAAGGCTGGCAGATGTGGGAAATGAACCCCAGCAAGCCAAGGGGTCTGACTGGGTCTGCAGGTCCCAGTGCTGGCAGGTGAGTCAGAGACATGAAGGATTCTCCAGTGCATTACCTTAACTGAGAGATCTTTCTTGGCTTTATTTTATTTTTAGATCCATTCTTACTCTAGCACAGAGTAGTAGTTTTGGCCAGCAGTGACTTCCTCCACACAGCGTGTTTCTCTGAACACTGTGTACACAGAGGATTGGCTCGAAGAATTAATGCTAATCTTCCTTTTCTTATTTAAATTTGTCCTATTACTGCACTGTGTTAACAGAAGACATCCCTATTCCACCTTCACAGACGGTGAAATCCTTTCTTGTGTTATGTTTAAAGCTCAGGGCGATCTCCTGGGAATATCCAATTTTGCTGTGTCATGAAAATGCTGTTTTCATTATGTCTGTATTACTGTTTCATTTTGTGGTTCTGTTTTGCCAGCATGGGACATTGTACAGATCTAATCATGGATGTGCTTAAACAGATGATCTCACACTCTGTAAAATATTAATGCATCCCTGGCTGTAAATGAAAACAACCTAATTTTAAAATAAAAAGATTAGAGAATGTCTTTGAGATTGGCAAATGTCCGCTGGGGATTACAATTAATTTTAATGTAATTTTCTTCTTTCGGGGGAAAAAGGCGGTGCTTTACCTTGCATGTATTTCCTATTTTAATTTTTTCCCAAGTCAGTATTGATGGTGTGGGATAAGTTGTTTGAAAAAATACTCCAGGAGGCACAATCATGTAGCTTATGGCTGAGTGAGCACAGGGCAGTTTAGAGGAAGAAGAGAAATACCAAGAATAAAAGTATGATATGGTTCTGGATGTCAGGTGCCCACGAGACACGAGGTGTGGGCAGGTGTGTGGGAGGGAGTGGAAAAGGGTGAGGTAGGAGGTATGGAAGGTCCACATGTGATACAGAGATTTTCAGCATGTTCTGAGTTGCAAGGGACCCACCAGGATGATCAAGTCCAACTCTTAAGTAAATGGTCTGTTATGGATATTAAACCCACAACCCTGGGGATCTCGGGCTGTAAAGTTCTGTCCCTTTGGCTTCCACTGGAATGGAATGATTCTCTAAAACATCTCAGTAAATGTTTTTCCCGTGTGTTCCCTGCCCAGGTTTGAACTGATGCGCATGTGCTGGCAGTACAACCCCAAAATGAGACCCTCCTTCCTGGAAATCATCGGCAGCATCAAAGACGAGCTGGACCCAGCCTTCAAAGAGGTCTCCTTCTTCTACAGCGAAGAGAACAAACCTCCAGACACAGAGGAGCTTGACCTGGAGACTGAAAACATGGAGAGCATTCCTTTAGACCCCTCCTCCACCCTCCAACCCACTGACAAGCACTCAGGACACAAGGCCGAGAACGGCCCGGGCGTGGTGGTCCTTCGGGCCAGCTTCGAGGAGCGACAGCCCTACGCGCACATGAACGGCGGCCGCAAGAACGAGAGGGCTCTGCCGCTGCCCCAGTCCTCGGCCTGCTGATCCTCGGAGCCGGAGCCTCGCAGAAACAAAACACACACACAAACACAGGCATTGGGGGAAGAAAGAAAGAAAATCACAATATATTCAAAAGCCTACTGTACCTCAGTGGATCTTCAGAACTGCCATAGCTGCACTTGGGAGAACCCTTTTTTCAGTAAACAAGTTACCGTATTTTTCTTTTTTTTTTTTTTTTTTCAATATGCAAGCAGATGTTTGTTTCAGTCAAGGACTCCAGTCATGGGGCACACAGTTGGCCTTTTAAAACTCTTAATGTTAACACTTAATAGCAACAGAAAACTTGAGATCTGATGTCTCTCTCTCCTCTATCCTCTCTCTTCTTTCTCTTTCTTTCTGTCTCTCTTTTTGCTTCATAATGGGAAACATATCTGCGTGCAAGTTCAACCGTACAGCACTTTTATCAGATCAAAGATATCGCAGGCCAGGTGGTTCTCAGTACCCCTGCAAGCACCTGCCTAACACTGTAGGTCTTTATAAAAAAAAACCCACAAACAAAAAACACACACACACAAAAAAACCCCTAAACTAAAAAAAAAGACTGGATTTTTAAATGTTGCTCTTTAATCTTTTTAGGAACATGTAAACGAATAAAAAAGGGCCATCATTCGTCCAAGGCTGTTACCATTTTCAACGCTGCCAAATTTTGCCAAAAAAAAAAATGAACTCTTTGTTTTTTGTTTTCATTTTGGTTTTTTTTTTTGTTTTCTTTTTTTTTTTGTGTAGTCATGGAAGGAGCACTGTAATCAACTGCTCTGTTCAAAACAGATCCTGACCAATATGTTCTATTCAGTCATGCACTGGTATTTAACAAAAAAAATAAAAAAAAAATCAAATTGTCTAGATCTTTTTTCAAAACTGGACAAAATGTGATTTTTATTTTCTTTTTCTTGTGATGGAGAAGATAAAAGGGATGGGGTAAAGAACCAGCCCTCCCTCCACCCCTGTCCCCATCCCAGTGAATTCTGGACAAAACTGGCAGTGGTGAGCTAAACAAACATGTGCATTTCGTACAAAAAAAGTCAACCGCCCGCCAAAAATGAATTACGAAAAACCTGAAAATAAGCGGCCGAGATCTCCATCGTTGCAGCCTGCCTTCCTTCACAGGCTTGCAAGGAAAAAACACCTAGAAACATAAATTGGAGAAGACAAAAAAAAGCAGTAACCGGATTCAAGTATATGATGCTTTGTTGACCTTTTCTCTTTATTATTAAGACTTCTCGAAGGGTCTTGCAGTTCTATGTTAGACCATGGATCATTTGCATACACATTGTCTTTTGTGTCACTTTTATAACTTTTTTACGGTTCAGATACTCATCTATATGTCTGTACAGAAAAAAGCTGCTATTTTTTTTGTTCTTTATCTTTGTGGATTTAATCTATGAAAACCTTCAGGTCTGCCCTCCTTCCCTTCCCTTCCACTTCAACAAATTTTCTTATGCTTTGTACTATAGTGTGTAACTTTTACTTCCTCCTTCCCAGTAACTGATACCTTTCATATGATTTGCCATGAACTGTTTAATGCCTTTTTATAAATACATTTCCTCTTTTTTTTTTTTTTTTTTTTTTTTTTCCCCTCCCCGTTAGTTATTTTACAACATCTTGGCTGTGTGGGCTACAGGGCTTTGGAGGGGGACAAGGAGAAAGAAGGGACACCCAGCATGGGAACACTCTGGCAGTGCTGTGGTGTGGTGTTTTTAAGCCCCAGTTTTCCTTCCTTCCCACTAACCTCTGCCCAGACAGCACGCGAGTCTCTTACAGTGCAAGGCGTGATACAAACTCAGGTCAGAAACAAAAGGTTAACTATTTAGAACATTCTTGTTCAGTGTTTATATTCATTGTTGTACAAGGGTCCTACCCCTCCTGCCCTTCCCGCTTGTTCTGGTCGTGGCACACATCACCCGCCCATCCCCACACAGACACACACACATGAATTCTTTTTAAATTATTAGTTGGGTACAACAGCAGATACCAGGCTTTTGGATCACCGATCCTTAAAAAGACTATTTTAACCCTTCCACCCTTTGAACGAGAGCTGCACCAGGTGCAGCTGGCGATGCCAGGCATTCCTAGGGTGGCCACTGATCACTTGGCTCTAGCCAACCTCAGCTCTTCACCTTCCTGATGGGGAAGCCCTCCAGGAGGGAAGTCCTGGTGGGAGAGCACCTGGGCTGCACTTCACACTCCTGGTGAAGAAAACCACCCCAACCCAAGGGAAGCCCCGTGCCTTTCCGTGGGGCTGCCGGAAAGCTCGGAGCTGGGGCTGGCAGCTTGGCTGGCAAACAGTGAAGTGTTGGCAGCTATGGAAACCTGTACAAGTCCAAGCTTGTGGCTTAAATCATAGACCAAACCTCAGAACAAAAGAAGAGGAGTGAGCTTGTTTGCTCAGTTGCAGAAGCCTTGGTGAGAGGGGAAGGAGGGGCCGTCAGGAAGTCGACACCCAAGGAGTCGCACCAGTTGCTCATCTTACCTTAGTTCCAGTCTAGGCCTTTCTTTAGCACTGATCCAACCAAACGATGGCAGGAAGAGGTGGTTCTGGGATGGAAATGTTCAAATCTTTTTAAATAAGAACAATGAATTAAAATATACTGATTGCTAGTTTTGACTGGAGATTTTTAAAAGTTTGTAGTGCTTTTTGCTTGTGTAGTTTAGGTCCCATTATCTTCTCTTGCCTTTGTCCCATAGTTATTTTTCCCTTTTGAAAATGAAAAAGACAAAAAAGTTAATTAAGAAGGTATTCTATGTAGGATTTTTTATTTATTTTTGTGATATCAGTTTAAATCACTGTAGAGATGCCCCATAATGAATTTAAATACTGAGATAAGGGTTTTAGAGTATGACAGGGGGACAGTTTTTGATTTTTTTTTTCAAACATTTATCTACCTCACTCTTATTTTTTTATATGTGTGTATATAAAAAAAATACATCTCACATTTCTCAGCAGCCAATAAATGCCGTTGATACTGGTAACCTCTCACTCCATATACCACATGCTCTAGGTTCTGGAGGGGAACAGTCACTGCCTGTCACAGAGGGTCACCTCAGAATATTTGCCTCAATTCCATGTGGTTTCTCCAATTTTTTAGATGATTTGTTGTGAGGAGAAATCCAAGAATTGTCTGACTTAGGGTGACTGTTCTTTAAGGAAACACAGAGGCTTTTTAATGTGCTGTCACAGCAGTCCTTGGGTCAGCAGCAAAACATGTTTGGATGGGTAATAATGCAGCTGACTTGATACAGGAACTTCAAATTGTGAATATTGCCTGAAATCTGTTACAGAAATCAAATGTTTACAAAGTTTGAAGGTCCAGAAGAAATACTAAAGGGAATGGTCTTTCTGTTTGTCCTGTAGAATGGGCTAAGTCATTCCTGCCAGTTCTTGCTCAGATGTCACAAGCATCAAAAAGATATTTGGCTGAATCAGAACCCAAAAATAAATTGGCTCATAAGTGATGGCTCACTTTCTTGACCAAAACCTGTCACAGGCTGCCTAATGATAATACTGCATCAAATTTACAGCTTTCAGTCTTTGCTGCTTCTATTTGATGAGAGCACTGATTTTTCTTTAATTTTTTTTTTTTCAAAACTAACATTGAATTGATTTCTTTTAATGTGCCAGTAAAAAGTCAGTTCCCTTTTCTTCCCCTGTTTATGGACATTATAACTGTGGATTCTGATGGACCAGCCATCAAATTTTAACTGCCCTCTGACAGCGTGTAACTTGTTTACAAGCACACAGGACTAACACGAGCTTGCCATCAGCTTGATGTATAATGTTTCCTTTTTTCCAGCTCTGGCAGCTGTTCGTGCAGGTGTTGGTTGTGGTATCTGAGTAATGTGGTGCTTGGCTACTTGGAGTTGTGCACGGCCTCTTGGATCCACAGCGCCGTGGGTAATTACTACAGTTTGTCTTTGGAGGGAGCATTTCTCCCTAGTCCTGAGAAACCAGCAAAATTGGAAATGTTCACTAGATCGGTTTGGTTTTCCATGTTTGATGATGTTCCAGTGACCTTTGGGTGCAGTGGCTGTTCCCCTCCCTTGCACATATTGATTACCACAACTGGAGATCCTCAGATCTTTCAGCTGGCTAGGAGGGTTTTGTTAAAACTGTCCGAGTTACTGGTTTGTAGAATTGTACTTAGGTGGTTTTCCAATGCATTAGGAAGAAACACTAATGACATAGCATCACGAGAAGCATTTCAAAAAGCACTTCAGTAGAAGACAGCCACGAGGCCTCGCGTCCGTGTGCGTGATGGCAGTCAGCTCTCCTGGACCAAACCACCTTCATGATACCATTGCGTTCTGTGTTTGCAATTCAAGCTTAATTCCCTTTTTGTTCTCTTTGTTTCCATAGCTTTTTTTGTTGTGTTTTGTGCATTTTGAATAGCTTTATTCACATGGGTTTTTCATGCAGACTTCCCTTGGACAGTAAATCAAGTTGTTTGTGCATGTGAACAACTGAGAATTAATGTTGGCTTGATAGAGTCATAATATGGTTTGTAATGTTGTTCTTCCCTGAGACCACTGGCTTGTCTGGTATGGAAAATTTATTTAGGACTTCAGCTATGTTTGAATAAAGTTAAAGTAATCCAGTTTGTTTATAAATTAAACACAAAAGCCCACCCAGCCCTGAAAACCAGCACTTTGACCAACGGCCCCAAGATGTTCGGATGCAGTGGGATGAGGAGTTGGCGTCGCCGAGGGGAGCAGGCGGCTGGGGTTGCAGGGCTCGGCCATGGGTCTCTCCTCACTGGCATTTCAGAGTGCCTGTCGCAGAGGAGGTGGTTTGGTTGCAAGGGAACACAATTCCTGTGCACACACAGCCGTGGCACTAAATCAGAGGCTCCCTGGGGGGATGATAAACCAGAGGCAGCAGCCGAGTGCAGTGCAAGGTGTGGAGCCACCCTGTGAGATGCCCCTGCTCCTCCCAGCTGGTGCCAAGTGCTGTGTGGTTCCAGGTGTGGCTGCACTGATGTTCCTCTTGGTCTCTCAAAACAAAGGAAAGAAAGCCCAGTTCGCCCAGGACAAGTGGTGACCAGAGGGAGCTGCTGTCAGGCCCTCTGGGAACTGCTGAGGGGTGTTCGGTTCAATTCGAGTCTAAGAGAACAACACTCCTATTGTTGCTGTAACTCCATACATATATATCTATATATACATATATATATCTGCATATGTATATCTATAATATAGATATATATAAATATTTAAACCCTTTTCATTCCATTAGTACAAGTAACACTTGTTTCCTGTTATTTTGTTTGTCAACCATGTATTCAATCACTGGGCTGAACAACATTGGAGGAAGGTGCAAGGGATCCACTCCTTACTAACCAATGATAAAGCCAGATATTGCAACTTAACCCATGAGTAGATATGCAGACAAGGATCGAAGAATGATGTGTAGTAACAACACAAGTGGCCAGGGGTGCTGAAGATACAGAACTCAAGTAGGCAGGAGGGCTTTGAAGGACACCTCGTTCAGAACTGGTTGCTCAGAGGTGCTGAACAGCCTCTGACATGGAGCAGCCGGGTCAGTCAGCATGGAGAAGTTTGTGGGGAGACAACTGAAAACAAAGGACACAGCAATGGGGATTTACAGAGGCACAGGGCTTGGCAGTGTTTTGAGGTAGTATCCTGAGCTTAATCTGTGGGCCAGCATCAGTGCCCAGGTGTCACAATTCTGATTGTTGGTACTTGTAAACAAACCTCTGGACTTTGCAGCTGGAGCGGTAAATTCCTTACCAGGAACGTGACAGTGGGTGGTCATCGGCCTGTGCGGATCTGTGTCACCTACAGTCGGCCTGTTTTGCAAGTACCTTAGGACTTCACTAGTTTGTGTGTGTGCAAATGCGTGTGTGCTCATATATTTTTTTGGGTATGCGTTCCGTTGATTAGTAACCATGAATTAGCATTTTCAATAGGGCTTTAAGTCCAGTAGATTACGGGTAGTCAGTTGACGAAGATCTGGTTTACAAGAACTAATTAAATGTTTCATTGCATTTTGTAAGTACATAGAATAATTTTATAAAATGTTTGTAGTTTATAAATGCCTAAAATATAATTTAAGGGCACTTTTCTGTGTCTGTGTGTGGGTGTGTCTGTCTGTGATCAGTTTTTCCATGGTACCAGTTACTAGTTAGCTTTACAATATGCCAAAAAGGAATCGCTGACTTGTCCAATTCACGGCTTGTCCCTCTCCCCCGTCCCGCCCAAGCTTTGTGACCCAGTATACAGTGAGTGAGTAAAGAAGTTGGGAAAATGTTCTGTATCTTCAGTATCCTGGTCTTCCAGAGCCCTCTGGTTGGGGTGGGATCATCTTACCTGGTCATTTCACTTTACTGTCTAGGGCAGTTACCTTCATGGATTACAAGAACCTCACTGGTCGGAGAAACAGAGCAGTTTGCTGCTCCCCAGGCTCCCCTGGGCTGCTCAGCACCTGTGCCGGGGTGGCCTTGTGCCTTGAAGGATGTGACTGCATAAGGGAAAGAGGGAAGATGGTTTTCATGATTACTATTGAAGAGCTCTTTGCAAATTTCTTATCACTTTAAATGTTTGTGTGCAGCCTCTAAAGCTGTTGAGCGCCATTGGAAGCTTTGTTGAAATGGGCAAGGCAGGGTCCCTATTTATTGTTATTTAAGAATATTGAAGATCCCACCCCTCTGCTGTGGACAGGGACACCTTTCACTTCTTCTGTTTTCTGAACCAGTGAGGTTTGAGATGAAAGGATTGGCCAGAGTTTGTCTACCTCTGGGACAAAAACAAAACTAGAAAGTGCTAAGGAATGGATGCAGTTGCAAATACATTTTCCAATTTTTCTTGTTTAAATTTTTTTAAGAGAAAATTAAACAATAACATGGCCAATTTATTACATAAAAAGACTTGCTGTGTATAAATTATTCCTAAAGAAATTCCTGTGTTTATATTAAAATGAATCAGTAGATAAAAAAAATTTCAAAATGTTTTTGTATATTCTGTTGTAAGAATTTATTCCTGTTATTGCGATATACTCGGGATTCTTTACATTATAAAAAGAAGAAACTTTGTCTATTTTGAATGGCTGAAGCTAAGGCTCCTTTAGTTTCTCTTACTCTGCTTTTTTCTAGTAGTTTCAGTACTACATGATTTAAGTTAAATAAAAGAATTCTGTATGCATTCGCCTGTTTCTGATTTTGTTGCTTCTTATGCAAAGCAAGTACAAGTTAGAAAACTCAGAGTTATTTTTCCTGGTTTTCCTATGCCTTTTTGGCTGCATTTAATTGAGCTACTCTTAGTAGTGGTGAGTACTGCCATTGTTTGGTTGAAATCAAAAGCATTTTCATCCAGTGACACTGAGCTTTTGGATCCTTTCTGGCTGAGATTTGAGCAGTTTTGCACGAGGTGGTTCCTGTGAATAAGGTGAGCATTGTTAGTTATTTATTTACCTGCACAGCAATCTCCAGGTGAGGCATTCGGCCAGCCAGCACCTGGTTATCAGCTTTCTGTAACACTGCAAAAGACAGTGGCAAGAAAACCAGCATTATCTTGGTGTTCCAAGTTCCTCAGACTCTGCCATCAACATGTTGACTGAAACAAGGCTCTGTGGTGGCCCAAAGCCCCATCAGCTGCCTGTGTTGTTGTTTGTCCCTTGTCCTTTTTACTGATGGTGCTTGAGGAACAGGCTTTTGTTTCCCTCAAGAAATCCCAGGTGTCAGGATTAAGCTGCTGCTGTGCTGTTCTACTGACTGATTTAATCTCATCCTTGTGTCCTGGCAGCAGGATTACAGAGTGGACATTCCCTGTGTGCTGAAGGAGCAGTGCTGTGACCCTCTGTGGTACCCATAAATCCTGTACGGAGCTGTTTGGGATGTGGAAGACTCTGATGCCATGTTTACAGTGTGGGATCTCCTTTGGTGGTGCCTGTTCTGTAGGTAACATCATGTGCCCTAACCCTTCCCACAGCACAGTGCTTCAGGATTGCCTCTCCTGGGACAGGTTAGCTGTTGGATTTGCCTTTGGGCTGTGCTCTGTGGAAGGTGTTTTCCTTTGGGACAGGCACTGAGAATCTGGGGAAAGTGGTGGTTTTGGGTTGAAACCCAAGTTACCGAGAGCATTATAGATCCTGCTGGATTCCAGTTTTCTCTGTACTTTGAAGTCACTCTGGGTCAGAGCCTGTTGCTGATGTGGAAAGCGTCATCTACAGCAGGTCAGTGAGAGAGAATTGTAAAACTTCACATACAAGAATCCCCAAGTGTGTTTTGGTTTTTCCCAAACCCACATTTTTTGTGGGCTGAACTCTCTGGACTCAGACAGGGGCTGAGGGGGATCTCTGTTACATCCATCCCGTGCTGAGTCCTTAGAGCTGTGAGCTTCCATCTGGGGTCAGCAAGTCTTTATTCATGTCTTTCTAACCAACAGAACCAGGATTCAGCATGTAAAATGTTTTAAATCCACTTTCACACTTTCTGAAATCCGAACAATTTTATTGTTAGTAATATGAACTGCCAATCATTTGTTTTTTTCTCTCAAGCCTTTTCCAAGAGATGCAAACGGTTGGTTGGGTTTTGCAAGTAAATTTCACTGAAAATAACACGGGCTACAAAATCCTTTGTGTGTGGGTTTTAAATAATCTTTAGATCTGCTTCATTTAAGAGGTAAGGCATTCTAAAAAATCATCATTTTCTCCCTACATGATCCATCTCTCTTTGTTCCCCACACTGTTCTAACATTGCTAAGATAATGGTTTGTAATGCTTTTCCTAGAAATTCTGCTGTTACTGACTGGGATAATGGAGGGACATGGATGAAAGCAGCTCTTCCATTGCCATAATACAGAGAAGCGTAGTAGATGTAATCACAGATGTACCTGCAATATTAAGGACAAAACAAAACCAGAAACCTGCATTAAGGCTCAGTAAACTTTGATTAAATTTAAATATTCTAAGTAGCCAAACCAGATCTGGTTTATGAAATTATTAAGAACATATTTGCTTAGTGAATAAAGGAAATGCTGAAATAAACCAAGTTTGAGAAACAAGTGTTGCTTATCTGATGGTTTGGTTTCTCAGACACCCACCCACAAAGAACTTTAAATAAAAAAAAAAAAAAATCCCAAGGCAGGCATTCTTGTGGAGTGGGAAAGGTAACACACCCTGCTGGAACTACAACCATGTAACACAGTTTTTGTCTAAGTCATAAAATCTCCCCATCTGAGGGTTTTTTTCTTATCATTCTACCTTTTAAAATGCAGGTACAAACCCTGAACTTAAGGGCCAAGGTTAGCTGATTTTTATTTAAAATAATACAAAAATTATTGTTTTGTTTTCAGTGAAGACTAGCATAGTGAAAATTGCTGCAGTACTACTGAAACACATAATGAGATCACAGACCTGGTTCTAACAGTACCTGTAATTGCTGTTCTCCAGTGTATCTATTTACATTTTGCATCCCTCCCAGTTGAGAAAAATAGATTAAAATCTGCTGCTAGTCGGTATTGCTTTCAGACTCTCTTAATAGCTGAGGTTTACTGAGGTTGTTCATCACAGGGTGTGCTATGTTGGAACTTGTTTTGTTTGGAATTTACAAATCTATGGAAAAATATCTACTGGCTGTAGTTTTTCATGAAGGCTGCTTTACACAAAATTTAAATTCATCCCAATTTCATACTTGTGCCCCTCTGAAGACTTTCCTTCAGAGGGATTTTGGTTGGAGGGGAGGTCCTGGCAAAGATTCCCCAAGGTTAAATGAGCTGATTGAGTTGTTTCTTTGAGCCCCCGATATGCGATGTTTACCTCCCCGCGTCTCTGGATAGGATGATATCAATCCCTTCCACTGAGATGTTTTTCCAGAGAGTCTTCATATTAATTGTAGATTCAATCTTTTCTGGGCCATCTAGCACACAGCAGGCACCTTCTGGGTGAAAACCACAAGCATCCCTCTCCTGGTAGCCTTTGTTCTTCCCACACTGCTCCAGGATGATGAGCGCTGTGGCAGACGAAGCCAGCCCAACATGAACTGTAAGCTGCTTTTTCCCACCAGAGTAAATAACAGGAAATTAAAAATGAGACTTGTTTTTTTAAAACATGTGATACAGAAGTGCCAAGCACTATGTGAATTACTGGCTTCAAGGCGGGGGAGCCTTGCTCATGTCTAAAGAAAACTTTGATAAGAGATTACAAATGAGAACAAAATTAGGCTGGAGTTTTTATTGTGTCTAGTCAGGACTGCAGAGCTGCAGTACCTTTTTTGCAGTTTATGGTAGATTTTTTCCTTTCCTTTGTTCCGCATCAGTTATGCTGTTTAAATGGCACAGGGTTAAACCAGCATGCTAATTAGTGTGTGCTCCAAATTTCAGCCTGGAACCTTGATCACAGTTTCAATAGTCACTTTTCCGGAGTTGTTTGATGTTTTGCAATACTCTCTTGGAGAGTTTTTTCATTGTATTGAGGGGAGGGGAGGAAATTGTGTAACTTTGTCATTACCCACCAGTGGCTGAAGAGTTGTCCATATCTTGCAGACTTGCTCCTTTGCTTTTTGGTAAACCGCTGGCAGCTGCATGATCCGGAGATCAATGTTTTCACCAAGGCCTCTTTTGGACAGCTCCTGTGTTTACAAAAAACAGGAGCATTGAATTTCTAACTGTGATAAAGAAATGGGGCTGATTCAACTGAGGAAACACCTGAAAGAGCAACACCTAAGCCCAAGGTTCCTGAACACTGGTCAGCAATGAGATTTGTTTTGTGGTTCCTCCCTCTCTTTTAACCGGAGAGACTAAAATGTGCTAAACAGTTTCCTAATGTCACGTCTGTCCGTGTGGAGCCATTGTTGTGTTTTCCAAGGAGATGCTCAGTCTCCAGTGGGTGGGAGTGGTTACTGCTCAGGGACTGGTCCTTCGGGAATTATGAGACAGCATTTCTCAGAAAAGCTCCACACTTGAAACCATCTAAATAGGCTTTGCTGTAGGTAAGTGCTGTTTCTCTGAAAGACCTGGTAGAAAAGCTGCACTGTCAAGAGACAAAACCAAGGAAAATTTGCCTTAAGCACGACTTTTTCACTCCAGGGGGATGAGATCTGCTGGCTTGACCAGGTTCAGGTAAGCTGTGCTGGAGGTCATTGTCAACATGAGGAAGTCACATTTAAAATGAGTTTAATTTATTTTTTGGTCTAGTAAAAGGAAATGTCACTGAGATGTTACTTTTCTGTTGATTGTACAGTTGAATTTCTACACAGGACATATTGAAAAAATTATGCCCAGAATTGAGGTGAATGGAACAAAGGCACCCTTCAAAGCAGCAGGTTGGCAAGGTGGTTGGAAGAGGGTCTGGAGAATAAATGCCACATGGAAGTGACTTGAAATGATTTTGTCGGTGAAACAGGGCTAACAAACAAGGCATAGGCCTCAGTAGAAGATAAGCAGCTACAGTGGGAGGATGCAGTTCATCTGAGGTGGAAAGCTTTGTCCTGGAAAAGTAAAATAGTGGTTGAAAATCCCTGTTCCATTTGGATAAACCACTACCAAAGGATGGTACAGGTGAAATTTTTAGGGGGGCACAGGCAAAAGCAGAAGTGTCTGATTAGCCTAAGAAACCTGTAACTGTATTCAGTGTCATTGTCTTCTCAGGTTTTCATTTCTCCCTCAGGATACCCATGTGGATGAGGCCCACAGTTCTGGGAAATCTGCCCTTCAACACTCACTTCCTACATAAACTGTTCCAATTTTCTTGTCAGCGGAAGCATTGATTAGCTGTGCTCAATAAACTATTTGACACAAGCAAGGAAACAATGCCTGCAGGGAAGTAAACACATTTGGAGAACAGTGCCAGTCTTTTTTCCTGTGGGCGCTGACAGTCTTTGAGAGCCCATTGCATCATCTCGCCTGAAGAATGCTGTACTGTGCCTGAGCCTCCACACAAGAAAACCCCAGCTGGTTCACAATTAGCATTTGCTTTTCTAAAGCATTTTTAATTTTTACATTTAATTGGATTCTTTCTTTCTAACTGTAAGGCTTAGAGGACTTGACTACCCCTAACTTTGGTGCAGAACATGGAGACCCAAAGTCAGCTGTAATGCTGTTCTCTGGTGCTCTCTGGGTCGAGACATTCCATTGTCACCAGGCAGAAACACACAGAAATACTTTTGTTCAGGATAAAACTGAAGCTGGCCAATAGCAAGGGGCTGAGAATTTGTGTCAAAGGAAGATGGTTCTCTATGTCCTAAGCACTTTCAGCATGTTGTCAATAACGTGTATTACTGTGTTGTCTAAGAATCCCAGCCATAGGCTTACACCCCATTAGACCAGATGTTGTGTAAACATGGAGCAAAATCAAAAAAAGTTGTTCCTTGTCTCAGCCTTAACCAGAACCAATTTTGTGTTTAAGGTGGGAGAGTGAAGATGGTTAGAGGAGGGTAACTGCACCTGGAAACTAGAACTCAAACTGGTGAGTGAATTCAGTAAATGAGTGCCTGTATTATGCAGTTGTAACAGTGAAAGAAATTTCAGAGGAGAAAAGTTTTGGAGTACTGTTTTGTGGGGAAAGTGGTTTGAAAGAAAACATGAAGATTTTTTGGGAAGTTCTTCTAGAAGTGAGACAAAACATATCATTCTGAGCTGCTGACCTTGAGCTGTTGGTGAGTTGTAGTCATAATCCTGGTCTACTAGTATTCCAGCCCAAAGAGAGGTGACTCGCACAGCACTGTGCTCAGGTTGGTGCTGGGCATCACACAGCATGTTGGAAACACCTTGAACTTCTAGAAAACTCCAGAATATATCACTGACTTTGCCTGAGTTCTCACTGATTTGGGTTGCTGGGAAGGTAGTTGCATGGGTTAATTTTGTGAACTGCTTGTGTTGGTGCAGAAAGGAAACCAGAAGTTTTCAGTTGACCCAGGCAGACTGCACATTGCAAACAAAGGTGTTTTGTTTATGTGTTTGGTTGGGGTTTTTGGTTGTTTGGGATTATTTGTTTTTTCCTTAATCCTGTAGATACCTTCTTAAATCTTCAGGGATGTAAGAAAGTTCCAAAGCAGAAATGAAGGCACTAAATTGCAATGCCTTAGTTTCACAGGTGATGAAACTAAAGCAGAGAGGGGGAGACACAGATTAAATGACAAATTTCCAAAGGCCACATGGTCAGTGGCAGGATGAAAAACTGCACTGGGAGATCTGATCCTCATCTCCCAATAGCAAACATAGTTCCCAGAAGCAGTTGGAAACGGGACCTGTTCTTTGCACTAACATTTTAATTACTATGAATGTTGTTACATTTGTGCCCTATTAACTGGGGACATTGACCTTGATGGTGGACTGCCCTGAGAGGTTATTTTGCTGCCAAGCTGCAGACAGGACTTTCTGGAGGAGATACAGAAACAGGGTTGGATCAGGGGTTATTAGGTGGGACCATCAGTCTGTAGTGTGGAATAAATAAATCAGGCGATCGGGGATTTTGAAGGTCCCATGTGGTGCTGCAGAACTAACACATCATAGTAACTCAATGTGATCTGTCAGCAAATGCAGAGTAAATACCTGGTGGTGTTTTCCTTTAGTGAGAATGTCCTGCACTTCCAGAGTTAAAAGTGTTGCTGGCAGAGCTTTCGTGCATATTTTAGGAGGATATTTCAGGTGAATGAAGTTATGAGAACCATGAAAAACTTAGTGAGACAGGTTTATAAAAGAGAAGCTGTCTTTCTAGTGCTAGACAGCCATTCTGGGCCCTGGAATGATGTGTGTAAGAGCTCTGAAGCTTTTTCTCCATGACCCTGAACTGACAGGTTCACCTGTGCTTTCAGATCCATTTGATCCCCTTTTCCCCGAACACTTGAGGGGTACCTGCTGAGGAACAAGAACTCCATGAATGATGAATGCAAGGCTGATGAATGCCTCGTGTGAGAGTCTTTTGCTATGATGAGAACTTGGGTCCATGCTAAAAGAATAGGGCATTCTGCACATTCTTAGAAAATTACATCTTAATATTATTTAAAAGGCAATTCAGGACAAATACTCTTTTTAAACCAGCAGTAATAGAGATTTGGAGAGTTTTACTAACATTTATCATTGCACTCCTGAGGACTTCAAGGCAAATCGGCTTCTTCACCAAAAAGGTAGTAGTAGTAAAGCTAAATTATAAGAGAAACAGTATTTTCTTGTGTGCCCAGTAAGAACACAGAAGGGATGTAGCTGTTGGAATGGGCTGTGTGCTCACTGCATCAATCTCTGATCCTCCCTACAGCTAGAAAAGAAGTTCAGGAGAACAGCTGATCCCATCAACAGCATCTTGTGGAGGAGCTGGTAAGAGGGATTTTAAGGGACCAGTTGTGCGTAAGAGCAAGTATTGCTCACAGAGGGGGAGCCATTGCTCTTTGGCAAAGGATCCATTTCAAAGGCATGGAGAGTGAGGCTATGCTTTGGAATCAGGACACTGGAACTGTTAAATGTATTTTTACAGGATTTCAGATGCTTTTGGTGTGAAGACCCTTCTGGGATGTGAACTTTTAAGACTGCATGTATCAGCATTACATCATCACCGAGGTTATCCAGGCTTTTGATAAGCACCTACTTCATTTTGGGGTAATAATTAGGATAGTTCTGGGGAATGCTACAAAGGCATTAAGGCTGAACAGTCATATTTAGTAGCTCTGTTCTGGCTGCTCAGCACATTCCCGAGGATGAATTTGAGTGCACACTTGCGTGGTTCACAGCAAAGACACTTGGCAGGAGGGTTTTATGTCACCCCAGTGATCCATGCAGGTACCCCAAGCCAAGACAGGATTACTTCCAGATGTAAATACTAAATTTTGCTATCTTTAATGTATGTGCATAAGCTTTCTGAAGATCATAGGGCCACTCCAATGAATGAGGCCAATGGAACAATACTATGAGATTGCTGTTTAGAGTGGAGAAGCCTCTCAAAATTCAAAGTATTTCCAGATTTGCAGCAAATTTCTCTGAATTGCCTGAATTAACACCTTTGCCAGGGAAAAGGAAACCAAAGCAGCATCCCCAGACTGAATACAAATTAATTCCACATAGAGGGTGCCACATCAGAGGGAAATGGATTTGTTCTCCTCCATACACAAGGACTGACATCTGTTTTGTTATGGAATGCTGTGGCCCTAGTTATGTAACTCCCTGGCGTAGCCAGCTCATGGCATTGTTACAGAAAACTCATCCCATCGGTGCGTTCTCGCTTGAGGCTGTTTTGCTTGCAGATAAAGAACATGCTCTATTTTCAGCCAGAAGAGGATGATCTTGCACCCAAAATTAGAACCAATAGGAATCAGGAAATAATGAGCAAGAACACTGTCAACTGACAAATATTTGTGGTTTAGGGCACATGTCAAGTTGGAGTTGAGATAATTTATGGGTCTCCTGTCATGACTGGGGTGTGGAAAGGTATCACAGAAGTGTTTTTGTTTCTTGTTAACCTACAGGGATAACATCCCTCATGAGTTGGAGGGGGCAATAGATTTATTCTACCAAACATCAAGCTGCACTCAGCATTCTTCACCCAACAAAGCCAGAATAGAAAAGATGTATGTGTTGGTGGAGTTGCTATAGCTTTGGTCTTTGGAAAAACATAGTGGCTCCTTGTTTTTCAATCATCTTGGCTTGAGAGCACTTCATTTTCAAAACAGATATTCAGTAGCTGTCACCAAAATTTGTACTATGGTTATAATCCTGTAGAGCAATCACCCTTCTGTCATTACTAATACTTTCCTATAGCTGCCTTTCTCATTTCAGTGTCCAAAAGAATTAAAAAATGTATGGACTTGTTTCAGTCTTCATAATAGAACACAGTCCCCTTGGTTTGTTTTACATGTCCTGCTTCCCAGTTTTACTAGTATTATCTGTCATTTCTTGCACATTTTGGACCAATGCTTCAGTTCAATTTTACTACTTTGACTGTTCCCCCACTAGTTTCAGATTTCATTGTGTAACCTTCTTTCCACCTTGGGATTGCTAAAATCTTATTTGAAAGATCCTCTCACAATAACTCTTCATGAATACCTTATGAGAGTAACTGAACTCCAGGAAAGGCTCTTGTCTGTGACAAGGAGAATGAATCAGTTGATGCTGAAAGCCAGGTATCCAAACCATGTCTTTGTACCCCCCAGATAAATTTGTTCTAATATACAGATTTAGCAAACTATCAGGAATTTTCAAGACTCCATCTGAGACTTGTAACTGCTAGTCAAGGTGTGTGGAGGGGATAAAAAAACACGGAATGGCCTTGTTTTCGATGTGGCTGTAGACTTCACTGTCATTTGGAAGTGGAAGCCAAAGCTGAAATGTGAACACACACTTAGAACTGGCATGGTTAGGTTCTGCGTTCCTGAAGCAGGCAGTGAGATCTCAATATGAGAAGGAAATCACCTCACACAGACATTTTCAAATGAACTGTGGTAGGAAAGATGACCTGTTTACTGAAGACAGACATGAGCTGTGGCATATACATTAGTTGTAGAGAAGGCACCATGGGTAAAAATAAACTTTTAAATTAAGGAATAATATTTTGAAGTACTTAAATAGCACAAAAAATAATGCAAGTAAAATAATATTTCACTTCTTCATTATCCTCTTTTTTTCCACGTTGGGAGTCTGCTCCATGAGACACAATTCTGTTTAATGAGTCATGAAAAGGGAATGGAAAGCCTAAAGTCAGTTTGTGTAGGGATCTCTAAAAAATAAAATGCCTCCCTGCTTTTTCTTTTTTATGCTTACCTTCACTGCTTCCCAGCTAGAATTAACAAGGTACTGTCTGAAGGGACCAAAACCTAAAAAGAAAGAAAGGTGATTTTAACCTGTGCTTACTCTGCAATTGCAGATTAGGTGCTGACATGTCTGCACACACATATTTGTTCTTTATCTTCGTATTTTTGGTTATAGAGGTTGAGTTTTTTAGATAGGATTTAGCCTTTATAACACTTAAGGGAATACTATTTTCATTTTGTATATTCAATGATAAAAGAACTAATCCTGCAATCTTCATTCATGTCAAGGCTTTCTTATAAGAGAGCCTTAACTGAAGCTGGTAAATGTAGTGGAACCAATAGGACAGATCATGTAAATTATTATTTTGGGGAAGGATCATCATCCATAGAAATACTACTACTAAAAGTTATGGTATTAAATACTCCCAGGTCATAGTTAATGTATAATTCTTATTGTTAAAGGTCATGAAGATGAAGATATGCATATTTAATGAAAATGTTTGAAAGATTAAAATTTATTTAATTTGTAATGTCTTTTAATCCCAAGTAATGAAAACTTACCATTTTCTATCAGGGAAAATGAGCTTTTTTTGTGATACTGGGGAAAATGTCTTCTTTCACTTTTCCCACCCAGGAAAAGAGAGGAGAAAAGGGAAAAGAACACTCAGACTCCAAACTATTACATTCAATTTTATGCATTTTTTTTGTGAAAGACTTTTTTTTAATAAAAAGGAAAAAACCCTAATTTTGAGCAGATGGGCATTTTGTCATTAAAACATTTGATGGAAAACTCCCACTATCTTTATTAATCTCAATTACTGTTCTCAATCTGGAGCGTTGCCAAGTCCTAGATACTAGGTGTCAGGAAATTGAGTTTGTGAAAAGGTTTTAATGCTATAACTCTTAAATATTTAAAAGCCTTAAATGGACAAATAAATACTTGACAGCATATGATTACTATTTTTCACAGTGAAAGCTACTTCTATGCGGAGACAATTAAGCCTAAATGCAGCTTGTGACAGCTTAATTAGTGCTAGACTTTAAGCATTTCTTAATTTGTTAATACTTATTTCATAACTGCTCCATCTTTTCTCTTTAATGTTATGAAAAGCCTGATGGTGCTAATATATTTGACAATGTTTTCTCCAGGTTTGAGTTTCTGCTATGGGGAGAGAACAAGGAAAATGGAGCTTATTTCACACTGAACACAAAACCCCATTAGTCCCATTCTGCTTTGAGAGCGAAATTAGGGTGGCACCTGCTTTATTTTGGAGCTGTAGTTGTGCAAGTTTCTCTACCTGTGTGTGCAGAACTGCAGAATTATAATAAAGTTATTAAGTAGCTCACAATGAAACATGTGTCAGTGGTGGCCCTAAGAAAGTACAGTTTAGGATAAAATTGTTCCATGAAAAGTGACTAAATGTAAGAGAGATTTACTGCAATACCTGCAGCACTGTGGAGAGGTAACTGGCTGAAGGTTATTGGGCACCATATAATAAACTGGGCTCCCTGCCAGCAGGTTTATATTCTGAGCAGGTGAAAATGTGACAGAGACATGCTGAGACAATCTCTGTAGCAGATTAAAGATGCACTTGTGTCTTAACTAGTCTAAAACTTTTTGAACAAGTAGATTTCTGGACATAAATGGTGATCTAAAGGGAGGAAAAAACTAACAGGGTGCTAAGAAGTGTTCCCAGCAAGGATATGTGCCATAAATATCACAGGAGAGAACCAGAATGTCAGGCTTTTAGGAGGTTAGCAAATACCTCCTTGCCCTCTCCTGCACTCCCATCCAGCTCATCTGCAGTTACGTCTGGAGCAAGCCAGACTAGTTCTGCCCATCTTGCAGCTATTAAAAAAAAAAAAGTGTTTAATTGAAAACAGCAAGATGCAAATCTCTTTGATGTAGCTTCACCCTCGTTCCTATGTCCTCAGATGACCTGCAGTGGAAAATTATCCAGCAACTCACATGTCAAGATATGTGTAATGATTGCCCTTAGATGAGCCAGTGGCAACAAGAGGAACAGCGAGCAGCAGCATTCCTTAGGAGCTTTAACCTTTTAAAGCTCAGCACTCTCTGAGCTGGTGGTTCTGCCTCTGTGATGCTGCAGTAGTTGGAGCCAGCAAGAGAAACTCCAAATTTGGTCCCTTGTGCTGCAT
Organism: Lichenostomus cassidix; assembly: GCF_008360975.1. Lineage (NCBI taxonomy): Eukaryota > Metazoa > Chordata > Aves > Passeriformes > Meliphagidae > Lichenostomus > Lichenostomus cassidix. The sequence continues at coordinate 3,717,141 of NC_139491.1, forward strand.
GTTCAGGCATGTTCCTTTGGTATATTTAAATGGAATGGTTTAGTTTAGCAGTGATGAGGCAGCATCTCCTGTTTAAAACTCCCTTACCTTGCCATGAAACTGAGCCCCTGAAAGTTGCCATGTGCTGCTCTAATTCTGGACACTGACTGCATGACATTGTGATGCAACCTGGTTTTCTTGCTTCAGAGCTTCTTTTGGGTAAGCTTTATCTAATAGTAGCCTGCACTGCCTTGAGCTATGTGGTTTGGATCAGAGAGAATGTCAACAAAGATTAAAACATGGAGAGAATGAACAACAAACCAAACTGGATGGCAGTAAAGAGGGCAGACTGCAGTCTGTTTCGTCTGACATGCATCTGAGTTTTCTTAGGAAGGCATAGCAAGTTATTTTCCATTTGGAAATGTTAGTATGACCATTTGCTACTTCTTTTCTCTCCAGGAAACTGTTTATGACAAAGATCAAGCATGCATGCATACCATCTCTGACTCAAAGAATAAAATAAAAATCTTACCAGTCACCACCACAGTGCTGGAGTTTGAATCCATGCAATCTATGCTCCAGAAGGTGGAATCTTCTTGTCTTTCAGTTCCAAACAGTATTATAATTCAGGTATCTGTGGCAAACTTCATTTGGGGCACCTTTTTTTCTTCCAACTGTGATGTGTCTGGCTTCACATGACAGGGATGATTTGTGACTCATTGAACTTTTAAAGCAGAAATTGTTACATCTCTATTAAAGATAGAAGTCTGACTGACCGGCTGACTGGGACTGCCCCAAACTGTTTTTCCTTTTCCAGGCATGGAATATTTAGGAAGAAAAGTAAAAGCTTAAAGAAGTTTCTTTCAAATATCCAGCAATATTTTTCATCACCTGTTTATGTGCATGGAAACAGAAAATTAATTGAATCAGTTTTGTTATATCTCTGTGGGTATTCTGTTTTTAGCACAGTTGTAATTCACGTTAATGGTGAGGAATGACAACTACAAAAACTTATCCGTCCATTTCCACTGTTCTCAGACTTTTTCTTACTAACCTAAACTCAGGGGTAACTTTGCTGTTTCTCTTGACAGCCCTTATCTGATTTACTACTCTTGATCTTTATCTCAGGCTTGTTCTGAAAGAGTCTGTACACTTTTAAAACCAAACAGCAATAGGAAAATGTGTGTATTTGCTAAACCAAAACATTTACTCAGTAATATCCTTTAACAGGCAACGTGTTAGAAAATCTCACTCCAACTTGCAAGGTCAGAGGAACTCCAGAGGCTGGGTTATAGCCTGCTGAAACTGGTGAGTTTAATAGCTGGTCTGTCTTCATTAGAGTGGAGCCTGAGACCCAATGGGGGGGGCCTGAAATCAAAACATATGCACATTGTCACTGCCCAAAACAAAAGCATATGCAAGTTCTCTTGGGAATTATAACTATGTGGGCAGAGGGCTTCACTGGGTCTTGTTTTGAGTAGGAAGTGTATGTGTGTGTGTGAGAGAGAGAGAGAGAGGGAGGGGAGAAATATGCTAAGAATAGAAAGCCACTATATCATCTCAAGAGAGCTGGTAATTGTGAGACCTTAGGGGGGAAAAAAAAATCTCTGAAGAAATGTCTAGGGTTGGGTGGTGGCTGAATGAGGCTTGGAGCTATGACCTGTGTCTGTCATTTAAATCCTCCTGTGCTGAGACACAAAGAAATTTGTGGATTCTCTTTAAAGTCTTTTAAGAGACTCTGATTACACCATCCATTTCTTCCCTTGACTAACACAACTTTCAGAATTAACTTTTGCTAGCTGCTGGGGCTGAAAGAGCTTCTAATACAGGAAACAGAGCTTTCTGCAGCTTTAAATAAGGCAAAATCTGCCACTGGCAGCACTGAATTACTTTTAAAATCCTACAGTCCTTCATACTCCCACGTCAATCAAGATTTTTAGCCATTAATATTTCTGCTTCACCAGTCAGGAAAACTCTTCCTATGATTCTGAGCAGGGCAATGACATACCAGTGTTCTCATAGTTACTTTTTTTTTGTTCTGTCTTTTTGTTTTGTCTCTTTCTTTTAAATCTAAGTACAGGGTGGTCAAATGAACAAAGCATTTGTCAGGAATAAAGTAAGATTTAAGGTCTATAGTTGCTTAATTAATTTCCTGAATGAGAAACTGTGTTTTCTTTGGGACATGATAGCTGCTTTATACATATGTATACATATATATATATATGAAGGATATTGCTTGAATGCTGCAAAATATTAGGTATTTCATTAGATATTCTTCCAGAGGGGAGATGTAAGTCTATTAGTTCCATGCACTCTGAACCAACTGGTATGATCTGTTTGCAATGTAGTACTAGTTTTTAGTTTTTACAGCTGGCAAAAGGCGTAGAAAAAAATACAGAGTAGCAAAGATTAATTCACTAAGCCTTATGAAGAAGCGGATAAAATTTTAGGGGTAGGAGTGGGAAGTATTGTCTTCAATAGTTAAGGTAGTCCCTTTTCATAAGCAGACACTTGCTGAATTGGAAGTAAAGATTCTGAGACCTTTCCAGTGTTGGTAAATGCTTGTGCAAGTGTGGGAGGAATTCTAGTGGTTTAAATAAACTAGGAATTTGACAGAGAACACTGAAATCAATTTTTGCACGGCTTTAATTGATTACTCATGTTCCCAAGCTTTGTGTGTGTGGTAGTATACTTGGAGGAACAATGCATTTATTGCAGTTGTGCCACATAGTTCAAAAAATAATTGAAAAGTTTGAATTAGGCATTAGTTCTACTCAGAAATTATTCAGAAATGAAACCTTTTCTTTCCTCTAAAGTTTCTTCAGCTGAAGTTGAAGCTACTCTTGAAATTTTTGTTAAAGTAGGATTGTAGTTGAAATTTTTGTTAAAGTATGATTGTAGCTTTAATATTAGCACTCCCCTGAGTATCCGTGCTCAAAACAATGGATTTGAGGGTCACTGGATATTTGAGGTCTGTGCAAATTAATCTTCCCATCCATAATTAAGAATCCAAACCCTTGATATTTGAAGGCAAGTCACAGACACAGCTGACTCAGCTAAACACTGGCTGTTTTTCTTCTTGCTACACACAGATGTGATTGGCATGGCACTCATCTTGAAGTAAAGAAGAAATGGAAGCAACTCAACTATGAAAATCCTGGTTATCACCTTGAATATTTTTCTGTACAGCTGTCTGATACTTAAAAAAATTATTGGAACTGCTGAGTAAGAGAAAAATATATTTTCTGCAAATGCATTCTGACCACACTGCAGAGCTGCCAGCACACTGCTCGAGTAGCTTTTTAGTAGATGGCAAGAAGAACAGAATATGGCCCTTCATTTAGAAACAGCTCTTTAATTTTTATCTCTTTTATTATTACATATATATATATATATATTTCTTGTTATTGGCAGGCACTGGCCAGTGTTTTAAACTGTTAAGTGGAAGTGTTTAATATATTCCAATTTTTATCTCAGCTGTTCAACATTTAATGAGAGGAGGGAGAAATCAAGCTGTTATGCTATTTAACACTGAACTATAATGGGGCTTTAAATCGAAATTTCAGGATCTAACAGTCCATATTTCTTTTCCATTCTAATAAAAATAAATGATCCTCAGGAAAGACTGACACTGGTCTTTATGTAGCTAGAACGCAATGTCGCAAAAAGAGAGGAGACAAACATTTCAGTGTAAAGCTCACTGTTCCCTGTGGAATGGGGCCTCTTCTATAACAAAATCCATAGAAATGGTAAATGGAAAAATATAATGGCAATATCACTTAAGGGTTGTCTGTTTGTTTTCATGTCACCGAATGGTTTGGGTTGGAAGGAACCTTAAAGCTCATCTAGTGTCAAGCCCCTTGCCATGAGCAGGGATACCTTTCACTAGCCCAGGTTGCTCCAAGCCCCGTTCAACCTGGCCTTGAAAACTTCGAGGGATGGGGCAGCCACAGGTTGTCTGGATAACCTGTGCCAGTGTCTGGTTTTGGATAGAAACTGTTATGTACTTTATGTTGTTTATTTATTTATTTTATTTATTCCGCAATTGAACCCATTGGTGTATACCTATTGCTCAGCAATAATGGAAGAAATTGCAACAGAATATGAGTTGAATGTAGCCAAGCTGTTGGGTGGCTGTTACAATATCAGTTCTGGTCTTCTTGCAGTATTATCAAAAACTAATGGCTATGTACAGACAGACTTTTTAATTTTATTTTTTGTTTATAATGGGGAAAAAGGACTTAGTAGGGCACATGCGACCCACGATTAAGAGGTTGCTTTATTCAGATGTCATTTACCAGCACAAAGAGACTCTGCGAGCAGGATACCGTCAATGTAAGTAACTATTTATCAGCTAATATGTAAAATAGATAGCTAGAACTAACAGATTACTAGGCTGAACAGTAACATGCTTACCACTGCGGATAAGAAAACAGATGAGCTTTAGTTGACCAGGAGGTTTCTAACAGGCTGGGGCAAGTCGGTCTCTGACATTTATCGATATGGTCTGATCCTCAGCATTACCGAGTTACCATCGTGCTTTCTGCATTTTTTTTTCCTTTTTTCTTCTCTATCTTTTCTCTCGAATCTTTCACCAGCTAACCATTGTCATCCCACCAACAGCTCTTGTGTGGTTTCAGCTTTTTGTCCTTCCTGCTGCATCAAACTAGACCTTGGACCACAGCAGGGCCAAACCTCTGAGCTGGAAGGTACAAAGCTTCAGGGACCATGAGAATACACTAAAATCCACTGAGGGTTTTGACGTGTGGTGATGTGACATCTGCTTTTTGGAGCGTTGGTGTATAGGCAGAAATCACTTTGTCCCGTAGAGAAGAAAAAATTACAGACTTACTGTGTGTTTTAAAGCTTTTGAAAGAAGGAGCAAAGCTAAGGAGTTTTTGGTCACTGTGCTGACAGGCAATGGAGTCCCTATGGCTGTCCAGGTCACAGCAGAGTACCTGGGTGCTCTAAGTGCAAAGTTGAGCTTATTTCTTTGCAAACAACTGTTACTTCTGTGTACTTTAGACCTCGATGACTTAGATACTTGTATATCTGTTATTTTAAATATAATTGAGCGACTGGAAGGCTGCCCTGGGTCACCACCTGAATTCTACTTTTAATTTTGACAACTGTGTATTGGTTTTAGCCCCTGTGCCTCAATTTTACGGTTTGTGGTAATGAACAGCAGGCGGCTGCTTAGCTTTTCCAAAAGCCTCCTTCAGATTGACAGTGGTCACTGCAGAATGCTATAAAAATGTCATTTTTGTACTTACTTTCCCTCATAAGCCTTCTGCCTCTGCCTCCGCGTTAAAACACACTGGCGCTAGGTTTATGGTTTGTCATTCTAGGCCTTTAAAATAAGTACTTTGGGATTTGTGACGGAGTTCTGTGAGTTCAAGGCGAGGGTTGGCCCTGCCTAAGGCCGAGCCTCGATGGCGGGGCTGGGGACATTCCCTGAGCCTGCAGCCGCCCTGCCAGCGTCCCCTCAGCTCCCCGGGCACTGCCCCCGCCTGCTCCCCGCCTTTCCCCATCTTCTGCCCCTCAGCCGCCATCCCGGGCACTGCCCCCGGCTGCTCCCCGCCTTATCCCGTCCTCTGCCCCTCAGCCGCCATCCCGCCCGGCCCGCCCTCAGGGCTGCCCGCGCCGCCCCGCAGGAAGTGATGGCGGCCGAGGGAGGAGGAAGAGCCGCCGCGGGTAAGAGGGAGGAGGAGGCGGCTCGGGGTGGCCACGGGCGGCTGAGAGGCCGCAAAACACTCGGGGCTTTCCAGGGAATCTCTACCCGGTCGCCTGCGGCCGTGGCCGGGCGGGCCTCAGCCCCTCTTGGCCGCGCTGCCGGCAGCGCCTGAGGGAGGCGGACAGCCCGAGCCCTGCGCTCAGGGTCAGCCAGAGCAGGTGCTGCAGGGTTTATTTTCCTTTTCCCCAGCGGACAGGTCAGTTTTCCAGGTGTTCACCTTGTCCAGACCTGCCCGCAGAGAGCTGGCCTGGCGATTCCTGACGGCTGTGGTTCGGCAGGCGATGCTGGGGAGAGGTTGAGCCCCAAACTCCTGTTTGCAGGGTGTGTTTAGAGTCTCAGCACAGGTGGATGTCTAAGACTTCAGTAGATCTCAAGTACTCAGCCATAAAGAGCTGTGGGAAAACTGCATAAAAACGCCCATTTTCGAAGCCACCCCCGGCAGCTGTTTATCCAAACTGACAAAAACAACGGTGTAACAAAAGCAGTGGGGTTTAACAGGGACTAAAGGAGCAGTAAACACGTTGGTTCTTGACCGCAGGAAAATGAGTAGTTGGACCGTTCTGGTGTTGAGATGAGATATAAAAGGCTTTGTACACTGCAAAGTAGTATACAAACTATATTATACAAATACATTACTGTATACATTTACTATATTGTACCCTTTCTTTAGAAAGTATTCAGTAAATCTTTTCTTCTCTATTGATGAGCTGACTGTCAAACAAGAAGCACAGGGAAATAGATAACGAACTTTTTTTGTGAAAAAGCCACTCTCCCCTCATCTTTTGTCAGCAGTTGATTTCCTGGTGTTTCTGGCAGTGGGTGAAGAGCTGCTCTGCCCAGCAGAACTCAGCCCTGCAGTACCTGGTGGATTTACACTGCTTTGAAATGAACAGACACTGTCAGTTTCCAAATGGCCAAGCTCCCAGTGCTTGGTAAGGGACATGATTTTAGCATAGGTGGGTCTTCTGCACATGCTCCACCATGGATTTCCAGAGGAGTCTGGCATGTGCAGGGTTCTGGGATTGTGTTTGACTAGGAGGACTTCCAAGAATCTCTGTTCATGCACTTGTTTGGATAAGGGCCCATTGCATCACCTCAGTTAGCTTTTGCACTGCTTTTCCCTCCTGCTCTGTTTTTATACTCTTCTTTCTTAATTTGTCACGCTAGCAGGTAAATGGAGAGAAAGTGAATTTATCTTCTGAAACACATTTTAAGTTGCTGCCATTTATCTAAAGCACCTACTTCATCCCCTTCAGTAAAATAATGATGTTGTTCATTAGTTCCTCTAGCTGCTCATGGCTAAATGCGCTGCAGTCAGATTGCTCTATTTTCCCCCTCCTATCAACCACTTATGGAAGTCAAACATTTGTAATAATGCTATTTTTCTTTTTTGGAAGACTCTCAATTCTACTGATGTTTTTAAATAAAATACCTCTAGATTAATAGAACTTGGTTTTTCATGTCCAAGGAAGCCCTATGGTGTTGGCCACTTCAATTAATGTCAGCATTTTTCCCTGACTTTTTCATCACCCTCAGGTTGAATGTTTAGAGTAGTTGTTCTTCCATCCCCTTCCTCTTTTGGGACATCTGATTTTGATTTTAGGTATTGTCTGAGTTTTGGTGTAGTTATTTAATTTGAGAGATTTATATTTAAAATAATTACGAAACAGTTGGCAATAAGCAAGTTGAGTATACAGCATACTTTAAGAGCACGTAGAGTCAGCCATTGGCTCTTGTGCAAATGGTGCTTTTCAGTTCATGTTGTGCTGTAATTGAGATGCTGCAACTCAGTCTTGAGGGCTGTTCCTGTAACTGTTTTTCACAGGGAAGGATTGTTTCCACTTCAGGTTTCTAAGCCCCTTTACAGGTCCTAGGCAAACCTTGCTGTTGAGAAGCAGGGCAGCTGTTGACCTAGAACTTGCGGTTCTTGTTTTAAATTCAGCCTTCTTGCAAATGCATTTTTATTGTAGAACACCTTGAAAGTCAGATTTGTATGTGTTAACCACCTAACAGAAACAGTGAGCAACCATGGATATGCATCTCTGGAGCCTGAGAAATGGTTACTGGATGAGAAACCTGTATATCTAGTTTGGCAATTGCATTACTGAAGCCTTAAATTTCCATCTGTCTCTCTAGGAAGATGGAAATCTCCCTGCCCTCCATGAAATCCGTGTTAATCAGTTTATAGGAAGGAGGTCAACAGCCTGGAAGGTGGAACCAACAGAATTCAGGTGGCATAGAGGCACTATCAGGAATGTGGCCTCTGTATCTAGAAAAGTTTCTCAGAGCTCTGAGATGAGACTGATTAACAGCCAGACTCCTACAGTGGAACTAAAATCTCATGTATAGAACAGGTAGAATTTTACTCAGACTCTGTGTATGTAAGAGGTAAGGGCTATCATAACATTGCCACCGGTAAGGCAAGTTATTGAAACCTTGCTTTCTTTAACATAAATATGTAGTTACAATCTAGAAAGAAAAGAAACCAGGAAACAAAATCCTAAATACTTCCCTCAAAGGAAAACTGCAGCCCAAATCCCAGCAAACAAGCCAGAGTCCCTTTCCATGGTAGCATTTCAGTGAACACACTCCTTCCCTTGAGGGAAAGTTTGGGAAAACAAACAGCACAGGAGAAAGTCTAGCCGGTTTCAGTTTGCAAGTGGGAGGTGTGCAGGCATTATGGCTGGGAGTGTGTTATAGGAACCTACGTGATGAGGCTGGTATGTATTTGCCACATTGTGTAAAGGTTGCATACTGAGAGACTTCCAAGCGCCTCGGCTGGCAATTCCCAGCTCTGGCATGTTGTCTTTGCAAAATGATTGGCAGACCCTCAGGTCGCACATATCTGAAGGAAACTGTGTCCTGCTCAGTTACCCAGAGATCTGTGGATGCTTAAAAACGTTGTGTTTGTAACCTTTGAAACTGCTGTCTGGTGGCTGGGCTTTATAGTATTACTGACAACAGATGGCAAATGGCTCTGCTGATGTAATTCTTGCTGGTGTTTCATTCCTGCGAAGTTGCACAGTTTCAAAATCTCAGAAAGTGCCTCCATATTTTTCCTGCATAATGATTTCAAGCCAAACGAAATAAAAACATTTTCTATTATTCAGATTCCCATGGTGTCATGTGACATTGTGGCAACGATTGCCTTGCAGCAGTTTCAGATAAGTGCACGTTTGGTAGCAATTTAAGGCCTGTGTCCTTTAAGTAATGCTTATTAGTACGTAACAGATGCCGTTTAGAAACATTATGCCTTTTAATAGGCTCTGCTTTTAGCCTACATGTTCCCATTCCAGGCAGACTGTGGATCAGGCAGGCTTGGAGGTATGCTGTCGTTTATGCAAAGCCTAAGTCAATTTTCTGCTCTGAAGTCGAGCCATGTGTTTTTCCTTGTTTCTTCCATTCTGGTCATAGCTGCCTTGCTGTGTTTTTCCCCCTGGTCATATCTTTGGCTGATTGTCAAGCCATTGCAATCAAAACCTTTTGCATTTTTAACCACCAGCAGTGGTTTCTTTTGTCCTTACAGAAGAGCCCGTGTAAACTGAATTTGAACACACTCAGCCTCACTGTCAAGAGCACAGCAAGCACAGAGTTACCCCTCTGTTGCCAGCCTGTCTTTCCTTCTCTGCTTTTTCCTCCTCCCAAAAGGAGAAAAAGGGAAAAGCAGAGCCATGCTGATTTTGGAGCACCTTCAAAGACATGTAGAATAGCTGACACAATGGCATAGAGAAGCAAGAGAGATGTTTACATATTTCCTACACTACTGGCAGCTGTTTATTGAAGCATGTTCTGAGACAGCTTTGTGATAGCTGGTGCAGGTGACGTATTAATTTGCAGCCATGTAATAAATTTAGCAAAATGGAAATTACAGGGGGAAGTGTACTTTTTTGCTTCTCCCTCACCCATTAACTGCTTTATTTTGAGATTATTCTGGCTGTGCAAATTGCTCCTTGCAAGTAATTTGGAGAAAGGCTGCTGGGCTTTCTTAGACAGACTTATGCTCTCTGCTGGTGGGAGCAGTAGGCCTGTCCCATGTAAAGCATTTGCAACTCAAATTATGTGGTATTTGAAGCTGGTATCTCTGAAAATCCAGACAGTTGTCTCATATTTTCATTGCTACTTTTTTTGTTTGGGGAATATTGTTCTTTCTGATGGCAAAGCAGGGCTTTCAGGTACTCCTGGTGTGCCACATACTGCTGTAGTTTGCAGGGCATGATGTGAAGGGCTGTGTGTGGTGTGACTTCAGGTTTCTCACACTTCCTCTGAATGATGGTAGTAATGGGTAAATGTATTTTATGTGGTACTTAAAACATATCCCTGGTGCCAGGTTGTAACAGTGTGCGTTTTAGTAATAATTTTTAATTATTAAAACACAGCCATTTTCTGAAACTGTCCTGTCAGTCTGTCTGTCTTCTCCCCATGGGATGAATTCATCTCCATGCTAGACCATTTGTCAAGCTCAAGTGTCATTTCCTGACATTTCACTGTTCCTTGTTTATCACTTTGGGAATCACTGTTTTCCTCCTTTCCCTTATGCTACAGGGTGACTTTGAACCAGTGCATCCTCCTTTCTACCTTCCATCTTTGTAAAGGATTGAATTGCCACTATCTACATTTGCACTTGTGCTTCACAAAAGCTTTTCTGCTGTTCATAGATTCTTTGCTGTCATTTTCCTTGCAAATCAGCATCTTTCCAGTTGTTCTGGAAAACTTGCATATTTTATTTTGTTTAGGGGATAGACAATTAAGTTGACAAATTCAGATTTTGTTTTGCTTCCATGTGCAAGAAAAGACAAGTTTGAAGCCAGAGAAGCTGTGGCTGCCCCATCCCTGGAAGTGTTCAAGGCTGGCTTGGAGCAACCTGGGATAGTGGAAGGTGTACATGCCCATGGCAGGGAATTGATGATCTTTAAGGTATCTTCCCACCTGAACCATTTTATTATTCCAAAATCCATACCTCTGCCTTCAGTAGTTAAAGTGAGACATTTCCAGGAACATTTCTGCCCATTTCTTGATTGTGTGAAAAATAATATTTATTAAGAACTTGGTGCTGATGTTCAGAACTTCAGAGGTATTAGCAGCAGTCCAACTGAATCAGTAGAATTCCCTTGGAAAACCTGATGTGAACATGAACCTTTAAGCCTTAATTAATGACAATCCCAAATGTCACTTTTCTCCAGCACTGCATTTTTTCCCCTGAATTATTCTGTAAGCTGCCTCTTTCTTTTTTTACATCTAAGCTCTGTGAAAAACAAAGTTAAATGTGCAGAAGTATGAATTCTGATATGTCATAGCTACAGCTGGTAGCACTTCCGTGGTTTAACAGAATGCTGCAGTTTTTATTTGTAAAGTCCATTTCTGGGCTGTAATACCTCAGCTTTTTTCAATTACCTTAGGTTAAAACTTTGTGCTTAACATGCCAGTCCAGATGTGCATTGTGTGTGTAATAAGACAGGGGTAGCATGTTTACACAGATGTATTTTAATTTATTTGTACTATGAGTCAGATGTGGCTTTATATTTTTAAGTGTCACACTGCTACAGATCCATCTGAGGAAATATAGGTTCCAAATAGTTGGAACCTGTTTGCTGGAACGTTCATTATGGGAGTAGTGCAGGTTAGAGTGGAGGAAGTATCCCTTCAATATGCACTCACCATTATGTGATTCACCTCAATATGCACTTGCTTTTCTAGCCTTCAAAACATTTTAATTAATGTGGTTTCTGCTAAGTATTTTTATAAAGAAAGCGAAATAATTAAATCAGTTATTTCATTTCCTCGTCCATTTTTTTTCCATTCAAAAAATTGTGGATTACCTTAAATTTTGGACAATGAAGAACACACATTTTGTAGAACCATATAACCAAAATTTCTGAAGGCCTTCAGAGCTCATGGAAGTGCCTGAAAATTGAAGGTGTTCGACATTTTTCAGAGTCTTTTCTCATCTACATCCTGCTAAATGTATGCATATACTTCAAACCTTTTCCTTCTCTTTTCTGAAATCAGTAGTAAAAATATATTTGTAGGAATGGTGTGGCTAGCAGGATAGCAGCCTGTTTGGAATACCTAACATTTGGTTCGCCCTCAATTTGAGTGACAAAATTTGTAGTAATGACATATATAGCTGAACTCATCTATTTAATTGAACAGGTTTCTTAATTGGGAGTGGGATTAGGATTATTTTTTCCCCTCTGCCCTCAGTTATTAATTCCACAGTTGAAGATTATTTACAGATGGAAACTTTTATTTAGTTTGTCTCCTGAAGCCCGTCTTGCCATTTTAGTTGTGATAGAATAGTAATAGTGATACATGAATGGAATTTTAGGATTGAAACATGCAAACCTGTTAGTGTCAATGCAACTTTTGCATCCTGAATATTCCAAGAGTGCTTGTTCTGTTAGTAAAGGGGGAAGCAGTGCAGTGGGAAGGACATTGTGTTCATGGATGATGCCTTGCTGTGCTGGACAGATACCACACCATGGCATTTGCCCACTGGCTCTGCTGCCACCACATGTAGTGATACTGCAGTTTCACTTCCACCAGAATTTGGGTTTTGGACATGTATTTGCTCAGTTAAATTCAGGATGTGAGAGTCAGGTTCTGCATGCACTCCTGGGAACGTGCCAAAGACCTCTTCCTTCCTCTGAAAGGTTAAACAAATATGGTTGTCTAACGATAACCACATGCCTGCAGTTGTTCAGGCTCATGGGAAGGGAAGGAGAAGAGTTGATGTGAAGCCCTGCTGTTTATCACAGAGCTCCTGATCCCATGAGAGAGTGAGGGACAGCACTTCAGTCATGTGTGTATAGTTCAGAAGGGCAAAAAAAAAAAGTTATTCAATCCTAGACACTGTCCTGGCTGTGCTTCTGCAGTATGGCAGTGACAGTTCTCTGGAGAGCAGAGAACAATTTATGTTATGTGACTTCTTGGTCTTTTTTACATAGTGGCTTCAGAGGCACTGATAAGGAAAGCATCACACCCTTTTGAAGTGGTAGATAAGACATACACTTAACTGATAAGAAACCAGGCAGAAGATGCAGTGATTTGTTAGGGGCCACAAAAACACACCTGTGTTAGTTCTAGTCTCAGCTGCGTGGTTTAATTACAACCACACTCCCTTCTTTAATATTGACATGAGATACTGTCATTTTGTTTTGGAGCATGTTTGTTTCATATTGCCAAGTGGTTTTTGATTTAAAATAAAAGAAAGGAAAATACTTCTTGGACAAAACCCCTCAGAATATTGTCAGAAACACTTAAAACCTGCTGAAGTTGTTTTTTTTTTTTTTTAATTTGTTATTGTGAAATATATTGGCATGAAAATAAAGCCAATAAACAAAGCCAGAGCTGCTATTGCAAGCATTAGAAATGGCAAAACTGGATAAAAAAATAATGAAACTTGAAAATTAGAAATGTTAAATTCTTTTTTTCTCTTGTTGCTACACCACTAGAAGTCTGACAGAGGTATTTTTCATATTTTTACATGTAAAATTATTCACAAATTTGCGCAAATGTACAAAATCCAGATATACATCCTGTGGTGACTGATGGCTCTTCTGTAAACATACAGTTCTTAATGGATGCATGTAGTATCCTTCTCTGTGTTTGTAGAACATGAAAAAGTAGTTGTAGGATAAATGATTAATTCACTTCAGACATAACACTTTTCATGCTTCATCTACGGTGAGGTTGATGTATTTTGCTTTACAATCTGGCTGCATCCTAAATGCCCTTACAAATCTCTGAAATGGGCATTTCAACAAGTCTGACTTTCCTGGGAGGACCAGCAATACCTCAATGCATCTTAATCAAGCTGGTGGTGTGTCTAGTCTGGAAAAAACCTGCATCACCAACTTTGTTGGCTTAAGGGAACAAATTAGCTACACGTGAATGCAGGAATAGAAGATTCTTAACAATGAAAACAAATATCCCCCATCCCTGGAAGTATTCAAGGCTGGGTTGGATGGGGCTGGGAGCAGCCTGGTCTAGTGGAAGGTGTCCCTGCCCATGGCAGAGGGTTGAAATGACATGATCTTTATGGTTCCTTTCAACTGAAACCATTCTGTGATTCTGTGGGATGTCTCTTGTTTAGTAAATTGTGTATTGGCTTCATGGTCAAAAATAACTTTGCAAAGAATTTTCAGACTATCTGATTAGATGGAAGTATGTCCTTTACCTTTGGGCATTACAACAATCTGAAGTTTCACTTGTAGAATTCTACATACAGCTGTGTGCACCATGTGTTTTCTGTTGTATTGAGAACAAATTCTTTTGCCCATGAAAAAATATTTCCTGCTTACTTTAGCTGATAGAAGGAAATTCTTGCTGAATCTGTAATGATGGGGGTCTGTCAAACTACAAAAACTAGTTCTAGTTTAAGGTGGAGTATGATCTCCCATTCTGTGATTGCATTTATCCACCTGATGCAGAACATACATGTGTTGATGAAATATATCTGGATTCGCACATATTGATCTTTTTGGGTCCCAAGTGAAGGGACTTTGTCTGACTTTTACCTTTCAAGGAGGATGTTGGTCCACTTGATGAAACCCCCATGAAATTCAGTTCTCTTTTCTAGAGAAGACAAGGGGTGGAATAGCAGTGGGAGTAGAAAAAGCTGAGTTTAGGAGTCTAGACTGAATCAGGGGCCTTGGCTTGTTCCTTGTGGGCAGAGTTGGACAATGTTTTAGGCTGAGGTGCTGGAGGGTAGAATCTCCTAAAGGTGACTAAGTTGTATGGGCAATGCCTGCTTGTATTTATAGCAGGTTTTAGCTGTAGCTTTTCACTTTAAAAAATCAGATTCTTAGTGCAAATTGATGACAGATCACCAGAGTGAGAGGAGATGTACTTGCACATCCTTGCTTGAGAATGTGGCCCAGACTGCTCCATGGAAACAAAAGAGAGAAGCAGATGCGCTGCTAGTTTTTGCTTTAAAATCTATTCTGCATGCCTGAAATGGAAATGTGCTTGTTGGGTTTCTCGTTTCTTTATCTCTAGATAAGTTTTTCACAGTGGAATTGCAAAGCTTCCACGTCCTTTGCCCTGAATGCTGGTGCCCTGTGGAAGACAAAGGCTGGTACCTGTCTGTCACCTCCTCCCTGTCACTGCTGCTGCAGCATCCACCTCGAGGATGCCTTTAGCAGCTTTGGCTGTTCAAGATGTCAGCCCCAATGTCAGGAATCATTCCAGTGCAGGAGGCCTCCCGTTCTAAATTTACTCTCCTGGTTTATGGTCCTTCCTCTGTGGCTGCAGCAGGAGGCCCCTTTTGTGGCTCAGGTGACCCTTTGTGCACAGAGCCTATCACAGGAGCTGCTGGCAGGGTCCTGGCAGACTGGCTGCCACCATGTGCTCTTTTGTTGCTGCTAGGAATGATCAAATTCAAATAAAATCCTCTAATTCCAATTAGGTTAAAAGTCTGTCCTTGGAACTTTGTGATTTTGATGCCCCAAGATGCTGATTTGGCCTCGGGCTGAAGTACTCATGGGAGAGCAGCACTGCTTTTATTTTAAAACAAAGATTATTTTGCGTTTGATTAAGTAACCTTTATAACATCCTGTTAGCCAGCAGTAATTATTGATTTAGTCGAATGCCTAATAACAATAGTTATGGATAGACTTTGAGGGTTTTTTCTCATGTCTGTATACAAAGAAGTGTAAAAGGGACATCTACAGCAGGCAAATGTTATTTTGTCACTTTGGACTGGAAAAAATGGGAAACACACTAGTTAACATAAAAAGAAATTCAAACAAGTGATTTCCCCCCTGCCTGTGGCAGCTGAGCAGTATGAGTGGTGTATGCATGTGTGTGCACATTTTGGGGAGATGTTCACAAAAGCCAGCCTTAGCACCACTGGCTTCTTGAGGCCATTCCAGAGTACCTAAAGTGACACTTCTGTTCCATATTCTTCCTAAAGGAACCTTACTCTCTCTTCTTATATACAGAAGATAAGGCATTTGTTTTCTTCACAAAAATTTTTTTGATTCCGCTTTTACTGGAATATGTGCTCCTAACTCACTTGGGCCTTTTGAGTGTATTACACAGGAAAGACAAGTTCATTAGAAATCTAAAAGCACTTTTTAGAGACAAAGATTACTTCTGTGCAAAGCTGTAATGATGGGAAGTTGATCAGAATTTTTTTCTAGTGCCTCATTATTTAATCTGTGACCTTATTTTGTCCTTCAAATGGTCCTTGTTACCTTAGAGTACAATCATATTATGTAGCAGAAAATTAATTGCTTTGTTCAGTGAGGAGAAAACATGACTGTGCTGTTAAGTTGCATTGGCTGCACTGTGGCAGGAGGGAGCCTTGTAAGCAGCACCTCATGAACAGTATTTATTAGCATGGCAAATATTTTTCTTTGTGCTAAACTCAAGTCTTACATGCTACTCTTCTGTAAAGGATTAATTTACTAGTAAATTTACTTTTGTGAATTACCAAAGTTTTGAATAATAATCTTTAATTTCTCTCCTGACATAAGTTCTTTGCTTGACGATGTTTAAGTACTGCCTGGGATTTTATAATGTGACTCGACTTGCAAGTGTTGCAATGCTCTTTTCTCTCCCATTTTGTCACATACAAACATGCTATGAAACCCATTTACAGAGCAGCTTCTCTTCAGCATTCTGACTACACATCTCTGCTGCCAAGCCTCGGGATGGAAGCTGGTTGCTTGCAAAGGGCAGGAAAATAGTGTTTAAAGCATTTTAAGCATTTGAATTTTCTTATCCTTTTGCTGAGGAATCAGATACTGATCGCTGCTGGAAGGAGAATGGTGGACCATGGGTGAATAGTCTGACCTGGTACTATGAATCCCATACTCCAACTTTAATGTGGAAAGGTATAATTTTCAATATGGTACCTCTATGATTCGTAGTTTATTAATCTTAGTATAGACAAGTCTTGCACTGGTCTTATAGGACTCTATTGTCTCAGCCATTTATATCACTGTCAGTGCAGTTATTTCACATATAACTTACCTAGGGAGCTGCCCTGTGAGACCAAAGCATGATTAAAAAGGAAGGATTCAGAACCAAGATACCAACTATAGCTGTGTGATAGAGGATTTGGTCCACAGTTTGGGGCTTATAAGAGTTGCAGGTGTAGCTGGTTGATTAAAAGCCCCTTAAATTAAAGCTATTTCCTTCCTCTGACAGAAGAGTGGTAGGATACCATTTGAGCTGCTAATGCATTTCTTCTCATGTTATCTTGGGCTGGTGATGAGCCACCAGAGAGTTTGGTTTGTTATATCAGAAGGAGGTTATTGCTTCTTCAGGAGCACCAAGCTGGACTTGGCATTTAGGTAACAGGCATCAGATGTATGTAATTTTTGTTTGCGTGCAATTACCAAATACCCTCTAGCACTGAGTCACATTAATTCAAAGTTATGTTGCATAAAAGATGATGTTACTATTTTGGAAAGTCTTGAGTAGGTAAATTTTTTACATTGTTTCCTTGTGCAAGTGCCCAACTGATGTTACTCAAAAAAGAGAAAGAAAAAGTTAATGACAAACAACAGATCATAGACTGACCCAAAAAAGGTAGTCTTCCAAGAAAGAAGGGAAGCTTTGGAATTCTTTCCCTGTTATATTTTTGGACAGTGCCAAACTCAGGCTGTATTTTGAAGAATTTTTTTTTGCCTTTCCAGCTTTAAAGCAATTTACTTACACCTAGAGAAATTTGAGACTGTGCTTGTTGAATTCAAAGCAGACAAGTGTGATTTGATGCTGTCATGGTTCTGCTTTGTAAAATTGCATGTTAAGAAGTAAATAACATATAGATAAATAGCATACAGACAGGTTTTTACCAGCCTTACTATTTTAGACTGGGATTATACAAAAGGCTCTAATGAGATCATTAAGAGCCCAGCCACACCAAGCAGCTGCTGGGCAAACTGAGGTTTTAAGACTCATGTTTCTTAGTTAATTTAAAAAGCAAAAATAACTTGTATTTTATTTTAATCACAGGTCGACTTTACTTGATTGATACCATAAGAGGAGATCCAGAGGCTCTGCAAGCAGATGCTGAAACATACTATGAAAAACTCTTGAAGAAATCATTGTCTACTGATGTTTTTACCATCCCTGGAGGAGGAGAGGTAGTAGGCTGATGTTTCTCATGCAGCAAGTTAGAAACTTGCAAATTAGTTGTTGGTTTTGCTCATGGCCTTGTTAATAGGAGTAAACGGGTGTGGTTGGATGCAGATCTCTTAAAATCAGCAAATCCTGCATTATTTCAAATAGTTTACATGCTGTGAATGAGAGATAAGCTTAAACTCCAAGTCTGAAACCCTCTCAGTGTGGAAGAGGGTTTGAAGTACTTGGGTGAACTTTGCATCTTGACCTGCCTCCTTACAGGACTGAATCAAAAGTGAGTTTTTTAGAGATTTATACTACAGTGCAGCTCTGTGTTCTGTCTCTGCTGTGCAGTTTACACAGGCATTATGATCCAGTCTATCTTTTGTTTCCATTCTTTCTAATACTTCCATTGTTAATTTTGAGTGTGGATTCTCCCAAAGGATTTCTGTTCCTAAGACACCTGGGTGGAATGGAGATGACTAAACAGGCCTATTAAAAAATTTTTACTGCAGTCAACCTATGAAACCTTTAATTCTGGGCATTTTGTAGGTCATAAAAGGTGTGCTGAGGTACCTGTTATTGTACTATCAAAGCAGAAACTGGATTAGTTGAAATAAATGTTTGGATTATGGTAGCTTTCCTGCGATTTAGCAAAATAATACGCAGTACTTTCCAGAAAAATGCTGTTCCAGGTGGGTTCAGCTTCGGCTTTGAGCCGCGAATGTAACTGTGTTTAAATACTCTTTTAATGCCCTCTAGTGGAGCCTGTAGGGTTAAATACAAACAGATTGAACCTGCAGAGATCACCCAGTTTAGGGCTTCTGTGTCCTTACCTTTCATGTCTGATTGTACTTTCAGAGGTTCATTTGCTGTTCAGTGGAGGGGGAGTGAGGTTAAAATCCCAGGCCAGTGCTGTGTGAATTCCTGCAATAGCCACACACAGTGAGATCAGTTAAAGGTGGACTTCTGCCTTTTGATTCACAACTGTCTTGATTTTGTGGCTTGTCACCAGCCCTTAAATATGTCACATGACTGATTTGAGTCTCATAGCAACACATTTCTCTTTGCATTCATTTAATTCAGGTCTAATCTAATCTGCAGTCAGACAGCCAGTCAAGGGCATAAGTAATGGTAGTGTTCCTGCTGTATTGTCTTTTTCCTTATACTCTATAATAAACAGCTCAAAGAATGCTGATGTTTTGTAATTAAAAATAATTTAAATGTAATAAGGTCAAACCCCCATTCCCTGTGAACATCCCAGCTAGCAATCTCCATTATATACCTAAACCTGAAGGATGAGGGGTTTGGTGTTTGAATAATGGCTACATTACCAAGCATTTTTCCTCTCTTCTGTATCTGAATTAAAGCAGGTTTCAAGTGGCAGGACTGGCAACAGTGAATAATTATTTAACAGGAGTTAAGTGGCTGCCAGCCCACTTGCTGGGGTCACAGAACTTCTTTTTGGTATGGGTTGGTCAAGCATCCAGGACACAAATAGCAAGGATTATTGCAAGTCAGGATGGAAGCTCGTTGGCAGTGCTCACACACAGAGCTATGCTTGGCTCCTGCTGCTGTTGTTAACACCTGTGAAAGTGCACATTACCTTATCAAACAAAATAACAATCATGGCACTATTGGAAGGAGTCCTGGCCTTTTCATCATGGAAATGCTCCCAGGTGCCATAATGACATCGATGCTGTTATGTTTAAAGCATGCAGAGAATGACCGAATCCCCAGAACATGCTGAGATTTAGGCAAGCTCATGAATACAGATTTCAAGCAGTTTTCAAGGTTTTTTTTTTCCTGGAGTCCAGTGTTTGCATAGATGCTTCCAGGATTCTGGCACTCATCAACTAGTGAACACTGGTTTCATCTTAGAGTTGTTATCCTGAATAATCCATATTCATACTTCTTCCATGTACCAAGAAATATTAAATGTAACACGTGACTGATTTGAGTTTCATAGCAAACTGACAAATGGGTGCAATTAGAGAGAGAGGCACACCCACACATACACAATGGACCAGATTTTGGAAAGTACAGTACATACTGTGCTAAGTCATGCACGCTCTTTGCCTGTACCTAAACTTACATGACAGCATTTGCAATATTCATATGGAAATCGTCATTTCTATGCATATAGAGCTGTTTGAGCACAGTAATTTTGTGTTTATGTGTCACATCGTTTAGAAGTTTAGTCTAAGAGCAAAAGCTTGAGAGCTGCATTTTGATTTTAGCTTTGCCTTCAGCTTAACCACCTTGTGCCAATTATCTACCCTCCCTGTGCCTCACAGATAAACTGCCCAGGCACTGCCCTAATGCTTTGATACTCCCTGTACCCTGAAGCTTAATTCATTGTTTGCAAAACACCACAAGTGCTCAGCTGGAGGATGCTGTAAGAAGTGCAAGTTGTATTTGTTTTCATTTGATGTGTCTGGTCTTTTCATAACACCATTTGTCTGCGTGTGACAATGTTCAAAGCCAGGTTATGTGCCAACCAGAGCAAGTCAGCATTAAGGTCTTTAGTAGCTTGATTTCTTTTAAATTAACTTTTCTTATGGGTAATATTAGAATATGATGTATATTTCAGTGCCTTCAAGTTGAGGTGCGAGAGGGAGTTGTGCTAAGCTTGTACCATGCATGTCAATAAACATGTCAATAAAACATGTCACAAGTGCATCTGATACATGAAATACTTCTTGTGAGCTTTGCAGTACAAAGAGCTACAGGGCTTGTTTGTTTTTTAGGTTAAACTTGAAGATTCCTGTGTGTGTTTTGTCCCTCTCTACCGAAATAATCCTACTTGCAAACTGTTGCTGTTAACTGATCCAAAGGATAAAGAGACAGGTTAGAATTGGTCCAAATATTTTGAAATTTGAGTAGTTGTAATTTCTTTACCTTTAAGATGGTCTGCTTGTTTATGTATTTAAATATTCTGGGTTTTGATTTGAATATGAAGTGGTTTCAGTTTATCTGTCAAGGATTTGTGTCAGTGGGCTGCTGATTAGAAGGAAGAATTGACAATCAGGGCTTTTAAATTCTGTGCATAAATTCTCTGCTGGTAGCTAAAAAATCACCTTGGGTAAATCTATTATACTTTCTGACTTTATTCAACAGAACAATATTTTTCTAATTCAGAATGACGTGAAATTTAACACATTATAGTTTGGATAGAATCCTAAAATCCTTAGACAATACAGGTATGAAATTGTATTGCTTCTTACTGATTCTTGCTAATATTCTTTTTTAACTTTATGATTGTTTTCAGCCCTAGGTTTAATTGCCTTTTATTTCCAGGTGTATGAGGGGTGTCTACTGGTGTGTAGATTAAATGAGGAGTGTTGATGTTGTTGTGAGGCAATGGGCTATAAAATTTCTGGAATATTTACAATGAGGACATGAACTTTTCCATTGACTCAGTGTGTCACTTAGGAAATACAGAACACATGAAACCTCTTAAACTTCCAGCTGCCAAATGTGGCAGCAAACTAATGACATCTGTCATTAAAAGTATACTTTTTAAAAAAAGGATAAGCTATAAATTATGCCTGGAAGGCTTTAATAGCCAGTATTCTTAATAATACAGCAAAGGCAAGGCAGAATTTTAGCACACTGTTCAGTTCTGAAGTGGGTCAGGTAATGATCTTGCACTCTTAGAACAGATTCTGTTCGTGTAAGTGTTCATTGTTCAGTCCTACCCTGTAACCAGGAAATTTCTTCAGAAGAACAAAAAGCAGATTAAAATCACCTGTGGTTAGAGGTGAGCCCTGCAGTTTTCCAGCTCCTTCTGTGTGGGATTTCAATTGGACCTTTGCTAATGGGCTGCGATTCACAGTAGAAGGTAGGAGACCTTTCCAAGTTCCGAGTGTAGTCAAAAGACTTCGTGGTCCCTCTGAAAACTATTGATGTAGAATTACTTTTCTGACACTAATTTATATATTCCATTAATGTTTTCCTGAAGAGGGATAGGCACTGGTGTGATAAAGGAGAGAAGCATCTACACCAGAGGCCAGACTTGTTCTTAGCGCAGTTGTGCTCACCTCCTGACTCATGTTCAGAGGAACGTAGCTGAAAACAGTGTTGAGTTAGTTTAGGCTGCACAAGAGGAATTGGGATCTGTAACTATAATGCAGAAAAAAAGAGTTATTAAATAAATGCATGTGAGAGTGCATTTCGCTCAGCTCTTCAGTTAAATGATCTCATAGTATTAGGAACAAGCAGTATTAATGAGATACATGCACACAAGAAAAAATGATGTCTCACAGGAACAAGTCAAACAAGTCCAATTGGAGCCTAAATTACATGATAGCTATCTTCATTAAAAGCTTAAAACCAAGCAGAATAAACACCTTAATATGTTATAAACAGCAGCCTGACTGACTGCTGTGACCCCCTTGCAAAATTTCAGCTTAAGTTACCAGTCCAGAGTCAGAGGAACAGAGAGATCAGTAAGTCTGGTTGTTTAAATAAGGCCTGCATCACCTGGCATGTGATACTTCCTTCCAAAAGTATGATTTAAGGGATTTTACTGGAAGTTCTTTTTTTCTGGATTTTATATACTGTGAACATGTGGTCAGTCTTCCTGCACACATCAAATTTGACTGATGTGATTTTTTCTTTCTTTAGATGAGTTTTAATAGATTTTCGTTAGTTCTCTAAAGCCTTCTGGGTTGTGTGTGCATACCTATCTATATGGGTGTATACATTTGAAGTATTTTGTCCTAAGATTTTCCCGGAGTTCAACAGATTTGGAATTGACTCTTACAGTGGCAGACTGCTAATCTTGTAAGTCCACCTGGATTTGCTTACCTACATGACCTTTTGTTCTGAGGAGTGAACAGATCAAATTAATTCAAAAACAATTCCTTCAGAGAAAGGCAATAGATAGTAACTTAGTCTGTTACTTTAAGGATGTTTTACTTTAAGGACAGAGAATTAAAACATTTAACAAGTTACATAATTTTCTTTTCCTCACTTGAGCTTTACACTTTTCTTGTGAAACAAGTTTCATCCAGATGGAAGAGGGAAACAATCTTGCTGTAGTTGATCTCTTCCTCTACCTGTCCACTTCATCTGCATTTTAGTTTTCTTCCCCAGCAGAAGTGCTCTTAAAAGCAAATTTTCTGGTTGTCCCCACATACTGTGTTTCAGTTTGATGGCATTTAATTCTTGAAAATTGTTTTAAAGAGGGGTGGATTCCACCACTGAGATTAATTTCTGATCATCCTGATTAGATGGGATGTCCAGAAGTGATGTGTAGCTTGTGGTTTGAAATGATCTGCATATTTCAAAGAGGAAATGCGTATGGCAGCTTTTCCTTAGGACTTGGTCTTGGTTGGAAGCATTTTTAATTTATTTTTGATAGGCTGAGTGTTGTGTTCTGTTAGTGTATCTGTACAGATATTTTTATGAGAGTGTAAATTGCATTGTAAGGGCTTACGGAGCATAACATGGGCGATTAACATCTTTATAACACTAAATAAACATACCTTATTGTGGCATTTTCTGTATGCTGCATATGTAATAATTTACAATAACTGTGAGGTGCCTTGGAACGTTTATCACAAGACATTTGTAACAAATCATTGAGTGAAGATTGAATTGTAGAAGAAAATGTAACTGGTTACAGGAAAGATCTATCTGAGATACTTGAATGGCTGCCGTTCCAGCAGGATCTGCCTGCCTCCCAAGCTTTATTGTATTTGTTTTGATAAAATTCCTAGCAAAGAGTGAGAAATGCTCTTATTCTATTTTAAAGACAGGGAACTGGGGGACTCAGTCAGGGTATGTCAGTGCTGCAGAAGGCAGTTCAGTGTAGGATTTCTGAGCTTGCTTCAGTATCAGAGTATTTTCACTGTGGAAATACTGCAAAAGCAACCCAAGTGTGTAATCAGTCCAAACTAGTGACAAAATTAAGGTAAGAATGACTTTATCTAAGATAAAGAAGTGGTACATTCTGTACTTATGAAACAAAATAATTACATCTCTCGTGTGTAACTTCACCTTTATTTAGTTTGTGAGTGATGGATGTGCTTCAGCAATTTTTAGGTAAGGCAGAGGAAGAAGAAGGACCAAGCTGGATGTTGCTTCATGTTTTTCTTCTTTGCTTTATGTGTAGAGTCCTGATGTGCACAATACATTTAAATAATTGCACACCAGTGTGGGAACAGTTGGCCAGCATAGCCTAGGAAGTAAAAATATACTCCAAGCCTGAGCTGGGAAGGGATCCATGTTTGCCCAGCAAAAGTAGACATTTCATAATCACAATTGCATTATGCTTGGTGCCTAATTCAGCTCAGTCCTGGATTCCAAACACCCATGTGCTATGGCACCGTGTGCTCCACTGGCTGTCGGCTTCTTGCAACACTCTGTCTGTCTGCAGGTGATGAAAGTGCTGAGGTTTAGCAAGCTGCTGCTCATAGGGCAAGCCACCCACCTGAGCATGTATAAACCCCATTAACTGTGACCTGAAATGCATTTCACCTGCTCTTGCAGCTGCGAGATCAAGCACATCAAGTCTTGCAGTTGCAAGGTCATTGTAGTCACACACATGATTCACAGGGTTCAGGTGATGTGTGTTGGCAGTAACTCCATCTCTTACCATCAGGTGAACTTAACTGAATTGAATGTCTTGGAGAGAACAAGAAGACTGAAAAGGGAGAGAGAAGGAACATGTGGTCTCACAAATCATGTTTGCATTTGAAATAGCGTTCCTCAAAGTTGATTATAAAATGAAAACGAGAGTATGGGGAATCATGGATGGATTTAACTGCGGACCAGATGTTGGCTTGAAAAATGATAACAAAAAGCAAAGTACATATGTTTGTGTGAAATCTGGAGAAATGTTTTTCCTTCAAGGAAGGCATCCATATAGATAAGGTTGCTCAAGTAATGTGATGTGACAGTTGCTATGTCAACTAGTGTTCCCTTCCACACATTTAAATTATTGAATAGCACAGTAATGTTCTATAAAAGCAACTCCTTCCAACATGGTTATGCATCTTCCTGTTTTCCTCAAAGCTTTTTAAAACTTTTCTGACCTTTACTATGTGTCTTGTATGTCTGAACTGTGTGCCAAACCTCTTTGCAGCTCTTATTAAAGTCAGCATTTGGCCCATTATGTCCCCTTTGTGTGACTCAGCTCCCTTTGTAGCTGCATGTTTCATGGATGTGTAATGGAGCAGTGGCTGCTGCATTTGAAAGCAGAGGGAAGGGTTTGAGGGAACAGATTGAATCCATCACAGAAAGAGTATGAAACTCCCATGCAAGTAAGTGCATAATATTTAATGAATTGAGTCTGGTGCTATAAACAGGCATCTGCCCTTGCGTGCAATACTTCTTCCTTGTTAACCCAGCACACAAAGTGTAATGCTTTCTGGCACATGCTTTAATAATTTATTGGAAATATAAGTTAGCTGAGCAGAATCTCTCCCCTTAAAGCCGGCAGGAGTGATATAGTCTGAAGCAAAAAGGGAAATTAACCTATGTGCATCAGTGACATTTGTATAACCTGAGGCTAAAACAGGTAAATGATGAATCTTGTCCTTAAAGTAATTTTATTTTCTGGTGTGTATATTTGTTTGTAACTCACAGATGGTTTTGAACTTTCTTATGTTTATCCCTAGCTGGGTAGGTTAGAGAGCCAGTTGTTGGAACACTCTTAGGACTCAAGACATATGAACTCTGTGCTGTTCTTTGCAATGTTTTTCTTATATTATATTTTACCTATTTATATAAAAATGGACGTTGTAGCTGCCCTATTTTAAGGTATTAAAGATACTGGTGTTCTTGAGTAATGATGAAACTGTAGCAATGTACTTTAGGTGAATGTCACCACTGTACAGATAATAAAAGTTCTTTTTGATGAAATACTTGCTGCTTGATGTGTTTGGGGTTGTAAATGATTTCTGTGTTTATTCCAAAACCTCATCTAAACCCTTGAAATTTATTCTCTATCATTTGAAATGACCCCATGTTAAAACTTTTTTTCCTGAACAGGGCTTGGGAGTGATTTCAGTGTCACTGTTGCTGCTTCAAGTCTTTTCCTTGTAAATCTATTGGCAGGCAATGAATTCTGTAGATGAACATGTAGGAGTAGGGTTTAAATACTTGTTCCTGCATATGTGAAAAATTGAGGAAGGATGGGAAGAAGTGGGGTGCAAGTTTTGCATCACACCTACATGGGGACTTGACTTATGTAGGTTGCTGATACACTTCTGCTTCAAGGCAAAGTGTATCTTATTATGTGTGTATATATCTGTCCTTTGTTGATGGAAACCTCTCTGTGTGCATTTGAACCTCTGAGAGTGTCTGTCCATGCAGAGATTTAGGAGTCTGTACTCTAAAGGTACCCTTAGATGGAAATTCAATCACACAGGGAGCTGAAAAGCTGTTTGATAAAGCAGATATGAGAATTTTTGTGTTTGACTTGCATGAGTGCAAATATGTGCATTCAAATATATGCAAATACATGTGTGTGGGCAGGGGAAAGTTTGAAAGAAACTTGAAAACTGTAACCTTTATCCAGGTAGCTCCTCTGTCCCAAATGCCACTCAAACCTACTCTGCTACTGAACTTACTATTATGCAGGAAGTGCTTTATTCACATGGAACACAGGCTGTCACACCAAAGTCACATCAATTCCTGAGAAAAATTACTTTCACTTGATGCCTCGTGCAATACTGAAAATTGGATATCAAGGGACATGGAGGTGAAATTGAAATACAATTGTTGTTCTGCTGTCTCACAGCAGAACAGACTGGAGTCAGCTGGAGGGAGAAGTAGATCTGAGGCTGCCTGTGGGAAAAGCTGAGAACCTACTTTGCATTTGCGGGTAACGTGTTCCCCTGTCGTTTTGTTTTTGTAGTTTTGGCAGTTTATTTGAGCCAGCGTTGGTGGCCTGTGGAAGATGTTGTGAAGACAGCTGATCCCACTCGAGATGGGCTCGTTCTGGTGAGGATGCTGTTTTGAACAGTTGTCTTTACCCTGGAGCTTCCCAAGCAGAAGAGTCAGATGTAATTGTCTCGGCACTCCTGCAGCTCCTGCCCTATAACCTGTGGGGCCTCTGTGGCTCACCAAGTGCTTCCTTTCTCCATGACACAGTGACATGCACATTAACCCTCTCTAAACAATTTTGTGCATGCAGTTCATGATTCATCTGTGGGATTTATTTTCTTTTGGTTTTTAGTTTACCCTCACTGCCTACTAAAGGAATAATCATAAATTGAATTGCTACATTAGCAATAATTTCTCACATTATGTGTTGCTTGGCTGACTGGTGGGAGGTGTTGCTACCCTATGGAACTACATCTTATCTAGCTAGTTATGATTTTTTTTCCTTGGATAATGTTTATATTGTGTTTATTTTATGAAATGGTTGCTATTTAGTGGTTTCTATATCTGTAATTCTTTTTCCAAATAAATTATTTTGGTATTATAGAGCTTCTTTTTTGTAATATGAAAGATATGGGTAGCCTGTAGTCTGTTTGCAACTAAAATGTCATGCCTGCTGCATGTGAGGTATGTGTTACCATGAGGTTATTAAGTCAGTTTTGTTTCCTACCCAGCCCTCTGTATTTTTGGTCCTTAATGATTCCATTCCTTTATCATCTTTTCCTGTCACACATAGAGTTTAATTACTTGCAGAATTAAGTAGGCTTTTTATGGGCAACTGAACTGGAGGGATTTTGAGAAACCAATCCTTGCAAGATAGACCTTGGAGCAGAAACACAGGCCTTCAGGCTTTCAAGCATCTCTGTATCAACAGACAATGAAAATAATGTCTGAAAATAGAAATCTTGCCCTCCCTCTAGCTCATTGCTGAAAGGTAAATTGTCATTATCTGTGGAAACTCTACTTTGTTTTTTGGCATTCATGTGAAGCTTGCTGGCACAAGTTTTTACCTTGATGGCCAATATGATCTTGTTCCTTTATATTCCTCCATCTCCCCCTTCTGTCCATTTTCTCCTAAGAAGCCCAGCACGGACTAATTGTTTATGTTACACCTAGATTGTAGCTGGTTGGGACAGACTATTTTCTGTTTTGTATAGTGTCTATCTTGGTAATGTCCTGGCCCACTAAATTCTTTGATGCTGTGCCAACACAGGTAATAGGGGAGAGGTGACCAGGTCAGCACAGTGAATCCTACCTTCATTTTTGAGGAGGATTAGATTGCCTTGGTCCTGGTTTCAAATCTGCCTAGTTCACTTTGACTGCAATCAAGATACTTCTGCTGCTTTAGAATTCCTCTCTGTAACAACAGGAGATATGTCAAGCTTTATAAATAGTTACTAAATTATTCTATGCCCTCTGGATAGAGGGTGAAACACTAGGAAGAACTGTTTTTGTTATTCTAACTGAACCAACTCAGGAGGTATTTTCCCCAAATTAAGTGTACATGTTTCCTGACTTCCTCCTACCCAGGCTCTTTTGATTTTGAAACCTTTTATGAGATGCAAAATGCTATTCTCTGCCTCATTTTTCTTTGGTCTGTTGTTGTTTGTTCTCTAAGGTCCAGACATTTGGAGAAAGGATTGTCCTCTTTGTTCTGAACTGCATTATTTTTGGAATGCTGGAAGGGAGTTCAGCTAATGATGCATTCTTTCTACCTCACTCTGCCACCGAGCGTGCCAAGATACTCTGGAGGAACGGCGAGGCTGCTGCCTTTTACTCGGTCAAGATGAAAGGTAAGGTCATTTTAGAGACACATTTCCACTGGTTCCTAATAGCTAGAAATGTAATCCTTTTGTTTATCTCTCAATATAAATAACACTGGCTCTCATTTACATTTTTATATGAAATCTCCCTCAGAATTAATCTGGGGAACAAACCTTCCCAGAATTTGGAAGCCATCCATGTTACTTTCATTTAAACATGATAGTTCCAAACCCTATTTTGATCTGAGGTACTGGCTTGCTCCAGTAAAATGTGCTTTAATGCAGCCAAGTAGAAGATCGTACATCTAGGAACAAAGAATGTAGGGCCTGTCCACAGATTGGAGGAAAAGGATCCTGGAAAGAATGATACCAAAAAAGGAGTGCAGTTCCCAGGGGAAAAACATTGTATTGGGAGTTGCTGGTGGCCAGAAGAGGAAAGATCCTTGGGTGTGTAAGGAGCAGTGGCTGTGTGGAGGAAGATGTGTGCACTAGATCAGTCCTGGAATGCTTTGTGCAGTTGTGGTACTCCCAGTTTAAAGGATGATAATTAATTGATTTTTTAGTTAATTGATTAACTAGCATAGAAAAGAAACAAAATGTATTTTAATCCTTTAGTGATACTTGATTAACTTTAGCAAAGGTCTTTTATTATAAAACACAGAGTTTGTGTTAATGCAAATAATTGCTGTTAGCCAGTCTGGAGTGAAAGAGCTTTAGTTGGAATAACTCCAGGTATGCAGTTGAACCTGTGTCCCCACACAGGAGCTGGTTACCAGTCTGTGGTTAAGATTCATGGGAATCACCTTGATACCAGCAGCTTAACCACACAGAAGGTGGAATCTTTGGAAGTAAAATACATCCTCCAGGTCAGAACTCAATAACCATCCATCCAAAATGGGAGAAAGAGAAACACCTTGAGAGCTGTACAGAGATGGGTTGTTTTGGATTCCAGAGGACAGTCTGAAGGTGCCTTCTCTGCTACAATCCCAAAGGCCAACAGCAATAAGATATTCTGCTCCTTGGGATGGAAAAATCCTAATATACACAGAGGTGTAGCTTATACAGAACTGTGCTGGTGCTGCTGCACCATCAGTGATGAATCAGGACTCAGCCTACGATCAAGGAGCCTTGTCTGTATCTCTGATTATGCTGATGAACTGGTTTGTGATGGCAAACACATAGTACATTTTCCTTTAAGTCCATAAATATTCCTGAGCAAAGCTTTTGGAAAGAAACACTTGTAGGGGCTGTAATGATTCATGCTTCAGTAAAATAAATGTGCACAGTAGTCTGTTATGGGTGGAGTATTAGCCAAGTTGAAACTGTTTCTGAGTAAGTTGAGAGTCACAGTTTGGTTTTAAACCAGGTCCACATAAAATACAAATCCTTCAAGTCCAGCTTTGTCAGCATCTGCCTCTTCTTGCCAGTGTTTTTTTTTCTCTGGGCAGCTATATTTGTTAGTTTTTGGCCTGTGTCACAAATTACTGCAGTCTTTTGCCAAAGCCTTTTCGGGAAGCTTGAAACTGATTGTTTTTGCTGCTTTTTGCTATTTGATGTACGCATTTAGAAAATAATTCCTCTTTCTGAAGTTCTGTGATTTCAATTTCATACCAGCCATGCTGTGGCTGATCCTATTCTCTCCTTTTTTTAGAAAGGCTCTGGACTTATTAGGCCCAAAACAGACTAAGATAAGTATCTTCACTTAGAAGTTGTATTTCACATGGCTGTTTTAGATATTTTTGTAATTTATGTTTTTTATTCATAATGTAAATTCTTTTTTCTTTTGCCATCCTTGTCAGAACATTCAGTAGAGGCAGCTTTAATTACAGGACTTTATGTTGTGCTGGACTTCTGTTACAGCTTCTGTTCCTAGGAAAAACTTATTTTCCTTTGTGCCCACCATGTGATTCTGATTGCCTTTATTTCTATGCTCTGCAATTACCTGACCATTCTTTCCAGTTTTATTTTCTTCACTGGGTAATTGAGATTCTCATATTGATGTTGTATTCAACTGCATTTCTCATCTGTGAATTTTCCATTATCTACAGCATGACAAAAAACATGCTTCAGTGGAGGCAAATAAGCCAGAAAAGGTCTGTTGGAGCATGGCTGTTTCAAACATAAGTCTTCTGGGTGAATCACAGAAGTGGTGACCAAGGAACAGAGAGTCTGTTCTATCTTTACTACAGATTTAATGTGCCGTTATGCAAACTAAATTTTCAATGGACTTCAGTGATTCCAATTAACTATCTTGGCAACATTGTAAAGTCATTTCCATTTGCCAGTTCCTAGGTGGCCTGTACGAAGTGAACTTGGTGATTTTGGTCCAGTTCCATGCTTCCATCCATCTTCTGACTGTCCTTAACTGGATCTCTTTTAATAGTCCAGTTAAGGAGGGACAGATGGTCTCGAGCACCCGCCTTGCTCAGAGATGCAGTAACTGCAAGTCAAGGTTTTGAGACAATTTGGCCACTTCTGGCACTGCCACCCTGCACCTGTTGTGTAGATAAACAGAAGACTCATTCTTCAAGGCTATCACTTTTCGTGAGCATTAGACACCTTTATTAAAGCAAAATTTATTCATGACTACACAGATCATCAACTTGGCCTCTCTGGAATGTGCCTATTCCTGTCCAATGACAGGCATGCAGCCTTTACCACTGGGTATACTAAAGATTGATGAGATGTACTAAGCCACTAATGAGGCTGATAAGACACTTTGTCACGTGCCAAGATAAATGTCTCCAATTTTATCTATGTCAGCGGCTTCCATGTCAGACAGCTGAGCAGTTAGACCTCACTAAATGGAGCTACTTAAAGGTACAATAGGAAATGACAGTTCCCTCTTCCTGTACCTTTCTTTGCAGGCAGCAACCTGAAAATGAAATATTTTGCGGAAAGCCTTCATATAGATACTTGGGGTTTGGGATCTGCTTTATATTGTTTGAAGTATTTATTTCAGGCTCTGTGTGAAAACTTCAGAAAGAATGTGTTTTGTGTAGTGATGTAGGATTAATTACCACGGTTACTGACACTTGTTTCTTGTGCAATGAGACCATGTAATTCCCCGAAAGTTTTTCTTTTTTTATTTACTGAGGCCTAGTAATTACTGAAAATGGACTTTTACCACCTTCACACAAATGCCAGGAGAACTTAAGAGATTCATGATGCAAATGAATCATCAAGGAAGTTGGAGGATACAATAAGCCAGGAGTATCTTAGCACTTTTAAGAGCAAACCAGAACAAAATCTCTGTTTTATAGACCTCTCTTTTCTTCCCCTACTGTTATGTATTACTGTCTCTGTAACACATATGAGCTGCCCAGCTGCAGACCAAGCTGTCTGTGGTATGAAAAACAAAAGAGTCAGATTGTCAAAGCTTGTCCCTTCCCTCCTGACAAATTGTAGTAGTAAAAGTGTGGAGTGATGCGAATCAAACCAGCCTTAACCAAGTTGAGTCCTCTGAGAATGCTGTAAACCATACAGGTGTATCAGGAAAAAATGTATTATTGGCTTCTCATTCATTCTTTTGAGCTGCTCCACAAGTCACAGTTTGGGAAAACCTGAGTGTAAAAACTCTTAAGCTGACATGGAGAAGGCAAAAAGGCAATCCTGGTCCAGTCTCTGCTTTTTTCTAACACCAGAGCCTTAGAGATGGTCTTTGGAAGTGAAGTGGCTTCCTGAGCTAAAATTCATTTCACGCTTTTTTTTGCGCAAGCTTTTGGAAATTTCTTTTGTTACTTGTGGCCCAGGTGCTATTCGCTAGAAACAGAACCTTAAAAAGATAATAGGATTTTTTTTTCATCAATTACATACATTTCTTTTAGGAAAAAACAAAGAATCGGCATTGAAGTTAACCTGACAGACAATTAGCTGAAATCTTGTTAAATAATTGCTTTTGTCTCCCTCTGTTTGCTAGCAATAATATTTTTAATGTGCATTTCTGAGGCAGATTGAAGGTTCTGGCTGTAATGAAAATGAAATGACTACATACCAGTCAAGACATGAATTCATTTAATTTTATTGAAGCCAGAACCTTTGTTCCCCTTCTCACATACAAACTCACACAATGGGTTGACCTTGGGTTCTGCTCTGCAGAAATATTCCCCACCCTTTACACAAGCACTCAGCCTGCTCAAGGCCTGTCCAAACATGTGTGTGCCAAGCCAACTTGTTCAGCAGGGAAATAGTCAGTGTGCACAACCTTGTTTTGTTTGGGTCTGTTGGATGTGGGGACTGGATTGTTTTTTTTTCTGGTTTGTGGCTCTTTGGGAATGCTAATGGCTGTCTGCTTTCCTGCCCTTGTAATATCTGTTTGCCATTTTGCTGGCTCCTAAGTTGGTCATTTGGCACTCGTGACCTAACCAAGGAGATCAAAGGCTTTCAAAGGGCAGACTGCATGAATGCTTCCCTCTCCATCACCAATGCCCTTATTTTCCCTGTCTCCTCCCTCACCTCAAAACTTTGTCTGGGTGTTCCAGCAATGAAACAAACCTCTCAACCAAATGTGTGAGAGCCCAGTGGTCACCTCTGGGCCACCATTAGCTTATGGTAAGCTTGTGCTATTCGATGGGAAACAGGGACAAAGTGGCCTTTGTTCAAAAGGTTGGTTTGTTTGTTTATTTTGTTTCAAATGCCTGTGGGCTGTGACTCTCCTAATACGTTTCCCAGGGACAAGGTGAAGAATGGCTTCATGGTTTCTTTATTTACGGTGCCTTTAGACATGACAAGTTTTTGTCATCTTTTCAACACGAAATTAGGAGCTCAGACATAAATCACTCAGCTCCTGGGATTGCTGCACAGCACTCTCATCAGGATTTATAGGAGACAGACTATATGAGATAATAATAAACTTAAAAGAACATTTGCAACATGCAGGAATTCTCAAAGACTTCATGGGGAAGAGCTTGTCTCTTAGAATGTATGGTGCAATTCTGCTGGAATTTGACATCTCTGTTGGGTTGGCAGCTAACAATGGGACTGGGGATATACTCAATTTTTTGGCTCATGACAAAAAGAGTAACTACCCATCATGTGTTACAAATATTGAAAGGTTATAAACACCACCACAACCCACCCTTTTTCCAACAATGTGCTCGAGCATGTGTTTGAAGTTAAGCATGCACTTTGATTAAGCAGGAATGAACCAAGCTTAATCAAGATGTGAATGGATGGTTATGCAGCTCCATACTCTTATTGTATGGCTCAGTCTGCGTGATGTGGATTCTTGCTAAATGAAGAGCTACAACCTTGACAAATCAGGGTGTGGAATTAAAAACAGTCATGTATGCTGTGCAGAACTGGCACAGCATCCTAGAAGAGGCATCCTAGAAAAGTGAGTAATGAAAGTCAGGTGTGGCCAGTGTTGGCAAAAGGTGCTGGACACCAATTGAAGGAGCAGAAATAGACCCCAGTTTAAGAGGAGCTTGAATATGTGACAAAGAAAAAAATTGATCTATTAAGTGAAAGTCTTATATTGGAATTTAGGAACAGCCATTCAATAGGAGATTGGTAAAACTGTGAAATAGGTCTTACAGAAGTGATGAAAGCTTCATGTCTCAAGACACTGGAAACTAGACTGAGTCTGCTCCACCACGAAATAGTAAGAAAGAAAACCAAGGTCTTGATGAGATGTAAGCAACAAAGTATGAAAATGTAACCATTTTCTGTTACAAAGGCCTGGCTATCTATTTGTATTTAACCCGCCATGTACTGAGAAGCAGCATAAAATTTTCATAAATATTTTCGAAAAACTAAAATGAATCAGCAAGGTTTCTCTTTGGGGACCTTGTCCTGTATATAGGTGGTTGGTAAACGGATGTTGGCCATTCATTTCAGATTGAGTGCTTATGCTGTAAAGTAGTTTGAAGTTCTTTTTTTATGGTATTTTGCGCTGAATGGAGGTGCAGCAATAGGACCCTAGGCTAGTTAGAGTGAACATCAAAATTTTGGATGCTAAATGTCTGTTCTTAATCAATTCTCTCTTGACTCCAGTTTGAGTTTACCATTTGTGATTGCAAAATAAATCCCTTGGTTCTGTGTTTTGGTTTTATTTGGTTTTTTTCTTTTTTTGACAATTTTCACTGAGAACTAGTTTTAATAGTTCGGAGGCTTATGCTTGAGTCTGCATTTTGTCCACATGTAGAGAATTATGTCATGACCCCATGATTTCAGCTAACTGATTTAATATGTTTGTTAACAAGGACTGTCCTTGAGTGAAACGCGTGGTTTAACACTGGTAGTGGTAGTTCAAGTGATGGACTAGAAGCACCTAAATGTGTGATGACTTATAACTCAGTAGAAGTTGAGTGACTTACAGAGGAGCTCTTACAGTGCTTTCTTAAAATGCACCACTCAATTGTTTATTTAAGGGAATATACTGACATTATATTCAGAATATTTATATTTCTTTGGTTATAGACCAGTTATATCTTTTCAGTGAGCTTTCCTATGTACATTGCCTGTGTACCAAGATGATGTGATTGTGAAGAGTCAGAGTCTGAAAAATGCTCTGGTAAGACCTGTCAGCCACATGTTAGGCAGGTCCTCTCCATTTTATGGCACTAATCATCCTTCTGAGAAGTGTTTTGCTGTCTATGCAAATACACTTCATGTGGGATCATCCTCACAGCCTGTGAAAAGGTGCCAAGGCAGTGCATGTGGCTGAAATCACACAGCAGTTAGTATCACACAGCAATACCAGTTTTGTTTGCAAATTGATGTATTTTCCCCTGTCTGTTTTCAGGGAGCCTCTGTGATGGTGCAACCAGTCAGTGTTACCTGCTGCCAGTTTTGGATACTATATTCGTCCAGAGAAAGTACAGAAGAGGTGGCCTAGGGATGAAAATGTTGCATGATTTCTGTCAGTCTTTCCTGGCTGAGGATGCCTTGGGGATCAGCTGCCCTATTTCT
This sequence comes from Lichenostomus cassidix, assembly GCF_008360975.1. Taxonomy (NCBI): domain Eukaryota; kingdom Metazoa; phylum Chordata; class Aves; order Passeriformes; family Meliphagidae; genus Lichenostomus; species Lichenostomus cassidix. Next base: position 3,752,496 of record NC_139491.1, read on the forward strand.
GCTGCCATGTATCAAGGTAAATCCTTTGATGTGGACACGCTAGGTGAGGGTCATGTATAATGTATGATTTTCAATATGGTCTTGGTAAGATTGTCTCAACTGTGTAAGAGTTCAGTGCCCTTGCCTGAACCCAACCCTTGTTAGTGTGCAACTGGTTACTTTTCTAGAGACATCTGGAATTTCCTGGGGAAAGGTAGGCCCATATTTATGTAAGACAACGAGAAGCACAAAACGCACAGTATCTGTTTGACTTTTTGTGTTTCTAGAACTGTTCTCTCTTAGAGCTATGTCATTGCCCTAGACAGGGACTTACACATTTTATTTGACACCACAGGGAAAAGAATCAGAAGATCTTGTCAAGCCCACACTATGCACATAATGCTCTGGTAGATCTTGCATTTTTAAGAAATTACATTTAATAAGCCAAATACCCAGGCTCTACTCAGTCATCCAGTTACATCAGTACTTGTTTTGTATCAACTGTCTTTGAACATTTGTCACTTTTAAAAGATCACAAAGTAGTCATATATCTTCTCTGTCTTCAGGTCGAAATTATGGTTTTGCTAGTAAAATTCACAGAAAATATCTGTGCTCACATTATTTATAAAACTGTCTTCTTTAGAAAAGTATTTTTTTCTGAGGTTGCTGTCTGTGTGGTACAGTCTTCACCATAATTTTTGGGGAGATGTTTTGATTGACTTACAGCTTTCCATTTGTTTCCTAATTAGTGTCAACAAAATTTTGGTCACATCTCTTCTTTCTCTTGGTTATTATGTGCCGTTGAATGTATACACAGGTAGCCCGGTGTATACCAAGGTACCCCAGCAGGTACCTAAATTTAGGAGGGAGTAGTATTGACAGCATTCCTTCTCTTCTCCCAGTAATACTAATTTTTCCTTTGTCAGACCTCAGGACTTCAGACACTCTGGATGAGAAAGCTGCATTTCTTATGTGTTAACACTAGCAATACATTGCAAGACTGTGCTTTTGTCTCAATTAAGTTTAGAGCTAATAGTGAATACATTTGACTTGCATCATGTTTTAATTAGGTTTTCTTTTATAAAAATACCAACACTGTAAAGTTAAATTTTGAGCATATTGAAGTCAGTGTCTGTTTTTAGTTTCATTGGAACCACATTTACATACTTTGACAAATGAATGCAACCTTTTACTCTAAATCTCTGTACTGAAATCTCTGAAGCTGTGGACAGTTTATTTAACATGGCCATGGTGTTTAAGCTGCTGTAGAGGCCTAAAAGGAAGTAAAAAGCTTCCTAAAGCTGTTTAGCAGATACCTAGATTCTGGTATATATGTTAGTTTTAGTAACTTTTATTGGAATGATTAATTTAGTCTGGATATCCTTGGATAAAATTAATGTCCACGATCTGCTCATTACTGTAAGGCAAATGTTTACATACCAGAATTAGGGTTTTTGTTTTGACATCCCATTGTTAAAGTCAACTGAATGTTGAAGATAAATTACCCATTCTGTAGTATGATGAACTATAGTGGACTGAGTATGACAGTAATTTTGTTGTTTACAGATTGCTATCTTAATGCGGTTGATGCAACTGATACGATGGTGGTTAAGGGAAGGTTAAAAATCCCCTTTAAATGTTTTGAACTGTTTGTTCTACAACATGTGCCTCCTCTTGACTCTGCACACATTCTAAGGATGCCACTGAATAGGACATATTTCAGTTTGATAATATAAGCAAACATAAATTTGATTGTTTATCCAAATTATATGGATGGTCAGCATGTAGTGGCAGTGACAGGAGTCTGTGGGAATATGATTTCTAAAGGTGATTGTACATCTGTCACAGGTATCTGTAATTTTTCTGTTGGTTCTTCCCGTTTCTTTTTTTTCCACATCCAAAGAAATAAATGAACCTAGCAATGGGGCAGTAGCAGTAGTGAAAAGGAAGGTGGTTTTGGCCCAAAACCAAACTAAAGCAGAGCTTTTCTTTGTAAACAGAATTTAAAGTAGCATTCTGAATGGTTAAAGCTGGAAGATTGAGGAGCACCTTTCCTTTCAGAGTAGTGAGGGTAAACAGTGCTGTTAGCCTGAAATCTGCTGAGTGTCTGGACATTGTTCAGTGCTGTAGTGCCAGAAGAAGGTGCTCAGTAAGTAATTTCAGGTCCTTTATTTCTGCACTCACAAGGAGATAATCTAGACTGCAGCAGATGGACAGGATTCACTCATGACTGTTTAGGCCATTCCACAGAGACTTTTGCTAAAAGCCCCAGCTAAAACAAAGAGGAAGAAGAAGAGAAAGGAGAAGAAAGATTTCCAAAGGAGCTAATAAAAGTAGGTCTGAGAGAATTTCTGGGATAGAACACACTCCCTCTTCCACTGTACTTTTCACTCATTCATACTTTTACCCCTTGGTTTCTCCTCTTCAGTTTGCCAGAAATTCCTGCAGGTTTATCCCGAGGAGCAGAAGCGGCTGTGGGAGGTGGAAGCACCTGGAGATTGGAGCCAGCGAGTGAATATCTGGTTAAAAATTCAGATGGAGTCACCCCCTTCAGGAAGTGAGTTAAAACAAATAGTGTCAACTTGTCTGTGTTACAGTTCTATAAAGATAAGGAATGTAATCAAGGGTTAGGTAGTGAGTGTGGAGAGGTGATGTCTCCTGTTTGCACATGGAGAAACTCCTGAGAGTGCAGTCCAGTTCCCTCATCTTTTCACAGTAAACAGGACAATTCTTAGAAATTATGAGGTAATGAAATGGAACCGCAGAGCATCTGAGAGCTCCTGAACAAAGCACAGCCTTGGCATAAAGTGGCTGTAAGTCCCATTGCAGTGCACTTAGAGCAGGGTAGAACTTAGCCCAAAAAATTCCTGTTGCACAACACATTGTCTGGGTTATAGACAGGGGTTTGTTTCTCTGAAATTGTTACAAAGAAGAAATTTGTATGGCCAATGGGCAGTGTGTTTAATTACCTTCAATTGCTGCCAATACCATTCTTGGATGGAAACACAAAGGTTTTCATTATGGGTTTTGGAAGATTCCAAGTACTCTCCTACCGGGTAAATCTTTTTTTGCTGGGAGCATTTTCTGCCTACTTCACAAAAGATAGTGACAGAGTAGGGAAACCTTTTGACAGTTCATATGAGGATCCTGTTGAGGTAATCTGTTCAGCTGGTTGGAGGACCCTGACAGGCCCCTCTGCTGCATGCACACAAGCTGTGATAAGCAGTAGGTTCCAAAAGAAGGGCACACATTGTCTCTTTCTGGAAGTGCAGCAAGGAGTGCTCCAGAGCAAATTGCTCCCATGCCTTCCCACATCCATCCTGCTCTGTTTTGGCTCAGGAATCTTCCGTAGAGACACTGCGTTTCATCTTGTCTGCAGCACCCACAGGAGAGTTAAGTCAGACTTTAGCCCTAGGCTGGGTTCCTCTGAAGCCATTATATCTGTGTTCCTCATGCTTTAAACCAGCAAAACCTGGTGTTGCTCTTTCCTTTAATCTTGCTAAGTGAAGTTTATTAATGGCAACTGAACAGAACTATGATCAGATCAAAACCCAGCAGATCCTGAGGGAGAGGATGCTTTCTTTTTTCTTTCTTCTTTTTGCCATCTTCTGGGAAAACAAACAAACAGATGAATGGCCCAAAAAATGGGGGAAATACCATTCCACCAGAGTTGCTGTCAGTGAAAAATACACATGAGGCTGGGGAACTGCCTTGACTGCAGCTTTCCAGTACCTAAAGGGGGATCATGAGAAAGATGGGGATAAAGTTTTTGTCTGGAACTGTTGCAATAGGATAAGAGATAATTATTTTAAACTAAAAGAAGATAGATTTAGGCTAGATATGAGGAAGAAATTTTTAACTATGAGGATGTTGAGGCCCTGGCACAGATTGCCCAGAGAAGCTGTAGCAGCCCTGTCCCTAGAGGTGTCCAAGACCAGGTTGGATGGGGCTTGGAGCAACCTGGTGCTGTTGAAGATGTCCTTGCTCTTTGCTGGGGGTTGGATAAAATGACTTTTAAAGGTCCCTTCCAGTCCAAACTATTCTATGATTCCATGGTTCTGTCTTTAGAGGGTCTCTTGGGAACAAGGGCTTCATTCCTACTTCCTCTGCTATGCAGAAAGCAAAACACAACGTAATTCAATATTGTCAGCTCCAATCAGCATCTATGGCAACAACTGTGAAAATAGACAAGTCTTATTCTGCTCTGATTTCTTAGATTCCTGTTGACATTTGCAATGCTGTGTTTTGGAACAAAATTACAGAGAAGAAAAATTGAATATTTTGCTCCTATTATGTTTTTTTTCCCACACCAGTACTCAGGATTGAATAGCTTTAATGTTCTTGTAAGAATTCTGCAGGCATAGATATTCCAAAACAGGTTTCTGTAATCCTGAGGTCAGAATTTTCAATTTTGCAAGGTTGTGTGGCTGCATCTAGTGGCAGTTCATGTAAACTGCAGCACTCTGTTTGCTGCAGCTGAAACTTCAGTTTGGATGTGCACAGACACTTAGGCACATACATTTCTGTCTGCACATACACATATGTCTATAAAAATAAAGCTTTTTAGCACGTCACACGTAGCTGCAGTCGTTCATTCTGAATTAATTCTAATTGTTTGAAAAATGTGGAGGTTTCATTTCAGCAAATAGTCTCAGTAACAGGAACATGGTGACATTTCTCTTCTGGGGCTGATTGGTGGAACAGAAATCATTTCATGTAGTTTGGTCGTGGTTGCTAAATCTACCAGGCAGTGAACAGAGCTGTTTTGAAGTACTTTAGTATTATACATAAAGCATGTAAATGTGAAGCTAATGCAAAACCAAGCAGGCTGAGAGGAATTAAAGTAAATTTCAAATGATGTTTATAATCCTTTATCTGAATTGGTCAGAGTACCTGTATTTTCTTAAAAGGGGAAAGGGGTATGGGTTTTCCACGTGTAAGAGATGAACAGATTATCTATTGGCAGGGCTTTCAAGAGCCAGAGACATTTTGTTTCTGGTATAGTTGTTCACCTTAGTGTTTCGTGGCAATGTTGTGAAGCACCCTGATTTGATTAATTAACAAAAACAAGGCAAGAGGGATTGAAGGTAGCAGTCAGGTGGCTTTTTCTGGTCTTTTTTGTTTTTTAAAGAGAAATATCCATGGAAGTCTGATTACCTTTCATCCTTTTTCACCTCTTTCTGGGGCAAAATATTCACCCCATTTCTCCAGAGGCTGAAGTGGGCTCTTGTATGAAGAAGACTACAACCAGTAAACCCAGACAATCCGATACGGACCAGATGAATAAGGTACAGTGACTAATATGCCATTTTATGCCGTTGTTTTTCATTGGTGGTCTTTTCCCTTTTTAGTCAAGTAGAGAGGTTTAAATTGGGAGATTTCCACAGGTGTGTTTTACTACTGACTCATGTATCTATGTAGGTAGTCATAGCTGTATTTTTTTATATATATATATATATATACAAACACACATATAACTGATATTTATAGCTAATTTATATAGCTGTAATAGATTGAGAGGCTAAAGAATGCAGAATAGTTTTCACTAAATGCTTTAGTTTCATCCTTACTGAGCTAATGGAACTGTAACCAAGCAGGTGTACAGTGAATTCCAAGTTCTGCATATGGAACAGCTTTTTGAACTCCACTGTGGTCTTTTCTGTGCAGGGGCTTGAGTGTGGCACCTTTAGAATGAATAAGCCAAACTCTTCATGGTCCTAATTATTTTATCCCACTGCTGAGCTGCTGATCTGACTGTGCTTAGCTTTTTGAAGGACGGAGGCCTAAAACAGGCAGTGAGCTTTGAATGAAGGCTAAGCCTAAGCCATGTGTCTGAGGAAACAAATCACAGTAATGAAGCTTTTCCAAGTCATAAAGAAAAAGGAGAGACGAGTGGAAGCAAAACAAAGAGCTGCAGGGGTTGTTTCCCCAGCACATTTTGGTTGCCACACCATTAAATCAGTTTGTTTCCTTCAGGCCTGAGTGTCCCGGGGGAGCTGTGACGGCTCCAGCCCCTGTGGTGCTCACTCTTGTTGTGTGCTGTGGCCATGGCTTCAGAGCCCACCCAGCCAGATCAAGGCTTCCTGTGCTCCCAGTTTCTTTCTGCTGACAGGAATGAAGCTGTTCTATACAAACAATGCAGCTGAGTTTCTTGCCTTGCATGATTATGCTGGCTGTGGTCGACAGAGGCATTTTATATCAGCATCAAGTCACTGTTTATCTGGTTTGTGTATAATTTGCTGTTCCTTCTGTGTTGGCTCTAATTTCAGGGTGTTGAATGCTTTCCTGGGGTTGGGGAAATGGCAGGAGATGACACAGAGAAAAAAGATGACACAACAGCAGCAGGGACTCCAAACTCACAAGGTCCTGAAGAGGAGGACTTGGAACAAGGTGCAGGCAATGTTGTTCAGCATAAAGGACTCAGGAAAAGGGCAGGTCCTGGGGACTTAGTTGGAGACAAGGCCACCAAACAATTGAAAACTACACCGTAATTTCTGCTATTTCAGAAATCAGCAAAATTCAGTATGGTCTTAAAAATCATAATTGGCTGTTCTTAATTTGTAACACTGGACAAATTTCTTCAGGTAAGATGAAATTTTTTGCTGCACATGCTCTCCATTTTATGTTTTGTTTTAAATAAAGCTTTTGTTTACTAAATGTCCTTTTCTTTTTCTTCTCACCAAGTAATTAAGTAGTAGCTGAGCCTAGTTATTTCTCTGGTCTGAAAAGATTTTATTGGATTGCATGAGGTGTCCAAAGGGGAATAATTGGAGGGCTTGTAGGTACTGATCTAAGAAGATATTTCTATGGAAACCACATCCTGCATTATGGAAGAGAGACACCACAACACACGTTGGTATCAGAATGACAGTTGTAACCTTCCTCTCAGAGGGAACAATTGATCTTGAATTGCTTTCATTTGAGCTTTTCTAGCAGAAAAATCTGCCTTAAACCCTGTGGTGGACAGGATGGCCCACAAAGGCCATTCATGCAGAAAAAGTTTGGTGCAGGGAAGAAGAGTGAACAAGCTACAGGCATTAAACAAGCTACAGGCATTAAACAAGCTGCAGGCATTAAACTGCTTTTCAGTTCATGCACTGTGATAATTCTGTGTGCAAGCTCAGGGTGTAGAACTTCATGTAGATTCCATATTGCATGTTTTATTTCCTGTAATGTTTTGCATTTAATTAACTTGGAAATAAAACATATTTCACCATGTTGTGGCTTGGTAAAGAAATTTTGCTCTTTTACCACAGGCTGGTTCTGTGTTAGAATATTACAGGGTTTTTTTAGTGGGGAATTTCAAAAGCCTGAATGTTTTGTTAATGAATTACAGGTGAAGCTCACTGGGATCAGATCTTTAGTCCAGTGGCAGAGAAAAGGCTTTATAAAGAGGTGAACAGCAGGAGGGTCTTGATAATCCTGAACAGATCCAGCAGCCTGTAATTCTTAAGTGGTTGCCTTGGAACAAGGAGAGGTAGTTGTTTGTTTCCAGAAACTAATCCAGCATTTCCAGGGAGACAGTTCTGTAGGCAGGCATTGTAGGTACACTGTAGGGATGTGTATTTTTCTCCCTGTAAAGCATAATTGCTCACACATAGCCCCATCACCCTGTTTTTGTTTAAGGTTGTGATTTAATGTAGCATTTATTCATGTATCCAAGTAACTCTATCCCTGTTGAGCTGCTCTGTAAACCATATGCCTGAGACACAGTGAAATCAGACCTTCTTAAGCATCTCTTAAAAAAAATAAAAGAAATGCTATAATTGGAACTTACAAGTTTTTGCCAAGAGAGTTAAAACACTGGATTGTGTGCCAGCCTTAATCATGTTGCTATGGTTCTCTTGTCGCAAAGAAAGTGCATTTAGGACTAACTTTATTGTCAGCTGATCTTAAGGTTGTTGAAAAGTCACCAAGAGTGTGCTGTGAAGACTTCTAGAAACTCCATGTCCTCCTGTGCAGCAGCCTATGTGGTTAAATGTGTGGTTAAATACGTACCCTTTTCTTAAAAAAAAAAAAAAATTGTGAAGAGTTGCAATACCAGTTGCTTTGAAATATGATAGAAAATTACTGGATATCTGTTCATGAAAGCTGATTATGAAGTTGCAGTAGCCTGGCAAAGTGGTCTTATGTCCAGTTTGCACATTATATTACAGTGGCAGAGTAAGGTAAACTGGGGTTGTTCCAGCAAGTGAGGAACATTAAGTATTTTAATCTGAATTAGGTCTTTCAATAAAGTTTTGTCCAAGAAAGCCCCAGGAAACTCTCTATGAATTTGTATTGGAATAAACGGGAGGTGTAAGGTACTGTGTGGAATGGGCAGATGACTAAGTAAATTAAATTAATTCTGCATCTGGAGACACTTTCAGTTAGAGGATAAAACCATCCATTTTTTGAAATCCCCAAACTGAATTTCCTTTTCACTATTAGCCAGTGATCCACAGCTGCATTAACAACCCCTTTACTGGCTGTTCTCACAGAAAAGTTGCTTCTTTCTTTTGTGTATGAATCTCCTTCCTTGATTTTGTTTAGGGTTTTGTTTTCTAAGGATCTCTTTGTGTTCTAAGTATCAGAAATTCTCATGATGACAGCTGGACATCCTACAGAGGTAAGCAAAAATGCATTTGCAAGGTTGTGGTCGCAGGTGCTTGGTGCTCTCTAATCAGAGATCATCCTTCTCATCAACACTTGTGACAATTAGGGCCAGGAATTCTGAGGTCCTACTTAACTTCAGGGCTACAGGTTCCAGGAGGACAGAGGTTTGCTCTGTGTTATTTCAGAAATGCTGACTTACAAAACAATTAGTCTGAATATTGATTTTGTTCCTTTTTTGGTTTTTTTCTTATATTAGTGCTTTAAGGTATCTGATTAATGCAGAAGTTTGGACCTGCAACTCATTCTGGCAGTCTGAAGCAGTACTTAATGAGATCACAAGAATCCTGAGAGGGTCTGAAACAGAAACAGAACCAATATTTTCACTGTCTTAACAGAACACCCAATGCACCCAACAGCACAAACATATATTTTTTTCTCTCAGTGGAAGTTCTTTTATTTAAAAGAAATCTGCATTTACTCAAAGGTAGGATGGTTTCAGAGTGCTGAAAAAGTTATAAAAGGCATGATAGAGCATTCCAGTTTTTGGAGGGACATTTTCAAATCCTCGGATTTAATATCTTTCTGAATCTACCCTTTGATTGTGATGGAGACAGTGATGTTTCTATTTAGGAGACAAGGAGGTGAGTGTGTGTGTGTGAGAGGGGTGGCAGATCTGCTGACAGGGAGTTTGTATCTATGGTTCTTACAAGCAGAGACACTTAAGTCTAGCCTGCAAGTAAGATGCTAGACATCAAAATTAGTGTTAGCAGTGATCTGGTGGGTGTTTGCCAGCTGAAAAAAGGATTTGATTTGCACTCAAGACAAGTAAACATATGGATTTTAAGGCTAGAAATTTCATTACGTTAATCTGTCGTGATGTTTCACATAATGTAAGCCAGACAATTTCGTGCATGGTTACCGTGTCAAAAAATCATTGGTTTTGGTTGAAACAACCCGTTTTTTAGCAGGATTGTTTTGATTTGGCAGTTTTGATTTTCAGATGTTGGGCAGTGGGAAATGTTTGTTGGCAAGTTGTTCTAAAGTTTTGTCTTTACAAGTGCATCCAGTTTCTTCAGTCTGAATTAATTTTGTTTCAGTCTCCTGTGATGGATTTTGCTTTTCTGTTGAGCACTGAGCTGTGGCTCTGGCACTGTTAAGATTCTTTCAGTGTGGGGATGGAGACCTTGTGGTCTGTCATGACATCAGTGAACAGCACTGGTTTTTGGACCTGCCTCTGTGAGGCAGCTTTACTTGACTTTGCTTCATTCTCTTTGCCTTTTCAGACAGATTTTCAATTTTCCCAATTCCTGTTAGGATCCAAACCATCATCAGAGCCCCTGTTCTGGCCCCCGTCTGAGTGATGGGGACCTGCTGTGACCTGTGGTTGTAAATCACCCCAGAATTCTCTTGAGCTTGTGGGTGACCATGCACTGTAAAACTCCACGGATCTGTTTCGATGTTTGGTGTGTGATGTGTGCTCTGCAATCGCAGCCTTTGCGGTGTCACCTGTCTCGGTGCCACGAGATGGCACCATTACACAGCGCAACTTTGTCATCTCCCGGGGCTGGAGACCCTGCCGGGGCTTCAGTGCATCGCTGGTTGGCTTGACTTCCTCGGGAAGGAGGATGAGGCTGTGGTAAAGCGTGGCTTGTGTTTGCATTCAGGCTCATTTATCTGTGGGGTTTGTCTCCAGTGGGCCCCGGCATGATTTTTTCAAGTGTTTGTGAAGTCAAGGTGAGGTCAGAGTAGCACAAACTGCAAATTGCACCCAGATTTTGCCACTTTGTACTCTCATCTCACCAGGAACCCTGGGTGTGACTTTTCATGTTGTGTCACATTGTTTCCCAGCAGATGATTCTGGCTCTGTTGTGCAAAATTTTTAGATTTTTGGGAATAGAAAACACAGTAACCACTTTTGACTTGTATGACTTGATTCTGAGAATTGAGCTATCCAAGTCTGCCTAACAAGTAGGTGCTAAAGTACAAAAAAATCAGGGATGCTCAAATCTGTATTTTAGTGTCCCTTCCTATGGATGAAGAAGGGAGGGAACACTGTAAACTTCATCTACCTGGATACTTCTTAATATTTGCATCTTTAGGATGTTGTAGAAAAAAGGGAAATAAATGTGTCCAAATCGAGTTTCTGCTTTGTCAAATTTTGTTGCTCAACTGCATAAACAATGAATACATCCAGCTGTAGTTCATTGTTTGGTACTGAATTAGACCTTCCTTTATTTATTTCTTGTTACAGATGAGCATGCAATAAAATTTAAGTACATGGGAAACAAAATTAGGAGTTTCTAATTAGCCTGCTTTGCAATTTGTTTTCTCTTGTAGTCCAGCTTGATGGTGAAGTCTCAGTTTAATCTCCCTTATTTGCATTAGACTTTATTGACTTTTTCTGTTTTGAAGGTTGTTGGTTTTTTTTTTCTTTTCAGTGGTGTTTTTTTAAGAAGTCTTTTTGGTTTTAATTTAAACTGAAGGCTCCATTTTTGGAAGATCAATAAACTCCATCTGGAAGAATTCTTTTCTCCCAGGCACCTGACACTTAGATGAAGTTGAACATTTTTTTCTTTTTTTTGCATTCTCAGAGAGGAGATCAGAGGTTGCATTCACCATGATGAGGCATTTGGGGATGTCGGTATTCATTCACCAACGCTGGATTTGTAAATTAATAGCTCAGCCTCTCTGAACTGTGGTATGTTAAAGGTCAGTGGCCATGAGAGGGGAAACACTTCAGAGCTGTGTGTGCCCTCTGGTCAGCACAGTGGCCTTGGCTTAATGGCTTTAATTTCATGCTGCTTTTAAAAGATACAGATGTGCAGCATACCTTCAATCCTCCTACCTGGAACCAGTAATCCTGTCCCAGCTTTCTGCAAGGAGTGGGGAGGGAGAAGAGAAAAACCCTTCCCAAAAGGATTAGTTGAACTGACCAATTTTCTGAGTTTCTCCTTGCTTGGCATGTCCCCTCTCATCCAAGCCTTTGATAAGTATCTTAACCAAGATGCATTTTGGTAAATGCTGTCTTCAAGCCTCATGATGATATAAAAGAGCCTTCTGATTCCCCCGCCCTCTCCAGATCTTGGGGCTGGTTCAATCTTTTTTAAAGCTATTTCTCTTGTGCTGCATGCAGAGCCCATCTGCTGTAATACAGACTGAAATGCTGCTTTTATCCTTGTTTGCGTAGAAGGTTGATGGGTAAATCAATTGGAGTGAAAGACGCATTGTCCCTCTTTGCTCTATGTCACAGGCACAAATATCTTCCTTTTAAAGTGTCTCTTGGTAGAAGCCAAAGCCTTTGGCACAAGCCACCTCTGCTAGTTTGACCCCTTTTGTGCATCTGGGATGGAGGAGCAGCTCTGAGAAGCACAGAACAAAACCAGCAAAATAGCAAGAGAAAAGGTCAAGAAGGGGTCTTGCTCCCTGTAGACATCAGAAGTTTCTGCAAGATGATATTTAGCATGTCCTGCCTGAACAGTTAAGGCATCAAAGACACAAGCACTTCGATAGGTAATATCCTCTTGAGTTGTCAAATAGATTGCAAAGCACGTTGCTCTGCCATGCTGGGGATGGGAGGGAGGGACCTTATGTCTTTCTAGTCATTGAGGTGACTGAGACTGAGAGCTTCAGAGAGCCTTTGCTTCCACAGATGGATATTCCATGCTGTGCTCTGTCCTTGCCTGGCTTTTGACTTACAGGCCTAAGCTCACAGAGTGGTGCTGTGGGCCTACAGAGGAAGGGGAAGGCAGGTTTCTGCCAAAGACAGAGCTGACATCAGTTCCCAGCAATAGAAGTGCTTGATTTTTGCCTCTGTATTTTTGCCAGGTTGCAGCCTTGCAGTGACTTACTCTCAGACCAGTCAGTCTCTTTGATGCAATGTAATTACAGTGGCAGAGATGATTCCAGCAATGGGATCTGAAGGGAGGTAACACATACTTGGATAGTTCACCTCTCAACATAGCAGGGTCAGGACAACCAATATTGCCTCTCCTAGCCAAGGGAAAAGGCCACTGGTATTAGAAATCCAGGAGGCAGACAGTATCCTACTGCTCAGGACCTGGACATGCAGGGAAATACAAGCCTGGCAGCTTTGATACTGGATTATTCCCTATATTTATGGCAGTGGATTGGCGTAACTCTGATCAGAAAGAATCCTCTCTGCCAAATCCCGTGGTTGAACCCCTGCCCAGGACAATAAGCTCATATGGTGGTGGCATGGGCTGAGCTGTGTTCTTCACTATTACAGATTTTTCACAGCCCCCTGGTTTCATCTGCAGTTTCTGCTGCTCAGGCACAGTTCTGCCTCTCCCCTCTTGTATGCTGCTCAGGAGTAACAGGGATCCTCAGAGCAGAGGATCTCTGCTCTCCCTCACAGAACCCTGCCAGTGTCTGCAGTCAATTCAAAACAACTTACTCGGGATTCACTTGTCCTTAAAAATAAACATGGATTGATAGATTTTATATATAGTGCCAAAAAGAAAGAAAAGAAACAAATCAAGAAAGCACAGAAGAGAGCCCAGTTGATACAGGGACAAACAATATAGTGCCAGTTTGGCTGAAGTATTTTCCTGAATGCTGGAACTCATCTAGGGTGAAAGTCCCTGTGTTGTTGCTTTTTGGTGCTGACCTTGCTTGTTCAGTAGCCACACCAGGGCACATCAGTCCTGACTTCTTGATCACAGCCTCTGGGTCTTTTGGGCCCCACTGTGGGATATTTGGGCAGTGGATATTCCTGGGAGTCAGCATCCCACATGGTGCTCTGCTGCCAAGGGAACAGTTTAAACCCAGGGATGCTCAGGCTACTGTTAGTGGATGATTAATAACACCACTTGTTGAGAAATACCAGTTGCATCTGTAACTTCTGGTGCTGAGGAGTGAACTCATTGGGAGAAAAAATTAGCCAGGATGTATTTTGGGCTTTATTGAATTACTTTAAAGCTTTCCAAGTCATTTGCAAAGGCACGGGTGAGAGCTTTAGCAAGATAGGAGGTTAAAAAAAAAAGAGAATGAGATTGTTGGCTTGGAGAAAAGGGGGTGAGGAATTACAGTGCCTTTGTGTAAGTAAGTCTCTTTCTGCATCAAACTGTGGTTTCTGACCTTCCTAATTAATGTTGTTGTTTTTCTTCTTAGTGCAGTGCAAGCGGTCCCAGCCTGACCTGTTGGTTCACAAGATGAAAGGGGTTAACTCATCAGAATGGAGATCCCCTCTATTGGCTTATCCAAATCTTTAGTAAAAGTGAGATATCCATGAACACAAATAGAAAAATGCATCCAAGAATTATGTATGTGGGAGTTTAAAGGAGGGAGTGAAAAAAGGAAAGAAGTCCGTGTTGCTTTGAGGTTATTTTAAAAACTGAAACTGAATAGGTCAATACCCCTTAAGCTTTTTGGTCTTTAATTCTCTTAATGGTATGGCAGAAATCGTTAATTGTATTATTAAAAAAGCTTTGAAGACTGTATTAATGTAATGTGACCTCGGATCAGTCAAGATCACATTTTCATTATGATTAAAAGATTCCTTGTCCTGAAACATTGATCTCATCTCCAGCTGGCTGTGTCAGCCAGAGAGGGGCTGGCAGCACGGCAGGGCAGTAGATGGCAATATTGCATTTCATTCTGCAGCAGCTCTGGGAGAAATGCTCACCTCAGAAAGGGGCCGTGAACTTTTCCCCTCAGCTTCCAAGAGCACGTTTGCACTTACAGACTGTATGAAGTATTCCAGAAGGGAAATAACTCAAAATTCCATTTTGAACCCAAATTTCTTTAGTGACTGGTGTCGAGTGCCTGAGCTACAAAGTGCAGGACCCAACCAGTCCTGATCCTGCTTGTCAGCTCTGAGAATGGGCATTTCAATGTTAGGAACCATCAGCATTGTCTGTCCTGTGGCAGGGACTCAATGAGGCAGTATCTGACCCCTGGAAGTAACATCCCTCACTTCGCTAATGTGGTTTGTCTAGATTTTTGGTGAATTTTCAATTTTTTTTTGTGTGATTCTTCCTTCTTTTTGGTGAATTTCTCACCTTTTCAGTGAATTTTTCACCTTTGTATCAAGGGAGTGAAAGCTGAATTAACTCATTGAGCTTGTACCAAAACTGGGGAAGGTCGGAAAGGTTTGTAGCTCACCTCTTGTCTTGGTTTCAGCTGCAATATTTGGCCAGACCTTATAGCAGGTCCTGGAGAGGAAAAGAAGAGCCACAAAGCAAAGAGGCAGGGTTGAGGAAGGTGTGTGTTACACACACAGGCTGTGCTGTGCCCTAATGTGCTGTGCTGCTGAGTAGGCAGACAAGGACTCCAGAGCATGGGTGACATGTGGGGTCAGGGCTTTATGAAAATGAAATCTGCTGTGGCAGCTCCAGGATATGGTGGATGTAAAGTGCTACTCCTTCCCTGTCCCGTGGGCAATTGCCATGTGTCTCCAGAGTCCTGTGAGGCGCCAAGGTAATTGCCTTAAAACTCCTCTCCACGCAGGGTGTTGCAGGATGCTGGTGCTCACACAGAGTGATGGGAAGCAGAGGGGTGTGCTGGCTGGTGTTAAAGCCTCAGTGCTGCTGACTTTTCTATAAATAACTGCTGTCTGCTGTAATTGGTCATATCACAGCCCGTGGTGATCTTTTATATTATTGCTGGCTGCTGGAAAACTCCCGGAGGCGTAAAATAGATACCAGGAAGTTCCTGCACCCAGCACAGCGTTTCCCTGTGCAGCACAACAGGCTAGAACAGAAACAGTGTTTATCAGGAGCTGAGGAAGAATTTTCTACAGCAGGAAGGATGAAAAAAAAAAAAGAGATTGCACCTCCAAAATGATAGCAGCAGGTCATCTCTCCTGCAGGATATTGCTGGGTCTGTTGGAAAGAGAAAATCTTCGTAGGGTTTCTAGTGTGGAACTGAATGGGTATTATTATTTGTCTGCGACTTAGAGGTATTTTTCAGCTCTCCATAAAATAACAGTGTCTTGCAAGAGATTGAAAACTAGAGAAAAATGTCAGTGGTTGACTTGTATAATGTGCTTAAAATGTGTAGTGTGTTCTATCCTGAAGGATTCAGAGCCCTTTAGAGACCAGGAGTACTCTGTGCCACCCTCCCATAAATACAGCCAGCTGTATTTGATGTGAAGCACAACACTGAGGTGAAGCAGCCCAGCATCAGGAAGTGATGTTTTTATTAAGGGAGGGCAGGAAATGGTTTGAGTGGAAAGGGTTGAATTGCCCAGCTCAGCAGTGAGCAGTTGAAATAGCAAGTGGCACTAAGGCCATCAGGTGAGTGTGGCTTGTGTGCTCCCCAATCTCACTTAATTCCCACCTCTGTCTTAATCTGCATTGCCCCTCAATAACAGTGTGGTACCCTGCATACATTACAAAATTCATGCTTCACTGGCCTAATAAAAACTTTGCTCATGTCGACAAAGAGTTTATTAGAACTGAAATCTTTCCAGCATGACACAGAAGCTGGCATGGAGAGCAGGACTGTGGAGGGACTTGTCAACAGCCTCTCAAATTGACTTTTGTTGACTGATATTTCAAGACTAGATGCTATTGTAGGGCATTTAATGTAAGAAAGTATTGTTGTGAGGTCTTAGCTTCTGTCCTGGTTATTTGCTATTGGTGGGAACTCTTTGGTTCCAGCAGTTTGGTTCTTTGTGATGTGGAAGAAGCATTGAAAGTCTGTATAGATTTGAGTCAGAAATGTATTTTCCTTCAAGATATGCCAAGAAAGTGTCAATGCGACAGAAGCAGGGCAAAAAGTCTACAGGGAAGAGAGCAGCAGGATCCCTTCTGTGGCCTCAGACAGCCCCACCAAGTGAGTCCTGGGGCTTGGCTTGAAAGTAAGCTATGCTGCTTGCTGTAAGAAGGCATTTCTTGCCAATGGAAAAGGTTCAGCTATTCTGTTTGGATACTGAACTCTCCAAAGCAGTGAGGAATCCCCCTTGAGCAGCAGAGCACTCCAGTAACATCAGGCTAGGCTAGGACTTACACCTGCTGGTCTTCAGCCTCAGTGTCAACCCTCCTGTGGGACAGTATCAGTTTTTGGGGTGAAAATGCATACCCAGAGCCTGATCCACACCACCTGATAATGCTTAACTTTCCTTGATTTCCCTTCTTCCAGGCAGGATTTCTGAACTCTCTATAGAGAGTGCTCTCCATTGTTTGTTGTGCTCATGCCTGCATTTATCTCAGGTGCCTTCATAAGCAGCCTGCTTGTGCCCTGTGTGTATGGATTGATCTTAAAATATTGCATTGTCAATTTAATGGCTAAAAAGCCAAACAAATTAGAAAAATTAAGAGGCAATTGGCAATTGACAGAATACTGTGGAGAAACTGGAGGGAAATCTTCAGTGATCTCTGAAAATTCAGATGGAGAATTTCAGATGGTTGCCTTCATTTGAATAATACAGGGATAGGAATTCAGCACTGAGACTCCTCAAACTAAAACAATGCTTAGTGAAGACAACACCCATTCAGAAACAGCAAAGCAAACTGTGAGAAGAGGCAAGGCTCTGGGAGTGTAAAATCCCAGCTAAAAACAGCACTGCAGTCAAGGAAATGAGCACATCTGGCTCCTTGAGCCCCAGAGTGATCCTGAGTGACCATGTTGTACTGGGAGAACATGCTATGAAACAAAGAGTTATGCCTGGAGAAGACTCTGGTCTGCAATCTGCACTAAACAAGCTTTTCTCAGCACCCACCTTTGAGAACTGTGCACCAGGAAAGATCCCCTCCAGCCCAGTTTTCTGAAGGCAAACTGGTGCTTCCCACGCTGCTCTGTGCACCTTGCAGAAAGATAAAGGTAAGCTGGTGAGACACCTTCTGCCTCTTTCTCTTTTTCAAGCAGTTGTTTCTCCTTCACATGAGTAGTTCTCACTACTAAATTAATGAGGGAAGGGGAGGTTCAGCTCTTAAGATTGCTGGTGTGGAGTTAGGTTTTTGTTTCAATAAGAGGGTTTTTTTTTGCTCCAAGTCTTCAAGTTCCGGATAAAAATATGAACAAACCCCTGTGACACCAGTTTTCACCATGACAGTAATTTGAGTAGAAACAGCTTTGCCAGCAAATAAATAAATAAATATTATATGAAAAGCTTTGGATGGAGCTGCCATGTTCATTCTTGTTTCTAAAGCCCCCACAGGCCATGTCACATATGTGGGTCACAGGGTCTATTGATTATGTGTCAGACCCTTAGGTGTCAGTAATCAATAACACTAACCTGCAGAAAATGCAGCAGAGGTTTGCTAAACCAACTCTTCACATTGTTCTTTTTCTTGTATTTAAGTTTTCCATGCCTCACTAACAATAACAGAATTCATAGCAGCAAAGGCAGGGCAGACAAAAACCTCATTTGGCTGCCAACTCATTTGCTGTCCATTCTCATCTGGTTCTGCATGGCTCTTGGTGAGAAGGCAGGATGAGGAGGGGCAAGACAGGAAAGGGTATTTCCAATTGAATGGCTTCTGAGAAGTAGAAATGAAAGTGATTGAGTCGGGAGGACCTAAACATTTTGACCCCGACAGCTTATTAATATTTAACAAGGTGCCAGATTTTTCTTTGACACTGGAAATTGTTGCGACTGTCTGTCTCCAGCAGACTGAGTCTGCTTTCTCAGTCCACCATATCTAATGTACCTGCTTCCAGTCATGAATAGTCCTTATTCACAAATGCTTTCCTTTATTTGCTATTTCTGAGAATAAAGAATGTAGCTTGGCAGATTAAGTTGTGAATTTTTTTCATTCAAACTTCATATCTCTGTATGTTCTCAATGGGTCACTGAGCAGACTGTGGTTTTCTTGTGTTGATTGTGGTTTTTAGAATCATTCCTCAAATAACTTTTAACAAAACATTTATTTGCCTTTTTTGTTTGCAGATTGCTTGTGAGCTGTTCACTGTGACAGTTACATCTTTTAAATGTAAGCAGCTCTGATGAGATAAATATAACAATTAGGAATTCTGATTCTTACTTTTATTTGTATTAATGCAATTTTTCAGGATGGCTTATGAAATTGGGATCCTGTTGGGGGTGGGAGAAAAGTCTATGCCATAAAGATAATGCAGCATCGAACGAGCAATACTCAATAGAGCAGATGAAGAGCAGAAGAAAAAATCTGTTTATGTATTATTTAGGTGGTCTGCATCCCCACTCTTTTGGTGCCTGTCTCTGTCTCTCTGCATTGTCGAGGTGGATTAGCTGCCTAATGTGGATGTGCAGACCTGAATGACTTTGCCAAGGTCACACGATGTCCATGACAGAGCTGGATATTGAATTGGTATTTTTTTATCCTTTAAAAATAAAAAAGGGGACTTTAAAACATCCATAAGCATTTATTGCTCTCCCTTCCCAATTAAATTTAAAAAATCCCCTTTGCTAAGGAGTTATCTTAGAGTCAAATTGAGGGAGAGGATCCCCAGATTGGAGAGCTGCTTGGTTTGGCTTTAGGAATTTCCAGTCAAGACTATGAATTCTCAATGCTATTTTTGTGAATCCCCTACAACATGGGTGTAAACTTTGAGATCTCAGTAAGTATTTGGGGTTTTCTCCTGGAGATGCTTATCTGTCTACTCTGATAATGTTTTCATTGCACCCCAAGATTGATGTCAAGGAACTTCTGTCTTTTTGGCTTGTTTGAAGAGTAGTCCAGAATATATTTTAAAATTTCATTTTATTTTTTATTGCTCCAGCTGCTCTGTTAAGTCTGATTCTGATAATTCATCTGTTCTCCTTAATAGAACTAGGCAAACATTTGGTGATTTGAGTTTACAATGTGTATTTATGCCTTGCCATTGGGGAATCAGCTTCCATTTTTGCATTTAGAAAGTTTTAAAATGAAACCTGAAAATACTTTCCCTCTCTTTACAATGTTTAAATTGCAAAGCACCCTGTTGCTGCCTTGAGCTTTCTGCATTGGGCATAATCAGTCATTTCCATGATAATCCACTTACAACTGTGCTCAATTACCCACTTGGGCTGTGAGTTGCCAAGTATTTGCCTACTTGCAGAGGATAAAACCCATTTGGAAAAAAATGGGTAAAAAGTGAATGCCAGGATGGGGGAAAACCTGGAGGGAAAGACTACCAGGGGAGGAGGAATGCTTGGCGTTGAGAACACAGGCACTGGTGGAGAGAGAAGAAACATGGTAAATGCTGAAAAGGCAGGGAATCATGAAAGGAAAAAAAAAAAAAGAGGGAATATGAAAACAATGTGACTTGGTGGATGAGGTCTGGTCTAGCAGATGGAAGAAGAGATTTATGCCCAGCTTTGCACATGAACTTCTGGGTGACTGTGGAGCATTTGTATCACCTCCTTGTCCTCAGGCTCACCCTCTTTAAAAGGGGTCCTGTGGTACTTACCCTCCTCAGATGTGTGGATGGGAAGGGCTAGACAAGAGCTACAGTAGCACTGGGTATCCTGATTTATTGCTTTTCCTTTGCTAAGCCAGCATTTAGCCAATGGCACTCTGCTCTTCCACGTGCAGGAGAACTAGAAACCTAAAGAAAGAAAACCACACAGCTCCTCAGCTCTGTTTCGGGAAAGGAGGGAGGCTTTTAATTATTTAAGCATCTCCTTTTCATGTTGCTTCTGGTTTTTGAATCGTTAACATTATAGTTGTTAAGGTTATAGGCTCTACATAAATCATTTAAATAATAAATAAGTCATATCATTAAGTAATACACTGGTATTATTTATGGCTGTAGGGAGAGGGTAAGAATAGTGTGGGTAAGATTTTGTTTAAAATGAGAAGAAGCTTTTGTGAGGCTCATAGGTTCAAACACTGCCTTCTGGAGTTATGGCATTAGCTTTTGGAAAATGTCCTGGGAGGTTGATTTGGATGTCCCATCCCTGGAAGTGTTCAGGGCCAGGTTGGAGATACACATATGTGTGTATATATATATATATATATATATATAAAACTTGGTAAACAAAGTTAGGAAAGTATCACTTGAAAACTTTTTTTTCTGCAGTGAAAAACCAATTTAATTTGAAATATATTGTAGGTAGAGAGTGTTCTACGTTACTTTTGCTCTGAAGTTTTGTTCATCTGTTTATTTCTCCTTGGCTGAATTTTCCACACAATTTGAGTATTTGAAAGAAAAAAATTGTCCCAGCTATTCTTCCTTGTGGCTCATCATTGCCAAGTGGCTGGGAACACATCAGTTCTGTAATTTGGTAAAAATAAGCAAGACTGTTGTAGAAGAATTATCAGTGGGTGATGAGAAGGATGATTTTAATAATAATTATATTTCTGTGCAGGGTGATAAGACTTACTTTCCCCTAAGGTGTATAGTTTTTCTCTGGAATGTCCTGCCTTAAGGGTGTATAAACACAATTTCCTGCTCTCTGCTTTTGAATTACCTCGGTGGACCTGGCTGCAATGAGGTGGAAAAACTGAAGTTTCTTTTCCTCTGGGGCAGGATCCACCCAACTCTTTGCCAGGGAGAAATACCATCGAGTCTGCAGGACCAACACTGGAAACTGCTGCTGTCCTTGTCCTTGGTGCACATCCCCAGCTGGGACATCTCCCTGCACTGAAAGGCAGAGGTTCAGTGCACTAAAGCAGTAAGTGCATTTAGCCAGCACTTTCTGATCCCTCACCCAGCCCCACCAATCACTGGTGCTGCTTCCTCCTGCTTGCTCTAAATGGGCTCTAATTTTCCTTTAAATAATTCTTAAGTGTGACTTTTTCAGTACAAGACTGGGAACTATGACTAATTATAAAATCATTACATGATTAAACTCAATTAACTTCAAATAACCCTTGAAATTTGCTTAATGTCAGCCCTTGGCCCTGCTTGAACCAATAAATATTGCTCACCTTTTGTAAAGGGGATGAAAAGAGGTGGCTGCAGAGCAGGATTGTTTGGAGCCAGGGAATGGCCTTACAGAACTGGGTTAAACTGGTCCTGCAGAGCTGAATGCTGCTACACCAAGAAGGGGGACAGAGTCTTCTGCTCCTAACTGGGATATTTTTTTCCCCCAATATTTTTCTCTGAAGTAATAATGCTTTGAAAATTCTATTCAGCCTTCCATTCAATGGTCCCAATCTGCTTTGCAAATGTTAATAAGGGTTAAACCTCACAAAACCGCCAAGGCATGGGAAAGTACTGTCATCCTAATTTAGACAAGGGATACCAAGGCACAGCTGAGTGAAGGGAATCAAGGATCAATGGCAGGAGCAAAATCCTAAGAGTCCTGATGTCCTATTTTATGTTTTAGCTAGAGCTGTTTCTTGCATGGTGCTGTAAGTTTCATGCAGCTCTATGAGAGGAAAGGACCTTTTTCTCAATTAGCTGCCACATCTGGTCGATGGGGATTTTTGCTGTGGGTTTGTTTGTTTGTTTGTTTGTTTTTCACCTTATGAAGCCATCTCTGGATCCAGTCTGTCTTACAGCTAGATCCTGGCAAGAGAGCTGGCAAGAGTGTGCAGAAGAATCCCAGCAGCTCTATTTCTGTGCTGAGTTCCTGCGAGGACAGAAGGAGATGTCATTATTGCTGCTGTTCCTGGCACTCTGCTCTGACTGGGAAAAGGGAGAGGCCAGTTGCACTGTTCTCACGGAAGGTAGTCGGGAGATGATGGATAGAATTTTTCTAATGGGTAATTAGATGGGTATGGTAACTAGACAGTCATAAAGATGCCTGATCATCTACTCACAAATGTCCCTTGTATGGTGTGCTGGCCATGAAATCTCCAAATTTTATTGACTTCAAGCCCTTCACCTTGAAAAATCTCAGCATTCTTGCTGAGTCCTGCCTGAGAATGGATTTAGAGGGTCTTGGAGAAAAGATTTCACTCTCCCTCTCCCCCTTTTTTTCCCCCATTGTTTTATTTTTTTTTTCATGGAGACAGCAAATATTTCTGCAGTTGCTGTTGAAATAACAGTATTTGTGAACAGGCTTTTGAGGAAGGAGGAGAGCGGTTGATTAATGCACCTATATGCAATAAAGCAGTGCATATAGTCTTCAGAATTTTTGTCACTTAATTTTTTGGTGTTTGTGATGAATGTGAGTGGATTATTGGTGTGGACTTAAGAGAGTCTCCTTTTTCTTTTGATTGCTGGAATTCATGCAGCTCTTGATGGACTCATGAACAATATCATGTGAGGTCTGAACCCATTTATTAAACAATAGAAGTAGTGAGAGAGACAGGATGTAAACAGTCATCCCTAAACATGAACAGTTATATCCCCACTAGCTGTTTGAGTCTGGTTTCATGGCTGGGAGTGCCCTCAGGTCATCATTGAGCAGCTTGTTCGACTGTGACTTCTGAATGATGAATGTCTCCACTTAAATTACAGATCACTGCCCCGTAACAAAAATCAGCACAATTATTGGCCTCTGCAGGGGCACCAAAGGGCAGTGACTGGGCAGTGGTGGAGAGCTTCACCTGCTACAGCACTGCTCTCTCCCTGACAGTAAATGGGAATTTGTCAGCAGTCTCTTTTGTGGGGTGTGTGGTGGGGAAATTTGGCTCAGCTCTTGAGGCTCTGTCATCTCACCACAGACAGAGTTTTCCTGTTGGTGGTACTGCCCAGCAGATTAGTTAGGGTCAAAAGCTGAGTGCTTGGGGTTTTGACCTTTGAATGAACCTTACAAAAAATAGAGGCAAGGAAATCAGTTCTTCAGTGCTCTGTCCTGTCCTTGAGGATGGATTTGAACATCAAAGGATGGGTAGTTCAGAAAGACAGAGACATAGTTGTGTTCTTGAATTCAGAAGAGTGCATCAGTTTGGAGGAAAACCACCCCATTGGTCTAGCTCATGTTTGCTGTTTATATTCCTCTTTTTTCCACGAAAAGTCCTGATAAAAACAATTTAACAGAAACAAGTTGGAGTCGAAGATGGCTGGGAAATGAGGGGACCATTGTGTTTCATTACTTCCATTAAAACAGTTTCTAGATTGGAATTTGTTTGGGAATGTCTGTTGCCCTGTTTAGATAAAGGAAGACCTGGTTATTGTAGCAGATTGTCTGTTTGTGTTTTCCCTTCTGAGGGTGAGTGAAGTCCTGGTTCCCCTCAAAGGTGAGCCAGAGCAGCACAAGCAGGGATGGTGGATGTACAGTGGAAGTTTGAGCTGTTCTGGAATGAGCTGCAGCCACTGCAGAGCTGAGGCAAAGGTTTGACTGTAATTTCCTGCCAGCAGCCTGTGGAGCCCACTGTGCTGGTGAGGTGAGAGTCTATTGGAGTGGTGCCCCTGACAGATTGATTTTGACCCTTAACTTCCCCTTCCACCTGCTAATTACTTGGTCGTGTTCTCTCCCAAAGCCCTTTCCAGTGGCCTGGTTTTGTCATTCTCCAGTTCTGCTGTTGCTCTCTCCACTTCTTGGCTGTTTGTAAAACCCTCCCCTCCTCACTGCCTTCCTCCTCTTACTGGTCATCCAAGGGTCATCATTAATATCCAAAAATATTTGTATATTTTGCTATCCTTTTTATTTATTTTTTTTTCAATTTTTCTGACTCCCAGCAATCTGGTCTTTAATGCCTCCTAGTTGATGGGGGAGGGGATGTAAAAAACAGGGTCTTCCCTTTTTAATTTGTGCTTTGTCACTGCTGCTTTGACCTTTAATCAGGTGTCTGGCTGTTGTTTGCTTGCTGGTGGTTGTTACAGAATGGTCCCTTGTAAATATATACAGAAAGGGCAGGAGAGTAACTGGAGATTGTAACCACTCTTTTATTTTCTCGGAGCCTATTAAAGATGGTTTCAAGTTTATCCATCCGTCTCTTTGTCAAGCTGCCTCCTGTGTCCATCCACTTGTGCATTTATTTAGGATTGTATTAGGTACTGTATCATCCTCCAGGATGGTAACAGTGTGTTTCAGAATAAAGCCAGAGATACAAAGTGCACTGAACCCATTATAAAAAAATAAAAGGGCTTTCCTTGATGGCATTTAGCTCAATAAACACAGTTTGTCAGAGATGTCTTTATCTCCTTACATGTAAGCGATTAAATGTTGGTAAAAATAGCTTCAGAAATAAAACATGAAGAGAGCTTCTGGCAAAGCCCTGTCCAGTTTAATTCATACATTAAATATTTGCTAGTAGGGTCAAAAGCTGAATGCTTAGATATTTTGCCCTTTGAATGAACCTAGCTAAAATAAAGACAAGGAAATCGGTTCTGCAGAAGCTGTCTCCAGAATACCGGGATCAATTTAAACATCAAAGGATGGAGAGATCATACAGACAGTCAGCCATATTATTCTGCACAATTAATACTCACAGAGGTGTTTCCTGAATTCAGAATGTTGTGCAGGGAAGATAATGCGAAAATTTCAGATTTTTAATTATGTAAAAGACAGCCATTGATCCTTCGCTCCCGAAAACCAGAGCAGTTTATTTTGCATTAATGAATGTAGAAAACATCCCCCAGCCCGAATCTCTGCGTCGATGCAATCTTTTCCCAGTCAAATTAGCATTTATATTTCTAAAGGTAATTTTTAGACAACACAATAAATAAATGATATGCTGGGAATCTCCCGGTGGATGAAGCGGTGCTCACACAGCATTTCCAATGCAAATTGGCAGAAGATTACATAATGGTTGGCTCTGCTGATTTTGGGTAGTGATGAGCAGGGAGGGGCGAGGGGAGTTCTGGGTCAAGCTTTGGGCTTCTCAGCTCTGCAAGCTCCTGGTGCCTTGGCAGGAATGCCTCACTCCATGTGGGATAACTGCAGAGCACACAGGCTGGCATGGAGGGTAGGACCTCCCCTGGCTTTGGGTTTGGCAGCAGGATCTGTATCTCTGACCTCTGGGTTCAAAATACACCATCAATATGTGCTGTAGCGTTACATTCTGGAAGGGTTTCTCCAAATTCAAGCTTATTTATTTTGGGGTTGAGATGAGCTCTCTTGGTTGGAGTGTGGAGCTGATAACACCAAGGTTGTGGGTTCAATCCCCATAGGGGCTGTTCATTGAATAATTGATCTCCTTGGTCCTTGTGGGTCCTTTCAGCTCAGAATATTCTGTGATTCTTTGATTCTGAGGTTCTGACAGGAAGGGAGAGAGCAATAGCCAATTGCTCTGAGCAAGTGGAGCTGAAATTTGCCTGAAGTTTGATCTATGTCTGTGCAGCTCCACATGGGCTGCGAGTCATGCTTGTGATTTATGTTTCAATAGTGGCTTTAATCTGGTTTATTAATTTCTGTAAATGCCCTGTTTTAACAGGATATTGACCATGCTTTCCGTATTGATTTTTGTAGTTCAGAATCATCATTTTAGTGGGGTTTTTTTTCGATGGTAAGTAAACTAACTTGAACTTTCTTTGGGCACCTAAATAAGTATCTTAATTTTGGTTACATGATTTCTAGAGCTGCTGTGCTATTAAAAATTATACCTTGACTTACTAAGTTGCCTCACTTAAGTGTCAGTCTTGAAAGTCTTAGCCATGATTATTTTGTCACTCTGTGTGTCCAAAATACTTTTGTTTTTTTAGGTAGAGTACTGAATTACATCATGTGGATTTTACCATACCATTGAGTTTGGATGGTAAATGATACTAGGAGTGGATTGAAATAAATAAAATAAGGCCCAAGGTGTTAGTCTTTATCCACTGAAGTAAAGGAATATTTTATCATTTACTTCCACTGGGTCTATCAGAGAAATTCAGTGAGGTGATGAAGTATTTGCTTAGTTTGGCTCATGTGGCAGGCAATGGGGTGAGTTCAGCAGCAGAGCCGTGCTGTACATAATTAACATCACAGAGCTGGAGGTTCTGCATGTGAAAATCCAGGCTATTGTCAGTTGTGGTTTCCTTGCCAACCATATCTCAGCTCTCCCACTTCTGTAGTTGTCTCTATGATGCTTTGTGCAGTATTATTACCCCTCACCTAATGCTGGAGCTGGATGGAGCTGCAAAACCTAGCTATTATTCTTTCCATCTGAAATACATTAATATGAAAATAAAAATAAAATTTAAGATGTTTTCACTTCCCAAGTAATTCTATTCCGGAAATATTAAAATAAGCAGACTTGACATTGGGAATGTTTCAAAAATACATATTTTTTTTGGCAAGTGCTTGTAGCTAATGAATTTGCATTCATAAATGTAAGCATTTATAGCAGGATCGTGATTAAAGCATTAAAATTGACTCGTCTGCCAGACTGTAGGTCATAGAGCTTGAATTTCATGTTTTGAAAATTTCATACTTGGAGCGAGCTGCTTGCCAGCAAATTACAGGCCAAGACTTCACTTCCAAGAATTACTTTCTGGTGCAGCTCAAATAATGAATGTATGTTTGTGTCTGTGGAATGGGAGGAAGCTGATTTCACTACTGGTGTCTTTCACTGGGCATTATTTAGGCAAAAGGCTGTAGAAAAAGCTTTCTTGAATTTCTTCTTGTTTCTCTTTGACTGGACCCTGGAAGATACTGATCTGGCTGGATCTGCAGCTGTGGGCAGAGTTCATTGGTTCTCAACCAATTTTTGTCTGTTGTTGGCAGTGTTTTCTGAATTGGAATTACCTGTTCAAAGGACCAGTAAGAGCTGCAAGGAGCATCAGAGCAAATGTGCTGCTCCTCTGTGCTTAAGGTGTAAGCAGGACTTCAGTCCTTCTGGAGACAATAATTTGCACTGTTTGTTTCTGTGTTATTTTGATATAGATTGGGAGGTAAATCTTGTTTCTTCTTTGTCAAGGTTGCTTTGCACATGGAAGATCTTTTGAATGCAGTTTATACCATTTACAGAATCAGTGAGGTTGGAAAAGACCTCCAAGACCATCGAGTCTAACCTGTGGCCAATCCTCACCTTGTCACCCAGAGCAGAGCACTGAGTGCCAGGTAGGTCCAGGGGTTCCAGGGACACCTCCAGGGATGGGGACTCCAGCACTGCCCTGGGCAGTCTGTTGTAGTGCTTAACAGCCCTTTCCATGATGAAATTCTCCTGAAATGTTCCTGCATGATCCCCTGGGGATGACTGGAATACAGCAGCGTTCCTCCCTCATGCTAAGGTAGTACCAAATGTGGTGCAGTTGCACCTTAAAGCTCAAGGAAAAGAGAGCAGGATCTGGCACCCCTCTTGTGAAAATCAGAGATCCTCTATGCTCTTCTGATTCCTTCACAATCCCTGCATAAGACAGGGTTTTTGGCAAGCTTTTGAAGCCAGGTTTTCCTGGATGAGGGTGCAGAGGACAGTGTTGTGCTGTGGGACAGGGGCAAGGAGGGTGAGCTCTGCGTACCTTAGGCTGGTCCTGCTGCCAAAAGCAATGTATTGTCAAACTATGGCCTAATTTTACTTACCTAGGGTGTGTTTAAAGAGGGATTGGCATCAGGAACAGGCCATTAAGCAATTGAAACTCTAATAGAAAAACATAACCTTATCACAGATTTTTTTTAAAAAACCCTCGGAAAATAGCTCAAATATAAGGTTAATTGGAGCCAGAAATGTCAAACTAATGTAGCAATTTACCCTGGGAGACTGCCCTGGCCTTTGAGTATAGCAATAGTACAGACTACTGAGTAGGATAGTGAAGAAATATAATAGGATTTTATGTAGTCCCCTGTCATATTAAACGTTCTTTGCAATTAATTTCTTGTTGCAATGTTATTTTCACTGACCTATTTTTTTTTTGACCTCCTACAATCTTTAAGCTACCAAAGTAGGGCATACGGGAATTCACATCTCCTTAAAAAAAAAAAACAAAAACCAAAACCAAAAACCAAACCAAAAACCCTAAAACCCAAAAAACAAAAACCAAACAAAACCAAAACAAAAAATCCCAAAAAAACAAACAAACAAATGAAAAACCTCAAAAACCAAACCCAAAAAAACCCCCAAACAAAACAAAACCAAACCAACAACCAACACAAAAACCACACAAAAAAACACCCCCTAAAAACCAAACCAAACAAAACCACAAAACCCCCCCAAAAAAGCCAGACAAAAAACCCCCAAACAAACCACAAAAGCCCCCAAAACTTAACTTTAAACCACTATCAGTGTACACATTGCAGTGTAGACTAATATTAACTCAGAGCAGTATAAAAATGCTATTGGCTCATTCTAGAATAGCCTTTAGTACTGAGCTGTACTGATCCATTCAGGAAAATGCTGCTTTTGAACAGCTCGTTCAGAAACAAGTGGGAGTTTTCTTGGACTGAGAGTCTGAGGATGTCTGCCCAGTGAATGAAACACGATAGGTGGTCCCTCTTTTCCTCCTTCTGGTTCCTGGCTCTGTTCCTTCTACAGTGAACTGGATGTCAGACCAAGATAGCTGGGTATTGTGATCTGGTCTGATTAATCCAAAACTGCTGGACGCAGAATTAACAATGATAAAGTTCAAAACTTGTAGAATAGCCAGGGAAACTTGGCAAATTCCAGCTGCTCTGATTCTATCTGAATCCCTTTCCAGCCGGGCTGGATACATAATAAATTTTCATTTTTTAATCAAACATCACTGAAGTGATTTGCTCTTTGTATTTTTATACAAACTTCGCCAGTTTACTACAGAAATGGCTGTATTTCTCTGGAGTTCTGATGTTTCCTGAAAGCATCTCTTTGTCTGAAGGTGTGAGTGGGTAGGATAGTCAAATCCCGAAATAGATCATGCCAGGGGAGCGTGAAATCTCCATCACAAAGACAGATAGGAGTCTGCTAGAAACAATCAGATTTAGAGGGAAAGAGAGTGACAGAATCTCCAGAAGTCCCTTTCACACCTATTTTTCTATCATCCTAAAAGATGGAAAGTTCTCCCCCAGGAGAGGGTAGCTGGTGTCCAGGTTTGCAGTCAAGGTTACCAGCTCAAAGGAGAGAGAATAATACAGGCAAAAAAACATCCTGATCTTGAATAAGAACTCCTAATATAAGCCCAAGTATTTTCCAAGCAAATGTCCTTAATATTTTTCCCTCTGGTAGTAAGGATTTTTTATTTTTAAAGTGGTGCTGGAACCAAATATCATTGAATCAAAGACAGCAGCATTAATCAAAGCACATCAAAGATGTTCCTCATCAGTTGCCTGGAGCAATAGAATCTATAGCGTATCATCTTTCTTATGCTAAGCTGGAGAAATTCAGAGAAGAGAATTCTGTCTGTTTGCTCTCAAATGAACACAGAAATAGTATTTTCAAGGTTTCTTTAATATTTCAGTGATTTGGTCCCTTCAGCCATCATAATTTCTTATTCACAGACTTAGATTTCCTGGGAATGTTTTCCATATGAAAATCGATCAAACAAGCTTTTAAAACTAAATATGTTGTAAGTTGCTTCTCCCAATAAAGTTACAGGAAGTGCTTTCCTCACTCACATTGACTCTGTTCTTTCTCTCTCTCCCTGTAGGTCATGCCAAAGGTACCCCATGGGCCCTCATTGCCTCACTACAGATGCGTTTTCCTCGTAGTTTCATAGTACCTAGAAGGAGCAAGCAGCTCAGCTGGGTAAACACACATCATTTCCTGTTCATGTAAGAAATCTGCCCTTAGTCCAATCTTTTCTGGTGTTCCCTGATACAGAAATGATGGCTGCTGGTTTTCACCATCTACTTCCAGAAGATCCAGTTGTTACCTAAAAACTTGTGGACACTGAGCAAAACAAAGTGATTCTTTGGCATAGAGAGGCCTGAATTTTAGATTTTAGAATTACTTGAGCAGTTTATAAAACACACACTAGCAAAACCTCTTGGTCCAGCCTGAGAACTTTGGGTGCAACAGTGGTAGATACTCGGGCCTTTCATGTGGATTGCACTGCCAGAAATAAAATCCAGTGATGTGAGAGTGTGATCAACCTGCAGAATCACCAAGGTCAGAGCTGTGGTTTTATGGTTTTCTAGGACATGCATTGTGCACCTCCTTACTAACGAGTCCCAGAGCATTTTGCAGAATGTGAGCCCATGGGCTGAGTTCTGTTCCCTGGCTCAGGGCTGGGACATTGTTGGCATTTCAGCGACACTTTGCTCTGGTTGTTACAGGAGGAAGTGAAGAACAGAAGTTCCCCATCTGAAACTGCAGGGGGAAATTTAGTGTGGTAGAATGTAATTATCCAAACTGGAGCATGGCCAGGATCCTGGAGTTAATAATACCCTCTGCTCTTGCAAAAAGTGTCATAGGATCTTTAATGACTGCTAGTGGTCAGTGGGCTTCACATCACATCTCCAAGACTGATATTAAACAGATCAGATGTGTGGGTGTTTCAGTCTGTCTTGTAACACGAATATTTCTGGATGGCCTGTGGCTGCAGCCTTCGGGTTGAGAAGGGAATTAAGTTAAACAGCCAGGGAGGAGACATTAGTCTTAATGAAAATGATCCCATTAAGGGCAAATGACATGCAATTGGTGAAGAGCAGCTGAGATGTTCCCTGAAGTGCCCATAAGGTAGTTTTGGGTACACCAAACCACCAACCATCTTCGGTGACCATGAGCACCATGCAGTTGGGAGGAATGGAGTAGAAAGAGGTTTACAGCATCCTTTGTATAATAGGGTCATCTCCTGTGGAAATCTGCATTATGAATTAACCCTGATTTTTGTAATAGTGGGAGCTATGTGCAAATTAGTTGGGAAGTGGGTGTAAGTGGCAAGATTACATTGTGCTAATTAGCCTGGCATTGAGGAACTGTACAAAGCCAGGGAACTTCCACAGCAGGGAAGAGAGCACATCACAGAGAATCCCTTTCGTCACAACTGACTTGTGCCATGGGACTTCAATTAAAAACCAGACCAGGCCACTTTTAATCGCTTTAATGAGAAATTAGTTTCTTTCAAAAAAGATAATCTTTTTAAAATTGTCTGCCTACTTCTAACGGTGCAGCCTATCGTGATGGGAGATGAGGTGCTAATTATCTGTCTTGGCGGCTTTTTCTGAGCACAAGGTTTGTTATTCTGTACTGCACCTGGCACCACAGGCTCTGCTCCTTGGGATCAGTGGGCATTACTCTACTGCCAGCTGTAATAAAGAGTAGAAGGCCAATGATCCTGTATGTTGTTAAAATGAAGAAAGACTTGCACGGTTCTCCCCCTTGGTACATCCCAGTACATTGGTACTTACACCATAACAGTATTGTCTCAGGGAATATAAGTCTGCTACAGGATATTGCCACTTTAACCACCTGAACTGCCTTTTAGTTCCAGTTTCAACTCAGTGTCAAAAATATTACCCCTGTTTAAGATTAATTTGTGACAAAATGTCATATTAATACAGCTATATTTCCCAGGGGATAAATATGGCCTTTTGAAGAGCAGCCATGGCTGAGTGCTATATAGGACTACAGAGAATTATCAACAGGCTTTTGCTTTAGCAAATGTCATGCTACCAGAAGAATGGTGCAGTTTGTGGGTAAGTATAGTCTACGAACCATTTTATTGTAAGAGGGAGGTTATGATATTTTCTTCCTATTAATCCATATCTCATCCCTAATTATATTAGCACCTCTCAGTGACACCTGATTAAGAATCTGAGGAGGAAACCGTCAGTTGCCTATAAATCTGTCAGTGTTGTATCACATTTACTTTTGGCATCTTAGCTATTTTGATGTTTGCCTCGAGGTTTGTGTATCCCTGGTAGAATTACTCCAGATTTACACCAACATGTGTGCAATCACAGTTGATCTCTATGTGATGCTGAGGAGTTTTCTTGTAAGGGGCTAAATCCAGCACCAGTTGTAAGCAGCTGTAATTCCAGTGAAACCAATAACATTTGCACCTGCATGTACTAAGGCTGACTTTAGAGCAGTTTATCAGGTATTTTCTTTGTACTGAAGTAGAATAAACTTTGTATTTCATTGCACCTTCGGTACCTGTAGTATGCCTTGGACGTCTGAACTATTGAAACCAAACTTCTTAACAGCCCTCAGATGTAAAGAAAAGGAGGATGAAAAAAAGTCCTAAAACTAATCTCTTGCCTCACAGCACTCCACCAAGATGACTCAGAAAATGACAAGGGAACCAGACTGCAAATTAGGCTCTAGTGCTTGTTGAAGACATTTGCCACCGGTTAAAATGAGTTATTGAAACTGTAAAGCTGAAGACTTCAGAGAAACTTTGATTGACAACAATAATTACAGTTATTCTTGTTCCTCTAAGAAATACAGTGCAGGCTAGGCATAATAAATGTATGAAAATGATATTCAAAATCTGAGCAGAAGTAGATGCAGGTCCAAACAGTTTAAATGTCTTCTGTACAAATTTCTGTGCATTTTTATATGTTAAAAGTAGCTGTAGTTACCAGGCAGGTGTGTAAATTTGCTTTGCATGACTAGTGTGGCTAATCATTGCATGTTTCCTAAAGAAACCTCTGTGAATAAAGGCTGCCTTGCACCCAAATCAGGCTGGGAGGGAGCAGGTTCAGGCTGGGGATTCTGCAGAGCGAGTGCAGTTCATGGGGCACTTCCACCTGATCCTTGTAACCTGTGTCTGGAGGAGATGCCTAATGATTGTTTGAACCACATCCAGATGCTGCCAGAGTGGTCAAATGATGTCTGGGGTACCTGAGGACAGCCCTGTGGTCAGCCTGAGCTTCCACAGTTCTCCTCACAGGGAGAGAGGAGGTGGAGTTGGGTGTGGAATTGTGTATCTGCGCACTGCTTGGTGCCTTGGGTGGGGAATCCTTCAAAGATCTAAAACCAGGAGCTCTTTTTGGCTAACCAGGCTAGCTCTCATCTGACAGGTGTGTGTTACTGAGATCAGGCTTTTCTAGACAGTGCCTTAGAACAGGGCTGGGAGTTCTCAAGTTTTAGGTGCCCTTTTCTTACATGTCTGTGTTGTATAATGCCATGATGGACTAACACATGAGAATATAAAATAACAATTTTTTTGTAGCCAGTGACCTTTGTTGTTATTTCCCTTACTTGAAAGCTACCTTGCATTTCCTTCTCCTGCTGCTGCAGTTATGATTCTTACCAAAAAACCCTGTACCTCTCACAAAGTGAAGTCAGGCTTATAGCTGTGCTCTGCTAGCAGGTGCTTCCAATTGCTGCAATAGATGCTTCTGCTGTGAGAAAATCACTTTTCCCTGTCCTGGTCAGAGAGCTGGACTCATTTTATAACACCAGGCAGAGTGTGGAAGAAGGCAGCACTGTAGCTGACCCTTCTTGCAAGGCCACAGCAGGGCCAAGAAAGTGACTGGAGACAGGGGCTGGCTTTATTGAGCCTGGTAGATGATATTGCTGGGACCTGATCAGCAGGGTTAACAGTCACAGGAAAAGGGACAATAAATTAGTCAATCCACAAGTGCCAAGAAAGAGTTAAATTAATGGAGGAAAAGGGAAAAAAAAAATTCTTTATGCTGGAGAATGATTCTGCTGGCTTACTTATCAGGTTCATGCTGAGCCCAGTCATAATTGGAATGTACCCTTTGTAAAGTTTATTGGGTCCTGGGGCAGCTTGTTACTGAACCGGTCAATTAATCTATTTTTTTTTTTAATGAGTTGGGGGATTTCCTTTTGTGGAAAATCACCAGGAAACCTGACCAAATGCCCACAGCTTGGGAAAAGCATGGCCTTAACACACAGAAAACCCTTCCTCCACAATTAGGAGAGGAAATAGACACCTCCCCTTATGGGCAACATATTTGACCAATCCAGGGACAAAATAGATGGGATTTCACCATTGACTTGCAGGTTGTGGAGAGAGGATCACCATGAAACAAGATTACTTGAATGCAGCTTGGTGTTGAAGGAAATAAAACTGTTGAGTCTCCCTGCTGAGAGACAAATGATTTCCATTTAAAAACCTGTTTGTTCCATGCTGTAACTCCCAATGTAGCAATAATTAATGATATCAGAAGGTTACGAAAGACATTCTGTTGTGCTTGCTCTGTTCTAGGCATGAAATTGGATTAGCATGAAGATAAACTTAGACTTTAAATCTGTTGAGGAAATCAGTAATTATGTCAAAATTCACAAATACTAATCTGTTTAAGTGTGGCAAGATACTGTTCATCTATCAGCAAAACATCCTGCCTTGTCAGAATTCTGTTGAAAGGTTAATTTCTTAAAATACTTGGATTTCCAATGCCAGAATATTGTGGAGATGCAGCTTGTTGAATAAACACAAACAATCTTACCTCTGAAAACATGGTTATTTCTGTTTCAGTGGCATCCAGCCAGTGCCCTCTCATGAGGAAGAATCAATTTGCAAGGTATTGAGTAAGTCCTTCGGCTCTGCTGTGGGGAGGTGACCACCCATGAAAACAACTGACATGAAAACAACGCAAGGTATGGCAGTGCATACTTATTAAAAGTCTGTCTTTGCTGGAAATGAGCACATGGAAATACTGCTGGCTTTAGGGCTAAGCAATGGGGACAGTTAGAAAGGCTCTGAAATTAATTCAGGTAGAAATTCACCATGTGGTGGGAAGGGGAAGAGATTGCATCTCTTCTCAAATATTTCACAATTCCAGCGCTGGCCCTGGTGCTGCCAAAGCTATTTTTAGACAGCTGTTGTAAAACCACAGAAGTAACAGAGCAGTGCCAACGTGTGCAGTGATTCAGTCTGCAAAGGAACCTGCTCAGGTGTAGCTCTGTGGCTACTGATACTCCTGGGGTGGAAGCTGGGCTTGATACACCCACTGAAGCTGCAGTCACACCTTCCCGTTGCAATTTTGATCTACCCTGAGGGAGCACATTAGCTTTGAGTGCCCATTTAATTAAGCAGTTTTGTAGTACAATTGTATTAGAAACAGAAAAAAATAACCTTCAGTGCTAGATTCCCTTCTCAGTGGGAGTGGAGGCAGTGAGCACTTGTATAAATCTATTAGGAATGGTCCTCAATGCCATCTACCATGAAACGTACATCCAAAACCACTTGAGACTTAGAAATCTGTCTAGTGCAAGAAAATTACAGTAGTTTGATTCTTTCTTCATTCTTTTAAAAATGCTGGGGGGGAAAAAAAGGGGTTTCAAATCAGGAAGATGGTTGGGAGGCTGAGAAAGCTGTTTCTATAGGCAGGTGTTGCTGGGCCATCACAGAGGTGGTGTGGTTCAAAAGGCTGGCAAGCCTCTCAGGAAAATGTTACTTTGCTTTGGTGCACAGTGCTGGCAAGAAGAGAGGCTGTTTGTAGCATCAAGTGTGTAGCCTGTGAGAAAGGTGAGTTTGCCAGCTGCTGAAAGGAGGAAAATCTAAGCTGAAGGATAACAGGTAACTTCAGTATTTTGCTGAATAGGTTTTAGAGCAGAAAACTGGATTTTTTTTTTGCCCTTAGGTAGAAAAAAAAAGATAAGGAAATATTTTTACAAATAATAACCTTTCTAATGTGTTTGCCTAGAGCAAAGCAAACCCTCCCAGCTTTTTATATATACCTGGCCACATCTAGCCTTTTCATAAAAGTCTGTGTTGAAAAAGAGTCCACAACCTCTATAGGTATTTCTTGTAGCCATGCAGTGGTTTCCCAACACTTAAAAAATCTCATATTCTGCTTAAGTGCACATTAAGCTAACTCCTTTTTCTAGCGAGGTTCATCTGGTTCTTCTAATCTATAAAACCCTTTCAAATTTTTGATGATATTTATCAAATCTCCCTCTTCAGTTTACAATAAATACTATGATGACCAAGTCAAACATAAAGATACTACTTCATTATTTTTCATGTTATTATATACTACTTCTCTTTACCAATTACTTTATCATTTTTTCCTGTGCCTCTAACTCTTTTCTTTATCATAGGCTGCTTGCATGGGCTCAGCCATAAAATCATCTCTCTATGAAAGAAACATCCTTCTATTTATTGTGTCTATTTTTATGATGACTTTTACTTTGAATTTATTTTATTTAACAATCCTCTACTTCTTTGCTTTCAGTACATTATAGCTGCTCCTTCCTGTGTCATTTGGAACTGGCCAAAGTTGGCAGATCTCAAATTTCTTTTTCCTCTTTGAAACGTGCAGTTTCTTTCTCCTTCAGTGATAATGGGCATTGTGTTTCCTTAGAAATATTTTTGGGGCCCTATTATTCCTCAGCCACTTCAGTTGGCAAACTGAAGGCTTGGAAACAAATTAGCTTGGATGGCAGCCCAAGCTGTCAAAATGAGCCTTCCATTCATTACTGAATCATCCACCTCCTGCATTTAGATCTTCAGCCCCACTTTTCCAGTAAGCTTCTCAGTAGAGTTCTTGGAATTCTTTTTTCTGTCACTTTTGAACTAACTACTCCAGTCTACTTCATTTATGACCACACAGCAAAGCTACTTCCCCATTATCTGAAAGTAGTGAACTAATAACGCCAGTATAGAGGGCAGAGCTGGTCATCGTTTTTGGTAGAAGACATTAAAATTATATTTTTCTCACATATTATTCCTCTGTGAGTTACCTGAGGCCGAGGCCTTGATCATTTTGTCAGGCAAGAAATTCCAGGTAGAAAAACTGGTTCCTACATGGGTGCCATTAAAATTGTATCATTAGTTTTGCTCTGAAATGATCTGTAGATGAGGGAGGAAGGTCTTGTATCACTTATGGCCTTTAAATATTTTCCCCCAATTCTTTCTGGGCTTTGGGGTTTCTTTGTGTGGTTTGTTTTTTTTTTTTTTTTCTGCTTTGTTTTCCTTCTCCCCTGTTTTTGTCAACAAACATTTTCTCAGAGGAATAAATCTCTCAGAAATACTTTGTAGCACCTTTTCTCTCTTCTCACATGGTGTTAAAGTGGACTTTGTTAAGGGGAGTTTCAGAACAAAGTGTTTTGGTTCCAGGCATGAATTTTTTCTCCCCCACTATTGTAGTCAACAGAATGAGGGGAAAGGAGGGAAATTTCTTGGCCAAAGCCCCCATTATCAGCATGTACAGTGTTAATATTAGAGACTCTGGAGAAATTTCCACTGGCAATGCAGCTGTTCAGATGAGGAGTCCAGGACTGAACAAGTGTCAAACCTTGTAAAGTTTTAGAAGATAAAGTTAGGAAAAATGCATACATATTTCTAGCAGAAAGGGAGCTTTAGTCCTGCATTACTGGGTTTGAGGCTGGCCCAGAAAAGGTGTTTAGGTTTTTCTCATGGGAAAGGTCACAACTTTATTTCTTATTTATCACTAGAATGACATTTGTGCCTCCAGTCTGAATATAGAACAGCATGACTTGGGACTTGGACAACAAAAGCCTTGGACCTCAAGGACTTCAGATACCTAGAAAAACATGGAGAGAACATGGAGACAGCTGCCAGGCTGTGTAAGTCTAGAAGGTACCTATTCCTTATTACTTTGTTTTGGTCTCAAGTGATTTTTTGCTGGAGTTGCACTCTTTATTCAGTCACTTGCTAATCTTCTTAAACCCAGATTGGGCCAACAACCACAGAAATTCTGTTTTTGCTATGCTTGTCAGCTGAGAAGTGAAGAATAAGCTGGAAAACTGCGTTTTATATTCAAGTTCAGTTGTAAATAACTGCTGCTGTACACAAAAAGTCTCATAATAATGGCATGGGATGAACTGAATATTGCACAAAGTGTAATAAGCCTTGTTTTTTTTCAAATAACAGAACTCTTGATTGATAGTAAAAGCAGATCATGAAGAGACAGGACACCCACAGTCCTCTCCCTCACTGTCAAGAGCAGCAGAGTTATCCATAGATGTGGCCTGAAACAGGGGCAGCAATATTCTCCTCTCCCCACATAAAGATGGATACTCATACAACAGTGAGTTAGCAAAGAAAATTGGATTGCTGTTGCACTTCTTGTAATGCAACTTTATATCTTTTTTTCCTTAACCAACTTCTCTGGGATTCTGACACAATTATAATTCTGTTACAAAAATTAAAAAAAAGAATTACTGAAAAAATTTTCTAGGATTGTTCTTCTAAGCAGGTAAGTATATTTCCCTTTTTTGTCATGCAGGAATGTTGCCTCCCAAATTAAATATGCATTTAGCATAAATACACTGTGGTGATTATTGCAATTCAGGGACTAACGATTTCCTTTTTCTCTAGCTTTCCTGCTATGCAGTTGGTTGTGTTTCCACACTTATGGTGGAGAATTAACTCCCTGTGGATAATATAGCTTCACTTGCAGCAGATGTCAAGACTCTTAATCAGAATTTAAGTAGCTTCAATTACATTTACTTAATTCACTTTGGAAGTGAAGTAAGTTAAATTGAATTAGGCCTACTTTAATTCTGAATGAGTATGTCCACACAGATATTCAATGCATTTCAGCTAATCTGTTCTAAAAATTAATTCAGGTTCTGTTTGCAAGTACTCTCCAAAGTGCAGATCCACAGCCTGTGGGTGCTGGAGATAAGGAATGGGGAGGGACAGACAATGCTGGGTATGAAAGGCATGGTTGAGGACATTTGGATGCAATAAGTGCAATTCCATAGCAAACAGGAAATGTATTTAGCCACAGTGCACAAAAGCCTGGATCTTTTTCTGCATGGTTAGAATGAAATGTACTCAGAGAGCAGCTGCCCCACGCCTGGGTTTGCTCTATGGGATGCAACTGCTATCAAGGTGGTTGAAATTATAATATATAGGCAGACACCAAGGTAAATGGAGCCAAAAATGTATCTATTCCTTTATCTGTTAGCAGCAGTGGCCAACTGCAGAGCTTCTGAGGAGGATAAAACTATGCGCTAATCCCTGGTGCATTTCCCTGGCAGAAGTTAGCAGGGGTTCAGGATTTCCTGAGTCAGAAATGGAGTTCTGGAGCAATTATTAATTGCTCATAATGGATTTTTCCCATGAGTTGCTGAGCACTTTAGCACTTTACTAAAACAGAAGTGTTTACTATTGCCTGTATGGTTTCTGTCATTTGTATTACCTACCCATCATTTGTAAAATGCAGTTCTGACATTAACTCTGCAGGTATGTGGCCAATGTGACTATTTTCTCTAAGTCAACAACACAGTAGATAATGGCCTTATAAAGCCTGCAAAGTTATGATCCATCCATGTCCTGAACAAGCACACAGTCCTGATCATCCTCTCTCAAAAAGGATGTGATAGAAAAAGAGAAGATACAGAGGAGAGCAGCAAGAATGTGTAAAGTTCTAAATAGGATTTCCTGGAAGATATTAAATAAAATAGGGCAGTTAGGTTTGGAAGAGAGACAAGCAATACAGGTGTGCATAAAGTCATGAATGGCATGGGAAAAATGAACTGGAAATTACTATCCGCCTCTATAACATAAAACTAAAGGGGCAATGGAGGGAATTTGAAGGCAGCTACTTTAGACCAGAACAAATAGAATTGCTTTTTCACACAGTGCATAATTCAGTTGTGGAACTTATTGCTGACAGATATAGATTCAAGAAGCAATTAGACAAATTCATGGAAAATAGGTCCAGCAGGGGCTATTAAACATGCTGATGCAGATGCAACCTCTGGCTCAGGAAATCCCCCTATGGCAGATTGCCAGAAGCTGGAAGGTGGAAGAACCATCACTCTAGGCTTCATGTGTTTCTCTGGTCTTTCTCTGAGTAACCACTTTGGGTTGCTGCTTAGTGTGGGTTTCAGGCCTCCACGGAAGATTGTGCCTCTTAGGCTTTTATTTGTCCCTCCTAAGGCATTGCTTGTATTCCATGTATTACATTGTTTAATTTCCTCTCTTTACAGGGCTGTGTTATAATTTGGATTTTGGTTTTTGGCAGTAGTTTAATTGCACAGCATGAAGCGCAAAGTATCAGTCTGCTGTCGTGACAGCACAGTAATGCAAAAGCCACCATAATTAACCCTGTGGCAAAACACACAAGTTCCACATCCCCATCCCTGCCCACATGGATGAGTGGGAAAGATTAGCAGTTCAGTGCTTACAGGAAGCTATGCAATTGATGGTCTGGCAGAAAAAGGGAGGGAATGAATTCCAGAGTACCTCCCTCCATCCTTTTAAACCACTTTAAGATTAACAGTCACTGGTGGGGCTGTGCAGCCTGCCTAGCACCATTATAAAGAAAGGTGCTGCATTTCTAGGCTGGACTTTCCTCTTGTCATTTCCAGTTGCAGAAATATGTGGGTTGCATTAGTTCATCTGTAGAGGCTGAATTTAGCAGAGAGATTGGTTTGCTGGAATCATGTTCCCAAAATGGAGAACAGCAGGGAATTGGCCCCTGCCACAGCTGTGGGACAGGAACAAGCAACACCAGGTACAGTCCTGGAGATACAGAGCCAGCTCCTGCCTCAGCACTAATTTCTTGCATAACATTGAGCAGATTCTCTGTTCTTCCAAAAAGCTGCCTCCCAAGGGTGAATATGTCTCTGTATATTCGGCTGCAGAAAGGCCACAGCTTCATCCCTTTGTCTGCCTTTTCATTCCTCTTGGGTTTGGGCTTCACAGAGCTCCACAAACCCACCAACTATAGATCAATGTATCTGATACTCTTATTAATGCTGTATTCAGGTTCCAATTCTATGTTGAATGATACCCCACTGGTTCTGGGGGAAAATCTTTGTCTTTTTCCTTCTGTGACTAAGAAATGGCTCATGGTGCATTGAGCTCATAGATTCTCTTTGATTGTGAGTGTAACCTTTCAGCGTGAGGCTGCTGGTGCAAGTGAAATCAAAAAACCTTTGTGAAAGTGTCTTAACAAGCCAGTGGTGTGATGGTGTAAGCTCTCACCTCGCTCCCAGTCAGCCTGAGCTTGACCAGGTTCTTAAGACTGCCAAAAGGTGGTTTTAGGCATATTGTGCTTTCTGATTACTTGCCACAAAATAATTAAAACATTGGTTTTGCACTCCCAGGCTGTTTGTCCCTAACACTGCCTAAATGAATCACATGCTGTTTTTCTTAATCCAAATGGGATAGATTTGGAGTCCCACTGTGATAACTCCTGAGTACAATAAATAGAAAAATATAAAGGCAACCCCTTTTCTCATCACAGACTCCTAAAGGGAAAACTATGGGTGCTCAAGTGACTTTGCAGAACGAAAACAGTTGATGCCCAGGGCCTGTTCTAAGTGAGGGAGCATAAGAAAAACTACATCCAGGATAAACAAAAGTGAGCTACCTACCATGTACATGAACCTGTTCCTCAGGGAGGAACTCACTGCTTTACACCTGTATGCCTGTATGCCTTCACCCTGAATGCTTTAGGCATTTGCATTGTTGTCATCTAAAAGCTGTTGCTCTGAGTTCTGTGGTTATGTCTACATAGCACTAAAGGACAATGAAAAGCTCTTCTGTGACTGTAAAAGTGCCTAATCAATCAATAAATATTGGTTTAAATGAGTGTTAGGTGCTGCACAAGCAGTATTGATGTGAACTGAGGAGGAAAAGAGAAGCCTTGAGAGATGCAGGTCTGCTCCCCCAGGAGGTGTCCGAGTGTACTTATTTTCCTGTACTTTTATCTTCTGTAGTGAAAATAAGCACCTAAATTTTTTTGAACAGCTATTAAATTCTATTAATTTAATAGGAAGAGATGCTGGTACCTGTATGAGGCTGCTGCTAGAACTGCATTAATAAGTTACCATTTTTTTTAGCTAATCTCCTGTTTGTCAGGATTTTAAAACAAAGGTAGTGAGGGTCAGTGACTTTCCAGAGATCTCACAGTGGAATTGTTGTAGGACTGTAATAAGAACCCAGGCCATCAGTTCTGAGCACTTTGGGCTGTTTGTTTTAAGGCTGGCTGTTGATAGGAAATGCAGTATTTACCAACAACTTGGCAATCTGAATGGGGATCTTGCAGGACACTGAGCTACGTAAAAGAAATCTGTAATGTGTCCTGCCCAGCTCAAATGCATTCAGCTGCTGCATTGTGGTGGATTTTCTATCCACAGGTGAACTCTGTAAGGTTCCAGAGGCAGATACTGAGAAAAGGGAAGGAAGGCTGTCAGATGCAGGCATTTCTGCAGTGTAGGAGGGAAAAGGAGCAGATCTGTGCATGTACAGGCACAAAGGTGTGTGTTAAGTTAATTATTAGGGCCAAAACTACATTGTCTGTGCTGCCTTGGAAAAGTGGCAGGGGAAGGAGACGTAGGAAAATAGCTTGGCACTGTGAGCTCCGTGGCACAGTGGAGAGGAGGTGAGGGTGACATGGAGAAGGCCACTGGTAAAGAATTTCCAGTTCTGAGGCTCTATTCCCAGCTGTTCAGCTGCTTTGCACATTGCAAAAATAATAATTGTTGTTTATTAGGAGCCTATCCATCAGCTGATGCCTCAGCTGCCTCTCGAGATTATAATACGAACCAAATTGGGCTGCTGCTCTCAATAAAGA
Source organism: Lichenostomus cassidix (assembly GCF_008360975.1). Lineage (NCBI taxonomy): Eukaryota > Metazoa > Chordata > Aves > Passeriformes > Meliphagidae > Lichenostomus > Lichenostomus cassidix. The sequence goes on from NC_139491.1 coordinate 3,795,085, forward strand.
GATTTTTAATCTGTTTCAGAGCAACTGCATGACACTGAAGTCATTCTGAGGTTAAGTGGGAAGGAGTTCCGGGAAACTGAGGTTGTAGGAGAATTATTTGTGCAAACAGTATCTTTCTGCAAATACAACCAGTCTGAGGGTTATGCTTGTGCTTATTAAGGCAGAACAGTATAAAAAGGGTTTGAAGACTGGAAGCAGATCTTAGTGCCTGCCCATTAAACGCCTGAGACGTGAGAACCAACTTTTTAAACTCTACTTTTATGATCGTCAAGTCTGTGACAGGTCAGTGTTTAGTCTATTATCTTATCAGCTGGTGGCTACATATTCATTGGAGAGAGATGAGCTGTCCATTATATGTATTTTGTACTTTTATGATGAAAGATAATTTGTGTAAAAGCATCCAAAGCGTAGGCATTTTGGGATGCTTTTAACATATCAAAAGAATCTGATCTGTATCTGTCTTTTTCCTCTAGCCAAATTACTCACCAGGAATACTGATTCTTTTATTTCCTTTCCATTCATTTTCCATGCAGTCTGTGTTAAAAAAAATTATCTATTTTATTATTTTTTTTTATATAAGGGATGCAGAACAGGAAGTGGAGGATAAGACACAGAACAAAACCACAGAAATAAGGGCTTTTTGGATCACAGTTTAAAAAATTTATTCTAATTATTTATTGCATCAAATATTGGTTTTAGAGGGACCATTTTTCTGTTCCCTCTATATATTTTCCCCTCAGTTCCCTCATATTTGCCAGACTAGGAAAATTTGAAGGAGCTAAACAAACAACCTGGAAGAGACTGGCTTCTTTATAAACCTCTGCTTTATTATCAGGCTATTTTGAATGAATTAATCTTAGCATGTGTCCCCAGTTATCCAATAGAGAAGATGCTTCTCTATCTGCCAGATTGGAAGCTTGGGAGCAGTGTTAAGTAGCCAAGTGGGTTTGGTCTTGGGGTTGCAAATCTCCTTTTTCTGGAGATTTCTTTGGTGAAGCCAGAGTAGTTTGGAATGATGTTCAGTCTTCTGAATCATGTGGGGCTGTGGAGCTATGCCACAGTAAATTCTTTAACCAGAAAAAGATATTATTTGTCTGGGAAGCTGTCTTCCACTGTTCCTTCTTTTCCATATGTGGAAATACACGGTTGCCATGGAGTTGTAGCAGGCTGGTCTACTCATTTTGCAAGTCTCTCAAAGTTTTAACCCTTTTCAATTTGCCAATCTGCCCCTTTTTTCTTCTTGGACAAGAACTCTTGGGTTTAAGCCTTTTGACAGCTCTCTCGCTTTCTTTGGTCTTTTTTTTTCTTTTAAGTTAAATTTCATAGATGAATTTCCAAGGGAGCCATGGATACCCAGGGCTCTGAAAACCAGAGATTAAAATCACCATATAAAGGATCTAGAAAGGCTCAGAGCACATTAGCCTGGTAATGATTAGTTCAATGATTATTGTGCTTACTTTCAGATGTTTTAGATAGTATATACAATATGTCTAATATGTTGTCTTGAGGAATATATCAGGAAGGATGTCTTCATGTAGCAAAGGAATTCATAGCTGTGGGCTTGAAGTGCTTGTTTATGGTCAGTGTCTTTTCTTTGTCTTTTAAGAAAATGCTTCATGCTCTCACAGCACCTTTTGCTCCCAAGGGCTTGCTCCTGATCTATCAGGATGCAGATTAACTGCTTGATTTAAGCCAGAGATTCATGGCAGTGTGAATCCATGGTGAGATCAGTCTCTGGCTCATGCAGGTGAGGTTCCCCAACAAGCTTTAGCTGCAGTCTGCAGCAGCTGGCCAGGGAGAAGTATCTCAGTGGGAAAAGGAGAATAATAAATGTTCTCCACTCTGGGTCCTGCTGCTCTCCTTCCCCTCTGATTTGGAGTGACAATCTCAGTGTTCTTCCCTTAGTCTCCTCTTCCCACTATGTCACTTCTCTTGATTTTTGGTTTCCTTTGGTCCTATTTCTGCATTTTTTGACATTTGCCTTTACAGCTCAGTTTCCTGGTTCCTCATCTCCCTTCTCAAGTGTATCTCCTCCCAAAGCTATGGAGCTGTGCTGCTCAGACTGCTCCCTGAGTTCACCCTTTCTCTTCCTCATCATGCCTGCAGACAGGGCCCATTCCATAGACCCCCCCTAAGCTTCTTTTAACTCCTACAGCTCTTTTCTTTTTGAATCCAGTCTCTTACTCATTGGCCTTAGGTTTGTGAGAGGTTTGGGACTGGCTTCTCCAATTATTACCTTCTTTCAGAGGGCCATCCATCAGAGCAATTAGCCAGCTCTCCTTCCCATTCCAATCAGGAGGAAAGGTGTTCCTATCACTCCATAAGTGCTTGCTTTACATGCAAAAGTGCATGTCTGCATTTTGCCTTCAGTAAATAGTGCTGCATTTTTAATGAGCTTGTCCCTAAGTAACAGATTGTGCCGCCAAATGCTTTAAATTTCTGTCTTTTCAGATTCTAAAATAAGTTTTTGCTGACTTTTTGTTGGTAATGGCTGAAGGGGATGGTTTTCAAAATATGCATGGCTGGCACCAGCTGAAGATTGCTTTTTATTTTCCTCATGCTGAGTGTGCTGGCTCTTTTCTCTCATTTATCCCAGGGAAGCTTGTTTAAATGTCCCTTGCATGCTGTAGGAATTGAATCTACTGTAGGAACTCAAGCTTGTAGCATCTTTCTCTGGGCCTCTGGAACTTCCTGGGGGTGAAAATCTGCGTTTAATGATGAACTTTGCAGTCTGAAGCCTCGTGTGAGAGACTACCCAAGGAGTAAGACAGGAAATGTGTCGGTGTGCTCCGTTTTAATTCAGGAGGTAAATGAGGGCACTGTGGGTCATGGCCATAGGTGTCAGCTCCAGGCTGAAAGGCTCAGCCCCTTGGCTCAGCAGTTTGAACAACAGCCTGTGTGGAGCCTCTGCCTAGAGCTTGTTCTGAACTGAGGGATTGGTGTGAAGAGAAACATGTTCTTAATCTTGAGTTTCTGAAAGAGATTTGGCAATGTGAAATCCCAAGGCTGCCACGGTGCTTTTGGAATTGAACTGAGAATCAGTGAGTTAAATCTATTCAAATGGTTGGTTGTGGGGCCAGATTTCCAGCTGATGTTGCTCAACACACTTTAATAAAACCAGTTATCCCTCATGGATGTCAACAAAGCTTTATCATCTTATGCTTTTTAAGAATCCAGCCCCACAGTGCTACAGATATTTCATTTTAAGTACTGTAATACGGGAAGATGCTGTAAGGTTTTGTTTTGAAAATAGGGAGCATGAATAGTTTTGGGTGAAATACAAGAAATAGAATTTAGGGGAATGGTGCAGAGTTGTTAACACTTGTATAACCCTGTTAGGCCCGAAAAGTGTGAGGCCTGAGAAGAACAGCTTGTCACCTGAAGCCATTGTGAACATGAGGCTGGAACTAAAGGAAGCAGAAAAGTGTAGCATTAATTTTATTTTTCATGGTGGTAAGGGTTGTTTTGATGTTGTAAAGTGAGGAAGAGCTAAACTTACCCATAGACATAAGGGAGATGGATCTGACCTGGTAGAGAACTGTAGCCTGATCAGGTTTCTGGCATATTCAAGGAACTCTGGTATGAGATTGGAAGAAAGTGATGAACAAATTGTCTCCTGGGAGAGCTGAGGAGGGCCAGGATGAAAGGGAAAAGAGGGGGAAGTGGAAAGAGGGGGAAAAAAAAGAAGTTGTGCAAGGTGCTGAATGTGAAAACAATAAGCTTTGATGTGATGAACATTGGCTGGGAAGCAGAAGGATCTGAGGATGGCAGAGAAGGTAGGTGACTCTGGATAAATGGACTGGAGGGGATGAGGGCAGAAGCCTGGAGGGGAGAAAGCTTCAGTGAGATGAGGCGTGAGATGACTAAGCCTTGGCTGAAAGGCTTCAGCTTTGTGAATTGGGCAGGAGGATTTAATGGCAGCTTTGACGTCTGGGAGAAGAGGGAGGAAGAGCTGAAAATGCCCCTAAGAATTTGGATCTGTGAGAAGGACATCGCCACTGGCAATGTGGAAAGGAAGGAGAAACTGCACTAACCCCCAAGGCTGACAGTTCAAAGGCTGAAATTTTGAGCTCACACAAGGAGTTTGGGGGCAGCAGGCACTGACAGCCCCATGAAGCTGCTCTGGAGCTGGTGTAGTGTGTGGGTGATGAGCAGCTTTTCCTTCGGTGGGACAGGGGCTCACACTGGTGTCAGGTCACCGTGCCAGCCACAGAGCTCACTAGGGAGGTGGCAAGGAGGTGTTTTAAGGCTAAAGTGGATTCCCACTCCCAGAGCAATAGGGGATGTCAGGGAAATAGTGTGGCTCCCTCTGATAGCAATATACTGTGCACCTGCTGTTCTCATCCATTGTCCCCATCTCCTCCAGGGCTCTGGCTGACTATCCCTGCTCCATGTGGAAGCAGGCTGCTGCCTTCCAGGGCTGGACCTGGCTGTGGGGAAGGTGTGCCAAGGCACTGCCTGTCCTCCAGTCTGTGTGACATTGCAGTCCCTTGAGTGCCTCCTTCCCTTTCTCTTCCCCTGCACATCTGCTCCTGGTTTTAAAGCTCCTGATTTTGTACTTTGAGGGAGATCCTCATCCCCATCATGTTGTGGGTGCTGGGAGTGTGCATGTAGGAGGACATTCACAGGCAGGCCTTGGGAAATGTGCTACCCTTCTGGCACCACCCAGAGTTTCAGTCTTCTGGGTACACCCCAAACACCATGCTTTTCTTTTTTATTTTTTTCTTTTTGTTTTTAAGCATGATATGGCTTTTCTTAGGCCACATGTGGTGCACAGAATAGAACGTCAGCTGTGAGAAGGAGACCAAGGTTTACCTCAGGACCCTGAACTTCGTGTGCCTTTTTGGTGTGGATTTCCCAAGCTGTGATTGTAACAAAGCTTCAGATCCCTTTTCCCTGCTCTTTCTCCAAATCTGGGGTGTTTCCTCTGGTTCACACAGACCAGAGGCTGCTCCCCTCCTTCTTCCAATGTGCCCCTGGTCCTGCCCAACCTGACACACCTCTGCAGGACACCAATTTTCAGTGTAGCTCTTGTCAGTCTGGGTCTTTTAAGCTCCGAAGTTTGAGGCCCACAATGTGTCAGTGCCTTTGAAAAACTTGGCTAAATGGCTTCGTAATTGCAAGGAAATGAAATGGTAAATGTCAGTATGGCTACGGTGAAAATGTGAGTGTTCAGGCATTTCACAGGGAGCTTCTCCCACTCCTTTTTTCTCTTCTAAGAATGCCCAGTTTTTCAACAAGCCACTTTCAAGTACGCAGACAGTGCAAGATCCTGAGTTAAATGTATCCTTTCCACAACTGTACTGACTTCAATAGAGTTGCACCAACACTTGTCCCATCTTTTGTAGCTGATTAATTTATGTTCATTTTACTTCTCCAGTGCCAATGAAAGAATTTAATAGACTTTTATTGTTCCCTGCAGATTCCCCCCCTCTGTGCAGAGAGGCATCAAGCTCTTCTGTGGGTTGGCATTGTTGTTCTTTCCCTTTTTGATTTCCTTCATGGAACAGAAAGAGATTACACCAGGGGAGCTAACTGTGTACTTGGCTCTCCAGGGAATTCAATACACGCCTGCAATTAACCTGCATTGAACTGGCCATTGGATGTTGCTATTCCTCCACAATAAACACAGATGGGAGGCAGTTTTGACTGAGTATTTGTATACTGCAGGTTGGCACAGCTCAAGTCAAAATAAATACAATTTCCAGACGGTTCGGATCCTTGCCTCTCCTTTCTGCTTTTTCTTTTTTTTGACAGAGCAGGGGAAAAATCTGAATAGTATAAAGAAACCCTTCTTGTTTGTCCCCCAAAATAAATATTTCACCTAAAAGCTGAATTTATTTCAGATCTCAGCCCCATCAGTCTGTCAGGGAGACAGTAAAAGGGGAGAAAAATTTTAATCAGGATTTAGCAGGGAAAGTAATTCAGTGGGAGGGAAAGTACAGTTTGAATTGCACTTAATATCACAAGCTCTCATCTTGCTGATGCTTGGAACATTGTACAGCTTTACTCCTCTCATGGGCAGCTTGAGTTCTGAGGATTAAAATAAGATTCTGAAGGTCTGTGGGCGAAAAAACATCTTTATGTGTTTCTCAGGCTAGAAAATGAAGAGAATATGTTCCAACTGAAATAGTTTTTTCTTTACTTATTTGGGGAGGGAAGGCTGTGGGTTGGAATGAGCACCTAATTAGCTATTAATTATTTTCCTCATTCACAAAAAAAAAAGAGGTTTCCTCCATTGCCAAAAGTGGGTTGTCTGTGGGAAAACATGAGCTCTGGGAAGATTAAAAAAAAGTAAGCAAAACAAAGCACAATTGTTAAGTTTAAAGAAATTGAGCTAAGCATATAAAAAATCTGCCACCAGGGTCAGACTTGATGCCATGTGTATTTTTTTTTTTCATTAAAGGAGTGCAGATTTTGAGCCCAAGCTATTATTTCAGGTGACTTGAGGCCCTCCGGGGGCAGCAGTGAAATGGAAAAGAGCACGGCAGCCTGCTCTTGGAACTGATGCTCACTGAATCTGAAAGGTCATGTCATGTTTTCTGGCAATTGACTCAATGGGTTTGGATTCTACAACATAAGGTCGGGCCGTTTTCACTCAGCACATGTTTACTGGGGAATGTGCCTTCCAGTTGTTTTCACATTGACCTTATTACCCTGCCACACTGATGAGCCTGGCACAAAACCTACTTTTTGTATTGCTCTGTGCACCACATTCCCTCTCCCTTTCCTGCCCTCCAACATTGTTACTTTGGGCTGCGGATGGAGGATTTGGTGTCTGCTTTTGCCCCTGCTTCCCATGCCTCTGTTACAACCCAGTGTGCAGAAGCCCCTTGACTGCACACTTTGGAAGGATGAGAAGGTACAGTGGGATTGCCTCATGTTTGGTTCCCAGGTTGTGCAGTAGGAAGTCTGGGAAGGAGAGGAGACACAGGCTCTGGGCTCTAAACTCGAGTAGGAAGGTTCACAGCATCTGAGGGGACATCCCTTCCCAGTGCTCCTGCAGGAGATGCTGGCCACGAGCTGGACAGACACTGGCAGGGCAGAACTCACAGCCCAGGGCTGGGCTGGGCTCCACACTGAGCAATGTTGAAAGGGATGGAGGCAGCATTTCCCTCCCTCCTGGTAAATCTGCTCCTTCTTGCAAATAGACTGGCCAAGCTTTACAGGGATAAATAAAATACTGCTGCTATTTCTGCAAGCGCATTGGCAGCTCTCTCTCCTTGCAGCCACACAAGTTCTTGTGCTGAGAACACAATATGCGTCTCTGCCACCTTTTCAAGCTTAAAAAAGTGTTTTGGGCTTCTGTCAATTTTAGGAGTTATAAATTAAAGACAAGGAGTTTATTATTACTTGGAACGCTCCCATGTTTTAAGCAGTTTGAGACAAAAAGGAGCTGAGACATTTGAAAAATGTTGGTGGAAGGAAGGAAATAAGCCCACAAGTGCTTTCTTCTGTGAATGCATTGCTTAACCTTGTCCTGCCATGCAGTTGTCAACCCTGGCTGCCCCAAGAAGGAATAAATGTTGTAGTGCTTTGTCATTGTTTGGATATTGCTCTTTCAGTAAGGTCAGAGCACACTTGCAGCAAATCCACTAGTCAGAGAGCAAGGCACACTGTGATGTTACAAGGGAGTGTCAGGACCTTGAGAGATGGGAGGTTTGGCTCAGGCTTGGACTTTGCTGTCTGAGCATGGCACCAGCAGGTTATTTTTGGAGACAACTTTGCAGTGTGCAGCTCAGAAATGCTGTGTAAGACCTAGGGATCAGTTATTACCCTGGGCTTGTTTCTGTGATAAAATGAGTCTGCCTTGAGGGAGGCTTCAAGTGTGGCTGTTACAGTCACCAGCACGAGGGCAGTGTCAATGGTCTTTGCCACTGACCAGCTTGAATTTAAACCACAAAATGTCCTCATCAGTATTTGCCATCGGGATAGCTTTTGTGGGTTGCACTTTAGGAGGAAAGTTGCTGGAGAACAGAGAAAGAGGCTTTCTGGACGCTGTGGCTTGCCTGGATTCCTAGTGCAGCTCTGTCCTGTGCCCCATGCTTTGTGCTGGTGTTTCAGTGTCTTCTGAGGGTGCAAAGCACCATGCAGACATACCCAGAATAGCTGGACCATCCAGCTGTGTCAGCCTCTTGCTGTGTTCCAGGTCATGCCCAGGCTAAAGGGGTGAGAATCACTGAGGAGGAGGAGGGTTAACACATTGCCTTAGCTCAGAAGGTACTGATCACACTGTGGAGACATACCAGCCTGTTTGGCATTGGCTTCATTCCCACAAAGCCGGTGGGCAGGGTAAAGAAGCCTGTAATGGCATTTTATCCCCAAAATCTCACCCAGAATGTGGCTGCTCATATGGTTTTGGAACCTTAATTTTTGCAGGATGAGCAGGCTTATCTGATCCTGCAAGTCCATCTTGGATAAACCACTGCCTGACTTAAACCCACAAGTGAAACTTTCTTGAACAAAATCCTGGTTTTTGTCTTTATGAAGTGAACCCCATGCACTGAAAGCATGGACTGTGCAAGCAGAGCAGCTCTAGAAAATACTTCTAAAACTTATTGGCTAAAGTCTGGAAATTAGTATTCATCACAGCAAGAGGACCAAAGCAAGGCTTGACAAACACATGCCCATTTTAAACAGGAAAAAAGAGTCAGTGTAAAATTGCCTTGTTTTACAGTCATATCCATTATACTATTTGCTTTGACTCCCATAGTTTGAATCTGTTTTCACACCAGTTTTGTAGTGCTGCATGCATATTCACTGAGTGGAAGCCATTTTAGTGGATCAGCCTGCTGATTTCACAGGAGCTTAAAGGGTAAAACTCCTTGCAAGTGTGTTCAGAACTCAAGTAGTTTGTCTTGGTAGGAAAAATCCAGTTTAAATGGTGCAATAGCCTTTCTTAACTAAGATTGCAAATGCCCTGTGGCTGGCTGTTCTGTTCTCACTTTAGGTGACGGCTGTGGATTAAGAGCCCGAGGCTTTGGCTAACATCTATAGGCAAGGCAGGGCATCCCCGGGGTCTAATTCAAGGAAAGTTGTGCAGGTGTCATAATTAGCAGTTTCCTGTTAAAACTCCACAAATAAGCTCTAATCCTCAAGGCACTAGTCTCCAAAACCCCTTGCAGGTTTGTTTTCAGACCAAGTAATATTCATCTGTAACCTTTTTTTTTTTTTTTTTTTAATTGCCCAAGCTGCACATTTAACTACCCTGGGCCCACTGGCTTAGATTTTGCCGAAAATCAGATGTGAACAGGGATTAATGGTTCCAGTTGCTCACACTACCAAGCCACCATGCCGAGTGCAACCTGCCTTTAAATGAGGCCGAGGTGTACAATAGTTGAGTCAGAGCTGAATGGAGGACTTTGGTTTCCTATGTTATCCCTCCTCGCCCTTCAAGGCCAATAAACATGTCATAAAGGGAGGAAAAAGTGTGAAAAGTTAGGAAGCAAAACACAACCCTTAATGGTCTCTACATGTGCTGCAGCCACCTCCAAGTGAAAGTTGAGGTACCAGATTTTTTAGCACTTGGAGGAAAGCCTGCCTCACTCCCAACCACAACAAAGCAGGGACTCCCAACACAAATGTTCCTGGGCAGAATAACATTGGGAATGTGTGTGCACACGTGTGTGTGTGTGTGTGTGTGTGCACATCTGCAGCCAGGGAGGAGAGGGGGAGGAGTGTGTTAATTGCAGTGTGAGCACATGTCAGGCAGCGAAGGGAAAGTTTCTCAGATCCCATGATCAGCAGGGCATCTGAGGACTTTAATGTTTTTCACAGTACAATAAAACTACCAGTGCCAGCTGGAGTCTCCAGCCAAGCTGTGTGCCTTGGAGCTTAGATGTTTCACATCACTGAAGGCTACATAATACTTTCAGCTGGCATTGCATTCCGTTTGATATGTCTGGGGATGGAGATAGTTAGTTAAATAATCACATTGGCTGATGTGGTAGCTCAAACAATGGGCCCTTCCCCCTCTCTTCAAACACATTTTGGGAATATTAGTTTGGGAAGATGGGCACCAAAGCTTTTCATCTGTTTTCTTAATCTGTTTCTTTCTTTGTTTAGCCTCTTAAGTGTTGACAGGTTGTGATGATGTTACTTCTCTTGGCGTGAATTTTTTGTGAGACAAAAAGAAGGATCTGGTCAGATTTTGATCAGAGATAAGTCAGAGAGAAATGAGAACTTTGAGGCTTGCTTGTTCTGGAGAATTTAGTCTCAGTACTGGATAGTGTGGGTTCAGGGGGTTGACTAGGAGACCACTTAAAATAAAATCAGTATGTGCTATATCTTCTAGTTGCGGGTAAAAAAAACCCAGAAGTTGTAAACATGGAAAAGCACATGGCAAAAGAATCATAATTTGAAGTTTATAAGTTCATAATTTGAAGTTTAAGATGTGTTTTACAGTGTTTCAAATATGCAAGATTAAAATTCTAGAGACATGTATGGGTCTGTGGCTTTGGGTGTATGGAACTACAGGTGACGGATAACTTTGCTTTCAGAAGTACTGAACTACTTTATCATCTGCATCAGTAGGATTGTCTAGCTGTGTCTTTCCTTTCTTCTAGAGTTTTCATAGGAGGATATTGTAGACAACCTAGACAGATGACATAAAAGAAAAGCCCTCTAGCTTGGCATGTTCTTGAACTTGCTTTCTATTTATTTCTTTCATGTCTCCAGACTTCAGTGTTGCTACAACATAAGTTTTAAGTGTGCACTTTTCCCTGACACAGAGAATTTTCTTGCAAACTTTTGACAAGGTGATAAAACCTGTTTTCTTGTCCTCACTTTGTTGTACAGTGCTGTGTGAGTGCATGTAACCAATGAAAATCCATTGCAATCTCTAAACTGATGTTATGCAAACAGTTCTACACCTTCCTGTTTCTTTCCTGTGCAGGAAATCACTCTTTTAAACAAACACAAAACGCTACTCTAGTGCTGTGAAACACTGAGATCACTGACACTGCCTGTAAATGATGAAGTTAGAAGGCCAGTTTTTCTTTGCTCCCTATATCGTCAATCGAGAAAAATGAACTTGCTTTTAATATCAGGTCTTGGATCAGTCTTTGGAGAAGCCTGTGCCTTTCCACGATTATGTAATGACCTTCCAGGTGAGACACCTGCAGTGGTGCCAAATTTAGGTGGTGCACATTGAGCTGTAGCTATCCCCTCCACATCTCTCTGAAGAGACTGGAACATTCACCTGATCACAACAAGGATCCTGGGAAGAAAATTTGGAGTTTCAATGAAGTGTTGGAGTTGTTAACCTCTCACAATGTCTGCTTAGTGCCTGTATGGCTGAGTGTGCCCTGTCACACTGAAGCCACCTTTGCACATGCAGTCCCAAGCTCTCTTGAGTTATAAGGCATGATGTGATATTTGAGAAAAGCATTAAGAGCTATGCACGAAAGACAGGATACTCCTCATTTCCTGGCAGCCCTTCAAGTCTTGACCTTGTTCCAGGAAGAAAGCAACCTGTGAAAACATCAGCTCCTGTCAGCAGTCACAGCTCTGAGAGAGCAGCACGTGCTCCATGTGCTGGAGGAGGTGTGAGAATCTGAGAGCAGCATGTGTTTGTGGGGAAAAAGCAGCTGTCCCTCCACCTCCACGCTGATGGCAGTGCAACTGCTCACTCCATATTCACTCCATATTCATTCCATATTCTCTCCATATTCTCCAGCTCCTGAATGCAGCGCTGGGAGCACCACGGGGAAAGATGGGTGAGATTTGGAGTGTTGGGACTTCTTCCCCACAGGTTTTCAGCAGGAGAGTGTACCATCCACAGCCTAATATTTACTGCAAGGTAAATATTAAAGTGATCAGTTCCCTCATTCAACATACCCCTGGAAGTTACTGATACCAAAGGACTGTGGTGGGAAAGGAGCTGATGAGGTGATGCCAAATCACCCAGGTCTGAATAAAGGACCTGGGATTGTCTCAGTTCACCCTCAATATCTGTCTGGAATTGGGAATATCTTCTCCAGACTTCAGCAGCTTGTCACATGAGGCTATGTTATGTCCAGTTATGTCATTCTGGAACCCTATCAGATGCCCTTTATGTTTTTGCACTGACTGATTTAAAGGGTCAGTCAATCAATGAAATCAATGGCAATGAATATGGGGCAGCAAAAAAGAAATGTTTTCTCACTCAGCACAGGAACTTGCTGTCATAGGAGGTTACAGAAGCAAATGCTGTGGATGGATATCAGGATATGAACTGTAAGACTGCTGATCTTTGGAAAAAGTTACTCATAGAGAAGTATCTCTAACTCTTCTGTTCTGCTATTGCTTTTTTTTCTTTTTTTTTTTTGTATTGTGTAGCACAACATATATTAAGAATAATTCATTTTGTTCTGAAACTTCAAGCATTGGTTGCTCTGAAAGGCAGGTCAATAGCCTTCCTGCCCCTCAGAGCATGAACTGGGTTGAATGTGATGTGCTGGTCCAAAACCTACTGGTTCTTTAATGCAAGAACATCTTTCCCCACCTCCATGATCTACACTAAAGATCCCCTCTCTGTCCCTGCATTACTGAGAAATTCTGTGAGCAAAAGGTCCCTTTGGATAATCAGTGCACAGTGTTACTCTTGCAGCTACTAGATATGAACAAAAAGCCATTTTCCCTGAGTTCCATAATGAAAATGCCCTTTTGAATTCCTAAATACTTGAAAATATATACTGTGTTGAGGAGCTGTTGACAAGTTTGAGTCATTCAGTACCTTTCTGCATCTCCTTTAGGTTTTTCAAAGTTTGTGAAGCCATTGTGATAGACTGGAAGTTATCCTGCCCTGACCTAGACGCTGTTCTGCTCCAGGCTCAGTGTGTCCCTTGTTATTAATCTTATCACAGGAAGCCTTGAATAACCTGACTGGAGTCTCTCAGTGATGAACAGTACCAGGTTATGCACCATTTTGGTCTTGAACTCTTGTATATGGAAATACCCTGGGAATGTTGACTTTGACTCTGTGTATGTGCAGAATTACAAGACCCATAATTTCTGCCTTCTGGATCTACAGGGAAAAATCTTAAATTTAACAGAGAATTCTACCTTTTTTTGGTTTTTTCTTCTGCTACTGAATCATCTTCTAGCTTGTAAATGAGGTTTTTTATCAGAAACAGGCAATACTTCATGGGACTTCGGAATTTCTTCTCACTAAAATTTCTGTGTTGCTATATAAACATGCTCCCCTATGCACTTCATTTTTACTTTGGAAGAGATACTGAACAATCCATTTCTGTCCAGGCCCTCTAGACCACTCATTAATTTATAAACTCCTAAAATAAATTCCTTGTCATCTCCTCTGAAGCTGGAGTCCTAAAAAGTCTGTATGATCCTTCCTCATACAAGTTTTCCCTACTGTCTCCTTGAATCTTTTCCAATTCCCTTTCTGACATGATTTGTCCTCATTGGAGAAAAGTGGGATTAGAATCTGGAATTTCTTACTGGGGGTTTTGTTTCTAAGGATGTGTGATAATCCCCTCTAACATCTTCATGTCTACATTTGTGTTCTGAGGAATGCACTGTGTGGGTGGTGAGGGATAACTCTCATGAGGTTGTTCTTCACCAGTTTTTAGGAATCAGAGCCAACCCAAAGCAAGATGAAGGCAAAAGCTCCAATGACATCCTGATCACAAATCCTTGAAAATGAGCTGGGACTGATGATGTTCTTTAAACTGGGATACACTAATGACCTTAGCAGGTTTATCTCTGAGCCAGTTTTACAAGCAATCGTTTTGAATGGTTTCAGCAGGACCTGCTGACCAGGGCCCATCTGCAGTGTGGATGTGTGATGCTCTGGGTAAACTCAGTTTGTTTTCTGAAGCCTTGTGTCAGCCATCTGCAACCATTTATCTTGGTTCCATCCCTCTGCATGCAAAACACTGTAAAAATGCAAAAGCCTACAACTGGCACAGTGTAATTTTTATGCTGCCAGTACATCCCAGAATGTGGACATAGTGCCCTAAGGTGGTTTTTTTTTCTATGGGAGACTTCATTCCATAGCAACCAAAACACAGCTGGATCCCAAAAAACATCCTAAATATTCAAAGACTCTGGCCTGTCTGCTACTAATGGAATCTGCAGCTCCTTTGCTACTTGTTAAAACCCTTGAGCTAATAAAGCACTCATCCAAACTCTGACCTTGGGCTGACAAATGCATAAAATCATCCAAACCCGATCGAACTCAGTTTAAAGATTGAATTCTGGAGCAATTAAAAAGATAAATAGCTGAAACTTGAAAATAAAGACATAGCCTAAGGTAATGTTCACTATTCAAAACTTATTTGAAACCCTCAAACTTTCCATGGCAAAGACAATTTTTAGCTTTACTATTAGCACTGGAAGTTAAATCTCACTGTAACTTGGCTGAATGAGATGAGTTGTCTTCTGGCACCTCTTGAATAATTTTAACAAGCAACCCTGGCATTAAGGACCAATAAAACCTGCTTTTTTTTTCCCATTAATAACCTTCACAGATTAAATGAGGGAGATAAGGAAAGAAGGGCTTCAGAAATGGAAGTCATTGGATGGACCATTCAGACTATCTTTTCTCTGCTTCTGAATCTTCTTTGGGAGTGTGAAATGTCATTACAGTTTTCACATTTACAGACAAAACATGAACAAACAATGACCAAAACTGCTGCCTGCAATTCTAATCAGCCACTGGGCTCACAAAAGGAATCTCTAACTCTTTTCTCTCAGCTGAATTTTTTTTCCAATTTCAGTTGTGTTTGGGAACAATCCACAGATTGCTGATTTAGGCTGCTCTGTGAGCCACCTAATCTTGACTCTTCTTCTGAATTCTTTTCAGTGCTAGCTGGGTAATACTTGCATTGAGTTATAGCAGCCTCTTGTAACCCCTTTTCCACCTCACTGGTGTGGAGGTGTTTCAGTTTCCTCAGTATATTCATTTCTGACCCAAAAAACCTGGGGAAGATGAGGCTGCTCCATGACAATACTGGTACAAACCTATTTCTGTAGAAATAACATCAGTAATAAAGTAATGTGTTCTCTGCAGAGACATTGCTGAATGTAATGTTGTGACTGGCTATTTATCAGAGCTACAGGCTATTTATCTGTGATGTTATCCACACTTTTTTTTTTCTCCAGGAAAAAGACATTTCTATTAAAGCTTTCTTTTATTAAAACCCAAATCTCTACCAAGCTATTCCACTTCCAACATGGGAAATTTTTACCCACTCCCACTTTTTCTTTATCTATTTCTGTAGACTTTATTTACCTGGTTGCATTTGTTTCTATGATGTGTGATGTTTTAGTCCTACTTAATTCAAATTATAATTAAGGCACTTGGAAGACTTGGAGTCAACTCCTACCTTTGCCAGAAATTGAGTGCATCTCAGTTCTTGACCTTGAAATGAGGGAGAGAAAGAATTCCTGTGTCATCTTAAAAGATGATTTTTCAAAGCTTTACATCTCCTGTATCTCAAGCTAGGTGTGCATGGTGCCAAATTTAACAGAATAGTTGTTGGTGCTTCTCTGTGCTGTGGTAACCTGAGCAACACTTCAATAAATATTTAATATTAAGTATTAAATAAGGGTTTGCTTTCAGTAAAGGGTGAAAGATGGCTCTTACCTTCCCTTGAGCCTGTTCCATTAATTATTGCTGATGAGCTTCTCAGAGTCAGGATTCTCATAATCTTCTTTCAGAGTTGGGGACAAAAGCTGGGGACAAAAAAGAGCAATGGATTGCACAGCCCCTGGGAGGACTCTGCCAAGAAGTTTGGCATCCCAGTTTAGTTTGCAGTATTTATTTCACTGCAAAGTAGTTTCATGGCAAGCAGTTTCTTACTGCCAAAGGTACATTCCATCCGTGTCATAAATTACAATGAGCTTTGACAAGTCCTTCAAATTTGGTTTCCCCTTTCCTCGCCCCAATGTGTTGCAAAAAATGGCTTGATGGATATTTTGAAAGTTGACAGGTCCATGGATCTTTCTGAACTGAAATACATTCTGGGTTTGGTGGCCTCACAGAAACCAAGAGGGAGAAAAGGGAGTAATAAGAAATGTTATTCAAGGATGATTTTTTCTACAGCAACAAACGGTGAGATTTTGAATATTGGTTTTGAAGAGAGGAGAAATCTGAGTTTAAAAATACAGTTCTGATAACTCTGTTAAAATATAACTTGTGGCTTTTTTTTAAAAAAAAGTTCGTTTAACGACACTTTCATTTGGTACATATTTTGTGTATTTAAAGCCGTGAGATTCTTATTAACTGAGTTTTTAACTTCTTTCTCTGTTGCATTAGAATATTTTCCAGTAGTGTGTGGTTACTATGAGTATTCAGAAATAGCGAGATTAGACTGATTTTAGTTTTCTAATCACTGTTGTTCTTGTGGTTTTTTTTATTTTTTATTTTTCATTTTTCAAATGTATAATTTATTTGGTTCATTGTTGTACATCAGGAAGATGCCTGAGCTCTTGATTATCTTCTTTTCATCAAACCAGAGCACATGTTCTTCATATGAATCTCTGCTTTAATGTCATTAAAATTGCATTTTCCCCTTAGAAAAGATTTTCTTAAAGTTATAATTTCTTTTGACATGAATTTAATGCATTAGACATCACTTCTATTAATGTAGCTGGATGCAACATATAATAAAACCCAGTGAGGTCAGTGCCTAGCAAAGAGTTTTACGAGAAAAGGCATTTGAAATGTTATGTTTGAAAGTATGTATTTATTTCCTTATCAGTGGTTCTAACAACAATTTGGCCCAGCTGACAGGCTGGAGTAGACTTCTCAATTTAAACCTTAGTTCTAACATTTCCTGGTCTTTGAGCTTCAGCTGAAGGCAACAGCCTCCAGGAATGGAGCTTTTGGTAATGAATCAGGGCAAGGGGAATCCTCAGCATTTACTGGGCATTTCACCTGAGCAGAATCTGAGTAGGAGCATCAGGATGTGCCCCATGATCCAGGGTAATAATAGCAATAGTGCTTTGGAGGAAAGCAGCATGTGTTTTCTGGGGATTCACAGGCCAGGACATATCCCTGCTGTTTTGCATGGAATTTTGGTCAAGACACCAGCAGTGTCCCCTGTGCTTTGTGAAGAGTGTCATACCCTCCTCAGTGTCCATCTGGAAGAGCAGGAGAAATCCAGATTGGACAAGTGGTGAAGTTGTCATTTGAAGGGTGTCATTTCCTCATCATCATGCTGACACACACAGAGCCTTCTGGAGCTTGGTTTTGAGGGGAGGAGGGAAATACCAGTCAGCAGTATCAAAACTTTGTTTCCAGATTTTCTTTCTTAGGTTCCTAATTCCTAACTAAAAGGCTCCTAATGTGACATTCCTAGTCCCTGGGAATGCAAATATGAAAGGTTTCTGAGGTGAAAGGAGAAACTTCTCCTGAAGTTGGTGTGTTGGGGTATCAGCAGATGGAGAACAGAGCCCAGGCCCTGATATGTGCCTGCTGGGAATCCACCCTGTGCTGTGCTTTGCCACTCTCTTGCTCTATAAATCTACATGGGAGTTTTTCTTGGTGTTTAATTCTTGATTTTGTTTGTTGCCTTGGCACTGCAGCTTACATGACTGGACAGCTTTCATAAAGTCCCTGGCGAAGTCTCAGCCTGGTGAGGTGCTAATTAAATGGAAGTTGTAATTAAAGTGGAAGAGGGAGTAAGAGTTCAGGGCTACCTTGTTTATACACTTGTTTAGCTGATAACTTCAGTGAAACTAAACAGGAAAGCTTCAAACACTTATGAAATCACAAAACTTCTGCTAACTGCTATTAGATAATTCTCAAAGCTTTGTTTATTCAGTCGGGATTCATCCTCAAATGCCAGGGATGGATCTTAGGTAAGATCTCTTGAGTCTCCAGGAGTGTGTAAAAACAATAGCAGCTCCAAGGTCTTGTGTGTAGAGCTAGTCCTTCCTGCCTTCAGCACAGGGACAAATTTCACCAAAACTGTCCTCATCTTAACTCTTCTCTTTTGTAGCTTCTTTGTTTCATGCTGCTGTAACCACTCTGCACAATCAAAAGGGCCTTGTGACTGCCTGCTATTGAGAGCCAGCTAAAATTCTAAGGTCCAAGGAAGCTATTCAACAAGTTTATTTATTCGTATCTCTAATCTCCTCACAGTTCCTGGAATCATATTTCACATTGGCCTGTACATCTTACCTTATATAATAATTTAAGGACACTTGGAATGCATCGCTAAATGTCATGCTCTTAAAATTGTAATTGCAATCAAAAAAGGGGTTTTTGTTCTGAGTGCTGAAAGGAGACACAGCCACTTGTATTCACCTGGTGCTTTGTAAACAAAGCTTTACCCTTGGGGTAGTCAGCATAATGTCTTTAGATAAAGAAGATCACACTTTGTTAGGTGGTAAGAGAATCAAAGAAACACTCTATACTCGCAAACCTTTATGTGAAGGACTTAGGTGGGTTTTTTTGAAATTACTTTTGTTAAAGTTGGATGTATAGCTTAATACAAAAGCAGGTGGAGTAAGAAGAGTAACTTCGTAAACTGTTCAAGGGGCATGAATTTATCTTTCATTGAGGTGGAAAAAAAAGAAAAATGGCAAATGGATCACTTTAGGTCTTTGTTTTGAATTTGCTTTTAGTTCTAGAGGAACTTTGTCAGTTGCTAGATTCATTTTTGGCATGCTACATATATTAAAAAATCCAAGCATTTAGTGTTTGGTTCTATATCTCAGCAGTATTGAGAGCACTGATTCTGTACCAACCCTAAGTATGGCTGAACTAGCTTTGCTACATAAAGACTGGAAAAGGTGAGATAGCCATTATGTGAAGCTGGAACACGGGGATATGGAGAGACAGCCAGAAATCAGAGGCAGAGAAGTGAAGGGTCAGGACAGGGGCCTGAACAGTCACAGATTTCTCAGCTTTTCCTGGGGTGGAAAAAGCTCCAGAAAGACTGCTTCCTCCAGTCTGACTTGCTCTTCTGCCTGGGTTACACATCCCAGAGAGGGTGGTGGCTGTGGCCTTGATAATGAGACAAAAGGGGCTTCACTTGCTGTGGTCTCTTAGCTGGAGAGGGTGGTTTGACCATTTGTAAATAAAGCTGCAGTGACTCTGGCTGAGAAGAGCCTCTTCCTTTCTCTGTATCATCTAAGAACCAAGGAGTTTTATTCTGGCATGTTAGAAGGATCAGTGTAAGCAATGGGTTGAAATGGCACAGTCACAGCATGTGGTGTCAAAAGCCAAGAACAAAAGTGAAATGGAATTTGGGAGTTTGCTTTGAATCTGCCACTGTTACCAGAGTTTGGGTCTTGCTTTCCTATGTTCCCTGCTCCCTACAGGAACTGCACCTTTCCATCATCTTGTCTTCTTCGTGATGGATATTGCATTTGCACAAAGAAAAAAAAGCACATTATAGTGAGAGGAGGCCCAGTATAGTTTTTTTTCCTCAAGACTGTTTTCAGGACCTGAAATCTGGTAGATAGAGGGGCCCAGAGCTGTTACATGAGGACAGGATCGATTCAGTCAATCAGAGGGAAAACCTACTGTCAGACTCCCAGACCTTTAACCTGCTCCTCAGAATTATTAGAACTCCCAAATCTCTTTGCAGGCCTTTTCTATTAGACAGATATTCCCATGTTTTGATTTTTTTGCTCCAGAAGTAATTTTTTTTATAATTACCTTCATTGAACTGCACTTACCATCTGTGAAGTGAGAGGCACTTAAATGATTTATTAGCCTGAGTTCCTAAAATGTGCTGAACAGCATGGGATTGATCTTGGCTAGTGACAACCACGGGATCCATGACAATGGGTAGGTGGCCAGTGTTTGATGGAGCATCGTGCTGTGCTGTGGCTCTTGCTCTGCAGGAGTGTTGGCTTCCTTCCAGTTCTACCAGAGATCGATAAAAGGCAGGTGTGCCTTGGCTCAGAAATACAAAGAAACATCTTGAAGCACAGTCCTCCTCCTGAAAAAAATCATGGGCCACTGTACCTCTTGTTTCTGAGATAACTCCCCCATAAAAGGCTCTAAACTTTTTGGCAGCAAAGGAAACCTTTCTAGAGTAAAAAAAATTGATTTGGATTTGTTCTTGTCTGTGCGCTGATTGAAATCCTGAGATCTGGTTTTGGTCCTTACTCTGTTTCTTCACTTGCAGGTAGTGTCCATGGAACATAAGAGGCTTTCAGAGGCTTTCCTTTACCCTGTTCAAGGTGGTTCATGCTCAGTGGGGTTTGGCAGAGGTAGCACAGTGCGGAGCACAAAGTGGATCTGGCTATGAACATCACTGGCAGGTGGTGAAAGGCTGCAGGTGTAACAACTGCTTAGGAGGGGAATGTGGTTCCTAGTGAAGCAGGACAAGGGAAAGAGGAGTATCTGCTTTTCATGCAAGCAAAATCCTGTCTGTGGTAATAGGCAGGGGTTCCTGACTTACATCTCCAGCTGCAATCTCATCTGAGCAGAGGCTGTGAGACCCTGCTACTCGCTGAGCTTCCCCTTGTAGCAGAGACTCACAACTTCTGCTGACCTCAGAACTCAGCAGGAGCTGAGATGAAGCAGCTCCAGCCCTTCACAGGGATGAGATGCCACCAAGAAGCTGATCTCACAGATGCAAGTGACTGCAGGTGAGCCAGAGCCTGCTCCGTGCAGATTGCCTGGAGGATCTTCACAGGAACATTGGCAGGGAAGAGGAGGTTGCAAAGCAAACTTCAGTGGTGAGTTCCTGCTGGGGGTTAAGCATCTGCCTTCCCCCTTCACTCAGCACAAACTGACAGAGCAAAAAATCCACTACAGACACTGTGTTAATCTTTCTCTTCCCCACCCAGTTGAACATATGCAGAGAAACTCAGCACTGAGCTTAGAAAGAATAACAAAGGGGATGTGTTGGTTGAGCCCAAGCCATGGAATAGCTGGGACCAGCACTGTGATTGAACAAGAGGGTTCCAGATCTGCTGTGTGTTGCAGTAGTAAACAGAAGCTGTCCTGTGGCTGGCAGCTGGCAGTGAGGATGACGTGTGGGGCTCTCTGAGGACAGACTGCAGGAGCAGACAGCTCGGTGGCTGAAGTGATGCAAGTTGACAGGGATCAGCCACAAAGCCACCCCACGGTGTTCCTGTGCCCCCAGCACTCCCCTGCAGCAGTGGGCAGTGTGGTGTCCTGCCTGGCAGGGTAGGCACTGGCAGAGGGAGGGCACAGAGCTAAAATCAGGCAGTAGATGAGCCAAGAGAGGAAAAGGAGGTGTGGGAAGGTGTTGGAAGGTTGGATGGAGAGGATGGGGGTGGTAAGGGGTTCTCCCTGTGCCTTGGGCTCAGCATTACCTTTGCAAGGTGGTTAAAGGCCTGGAGGTGAGTAGGAGGAAAGCCACACCACGGGAAATTGAGCAGTGTGTAGGGTCTGATCCGAGCTCCTGAAATTCCTGGGATTTAGCTGCCATTCAGAGCTGCACAAACTAGCATGGCTGTTTCTATGTTTGTATCCTACTTAGATGATCCTGAGCCAGGTTTTGGAATCTGAACATCCACATCTACCTAGATACAGGACACTCCTCTGTCTTCCAGTCATTGCTCTTAGAAGCCCAGTTGCACCACTTCTACTTGAATCAATATCCCACTTCACCTGCCAGACAGTAGATATTGATGAATTTGTTCCTCCACTTTTTCCATGGTTATCTTTCCTAAAGCAAAGGTTCTCTCATCTGGCACTACCTGCACTGTGGCTGTTTTTCCTCTGTCCTGAAATGCCCTGAACTTGGAGTTAGTTCAAACTCAGGTCCGTGTTTATGAGGAGCAGGACAGGTCAGGAAGCACAAAAAGAGTACAGGGAAAAGAAAACCTCAGGTAGTGCTCCTCTTTGCTGGCTGATCCATCCATATGCCCTAAAGAGAGGCACGTGGCCAAATGGAGTTGGTGAGAAGCACAGACAGATGGCAACATGTGATCTGGAAGGAACACAGGGTTTTACACCCAGAGATGCTAAACTAGAGCCCTGAATGCTCATGATTCTTTTGGTGTAGTAGTTGACATCATTGGGTTCATTATCCAAATATCAAAATTGAGGCTCTCTACTCCAAGGATTAATTTTGGTTTCCTCTTTATTTTCAATTTGGCCTTCTGCCATGAAATGCTATTCCTTCTGACCTCCAAATGACTGAGCAAGTCCAGTCATGGTGGACAAACAGCCCAGAGGAGCCAAGTGGTGAAAAGGACAGATCTTTGCAGGCAGCAGCTGAGAGCTGCACTGAAAACTTGAAAGGGTCCTTGGATTCAGAGGGCTTGGGAGTTCAAGGGAGGAAAAAAAAATACAAACAAAGAAGTGAGAAACGGCTGGAGCAAGAGAGCAAAATATTTTTAAAGCTCTGCAACATCAGCTCATGAGCACTGAACCTGCAGGGCACACCCCAGTGTGAGCTGTCTTTGGCAGGATGGCTCACTTATGTTTAATAATTAAAGGAGTGATCCTTCCCTACTTGCTGCACTAAAGATGAGTGAGGTTTTATCTCTGCCCTGCTAACAGTGCCAGTGACATGTTCATAATGCTGTAGCACATTTCTCTGCACAGGCAGCAGAGAAGAGGGCTCGTGGCAATGGGCCAGAACCACTTAGATCATTTTACCAGGGGCACACCAGAGACCAGGGAACCCCATCAAGGAGTTGTGTTTCCAGTCTGTAGCACCCCATGTTGTGACATTCCTCACACTGTTGTAGCCCCCCTGCCCCCCCTTACTTCTGATGACACAAAAAATAAATGTTGTCTTTAGATATGAAAATGAGTTTAACTCGAGCCGGGGTCAAACTGCTGTCAGTGTATTCAGATATATGTTTCAATTTAATTTTGTCACCCTGTGAGTTGGAAAACTGCAGCTCTAGGTGGGGTGAAGTCAGGGTTATAAACTTTATTTGCGAGTGTGAAACAAAATTGTATTTGCACACAGATAACATTGGGCTTTATTCCCCTCCTCTTTAAAGTGCAATCCTGCTTCTCTAGATTGGTTTTAAATAATTCCATTTTGCAAAGCAGGAGGGCTTGAGAAATTTCAGAAATAATGCAGGCAAAAGCAGGCTTTCATGCTGCTGCTGTCTGTGGGATTCTGCAGCATCCTGGTGTGATGTGTGGGGGTTTGTGTGTCCATGTGCTTTTTTTGTACTCGTCTGCATACACACACCCCCTCTCTCTCTGTATGAATTGATTATGTTACCCAAATACTTCCTGGGGAAGTCTCTCTCTTTCTGTGGCTCTGGTACAATTTGTTCTTGAAATTACTCTAGGAATTTTACCGTCCTGTGTTAAGCCTCCCCACCCTGACACAGATACAGATTGAGAGCTGATGGGCATTAAGAAGTGGTGTTTAAGCAATTGCTTTTCTGCACTCGGAATATTTTTCTCCTTGTAATCCATTTCTCAGGAGGGATGTAGGTCCTTTCTTGGGCCGGGAGGGAGAACTGGATGACCACCCATGAGGTCCTTTAAAACCTGTGAATCTGTGATTTTAAACACAATAAAAATGGAGGTCCTCACTGCTCAGTTCCACCCCTCAGACACAGGGCAAGCTGTGGTGAAGCTGTCCTGGCTGCTTATCCCAGATCCATCAGAGGTTAACAGTGTCTGCAGGATCCCAGAGGAACTAACCAGGGGCAGCATGGCCCAAGCTGATGGGACTGCTGGACAAAAGGGATGCAGAAACTGAGGAGACAAAGTGGAGAGGCTCCTCAAAAGAACAGCTTTTCTTGTCAGCACGGGGAGAGGTGTAAAGACAAGGCTGTGCAGAGGTGTGAACTTGTAAACTCTCAGTTCCTCATGTCAGTCACCATTTCAAGTGTTGCTTCCTCATCTCCTGGGGCAGGACACCTGCTGATGTTAACCTTTCAGTAATACACTGCCCACCTTGGGATGCTGACTGCTTACCTAGTGTATTGTTTCTGTTTTATGGAATTAATGTATCTCAAAAACTGCCAGTCTCTTCTCCAGCTCAAAACACTTGCATTTAGCCTTTGTTCCCCTGATGGCATGGGAAGTGTGTTGCATTCAGCACTGACAACCTGTGCATGCTGAACATGACCCAAATGCTGCTTAGAGGTGGCAGCATCTCCCAGGGGAGGTACTGAGTGCACCCAGGCACAAACCCTGCTTTTGTGCCTTAATGCTGCTGCCAGAACGCTGCTGATGCATCTAGCATGGAACAAATATTAGCCATTGGGCATTTCTCCCAGAATGTGCATAGGGAAAATCACCCCCTATTTATCTGATTTGTGCATAAATGGAGTGGGTGGTGTGTGGGGAGAATCTTTCAGGTTGTGTTCTGCCCTCCAAATTTCTGAAATACACCTTTAGCTGATGTCCTCCTAATGAAGACATTCCAGATTTCTCACTTATTAGATTTCTGGCATTTTGTATCATTGTTTTGGTTCTCATAGTACTTTGCACAAATGGCACCTACTCTTTTTTTCTAGCCTTCTGTCTGACTTGTTCTGTTCCCTGCTGTATCCTCTTCATTAGGATACACAATTTCCATGGCTTAGTCCCCAAAGCAGCATTGGCCGAAGCTGTTTGTGCCTCTGCACTTGTTTCCTTCCCTCTGCTCTCCAGTGTCACAACCTTCCTGGATTTAACTGCCCATTTCCTTTTCCAGAGCCTAAATTTTGCTTCCAGGATCTCTTTTCTGCCTTTCTGTATATCTTCTCTAGTTCACAGTCACTGCAAGGTGTGCAAGATCCTCTGTTTTCTGTGGCAAATCTATGTCAGTGTGCAGCTGCTGTTTTTTACATTTTTCTGCCCTTTTAATCTGTGTTGTGTTCCCTTCCTCCAAGCTGCAGACTCTGCACAGAGTCCCTTGCAGAGTCCTACCAGCCTTGAAGGCTCATTTGAATTCAGCACACCCCATTGTCCTGCTGAGTGTTCTATCAATGTGCCAACTCTGCTGTATTAACCCAGGAGCAGGGGAAACTGCAAGTCAGTCAATCCTTGGGCTACAACAGGTTTATTTTATTTAATGAATTTTGAGTCATTTTATGGTAGAACCGGGCTGCAATTCCAGCTGAGCCCTTTGTAGCCTGCACATTCCTCTCTGCTGCACACCTCTGGGGTGTGCAGCCAAAAATGTAAATTAATGAAGACAAAGAGGAGAGATGTTCCTGACATGGCTATTCTTCTCTCTTGTTAGGGCAGTGATGCTCAGGCAATGCTGGGAAAACCTGCAGTATTATCACTTTACTCATCAGAATAACCTTAGTCTTTTTCTTGGGGAGATCTGTGGCGAGTAGCTGTTGATCACCTTAACATTTTCTAGAATTTCTCTGTTAACAAAATCACAACTTCCTGCAGTAATTTGGTTTGCATTATTGTAAATTATCTCGTGATATTTTTTTTTCCTTCTAGACATATCTAAAACATCAAAAGTATCTCACTGGAAAAATAAATCAAGAAACAATGAGTCAAAATCAGAGAAGTCACAACTGGCATCACATGCCTGTGATGACTATGGCCCAAGCTAATTTCTTTTTTAACTTTGCCATCCTTCTCTGTCTCATGCAATCATAAATAAGTTAAGTACTTTGCAATCTGTGGAATGTGTTTTTTCACATGACCACCATCTGGGCTGCTATTTCTCTGCCCTGTTGTACCTCTCTGTTTGGGTTACTGATAGTTGTCTGTCTGGTACTGTTTGATTTTAGCTTTCTCCCTTGGTTCCTCAACAACTTACAAGCAGACACTTTCCCTAATTTTATCCTCGAGGTTTACACTTCTCCTAGCCCTAACAAATGTATCTGAATTCTACAGTTTATTCCTGTCAATACACTGCGTTTTGCTGTTAACAAGTGTTTGTCTACAGGAGGAGATATCAGTCAGGAATAACTCTGGATTATCACTCCATGGAAGCTCCTTTGCCCTTTGGAAATGGATGCAGAGTATTTGTACTGTTATTCCAGAATCTGTGTCTTGTCAGAGAGCCTTCAGACATCCTTAATTTTTCTCCCTCCTATTTTAACTCAGTGCCCTGTGTTAAACAAGGCTTAATTTCAGCCTTCATCAAACCTGCAGCTTTCTCCTTCAGCTGAGATTCTTTCCAGGTGCAGTGATAGCTGAGGTATGGGGAGATCCATTTATCAGACTGGTTGGGTGTTAAGAGCTTCCTGAAGTTGATGGAAACCACTCCAAGGCTCCAAGGACAATTGGGCCAATCCCTGAGAACACCAAACCAAGCAATTACCAGATATATTCCAGTCTGCCACTTCCTTAACCCTTCTTTTATTCTAATCCTCATCCCTGTATAATATCAGACTATCTTTTTTTTTTCTCTGAGCAGCGTGTTCCTTTTGTGGCTCTTACATTTCTGAGAACAGGTAATTTTGAGCACTGAGTCACTCTCTTATGCCTAACTACAACATTTCTTCCCCCCAGCTGAGGACAGGGAGTTCTGAAGCTTCCTGAGGCCTTGGTTCTTGGTTTGGTGTGTGTGATTTTGATGTGCTGCTCCACTTGCCTTGCTCTGCTCATGGGTAATTTGATAAGGGATAATCATGGCCTGCAGAGAATGCCAACCCTGTCATTCATGCCATGGCAGGGTGGGACGAGATGAGCTTTAAGGTCCTTTCCAACCCAAACCAGTCTATGATTCTGTGATTAGGCTCAACAACTTCAGGATTTTGGGTACTTCTCTCTCAACCTGCCGTGGTATCAAGTGCAGCACAGCTGGAGCACCTCTGGGAGGTATTTCTTCATCTGTTAAATAAACAGATCTCCAGGAGCATCAGTGGGAGAATGCCAGGTCAGCCCAGCCGGAAAGCTGCTCACAGCCCTCGGACTCAGCCTGATCTGTCGGTAACACTAGAGGTCACTCTGTGACCAGGGATGGAGCCTGCTGGCGTTTGGGGGCCTTGCGAAGGTCAGCGGCTGCTAATCCGTATAAATTGCTGAACCACAAGCAAAATTTGTAGCTCATTATGAAGCACTTTGATGCGGCATCGTTTCTATCCTAACTTCAGATGCCGATTTCCTTCGGGGAACAACTCCCTCCCTTCAGCGGGGTGTTCATGCGAGCACCCAGGGCAGGGCTGGGCTTTTAGCACAGTTTGGGGACATTTCTGCCGGGCTGGGCTGGGCAGGGTTCCCCAGGGCACCTTTTCAAGTGGTTGTCCCTGCCTTGCTCCTCTCTGGTCAGGAATTCATTGGGCTGATGCTGCCTGGCAAGCCTGGGGGTAAGGATGGATTGAATGGATTGAATCACCAGACAGCTGTGTGCTAAACTCACTGGCTGTGGAACCTATAACGAAAGGATTTAATTTTATTCCCTAATAATCCCTTTTCTCTCAAACAGGTCAGACTGGAGAGGCTGCTGCTACTGCCGCAGCTTTCAGCCTCCCTGGTGTTGTTATTGGTTTCAGGGCTGGTCAGTCAGGCAAGACATCTCATCTTGGGGAAGAGTTTTCCTTTTGGTATTATTTTATTGAACTCGTTTACTTGGGACACTCAGAGAAAATTTTCAATTCCCTGAAATACCTCTGTAGAAGTTATTCTGAGTGAAAGATTTCAGTAATTTCTTCTACCCCTAAAGAGACTGATAATTTTGGGTCAGCTGAATCTCTTTGCAAGTTGGTTGCATAGTTAGAAATTAATTCTGGTTGAAAAGCAAGGAATTAAAAAATAATTTAAAAATATGGAAAAAATAATGTTAACATTTTCCATTGCAAAATATGCCTCACTTTGACCAATAAATAAAGCAAATTCTCACCCTTCCCCCCAGTCTCAGAAAGCATCAAAGGTGCAACACCTGATATGACACTGAACAAAATATTTTACTTGACGTAAGGTATTTTTGTGAAGTTTATTTTTTCACTTTGGCCATAAAAGGCAAAGAGGGCTTTATTTGTAAGCCTTCTCTTAGCTCCTGTGGAGGCCAGGTGTCTGCTGGCAGGGGAGGGAGTATGCCCCACATCCCTTCTTCTCCATGGAACATACCATTAATTACCCAATTCTGCTGGAGGATTCTAATGCTCTTACCAGGGTTTCATGGCATGGGGAGGCTTTGCACTTCCCCCATTAAGGCAGGTACCTGGTTGTGGCTGGATTCCATGGTAGTGCAAACATCTCACAAATCTAGCCAGAAATAATTGGGATAACAGGGACTCCTTAGTCTTCGTTCACTCCAGGGTCACAGGACGTCAGATTTGACTTTGCTATTGAAGTCAGCTAATGTACTGGAAATGCCTTCATTTTCCCCCTCTGGAGGCACGGGTTCAAATCTGCCATAAATTACAAGTGACACAGGTTCAGTGGTCTTAATTAAATCCCACGAGGTTATTTTTGTGTGTCAACACTCCCCTTCTCCTCCCTTCTGCAGCGTTTGGAGCAGCCGAAGGGCAGGGAGGACTCCAGCACTGCAGGTGGAAGTTCTGGGTGTGGTGTCCAAGTGCTGGAGGTGGCTCTGGGCTGGGGCACAGCCAGACCCTGCCTGTGCCTGCTATCAGTCTCCATTGGACTGGTGATGTAGTGGATATTCTTCGTAGATTTAAAGCATTCAGATCTGTGCAGGATCGTTATTCCTTGTAGGGAGATAACTGCCTATAGAGGATTTCTGTTATCCACAGCATCTCTCCAGCCTGGAATTCATTGATTTCCGATCTGCTTTGTAAAAGGTGCAGAATAGGGGTGATCAATGCTACAGTGCTGATGTGAATAAAGTGTGTCCCCTAATCTGCATTATCAACAGCCCACTTCTGATATCCTGAGCTGACCTGGTCATGACTGTCTCTTACACAGATAAATATGCTGGCTGTTGCTAACTTGCCTTGAAAGCCTTTGGAATTGGAATGAATCAGATTCAGTGCAGCTTTTTCAGGGAGTGGCTAGGCTGATTCAAACCTCTTTTAAGCTAATGCTTTTGTAAAGGCACTATATGTTGCTAACATTTCTCTTAGCTTGGATTTAAATTAAAAGCTTTAATTGGTCTCCTGATTCTCCTAGAAGCATGCTTTAAACAAGAAAAAAGGAACAGAAAGCTAGGAAAAAAACCCCAAGCCCCAAAACATGCCATTTAGAGAAGAACTGTTTAGAGAGCAGGTTTTTATTTAATAAACAGTGATCAATTGAATTGATTAACCATGAACACATTACAGCAGAGTTTGTTGTTGCTGCTGCTGATAATTGCAGTTCACGTGCACGAGAATATTAAATGGCTGTTTGCAGGATCATTTTCATGCTCTTCTCATTTAACAGAATGGAGAAAACAACAACTGTTGACAGTGATTTTGGTTAGGACTGGAGCGCTGCAGACTGTGCCCTCAGGATGCCTGTGCAATAACTCTATCAATTGTGGCCATTTACTCTGCACTTCCAGACATTTCTGCAAACCTTGCAGCTGTTTTTTTACTAATTCGCTTGGTAATTAGATCTTATCATGCTGGCTCCATGGCTTTACATAAACTGTAAGCATTTGGAGCTGCCATGTGAGACATTTTAGAGTTGTCTGTGTTGTTTTGCGCTGCTCTGCAAAGACCAAGGTGCTCTCAAAATGCAGTAGAGACAGGGAAGCAGTTGTAACAAATGAGTTCCTGCTGATTTGAGAAGATTTCCAGAGAGGATAAGAGTTCTTTCACTTAAATTAACAACTGGAAGCCAAGTGGCAGTGATGGATTCATCCTGCTGGATTCTGAGCACAAACTGGGTTCTCTGCTTCTCTTTCACCCTCCAATACAAATCTGTATTTTCAGCCAGAGTTTGGGGCTTCAGTAGAAGTTTTTTTACCATTTTAGGTATCCCATTGATGTTAAGGTGAGGGAAATCATGGTGCTGTGAGCTCAGGGTCAGGAGCTGGTATCAGTCATGCCCAAATATTGTGAATAGAAAGACATGAGCCCTTTTGTGGCAGCAGGTCACCTTGGAATGGCTTTGTGCAGGGGAACAGTTTTGTTCCATGGGTAAAGACATTGGGGCCACTAAGATCTTTTCCAGTTTGGTCTCTCCAGTGTGGTGAGACTGTAGAGCACCTGTCTTTGTACAGCAGACCTTGGGGCAATGGAGAGGGGAAGGAAATCCTTCAGAAATGAAGTGCAAGCCATCTGAGAGCCTGATGCAGAGCTCACCATGTGAAGAAAGGCTGCTTGCCAGCCCTGGGCTAACATGGCTGAGCAGTGGTCAGTCTCTGGGGCTCTATGGGCTCAGGTGACATGGTCACCTCCTGGCACTGCTCCCACTGTATTCAGCTCTTGGTCCTGTGTAGAAGAGGTGCAG
This sequence comes from Lichenostomus cassidix, assembly GCF_008360975.1. Lineage (NCBI taxonomy): Eukaryota > Metazoa > Chordata > Aves > Passeriformes > Meliphagidae > Lichenostomus > Lichenostomus cassidix. The sequence goes on from NC_139491.1 coordinate 3,825,239, forward strand.
GTCCAAGGAGTGTCACACGAGCCCCTGGTGACAGACTCTGAACTCAAAAGCTTTGTATTTTCAGAGGACATCTTTGGTTCTGCTGGTTCTGTATGGTGCCAGGGAGAGGCAGAGGGTGGTTTAGTTTAGTTTGCTAAAGTTTTAGTTTGTCACTTCAGTCACAATCTGGTTTTCTGGTTTGTACTCTGTGTTCTTTGCACTTCCACTGGGAGGACAAGACAGGCTGGGTGTGCTGCAGAGAAATGTCTTTGCTCCTAGGAGCTGAGAGAGTAATCTCAGTGAAGATCCCATAAAAGACAACTTTGCAAGGTTTGCATCTCTAGAATTCCACCTAGTTAGGGATGAAACTCAGTTAACAGGACCCCAAAGAGAGTTTGAGTGTAACAGATGTCAGTGTAACATGCAACTCTTAAGCTTTTCTTTTTGTGTTTAAACAAATCATTAAAAATTTTTTGCAAGAAAATCTCATGAAGTATGCAAAAATATTATGGGAAGAGGCAGCTTTTACAGATGGGCTTTGGTGCTTGTGTCTGTTAGGTGACACTGGCAGGTGTCATCATAAAGGTACTTTTGGCACTTGTAAAAGTAGTGGTAGTAATGCAATAGCTGTGAAGGTCTAAAAAAGGATGTGAGGCAATGTCTGTAGGGAGAAGGGACACATTTTACTGGGTAACTGTTATAACTGGGGAAAAACCATGAACTTTTGGTGACAGAAGCACAACTTTCTGAAAGTTTTCTGGTGTTCTGAAAAGAGACAGCTTAAGGGCAATATAGGTATTTTGGAATTCAGCTTTGATAGCACAGTGAGACTTTCAAAAAAGGGTGCTTTTTTTTTATTTTTTTTTTTAGCAGAACTCCTGTATCCTGCCCTTAAATTGGTGCTTAAAATTTAGTGCTCCAGTGGAGCTGATTTTTTAAGACTGACTAAGATTTCTGGGTGGAAGGTGGAAGAATGCCTTTGGAGCCCCTAGGGCTGATCCCCTCAGAGGCACTATTCTCTCATTCCCTTCTTGCCATGAAGGATACCAGTAAAAATGGCAGAGGTGTTCCATTAGAACCATTAGAACAGTCTGCAGAGGTGATCTTTGCTCCTTTAGAACTTCGTAAAAGTTGCTGTAACATGTTTTATGAAGCATCGTCATCTCCGTGAAATCATGGCTATAACTTGGTTTGTGCTTGTGCCAAAAGTGATATTATGGGCCCTTGGGTGAATTCACTGAATTTACACTGTAAAGTGCAATAATTTCAGAAACAGACAAATTTGGGCCAAGTGAATGTGCTCTGCTAACAGTTGTGTGACAACCTTGGCATCTGCCAGCAGCCCATGCAGTAATGCAGTATATGTGCATTTTTATCACCTTCAGCCCCAGACCACTAGAAACCTAAAGTTTAGTTGGAGTCTTTAAATTAGCACTACATACCTCACAAATAAATCCTCCAAGTCACTAATGGCTGATGTGTCCATAAATTTCAGGGATGGTGGTGAAGCAGGCACTGCAGGTAGATGGATCTCAGGACACCTGAATGGTGACAGCAGCATATGCCACTGGGATGTTAATAATGGCAGCAATAATAACAACAATAACATCTTTTTAAACAGAGATATATAATTTAAATGAGTGGATTCAAACGTGGGGTATATATTTGCTCTGCAGAACACAAAGATAGTTATCCTGGCTCTGGACAAATGATGATGTGGTCAGACCTGCATGATAAATTAATTACCCCAGGAAGTAAATGCTTTAATTTGAAGAGAGCTATGCTAACGCAGGAAAAGGGCAGCTCTCTGTGCTTTGTAGCTACCTTGGGTCATTTGAATGGACCAGGGGCATGAATGTGTGGCAGGACACATCCCTGAGGATGTGTTTCTGGGGTCCAAAGCTGGCTCTTTAATCAGGCTCACATCTCCCATTGGCGGCACTGCCGGCGGCTGTGGGGAGGATGCTCATTTCTCCATTATGTGGGAACATGTGGAGAGAGAATTTACTCCTCAGGTTCTGAAAGCTCTGTGTGAACTTCAATATAACAGTGCCAATTTTAATCAAAGAAATGTACTGTGGATGTCACCTGCATTTTTATCCAGTTCTCTTTGACAGAAATAGAGTCCTGCTAGCAATAGAAAGGGCAGAAAAACCCACTCCTAGGCTCATTTTGCTTGCTGTTATTCTGCTACCATAATTACCTCTAAACATAATTATGGGCAAGACAAATGACATTTTTAGCTTTGGTCTTTAAAGACAAGAGTTAATTTCAGGCTTTGACCAGAACTATGTTAATTAGCCCCTACTCACTCTCTTTGTATGGAATTACATCACCCAGGACTTAGCATAGGTTGCCTTTCCTGTATCTTTGAGTAATGAAAGGACACGGCATGGCAACCAAATCAAGGGCTGCTGCATTAACAAGGCCACTTTTCTGCCCATTTATCATCTATTAAAGGTGCACTAGTTTGTAAAGTAACACCACCTTCAGCAGGGCCGCCAAGAACAGCTCCTCATTTATTTTCTGCATGGTTTAAGTTGGAGTTAGACCCACCTTGTAGCTCAGAGGTGACAGCCAGTAAGAAAAAGTACACTAATTGAGACATCTCAAGGGAGAAATAGAAGAAAACTGAAAAGGTAATTAGAATGAGAGGGTTTCAAGCTGGGTAAGTAAAATCGAATGGAGGTGCATATTAGGGGCTGTTACAGATGGGAAAGAAAGTACTTGGAGAATAAAAAAAAGAAAAATGAATATTAGAGAACAGAGCACCCTTTTCACACTTGAAGAATAGAGGATAGAGATAAAAAATAATGTAACAGTGGAGATACAGGCAGGGGAAAAAAACCCTCCAGAAGTATGAAGGACATATTTAAATGTAAGAGAGAAAGAATAGGGAAAAATAATAGAGCAGATCAATTACTAGAGCTGTAGCCAAGGAAGGGGAAACTGTCAAATGAATATTTCTGGAGCTGTGGAAATGTCTCCTTCCTTTTTGGGGGATGTAGCATGTGTTTGCTCTGTGTGAGAGGGGTTTCTTTTGGGGGCTATCTCAGTATTTGAATTTGCTGTGGTGTCAGTAGTGCATATGGAATGTTGAGGTGAATGCTTGTCTGGGCAGAATTGGGTTAATGAGATGTTATTTGACAGAGTTTGAAGGTGATACCAGCCCTTCTTCCAGTGGTTGAAATTTTAGCCCCTCAGTGATTTTCCCTGTGTGTTGTTAGTGTCCATATTTAGGGACAGGTCAAGGCCTAATATAATTTTTTCCCATGTTAAACCTTCCCTTATCTGCAGGAGAAGAATCACCCAGGTTACCCCAAGGACATTTCCACCCCACACAGGGAAGCTGAAGGTGCTCTACATTCCCTCAGGCAGATGCACAGCCAAACCAAAGCAGTCACATTTTTTGTTCATGACTGGAAGATGACCATTTCTTCCCATTAAGGTCACAGAGGGTCAGGCAGGATTTCTCCTTTTTCTCTTCTGGAGGCAGGAGGGTGGAAGCGAAGAACATCTTCATTGGTAGGTAGAGAAGTTGGAGCATGGCTTCCTGTGGCTGCAGGCAGGAATCACAGAATGGTTTGAGTTGGAGGAGACCTTAAAGATCATCTTGTTCCACCCCTGCCATGAGCAGGGACACCTTCCACAAGTGTCCTGGGACGCTTCCAGGGATGGAGCAGCCACAGCTTCTCTGGGCACTCAGTGCTGGGGCCTTACCACCCTCACAGGGCAGAATTTTTTCCTAATATCTAATTTAAATCCACCATCTTTCAGTCTGAAGGAATCTGAATCTTTCCCCTTTCAGGGAAGTGGGACCCCAGAGCCAGGACCAGGTGACTTACTAACTCTAAAAGACCCATGGTCTCAGGATCCAGTGGACTGGAAGGACCAAAGTGCAGCTCTGTATCCCAAGGAAAAGCTGCACAGAGGGACCTGAGCTAACTCTGACCAAGAAAATCATGCTTGCACCCTCAATTTGGGCAGCCAGGGGAGCTCAGTAGGAGTTGTGTGTCTGGGTCTCTTGGAAGGACTGGACCAGAAGTGCTTGTCCTCAGTAGAACTTGTTTGCACAATGCCAGGTACAACACCTTTGGGGTGTCCTGTGCAGGGCCAGCAGTTGGACTCGATGATTCTCGTGGGTCCTTTCCAACTGAGGATATTCTGTGATTCATTTAGTGCTGTTTGTAGTTACTGAGTTGTGTGCTTGAAATTAATATCCACTCACTGTGGAAATGGAATTTTCTGAGCCAAGTACACTATTTGTGATTTTAATTGATCATCTCACTAGAGCATTTTTTCCTGTGCATTGTCTGTTAGATTTTCCTTTTATAAGCTTCACTGATAAAATTGTCTGAAAAGGGTTTCTTGTTTCATAAAAGTTGTACTGGATTCTGCTTAAAATTTGGAAAACTTTGATGCTGTTAATAACACTCTGGCTTTTTTTAGCCATTGAAAATTTTGAGCACTTGAGCAAAACCCATTTTCATATTTCCATTTCTTTTCTTTTCTTTTTTTTTAATTTAAGAAAATCAGCCTAGAAACTTTAAAAATTCCAATTACATTTCAGAGCCTGATTCTGTTCTTCCTGAGAACTAACTAAGAGCTTTTAAAATTTTGCTAAACTGAAAGAAGAAAAAACACCTCAAAAAGCCCTCAGACATTTCAAAGAGCAAAGGTATCAGTAATTCAAAAAAACCCAGAAAACCAGTCCGTGAAGTTAGACATGCCCTGGCTTTTGCCCATTATTGTAAAAGCCATTTGTATGGCAGGAACATTCATGGACAGTCAGGATTGCAGTGTTTGGTGCTGCATGAAAAAAAGGAAAAAAAAGTAGATCTTTGCCCCCAAGTGATTGCCTGAGTTATGGAAATGCTGTGACCATGTACTTCTAGGATAACAAACGATTCTGTTCTTTTCTTTTGCAAGATGTAGCCAACCTTGTGCAGGAGGAAACGGTGGCAAGTTCAGTGGGAAACGACAGTGCTCTCAGTCCCAGAGCTTCAAAGATCACAAACTCCCTCTAAGGACTTGAAAAACAAAGAAAACCCTGTGACAGAGAATATTCTTCTTCATTCATCATTTGAAACCCTGCCTCTAAAAGTGTTAAGAACAAGTTATTTTCAATATGAGTTAGCCCCAGGGGATTTGATAAAAGGCACTTTTCCAGCTGGCTAATCAAAAGTGGTCTGCAGAAGACTTTAGTGACTTGGATGGCAGTTCTGAGACTCCCCCAGACTCAGCAAACTTTTCTGATCCAGGGAACCAAAAAAACAAAGATGTGTCACAGGCCTGACAGAATATGGGAGCTGGGAAGGCAGAGCTCATTCATCAGACAGCCTGGAAATCTCCTGGGGAAAGGTGGAAAACAAATTAATATCTCATCTGCAAGTTCCTATAGGTTGTCCAGTACTGAACTGCTCCAAGTAAGGAAAACATCTTTTATGTTTGAGAGATATTTGTCTTTCTTCCACTCCAGATAGTGTTACACAGAGTTTTCTCAAAAAGAGAGCTAGTGAGGACTGAGAGTCTTTCTTAGGCAGCGCCTGTTCTTCCAGTGCTAAATGAGCAATTTACCAGAGCCTTCTTCTGAGGTTGGTGCTAAAGATTTGGGATTTGCAAAGTTGGCTTTCCTTTCTTGGAAGGAAACTCAGACCTCTTCTGTCACATCCCTTAAAAACGTCCTGTTCCTTATGGACATCTCCTCCTGGCACCAGCTGGGGATCCACTTACAAGCAAGAAGATGGATAGCTCTGAGGAAAAGCCAGCAGAAGTGAGTGATTGGCTTCCAAATCAAGGAGTCCTAAATGTAGAAATTGTTTTCTCTCATGTCAACAATTTTGTCATTTGCTTCCTCATGCTGCACTAGGGTGGTCCCTTAGGCTTGTGTCCAGTCAGTGCATGGGATTCATTTGAACATACCTTGATTTCCTGCAGTATTGGTTCATGAAATTAAACCTCTAACACCACTGTAGAAGGCCATGGATATATTGGATATATATATATACACATATGTTCAAATTAGCTGTTTTATTGATAAAGGCCAATTAATGTGATTCCATCTTTAATAATCGTTGCTTGGTTACACTCACAAAAAATCTGAATTGGAGCAACATGTGTCAGAATAGACCCAAAGTATTTAAAGGTTCAGTTATGGTCCAATTTAGATTTAATAATCAGGGAGTTGCTAAATGAACTTCCCTGTTCTCAGTGCAGACAACTGCCTGGCAGGGACTGACCCTGTCACCAGCCTGTCCCTGGTGACATTCGCTTTGTGTGGAATTTGTGAGCCACATTCCTCAAAGTCCCTCCTTTTCCCATCTGTCTATTGTTATCTGTGTTTCTGCTAGGAAATGTCATCAATTATTTCCTGATTCTTGAGTTCTGCTTTTTGGGTTTTATTTCTTATGCACAATCATGTGTGGTATGTATATAAAATATATCTCTGTGTTAATGTATTTATTTTCTCCAGGCTGTGATTTTACTGTCCCTGTCCATGTCCAGACCTAGGCAGACAAATGAGATGAACAAATGCAAACCAGTGTCATTAAATGTCTGCAAAAGCTTCACCCAAATGTTGTTAACAGGTGGAGAGAACAGATAACATGTGCCCTCTCTGCCTTCACTGCTGGAGGGGGACACACACAGCAGAGTTTGATGCCCTTCAGCAGATAATCTTGTGATTTCTCATCTCATCAAAAAACCTGTCTGGTTTTGAATTTCTGCATGCCCTTTTGAAAAGTTTAGCTTAAACATCATCATTAATTGGGCTTTACAGTCCAATAATAATTACTAATATTTGGCACTGCTGCCTGTCAGCCTGTTTATTCCCAGAAACCTGACTGCCTTAGAGGTTCTGCTTCTCTTTTCTTCTTTTTTTTTTACTTCCCATTAAACAGTGGGAAAAGCCCCTGAATAATTCATCAAGAGCCTTTTACATTATGAAAAAATATAATCAGCTGGCAGTGCTGAGATATCTTATTTCTACAGGATGCTAACTCAAGTATTACAAGTGACTGCAGGATGGATGCCAGAGCTCAGTAGGTGTGGATTCACAGACCCCTCTTTGTTCCAGGCACTCTCAGCCCGTGTGGAGGGCTCAGGGAGGGCTGGGTATTCCTCACCATGCCTACCCAGTGCCAATTAATAATTTAAATCCATTAATCGGTTAAGATGAACACTTAGTGTTGCTTGACTCACCACCACCAAGAGGAGAGGGTTTTTCCAGGTTAAATAAAAGATCTCCTAATTTTGTCTTCTTGCAAGGGAGCTGGGAGTGCCAACGCTTCCTTCATAAGAGGCTTCAGCTTTTATTTGGGAGGTGGGGGTGGGTGTGCCTATGCCAAAAGCGCTTAAGTAAACAGTAATATCCATACATCATAAGTAGATGTCTGAGAATATTAGCTGTTTATTTCCCTGACATCCTCTGAGGAGTCTATGGGGGGCTCTTGCAGGAGTCAGGACCTCGATGTAATATACAAGCTTTGATTCTGATATTTCCCTTGATAACTGTGCTCTACCATATTGGGGTCGGAAGTCAGCAAAGGTTCATTGGCTGTTGTAATGCTCACTGTCACCAGTAATAAGTACAAAGGACTTGCTTTAAAAGCTGGCTTATAAAACTTTAAGGAAACTTGGATTGCTTAAGTGAACTTCCAAGGCTCTTCAGGGGCCAAGTGCACTTTGGTTGTCTACTTATATTAATTTCACAGAGTTTAAAGGGTCAAGCAATGCAGTTGGTGATGCTTATTAATTTATGAAACACAGAACCTTGCACTATCTCGCTTTGACCACTTTCACTCTCCTTTTAGAAAATTTAATATACATTAAAGCTTGCTAGACAGGGGCGCCCTAAAGGATTAAGCCCAAAGTTCACAGCTGGACTAAAAGGTTCAAAGACGTTGTATCTGCAACTCTGATTTGATTCCAAGTGACATTCAAACAACAGAACCGAATTGTAGATGTTTGAATGTGTAAGGAAACAGCAATTAGAGGAATACCACAGAACAGCAAAGGATTAGGATTTATTTTCCTTAAATTGGTAAAACTGATTACAGCCTTATTCTTTCTTTCATGGGGGATGTGTTTGATCACATCAGCTTTTGGGGTCAGTGGTTGTCAAGAGCATATTTTGGTGTTACAATACAGCTTGCCAAGCTCTGGAGGTTCCTGCAGACCTAGTAACTTTTGAGAATATATTTGATTGCTGTGGTGATTTGAACTGAGTTCTGGGTCGGAAAATATTAGCCAGAAAGGAAGAAGGAAAAGAGGAATGAATAACTAATGAAGGAACAGGGTTAGGATTTAGAAACCTGACTTAATCCTATTCAGGGATATTTCTGCATTCTGTTTACTTGTTTTTGAATTGCTTTGGTATCTTGTCCAGGGGAGATAATTCCAGAAGCCATTCCCACCGAGGCTGCAAATTCCATACTGAGCTCAGGTGACAAAGGGAATGTGATTGTAAAGCTACTGGGAAAATTGGGAACCAAATTGGCCCTGATGGTTGGTCTGTGTGGTCTCCTTTTGGAAACAAGCGGGAGAGGAGAATGAAAGACAGGGAAATGAAGAGTGTCCCACTGTATGGAAGAAGAGTTTATTTAGCCAGTTTGTAAAGGGGGAAGCAAATGTCATTTCATGCCAGGTCTGAGGCCTTAAGGAGGAAGCAGTTGTACTCCACAGGAAATTTGCTGTTGCAAAGAGAGACTTAAACCCTATAAGGAGTCCCAGTGGTGAAGAGTGTTTGCATTGCAGCCCAAAGAGCCTCAGATAAGACTGTGGGGCTCTGTGGTGCATCACATGCTGGGAACTCTGTGGCTGGAGATGATTCATAGCTTTTATGGGTGAAAAAGGACAAAAATGTGGGGGAACAAAACAGCCAGGAAGAATTTTGTGTGATCCATGGCACTTCATTTCCAGCCAGAGAACAGAACTCACATGTCCAGGACTTCAACAGCCTTACCCTTGTATTTTAAACCCTTTAAACAGAGAGAACAATGCAGAAAATCCCAGAGGACACATGAGAAAGGGGGTTGTACCTAATCCCTTTATCATTTCTTTGCATTTACTTGCTAACAAAATATATTTTTCTTTAGAATGACCTCTGAGATTTTATACTATGGGGTATTTGGTTTAAAATGTACTGTAACCTTCCTTTTTTTAAATTGATCAGATCAGCCTTGAACACTCAAAGAAAAATCTGCCTGCTCTGAATATTGCCTGAGGATTTAGAAAGGTCTTTCTTGGAAACAGAAGAACAAGATGAAACAATTATCTGTAAAGCATGGTAAGAGAGAAAAAGAATAAAGGAACGAGTTATGTTTGACTTGTCTTCTTCCAAGAGACAGGATTTTTTTGGGGTTTTAGAGTAGACTTTAGATGTGGGAGATTTGCAGTGTCTTGCTAGAACAAGTTTCAAAACACAAGCAGTTTTCCTCCTGCTCTGGTAACTCGTAGACCAAAAAAAGTCTTTGTTTTGGCAACTTGGTTTGCAGTCAGCCTGTATTATTTGCTCCAGCTGTAGGAGAAACTTTCCTAATGACAGGTGTCAATCAAATCAATGTTATCTTCCACCTGAGCAGAAGCAACACTAAAATTTCAGCCGAGTTATTAATAAACAAGGAGCCAATGGATGTGGGAGCAGTGGGAACCCTATGATCACTTACTCTGAAGGGATGATTGTCAGTCACACCTCGATGGCATCTGCTTGCAGATATAATGAAGAAAGATTATCATTGCTGTAAGTGACTGCAGTGACTCTGGTCAGCAAATAATAAAGACATTGTGGCAGTGATCAGCTCTGCCTCCCAGGTGCTGACACTGTTAAGTGATATCTCAGTGGGATTTGGGTCCTCATTTAGGTAACTGCAGTTGAAAACCAGAAAAAAAGACCCTTCTTAATAATTAATTTCATGCCATTCTCTGCACTTCTAAACTGAAAACTCAGTCATGACCAAAGTCAGCTTATTTGTGCACTGATGAGTTAGAGAAGGAGCAGTGAAAGACCTTTAAAGCAAAGACCTTGGTTTAGTATTGACAATGCGAAACGTTGGCAATATGTGAGTTTTCTCCAGAGCCTCTTTGGCATCCTGATGGGGTGAAGGAGGAATGAGTCATTTCCTATGTCCTTTGGAAATGTAGAAATAAAATATTCTTTTAGTATTCCAGCTCTTCCTGGGGTGCTAGCTGCTGTTGGGAATTGTACAGAATCCAGAATCCTTCTGTGTCTCTCCTTACCTTAATTTGTAGCTTCAATTAAAGGTGTGTGAAAGGGGCTCGGATGTATGGCCCCATCTGCATAGAAAGGTACAAAAAATGTGAATAATAAAATGGACCAGCCCAGTCCTGATAGAGGTTTGCCAAAGTGAGAAGTGAGGAGACTTCAAGATCTGCTTGTCTTTTATAGGTCCAACCAAGCATCCCCAAGGCTGCCTTGTTTGGCCCCTGGTTCTCCTGAGAAGGGCAGTTGAGTATCTGAGTAGGTTTCCAAGACTTAAAAAGAAGAATGGAAAATATAAAAGGTGCAAGGGAATTTTCTAACTTTTTCAATCCTTTTACCATCCCCAGATTTCTGTTGTGGTCACAGATGACACAATACAGAGTTGATAAATTCACCTGCTCTTACATCAGGGCGGTGTAAAAATTCTAGGTTTTGCTTTGGATTTCTTGCCTTCCCATATTTCATCTCAGTCCAGAACAAAGGGCTAAATCCTGCTGAAACAATTCATCCCCAGGGGATGGAGGCTATTGTCTCTAATGCACAGATAAAAGTCAGTCATATCAGCTGCCGATGAAATCACAGATGAAATCTCACTAATTAATTGCATGAACTTTGTTTCTGCCTGGTTTGAGATTCTCTCAGCCTTGCAGAAACATTTGGGCACCCGTACTGTACACCTCAACAGGGCTGTTGATTTTCCAAGGAATACTAACAATTTTTTGGTGCCTAAAATAGCCCTGCAATTACTTCTGCTCACATGGTTCTGCAGTTACAAAATGGTTTCTGCAAACTGGTTTTGTTCACACGTGATTGAAAAGATGCCCTACGTTGTTCTGCCAAGTTAGGCACTGATTCAGGTTTATGGCCATATCATTAATATTTTAGTACTGCATCAGTAACTGGTTGCTATTAATATGTAGTGAAACAGTGATATAAAAAAGGGAGATGTTCCCAATCATTTGGCAGAATTTGCATTACAGCTGGATGAAATTTATAACACATCTTCTGCAACCTACCAGTCTGAACTCCTGTTATTAATTTCTGCTGTGTTTATTTCTCCTTTATGTTCACTTTGGGTGATATTCTATCAAGTTTCCTGGCAAGCACCACAGTGGATATAGCCAATTTCAGCTGACTGCAGGGGAAGGACTTTGCAGAAAGTGAATTTTGAATTAGCACTAGTATTTGCAGCAAAAATCTCCCCCTGAGAAGTCTATTCCCCTCGGCCTGGCGTCAGCAGCACTTAAGTGCATGTGAATAGCCCTATGGACTTCAGGTAGGCAGCTGTTTAATTACCTTCCTGAATCAAGGCCAGCAGCAAGAAACAAGAGCAGCACAGAGCTGGGTGCCTTGTCTCCCGAATGCTGGACTTCTGTGAATGACCCACGGATTGTTTGACTTGGTAATTTGGCAAATCCTTTCCAGTCGAGAACGAATTTGAGGAAATCATCATTTGACGCACCGAGAGGTGAAATTTGTGCAGCGTATTTTTCATGATGAGGCAGCTATTGCCCGGATTTATTCAGCCTGCCTGGCTCTTCCTGTTCCAACAGTCCCAGCAATCCCATTTTTTTCCCCCCACGTTTTATTTAGGAGCTGTGAGCTGACAGGTCTCTTGCCTGTGTACCAGGAAGGCAGTGTGCTGCACGCAGCATGCTGCACACCAGAGCAGGAGGATAAAGAATGACATGCTACTCTGTGAGCTACAACTATTTTTTTTTCCGGCTCGCATCTGCTCTTGTCCCTCTTCTGTTCTCAGATCACTCTTCAGCTTCCCTTAGGAATCCAGCTGTATCATCACATTGTGTGGCATCCTAATATTTCATACTAAGCTGTAAGCCAATTAGGAATGACTACTTACCATGCTGAATCATAGGAAGAGAAAAGGATAATGTGTCCTTCATATAACGAACCTCCTCTTTTTTGGCAAGACAGATCACCTACACGTTATATTTATAAGCCCTGTGGCTTTTCCCTCTACCCAATTAGGGTGCAGCTTCCTCTCACACTGCTGCAATATTTTAAGGGACTTATTTACAGATGGATGCTTATTGAAAATGCTGACCTGCTACCACTGTACCTTGTGCCACCCTTCATCTTCTGAGACTGAAACACGGGACAAAACTTGATGTTGTAATCACCTTTAACAGGATGAGAACACGAGTGCAGCAAAATATAAATACCTTGTCCTGAGTTCCTAAACGAATTGGTGACCCTGCATGAGGATATAACATTATCACATGCTACACAGGGTTCAGGGAGATGGTGATTAAAGTAAAACTGTAAAATAAAGCCTGTTAGCATCTAAAAGGAAGGAGAACAAACCATTGATGTGTGTTTGGGAATGCGTGAAGTGTTTAGCAATGAGCATCAAAGATATTAAAATATATTTCCCATGCTGAAGTAATTAATGGGCTATTATGCCAGGTGTGTAAGCTGCTCAGGGGTCTGGGATAAATTGTATTCCAGCAGAGAATGCAAGGTATGATTTAAGATTAAGTGGAATGATGTTGGTTGTAGTGGAGCCTTTAGGATGCTCCCTTTCCTCCAACTGGTGTTTCTTTTTCCTAAGCTGTTTAAGGAACTATTGATAGTATTTATTGCTCAGGAAGAGATGCTCTCCTTTAAATTTGGTTTTAGATCCTCACAGTGTTGCAAGCTGAAGACTCTGGTGACCTGTGTCTGGTACCTGCTATCCTTCAAACCTTGTCTAGCCTTGTTAGTCCTCACTGAAAAGCCAGCAGGACAGCAGAGAAGCCACTTAACTCCCCCCAGGTGACAGATTTTGTGTGCAGCCATGGCAGGGACTGCAGCCATGCAGGAGTCCTGGCTGTGGAAACCTCCAGGAAGAAAGGATAGCTTTGGTTTTGGCTCCCCAAACTGCGTTTCCCAGACCAAGTCCAACCATTTTTGTTTCTTCTGCTGCTAGGAGAGGTTGTAGCTAAGCAAAAAGTGGTATGGCAGCCACTGGTTTCACATTTATTCAGTGAGGTCCAGCCATACTCTGCTAGGTGTCAATTTCTGCTTCATTGCTCACATCCCCTAGGTTTTCCCCCAAAAAACCTCTGAGACCAACAAGTCTTCCCACAACCTGCCAGAACAGAGTGGTGGTGAGTCACAACAGCACCTGGGGCTGAAAGCCCAGAGCCAGGCAGCTGTAGGGGATCAGAGATCCCTTTGCTTTCCAGGGTAACTAATCCCACCTGTGCTGAACCCATTGGAGGGCTCAGAGCAACGTGGGGAGCTCTTATGGTAAGGCAGAGCTGAAGATGTTGCAGTATAAGAACTTTTGCAAGTAGAGGGTGAAGATTTATGATATTTTCCTTGCTAAAAGAAATCTTGAGTAAGTTGAAGTTAGTTCTGGTATAAAGGTTTTGTGCTTTTTCTGGAATAATGCTTGCTTTATAAACATGGGGCTTTAGAAACCTCTTGGCCTTTGAGGGAAAATTGCCTGTTTAGGAGCTGTACTTTTTGTATTGTTATTCAAAAATGTCTCAGTTAATCACTGCTAAAGGCCTTGCTAGCCTGTGTTGCAGATTCCTTTTTTTTTTTTTTCAAATGAAGCATGTATATAATTTATATTGTTCCTCTCCACACAGATAAGGACTCATCTCAAATGTCAGGGTGGGGGAGGAAAAGATATGTGACCCACAGGGCAAGAATATTGAATGCACTGGTGTTGGACTTGACATTCCCCTAGTATTCCCTGTGATAACATCAATCTCAAGGAACCCTCCTGGTATAAATACGGAGCTGCTGTGCTTAATATATATTTCCAAAAGAATTTCATAGTAATTGAGCATTAAATGATGTCCACTTATCGTCAAGCATTACTGTTTTTATTAAAAATTATAAATGGGCTTTAGCAGAACAGAATATACCAGATTCACCCCACCATCTCTATTAGTCTTTATGTTACAATTGTCATTGACCAGCTTGGCTGTATTATTTTTAGATGGTTCATAATTTCCCCAGCTGATCAAATGAAGATTTGTGAGCAAAGAAAGGCACCGACTGAATTATGTAGTGCCATTGATTTTTTTATTCTCCTTCTCTCACAGAATACGCTTAAAAATCTCACTGTCTCTGTGATGGGCCTTATTAGCACCTGGAGGAGCTGCATGGAAATCTCAGCTGGTGGAGAAAGAGATGCCAGAGCTGGCCTGGGCATAAACCTGCTGGATGTCCAGGTATGACCTGGGCAGTCAGGATTTGGGGGGCTTTGCCCAGTGCAGGGGTTGCAGTGAACCCTTAAAAACCTGAAATGGAAAAGGAAACCAGTGACCTGAGGGCTGCCCAAAAGGGAATGGGGCTCACTGTTTTGCAGCCAAAGAAGTGTCTGTGTGGGAAGCTGTGTCTCATTCAAAACCATTTAAACCTGAGAAAAATGATGGCAGATATTCCATCTGTGGAGGTGTTCAAGGCCAGGTTGGATGGGGAGCTGTGAATGGAAGTATGGCAAGATTCATTATTTCTGTGTTTGTTCTTGAGGCTTGAAAGAAACGACGTGTAGGCTAGAAATACAGCTCCTTCTATCCTTCAATCAAGCCTGGTGTGGGAGCATTTACCTTTTAGATGTATGCTTTATTGGATTTTGATGCATTATATCGTTCAGATTCGTATTTTGGCTATTTAATTAGCAGGGCTTTGTCAGAGACTGAAATAGTTCATGCCTCAAACATTGATATAAAGTTTTGCTCATTATAACAAAAACTGTATAAAGATGCTACAATCAAAGAAACTTCCCTGAAGATCCTGACTGGGACTTTGGACTGAGTCAAACTGCTGAGATTAGATAAAGGGAAACCCTATTGTTCAATCATCTCAGGCTGAGGGAAGGGAATGCATTCACAAAGGCCAAAGCCACCAGCTGCACTAAGGATCATCCCTGGCTGAGTTTGGGGTGGGGCAGAGCACAGCTCACAGAAACCAGGTTGACACAAACTGGCCCAGCTGTGGAACCCCCAACCCCACAGGCCACATCCACGGGACTTTCACGTGAGAGGCAGCTGGGGGGGAGTCACAATCTATCACAGACCCCCCAGAGTGCTCCCCAGAGGCCTTGCACCACAAGAGTGCAGGTGATGCAAGCAGAGTCTGCTGCAAGAGACTGCCCCTCCCCTGGGGGGACATGCCTGGACACTGCCCCTAGCCTGAGTCCATATTAACCCATGGCATCCTGTGCTTTTGGGGGGACCACCACCACCAAGAAGACCGGCTGGAGAGGATCAACGCGACATCGTTGGGATCCACGGATGGTGATATTTTCTCTTTCTCTCTTTCTGTCCCCCCCACCTCTTTTCCTACTTCTCTTTTTCTCTCTTTTCTTCTCTCTCTCTCTCATATTTTCTATCAAAACCCATACTATTGATTGGCATATGGTCTCATTTGTACCTTAATTCGGGCAGAGGTATTTCCAAAAACCTTAATAATTGGATCATAACAGGCTTCACTGTGCCCTCTTTGTCTCTGCTGCTGGTCTCTGCATTATCTGTAGAACACAGCCCTTGGGAAGATGACCAGGAATGCCTAAAACCTTGTACAAAGCCTTAAATGTTCCTTCTGTACCATGAAAAAGGGAACAAACCCTCTCATAACAGTACATAAGTTTCTGGGAAGTTTCTGGAGTTCTCTGACAACTAAAAAGGGGAAATGCCCCTCCAGTGGAAATGAAAGAAAGCATTTTCTGGCCATGGGAGAAAGGAGAGTCACAAATGCAGCCCTATCTTTGCCCTTATTGTTTATGAATGCAGCCAGTGCTCCCACAGCCCCTGCTCCTGCTGAAAGCCATAACTGCCCTGTGTGTTCTGGTGTGTATATGAAGTGACAGGAATTACACAGTCTCACTCCACAGACCAAACTTTTCACACAGCTCGGGTAGAAATGAGCCCCTGGGGACTCAGGATGCTGCCAGTGCTCTGTGAGACTCTGTGATGGCAAAGCCAGCTATCAGTTGTTAATCCCAACACATCATACAAGACACTTTCTATCTCCTCCTGTAATGGTAATGCAGCTGGAATTCCATAAATCAAATCTCAGCAGTAAAAAGGTTAATAAGTTTACACTATATAATTGAAAGCCATATTGGTGATTAAAAGGATTTTATATATCAGTTTTCTGGGTCACCAACTAATTATTTTTGGTGGCCTGTAATAAAACATAGCACCATAGGCAGATAGAGGCTGTAATCACATAATATATGAAAAAAACCCTTCACATTTATTTGAGATGAGGTTGTGTCCACCAGCTTGTTGAATAGCCTTTGAGGTATCTCTCTCCTAGTTTGGAGACAATGGGAGAACTGCACACTATGGTGTAGTTGGTGAGGTTCATCCCAAGTTATTGGATGGAGTTTTGAGGTCTGGCACTGTCTCTCCAGAGCTAAGCCCAAGGGAGCTAGCTGTCACCTGTGATGGAAAGGTTCTGCTGAGGCACTGGGGATCAGATTGCTATTATAATTCATTTTAATGCATTCTACACATACTAATCATTTATTGGAACAGGATCTTCTGTAATAGGGACATGACTAGCAAGAGACAGAGACGATTGATCATCCTTGCCCAGAAAGGGTAGTTAAAAAAACAAACAAACCCCCCCTCTCTTCTGTACAAGGGGCAGGTGTGGGTGTATGTGTGAGGGATTGGGTATTCAGGGTGGAGATGGAGAAAAATTGAACCCAAAGGTTATATTGAAATCTCTACAGTAAAAAGGAAATCTTCTGTACACGGGGCAGGTGTGTGCATGGGCATTGTGTATTCACTGTGGAGAGGGAGAAATTCTGAACTCAAAACTTGAATTTTAATTTTCACTGTTCTATCAGGCTGAAATGCCCTTTTTGGAGCCAGAAATCTGGGTACAGACATTCCAAACTCATGGCTCTGCTCTGCAGGCTGTATGTTTTTAGTGTACTTCTCTGTTTGGATCAAGAAGCAGCTGAGGGCAAAGGCAGACATGGGGTGCGCAGGTGGATTTACAGGAAGGGTGTTTGCACAAATAATTCACAGGTCACTTCTCTAGTCTTTGGGACCTCTTGTGGTCCTGTGTGAGGTGACAGAGCCACAGCCCTTGCTATGGTTAAACAACCCATGCTGGTCTCAGTTTTGCCTGGTGAGCAAAGGGCAAACAGCACAACACAGTGAGTGTTGGGCACATCGTTCCCATGGTCAGGGCAGGAGCTGAGATGTGACCAGAAACAAATGGCCTGCTCTTCAAATCCCTCCTGGACAATGCTTGCAGAACTCTGGGTAGAAGGACCCTCTGTGACAACTGCTTTTGTAATATTTTTAGGTCTTTCGGCTACAGCTGTTTAATTGGCAAATCTTTAACTCTTAAATGCCCATTGCATAAAATCAGTGCCATGACATATTATACTGTAACGAGTAAAGGTTCATGTCCTCTGCCACAAAAATAATTTGCTTGTCATCTCCTATATCTAAATAGGAGCTTTTCTGCACTGAAAAGAACATATTTTTATTCAAATGAAGCCCTTGAAGTGTTTCCTAGCAGCATAGCTACAGGGTGTGATACTTGGTTTTAAACACAGGCTGGGGAGGTTAAAAG
This sequence comes from Lichenostomus cassidix, assembly GCF_008360975.1. NCBI lineage: Eukaryota > Metazoa > Chordata > Aves > Passeriformes > Meliphagidae > Lichenostomus > Lichenostomus cassidix. Next base: position 3,842,997 of record NC_139491.1, read on the forward strand.
TGGAACAGCAGTCAGGTGAGTAATGGCCTGTGAGTCAGTTGCTAAACTTGACTTGACAACCTCCATGTCACCACCAAGTCAGAAGTCATTCGTGTGACATTTTTGAGGGTAAGGAAGTAAAAAATAAACTGGTAGTTCCCACTGGTAGAAGGCCATATCTGTGCCTTCTGAACAAAGACTGAGAAGGGGGCAAGTTAAGCAGCAATACTGCAAATGAGGAAAGAGTGTGAATATGAATTGCATCCATGTAGATAATTCAAATACCTCAGGTGTGCCCCTCTGAAGTTCAGAGGAAAAGCAGTGTGGTTAAAGGGTCTGTCCTGTCTGATACTGAGCAGACCTTCCTCCCAGGGCTCTTTGCAGCTATGACTTGGTTAGGTTTGATTTGACCAATTTGGGGCTAGGAAAGCCAAGTAACACTTCTGCAATCTGCTGCTGTTACAGGCTGGAACAGCAGAACTGCTCGCCTTGCTGTCACTTTTTTCAGGCTCTCTCTTTGGAGAGATTTTTGTCACAGGATTGGTAATATCAGGAAGTTGTTATTTTTTCACACATAATCAGCAGCAGAAAGCGCACAGTCCTGTTTCAGCCTCCAGGTGCTCACAGACATCTTTGTTAAAATTGACAAAGAGAGTGAGAACCGAATGGAAAGAGATGGCGAGGTGACCTTGACAAGGCCCTAGTGCTAAGGGAGTGCATGGGAAGAGAGGGATCTCATGGCTGTCCTGGGAAAGAGCTGCCTCTGACACAGACAGTCCCGTCCTGAATAATGAAATCACAACAATATCTAGAGGGAAATAACATATCCTGTTTGATAGCATTGATAGAGATAACAAAAAGGAATTTGAGCATCTGCTGTGTTTAATTCCCTCCTTGTGAACTGTGGAATGGTGTCCTGTGGGTGGAGCTTCTGTCTGATATATTTTAGGTAGTGTAGGCAAGGAAGGGAGGATCCCAAAACTGTTCTGTACCTGACCTAGAACAAGAGGTCAGGACCACAATATGGCCTCTAGTACTCCTTGTCACTGAAATCCTTTCACTTCACGACTTATTGCATAAGTTCAATATACTTTTGGGCTAAAGCTCTCCTGAGCACTTAGCTCTCTAAACTCCCTGCTCAGCAGGTGGCTTATTTAAATGTGGCTGTCAGCTTGGCCAGTGGCCAAAAGCAAATGGCTCGATGCGTGAACCGCAGTGTTTGGGTTTAATCCTGCTCTGCTCCTGCCAGCACAATCCTCCTGGCTCCTCTGGGGTTGTGTGGGGTACAAGTGAGTGCAATATAGGGCTGTCTGCTCAACTGTTTGTCAAATAAATCTATGGCCAGTCGCTTGCATTATGTCAGCCAAACATTCGCCTGGCACTTTGGCGTCTGCGAGCCAAGGAGGAATTCTGGGTTGTTTGAAATGAAAACCATCATTGTCAACTCTCACTTAACCAATAAGCGTTTCTTCCGTCACGTGTAAGTAACTTATTTTGCAGCCCACAGCCTCGGAGAGGAAATGTAAAGTTTTTCTAAACATCCAGTACAAATGGGAATATTAGCTGCTTAATTGATTCTTCGAAATTTGGGTCTAATGGCTGAGCAAGCGAGATGGAGGGAGAGGGGAAGCACATGGTTTAAATTAAATATATGGAAAATAACTGCCAAATGATAAAAATATATTTTAAAAGTAAGCAAACCTGTTTTCCCTCTGCCTCTCCATTAAATGTGTCAGGAAAGGGCCTTTACAACTAGATGGTAATTAGAGAGGAAAAAGCAGTGCTGTCAGAGCAGTCAATCTATCACATCCTCTACTGCCTAAATGTTACCAGCAATTAAACAAGTTAGTAGGGGAAAAACTTGACAAGCAAGTTTGATCACAGAATCATCTTGGTGGCAGTGAGTGGGTGCTCTTATTAGATTCCCCTGTGCAACCCCAAAGATTTAAAATCCAGCCCCAGGAATGCACGTTCAGACCAAAGAGACTATTTTCTTTCCCAGACTACCCAGGCGCAGGGAAGATTAGAATGCTAAAAATAAAACAACCTTTCCCACCTCCCCCTTCTTCTCCCCTCCAAAGTCAAATCTGTCCAGGTTGACTGCTCCATTAAATTCAAGAACAAAAAGTTATAAATTGAACATAGGGAGAGCAGTGCCTTTTCTTAAAGTGATGTTTCCTCGCCTTAATGGATTTAGCTATGGCAGGGAGTCAGAGAGAAGCTGTCTTAACTAAATCTTTGACTGATTATGCATTTTTTTTCTATTCATACAAGATAGATTCATCATTCCAATTTGTCAAGCTGGCGAAGTTCCAATTAATTACACCAGGAAAAGCTCAAGCTGCATTAGGCCTCTGTCAGGCCTAATCTAGTGCTTCATTTACTGGAGCCCCAAATGAAGAGATATCAGAGGTGTTGTTCCTCTTGGTACTTAATTTGATGAATGCCCTAGCAGCACAATCGGTGGCAGAGGTGTGTATGTGTGTGTCTCTTCATCAGCCACCACTGCTGAAGTCGTCATGCTTTCTCTACTAATTTGAGGGCTCATCTGTATACTGGATGTTTTTTTGGAAGGTCTATTCTTCATCGACATGCCAAGAGGTTTCTTCTGTGTGTGTGCATGTGTCTGGGTGCCTTTCCAGATCTGCTGGGCCTGATTCTTAGCTCAGTGCTGTGATGAGCTGGGATTCAAAGCCTTGGATGTAAGTGTAAAGCAATACCAGTTAGACTGGGTGCTGCAAAGGGCTGTAAATTTTGACATCCCTGGGGCATGTTTGCTGAGGAAGGGCAGCTTTGCACGTTGTTCACAAGAAAGTTGGGGTTATCATCCATGTCCATTCTAAAGAAGTGTTCAAAATGCTTGAATAACCTGAAAAATAGTTTTCTTTATGGATTTGAATCTTTCATATAAATCCATACATGCTTTATGAACACAGTGAAGGAGTCTATGCAGGTACATATAGACTCTGACACCACACTGGTGGGCTGCTATTGACTATATACATCCTATGCTAATTCTTAAATATTTTACAGTAAAGACACTATGGACCAAGAACATATGTTTCTTTTCTGCAGCACTTTACGTACGAATTATTCAGCATAAGGTGCCAGAATGCCAATATGTTTAGCTTACTTTTGGCTTTTAACCACTGCTGTGATTAAAGATGTAACTGCAGCAGTGCTGTCACTTTGCACGTAGGTTTAGGTGTCTCAGAAAGGAGGAGGCATTAGCCAAGAGTAAAGTAGCTGTGTACTTTGGCTGAGTAAAATGCTAAAAGTCTTCATTTGCCAGCAGTTCCCATGCTGGGTTCCTGAATTTATTTTCCACTGACTGTGTTTGAGGGACTGGTGTGTGCAATGATGATTTTTAATGGCAGCTATCAGACATGCATATGGTGCTCAGCAGGAGCTCATATTCAGAGCAACCAAGGAGAGAATTGATGCTCTGATGGCTGTACTGTGACAACTCTGGAGACAGTTTGGACTTCAACTGGTGCTCATTTTTGGAAGGAAGGCCTTGGTATCTGTTAATACATCAAATTTGCATCTGCCATTAGTGTGTCAAAATGAGATAAGCCCAGTTGTACTGCAATGGGATTAACACCCTAAATCTTGTCTTAGGTGAGATTTTTAAGTGTTTCTCTTTTGCTTTGGGACAAAATGAAATAAAGACATTTAAATCCCTGTGGGAAATGTTGAAGGGAGAGACGGACTGAGGTTGTAATGATCTCTTTTCATTCTGCACAAGAAGGCTTTTGCTGGACTTATACATTTGAGGTTAGCTCTTAAATGTTCTGCTTAAAAAGTCACTGAGGACCAAAACCATATGTTTCTTTTCTACAGTACCTTATGTATGAATTATTCAGCATAAGGTGCCAGAATGCCAATATGTTTAGCTTACTTCTGGTTTTTAGCCTTATGTTTTGTGTTAAGCAGGTTGTTCAAACTCACCTGTTGAACTTGAAATAACTAAAAGCCTTCATGTAGTCTGGGCCAGACAACAGTGAGCTCTTGTAGTTTCCAAGTCTCTGGGCTGAGCCCTTGGTTATTGTATTTGTACCCACATGCCAAGGGCTGACTTGGCTTTGCACCTGGCAGTTCCTTTACATTTGCTGGTATTTGTCTCTGGTTTACAAGCCTGCTGGGGTATTTTGTGAGTGGTTTCAATGTATATTAATGCCATTAGGTACCTGAGGCTGTGCAGAGCTGTCAAGGGCAATGTACCCACTCTAGGTAGAGATTGTCTTGACTGGCTCTTTCTCATCTCTAAGATGGTGCTGGAGAGAGATGATGTTGTTCCCTCTGTCCTTTAGAGAAATGAGAAATGCTTGTTTGTCCTTCTGCTGAGGAGGCACAAGGTTGGAGGCTCAGTGGATGTGTCCATGGGCTGTCTTTTCCTCTCGTTGTGGGCTGATTTACCTCAGGGCTTAGCAGAAATGTGTCCCTGGAGCTGTATTGGACTTGTGCTGCTACAAATTAAAAGGAACAAAAGGGATTATACATAACCTACTACCAAAGGATCATATTCACCCGAGCTCTCCTTGCTCTGGCACCAAAATGAGGTTCATTCACTGCTAGAGTCCCACTTAACCTTTGAAAATATAGCCTACACAGGGCAATCATCTCACTCGGTGCCTTAAAGACTCTGATGACTCCTGAGTCATTTAGACAAGACAGAAGTGATCTCTTATGGACACAAGAAGTCCTGAAAAGGCCATAATCCAACAGAAATTTCATTCTGCAAGGACACGACCCAGAAAGATAAAACTGTTCTTCCTTGGGTTCTCAGTGAATTTTCATCTGCATCCAACATTGACTGCAAACTCTGCAGTAGTTTGGGTCATCCTGAGCATCTATCTCTGAGGAATGATTACAGATGATGAGTTATTACCTTTAAATAAGGGGTAATTAATGCTTCCCACTCTGACTTTAATGAAAGGATTTCCTGATGGAGGCAAGGGGGAACACAAGGAATATATTGTATCAGTAATGCCCCTTTGGGAGTTGTTGGCACAGTCTATGGTTAATAATTTGGAGTAACAAATAAATGTGGGCAACTGGTGATATATGTATGGAAGAAGAGGTGTCAAATTATTCACTATGAATTATGCTGCCAGTTCTAATAATAACGCAGCTGTTGAGGAGGAAACGAAAGCTAGATCTGTCAGTGCAGACAGACCCTTTTGCAGTAATTCTATCTCTTTCAAATGGAAAAATATAAACTTCCTTTGAGAACAGAAAATTAGATAAGACAAAAAGAATGGGATCCCTCCTCCAAAACTTTTTTTTTTTAGCTTAATGAACACATTATTTAATGGATAATAAAAATGGTTGATTAACAAATGACCAGTACACCAACCAGCTGAAAAAACACATTTTGGCAGTGAGCACTTGCAAAATCCATAGGTTAAAGACAAATTCAACCTCTGTCACTACTCTCAATATGGTCAGGTGTCCTTACCCAGGTAGGAATGTTTTCATGAAGAAAGGCCAGGCTTTCTGTGTGTGTGTGGTACATGTGTGTAGATACACATTGCCAGCTGTCTTTGGGCAGATTTTGGGATACTGTTTACAGGTAATACCTGAAGAAAATTGATTGAGTAGCAAACCAGTGTCTGGCAACAAAGGAGCAAATCTGGGACTTGAGAGAGATCAGTCCCAAGGCACATCCCCAAGCTGCCATCTGAGTGCAGACAGGTTCTTGCTCCTTCCTTGAGCTTTTCCTCTTCCCCTTCTCAAAGGAAGGGGTGAAACATCTCCCATTAGTAGTTACAAGTTGCTTTCCTCCTTTCAGATAACGACAGGTATAGATTATGCCTTTTTGGAGAGGCTGGTGCAATTATCTCCTTTGTATCAATCTCAATGCCATTTGGGAGAAATGAAGTGTTTAGCCACCACAGGTGAAAGTGAGCAGAGTCTCTGGATTTGGTGAGTGAGTCTCTCTCTGGATTTGATAATTTGGACCCAGTTTAAGGCACCAAAGGAGATTTTGGTCAGCTTTTCTAACTCTGAAGACACAGTTAGCACAGCCTGAGCCAAAGTTGTCAATCTGAAACCATGTGAGTAGAAAGAAAATAATTACAAGATTTTTGTGGGGCTTTGTCATGTTTGAATAGATTGCCTTTAAACATGTGGGGGAGAAAATATCTCTGCTATGTGATGCTTGGTCAGGTTTAACACTCTCATGTCAAAGGGTCGGAAAACATTAATACTCCTTTACTGATAAACCCTTTTCTAAAATATTAATAAACTCACCTGGCAGGCTGCATGTCATCCCTGCTTTGTGTCTTGCACACTGTGCTCACGTCTGATTAAAACGTGAGCTGTCCAGGGCAGGACCTGTGTGTTCAGTGCTGGCTTGCTTACCGGTGCTATTATAAATAATTAAGATAATTATCCAATGTGTTTATGGCAACTGACTGCTTTGGGTCGGCTTCTCTGAGGACTCCTGTCATCAATGAAAATTTTGCAAATGGAAGGGTTTGCAGACTCTGGCGCCAAAGATGGATTACCTGGAAGCTTTCAGAGCTATAAACAATGCACTTTCCATTTGCCTCTCCATCCTGTATGGAAATGATCAGAAACTGTAATTTTATAGTGCGAGTAAATGGGTGAGAGGCATCAACAGCGTGAGTGAGACAGGCATTGTTTTTTCCCGATGCCAAATCCCAGAATATTAAGAGTTTGCCAAAGGCGTTTCAGAGATAGGTTTCCTATCCTCATCAATAATTTAAAACATTCCCAAGTCTCCTCTGAGTAGCTCGGAATAAGAGCTGAAGGCACGGATGTCAGAAGGCAGAGTGACTCCCAATTAGTCAGGTAGAGTGCTTTCTTGTTGACTCAGCCAGGGCAGGGGTAGCTATAAAACCCAGGCTTAAGTCCTTATAGATTCCTTAATAGTTTTTCCTCCTTTAAATCTGTGGTAATTTGTAGGAGATGAGTGGGCAGTCCAGTCCCTAATCCACCGGGGTGTTCATTAGTGCCATGGAAAAAACACTGGGGCAGGCGGGGAAGGTGGTGGATGAAGCTGCTGACAGAAGATGGGTTGGGGAATCAGCACCACATTGTACCTGAACCAGACCCAGAAAGAGGTGGCAGCTTTGCAAACCTGCTGGGAACCATGGCATGACCTGTGGGCATTACCAGCCAAGGAGAGTTTGCAGTGATGCCTTCTAAACTGGGTGATTGGAAGTGTTGCCATTAGGATTGTTGTATGTATGTGGGGTTTTCAGGAAGTGATGGTGTTTTGTCCTATTAGAACATTTTGGCATCATGCAGAAAATTACTTGTTGGCCCCTAAAACTGGGCCACGTGAAGGAGTTGCCCTGAATCAGCCAATTTGCAGCAGCTCTCTGGCTGGGTCTGTCTGGATGTGTCATAAAACTCTGGCGTGTCCTATCTGACCATGCTAAACGTGTTTATTTACCACACAGCTTATTGTGCACTAAACTCATCCACATGGCAGGCAATTTTCTAGTGCTTAGGCCACTATTTGACCCAGCTGCCATGGAGAAGGCTATATTAAGTCCAGCTGATCAGGGCTGTCTCCACAGTGGAACAGGAAATTAGTCTCTATAGCTATGTGACTCTGTCAGCTTTTTTACGCATTTCACACAACTCATTTCCTATAATGTGCAGCTTTTTCCTACCTTTTTTTTTTTTCCCTGCTGTGAGTAACATTATTTTGATATTGCATTCCCCAATGTGGTATTCAAATCTTAAGCATGACACTAATTACGTATCATTATTATTATTATTATTATTATTTTAAAATTTCCTCCTGATGTTGCTTACTGCACCTGTTTATGCCTTCATGTTTTTAACTGCATGTAATTCGATCCAGAACATGCTAGTTCCTTGCACTTGATTTGGAATTGTGTTTTGCAGCACACTTCTACATTTAATTGCAGCTTTGCTCTGCTTGTCTGGCCCAGTGGCAGTGCTTGACTGAATCTTTCCTCCTTTGAAAAAATGTGGATTTCTTGAAGCTGTACTTTTACTGTTGATATCAGATTTTTAAATAGCTGGTTACTAAGAAAAAGTTACAAGTGCCTTTAAGATAGACATTTTAGAGATTAGATCCCTGCTTCTCCCTGCTGGAGAATGCCAACGTGCCTGTGCTTTATGCCTTGGACTTTACTGATCAGGTGGCTGGAGAGCTGGTAATATGCCACTGGGCCAGTGGCTTAATGCAGGAATTACTGGAAGCAGCAATCTTGGAGTGCTTTTTATGAGGATAACAAGGCTTTTGCAGACATAAAAAGCAGGAGAAATGCTTATTAGTTATGGGGAAGGTGAAAGGCTTAGAAAACTGATTAGTGTAGCAGTGTGGTCAGATTGAAATGAAAGCTCAGTGGCATAATCGTTAATTGGGTGCTTACTTACCTACTAATTTGAGCTTGGATGTCAGCAGTACTGCACTTCATCTCAAACCAGAGGTCAGGCTTTAATGCTACATCATAAATTACGTAAAGGCACAACACTAACAATTAGATAATTATGGAGACCCATGCTGTTGCAATTTAACTGGGCAAGTTCAGGGCAATCATGACAGGAATAGTGCTTAACCCTGAATCTGCTGCCTTTCTTTCAACCTGACAGCCAAATAGATGTGGCCGAGGAGGTACCCAGCTGCCTGGCAGCCCACAGGTTAAAAGCATCTTCCCCTATTAGTCAGATTCATCAGATGGCCTGGGCGAACTCTGAGGCAATATTGCAAAAACATTAATTATGGTTCAGAAAGAAAAGCCAGTGTTTCAGTCTGCAGGAGATTCTGGGCAGGGCACAGCAGTCAGAACAGTTTTCGTGTTCAAGGCACTGTTGTGGTTTTTCATTTGTTTCTAAGCCAAGCCTATGTATGTGTTTGGTTTATTTACTTAGCTTAAATAAACCACCAAGCCAAAAATAAGGTTATCTGCGGGGATCTCTTCATAGACATCCATACAGCACAGGACAGACTCACCAGAGCTCCTATTTCCAGCACTGGAGCCTGCCCAGCTGCAGTGCTGCGCTCTGGGGCAGCAGTAGCATTGTAGAGCAGAGACAAGGCCACTACAGAGGGTGGCTTTCCCAGCTGTTTTCCTGCTCCAGCCATGCCAGAAGGCACTTTCCCCACCTGCAGCCTCTGGTGGCTCTTTCCTGTCATTCCCCAGAGCATCCAGATGGATCCTCTTGCTGCCCATGATGGCTTTAATGGGGACAGAGTTCGATCAATGCTGGGCATTTGAACATTCAATCCACAGAAAAGATATTGGAGATCAGGGTGGAGAGCACCAGTCAGGTGGATTGAAGAGTGATTGACAGTGGGATGAAATTAATAATGTGTGGATCTCAAGTTGTTTGGCCATTTGGCCATGTGGTTTTAGATATAAGCAATGTACCCTCATTGAGAAATATGTAATGAACAGTGATTTCTCTGGGATCTTGGAAGCCTACAGGCTTTATTGGATTTAGGCCTAGTTTTTTTTTTAGTGCTGTCCTTTTACTTTTGTTCCTCATCCTTTGTTAATCAAGTACATTTCTCCCACCATGATATTTTATTACCTCTATAAACATTGGGTTTTTTTCTGTGTTTGGCTGGGGCTGAGTAAACTGTGCATAAAAAAAAATTAGAACTGCCCACTGCTGTCATTTTGGCACCATTTTCCTTATTCAGGACATTTTTTATAATCAACAGAAAAAAATGTCATTTGAGGAAATACCTCCTACTAATAGGAATGGTGTCTTACAGAGTGCTGTGCAATATTGTATGCTGACATTTTCATTTTTGGGTTGAGGGACTGCATGCTTTAGCTTTAGCTGTGTTTTGCTTTAGCCTTGGTAGGTAAAATTCCTTCAGGTGCTAAGTGTGTTATAAAAGTGCTAGGAAACCCTTAGCAGTGGCACTTTGCTTTGAAAAATAATCTTATAACCTTTATATATGTGCTGCAATATAGCATGGTCAAGTAATGACACATCTGGTTACCTATTATTAAGGGCTGAGTTATGGTATGCTTTTTGTTTTAATTAGTTTGTGATAAACAAAAACTCAGGGGCTGTTCTGCTCTGTTAGTTCTCATTTTTCCTGCAGCCTTCCCTGCCCTTATGGCTTTATTAGTGTAAAAAAAGTGGCATGTTGTGCTTGCAATGGCTAGACTGCTGTGGAAGACCAAGCAGGAGGCTTGGTTTGCACCAATTGTCCATCATGCAGTGCTGGGGGCTCTGGGTGGGTCAGTGTTATATTTAATTTGGTAGCTAGAGGCTATGCCCATGCCCAAATTCCCTACCAGCCCTGCAGCACAGGCTGCATGGGCCAGGCTATCCCCTTTTGGGATAAGCACAGGGACAGGAGATGGACCCATTTGCTCTTGCTGCCTGAGAGGTGGATTTTTTAAAATTTTGTTTTCCCTATCGACACTTTTTAAAGGGGAAGACAAATCTGAATTCTGCCATGGGTGGGCTACACTGGCTGGGTGAGTCTGAGAGCTGCGTGTGAATGTTACTGCCTCAGTCCTGCAGTGACCAGGAGGGATTTTCTGGCCTTTGCAAAGAGAAGTCTCAGTGCAGAGGCATCAGCACTCCCTCCAAGCAGTAAAATCAGCCCCATCTTTGGCTGCCATGCCCAGGGAAGAGCCAGGCCAGCGTGTGTTGGGAATGGTCACGTTACACAGGGTCATGCTGGGTCTGAATCCAGGCTTTAAAAAGCCTTTAATGGGTTGGAAATGATCTTCAGTGCAGGGGACATGCAGGAGTAGCCTCGCAGGCATGTTGACAGTTCTTCCCTCCTAACAAACGTGACACTGCTCTCCTGCAGCGTTGCAGGGTATTTATTGCAGTACATCGTGGCATGAGTCCTTTTCCAAAGGGGCTGATGCCTTGGGTCTGTGACAATCTGATCAGCCCTTTAGACCATGACATAAAAAGACCATCAGTTCCTCCTGGCAGGCTTTACTAGCAAAAACCCATTTTATAAATAAACCTTCTTATGGAAGTTGCCAAAGAAAATTCTGTGCTTAGGATGGTGCAGAGCCAGAGGAGCTGCTGTGTCTGCAAGTGATGCTCCTCTGCAGATCCCGTGGGCAGCTGTTCACAGCTGGCTCCAGGACACAGCCTCCAGGTCAGAGCTTGTCCAGACAGCCAGGGACAAACCTCTGCCAGCCCTGGAAACTTCACTGCAGTGTTTGGTCTTTCTCTGGAAGCTGTAGCTGCTGGCTGGAAGAGAAGGAACTAGAGTTGCAGTTCTCATTTTAAAAGGCACAAGTTTCTGGAGCTGAGAAGGAAAGCTGAGCAACATAAAGCAAGTGTGCCCTCAAGGTTCAGGAAGCAGAAGGTGAATGAAAGGCACCTGCAGTGATTTCTTTTAGAAGGATCACTTGATGTTTCACCTTTTCATGTGGATTCCTGACACTGGTGTCAGGACTTTTGCATCCTTGGGACTGGTGCCAGCATTCACAGAGCAAAGAGCAGAGGCTGGTGCTGTGGTTCACTTATCTGGGCAAGATCCCAGGCAAATGTGACAGTGAAATGCTGTGCCTGAAGCAAATCAAATGTCTGCACTGTGGATTAAAGGCACAGTGCTGATGAAGCACTTAATGCTCACATAGTTGGTGCTCCACAGCACTGGTGCTCATTCATGGGCTTGATCCTTTACCAGCCATTAAAAATCCTGGTCGGGCTTTAGTTACATCCCTTCCCTCTCACAGAAAATCAGTCTGTCTTTTCATCAAAACTTTCATCAGTCTGTCTGTCTTCAAAACCATGGACCACTCCCACTGTAGTCTTGATGCTGATTGCCATGGGATTTATGGCTAGTGGATTGGGATTTGGGTTAAAGTGAAGAGCACCTGAGCTGTACAGCTGGCCAGGAAAATTGTGTAATCTCTGCATGCTGGGAATAAAACTAAAGGTCCAGTTTACTTAATATCTCACAGACCTGAAAGCTTTGGCTTGTTCCTTGCTCATCCCCAGCCTCTTTGGGCTATGCTTCAGCACTGATAGTGCAGGAGATCAGCAGCTCTCGAGAATTTCAGCAGCCCTAGCATACAAAGCAAGGAGAGGAATATTGACAATTTTACTGTGAACTTTTTTGCTTGCATCGGTGGTTTGCTATTCCCATGTACATCAAGATTCTCATATAAAGTAAAGACCATTGGGGATCCTCCCTCTGGAGAGACGTTATATCTCCACAGCTCTCTGGAGTTTGGTGTTTCAAAGTCAAGTCACCTCAGTGCACAGTGGCATTGCCAGATGGTTGGACTCTGTCACTGAGGAGGATTTAGGGGAGGTGGCAGGATCCTGGTGAGATCTGCATATGGTCTTGGCAAACCCAGGGGCATGAGATCAATGTCTCATCTCCTCTTGCACAGACAAGGTGATTCACTCACCTCCTATGCCAGGGAGTCATGCCCTTCCCTTTAATATTGGAGAGACAGGCAGGCCAGAACCTAAATCTTGTCCTCTGCTGCTTGGAAGGGCGAAGGTGTGATTTCCCCCCAGGCTGGCTGTGCCCCACAGGGCATTACTTGACAGGTTGTGGCAGGACTCACTTTTCTTTGCTCCCGGAGGCAGTGCAGCATTTCATACCCTGTGCTGTGACCCCTCTGTCCTGTCCAGATTCCACCTCTGCACCCTGCTGGAGCAGCAGCTGGGCTCCAGAGGGATCCTGCATGCAGAACAGCCTCAATAGGAGTGCAGTAACCCTGGCTAAACCCCTCCTGTGGCACAGGGTCAGTTCCTGTGACTCTGCAGAGCCTAACCCAGTGTCTCACAAGTATGTTCGAGGTCAGTGGACTGGTTTAACTTACACAAAGTCTAGGTACTTTAGAACAACTCCTTGCTTTACATAAAGCTCTGTTTTATGTGGACATTCTCTCTCTTCATGGGATATTTGCATACAATCAAATCTGAAGCTTTAGCTGCCTTTGCCTTTAAAAAGCTGAAAATAATGTTTTTTTGCAGAACCAAATTCTGTCTCATGCAGAGATGTACCACTAAAAGCAGAGATGTACCACTGTACACCAGGGTGTGACTTAAATGTGCATTGATTTTTCCAAGTGAGCTTCCAGTCAGTAAATCCCATCATGCAGACCTCCAGCAACACGTAGAGGTGCAACTCTGCATGCACTGAAATTGAAGTTACCTTTAAGAAACTTGGCACTGTGAAGCTTTTCCATGGCTGCAATCAGTAACAGCAGTGCTGCTGCTAACAGTGTTACTGCTCCATCTGTGACAGAGGGAGTAGGGAATTTAAACTGGACTTTGGTGCCCAAATGCAGCAACTGCATGGCCTGAGAGAACAAATTCTGGGTTTTGGTGGTACAGCTGCCTGTGAATCAAAAATCTCTGGACTAGTCTGTCCAGGCTGGGATTGGAAGTCAAGCAACACCATCATCTGGGGCTTGATTTCACTTCTTGGTGATAAAAAAATTAAGGATTCCTGTTGCAATAATGTTTATTTTTGATACAAATGGCAAAACAGTTCGGCAAACAGAATCTCTACAGCTGAGAGATTGAGTAACAAGGGGAAGAAAACGTCAATGCAAGTTAAAGCAAATTTAATAAAGCAAATAAAAACAATATACTGACACTGAAATATAATCTGAACGCTCTGACTGCATCTAACTGAAGCCAGGAAATTCTCAGCTAAGTGTTCCCTCAGCCCTCTTAAATCAGCCCGGTTTGCTTAGGCATTGTTGCACATAAGCGCCTTTATGAGCCTGCCCCAAAACACTGGATGATAATAGGAGCACTAAGAAGATATTTATTTTGTCAGCTGTGTGTTTGGATGTGTCTGTGATGGATGGATCAGCCCTGATTCTGCAAACCACAGAAAAACCAGCTCCAGTGTGTTTGTGCTCATGGAGTTTGCAGAATCAAGGTCACTGTGCTGCAGAAGTGCAATCCATAAGGTGGGGCTGGAGGCACCACAGTGTTACTGAGGTGCCTTTGGAGATCCTCTAATGCTGCTTTTCACCGATACTGGAGAATTGATGTCCACAAAATCTATACCTTGAGGAACCTCTCTTTGCCAGGTGAGAGGCTGAGGCCTGGGAGGCTGTGATTTACCAGCAGAAAAAGTGTGGCTGGCAGTGCCAAGGCTTGACTGTGCACTTTCAGTGCCTTCACTGGGTGTTTCCCCTCTGAGATGTCCTACTCATGGACTGGACAAAATTAAAAGGTTGAAAACTTGAGGCATCTGCCCTGCCCTGCAGGTGCAGTGTAATTTGGTGGATTTTAGATAGAGCTGAGAGGAGGCTCACCATTTGGTTTTGGGAACTGAGGGCCTCCAGAGCCAGAATTCTCTGGAGTTCCCCTTGAACTGGAGACTTAGGATGAGAACTCGGTCAGGATGGAGCTGCTGCACACACATACCTGCTTTGTATGTGCTAGGAGAGGACACTGAAATGGGTGGTGAGCATTTTAAGAAGCATGGCTTACTCCACAGCAATCTTTTTTTTTTCCCCCCTAAAAAAAATTTAAAAATGCTGACCTTGAAAAGGGTGATAAAGATTGCCACCTGCATATTTTTTCCATCTTTTACCAGAAATCTGACCCTTAAAATATATTTGGAGCTCGGAATCTTTATTATTGTGCACAAAAAACAAGGCCTTTCTCAAACAAGTAATCCTGTGAAAGCCTTTAGAGTCTGCTTGAGTCATTAGGTCTGCAGGTCTTCTGGGTGAGATAATGTAAGCAATGCTTTGTGCCAAGTGCTTGTGTTTTTGTTCCCCCACCTCTAAGGAGTCAGATCAGCCAAATTTGAACTTCCTGATACTGTTTGCAGTTGATTAAGAAAACACAGCTATCAGCCAAATACATGCCTTGGTTCTTCTCGCCTATGTTCAGAAAATGCACCTAACATTTCTGTTTTAGGAGCACAGAAACAAACAGATTTCTTGCCCAGATTTGCCTCATTGCTAGATTCCATGGCCAAGAAGCTTTGACCTGCCTGTGCCTCTCAAGCCCTCATTGCTAGTCCTGACCATCTCTTTATTGAAGAGCCTTCACAGTCCATATCCATCCTGCTTATCACTCTTACTCAGTATTGACAAATCTATGCCCACTTCTGACAGGCCACAGCTAATTGATTTTCTACCAGACAAGTTTTCTAGCAAACACTTCTGCAGTATATCTGGCCTTATGAGTTCCCCCTGGGCTCAGGGAAAGGTGGGAAATATCTTCAATAGTATGTGTTTTTGTAATATTTAAACACTTTTCCCTCTCTTGTTTTACCCCCAAAAGCCTGTGAAAGACAGAGTGGCAGTGACATGGTACTGATCAAAATTTCTTAATTGCTTTTGCTGTTTTCCCAGTGTTTTTTTTCTATTTCTCACGCTCAGGCTGTGAGATCTGTGGGACTGGGGCTGACATGTTGTGCAGGCCCCAGAATACCGAGATCTTAATCTGTGCTTAGGGCTCCCAGAATGTGTGGCAGGACATGTATTAAACTGTCCCCTCTGCTTGCGTGCAGGAAAATCCAGTAAACCCATCTGGATACAGCTCAGCCCTGCTTTTTAATTCCTTGCTGGTGGCTCACACTGGTGGAAGGATCTGAGTGCTCCTCCTGCTTCCCAGTGATGTGGGGAGGGTTTGGCTGCTGTGCTGAAAGGGTCAGATGCAAAAATAAATATCAGCACCTTTCTCACTGCTATAGTATCAGGTTAGGAAGCTATTTTCTTTCCTCAAACCCCATTTGTTCACTGTAGTAATTCAGGGCCTGACTATTCTTAGCTTTTACCTTTCCATGACTACAGGACCACAGGGCTGGGCCAAATCACAGCATAGCCCCAGCTGCCAGTCATTTTTAATAATTATTATTAACCCCCTGCTGATGCTTTTCCACATGAAAGCAAAAGGTTCTTTGGCACTTTCCTTACTTTTCTTTAAAAGATGGAAGGTGGAATAACAAAGTTCTTAATTAGCTGAGCTGGTGTTGAAAAGCTCAGTGTCAGATTTCCAGGTCAGTGTTTGATGGAGGAATGATAGTGGGAAGTGATGCATCGACATTGATTAAAGAGCAGTGATGAAGCAAGATAAAATTGACATTTAATTCTTCCCAGCTAAAGAAATGTGACTGACAATACTTAAAGGTGAACACTCTTATTTCTTGAATCAACAATGCAACCTGTAAAAGCATCCGTCACAGCAGTCTTTTCTTAATTACTAGCATCTAATTAGCCCCAAATCGCTGTAGTGCACTGCTTACACTAAAGGGTGCCTGCCACTCTTTCTATTTCAGGTATAGCTGAGAAGGGCAAAGGGTGTGAAATTAACTGGCACTTCCAATTGTTTCATCTGGAGACCTTGCAAGGAGTCCTCAGCTTTCCTCTCCGTTCTCCATGCCTTAGTCAGACAGAGCAGCAATCCCAAATGAGTGCTGGATGCTGCCTGGGGACAGCTGGAAGCACCAGGAACCCCCAAGAGGGGTGTGAGGACTCTGCAAAAAGCCAAGCCACTGCCTTGCCTGCTGTTAATAATGGGGAGGAATTAATATTTTATAGAACTAAACTTGTTATTGTTGGCTTTTCTTTTAATGTAGTGCACTTCACAGCTTCTTTAAATTATCAATTTAATGTTTCCTCACTTTAGGATAAGGCCAACCCATCCTTCCTTCTTCAAGTTGACAAAGGGCTTTTGATAATCATTTCCCATCCGTTAGCTTTTTTCCCCTTGAAGGAAACAAAGGAAGTAACAAATAAAAATCCCCCAATACCTTATTTCCTACAAGGGCTCTGGAGTGCAGCTGATGCCTCCGTGGGAGTGTTTGTGTTGCAGAAAAGAGTGTTCAGGTGCTAAGGCTTGGAGCAGCAGTTAATGCTCATTTTGGAGCTCTGACTGAGTTGAAATACTGCTTGTTGCACCAAGGTGATGAGGACAGGAGCTAAAATCCCAGAGAAGTAGCATCCTTTTATCAGTAGATGGTAGTATAACAACGTGGAAGGAGTGTAGCTGCTCTGAGGTTGTCCCAAGATCCAAGCTATTGTACTTGAATCCTAAGTGAAAAACAAGACAAAGAGAGGCAGAGGATAAGTTCAGGCTCCTGTTATGTTCTACTTTTCACCAAATAGTAGTTTACAGTGGAGGAAATGAATGTATGTTTTTATTCATGATTTATGCATGGTTTATCTAGAGCAGTGTGAATAATTGATTATTTTTGTTCTCTGGCAATGCAAAAAAAAATAAAATAAATATATATATTTTTAAACAAAATGAAAAAAAGAAAAGTTAGGAAATCAAATAATGAAAGGGAAGGAGCAGCCTCTTTTGTGTCAAAATAAATATTTTATTTTTCTCTAAAACAACTGTTTTGTTCTATAAATGCTTTGCTTTGAAGGATGGTTTGAATCATTTAACATAAAGGAAATTGCTAAGCGAAACAGTTGTAATTCAGTTCTGGCTTGTACATATCAAAAGAACTGGTTTTAAACATTACTTCCTTTCCTATCTCTAAGGCATAGAATTTGGTGAAACTGGGACAAGGTTCCCAGAAGATGGTGCTGCCAAAACTGAAATTATCGTGAGGATGTTTCAACCAAAGCAGTTGCCATCCAGGCTCTTGGTTTGCCCATGAATTTTCTGCTATGAAAATACAAATAAACCAGAATAAACCTGCAGAGGGGCCTTCTCCCTCTGCAAGCTCACATTTGCAAAGCCTTTTAGTTTTTTTTTGGTTTTTTTTTTAATTAAAAGCAGACTTTTCCTGTATGTGAGCTCAGGGATCCCAGGGGTCGGATTCACAATGTAAATGCACTTAGGCTAAAGAGATCCATATTGATTTGTACCAGCAGAGGATCTGGCCCAGCAGGAGCAAACTCTGCTTCTCGAGGTGGTATTGAATTTGTATGTGTTGAATTTTGTGCTTTGGAATTAAAATCAAGGATTTGATAGCGAAAGGAAAAAGAGGAAAGGAGGGATTTGTAGAGATATGGCATCCGCTGTTTTCACTCTCCATGTCGTCTTATTAGCAAAAGCGCCGTGGTAGGGGTGATGTTGATGAAGATAAAGGGCTTTTTGGTTACAACTGGGTTCTAATCCAAACCCTAATCTGTGTATGTGCTAATGGCTGACAAATGACAGTTCTGAGGGGGAATAGAATCTATAAGAATTTTAGATTTCAAGCACATTCTGACTGGGCCTGCAGCTTGTTGAATAGCAATGCTGATTTTTTTCCACCAACTTTTTTTTTTTCCTTTTTTCTCTTAAATTCTTTACTGCTAAAAATACATTAGAAATATTGTCTATTTTTTAAGTCCACTCCAGTAAATGTACCTGTGAATTAAAAACAATACTACAGTGCCAATGTATGAATGCTCTGGCAGGCTGCGTGTGACCTTTTGTGGAGGGCTGAGAATTTGTCATTCTATTAAAACTGCACTTTTGTAAAGTTTCTGCAGTGGGCCCTAATTAATTTCAGTAATTTCAGAGCAGGTGGAGCCCCTTTCCACAGTGTCCAGGCCTGGGGATGTATGTATTTATATGTATATATCCCATATTTATGTGTTTAGTGTCACTGAAGTACACCCTGTGAGGAAAGCTCCATACAAGCTCCTATTACATTTTCCCAAACTGTCCCAACTTATAGTAGACTGGAGGTAATTTGGGTCATTGATATCCCAATATTGGGTAGAGATGTGTGATGCACTTAAAAGGAGAACCCCAGGAGATGGGTGAGATTTGTGTCTGTGTGGAATGGTTTATGTCTCTGTGGATGGAAAGGTGAATCCTGAGCAGAAAGAATGGTGCAACTGAAGAAAGAGATTCCCAGTAACTTTAAGTGGCTTCAATTAAGGTGAGAGTGATGCTACGTGCCTGAGTGCCTGTTTGTATCTGGTGCTGGAAGGCCAAACAGGCAGGAACATGGAGTGTGTTGTTCTAATGGATTAAATGCAGCTTGGCAGGAACCTCCCTGTCCCTTTCCAAAGAGTGTGTGCACATCTGGGGTTGTGTGTGTGCACATCTGGGGCTGACAGGCACAGCAACCTGGCAAACCTGTGCTCTGAAACCACAGCTTGATGGCTGCTTGCAGGGGCTCAGGTGAAGGAGGTGCAATAAATCCTTCTTCCTGTTCAGGTAGGGAACCTTCAGGTGACAGGATGGTTGAAACAACTCAATTCTGATGCCTCAATCCTATTCCTGTACAACCAGCTCTGCAGCCCTATGAAAGACAAACTTTTCCCAGAGAAACTGGATGAAAAGTACGTGTGCCTCTGGATATTCCAGACAGGATAGCAACCCAACTTCGTGTCTGAGGCTGGAGAAAGTGTTTTGTAATGGCATGTGAGAGCTTGGTCATCTCCAGGAAAGCTGGGTTTCGTGCACAAGGCGCCAGGGCATGAGCAGGGCAGCAGCACTGTGCTGGGAATAGATAAAAATGCAGTTCCCAGCAGGGCTGGATGGTTGTGGTGTGAATGGGCCAGGTTGAGAGCAGAGGGATCTCCTCAGCAGGGGAGCTCCGTGCTGAGATATTTCAGCCTCAGCGTGGCTTTGCTGGTTAATTTAACAGAATTGCTGGTGGAGTGCTTTGGAGGCAGGTGAGCAGGAGTGCAGGCTTTTACAGCACAGAGGTCAGCAATGATAAAACTGATAAAACAGGGCACTGTGGAGGAGGGAGAGGAGATGAGAGATGTATGAACCCTCCACAGCCCGTGTGAAGGAGAGGAGATTGCCCTGCTCACAGCAGCCTCCCCTCAACTCAGGTGTTGCTCCACAGGTCTGGGGAAAATAACAGGAGGAAACACACCAGGAAGCAGTAGGTCTGAGGTGACCCATAGTATTTGTTGAGCTGGATTCTTTTTGTCTTGGCTGGAGTAAAGAGGATATGTCCATGTCAGGAGGCCCTGGGGAGACAGTTCCCAGGCCTGATGAGGTGGGTTCTGACAGGATGTCTGCCAAGGGGAAGACACACAGAGAGAGGGCTCCTGGTTTTTATTGGTGCAGGGCAGAGCTTTTCCAGAGATATGGATCTCCTTGCAAAGAGAGAGAGTGCTGAAACTCAATAGGAATTTCCATTTTCCTCACTCCTGAGCTGGTCCCACTCAAACTGCAGGAGTTTGTGCAGCTCCTCTGTTGCACTCACTGGCTACAGCAACAGAAAGAGATCACCCAGGTGTATCCAAACCCAAACTTCCATCTGCAAACGGCATCTTTGATACTGGGATCATTATGCACTTGCACAGAGCGTAGGCAAAGCTGAGGAGCAGTTCAAATCCAGGGCAGAATTCCTGTCATGCAGGTGGGTGCTGAAAAACAGGACTGACTTGTGTGTAAGCTGCTGCCTTCAGTAACAGAAACTCTGGGATGAAAGTGCTTCACAGGCTTCCCTGTCTCACTGAAGGCTTGGCTGAGAACATAAAACTCTGTGTAGACAGAAGTTGTTTAACATCACTTTTAAATACAGTCGAATTAGTAATCTTCTCTGCAATTTTCCCAGCTGTTTATGTGTAAGTCACTTTCTGTGCTCTCAAAGCCAGGAGTTAAGTTATATTGCTGAACTAGCTGTATTTAATGAAGGATTTGCATTTACATCAAAAGGGCTACACATTTTTTGTCTGATAATCACTAGAACATAAAAGTGTGGCATGTTTATGCAAAGTTTGATATTGGATCTGATTTGTTCTTGAATATTTGATGGTGTGGGTGGAGTTTTACCTCAGAAACCTGAGCAACTACTGCTTGAGTGCTGTTCATCAATAACCTGTAACTGACTGCATTAATAACAAGATTGAGTATCACAAAACTTACCTAAATCCTCCTCCTCCCTGCAGTCATCTCTCCCCCTTATGGTGGCAGTCCTTAACCTCAGGGACAGCATCCTTTCCCTCTGGGCTGGGATTCCTCTTCTGGTGGACTTCCACAGCTTGAAGGAGTCCTGAGGAATCCTGTTCTAGTCTTCTGAGAGAAAAAGGCACTTCTAAGGTGTTATTAATCTCATCCAAAAATAGACATTTAAAGGACAGAGATGAATTGCAGTCTAGGAGTGCTTATTTGGGTCCTGCTGACTCCCTTAGATGTTGCATTCACAACGTCTAAATATAGCTGTGATGAATTTGTTCCTTGGTGTGGTTCTGTTAGATCTGATGTAAAGACTGTAGCAGTTGATGGAAATACTCTCATGGAGGTGTAGTTAGACACTGCATTGATCTTACTCCTGATCCCTTACTGTGCATTTTAATTTGAGCCAGTGCTGCCTCCCCTTTTAAGAGGTGGAGAGAAAACACAGTCAATTACACCATGAAAGCCACGGAGCTCCTTCAGTGATCCAAACTGACTGGGAAGTTACATTTGAAACCATTCACCCATTCCATTAAAAAAATACCGGGGAGCGTGCATCCCTATAAAATAATGATGGGCAGAATAAACTGTCTGCAAGTATCTTGCCTACTCCACACCATTTAATCAGGAAGCAGTGAGTGGAACTGGCCTAACATTTACAAAGGGAGAACTGACACAATGCATATTTGAACACCATGAGAAATAGCAGCACCGGGGACAGAGAGTAAGTTTAGTTAATAATGAATGGCACATCCTATAAAATACCATTACACAGTGTTCAAGGCCCAAGAATGATGACATAATTATTAGGAGACTGGGAGATTAAGATATAATTTAAAAAAACATGACAGGGGAGGGTGTAATTGGGGAGACAAAATACACAGGAAGTTTGTAATTTACATGTCAAAATACCTTTTTCATGTTTTGATTGGATTGGACGCCGCCTTTCCACTTCATTTATCTTGGCTTCAATTAGAGGCAGGAGAAATGACATCTCATGTTCATATTCTTGACACACACTGCTCATAGACACTTTCTAATTCTAACAGACAGTGAGGGGAAAAGGGAAACTCGACTCTGCCTCCGTCATGGACTTCTTAGTTAACCCCTAATTTGTTTCTAAATGAGGCTGTCACTGTGGTTCAAATGAATATGTGCTCAGGAGTTGGGGTGTGTGTTTGGGTATTGGCCTGTAGGCTGGGCTTTGCACGTGGCATGGCTGGTTGGACCCAAAAACTGCATTTCTGGGGGGAAAGAAAAAATCAGAAGCTGAGAACATTTTACCTTCCAAAGAGGAGCTTTCCTGTGTGAACGGTGCAGACTGTTTTTATCAGAACAGCCATATTCACCGTGTGCTTGTAATCATACAGAGCCATCTCCAAAGCAGAGGATGTGAGTTGTGATTTTCCCCTTTGGCAGAATTTTTGCTCTTTTTATTTTCTGTCTGTCTCTTTTATCTGGTGCCGCCATGTGTTTCCCAATTGGCTCTGAAGTCTGCTTCCATTTTTTACAGGAACTGTGCTCTGTTTTACACCCATTCCCACCCAGACACATACACTAGAAATGTCAAAGGTGTGTTTGAGATAAAGCCATATGTTTCATCAGTGCTGAAGTATCTGTTCACCTGAAGGCATGAACTGAAGTCTTTCCTCTCTTGGCAGCTGTAATTACCCTTTTAATTCTTCTTGTGCTTCATCTCAAAATCAGAGTTTTAGCTTTTTCCAAAGGCTGTTGATTTTGGTTTCATGTCTTTGAAGAGATTTGCACAATCTGAGGTGTGGAAAAAGGGCAAAAGTTTTCCCCTCTGTAGGACTTCAGACCTCTAGAACTGGAGGCCCTTTAAAGCATCCTGAAATGTCCAGCTGCAATCAGAGGTACTCAAAATCATCAGTCACTTTTGAAATCATGGGAAGCAAGTTTCAGGCTTATCAGTGACTCTATTCACTGGATTTCCTTATAAAATAAAATTGCTCCTGGAAAGGCTAATCAGGAAATATCAGAGAAACAGCAGTCCTTGAGAGATCTCCTCTGAGAGGGACTTGGACTCACCAGACAGAGACAGATATCAGAGCAGCTGGATGAGGACTCTGCATTTTCTGTGTGTGTCCTGAGCTCTGTCAGAAACCCCAGGAGTGACATGAAACTGGATGAAGTGGGCAGTGCTGCTGTTGCTATTGCTATCATGTCTGTGGTATTTAAGCCACCTGCAGTCATGCTGGGATCATTCACCATCAGGCTCCCTCCAATTCTGACAGGAGCTCAGGTCTGGCTTCAACTGCAAGGCAAAAAAATAAATTTAAAAAAATTAAAAAGGCTGTGAGGTAAACAAATGGCTTAGGAAACACAGTTTGGGTCAGAGAAATCACTCATCCAGCCTGGATGTCTTAAACTGCCCCCAAAAGTTGTTGTCCAGAAGGAGTGTGTGACTCCAGCCACCTTCTTTCCCTTCATATGCCTCCAGCATCTGTAATCATTGGATTAAGGATGTTAGAGGGTACATTCTTGCCTGTGCCTTTGCTGGACCTGTTGTCCATGCGTTTCTCTAATCCCTTTAAACCCTGCAGATACCCTCTGCCTCCACAGCCTCCCGTGGCAGCAAGTTCCACAAGTTCACTGCCACTGTTGCTTCACGGTTTTGCAAACTGCTTTAGAGCAGAGCAGCCTTTACCAACAGGCATTGTACACTTTACTAACCACACCCAGAGAGGCTGCACTGAATGTCTTTGAAGTAAAATACTGTGAGACTTTTAAATATATCTTAGTTTGAGTCAGAGAAATATCCCATCCTCTGCACACTCCAGGATAACACCATCTGACTGCTCCAGTGTGTATTCTCTGTTTTATGAGCCATGCAGGTGGGCTGTAGGAAGTTAGGGGGACTGTGTGTAAAGTTACATATTTGCTACTTGAGGAATTGTCATTTTCCGGAAGAACTGTGCTCCCAGCATGGATTGTGCTGTCCCAGCTCCCTACCAAGCAAAATAACTAAATAAATACTAATACTAAAGCCACTCTGAAAAGGTGTTGGCTGTCAGGGAGAATGTTGGTGTGGTACATTGGTGTGGTACACCCTAGCCCTAACCCTAGTTAATTACCCGGGCCGAGCGCCTGTGTTCGCCAGCTGAGAAACATGGTGGAGCAGCCACGTTAGGGCCTTCTCGCAATGGCCTTGGCAGGCTCTTTCCAGCAGCAGTGTGCCTGCAGCTGCAGGCCCTTTAGATCTCTCAACCCTAACCCTAGCCCTAACCCTAACCCTAGCCCTAGTTAATTACCCGGGCTGAGCGCCTGTGTTCGCCAGCTGAGAAAGATGGCGGAGCAGCCACATTAGGGCCTTCTCACAATGTTGGTGTGGAGCTCAACAGACACGTTGGTAGGTTTTGGATTTTACTTGGACAGGTTTCAGATCATTCATGAGCGCACAAGTGGGTAAACACCACCTACAGCTGCAGAAATAACCCATGTAGCAGCCAAGGCACCAAATCCCTTTTCAACTCATGTTTCCTAAGCTGAGTGAACTCTGAACAACTTGACTCAGTCCTTTGAATAAAACCAAGGTTCTGGATTTATGGAATAGAATATTTTTAGCTGTGTCATGGGTTCGGTCTCTATCCAGTTCACAATGAGCCCATCTGAAGGTCTCTGGGTAGTAAAAAGACTTTCAGTATCTCTGTAGCTGCACAAGTTTTCCATATTGGTAACTCGTGTGTTAATGTGCAACACCTGGAATCACCAAAGTTAAAAATTACTGCTCCATGAGTTATTCACATGCATCCATTCCATTTCTGCTTAACAATGACATATACAACAACCCCTTTCAATGGGAGTACTTCCCATGGTTGATTTTGGTTTTCCCTGTGTCTCTGATGATGTTTTAGAGGTCAGTATAGCCTTATGTTGACTGTTCTAATACGAATTGCACAAAAGAGGAGAGAGCTGGCAATAGACTATCCTTGAGGGATGCAGAGTTTACTTTGAAGAGGCTTCTGGCAGCAGAAATTATATTTGCCACAGTGTTATGTGACCCACTTTGAGCAGGGATAGATTGATCATCTGGAAAAAGCCCTGGAATGGCTGAAAGAGGGAACATGCAATAGAAATCTGTAAGTCTGTATTTCAGTATTTGTCATGACAAGGACCAAATGGAAAATACAGGCCAAGGGCTGAACTGAAGGCTGTGGTACCCCAAAGACCCAAGCTAGCACACACTGCATACATCATTAAGCCACTGGCAACAACACAGTGCAGCCCTGCCCAAGTTTCAATTCTTACACTTCAAATAGTCTCAGCTCTCACCAGACAAATTAATATTTAATGCACAAGTGCACGCTGTAATATTCCCAACTGTGCAATCTTATATTAACAGCTATTTCATAAACCAACAAGGCCCATTCAATTGGTGACCATTTAAACTATAACACACCATTAAACTGTAAAAGCAGCCATGAAAACATGATTGAGATACATGTTTGTCACTCCATTGCTAAAAATGGGGCTGTAACAATGTCAGTGCAAAAAATCAGTGAATAGTTCTGTCCAGAATAAAGGGAGTCATGAGGCAAACTCCTTCTTGGAGGTGCACTTTGGTTATTAGGGCAAAGTAGATCCTGTCCATAAGAATATACAGATTTTGATAACCTTCAATGAACCCGTGAGAATATGTGGCACTCTCTAGCTTTCCTTTACTTCCCTATAGATGTGTCAGAGAGTCCCCCTGTTCCTGTGCTAATTCTGGCAGTGCTGCAGGAGTCATGGATATTTAATCTGGGAGGCAGTGAAGTGGGAAGGCAACCTCACCCTGTTCTTTAGGAAGCCAATGATGCTCTGCTTTATCTCAATTCTTCTCGTGCTCCCATTCTGAGAAATATACTGGTAAATTGGAGAGGAGGCAGAAAAGAGATGCTGGGGAAAATGCTTTGCCACGAGATACCCTCAATCTTTTTAGCTCATCAAAAATAAGATTGAGAGATGACTTGTCTTCGGTGTTAAGTGCCTCCACAGCAGGAAAACACTACTTTGTAAGAGGTTCTTTAATCTATCTGTGAAGTTATAACAAGAACCAGTGTTTGGATGCTGAAGTGAAATGACTCAGGCATGTGTTTATCTCAACAAGGGTAAATAAGCAGTGACAAGTTAATGGCAATAGTGATGTTTTTCCCCTTGTCTCCATATCAAGACAAGAAGCTTTTCTGAAAAACACACTTATTCTTTGGTGTTTTCTTGTTAGGGATGGAAGAGAGGGGCCCTGTGCATTATACAAGCCTAAGTAGTCATTCTCCTTTCTCTTCTTTTGTAGTCCAGGCTTTTGAGTGAGTTTGACCTGAGTTCACAAAAGAATGTGGAATTTGATGTTGAAGTTACTGAAAGACAGTTGAAGAATTTAGCCTAGGCAATTAAAATCTTCTTAGAATATCATTAAGCAAACAGTGTCATGTGAAGTGCCTTCTGATGGCTGAGTTTTAATTTTAGAAAGAAAGGGGAAATGGTCTGAAATTAGGTAGAATAGCAGGGTGAGACTGTGAACCAAGAGAAATGTGATGTTAAAGATGCAGAAGCAGAGAGATCTGGTGGTCACAGCCAGTCATGAAAACAAGGCAGGTCCAGCATCATCACATGAACTTTTCTGAGGCCTTGTTAACATGGCAATGAATGAGTGCTGGGAAACCTGGACATTGCAGGCATCCTACTTCTGTATTATCAATGTTTCCTGGCTTTATCAGTCTCTGAACATAATTTAACTACATAAACCCGTTTTTGAGGTGTTCTCAAACCTGTGAAGACTCGTTGTGAGCAGTGCAGGCATTTCATTTCGTGGGCAGTCATTACATCTTTGCAAATCCCCACCTTTGGTGCTCTGGTGTTCTTGATTTCCCTATTTTGCACAGTCTGAAGGAGCTGAAGGCAAGACCTCGGGGTCTGTCAGTGCAAGCATTTGTAATGGAGAGCCCTGAACCCTCCATCTCCTAGGCAAGGGGAAAAAAGGTCATCTGAGCTGCACTTCAGCATTTCATTACCATGTGGTGCTTTGCCTGACTCTGAATTTTTGCATTTTAGTATAGTTGCCTTTTGTTTATGTTACCTTTTTTCCCAAATCCACTGCTCTTCACAAATAAAACAAACAAGTGTCTTGTGAAGTAGTAGACTAATAAAAAGGGCCCTAAAATTTTTCCTTAAATATCCTCCTTCATTTAAATATGTATTTTAAATCACACAGGGGCTCAGACTGTGGTTTACTACACAAACTATTGAATCTGGTGTTTTTGGAGATGGAAACAACCTGTTGATAGATAACTTGCAAGTGACAGGTTGTAGTCAAATGTCACCCAGGCCAGAAGTGACCAAAACCTGGTGAGGTTTGATGTCTAATCTGAAATGACCTGTTTGTCTCATTGGCAGTGTGAGAAGTTATTCAAATCAGAAAAACCAGCACTGCAGATGGTACCAACTGTCAGTCTGTGTTGGCAATCACATTAGAGAGGGCAAGAACCTGAGCAAAGCTTCTCAGGGAGAGGATTGCAGCTATTTGTCTGCTTGCCTGTTTGTCTGGTGGAGTGGGTAGAAAAGGTAAATCAGTTTTGTGGGGGGAAAAAAAAGTTCAAGAATGTTCAAAAGTTATTCATGGTATACGTAAAAAAAAAAAAAGAATATAAAAGATTATTTTTTCTCCCCTGGTTTCCAGTTCCTCTTCAACTTGAGCAAAATCAGATTTGGTATATTTTTTATTTGTGTATTATTCTGCAGAATAATTTCATATTCTATAAAGAGTCTATTTATGAATCAAGGCCTTTTCCTTAGCTGTCTGATTTTCTGTCCATGTCAGAAATTGTCCAGGCAAGGAATACCCTGGTGAGACTCTTGTGCTGATTTCTGTGGAACAAATCTCTGTGCATTGTAACTACTTAGTGCAGCTATAATAGGACAGGAGGATGGTGGAAGATCTCATTTGACCTGAGATCTTCAACAGTTGAGGAGCCTCTGGATGGACTGGAATGTTAAAAAAACAGTGATCACATCCCTCTTCATTCAGCCTCAGTCAAAGCAAATGAGAGTGATTCAGCAGAGGAAAAAAATGTATGGACCAGTCCTTGCTAGGATGAAGGGATGTTATTTCACTGCCTGATGGAGCTGTAGTGGGGATGGTATCACCAGCTGGAAACAGCCCAGATTTTCATATCACTGTGACAAGTAGGAAGAGAAATGCCTCAGGTAAAGCAAACAGTGAGTCAGATGTCTCTTCAAATCAGAGCAGGCAGCTTAGGGCATCTTTAGTTGGAGGATCACTGAGGAGCAGCTGAGAGGCATCATCCAGACACCTCTGGATGGAGAGATGGGAGCTCCTCTGGGCTGCCAGACTTGTCTGTGCTTCCAGGCTGGGCACAGGGGCCAAGAGGAGCCACACATGACTCCCTGGGTCTTCTGTCCCTACCTGCACTTTGCTTTCTCCTGAAGAGAAGAAATGTGGGTACCTGGATATTAGAAGCTGTAACACATCCTGGCCAGCAGCCCTGCAAAGAGCTGCAGAGTGCTCACTGCTCTCTTTGGACATCACCAGCACACTTTGATCTGTCCCTGCTTTGCCCATGGATGATCACAGGCAGTTCACTTCATCTCCCCTTGCTTTGATTTCCACACCTGTAAAGAGCAGGCAAGAATTTCCCCTCCTTTTAGAAAATACTTGATCATCTCCTTCCAAAAAGGGCAAAGTAACAAGCAGAATATTAGTAATATCCTAGTTATCCTACAAAGTATTACACAAAATTATTTTCTGTTTCTTGTTGGCAATGCCTGGGTTAATTCTGAGCTGTCAGTTTGTTCCTTGGGAGATGATCTTTTGCAGACTTCATAATAATGCTGTGGGGAAAGTATTGTGGTTTTGTATGGGATTATTACTGGCTTGGAAAAAACCAACACGAAATGATTTCTCTGGGTTTTCTAGCAGGAATCCCAGTTATTCTCTTCTGCTGCATTACACAAATATGCAACGTGTGATGTTACCCAGTGATGGGAGGCAGCAGCCTTATAAATAAATGCAAATGATAAAGACAGGAGATGTTCTGCAGCACTAAAAGCTGTGTCTGTAGAGGCATTGGTATTAGTAGGAATGGCTGGCTTTATTTTCAACTGTATATGAGAGTGACACTGGAATTTTTAAAGTGTCTAGGAGAAAAGGAGAATGATTTGCAGGGAGTTTGTTATCTTTAATAATCACGTGTGAAAATTTGGCTTTAAGTTTTAAACCTGTAGTTTGGGGGGACTGTATTTTTTATGGGCTAAGGAGAATATTCCCTTTTTCCTTGGCAGTTGAAGCTTTTCCCTGTTCCTTGGTTACATCACTGTGCCAAGCCAGACCCCAGTGTGCAGTCAATTATACACTCATGCTGCTTTCAGATTCACTTACCCAGCGATGATGACTGTGAGCAAAATCCATCAGAGAGTTATTATCTCCAAAGCAAAAGCCTCAAATGTTCAGGCATCTAATCTGCCCCTGAAAATCAGTACCTGTTCTCGAAAACACAAGACCTCAAATGACTTATTATTTTGGATGCCTGAAGGCTGGAAACACTTTTGAAATCTTGTCTGTAGCTTAACAATTCAGGGTTGTCTTGGGTCTGTTGGCCAGAATTAGGCAGTGCAAGAGGCACAATGTATTACCTGTGGTACAGAAGGTCACCTGGATCATGTTATAATTACATGAACCTCTTCATTGTGCACTGTGAAACCCTCAGTAATGCTAGATAATGGTCTAGGCAGCATGCTAATTGGCTGGATAAAATGAGTGTTTTAAGCACTGAGTCTCCAGCTATGCCTGTATTTATGACATGCACACAATTAGCAAATGCTCTTCTTCATTCTTCTGGCGATTCTAACCACATTTAAAAATCTGGTGTTGGATTTCTTCTTATGCTTTCACAACTTGGGGTATCCACACTTAGGTTGCTTCTCTGTGGCTATTTTCCCTTCTTGCCTCCACATTTACTTGTTCATGTAACAGTTTAAAACCACTTAAATCTATTCATGGTGGTCCATCCTGCAGCACTAAATTCACAGTGTGCCTCCTCTTTTAGCACCATGGTGAAACATTTGGTATTCCAAGGATAACTTCTGTCTTGGATTAGTCTGAGGAAGTCTAACAAATGTAAATCTCCTGATGAGCTAATCAGTTTATCTGTGGTCCTAGTGCAGTGTTTTTTAATCATAGGTGATAAGCTTAGAGATTGTTTTCTTGCCACAGTTCCCAATGATCTTGGAAGTTGCTGGGTCATTGAGTTCAGCAGAAACTGATACAAGAAACTCGTCTAAAAGTTGACATCAGGTTAGAGTTCTTCCTCCAGGCTTCACTGATTGCCAGTGGAGAGAGAGAGACAGGGCTGTCTGGAGGCACATTTAGTTATTTGGGGTGAATCACCATGGACAGGCTGTTAAGCTGAGCTCAAGTGAGGTGAATCCCATCTATTGTGGAGAAAGGTCAAGAGAATATCTTCATTTGCTTCACACTCTGCAGGCCAGAATACATCTCCCAGCACCTTTTAACAAAATTAATACCGAGCAGCAAGAGTTTCTCTCCTGTGTGGCAGCAGAGATTGCTGGAGGGGCCAAGATTTTTGTGTCCTGTATTCCTTCAGAGTCAGGGAATTTTGAAAAGTGCACTTTTAGGCACCTCAAGGAGTGGATTGTGCCCATATTTTATAAGAATACAAACCCTCTTAGCAGTACTTGCCAGATTAACCTGAGAGAGGAACCTCTCTTGACCACCCCCCCAAATAATCCAATTTCTCTTGACACAATTTTCAAGTAGAAGACTCAGGGTCTTGACTAGTTCTCTTCAGATAGCCACCTTTCAGAACAACTACTGCTTTGTTACAGTTTATTAAATGCTTGGGGAAAAGTTTGTCCAGAAATATGGCTTCCCTTCTGTGATCCTGTTATGGTGTAGCTTTTTAAGGCCAAAACATCTTTACCTGAGAATATTAGAGAACGTCCTAAAGATTAGAAAGATTTACTGCACAGATAAGTTTTTTTCCACCCCCAAGTGACAGAGCAATTAATATCCTAATGAAATGAAGGCTCAGCCATTAATCATCTTCCTTAAAAAGGGGTTAGCCTTTTGGGACACCTTGCTGTGGCCATTGTGGGGAAGGAGTATTCCATACCTGCTGCATCCTCTTTGCACCAGTGCAAATGACTGTGCCAGTCTAGTGTTAGAGCAAAGCCAAAACAAGCCCAGCTGATTCTGTGCCACTTCCCATCAGCTCAGGATTTCCTGCTGCCCTGCTGTCCCCCTGCATGCACTGATGCCCTCTGGAATCAGTTTTGGAATGTGGCAGTGAGCAGGGCTCTGAGCATCCCTCCATGCAGGACTCCACAGCACCTTCTGGGACTCGATGACAATCCTTTTAGAAATCAGGGCGAGATGGCACAAAACAGGGACATCTGGCAGGTTCAGCAGAATGGATCAACTGCAGATTCCCCTGTTGGTGAACTTGGCCAGCAAGCCCTTTCAGCAGATGTTTGTCCTTAGGCATTGAATGCTTTCTGGATGCTTCTTCCCTCTGCCTCTGAGGAGCAAATGCCAGCACAATGGAAATTCACATAAGCTCACTGACCAGCATTAGGAACTGTTGACCTGATGATGAGCTTCAGGATGTGAACTGGGTTCCTTGAAAGAACAGAAGCTAATGCCTCCTCTGGGGAGTTCTAATGAAGAAATGCAGAGGATGAGGAGCATTTGGTAGTGTTTGTCAGCAGTGGTTAGGTACAGTTCATCTTCCCTGACGCCTGTGATTTGAATGCTGTATTGACTCTGCTCCATATACTTTCAAGCAGATATATTAAAAATGCAAGAGGAACTGCATTTTGAAGGGGGGGGGAGAAAAGAAAGAAAATAATTATTGTTACACATTGGAGCATATTAATGAATACATTAATAATTGATCCACTGTTATGTTTTCCCCTAATAGTCATCAAAATCTGTATAAACCTGCACTACAATACATAACATCTCATTACAACGTTTGCTCAAAAAATCAATGCATATCTAAGTTATTTGTGTCAAAACTCATTTATTTCCACAATAACATGGACTGTCAAACCTTGACATCCTGTTAATAACATCCAGTGCATTTGCATATTATTCAAATATTTCCTTTTATGAAATGGGGGACTTTTACTTACACCGTCCTACTTGCAGTGCTTCGTATATTTGCACATTAGCTCAATTCACACAGTTATAGAAGGGTTACCTGTGGCAACTAATTATACTGCACTTTATGCATATTAATGAGCCTGGTGAGCAGCCATCCTCTGTTCTATGTTGAGATGAGGGGGGAAAAAATAACAGTGTAAGTGGGAGACCTATTACAGGCAAAATGCAGGCGAGTGGAAGACAGATATTTTATAATGTTTTCTCTTTGATGCCCACAGCCTTTTAGAGCAGACTAACCTGGGTGGGAAAAATACCTCACAGCAGTCCCAGCAGCTTGGAGGTCAGATGTGAAAAATATTACTGTTTTCTTTTTGTCTTGATTTCTTTCCTGGTTTTTTATTTTTATTTTTAAAAATTTTTTTTATTTTTACTTCTCTCCCTCTCTTCCCCCTCTGGTGCTGCCTTCAATTTCTGGATCGTTTCTTTTCCAGGTGCTGAGGTGCTGCTCTCACCCAATCAGCCTTTTAAAGCATAGCCTAAAGCCACCATCTGCCCTCTGATGAAGTCATCCTGAAAAAGGCCTTTTCACCTGCACAGATGAGAGGGACTCGTTTTGTTTTGAAGGAAGGTTTGGGCAGCAGGAACAGGGACCCAGCTGGAGGCTGCTCGAGCCACTCCTGTGTCACCAGGTGTCACAAGGACAATGGGAAGAGCTGGCAGCCCCACTGCAGTACAGGGAAAGCCACATCCTGTGCATGCAAATGTACAGAGAGAGAGAGAAAGCTTTGCCCCTGCTGGGAAAGTGGGCAATCTGTCAGCCCAGAGGTCTGGCAAAGGGCAAAAACCATCACAGGGCTGTGTCTGAGTGTCCCTCAGCCAAAGGCTGGGCTGTGCTGCCTTCCTGGGGTGTTCCTTGAGATCATCTCCACCTCCTTGGAAAAAAAGAGAAAAGCTCTGGCATTGTCACAATGGAAGACAGAAAGGGAAGATTTGATTTTATGCAGCAGCAGATGTCTCCTAAGCAGTAATCACAGTGTCAGATAGAAGAACTAATCATATTTCAGTAGCTTGTTCAGATCTCTGATTAAAATTCAGTGATACCATTCCTGGATCCTAAAATGCAACAGTCATCAGAAACAAAAGAGAATGTATCATAATTAATGCAATTAAAAGAGCCCTTTCCTTTCTCTTTTTTTCTCAGTGAGCTGTGCTGACCTTACCAGAGATTAAAACCTCTCTCCTCAGCACTGAAACCTTACTCAGTGTGGCAGTAAGAAATCCCAACTCCCTATAGCCTTCTCCAGGGTGGGAGTCCACAGGATCTTGTGCACTTGAGAAAATAAATAGTCTTGGTTGCTTATGCCTTTCAGAAGAGGGGAGAAGGCAGATGGAGCTGAGCATCCAGCTTTCCTCATTTTCTGCTGCAGACAGGGCTGTCAGGGATATGGTTATTTACAGGACTGGCACTTAGCACCCCAATCTGCCCTTCCTAGGATGAGCCAAATCTCCAGATAGTGAATTTTCTCTCAGTCATGCCCTGGGCCTCCTGCCATGCAAATCAGCCAGAATTTGCTGAGTAATCCTGTCGTGATCCAGAGCAGGGTCTGTGGTTTGGGTGTCAGTGGAGTGCTGGGGAGATCCATGGATGGTGCTGGGAATCCCTGAGGCAATTCCCTTGCCATCAGCTGGCCCAGGCAGGGCTTGAATCAAGACACAAAGGGTGAGGAGGGAAATCTGACAGTGCTGTTTTATTCTGATTGTGATTTCAGGCCTGATAATGAGAGAGTTTTCATAAGGAAAATATTTTCAGTGAGGATTTATTTGGCTTTGGATATGAACTATCTTTGATCAAAACCAGAATGAGAATGACTTAAACGATTCACATTAAAAATAAATATACAATAGAAAAACATTTTATCCCAGCTGAATGTAGGAGAATATTTTTTGTAGAAAAGCAGCTTTATCAATTTTGTGACTGAGGACATGGGGAGAGGGTCCAGCAACAAGGAGGATGTTTGATCCTCCTTTTCCTATTTATACCACATGGAATGACAATGCCCACTTCATTTAAAGCAGGACTATAAAAATTCCTTTTTACTTTACAATGGCACTTGAAGACTTCTATGGACTCTGTATGGTTTAATTTAGCATTTTAGGTAGGCAGAAAACTCCATTTGCTTGTTGTTATGAGAGCTTTGCTCTAGTGGAGATCTCCAGAGTAATTATTTTGTTCTGTATCCCACACCAACTCTGAGAAAAGAATAGGAGTATGAGTGAAAGGCTATTTAAGAGGTACAAGCATTTATTTTATTCCAGAGCTTCTGAACTCTGAATTGCTACTATTAGGCATTAAAAAAAAAAATACTCTGGTACTTCACTAGAAAAGCTGACAGCCTGCTGTCTTATTAACATAACTCTAACATGTCTGAGAAATCCAGTGCAGCAGATTGATTATGTTCATGTCTCAGCCTCAGCACTGATGATGATATGCTGGTAAATATATCAATGCATCACCAGCTTCGAGCACAGAGTCTTTCAGTGGCATTTTCTGAATGAGGTATGAGGATGGGAAGGGTTTGTGCCTCTCCTCAAGCAGTGAAGTCGAGCAGGCTGCAGTGTTTGGCAGAAGAGCTCCTGGCAGGGATGATTAACTGAGGGGTCTCAGAGTCTCTGCTGTAGAGGTGTCACTCAGACAAGCGACACAATAGGCTGATCTGCAGATTCCCAGAATCAGAAAATGTCAATTTATGATGACTGTGTTCATCCTGAAGGAACAGTGAGTGAGTCGTGCCTAAGCCTGGCCTCAGTGGTTCTGTTCTGTTCCTGGTGGAGTGCAGCATGACAGGCCCAGAGAGGAAAGTGGATAATTACTGCCTTGCTGAGGAGCATGGCTGCAATCAAAAATACCTGTTTGATTCCTTTCTTTCATAAATTTTTTACGTGACTGCACAAGTCATGAAGGCTTTTTATTTGAGCCTAGGTGTAAAATGAGAATAACTTTGCTTGCTTTCTTCTGTTTTTATCTACCCCTATTGTGTCTAGTAGAAGAGAGCTCTGAGCACAGCTGACCTCTCCTCTCAACTGATCTCTCTGTGCTAAAACAATGAACTGAGAAGGTGCAATAATGGCAGCACTTTGGGGCATCCTGCAGGGGTTATTGCCAAAGAGATAATGCAGGGATGAACATTTCAGTTGGCCAAGACTTCATAGAGTCACAGAAAGGTTTGGGTAAGAAGGGACTTCAAAGATCATCTGGTTCACCTCCCCACCATGGCAGGGATGCCACCCACTAGATCAGGGGGCTCAGAGCCCCAGCCAGCCTGGCCTTGAACACTTCCAGGGGCTGGGAACCAGTTCCATGGAAATGACAAAGGATTTGACTTTGAACTGTCAGGATTGACGTCCCAAGGGACTTTGTCACCAGGCACAAGGCAGGAAGTGGCAGGCAGTGGCCCTAGAGCAGGGATCCCATTGCATTCTCTGTTTGTGACAGTTGCATTATTCCACTAAGGCCATCTATTCTTTGGACACCCATGCTCAGGAAACTAATCACAGGCGTTCATACAGGTTAATCCAAGGCACCTGAATAAATGCCAAATTTGTAAGGCCAGTTTCTTTAGCATCATGATATAACTGAAGTAGAAATCTCCCCTGCTGTACCATGTTTTTCCTGTTTGTCTTCAGGAACAGGATTTTCCTCCAGTGGCTGTCAGAGCACTGTGGGAGACCAGGCTTTTACCTTTGCATCAGTGCTAGCAGATGTGAACTCTCCAGAGCTTTTGGGATGATGGGTAGCTGTGGTTGACCCCACAGCAAATTCTTGGGGCAGGTTCACCCAAAAAGGCAGATGGTGAAGTAACCAGGTGTCCTCACCACTGCAGGGAGGCAGAGCTCAGATGAGATTTAAACATTATTTTAGCTTTGAATTTCTTTTTAAACAGCAGCTAATGCCTCTCCATGTCAATGACAGTGGGAGAGGATATAACCTCCCTGAGAAGTGTGGTGATCCAGACAGGAAATTGAAGACAGACTAGACAGTGGGATCAGTTGAGGAGCTCCCGTGTGGTCTGGTCTGGCAACAGCTCACATGTCCTTGAAGGAGCTTCCTCTCTGCTTAGGCTTGTGCTGCCAAGGACATGTTGGTGCTGCAGACTTGATGACCTCCTTGGCTTTTTGGGGAGCCAAAGGCTCCTGCAAACAGCACCACTGCAACACTGACTCTTATGTGATTTTATTGCCCTCAGTAGCAATTCTTCCCTAATGTCAAGCTGAGCTGCTGTATCTTACAGGAAAGGACCTAAACAATGATGTATTCAGGCTGATGGGACTGGATTAACCCATTAATAAATAGGAGGTGAAGAGAGCAATCTTGTTGAACGTAATGTATGCTAATGATGTGACCTGGCTAATGGAGCCCTTTTCTATATTCTGTCATTGCGCACATCAATTATGCAGCCTCAATTATCATCCTGTTTTTGTATCATGTGGCTGAGAAATGAGACTTAATAGAGATGTTTCACCCAGTAAAATGCCTGATTAGGTTATGAAAGCAGAAACTCAAGGAAGAGAAGGAAAAAAAGAAAACCTTTGTTACATTATATCCTGATTTAATTAGCCAAAAGATATTATTCTTTGTAAGGGCTTTGAAGTTGTAGAAATACTGCTGCAGGCTCAGCAGCAGAGATGACTAACTGCCTTAATACCTACAGCAAATACCCTGACATAGCACTTGCAGACAGACAGATCTTAGCTAAACACTGCAAATCAGGCCAAGATCACTGTTTACTCCATGTGGTTGAGATTCCCAATGAATGGGAAAAGGAAGAGAGGGACTTCTGAAGTCACAGCTCCAGTTACATCTGGGAGGGAATGGCAGCAAGCCCATGCTGCTGGTGACATCTTGGTGCCTTTCAGGGTGTGAGGTGGCTTTTGGTAGCAGTTCTCAGAGAAATGTTCCCCTCTCTTTGCTGGCTGGTCCAGTCCCTTGCTCTTTTTCTTTGTATTTTAGATGTGGGTTACACTGAGCTTTTGTAAGTTTTATTGTTTTGGGGATTTTGTGTTCCTGCTGGAAGCCTGGTACTGGGGATTATTCAGGTTGATTGAAATCTGTCAGGTTCCTCCTTGCTTGCCTGAGGATGGTTTCAGGTATTTCTTGTGTTTCTGGCATGGATCAAAGGATAGTCAGCCCTGCAGGACAGGAGAAGGCTTTGGAGACAGCCCAGTGTGTGATGAGAGGTTACCAGGGGGAAAAAGGGAAACTCTCACAGTTTTTTTGCAGTAGCTAAATCCACATGGGGAGTTGTGACTCTTGGCTTGTGCTTGCAAGACAAAACATGTAGCTTTTGACAAGGTGGGGAAAAAAATGTAGTGGAGAAGGACCTAAGCAGTGGGATGAAGGTGGACTGAGTTAAGTAATCTCTGCAGTCCTTAAGGAAAATCCAGACTCCAGTGCCCTCAGCAGAGTGCTGACTTTACACCAGGGACAAATCTGTCCCTTTCAGACCTGTGTGAGAACAACCCTTCGAGTTTTCATCCACGATGGCAGGAGCAAAACTATAAACTCCATGTTTTATTTTATTTGAGACATAACCAGCCAAGTAGATCGCTGATAAAAATCCCAGACACAGGTTTTGACTGAAGTGCAGTGGCACAGAAAGCTGGTGCAAAGCAAGGGTGAATCAGGTCCTTGGCATATGTGAGGTGTTAGTTCTTTCCTCCCCTCAGGGTCTCCCCTGCCATGGCAAGGAATGATGTCACACTCATTGAGAACATGATTGGAATGACAAAATGCCCAGGGTGCAGCATTTACTCATCTGTTCCTGGCCAGTCCATCTTCTAGTCTCAGTAAATAATTTGGTAGGCTTGGGGGAAATGACCACCTGGGCCTCTTATTGCAGCTGCACCTCCTGGGTTTGGAGCCTCCACTTTTGGGTGTGTGGCTGGAGAAGTTCATGGCCTAAGAGCTGAGTTTGCAGCTGAAGCTGCTCTTCTTCACTGTGATGTTGTCCTAAAAATGGTTGATATTGACCTAAGCTTTGAAACTCTGCCTCTGCAGCAGCCAAATAAAATAGTGATAGTACTGTGACTCGCTAACTTGGAGCAGCACGTTGTCACAAGCTGTGCTGTGTCACAAATGCCAGCAGCTACAGAACTCAGCACTACATTTCCTTTTATCATATGCTTTGTGGATGGTTTAGCCATCTCCTGATGCCCTGTTCATCCCCAGTGCTGTGCATCTTATGTCATCTAATGTGCACAAGAGGTGGCCCCAGCAAGCAGGAGTCGAGTATATGACGTGCTTGAAATTGGTCAGGTCACTTGCTGTCTGTCTAAGGAATGGTGTTTGAAGACTAGGGATTATGGAAAAATGAATCTCATTGACTTTATTTATTTATTTATTTAATGTACCTTTGAACATCTCCAGCGCTGGTGAGCTAATTTTGTGCAGAAAAGAGATGTGTAAACCTAAAGAGGCTGTAGGAATTTAAAATTTGAAAGGAAAAAAAAATAGGTTTTGCATTAAGAAAGCTCTTGCTAGGAGCACTGAGGTGGATCAAGTTTTTTCTCCTACAGAATTTTGAGTGATGCCATTTAAATAGTTGAAATTGGTGGGCTTTAATTTCTACATCCCCCTTCTTGCCCATGTACACTCCTCACAGGCTTTATGCAAACTCCAGTTTGAATTTGTGTGTCTCTGTGGACAGGAATGGGGTTGTGCTTTTGAACTATGAGCTTCATTATTGCTTTGTGTACTTTCCTGTTAACTTCCACACAGTATCCAGCTAATCCTTGCTTCATCCTTCATGCATCTCAAATGCAACACAAACTGCTTGGCTGCATGTGTTTCCTGACCTCCTTTTCATTTCTGTACAATGTCCATATGATCTATCACAGCTTTGAAAATTCAACTGCAGGGTACAGATTGCTTTGCCAGAATTGATCCTTCTTTTATTTTTTTTTTCCCCTCAGAAACCATCAGATAAAGGGATACTTGTAACAAATAACCATGAGAAAGATCACCACATTAGAAATCTTTTGCTCTGCGCTGTGCTAGCTCTGTGTAATTTGGATGGGTCCTCAGTTACTTGTCTTTCACCTTTGGGGTAATTATTTGCTTGTGAGTGACAAAGATTCTTGATCCCATTTTGACCTGCAGAACTTGTGATAAGGAAAGATTTGCCTTCAGGCTTCAGTCCACAAAAGCCTGATATTCCTTTTTTTCCCCATCACATAATATTCGTTGCAGAAGCTGTGTGAGATGAGAAACTCGTTATAGCTTTAGGGTCATCACTGAATGACTTTATCCAGTGGCCTTCCAGAACTCCACAAGGGGATTCATATCATCCCTATTATAGTAATCTTGTATACATTGTTTTAATTTTATATCCTTTTCATCTAGCTACTGAGGGAAGAATGTTTTACAAGTATTAATGTATTTAGCCTTGAAGC
Source organism: Lichenostomus cassidix (assembly GCF_008360975.1). Classification (NCBI taxonomy): domain Eukaryota; kingdom Metazoa; phylum Chordata; class Aves; order Passeriformes; family Meliphagidae; genus Lichenostomus; species Lichenostomus cassidix. The sequence goes on from NC_139491.1 coordinate 3,882,313, forward strand.
TTGTGAGTCAGAAAAAACTTCATTATGCCCAGGGCAGGGGTGGGAGAACTGAGGAGCAGAGAAAGGAAAGTGTTTGCTAATTCTCACTCTGTGAGTGACTCAGTGATGAATAAAATCAGTGGTAATATGGCTTCAAGCAGTTCTTTCGTGCAGTGTTTTGTTGTGTGATGATATCATTTTTGTTTCAC